>NC_137896.1:98758034-99958034 GCF_963455335.1 Martes martes | reverse complement strand
AATTTCATTGGGCTCTAGGGCAAAGGAGCTGTCTCTGGTAGTCTGGTACCTGACTCTGGAGCAACTAGGCCTGAAGTGTGAGAGCCTGATAAGGAGGTGGTTGGGGGTGTGGACTTAATGGGCTACGCAAGAAGGGGAACTGACCAGCTTCTAGCGAGGGCCTCAAAACTGGGTCAAGACGGGGGCGCCTGGGTGGCTCAGTGGGTTAAAGCCTCTGCCTTCGGCTCAGATCATGATCCCAGGGTCCTGGGATCGAGCCCCACATAGGGCTCTCTGCTAGGTGGGGAACCTGCTTCCTCCTCTCTCTGTCTGCCTCTCTGCCTACTTGTGATCTCTATCAAATAACTAAATAAAATCTTAAAAAAAAAAACTGGGTCAAGACAGCATTTAACAACAACTAAACTAAGCTAAATTACAGGTATTTTATGGGTCCTTTGGAAACCCCTTGTCATAGATGTCTCACCTCCGTCCCTTTATTATGGGCAGGTCTTTCTTCTTCCTGCAATCTCTGTCTCTGTTTCTCTCTCTCTCTCTCTCTTTCACACACACACACACACACACACACACACATTGCTAGCACATTTCCAGCCTCTTTCTGTCAAAGTCTGAGGTCTCCTTGCCTCTGCTAGTAAGCAAGCCATGTTGGGCAGGGCTCCTTTAAAGAAAGCTTCAAGCTAGCTCTCTCTGGTGCCTCTCACATCTGACACTGAATTATACATGACATGAGCATCAGTAAAGGGGAATAGTGCTCTGGGAGAGCACCATGGAGGGGGATGAGGAAGGCAGAGGCAGAACAGAGGAACAAAGTGGACAAAGGTTTTCCAAGCATAAGGGAATAATGTATCAGAACTTATATAATAAGGGCCAGGACCCAGGTGAGGAAAGTGAGGCATTTGCCTTAGGGGCAAAATTTAAGGGTGTGCCATAAAATGCAGTTATCGAAATAAATAATATTTATTGCAATTTAAAAAAATATCTAAGGACCTGTGTATAGGATACCATTTTCCCTTTTGCTTAAGGCACCAAAATGCCTCACCAGGGCACTGGTGCTATGCCGTAGCAGCTTCTAGCTTCTTCCTGGCCAGGTTGTATCCCTGAGCCAATTCTACAAAGCAATGCTGGAGCGGCCCCCTAGGAAAGGCCTTCCTCAACAAATAACCTTTTATCTGAGTCTTGAAGAAGGAGGTGAGGCATGGAGTGTATGAACAGGAGAGAGGGAACAGCATAGCTGTGAATCCAAAATGCCTCTGTTGGAAAGAGCTAGATGGCTCTTTGGGGAATGGTGGTGGCAATGATTTTGCAGGCAAGGACCAGATTATGAAGAATTCTTTAGTATTTTAACTAGGGGAGACAAATGCCCAGATTTGTTTCTTATGCATATAATGCTTTGTTGGGGGACAGATTGGAGGGGTCAGGCCTGAATACAGGTAAGTCCCTTAGGAGGCTAGCGCAGGGTCCAAGTGAGGGATGACCGCATCCCCAACCAGAACAGCCGTAGCTAGATTCCCAAGGTCTAGGTCCAGGCCTTGGTTTCCCCCACCATAACCCTGAGGGTGGGGCGGCACCTGGGTGTCCTGCCAAAGGGGCCACCTCGGGGTTCCATTGGAGCGCCCGGTGCACCAGGGCGCGGAGGAACCGCCCAAATTCAGCCTCGGGCTGGGGCGATGGGGTCGGGGCGGGTCCCGCGGGTGCCCGACCTGCTCACCGCCCAATCGCCGCGGGCCCGCCGAGCCCCGGGGGGCTGGGGCCGCCGCCGCCGCCGCAGCCGCCGCCGGAACGTGCCGCGGCTGCGCTGACGCGCGAGCGCCGGGCAGGGCGGCGGGCGCGCTCAGTCTGGTGGCGGCGGCGGCCGTGCGCGGACTGACGTGCCCGGAGCGCCGCAGCCGCCCGCTCCGCCCGCAGACTAGCCGAGCCGCGCCGCGCTGCCCAGGCGGCGCCCGCTCGCCCGCCCGCCATGGTGTCATGGATCATCTCCAGGCTGGTGGTGTAAGTGGCCTTCCCCGCGCCCCTTCCTTCCCCTCCTTCTTCGCCCCTGGCCCCGGGGCTGCGCGGGCCGCTGCAGCGCCCGGCCCCGTTCGCTCCGGCTATTAATACCCGGCGGCCGCTAAATTTAGCAGGTACAGTAGCTGCCGAGGGCGCCTGCAAGCGGGCGACGCAGGACGCGGCTGCTGCCCTGCGGGCCCGGGCCCGGGCGCGGGGGACCGGCGGGCGGGGCGGCGAGGGCGGGGGCGCACGGGGGCTGCGCTGGCTGCGCCCCGCAGCGCCCCGGCCGCTTTTGTTCCCCGGGTGGGTGGGATTTGCAGAGGCCCCGAATGGGCGCGCCACGGGGACACGCGTCTGTCTCCTTTGGGAGAAACGCTGGCGGGGTCTTCCGTCGCCACGCCGCGCCGCGCCGCCGCGCTTTTGTCAGGTGAAAATGACAGAGCCCAGACGAGCCTGGGGCGCTGCCTGGAGGGGTCCGCGCGGAGAAGGGTGGAGAGATGAAGGCGGGGCTCCTACTGGGATTGAAAGAATACTCCTTTTTCGGTTTCTCAGATTGACAGCGGTAAAGGCAAGTAGGACATAGAGGGGACGTGTAAGAATCTTGGGGCAGACGCCTGGCGGACCCCATGTTTGATTCCTTTGGCGGGGGTCTGAGGGAGAGATAGGGGCAGGCATCTCCAGAAATTCACGGGAAATTTCTAAGTGACAGCCGCTCAGGTGGTGGCAATGACACCTCCCAGGCCTTGAAGGAGAGCGCAGAGTCATCTGGGGTGAGGCCTGTGTGAAGCCATTGGGGATGGGTGTGGGGGGCGTTTTTCTCTGTCAAGCCCCAGAGCTGAGTAGACATTTGAAGAGCTCCTTCCCTCGTGGATTTATTTCCCTTTGGAGCTACACATGGCTGTAGCAGTTCCTCTCCTTCCCTAACCATTTTTGCCTGAGTCAGGACAGATTTGCCACCTGCTCAGGGGAGCCAGGGCTGAAATTGGCCTGGAGAGTGCAGGTGGGAGGTGCACCTCAGGCTTTTTCTTTGTCTGGGAAAGAGGGGCTCCAGACTCTGGTTCATTGTGCACCATCACTCCCAACGTTGTGAAATATCTCCCACCTCCTGTCCTTCTTTACTGATTTTCGAAGAAGCGGCCAGAGGCAGCCTTCCGAAGTCATTCTCAGCATTGTAGCCCTGCCACCATTCTGGGCTTTCATCCCAAAGCCAGTGTTTGTGACTCTTGGCCCCCAAGTCATCCATTCTATGCAGCCCTCTCTACAGCTGTTGCGGACTGCTGGGGTTTGTGCTGTACTTCGAGGTGGCATGTTAAATATTTAGAAGATTTCTGAGGGCAGAGCTGGCATGAATAATACAGGGAAGCGACTGGAACGCCTTGCCCCACCTCATGCCTGACCAAGGCCTGTCTTGTGTTCAGGGTGGTATTTTTTCTCCTGAACTAGTGTGTGATCTTCATATTTGGCAGTGACTTCTGGGGAGCCCTCAGGGTGTGGCCAGAGACTCCCATTGGCCTGGCTCGAGAGCTCATTTTCTATAGGTTCTACTGCACTAGGCCTGGCCCCGTGGAGAGTGAGGGCTTCTAGTCTGGGGTCCATGTGACCATCTTTAATTTTATGAGCATTCCTCCTCCCCTACTACACAAGGCAGCTGAGTGGGGTAGAGAAAAGAGGCATCACTTGGGAGGGGTCTCAGTGTTGCTGTTATTTTTTAAAACCATGCTCCCCAGAAGTGAAGCTTCAGAGGACTTAAATGACAGGAGAACTGCCCCTCAGGTCAGCCCAGGACCCTCTGCCCCAAGGGAGAATTTGTGGGATTTGGGGATGTTATTTCCTCCGTCAACTCCAAAAGGTCAGGGATACCACCTATCTCCTGATCACTGTCTTTATAGAAACCCAACATGGAAGTGTCAGGTGTCAGTTATTAAAAACCAATTTAGTTAGCAGTACCAGTTTCACTTAAATAATAACCTGCTCATTATAGGAAAACCAGAAAGTATAGATAAATAGATTGAAAATCATCCACATTATCACCACACAGAGATAGCTAATGGTAATTGTGAAAGGTCTCGTCTTCAAGATGTTTTTCCTATGCATATATGCACATACATTTATATTTCTAGTTCAAGGAATTTATTGATTCAGCCCAAATTTCCGCCTCCCTCTTAGCAAGGAATAGGAACACTGAATTTGGAGTCAGAAAACCCTTGGTTCAAATCCCAGTTCTGTCTCTTGCCAACAGATGCCAGTTCACAAGAGATCCTAGTTCAGGAGCTAGTTAACTTCATGTTGCCCATACAAAGATTTCAAGAACACGTGATACATAAATTGCGGAGCATTTCCGTTCCTCCCCCACACACCAGATAATTAAGAGAGGGCCGAGGTAAGAGCTCTGGAAGGGGCTCTCAGACTTAATCTACTCCTGTGTTTTGCAAACTGGCTTCCCTGAGGACCATCTAGCCTGAGTGGGTGGGCTCTGGGCTCCCAGCCCTGATCAATGGGAGTAACTCCCCCTTTGTTTGGTTTGTATATTCGGGTTCTAAATAAAAAATAATTTGAGAAATATATGGATTTTAGCACTAAAGAAAACCACCCATCCCTTCTCCCCTCTCATCTGTAAAACTGTAGAGGGAGTGTGCCTTGCCCAAGGACACAAGGTAAGCTGGTGAAGAAAACAGACTCCGGATTTTTGGTCCAATGCCCTTTCCACCTGTGCCCGTCCTTGACAGTTGTCTGAAATTGACCTCTTTCAAGCTCCCAAGACCTCTGCTCTGGCATCCTGTGATTTTTATCCACCAGTCCCATTTCCTATAAGAAACTTTTTCAAGGCTTTGTAAGCCTCTGTGACATGAAAGAACATTTAAGGAAGACCTATCCCTGTGTTCTGAGGATGGAGAGGGAGTGTCTTCCTTCCAACCAGATCCCTCAAGACAAGCTGATGGCGTCCAGGCAGAGCCACATGGTGCTTTTAGCTACCTATCTTGCCATTGGCTGCGAGTGTTTTTAGGACTGTAACCATGGCTTATTTTCCTTTCTGACCCCTCGCCTGCTCCCAAGGCTCTTCTCTGAAGTTCCTGGCACTTTGCGTTCACTCAGTTAAGGCTGGTTATGTGGCAGGAGCTCAGAGGTCCTGGGATAAGTGGGGGAGCCAGCCAGTGTTATCCCCTGAGCACGAAGGTTAGTGGGCATCAAGACAGGCTTGCGCCTACTGGGCAAAGCTCTTGGAGTGAGAACCAATTAGGGATGCTGCTTTTTTGCTAGTTGTCTTCCTCCTAACTCCACTGGCTCAGCCTAGGAAGAATTAAAGATGAAACATTCAGTGTAGTGGCAAAGCTGGCTTTGTTAGACTCTAGTGGATATCTGCATGGAACACGGGGCTCGTTTATGACTGGCCTGCTTGCCTCGTTTACAAGACTTAGTTTTCTTTACAAAGAACTCAAGCCTTAGGCACCAGTGAATTTTAAACTGGGGAGAGTAGGTTTATGTGCCCTGGAGGATTCACACAGAGGTTGCTTTCTGCCTTCTTGGGAGAATGCACTATCTTGAAGCATTTATTCCAAGGAGCAGGTGTTGGTCGCATTGTCTTTGGACAGAATTTTGGCTGAGGCCCAGGATGTTGGCTAAATGAATCCAGAGCTTCCCCTTTGGTTATTGGACCAAAACTCCAGTTCGCTGTGTGGGGAAAAGAGAGTTCTAATTTTAACAATTCTCCAAATAACTAAAAGCTGTACAGAAGAAACCCTTATTTTCACAGTGCACTTCTTTTTTAAAAAAATGTCAGTTTTTAGAAGGTCCAGGTCTGATGTTTAAGACAGAGTCTTAGTTTAATGGCTACAGATCTGGCTATGTCCCAGGACTGTGATTTGGAGCATAAAGTCTATCTGTCCCAGTCAAGGATGTACAAATAAAGAAGACTAGAAAGAATGTGAGTTGTCCTCAAGATATTCTCCAACTGTTGCAAAACAAATGGAAACAAATGAAAAGGCCATACATCCTTAAACATGGACTTGCCTTTCTTTGGAGCTTGCTTTTAAAAAGTGGAATGCAGAAAAATAATCCCATTAATTGGAGGTTTAGGTTGGTTGAGGATTTATTTCCTGGCACTCTGGCATGGTATAGGGTAGGAGCTGGGTAAATCTTTCAGTTGAATCATGAGAGGGGAAATGTTGAGCTGGAAGTCAGAAGATTTGGGATCTAGTTCCAGCACTGGACTGACCCACTGTTATAATCCGAAGGGTACCTGCTCCCACCCTGGGGCCCTGCTCTTGGTCTGTGAGATAAGGCTGTGGACCAGTATCACGTTGGAGGTCCTGGTGCCCCTCTAGACCCCTTCCTTGTCCCCTTCTCCCCCAGCTGGCCCACGTGCACTGTGTTTATAAACAAGAGGAATATTCTTAAGAAGTGAAAAATACCAACTTCAATTTCACTGCTGTTCTGCTGCCTTGGTCTTTGTTTATTAATCCTGCCTGCCTGCTGGGAAGTTGCTTCTGGGCACTTTCCTCCGTTGTGTCTTCTTTGAAAGTTAGCTGACAAGTGAGGCTCTTACCTGGTTATGACTGGCTCAGTTTCCCCTTCCTTCTGAAGTGAGCTATCTTTTTTGGAGCATGTATTATTTGGAAGAGGAAGAGCCCTAGGGAGAATGACAGAAGAGGGAGTCGGGCCCTCAATGGCCACCTAGTGAGGCTGCCATTTTGTCGTGTGTGTGTGTGTGTGTGTGTGTGTGTGTGTGTGTGTGTGTGTGTGTGTTTCAAGGAGATTCCAGAAGCCGGTGGGGATGGAAAGACAATAGTGACAGCTTGTGGCTTGTTTGGATTTTCATTGTCCGGAATGAGCCACGCACATGCCCAAGTGGTTGCCAGGATTCTTGGTGTCTGTGAGAATTTTTCCAAAAACCAGCAAGAGCCCAGGAGGTTTGCATTTGGGTTATGAGAATGTTTTACTCTCACTTCTGGGCCTTGGGTGGATTGGCCCCGATGGATTGGAAGATGGATCGTTCTATATGTTTGTTTTGAACTTTCAAATCTCATCTGTCTTCACACAGAAGCACATTGTTTTCCCTTTGGGTTTTCTTTAGTTGCACCCAGGGGCTTTTGTGGGATTACAAAAAAAAAAAAAAAGAAAGAAAGAAAGAAAGAAAAAAAATATATAGATAAAGGACCAAGTACTTGGCACCCAGTCGGGGTATCTGAAGGATCTTGGCAGGTAATCTGGTGCAGGCCTTCAAGCATGGCGTGCATACCTAGACCAGGAATTGCAAGTGAGTTTCATCTCATGATTGATAGGAGGCTGCCTGGGATACTATCTTGGCAAGTGGGACTCTGGGTGGGACTCCATGGGGTAGGAGTCCCGTGAATATTTCGTGCAGGGAAGAGGATAATGGGGGGCACACCTGTTGGTTCAGTATTGGCTCTCCCAGACTTAGTCCATTTCTGATCTGAGAACCCCACTGTCAGAATTTTATACACTGCCCTCAGTTAGTAAACAGAGCTGCATTCTTTTTTTTAAAATTTTTATTTATTTACTGACAGCCAGAGATCACAAGTAGGCAGAGAGGCAGGCTCCCTGCTGAGCAGAGAGCCTGAGGCAGGGCTCTATCCCAGGACCCTGGCACCACGACCTGAGCCAAAAGCAAAGGCTTTAACCCACTGAGCCACCCAGGTGTCTCTAGAGCTGCATTCTTTACTTAAGTTCGAATCCCCTTCTAACATCCCACCTCCAGTAGGTCTTGTCAGTCACTGGCAGTTCTAGGCCAAAGGTGCCTTCTTGCCAGTACCTGGGCTATCCAGCCTGGTGGCTCTCTCAGCTGCTTCTTTCCTCTTAGGACCATCATTCATATGCCACATTTTCTCTTTTTTTCTTTGTCTTTCACCAGTCATAGCTCAGTTAAATTCTATCCTGGCCTTCTCTTGGGTGCTTATGCATTCACATCCTTTCTACCTCCTTGTAGGATCTATGGATGATCCTCTGGGCTTCAAAAGGAGATTCCCCTTCCCTTCTTGGCAACATACCCCATCCTGCTATCCTCCGCTCAGCCACAGGAGTGGGAATGTGACCCAGGCCTACCTGCACATTTCCCTGGGCACAGAGATTGGTCCAAAGGTGGGTATGTGACCTAAACTGAGCCACCAGGTCTTTCCCCAGAGCTTGTTGATTTGAAGTTAAAGAAAACAGTCTTGCCTATAGGGTCCAGAGCTGGAAAGACGTGAAGGTGGGGCTGTTGGTGGCTAAACCCCCTGGCACATGGAGAAGGCCTATAGGCCAAAGGGGAGAATTTGGCAATGCAGAGGTAAATGGAGAGGAGATACTGCTTTGTGTATGTACCTCTCCTTAAGGATCATGTCTGTTTCTTTGTGTCCCTCACACCTTGCTTCATGTGTAGAGGGTACCAGTGAGTGAGTTAGGACCTGGCTACTTAAAGAGTGTCTGTGTACCAGCAGCACTGGCAGCCCTGGGAGCTGGTTAGGAATACAGAATCTCAGGTCCCACCAAGACCTAGTGAATCTGCCTCATATCAAGATTCTCATGAAGCTCAGGAATCGCTGAGTCAGATATCATCATCTCTCCTGTGAAATTAAAGAAATGGACTTGTCTGAGGTTCCCATCACTGGCTGTAGAACCAGAATTCAACCCCAAATGAGCCATTTGTGCTGGACTGTGATTCATCCTTCCTGGTTCTGAGTGGTCAAAACCCTGACTTTTTATGCATTCTGAGTGGCATCATTGGACTCCCCCAACCAAGTGCCCAGCCGCAGACCTTTCACAGATGGGCTACCTAATTGTGATTTGTGTAGAATTCAGTTTGCCTGACTTCGGGTTTAGACTGCCCAGACAATGCCTGTCAGACATAATATTATGCTGAGCAGATCATGCTACTCAGAGGAGAGTGGGATACAGCCCACCTTGAGAAAGAGGCATGGTAAGCACAGTCAGCTGATGCTGGGGACTTAGGGTGGATTTTCAGGAACAGGCAGGGGCTTTTTCTCATGAGCAGAAGAGGCCGAGAACCAGTGGTCCCCATGTGTCCCTCTTGAGGAAGCTGCAAGGATACAGCGGGATCTGTAACCTCTTCAAGCCTGTGTCCTGTGGAATCCAATTTTAGCAGGGAGTGCTCTTGGCTCTGTCTTCAGACTATTCCCCCATCCAAGTGACTCCTACCTCCATCACCACCATCATGTTCCAACCCCATTTCTGCTCTCCCGGACCATTTCAAAACCCTCCTAATTGTTTTCCCTGCTTCTATGCCTGTCCCTCCAATGATTTATTTCAAATATAAGATAGCTCATAGTGTTCCCCTGCCATTTAAAAATTGTCCAGAGAACTCCCGTGACGTTCATTATAAAATTCAGTTTCCTTACCATGTCATGAGACTCAGCAAGGCCTGGCCTCTGCCCACTGTCCTGAACTCACCTTGTGCTGCTCTCCCCACACTCAGCTGTGGCTTCCCCACGATTCCTGGAAGGTGGCAGGCTTGTCTCACTCAAGGACCCTTGCTGTTCCCCCTGCCCAGGACACATTCGCCTAGATGGTCCATGGTCATCACCCTTTCCATTTAGGGTCTTTCCATTTAGGGTCACTCTTTCCATTTAGGTCTCTGCTCAAATGTCACCTCTCTAGGCAAGGCTTTTTCTGACCCTCTTCTCCAAAATACTTCTCACATACCACTCGATCCCCTTCCCACTCCCTGAAATTATGCTTTTAATTCATTTATTTACTGGCTTGTGGTCTGTCTCTTCACATAGAATTTGATCTCTACGACTTCTGAGACTTTCATCTTGTTCACAGCTATTTTCCCAGTGCCTAAAGTACTACCATGCTCACACTAGGTGTTTAAAAAATACTTGTTGAGTTAATGATGACTCAGTATTCCTTTTGGGGCGAGAAGATCCTTTTTTACACCCACGTTGGTAGAACCTTGATTTGTGACTATGGCAAGTGACTTGACCCTCTAAGCCTCCGTTTTCTCATCTGTAAAATTAAAGACTGGATTCCTGTTTCTGGCAGGATGAAAAACTAAATGGTTTGGAAGTCCTCTCATAATAAAACTGAATTTAAAAATTTACAAAAGTTTTGGATAAAATATAAGTGTTCCTCTCAATAGCATAGCTGAGGTTTTAGGTGAATAAGGGAATTTGCCAAAAGCCAGAGCAGAGGGGGAATCATTTCACAGGGGTGTAAGCTAGTGCTGCAGCAGGGGCTTACCAGACTTTACTGGATTGTCCTGATCGTAGCTGGAATCAGCAGTCATTTTGTTATCCTCTCCCTGGCTCTGTGGGTCAGGAATTTGGAACAAGATGCAGGACACATAACTCCTCTCCACTCCATGATGTCTCGGTCTTCACTGGAATGCTGCAAATGGCAGTGGCAGACTGGACATTTCTTCCTTTTCACGTGTTCCAAGGCCTCTTCATGTGGTCTTCCTATGTCATTTTTCCAGCACGGAGGCCTGAAGACCCAGACTTCTTATGTGGTCGCTTAGGGCTCCAAGAGTGAATGTCCAAGAAGCAACAGTAGAAACCCTAGGACTTCTTATGATCTGGCATCGGAAGTCCCAGGATGACACTTCTGCATTCTATTGGCCAAGCACATACTACAGCCAACCTAGATTTGAAGGGAAGCAGACTAGACTCCACCTTTCAGTGGGAGGGATAGCAAATAATTTGCAACCATCTTTAATATACCAATCAAGAGGATTGGCTTAGCTTGGTTTTAATATCAACATAGAGAAAAGAGGGGCCCTTGGGTCCGTGGAGATAAGTCAGAGCTGAACACTTGCATATAGCTGAAACTTGAAGCACTATTCTGCAGTGAAGTTCTGAGTAGAAGGATAGACCCACAAGTACAGGGAAATTGACAGCGAAGCTTGTCTGTCTTGCCCTGGGTTCTTGGGGGAAAAAAATCTCCCTTGGGACTTTGAAACCATCCATGGACCTGTCCTCATATGGGTTTGGGGTCTTAAATGATTGCATCCTGCATGGTCAGAATATCCATGGCTGAGAGATTAACATAAAAATTAGTCCGGCCAGGGTTACTCCTGGATTATTTTGCAGAAATTAATCCAGTCCCTCTAAGGGCCTACAATATACATTGGATTAGCTCAAAGACCATGAATTCGCACTTCATAATTACAAAACACCTGAAGTAACAGCCACCCTTAAGCAGGAGTTAAACGCTACCAGCAGCAGGCTTAGCCCTCTAGACATAAATAAATGAATAACACACATATATTAATTATATATATATACATATATATATTATTTATCTACAATAACTATTACCTAGAATCCTTTGAATAAGCCTTCCTAAGTGAAAAAATAAAGAGCTGAAAATACAAGAAAACAACAGATCCTGGGACTGAGAAGGGAGAGGAATGGACCCACTGGAAAAGAAGCAATTCCAAAAGTAGAAAATAGAGCACCTGGGTAGCTCAGTCAGTTGAGCATCAGGGTCCTGGAATCTAGTCCTGTATCAGGCTCCCTGCTCAGTGGGGAGCCTGCTTCTCCCACTCCCTCTGCCCCTGCTTGTGCTCGAGCGCGCGCGCGCTCTCTCTCTCTCTCTCTCAAATAAATAAATGAAATCTTTAAAAAAAAAAAAAGGAAAATAAAGTATTGAAATAAAAACTCAGTGGTTGGTTTCAAATGATGAGAGATTGAACACCGAGGGAGGAATGTTTTCTACACTACATCTTAGAGCTGGAAGGCATTTTAGTGACTCAGGCTTTTGTTTGATTGAGAAGGAAGACAGGACCAGAGGGCTTAGGTCATTTACCAAGACTTGAGGCCAGGTCTTAGTTTCTGAAAGTGCTTAGTTTTATGTTGTTAACAGGGGTTGGATTGACCAGTGGTGACTAGAAGACCAACATTTGGTTTGATAGGACAGTATTTCTAGTAATTGTTGCTATGTGAGGCAACAAGTTCTTGGCTTCCAACCCTAACCTTCCAATCTTCCAACTCTAAGACTATAATTTAAATATTTTCCCTTACAGTGGTAGAGGAAGAGGGATAAGACTTATTGGAAAGATTCTCTTTTTCAGTGGATAGGCCTTCTGTCCTTGTACAAGACTGACTGATTCATTCATTCATTGATTCACTATCTATTTATTGACCATTTGCTTTGTGCCAAGCACTTCCCTGGGTACCAGGAATATAAAGATGAATGGATTCCAGTTCCATCTTTGAGAAGTTGATGAGGTCACATAGCCAGTCAGTGGGAAACTTGGACTTGGATTCAAATGTCCCCCCGCCCAACCAACACTCTTTCCATCAAGTGGGTCTTTTATGGGCATGTGTGAATGAGTTTTCTGGCTTTGGTTGGAAATTGTAAGAAGGACCCCTTTTAGCAGGGGAAGTGGTGCTTCTGACCTATGAAGGCATTGACCCACTGCTGCATCTGTCTGACTGGGGAAGTCTGTGGCATCCAGTGTTGGGAGAGAAGAGGCAGAGGAGAGAGAGGGTGTACTAAGTGAAGACAGGCTGGGACACACAGATGGGTGAGGTTGAGCATGCTCACCCACTGTATTAGTCTGTAATTGCTGCTGTAAGAGCTATAAATTTGGTGGCTCAAAACAACAGAAATAAGTCTCTCAGAGTTTTGGAGGCCTGAATTCTGAAATGAGTCTTTTGGTGCTAAAATCCAGATGTTGGCGGGAGTTCTGGAAGCTCCAGGGGAAAATCCATTCCCTGCTTCTTCCAGCTTCTGGTGGCTGTTGGCATTCTTTGTGACCACATCCCTCCAGTCTCTGCTTCTGTCGTCACTTTGCCTTCTCTCTGTCTTCATATCCTCCCCTGCCTCTCTCCTACAAGGACCCTTGTGATTACCTTTACGGCCCACCTAGATCATCCAGGATCCTCTCCTGTCTCAAAATCCTTACCCACACCTGCCATGTTTCTTTTGCCATATAAGGTAACATTCCTAGGTTCAAGGGACTAGGCCCTGGATATTTGGGCAGGGGGGTTATTATTCAGCCTCCCATGGCTGCTGGTTCTGCTCTCACTAAGCTGAAGAAAGCTCATCTAAAAACAGACTAAAGAAAGGTGAACACTCTGGGGTTCTAAGATCTTATTTTGTCTCCTTTTCCAGACTTACCTTGACTTGTAAAATGCAACAGAAAAGACTGCTAATTAATGGTGAGGGTATAATGGGTAACAATGCAGTAAACACTACTTTACTCAGTGCCTGTTGAAGAAATAGAACATTACGTTCATTGGATCAGTATACCCAACTTTTGATGGACATTAGGGTTCTTTCTAGATTTTTGTTTTTCTCTTTCATTATTGTGAAGAGTGCTGCAGTGAACTTTCTTGTTTCTAGGTACACCTGTGCACAAATTTCTTTAGGAACAGAATTATTGAGGCATAGAGTATAGGCTTTTTTCACTTGCCCAAATAACATAAATTAAATTTTCATAGATGTATAAGTCTATTTCTGGGCTCTTTGTTGTGTCCCGTTAACCAATCTGACCCCGCACAAGGACCACACTGTATTAATTATATAACTTTATGAAAATTCTTGATATCTAACCTGGCAAGGCCCCTGCACATCTTGTTCTTCACAAATTGTTTTACAAGATGGTTTTCCTTCCGTGATAGATATGCATACATATTTTTTATTATATATCGATTCCATACTTCAATATATATTCATATTCAATATACATTCATATATATATATTATGCATAATTATATATATATATAATTTCCGTTGCACCAGGGCTTTGCTGTCACTTGATATTGTCACACTTTAGAATTTTTGCCAGTCTGGTGGGTACAAAATGGAATCTCATTATGGTTTTAATTTGCATTTCCCTGAATACTAATGAGACTGAACATCTTTTCATATGTTTATTGCCCATTCATGTTCTCTCTCCTGTGAAGGGCCTGTTCAAGTCTTGCCAAATTTTCTCTTGCCCTTACCTTATTAATTTGTAGGAGTTCTTTAAATATTCTGGACCCTAATCCTCTGTCACTTACGTGTTACAAATGTCTTCTCCCAGTCTGTGGTTTATTTTTCCATTGTCTTTATGATGTATTTTGATGAACAGAAGTTCTTAATATTAAGTAATGGATTTATCCATTCTTTTCATTGGTAGTTTAGACTTCTTATGTCCTAGGAAAACCTTGCCTTCCTGACATAATGAAGATATTCTCCTATATTGCTCCTAGCAGTTTCATGGTTTTGCCATTCACTTTTAATTTCTTGCTCCATCTTGAGATGATTTTTGTATATGATATGAACGGAGGATGCCAGATTTTTTTCTCTTTTTTTTTTAAATAAAATGTTGTCCTAGCACCATTTATTATAAAGTTCATCCTTTCTGTTCAGATCTACAATGCCCAGCCTTGTCAAAAATTAAGTTTCCAAAGATGTGAGAGTTTGTTTCTGAGCTCCTTCTTCTGTTCTGTTGAACAGTTTGGCTCTGCGACACTACCACTGTCTTAAGGGCCCCAGCTTTGGGAAAAGACTTGATGTCTGGAATGGCAAGCCCCCACCTTCAAGAGTGCCTTAGCACCTTCCTCTTTTTTTTTTTTTTTTTAAAGATATTTATTTATTTGCCAGAGTGGGAAGAGGAAGAGAGAGAGAGAGAACACAAGCAGGGGGAGTGGAGGGCAGAGGGAGAAGCAGGCTCCCTGCTGAGCAAGGAGCCCAGTGTCAGACTTGATCCCAGGATCCTGGGATCATGACCTGAGCTGAAGGCAGCCTCTTAACCAACTGAGCCACCCAGGTTGTCCCGTACTTTCCTCTTTTTTATACAGTTTAGAATTATGTGTTATCGCAGACACACACACTCACACTTGCTCTAAAATCTGTAGGGAGTTTGATTGGAATAGCGTTGAATGTATGGGCCAATGGAAATTTGATGTTCTTAAGGTAATGAGTGTTCTAATCCATAAACATGGTACCGATCTCTTTATTTAGGGCTTTAATTATATTCAGTAAAATTTTGTGAGTTTTGCTGTGTCTTCTATGTCATTTGTTAGATCTATTCCCAAATACTTGATATTTGTTGATGCCAGTATATTTAGCATCTTAATAAAATTTTCATCTTGCCGCTGTTCGTTAGAAAAATGAAAGCTTGCTAAACTGTAGATTCTTTTAGGATTTCCAGATAAATAGTCATGTCATTTGAGATTATAGCACAATGTTGTGTCTTTGCAGCAATTATTCCCTTTTTTCCCTTCCCCTTACTGCAATGGTAAAACTCTCTAATGCGAGGTGACTTAAAGTGGTGAAGGCAGGCATACTTGCTTTTTTATTCCTGATTTTAAAAGGAATGCGTCAACCTTCCCCTGTAAAGTATTGTGCTTGCTGTAGGAGTTTCAGAAATAAACTTTATCAACTCTAAGTTTCTTTCTATTCCCAGTTTCCTCTGAGTTTTTATAATGAATGATACTGTATTTTCTCTAATGCTTCCGTTAAGATGATATATTTTTCTGGCTCTTAATCTATTAAGTGACAAGTTGTAATAATTATTTTTGCCATTAAGCCAACCTCGCCTTCTGGAATAAACTGAATTCAGTCACACATGGTTTTTTTGTATTGTTAGAACAATCCTGGAATCAATCTGTTAATATTTAGTTTAGTTAATATTTAGGTTTTTTAAAAAATTGTGTTTGTGAGTGGTATTGGCTATCTTGTCCTTGTCTGGTTTTAGTATTAATATTATGCTAGCTTCATAAATGCAGTTGAGGGTGTATCCTCTTTTTCTATGCTCTGGGATAGTCTTATAGTCTTTATAAGATTGGATTTCTTTCTGGGATAACTTACCAGTGAAAACATCAGGGCTAGGTGCTTTATATGTGGCAAGATTTTAAACTAGTTATTCCATTTCTTTAATGATTATAGATTTTCTCTATTTTCTTGAATCAGTTTTAGGTGAGGGCTTCATTCATCTAAAACATTTTTCCAAGTTGTTGTTAACATTGCTTCTGCATCCCATAACTTTTGACTTCTCCTCTAGCACACTCATTAGATGTAAGTTACATGTTCTTACTCTATCCCTGTATGCCTTCATTTATTTCTGATTCCTTCTTCTGTCATTGCATTATGAATAACTTCCTTCACGTCTGTCTCCTCAGCCATTTCTACTCAGCTGCTGAACATCCATTGATTGTTAAATTTCCGCTATTATATTTTCAAATTTTTATTTAGTTGTTTCAGAATGGTGTGGACATGTTTCATGGTCTGTGTTCCTTCCATCTTTTAAATTCAAATTTATTCCTTTACACATATTTATTTTATGTTCTGAGTCTGATAATTCCAGCATCTAAATTGTTTTTTTTTTTTTTAGGTCTAACTCAACTATTTATTGTTTCTTTTGGCTACCATTGTATAAGATACATTGTATGTTTTCCAATTTAAGATCAATCTTCCTTTCTTTCCCTTCCCTTCACTTCCCTCCCTTCCCTCCCTCCCTCGATCCTTCCTTCCTTTTTCCCATAAGCTTGCATTCTTTGGGACTTTATCTGTAGGACTGCTTTGAGGCCTGGGTTAAAGGTAGGTTGCATTTGCTTCTGCTGGGTGTCTGGAGGCAATACCGATATTAGACCCCTAGAAAGTGAATTCTTGAGTTTTTTTTTATTTGACCACTTGGTTAGTATAAATCTGGGCTGCAAATGGGTGAGGGCAGGCTGTGGTTACAGATTCCCAGAGGGAAATGCTGTTTTTTCTCCACCCACTCTCATGACTGAACAGTGGGTTCTGGGGTCTCCCAGGAGTCTGTGGATCATCCTTTGAGCACAGCTGGCTCTTCTGTACAGGTGAAAACCATTACCACACCTAAGAAAATCAACTCTAATTTTGTAGCAGCATCCAATATGTATGGGGTCTGTACTCAGATTAAAAGTGCTTTCTGTATTTTTTCTTGTTACTCTTTGGATCCAGTTTAAGTTTACACATTAAATTTGGCAATTGTGTCTTTTGACCAATCTAGAACAGTTCTCTCCTCTACTTCCTGCCTCCCCCCGACTTTCTGAAGTGTCTAAGCCAGCTGTGATATAGACTATTCTGGATTTGTCAGACTTGTCCTCTTGATGAGAATCTGGTCAAACATTGTGCAGATGATGAGGGACACCTCCTACCACCTTCTGTCAGGAGGACAAAATATCAGACTGTCCTGTAATTAGTGACACTAAACTTGACCAGTTGGTAGAAAGATGTACAACTTATTTAAATCCAGAAATTTTAGTTGTTTTCAGTGGGAGGGTACATCAGAACATCTTATCTGACACTGTTAGATGGTCTCCTCTTGATTCTTCATTTTTGAAGTTTGAAGGTTCTATCAGAATTCTTTTGGTTCTGGGGCGCCTGGGTGGCTCAGTGGGTTAAAGCCTCTGCCTTCGGCTCGGGTCATGATCCCAGGGTCCTGGGATCGAGCCCCACATCGGGCTCTCTGCTCAGCAGGAAGCCTGCTTCCTCCTCTCTCTCTGCCTGCCTCTCTGCCTACTTGTGATCTCTCTCTGTCAAATAAATAAAATCTTTAAAAAAAAAAAAAGAATTCTTTTGGTTCTAAGAGGAAAAATACAATTCATGCTGGCTTACATAACTTAAAGTCTAGATTGGCACTGACTTCAGGTGAGGCTTGATCCAGTAGCACAAGATTAGCAGTGGAGCAGCAGGTTCTCTTGGTCTCTGCCATACCTGTGGATAGGGCTGGCTCCCCTCATGGATCCAAGAGTTGCTGGCAGCTTCCAGGGAGAATGAGTTTCTCACTGATGTCCAGCATAGGAGAGCATCTTCTGTGGGACACAAGGAAGTTTCTTCCCCCAGAAACTCCTAGCAAGCACCTTGCTCTCCTGGCTTTGATCACTCATCTGTCCCTGAGCCAGTCTCTGTGGCCAGAGGATGGGATGTGCTGATTTATTTAAGCCAGCCAAGACCCACTCTGGACCTGAGGCTACAGTCAACTTCTCCAAAGCACAGGGGCTACATGGGACTGGGGAAAGGACACAGGCAAATATCCACCAAAGCTTAGTTTCCATGACAACGTAAAAGACTCTACTGAGCACCCACTACATGACAGATCTCGTGCCAAGCCATTCTTTGTTCATTCAGCACGTGTGCTCAGTCACCTGGCATTTAGTGCGATGTGACTGTGGGCTGAGCGTTGGGCCACCACAAGAGAAATTGAGTCATTGCCATCAGAGCAGTTTTCCTATAAGGCTCTGTGCTGTCATTAACACAGCACGCATACAAGGTGAGCATTACCATCTCTTTTCCAAATGATAAAACTGAAGCCCAGAGAGCTAAGTAGGCTGCCCCAGGTTCCCCAGCAAATTAGTGGTGGAGCTGTATGCTGAGAAACATGAGGTAGCCAGCAGCACCAGCTGGCCCCGGCCTAGGTGGGACTCAGGGTGTAGATTCTGGACCCAGCTCTACCTGCATGGGCTGGAAGATCATGGACTTTTGTTCCTCTTTGTGGTGCTGGGTGGAACCTCCTGGCATGTAGGTTCTCTGGTTGTTCACACCGCCCCCCTCCTCTGCTTGTCCTAGAAGTGTTGACTGCTCGGAGCAAGGTAGACCCTGTAATACCTGCTCAGCCCCTCCCCAGAGTCTCAGGGGCCCTGCAGGGTCTTCGATGTTATGATGAGGAGCTGTGGGACAAGAGACTAAGGAGGAAAGAGACAGGACCTTCAGGAACTGCCTCCTCCCACCCTTATGAGGGGAGAGAAGTGGGGATGAGGAGCACTGGACAGGCTTGTGAGCTGTTAGCATGGCTTCTGTCCACCCGAACCCAAGAGAATCAACTTAAGGAGCTGCAGGATATGCTTTTGTCCTTCCTTGGTAGCAGTCTAGCCCGGTGACTGGGTACCTGTCCTGGCCAGCCTGGCCTGGCTTGCCTGATCACCACACCTGTGCCCACCTCATCTCAGGAGGGGCCGGGATCCAAACTCTGAGGTCAGCCTGGGCTAGTCCAGCCCCCCAGTGGCCTCTCCGGCCTGATGGAGGCTCAGCGCTTCCCTTAGGCAGCTCATCGTGCTTGATGAGGCTCTGGGTGGGAAGGTGGTTTCCTGGCAGGGCATGGGCCACTCCCCGGCTGTCATGGATGCCTGGGAGCCTAGCTGCTGCCATGGGCTGGCAGGCTGGCGGCAGGATGAGGTCAGCTGTGGTCACAGCATGCCTGCAACAGGCAAGAGGCTGTGGGGCTAGGTGACGTCGCTTGGTGGGGAGCTCTGATCTCGGCAGGGGGGGCAGAGGGCGGGACTGGAAGACAGCTTCCTGGGTAACTGGGCTCTACCAGTCCCTGAAGGTCGGTCCTTCCTTTACGTGAGTGTGCTACCTGATGGTTTTCGGCCTGCTCTCACGTCTGTTGTCGGATATTGGGTCCTAAATATGGTGGCTTCCAAGCTGAGAGCAGCCTGCGTGTGCTTGTTTGCCTTACATGTTGTGTTGTATTTTATTTTATTTTAATTTTTTGCCTTGCAGTATTTTAGATTTGACTCCGTTACCAACCTTTAACGTTGAGAGATGAGGCACTTAAATCTAGATTTCTGTCTTCTGTTGGAAGAAACAGGAGATCTGGCACCCCAGGATGATTCAGCTGGGGTCACTCAGCCCCACAGCTGAGCTGAGCAGGGGCTGCCCATGGACCTCATGCTCCCAGATCTCCTCAGCCTCTGCTTGGCCCAGTTCCTACAGGCTGCTGGCAGTTACCATTTCTCATCTTACACCTGGTTATTTCCATCCCCAGTATTTCCAGAGCAAGCTGGGGAAGTGGGTATTAGTATCCCCGTTTTGCCAGTGAGGTAACCAAGGCCCAAACTGGTTTCAGCATGTGATGCAAGAAAATAGTCATGGCCCCGTTCAGTCATGCCACTTAATAGTTCTGTGGCCTTGAATGAGTCACCTGCCCTGCCTGGGTCTCAGTCTCCCTATTCATAAAATGAAGTGTGTGAGGGAGGAAGGGAGCAGGTAGCTAAATGTTTCCTGGGGTCCCACCTGCTTTGACACCTGTCACTCGGAGTCATCATCAACATTTTGCTGCTAGGTGCTGGAGGGACGCAGATCTGTGCCTTGTTCCCTTAACCTAAAGGTAAAACTTAGATCCATTTTACCTTAATACAGATAAGAGCTTTTATTGACATGCCCGCACTCTGTGTCAGATGTTGCTTTGGCCGTGTGCACGCATTGTTTCACTTACTCCTGACGGTAGTCCTATGGGGGAGGAAGTATTATTTCCATTTTCCAGATGAGCCATCTGAGGTTTTGAAAGGTGAAGGAAGTTCTTAAATGCCCAGTTCTGAAATGTTAGAGCCTTGGATCTGTCCCGTATCACAGCCTTTGTGTTTGCTCAGTGTTGCTGTATCCCCTGTGTGTGTGAAAGAATCATTCATCGTGGAAGGCAGTGAGAGTAAGGGTCCAGTGAGACTCAGGGAAACTCTGAGGTCCTGTGGGCTGGACGGGCTGGTCTGGGGAGACTGCATAAAAGAGAATGGTCATGCAGAAAGAGAACAAATGGTCATCCAAATGCACTTTGGATATCCTTCTGCAGGGAGGGAGGCATGTCCCAGGTGGGATGAGGTTAGGTGGAAGGGTGAGAATGTCCTCGTGTTTAAAGGACTAGACTGGCTTGAGTAGAGAACTAGTGCAGTGACCTCTTGGGAGTTCAGCTGGGAAAGGTAGATTGGAGGTCAAAATACAAAACTTTGCTTTTAGGCAGTGGGGAGCCAGGGAGGGTTTTTGTAAGGGGGTGGTGATGTAAGAGCCCTGTATTGGAGTCAGGCTTGTCACAGCAAGGGTGGAAGCAGAGTCTTGGCAATGGGAATGGGAAGAAATGGGCTAAATCGGTGAATCAGGAGAACAGAAATAATTGATGGGACCTTGAACTACACACATGCAGAATCAGAAGGAGTTTTGGAAGCCATCTGGTCCTATCCTGTTCTGGTGCAAGGACTGCTTTGGTGACATCTCTGACAGCTGTGCAGCAAGGCACTACCGGTGCGTGATGGCGGGACAGTTCCTTGTGTGGCTGTTAGCTTCTAAAGCCAGCATGTAAGGGTGAGGGTTGCTCAGTGTCAGCACTGGGGTAAATAGTGTCCCTCCCAAAATTCATATCCACCTGAGACCTCAGAATAGGACTTTATTTGGTAATAGGACCTTTGCCAATGTAATCAAGTTTGGATGAGTTCATACTGGCTTAGGGTTGGCTCTAATCCAATGGCTGGTGTCCGTATAAGGAGAGGGAAATTTGGACACAGACTGAGACATGCAGGCAGAATATAATGTGACAATGGAAGCATTTTGGGGTGATGCCTCTACAGGCCAAGGGACACCAGGGATTGCTGGCAATCGCTAGAAACTAGGAGAAGGCAAGGAAGGATTCTCCCTCAGTCTTGTCTAGTACATCATCTTAATAATCCAATGTAGAGTTGTGCTCTGGTGTTCAGGCCCTCCATAATGTAGTTCTGAATGACCTTATTTTTCACTGTTCCCCATGACCATGTGCTGTGAGCTTCCCATGCTCTGACTTGAGGCATTGCTTCCTCTCTGCTGAATGACACTCCCCGGCCCCCAGCTATATCCTGTTGGTCTTTAAGGCCCACTTTTTCTTCCTAGACCATTTAATGATAGATTCTTGGTCCTGTAAGCTCAAAGCATGCACAAATAGCTATCACCAGTCATTGGACAGTATCCTACCCTGATGTCCTGAGGCATGTGTTTGTACTTCTAAACTCATAAATTTGTTTTTTTTTTTTAACTTCACCAGTATTGATGACTTGTCTCTTGGGCTGAGGTCTCAGTCCCTTGAAGGTAGGCAGCTTATCTTTTGCTTCCTTTTGTCCTCTATACACTTCGTGTGTGTGTGTGTGTGTGTGTGTGTGTGTTTAACTCAATGTACATACAGAAGAGTTTCTAAACAATGATATATGATGTTTTCTTTGTTTGGGAAAGATTAAAAAGAAGAAAGTTTGACTTGAAGGGAAATCTTCTGACCTTTAGAGTAGAAAACATACTCTGGGTCCTAGAAGGTGATAACATGTCTGTATATATCCTTGGAGCAAAAATTCTTTATCCTTTTCTCTGCACGTCCAGCCTCATTTAACCAGAAAGCAACAACAAAGTCATTGAACGTCTCTTGTGTGCCTGGTTCTGTGGTGGGTCCTGAGGAGGTCATAGTAAAAAAGACATGTATAACCTTTATCCTCAATGAGTGTTTAGTTTTTTGTTTTGTAGGAATACCGACAAAAAGGAAATGACCTACTTGTGATCTCTGTCAAATAAAGAAATAAAACATTTTTTTAAAAAAAGGGGGCGCCTGAGTGGCTCAGTGGGTTAAACCTCTGCCTTCGGCTCAGGTCATGATCCCAGGGTCCTGGGATCGAGCTCCGCATTGGGCTCTCTGCTCTGCAGGGAGCCTGCTTCCCCCTCTCTCTCTGCCTGCCTCTCTGCCTACTTGTGATCTCTGTCAAATAAATAAATAAAATATTAAAAAAACAAAAAGGAAATGAATACTTTTTGACCTTCTGCCAGTAGTGTTTCGTTCAGGTGTCAAGGTTAGTCCTGGAGGTCATGCTAGGCTCCAGCAGCCATGGATAACCTGCCCTCTCCACTTGGCTGTGGCTGATTGGATCAAAGTGGACATCTGACTCAGGCTGAGCCAATTATATTTTTCCTCCCCTGGCAACACAGTAGGGAGAGTTCAAGGTAGCCAGTTGCTATGGACTGAATTGTGATCCCATAGAATTCATATGTTGAAGCTCTAACCCCAGTGTGATGAGATTTGGACATGGTACCTTTGGGAGATCCTTAGGTTTTGATGAGGTCATGAGGGTGGAGCCGCCCCATCGTGGGAGCAGTGTCATGAGGAGAGATTCCAGAGAGCTCTCCCTCTGCTACTCGAGGGCACAGGGAGAAGCAGATGTTCGTAAGTCCTCACCAGAACCGGGCCATGCCAGCACCGCGATCTTGACTTCCAGCTCTAGAACTGTGGGAGAATAAATTGCCCTTGTTTAAGCCACCCAATCTGTAGTAGTTTGTTATGGTAGCCTGAGCTAAGACACCAGTTACTCAAGAGGCAGGAGAGCTAAGAGTAAGAGTGAGGAGGTGTGGAGGCTGCATTCTGCCATGGGGAAGGTGGGCCAGCAGAGAAGGAAGAAGACGGAGATGTTCAGAGACCTGAGATGGCAGAGATGGCTTCTGAGACTCTTCAGTTCCTGGTTCCAGACACTTGCAAGGTCCAGCTGCCTTGGGGGTCTTGCACCACCCCAGTTTCCTCCCCACAAAATCCCTTTAGCTATGCTGACCTGAGTCCGTTCCTGATCCTTAACAACCAAAGAACCTCTACCTTCCCATTTTACACGAGATATAAATGAGACCTGTGAGGCCCAGAGCTACACTATTGAGTGACAGAGTTGAGGCTGTAGTCGAGGTCTTCAGACCAGGTCTCTGCCTTTCCGGTCCTCCCAGGCTAACAGAGAACTTGTTCAACAGACCGGGGGGTTTCTGAGACCCTAAGGAGATGTGCTGTTATTCTTCTGCAGCCAGCCTTTTTTTTTTTTTTTTAAGATTTTTATTTATTTATTTGACAGAGAGAAATCACAAGTAGGCAGAGAGGCAGGCAGAGAGAGAGAGAGAGAGAGAGAGAGAGGAGGAAGCAGGCTCCCTGCCGAGCAGAGAGCCCGATGTGGGACTCGATCCCAGGACCCTGGGACCATGACCTGAGCCGAAGGCAGAGGCTTAACCCACTGAGCCACCCAGGTGCCCGGCAGCCAGCCTTTTAAAACGAGACTTGTGTTGTGTCATACTGGAAAATGCCTTTCCCATATCACATGTGTTTGCCCCTTTTTTTCCCTGTGATCCCACAGGGCTGTCACCACTTGCAGTTTTGGCTTTGAACCTTGCGTCTAGGAGATTCTTAGCAGTGCACACTGGCTGACGACAGTCCTTCGTGTGTTCTTTGCATTTGTCTTCCTTTTGTTCTTGTCATCTGAGACACGTGTCTGTCTTGAGCTGCTGATCTTCTCTGAGCTCTATGACAGGGAATGCCTGACACTTGTGCCCTGTTTGGTTTCTATATTTGTCTTATGATATAGTTTTAAAGTGAGCTCATCATTAATTGGAAAATAACTTCAGATAGAAAGGAAAAGTTATTCCTATGCACCATTTCAGCACAACTGTCAAAAACTAATAGTTTTCTACCTGTGAACTTAATTTGTAAAACAATATAGCTGCAATTACAGATAATAACGGTATTGTATTCCACTTTTCCCTCAACACGATAATGTAAACAGTTTCGTGCTATTTCACACTTTTTAAGATTTTATTTGAGAGAGAGAGAGAGAGAGAGATCAGAGGGAGAAGCAGACTCCCTGTGGAGCTGGGAGCCCGATGCAGGACTTGATCCCAGGACTCCGGGATCATGACCTGAGCCAAAGGCAGTTGCTTAACCAGTCGCCCCCCAGGCGCTCTATTTCACGCGTTTTATAAGTATCATTTTTAATGGCTGTATCCATTCTAGGAAGTTGGGCAGAATTCACTTAAGGGTATAGCAAATCCTTTTTGGCACGGACGGACAATAATGTGCGATGCCTCTCTGGGAGATGTTTGGTTTGTTTCTCATTTTGTGTGTGTATGTGACTGTAGGTAATGGTCCAGTCTTTGCTTTTGTTTTTCAGATGTTTTCCTTATGCTAGGTTTCACAAAGTGGAATTATGGATAAACAGGTGTGACTCTTGGAAAGGCAATCTTGGGAGGTCTCAGTGAGACTCCTTTGTTGCAGGTAACAGAAAGCTGCTTCTGGTCAGCTTTAGCGAGAGGACATTTATGGGAAGGACGCCTCAGCAGCTCCTGGAATATGCGGGTACAGAGTCCGTAAGTGATGAGGGAGCAGGAGGCTGGCTGAGGACAAAGCAAAAGCTGGCACCTTGCACCCCCTCTCCGCCCGCTCCCCTCGGTAATATGTGTGACATTCCTCAGGCACCCCTGGCTGCTCTAAAAGAAAAACAAATAGTTAACTTGCAGAGATCACAATCCTGCAAGACAGGAGTCTCCCTCGGTCTACAAATGTCCTAGCGATTTACAACAAAGAAGCTATCTTATCAATAGCCCAATTTCCAGAGGCAAATAACTCAGTTCCTCAAACCCTAATGTTGCCCTCCCCTCCATAAAAGCTGAAGGAGGATGAGGTAGAAGGAAATGTAAATAAAGTTAAATTTCTTCTAAACCTAAATCTCGCTAACAAGGATGTTTGATAGGAGGAATGTGACATTCCACCAGGAAACTCCCAATTGTCTCATGTTAGTGCCTCATTAGAGGGAAAAACGGCCTTGGCTTGACAATAACCAGGCCTTCAATATCCTGACAATCTTCTTTACCCTGATAGCCCTTCTGAACACCCCCTTTGTCCTCACCTACCCAACTCCTGTGTATATAATCAGCCACTCCTCAGGATAGCGGGGCAGCAGCTCTTCCTGCCCATGGGTCCTGTCCCCGTGCTTTAATAAACCACCATTTTGCACCAAAGATGTCTCAAGAATTCTTTCTTGGTCATCGACTCCAGACCTCACCCCACCGAACCTCACCCGTGTTCTAGAACTTCATCATAAGGATCTCACGAGGGACTGAAATCAGGAGCTGAACACTAGTGAGAATGTGGACAGCTCCTCTCTCTCTTTGAATTCATGGCATCAGTATCTATTCAACCCCTAACTGTATGCCGATTTTAGGTTACAATGACGAATTAAAAAAAAACAAAAAACAAAGACTTTTGCTCCTGCCCTTATAGAGTGCGTCTGTCTGTCTGTCTGCCTGCCTCTCTTCCCATGAAATGTTGTCTCTGCTTCTCTGTGCTCCACTCCTCTCTCGGTCTCTGTGGACATTCATTTTGGCTTTGGTGAGCATTTGGCCAGGTGTGGCCACCCGGCAGCTGCTTGTCCACAGTCTTCATTTTAAATAACCTGCAGACCCCCCAGCCCTGGTTCTGAATTCCTGGGGGAAAGCATCTGAGATGCTTTAAACTGCCTCCTGCTTGGAGGCAGGGTCCTTGGTACGTGCCCTGGGGTGGGACTGGGTGTCCCTAGAGGGGAGGGGGCAGCACCACTGTGCCAAACTGTATCTGCTCCATTGTTTTCCTCTTTACTAGTGTGACTGGCAGGGAAATGATTTTTGTTTTCTTTCATAATGAACTTCTTAACAGCACTAGGGCAATGATGCGCGGCTGCTTCCGGAGGGAGGATGGGAAGGCCCATTGCGGATTTTTTTTACACTAATTAGAAACCTTTGTTGGGGAGGAGCTTGTTGGCATGGAGGGCATTGATGCCCTGCTTTTTTTTCTTTCACTGGGCTGGTAGAGAGCCAGAGCATCTGATTCAGTGGGTCTGAAGTAGGGCTTGGGAGCCTGCATGTCTAACAGTTTCTCAGGTGGTGCTGTTGCTGCTGGCCCAGGGACCGTGCTTTGAAGACCACTGCCCTGTTTCCATCCACGCTGATGCCACAATCCACCACTCATTCAGAATTTCTCTTTCTCTCCCTTGGCACCCACACAGAGTAGGCTCCAAGCGCCCCATTATCCTCTGACATGACAATCCTCAGTCCTTTCTTATTCGTCTGACCACACCACCTGCTGTCCTCATCATGTCTGGGGGACTTTGAGAACCTTCTAACCATCTCTTCTTCCCTCTGCTCTGACCAAGAGCAGCTCACCTTATACATCCCAGCTAGACTCATCTGCCCAGCGCATGGTGCTCCCCAGGCCACACTCCTGCTCATAACCCCTGGCTATTAGGAATAAAGCTTCTGTGAATGGTCAAGCAAAGTCTTTGTGTGGACATATGTTTTCATTTCTCTCAGGTAAATGCTCAGGAACAGGACTGCTGTGGGGGTGGGTAGATAGCCTCAGTTGCTCCCCCTGCCCTGGAGTCTGATTGAAATCATAGCATTTGGGCATCCAAGCCTGAAGGATGGGTTCCTGGCTCAGAGAGGAGAGAAGGGCATCACAGTGGCTTCTGTGTTCCTTCCTCTTAGAGCAGACTTATCTTTCATCCAGTTAGTGCTGTCTCTGGTGAGTTTGGATGCATTCATCTTTCTTTGCCATGAAGTCTGGGGCTTGGTTGCTAATGGTTTTACAGGAATCATCTTTGTCGTGTTGGAATCCACTGGTATATTTATGCCACAGGGCAAATGTGTGACTAGATCTTTACCCACCTTCCTTAGAAGGGGAACTTCTACTCACTAATTTCCTTCAGTCTCTCTCTTTTTTTTAAGGCTTTTAAAATTTTGTTTTATTTATTTATTTGTCAGAGAGAGAGAGAGAGAGAGAGCACAAGTAGAGGGTAGCGGCAGGCAGAGGGAGACATTAGCTTCCCACTGAGCAAGGAGCCCAGTGCTGGACTCGATCCCAGGACCCTGGGATTATGACCTGAACCTAAGGCAGATGCTTAACTGACTGAGCCACCTAGACATCCTGGTTTTGTTCAGTCTTTTAAACTGCTGCTCTAACCTCCTCTCTGCCCCTGAGTATTCATTCATTCATTCATTCATTCATATTTAGTGCACGCGTACCGTGTGCCAAGCACTGTTCTAGGTGTGGAGTTCTTCCACTTCACATCTTCAGTCACTCATGTTTGCCACTGCCCTCTTTAATTTTCCTTCCCCTCATCCCCCAGCCTTTAGATGGATGCTGGCCAAATGTGCTCTGGGAAGAGGTAGCTCCTCCCAGCTGCCCACAACCCATGATGCTGTCTTCTGTTTCTGGGGTTTGCTCATGCTGTTCTTCCTTTCTGGAATACCTCCCCACCCCCATCTTCCCCTTCAATCTACCAAACCCCTGATCATTTTTCAGGATCTGCTGGAGCATCCTCTGCCTGGGGACGTTGCTGATTTGGAAGCTTAGCCTTGGCTCACAGAGCATGATTGTGGGTGTGCTGGTTTGCTTGAGGGTTGTCCAGCTAGACTTGAACTTGACAATGTTTAGGACTGTCCCAGTCATCTTTATATCATAACACTAATGAATAAGGGATCAAATGCTACTGTGGGCAGTAGAATGGGAGCAAAAAGGAAAGGATATAAAAGACCATGAAAACCATAATTCTATCACCCAGAGATACATTCTGGAGGGATCTTAAAGAGTTTTTGAGCATAAACATTTTGTGTGAGGGGCGCCTGGGTGGCTCAATTGGTTGATCATCTAACTCTTGATTTCAGCTCAGGTCATGATCTCAGGGTCATGAGATTGAGCCCCACATGGGGCTCAGCACTCAGTGGGAAGTCTGCTTGGGATTCTCGCTCGCCCTTCTCCCCTCCCGCCACCATGCATGCACACATGCACACACTCTCTCTAAAATAAATAAATCTTAAAAAATTATATGTGAGGTATAGGGGCACCTGGGTGGCTCAGTCGTTAAGCGTCTGCCTTCGGCTCGGGTCATGATCCCAGGGTCCTGGGATCAAGCCCCACATCGGGCTCCCAGCTCAGCGGGAAGCCTGCTTCTCTCTCTCCCACCCCCCTGCTTGTGTTCCCTCTCTCGCTGTCTCTCTCTCTCTCTCTGTCAAATAAATAAATAAAATCTTAAAAAAAAAAAAGATTTAAAAAAAAAAATTATATGTGAGGTACAGTGTATCTTGCTCTTCTACAGACATTAATATATTAATATTTTCTCATGTCCAGGAGATTTCTAAAGAGGACTTAGGTGACCTCTTAAAATCTTATAATCAATTCCCTTTTTTATTGTTGGGCATTTATATTATTTTCATTTTTTTTGACATAATAAAAAACCCATGTAATGTACTTGTGCCTTAATCTGTTTGCCTCTGATGATTTCTTTGGATGGATTCCCAGGAGTACAATTACTAGGTCAGAGGGTAGCAACAGCTGTTAAGATTTGAGAAATAATGGCAGCTTGCCTCCCAGAAAGATTGTAGCAATCTCTGCTCCCATCCGCAGGTTTTGATGGCTAGGCTTTAAATTCTTAAAGAAGATGGAGGCAAAAAACAAGACACTGATGGCCTTGTAATTGTCTATGGCTTCAATTTGGAGGAAATGGCAGCTCTCCCTGCTTCAGGAGCTGAACTGGGGCGCAAGGCCTGTTGCCGTGCAGAACCTTGGCTGGGAGCTTGGCCTTTCGTGACAAGGGCCAATGCTGTCAGCACAGTCGCTCCTTTCCAGGCAGGGCGCTGGGACTCAGGAGCCTCCTGGAGGGACAGCACAGGTTTCTGAATCACGGAGGGAGAGAAGCTGCTTGCTGACCTCTGGGCACCAGGCTCGAGGTAAGACTCCATTAGCCACACGTCCATTAATGAGCAACTCAAGCATCGGGAAGCACGTCTGGTTCTGTAAAGCCTATCAGGAATGAAAGGAAAATGGAGTGTCGATGAAGCATTTATTGCTGTACCCATGTAGGGAGATCACTGTTGTGCATTCGTCTGCATCTGGCCAGTAAAGCCCGGCAGCAAAGGTGGTTTCTAAGAGGTCAGTCACTTGCCTGACAGGGAACTGGAAACTGAACTTGCAGCCTCTTGGACATGTGTACATCTGTTGAAGTATTACGCCTGCTCTGTTGGTATTGCTTATTCCTGGGGGACATACTCCTGGCACAGGTGCCGCTTAGAGGGCACTTAGGAAATAAAGTCAAATGAACCCTCATCAAGGTCGTATTTTCCAGCCGATGTATGTAATGAGGGCAATCGCTCATAAATTATGTTTTAAAATTGTATGTTGTAAAACTGAGTGACATTGTATTGTCACTTAGCTGATTGAAAACATGAATGAAGATATGTAATATGAACAGAATGGGAGATAGTAAACTAGTACCCAGTGAGTGTAAAACTCCCCGGTTTTAATACTCTGGTCCCTTTAAAACTCTCTAGTTCATTTAATCCTTAAAGTGGGAACTACTGTCATTTCTTATTTCTGTGGATGTGGAAACAGAAGACTTAGAGAAGTTAAGTAACTCGATCAAAGTCATAAATTCAGTAAGTGGTAGAAATGAGATGAGAATCTGTCTGTCTGCTCCAGAGCCTCTGCCCTTCTCAGTATTGGGGATTGGTGGGCGGTGATTTTACATCTGGCTTATGCAGGAGCTGGAGGAAAGGGTGGTGTGAGCTGGCTGCTCTTCTGCAGCCCTAGCAAAGGCAGGGCTGTGCACCCTTGGGAAAGAAAGCCTGCATTGCATGGCTTCTGTGCTCTGAGAGGGGCTTAGAGCCTGCTGCAAAGGGAAGATGGATGGAGAAGTAGAATGGCTCTCAGCTTTTCTGGCCCGAGATCCTCCATGTGGGTGCTTGGGGTGATGTGAATTTTCATGCAAGCACACACTTCTGGTGGCCCCCTTATTCAGTCCCGGGTAATGTTGGACTGGAGATCCTCACCTTTGGTTCCATCGTAAATCGGGTTTATTGGTGCTGCTGAGGTGTGAAGGGCTTTGTGCACACAGACGCATAACCTACCATCAGAGAGGCCCTGGTCAGTCCCGGCGGATGTGCATTCAGGTTGGAGATATGAAGGCTAAAGGGGCCTATGCCTTCAAGCATCAGTTGTCAGAGGTCTGAGGGGCTGTGTCTTAGTCAAGTCCTCTTCCCATTTTTGTTCTTGTTTCACGAACCAGGATAGGCAAAACCAACAGGACTAAGGGGAATTCTTCATCATGATGAGTCAGAGAGCTGCAGCTAAACTGCGTGATGTACTAGAACCTGGGCTGGGAAGCTATTGGGAATCCTGGTGTTGTTACTTCCTGTCCCTGCCCCAGACCCCAGTGTCACCACTCTGCCTCTCTAGCCACGTCTGCTTTATTGTGTGTGTGTGTGTGTGTGTGTGTGTGTTTGTCTGTCTCCAGATTTTTACTTTTCATGGGCTCCCACCGTGGCAGTCAGTACCCCCTCCAAGTATCCAGCAATGGCTTACTCAAGTTTCTCAGCCCTAATACCAGCCCCTGGGAGGTAGAACCTGAGTGTTCAGGATCAGGAGAAGCAGATAGCGGGAACCTGGGTGCTGGAGCCCATGCCAGCAGTTGGGAGGGGAAGTTCTTAAAAGAAGGGAGGAAAGAGGGCTGGATGATAGCCTGTCATTGGGAAATAGACTGAGTAGACCAGTTTGGCTGAAGAATCCAATCTGGATTGGACCAAGAAATGGAAGCTCCCGGGTGAGATGAAAGAGCTCTAGAGTGGACAGGCTGCTCTGGGTGATAGCCGAGTTCCTACATTTGCAGCAGTTGAAACAGATTCAGGACTAGCATCCTGCAGGGGATCCAAGCTTATGCCAAGGGGGGAGGGGCAGATGGCCCTCAGGCTCCCCTGTGGTCTTGACAGTCTGGCTCTGAGTGGTCATCGCTGCCGCAGGTGCTTCCCCTCTACTACTCCCTGTGTACAGAAAAAGATTGGAGGGACATAAACAAGTGTTTTATCCGTAGACCAGTATTGGAGGGACGTACCCAGGATAGCAGTATTTTGGCTACTGTTATTGCTAGTGATAGGATTGTGGGTGACTTTTATTTTGATTTTATTCTTTTCTATAATTAATTTTTTTTCTACAGTAGACATAAGCAAGTTGCATAAACAAGTTATGTTTCTGTTAGCAGTAAGCAAGTTAAACCCAGTGATTGAATTTCCCTAGATCAGTATGGATTGCCTACTCTGGATGGTATCGTTGCTTGTGTAGGATGAACAAAATGTGCTCCTTGCCCGTAAGAAACTTATGGCCTAAAAGGAGGGGCTGATAGAACCGCATGTAAGTCAGGTTGACAGGGGACCCCATCAAATGCTAGTAGAATATAACAATGTGTGTGGAAGGCACGCATATATGATACAACCCTCCTTCTAAGAAGCTCAGAGAAGTGTTTCTTGAAAAGTGTAGCCCTGGATTTGGGTGTTGAACAGGGGTTCTCAACCAGAGGCTCTTTTGCCCTGAGGGGACATCTGGCAGTGTCTGGAGACATCTTTGATTGGCACACCTGGGATGGAGGGAACGTTACTGGCATCCAGAGCTACTGGCATTCAGAGCCTCCGGGTACTGCTGAACATCCCACTGTGCTCAGGACAAGCCCCCTCCAACAAGGAATTATCTGGCCCTGAAGGTCGTAATACTAGGGCTTCTAATCCAGTGTGTTAGAAATGTGTGGGATGTTGGCAGACAGAGGCGGGGAGGAGCATGACGGCAGGGCCCAGCGGCAGGAGCGCAGGAGGTGTGCGCGGGGATTCGGGGAGGGCACGTGGAGCTGGGGCAGGGGGTGGGCCGTGGCTAGATGGTGGAGGCCCTCACTTGCAAGGTGAGCAGTTTAGCTGTTTTCCAGAGGGCAGCAGGGAGCCACAGAAGGTTTTTGAGTGGTGCAGTTGCTCCATCAGGAACGGTGTCTGTTCTTGTCACCCCCACTTCGCTTCCTTGCTCATCCGCACATCCACAGAAACTAACACACACCTCTGTTTTCCTGTTTTCCACCCCAGTCCGTCCATTCTTTGTTTTCCTCCCATCTGAAGGAAAGCTCTGTCAGCACTCTGCCTTGCTGACCATTGGATCCCATCTGCTGGTGACAAAGGGATACAGAAAAAAAAAAAAAGATCCCCCTTTGACCACACTCCTTCTTGCTGCAGTTTTCCGGGAATATGCCATAGTGAGAGGTGACCATTCAGGTCTGTCCTGATGGCCCTGTAAGCCGCTCTGGTTTCTGGCTTATCACCATGAATTGGGTGTGGCTAACATGCTCAGACTATCTCAGGATGCAGAGTTAGGGTGGGGGGACAGTTCGTGTCTGGACTGTACGAGCAGCTAAGCAGATACCGGGGCTTGGACCTGGGTCAGACTGCAGTCACGGGACAAAAGAATGCCTGAGCCAGGGGACGGGGTGCCCCAGAAGGCCACAGCATGCTCTCCCCATCTGTTCACCGCTGGCTCACCAGCAACAGAACAGTGCTGGACCCCTAGTGTACTAGGTCGGTACAATGCGTACCAGGGCAGTAGGGCAGCGTTCTTCTGAATGAAAGAATGAGGAGTCCCAGGTCTGGGAGACCAGGGTGGGGAGTTGTGATGCCACAAGATCACGCTGCCAGCTGGGAGCAGAGCTGAAAACTAGAACCAGGCAGGGTTCCTGACCTGCGCTTGGGAGCCCTTCTCCTATGCCACTTCCTACCTTCAGTGCACAGGGACCCAGAGGGGTCTTCCTGAGGCCTAGTGGCTACGGATCCTCCGGAGGCCGGGCCCCTTTACCCGGTGGTCTATGCTCCAAACCCCTCCTGTTCCTCAAGTTCTACAGCTCCCCAAACCAATCAACTAACCAGCCAGCCCACCCTAAGAAAAACTTGCCTTCTCTACCTGCTGCCAAGGCAGAGGAGCTGGAGAGCCACTGTATGCTCAGATGTCACAGACGGCCAGTTACTTAGTTATACCCCTCAGGGGTCTCTCCGGGATGCCTCAGCCCAGGCATTTCTTAACAGACCAGCTGGGGTGGGGGTGGGAGCCAAATAGCCCAGAAGTACTGAGGCTCTGGCCTTCTCTACATTTACAGTAAAGCCTTCTTGGATCTCCCAGGGAAAAGGGAGTGGGGTGGACTTGTGAATAAAAAGAATTCTCTTTTTATTTTGGGAGGCACCCAGACTGGTGTCCTCTGAGATCCCCCAGAACCTTCTGGGAAGAGGCATTTCCCTGATGTCACACACCCAGAACCAAGGAATAGATTGGGGAGCAGGATACTTTGACGATTCTGCTGAGACAGTGGGACCCCTCCCCACAACCTCCAAAAAAGGTCTGCGTTGAAATGTCAGTGTTCTTTTCCCCACACTAACCCCCAGGGAGAATCTGCCTTGTGGCCAGTGGCTGTCCTTGGTCTTCCGGCTACTGGGCATTCTTGGGTCTTATAGGCCTAAGAGCTTGACCCAGCACCACCCAGGGCTAGTTAAATAACTCCCAGTGCTGAGGGCCCTGAACCTCAGAGGCAGCTTAGGGTGCAGGCAAATGGACAGCCAGGCCACATTCCTCCCTTCACAGGTGCTGACCAGCTGCGTGGTCAGGGAAAGCCACTGGGCTGTGAGTGTGGAAGATCACGTGAGAGCTTTGTAGCACAGTGCACAGCCCAGAGTGGGTACTGGGCCTCCATGTCCAACAGGCCTGTGGCACCTACTCCCATGGGACATCCTGGGGGAGAAGTGGCTATCCCTGACACAGTCCTTCACCCTTGTTTGCTTGCAGCAGGAACCAAATTATGTTATTGCTGGCAGGATCCTTGGTATGTGGACCTCTGCTTGGACGATCTCATTTTAAATGACCAGTCCTCGTGACCAAATGAAAAGATTTCCTCAGCAAAGCCCAAAAGTAACGTAATACAAGCAATGTGAGATTTCAATATTTTATTGATTTTGTGGCATCAAAAAAGTGGGGACCTCATTGGTTCTAGCACCCAAGCTTTGAAATCTCACATTCAAATTCCAGGGCAGCCACAGACTCGCTGTGTGACCTTAGTCCAATTGTTTAACTTCTCTGATCCTTATTTCCAGTCTGTGAAGTGGAGATTGTAATCATGCCTGCTTCACAGAGTTTTCGTACAGTACCTAAACCCGTGCCCAGCTCGCCGGGAGCATTCAGTAGGGCACTGGTTACTATGTGACTTAACTTGTTTCTCCCAACTATGAAGCTTTCCTTCCTAGGCCCGCCCTATGATTGGGGGCCCACAAATGGAAAGAATGCGTATTGCTTTCATTCTGAAGCAAACAAAATTTCTTCTATTTCCAGCCTCAAAGCCAATTCTCCCAATCTGGGAATCTTTCTCTCCTTCTCAGTGACCTAGTTTTATCTGTTCTTTTCATATCTGCAGAAACAAATGGCACAGTCCTTCAGGAGTAGTTCTCGGGGCGCCTGGCTGGCACAGTTGGTGGACCACATGACTTGGTCTCAGCATCATGGGTTCGAGTCCCATGTTGGGCATGGATCTTACTTAAAAAATGAAAACCCGGGGAGCCTGGGTGGCTCAGTGAGTTAAAGCCTCTGCCTTCGGCTCAGGTCGTGATCCCAGGTCCTGGGATCGAGCTCCGCATCGGGCTCTCTGCTCAGCCGGAAGCCTGCTTCCTCCTCTCTCTCTGCTTGCTTGTGATCTCTGTCTGTCAAATAAATAAATAAAATCTTAAAAAAACAAAAAACAAAACAAAACAAAAAACACCCCCCCCCAAAACCCAGTAGTACTCATTATGTGGTTAGGAGGCATATCTTTATTTTCTAAACAAAGCAAACTGTTTCTTATATTCCAACTTCTTAACTATTAGGTGGTATTCCATTGTACCTTGTAGAACAGTACCAAGGATTACTTTTACAAGCATCAAAACCAGTTATTACCCAAGACCAGGGCCTCACCGTCCTCACCAGGGTTGGGTTGCATCTGGTGGTGGTCAGAGCCCCTGGAGCTGTGCAGTCAGCACAGCCACGGGGTCCACACTTGCTGGCGAGGTCGCAGGGAAGCAGGCGCTGTGCTTGCGTCATGGGCAATGCAGGTGCTCTCCGTGCAGGGTGCAAGCTGGCCAGTCTGGAGGCGCTTTAGGAGAACACCCAGCTGGGACCTGTGTCTCACAGCCATCTGCTGTGTTTGTTCCCTCTCTGCCCCACATAATTAATGTAACTCCCTCATAATTAAGACATGTACTGGAGAGTGTCCCCTCAAAGCTTAAATTTCTCTCCCCAAAGGAAACCTGGCTGTTTTCTAGCTTGCTTTCTTTTCTCGGGCTATTGGGGTTGAATCAGGGAGGGCAGGCATTCTGGGCAGGAGCCAAACATCCCTGTTTCAGACCATCTTTGTTCTTCCGTGAGCATAGGAGTCAGGTGTAGACAAGGTCTGCCTTCCTCTAGCTCCTTCCCCTGTCATGGGATGACAGCAGTGACCATACTAGCTGCCCCAAAACTTTTTTTGGACAAGCCCAGTGGCCAGGAATCATAATTTCTTATGAATCACGTGATTATTTATAACCGAGCCTCCTCAGATCCTTTCTGGAACAAATCAAGGTATAAAAAAATAAATATTTAAGATATCAACAGCAGGAACCTATTTAGTGGTGTAACTTCTGGAAAGAACATAATATACATCATTTTCTTTCTTTCTCTACCAGCAGACCACTTAAAAAAACGTATTTTCATTGCTTGCTTGCTAATTTTCACTCGTTTTATGTCATGATATCCTCTAATGAATTGAGAGATGACAGTGCCTTCTAAAATTGGTACATTTTTTTTTTTGGCTTGGCAATTTCAGTAAATTAAATAAATAGCATTGTACCATGAAACAGAACGGGTGTAACTTGACAGGTTATATATTCCATTTTTTTATTCCATTTTTTCTAAATTTGTTAGAACTTTTGTTAGAATTTGTTAGACATTTGTGGATTAAATGAACTAATGGCTTATACAAAGTAAATTCTGTTCTTTTAAATGTTCAAATATGGATGATTTTAACGAATATTCATGTCAAGATTTTTTTGGTTCATAAACATCATACATTTACTTTATTTTAATTGTGGTAAAAAAACCAACAATATTTACCATCTTAATCACTTTTTTTTTTAAAGATTTTATTTATTTATTTGACAGACAGAGATCACAAGTAGGCAGAGAGGTAGGCAGAGAGAGAGGAGGAAGCAGGCTCCCCACTGAGCAGAGATCCCGATGCGGGGCTCGATCCCAGGACCCCGGGATCATGACTTGAGCCAAAGGCAGAGGCTTTAACCCACTGAGCCACCCAGGCGCCCCAACCATCTTAATCACTTTTAAGTGTACAGTTCAGTGGTGTTAAGTATATTTGCATTATTGCTCATCCAAACTTCAGAACTTTTTCAACTTGCAAAATTAAAAATTGAAGTTCTATACCTATTAAAGAATGACTCCCTATTTCTTCTCCCCCCACCAACCCCTGGCAACTACAATTTTACTTTCTTATTCTACGAATTTGACCTATCTAGAGTAGTATCTACGTAAGTAGTAGATTTATCAGAGGGAGTCTACTCATGGAAATGAAATCATACAACATTTGTCTTGTTTGTGTCTGGCTTATTTCACTTAGCGTGATGTCCTCAAAGTTCATCCATGCTGTAGCATGTATCAGGATTTCCTTTATTTTTTTTTTAAAGATTTTATTTATTTATTTGACAGAGATCACAAGTAGGCAGAGAGGCAGGCAGAGAGAGAGAGGAAGGGAAGCAGGCTCCCCACTGAGCAGAGAGCCCGATGTGGGGCTCAATCCCAGGACCCCGGGATCGTGACCCGAGCCGAAGGCAGAGGCTTTAACCCACTGATCCACCCAGGTGCCCCTGGTTTTAAGGCTGAATAATATTTCATCATATTTACATTTATTAGTCTCACACATCTTGTCACACATAAAATCACATTTTGTTTTGTGTGCATCTCTTAGGCTATTATGAATAATGCTGCTATGAACATGGGTATGCAAATACTTCTTAGACACAGAACCATTTTTAATCTTAGCTGCATTCTACTCTGTTAACTTGGCTTATTTTAACCATCAAAAACTCAGTAACTTGACGTATAGGGCCAGCCTCTTCTGGCAGTCTGTGTGCACTTGGCATCGTGGGATTGTGAGCTTGAGGAACGCAGCGTCCATGTAGCTGAACGACAGAGTCAGAAGGATCTGGTTCATACCTGAGCAGGTGTATCTGCTACAGGCCCACATCCCTGCTGCAAGGGGAACTGGAAAAGTGAGCATTAGCCATTTTTGGCTTCAGGTATGTTAAGGTAACAACGTCACTACACAAGGCAGTGGGGGTCATTATTATTCAGGAAGCCAGAAGAATGATAAATGCTTGTTACACCAGCTTACCAGCATCTAGAATTTTCACACACATTAGGTCACAGCTTTCCTACTTGCCTAGAATGGCTTGGTGTGGCTGAGGAGACCACACAATGACACATGGGTCTGGGGTAGCAGATGTATAGCGTAGGACCACCAAATTCCTGGTGCTCGTGTCATCTCCGGAAACCCTGGAAAGCCTGTGCACTTTGGTCCATGCTGGTTCCTCTCTGTGGGTTGTCTTCTCTACTTCTGTCAACTAGAACCAGCTCTTTCTTTCCTGTCCGGTTCCACTTGAGTCCTATACCTTGGGAATCTGCCATCCTTCCTCTCTGGATATTTTCTTGCACTTGTTTCAGGGGTGGGTCTAGTTTTCATGGGGTCTGAAGCTTTTACAGTGGAGAGCAGGAAGTTTTTCAGAAAAAGTCATAAAAAATTTGATGAACACAGGGATGCCTGGGTGGCTCAGTTGGTTAAGTTGGTTAGCCACTCAGTTGGTGGCTAAGTTGGTTAAGCTGCCTCCAGCTCAGGTCATGATCTCCAGGGTCCTGGGAGCCAGCCCCTTGTGTGTGACTTTCTGCTCAGCAGGGAGCCTGCTTCTCTCTCTGCCTGCCACTCCCCCTGCTTGTGCGTGCTCTCTCTCTGACAAATAAATAAAATCTTTTAAAAAAAATTGATGAACATATTGCTAGGACCCCTCCCAGGGCCCACGCAGCTGAGGAGCCCTGAAGCTTTAACCTGATTAGCTTCACTGTAGATCTACTTCTGCTAGTATTCATTCTTCCCCTGCCCCTCTTTCTTCCCCCATTTTAAAAATTAGAGGGGACACCTGCTGGCCAAACAGTGGAGCATGTGGCTCTTGATCTCGGGGTTGTGAATTGGAGTCACACCCACAATGGGTGTAGAGATTGCTTGCATAAATAAACTTAAAAATTGGTTAGAGTATTATTTGCATACAGTAAAATTCACTATTTTTATTGCGTAGTTCTGTGAGCTTTGACAAATACGTATACTCATGTAGGCACTGTCACAATGTAAGTATAGAAGGTTCCATCCCTGCACCCAGAATATGCCCCAGGCCCTCCGGTAGTCATCTTCTCCTCCCACCCTAGCCTCTGGCAACTCACCTGTCTTCTATCTTTATAGTTCTCTTTTCCAGAGTGCCGTATAAATGGAATCACGCAGCATGTAGCCTTTTGCCTTTTGAGTCTGGCTTCTTTTGCTTAGGCTAGTGCATGTGAATTTCGTGCGTGTTGATGTGAGTGCTCCCTGCTCTGTGTTTAACACCGGAGATGCTTAGATGGAGAAGGCCCCATCCTTGTGCTCGCTTCGGCAGCACATATACTAAAATTGGAGAAGGCCCCATCCTTGCCCTCACAAAGCTCTTAGTCTAGTGGAGGAGGCACTTGGGCCCATCATACCAGGCTTTTCCTTTGATTCTTAGTATACACACAGCTTTTCCCTACTGCCTATCTTGTTCTGATATACCTGTCACCCCACTCACTTTGTGGTCATCCTGAGGATAAGATCTCTGACCTTCTCAAGATACTGATTGGAGGGGAAAGAGCAAGGGGTTTGAAACCACGTGGACTTTGAATCCAGCTCACCCACTAAGCAGCTCTGTGACCTTGTGTTGGACTTAGAATTTGGCATAGAATGTACTGAATAATCTGCTGAATGAATGAATGAGACCCCCTTAAGTCTCGGGTCCCTCCTGTGTAAAAAGGGAAAAGCAGTCGCAACTTCACTTGATTGCTGTGGGGATCAGTGCCTCCTACAGTGCCTGGCAGGCATCACTAAAGGTTTGTTCCCCTCTCTATCCCTAGAGCCCTATGATAGCCTTCCCCAGGCAGGTCCATGCGCATTGTACAGACCTCCAAGTGGGCTAGGCAGGATGATACCAGCACCTGCTGTGTGCGAGCCAGGAAGGGCACAAGCTGAGCAGAGAAGTCCCCAGGAAACCCCACAGGTACCCCACAGGTGCCAACCCCAGAAGTCCACCTCAAAGAGTCCCTCCCACTAATTCCTGGACCCCATCGGTCCTTTCCTCTCACCAAATACGTTCCTTGTAGGGGCTTCCGAGGAAGTTTACAGGAAGAGAAAACCATAACCCTTTACCCGGGGACCCTCTGTCTGAGTGTCCGGTTTCTGGCTCTCAGACCCAGGGTTGGGGGAGGGGCATGAGCTGGGAGATGAGCAGCCACAGGGCGGTTATTGTGAAGAAATTTGTTTTCTCCTTCAAAACATACTCAGCCATAACTCAACACAGTGATTGTTATCAATCAGTTATTTGTATAATTACCTGCGTGCTGGCTGCCTTCTCTACCAGAGGACCCAGGGCATGTACTAGGTGCTCAACAAATATTTAATATTGAACGAAAAATATTTTGTGGTTAAGAATTGGCATCTGATGTGGTATATATACACAATGGAATACTATGCAGCCATCAAAAGACATGAAATCTTGCCATTTGCGACGACGTGGATGGAACTAGAGGGTATCATGCTTAGCGAAATAAGTCAATCGGAGAAAGACAACTATCATATGATCTCTTTGATATGAGGAAGTGGAGATGCAAGGCGGGGGGGTTTAGGGGGAGGTAGGAAAAGAAAAAATGAAAAGATGGGATTGGGAGGGAGACAAACCATAAAAGACTCAATCTCAAGAAACAGACTGAGGGTTGTGGGGCGGGGGACGGGAGAGGGTGGTGGGGAAATGGACATTGGGGAGGGTATGGGCTATGATGAGTGCTGTGAAATGTGTAAACCTGATGATTCACAGACCTGTACCCCTGGGGATAAAAATACATTATATGTTTATTAAAATAAAAAAATTAAAAAACAAACAAACAAACAAACAAAAAAAAAAAAAGAATTGGCATCTGAGGGGTGCGTGGGTGGCTCAGTGGGTTATGCCTCTGCCTTCGGCTCAGGTCACGGTCTCAGGATCCTGGGATCAAGCCCCACATCCGGCTCTCTGCTCAGCAGGGAGCCTGCTTCCCCCCCCCCACTCTCTGCCAGCCTCTCTGCCTACTTGTGATCTCTCTCTCTGTCAAATAAATAAATGAAATCTTAAAAAAAAAAAAAGAATTGGCATCTGAAATTACAATTTCTATAGAAAAGAAGGGAATTAATATTTGTCATTCATCTGTGATGTTTCTGGCTCGTTAAATCTTTACCTACAGCCTCATTGAATCTGCACGGTGGCTGTTGGAAGTAGGTACTTTGATCTATACACTTAGGGAAACTGGCTCAGAGTCATTGAGAAATGTACACGCAGTCCCGCAGGTGGTCAGTCATGGAGCTGGAGTCAATCTTAGATCTGATGCCTAAGCTCAGCCTCTAGATTTTTCAAGAATGGAAATTTCTACAATCTAGACTTAAAAAAAATATTCAGACTGATACTTGAGCAGGATTTGAGTGGGTTGGCTTGCAGAGTTGAAAGCTTAACAGCATGAATTGAAAATTTGCAGAGTGTTTGTTCCATTTTGTGCTTTTCTAAATTGGGTTTGGGAGTAATTCTGTAATGCAATTTAAATTGGGGTTTTTATCACACTGATTACAAACAGCTCTAAACAAGCTGTAAAACCCCTTCTCTGTGCTAAGGGAGGCAGTATGGGCTGGGAAATGGTTGTGGACTTGGAGGCAGGAGGCCTGGGTTCGAGTCCTGTTGGATGGAAGACGTTGAAGCACTTTAAACTTCAGTTTGTCATTGTTTCTCTGTCTTCATGTTCAATGGGAAAGGAACCCCGGTGATCTCAGAGAGTTGTGTGTGGCAAATGAGCAAATATGCAAATGAGATGTTTGTGAGAGGCATAACTCCAGGAGGAGTTTTGTGTATGTCATTTGTTCCAAATCTGGACAGGAGTAGGGGTGTAGAGCACCACAGGAAAGAAAGACTGCAGAGAGAAGTCAGCAGAATCCTGTGCCAAGGCAGATGTAGCTTGTTTCTGTTCTGCCCAGATCAACAAGAGAGTGCCTTGTTTGTATAAACAGTGTATGTACTTGGAACCCCGTAGTTATATTTGTCACCTGTGTCAATAAACATGTAATACAGGGCCAGAGTTGAGTTCTCTTAGGCAAGAAAGCAGGCAACGTTACTCTTTCTCTCTCTGGTCCTCATCCATCCATTCATTCAGGGATCACTGCAGCCTCTGAGCCATGCGTTGTGGTCAGGTCAATAAAGCAGCAAATCATGAACAGTGGAATCAGATAGACCTGGGTTTGAGTCTGGCCTCCTCCCCTGACTGATGTCAAACTCAGTTATTATAGTTTTCACTAAATCTCAGTTTCCTCATCTGCAATACAAGAAAAACAGTAATACTTGTCTCATAAGTTTATACAGAGATTAAAAGTGATAATGCTTATGATGAAGTTTGCACAGATCTTGGCACATAATGGACATTCAGTGAGTAAATGGTAGCTTATACATCTTAAAAATATAATGCCAAAAAAATGTATATATATAATGTCAAGAAGCCAAAATGTGTAATGGGCCAGTTCTGCTGTTTTCATATTTTCTCCTCTATCCTCTTAGAAGGTCACAGTGGCTAAGCAGAAGCAGAGGCCCAAAGGTTGGGACCCATGGCAACCAAAGCCCAGATGGTTTGCTGTGCCATGGGAATCTTGAGCTGTGCACCCAACCTGAGCAACTGTGCCCAGGTAAGCTTCTGGATCACCACTGTGAGTGAGGATGTTCTCTGCAGCACCGTGGTAAAGATCAGGCTTGCTTAGCTGTGTTTAGAACCCAGGCCCATGGTACATCTTTCAGGGCTAGAGTAGTAACAGGGCATTATGGTTTATGTGAGTCCTTGTTTCATTACATATGGACCCTCTGCTATCAGAAAGTTGTTTTAGAGCTGGGAGGCTGATGCCCAGATTGGCTTTAGCCGTTTTTGGAGACACACACGTACATTCACACTTATGAGTGTGAATTCCTCCAAATGCTTTTTTTAAAAAAAGGCCATGTTTATTGAGATATAATTAGTAAAAGTCACTCTTTAGTATGATTTTCTTTTAATTGTGAGTTTGAATTCTAAGTTTTAATAAATGCATACAGTGTGTAACCACATGACAATCAAGGTGTAGGATAGTTCCATCCCCCAAATTCCTTCACTCTCCTTTGTAGTCAGCTCCTCCCACCCTTAGCCCCAGCAACCACTGATCTGTTTTTTTGTCTCCATACATTTTCCTTTTTCAGAATAGCATATAAATGGAATCATACAGCATGTTGACTCCTGAGCTTGGTTTCCTTCACTTAGTGTAATGCATTGGAGGCTCCCAACTGTTTTTGATTATAGCAAGATTAGTAGTTCTGAGCTCAACATGGAAAATCAAAAACATTCCTGTATACCGTTAGTAACCAATAGAAAATTGGTTACTAATTCAAAAATTCACAATACCACCAAAAATCCCAGAAGTAGTTAGGAATAAATAAAACAAAGCATGTCCAAGATCTTTATGGAAAAATTTATAACATACCACGAAAAGACATTAAAGATGACATATATAGATGGAAAAGATGATGTTCATAGAGAGAAAACCTGGTAACAAAGATGGTACTTCTTCCTGAGTAAATCTATAAATACGTTGCAATTCCAACCAAAATCTGAGTAAAGTTTTTCATGGAATTTGTCAAGCTATTATGAAATTTGTATAGAAAAAAGCTGAGAGGGCGCTTGGGTGGCTCAGTCGTTAAGCGTCTGCCTTTGGCTCAGGTCATGATCCCGGGGTCCTGGGATTGAGCCCCGCATTGAGGTCCCTGCTCCATGGGAAGCCTACTTCTCCCTCTCCCACTCCCCCTGCTGTGTTCCCTCTCTCGCTGTATCTCTCTCTGTCAAATAAATAAAAAAAATAAAATTTAAAAAAAAAGAAAAAAGAATCTGAGAATAGGCCAGATGATTTTAAGAACATTAGAATTTATTATAAAGCTCTGAGAATTAAGACACTGTGGTAAAAGTGCATAGTCAGGTGGTAGACCAGTAGAACAGAATGGAGAGCTGAAATAACACCTGACCATGTTGGGAAACTTTACATGTGATGGGCAGATCTGAAACCCAGTGGGAAAGATTAGGTAAATGTTACCAGGACAATTGGGATCCATACAGAAAAGAATAAAATTGAATCCTGAACTCGCAACATACATAAAGATATATCCAGATGAATTAAAACCTAATAGTGAAGAAGCAAATGTTATACAAATTTATAGGTAAATATATGTGACCAGGATTTCCTTCACAAGTTACAAAAACAAGCTATAAAATCAAAGATTGATATGTTTGTCCATGTAAAATTTAAAATTTATACAGCAGAAGGTGCCACAAACTAAGTTAAAAGATTTTTTTATTAGAAAAGGATGTTTGCAATGCACATGGAGGGAAGGATTTATACTCAGAATTTTCGGAGGAGACCTAAAAATCAGTAAGAAAAATACAAGCTAATGGGGGGTAGAAATAGGTCAGTTAAGCAGCCCAAATGGCCAACAGAAGGCATGAGATACCATTTCCCATGTTTCAGACTGGCAAAAATTTTCAATCTCTATCCATTTGGGAAGAAGGGGAACACTGGAAGTCTTCTACACTGCAGGAATTCAAGTCAAAACTTGAAGAACTTCCTCGGCGAGTAGATTTGCATTGTATGGTGCATGGTACACGGTGTCATACCCCACGATTCACAGTATGTATCTACCCTAGAGAAAGTTTCACATGTGCACAGGAAACATGTAGTAGAATGTTTATTACAGCCCTGTTTGAAATAGTAAAAAAAAAAAAAAATTGGAAAGTACCTAAATATGCCCGAATAGGTACATATTTATATATGGATAAACAAATTGTGATATATTCACATGGTGAAATACCATATAGTGGTGTAAAATGATCTAGAAAGATTTGTATCAACATGGACCAAATTTCAAAAGCACAAAGTGAAATTAACATATTTCAATGGAGTGTGATTCCATTTATATAATGTGTAAGCAAGTATAACTTTTATGCCTGGTTAACATAGTTAATAAAAACATGGTGAGAATGATAAACACCAGGTTCAGGTTGGTGGTTACTTTGGGGAAGGAGGGAGGGGGACTATATCAGGAAAGAATATATAGGAGACTTCAAATATATGTCATGTGTTAAAGGTTTTTCATATTAAAAATTATAGTGTATTTATTTGAATGCCAGTAGGAGCTCAAAAAGAAAGGAACATCCTTCTATTAGAATGGACTACTAGAAATGATCTTGGAGATTAATTCTCATAGAGAGTAATAAAAATTGATTCATAAGCTTTTAGAAAAAACCTTCAGAGAATGGCAATTAGATATTACATTTTTTAAATTAGAAACAGAAAACACAAAATGTAATCAGTGTAAAATTTAATAGCCTTTTAATGCTCAAAGGAAATAATATACCTTCATGACTTAGAAGACCTTTCGTGCAAATTCTTTTTTTTCAGATATGGGACATCACTTTTAAAAATTATAAAATGTAACATTCACATACAAAAAAGGTGCATAGAACATATGTGTACAGTTTAATGTACATTTGTAATTACAAAGCAGAACTCTGTGTGACTACTGCCCAGGTCGAGAAATTCTGCATTCTAGAAGCCCCATTCCTTGAATTCAATCTGTTTTATCATTATACGAGTAACTGTACAGTAGGCCTATTATTTTTCTTTTTTTGTTATTTTTCTTATATTAAAAAATTAATTTTAGAAAAAATGTTCCTAACATTGATTTTTAAATTTTTCAACACAGTTCGGGGGAGCTCCCAGGTGGTGCAGTTGGTTGGACATGTAACTCGTGGTTTCGACTCGGGTGTGATCTCAGGGCCATGAGCTAGAGCCCCATGTCGGGCCCCACGCTGAATGCAGAGTCTGCTAGGGATTCACTTTCCCTCTCCCTCTGCCCCACCTGCTCGTGCTTTATCTCACTCTCTTTCTAAGATAAATAAATCTTTAAAAAATTTTTTTCATCATATTTTGGGATTGGGAAATGTTACTCCAATACTAGGGTGCCTGAGAAGCCTGTGAAAAACACTGTGTTTCATTGTTTGCAGAAGTCTTGGCCAAGGTTAGCAGCCACCTGTGTCATAGCTTGTACTTGAGCTGCAGGCCAGCAGTTGCTGCCCTGCAGGCTCCAGGAATGGTAAGCACTCCTCCTTGGTGAATGTAACTGGCATTGTAGTTATGGTCTATTCATGTGAACAATACCTTTCTTCCCTTGGCCAGAGCTCCAGGAAGTTGATAAGTAGCTTCAGAGTTGCGTTTTCGCTGACATTGGCCAATGGGATAGGTATGTGGTCTTTGCCATTTGGGATTGTCTCCTCCTATCTGAGCATCTGTTGTCTTGCCTGGGACACTGGGCATTTAAAAAAAAAAAAAAACAAACAACTCTTGGGAGTGGATTGTCCCTGATGACTGGGTGAAGAATCCATGGCCAAGGACTGGGAAATAGCACGCTAGACCAGGGTTTTTCCACTCTGGCACTTTTGGCTTGGGGGCTGGATTATTCTTTGTTGGGTAGGGGGAGAGGTTCTTTGCAATGTGGGATGATTAGCAGCATCGCTGGCTTCCATCCACCACATGCCACTGGCACTCTCTCAGTGTGGGAACCAGTGTATTTCCAGGCATCACCCAGATGTCTGGGGAAACGAAGTCACCCTGGCTGGGAACCCTTGCCTTAGAAGATGAGACTCTCCGTCCCTTGTAGATATGATGGCTGTGGAAGTGGTGGGGGAGGCAACCCCTGGATGAAGACCCCTAACTTAGAGCAAGAGACTGAATGAAGGGCAGAGATGGGAGAAATGTAAAGGCAGGTGAACGGAGGCAGTAAGGGGTGAGGGCTCTAGGGTCGCAGTAAATGACAGTGGTGAGAAGGGAGGGTGGGTGCAGGGCTCTGAGACTGGGGAGTGCGGTGTGAGCTTCTTTCCCGCATAACTGGGAGGAGTGTGTTAGCCAGAGCCCGGTCTCCTCTCCAGAGGGAGGCACTCAAGCCTTCCACTGTCCCTCTTCTGGGGTCAGCCTTGAGCGCTTAAGTACTCTAGATCCTCTTAAGTATGTCAGTGCTTTCCTCCTGACCCTGTGGGGAGAGGTATGTGAATCTGTCAAGTGGGTTAAGCTCCTTGGAGAGCGATTGCAATTCTTTGATCTTTATTCACTCAACAGACACTTAGCAGGTACCCACTTGGGGAGGGGCTGTGCCAGGCACTAGGGACCCCACCAGTCAGACCAGAACTGCGTGGTCTGGCCGGGGCGACGACTTAGCCAGCACAGGCCACCCCGGGAGGAGAAAGGAGGAGGGCCCTACTGTCAGGCTGCCTCTTGTCAGGTCCACATCCCACCTGTGTTCCTGCCTCTTCCGTCTCCTTTGGCCTCACTGTCCCAGTCTGTGAGATGGAGTAGTGAGAATTCTTAACCCCAATTGGGCACGGAGGGACTGACGTGCGAGAACGTGTCCAGCCCGTACAGCAGTGCCTGGCATTAGTGAACACTCAGTGATATTGCCATCATTATTGTTAACAATTTATTATTAAAACTCCTACATAAAGTCTGTAGTAGAGCGCCTAGAAAATTCTGAGGGACAAGTGACCAGAGATTCATGTGACTTTTTTGAGCTGGGTCTTAAAGGATTAGTGGGACTTTATCAGGAAAAGCATTGTGGAGTTGTGGAAAGATCACGCACTAAGATGCGGGCAGGAAGTCACAGATTGTGAGCAAGGCAGCACGGCTTAGAGGGGACAGCTGCTGGCCGTGAGATCTGGAGGCTCAGGCAGGGGTGGGCCGTCAGGCTGGGAAGAAAGGCGGCTGGGGCCGCTGGAGAAGAGACTTGGTCTGAACGGACATAAGTGCCCAAACCCTTTGGATTGGATGTGCTTCATTTGTTCTTTCTTTTCTCCAGAATGGATTAGGAAGAACTTGCCATTTGAATCCCACTCTCCTTTCCCTGAGCAGTGAAGTGCTAAGCTCACCAGAGGCATTATTGAGCCTTTGGAGACTGAGAAGCAAATCCGTCTTGCTGTCCCTGTGCTGTCAAATATGGGGCAAGGTGGCATGCAGGGGGACATGGGCAGCCACTTCACGTCAGGAGCCCAGCAGACAGAGCACGCCCTCTCTTGTCTGGGCACCCTCGGACCTTTCCAGTTATGTGACCGCTCTGATGGCTTTGGTGTTCCTGTCTACTCACCGGAGCTCGCAGAGGAGCAGATCATCCAGCCAGCCTGGGGTCATGATGGATTTTCCAATTCTCTCTTTTCAGCAGCTCACATGCTGCCTCAGGGCAGGGGCTGAGAACCATCCTGGCAGACGTGCTAATAACTGGGGCATCTGTGCCAAGGAGCAGCGTGTTTATTTCTCCGGAACCTGTGGCACCGTGCCCGAGGCTTTGCTGAATCAGCCTGGTGCCGTCTGGCGTCCCCCGGATGCTCAGACCTCAGTCCCAAGGTCACAGGTGTCCCCTGGAGGGCTCTGGCTTTTGCTTCACCACTCTCTGAAATGTCACACAGTGAATATGTACTTCCTGACCACTTGCCAGGCCCCCGGGGTGGTTATGAATGAGAAAGTTGCCATCCTTGGCTTTGGGAAGCATATAGTCTTATAGGAGAGACAGACACTGGATAAACCATGGCAAGTGGTATGGATCAGTGCTAGGAAAGGGCGACGTCCAGAGTCACGACGCTGTGGAACAGCGAGAGGAGCCTAGTCTTGGGTGGGGGGTGTGACAAGGTCAGGAAAAGCCTCCTAGGAAAGTAAGACTCCCTGATATCCGAGTATACTTGGGGCTGGGGCAGGGTGGAGTGGTTGGAGAGACCTCCCTCACCAAGTTGGCTCATGACTGAACCCAGCAGGCTCCTCCATGAAGTGTTTCCCCCTCCGCCTGCCCACTGCCTTTGACACTGTTGCCTTCTCTCTCTCTCTTAAATTCCTTTCCTCCCTCTCCCTTTCTTTCAGGCTACACTTTTGTCCCCTTTGCTGGCTTCTCTTGCTCCCCAGGCATAATTCTGGCCTTCCCAGAGGATGGCCTCGCTCTCCAAAGCAGTAGACAGTGGTGGTGAGAAGCCAGGCTTGGAGGAGGCCAAGCTGGCTGGGTCCTCGGCCCTGCTTTTCTCCTTATGGTCCCACAACCTTAGACAAGCAAGTGACTAAGGGCTCCACGTGTTGGTATCCTGTCTATAAAAGAGGTTCCTTTACCAGGCCATTCTGAGGACTGCAGTGATGCCTATACAGCACTTAGTGAAAGGCCTGTGTGAGTCAAGGTTACAAAACCCTTCTTCTTTCAGAATCGGAAACTGACTCAGTTCCATTCACCTTCTGTTTTTCCATGGATACCTGATAAATATGGAAGGTCAAGGTGTCACCTGGCCACAGACCTTATGGGAAAACCGACCCCTGCTTGGTACATTGAATCTGGACTGGGTTCTCTGTATGACCTCTAAATAACCTGATGAGGAAGCCATGGGTTTGGGCTTCCGGAGTGTGGTGTCTCCTTGCAGGGACCTCCTTGCAGGGATCCTAGAAGCTCCATCTGTGGGGTTGTTACAGGAGGTGTTGGCTCCTGTGGGGCCTGGGACCAGGGTGGCTCTGTTCCCAGACAGCTTACACCTGGGAGGTGACCTCATCTGTCAGATGAAAGGATTAAACCCCTCCAGCTCTAACATTCTGTCAGTTCATTCACTTAAAAAAATCCATTGAGGGGTGCCTGGGTAGCTCATTCAGTTAAGCGTCTGCCTTTGGTTCAGGTCTTGATCCCAGGGTCCTGGGATGGAGTCCTGTATTGGGCTCCTTGCTCAGCAGGGAGCCTGCTTCTCTCTCTGTCTCTGCCTGCTGCTCCCCCTGCTTGTGCTCTCTCTCTGACAAATAAATAAAAATCTTAAAAAAAAAAAATCCATTGAGAGCCTTCCATTGGATAGGCGCTGAGAACACATTGTTGAACAAAGCAGATTCATTCTGCGCTCTGAAGGAACTGATAGTTCAGTTGGGAGAGGTTGTCAATCAGAGAGCGTCACAGCTAGTCGTAAAAGAGCACTTTGATAATGTGTACCTTGTGTCATAGGAGATTTGACCTAGACGGAGAGGTCAGGGACGTCTTCCACGAAGAAGGCATGATGGAGCTGGGATCTGATGGAGGAACAGGCATTAACCAGCAAAGAAAGGGAAAGACACAATTCCAGAAAGCGAGAACAGCAGAAGCAAAGGCTTTGAGAGGGGATGGGGCAAGGTGGAGAGAATGAGGGCTGGGAGAACTCTGGGGGCCGGCTGAGAGTCAAACCATTTAGTGATCTCGTGCAGCCATGGGCATGGCCAGTGAGAGCTGGTACCTAGACAGTCATGTGCTGTCGTTGTATTTCCTCCTCCTTCTTAACAGCAGTGAGAAAAGTGGGTTAATGCGGGGTGGGGATGTGTGTCTCGGGAAGACTGCATTCAGAATTTGAAAGGCTGATTCTGGCTGCAGGATGCTGGAATCCAGTGTGAGGGGAGGGAAATTTTGAAGGAACTTTAAGTGGAAAGGTTTTTTTTTTTTGGAGAAGGAAGCCGAAGGTGTGGGCGGGCTTTACAGAGCATCAGTGGGGATTAGCAGCAGGAGAGGAGAGCTTGACCTTTAATTTCAGAGGCCGTGGCTGCTTGGCTTGGCTTCCCAACCCCACTCTCACCCCCATTTTTGGCTTCCATGACCCCGAATCACTCTTTTATGTTGCCAAATCACAGACTAAAGGAAGATGGGTGTGCAGCTGAAACGGGGCAGAGGTTCCTAAGCACGGCCCAGCCATGAGAAGAAACCTTCAGGGCATTCATAAAGCTAGATCAGGCCACAAATCAGCATCTTCTGTAGCTTGGAGAACTGCTTTCGGCATAGAAGACAGACGTTTTCCATCAAATAGGATGAAAGAAAATCACAGTTCTCTTTTTTCTCTCTTTTCCCTCCAGGCTTATATTTGGCACCCTTTACCCTGCATATTACTCCTACAAGGCTGTGAAGTCGAAGGACATTAAAGAATATGTAAGTAGTGCTTATTGGTGGGGTCCCGATGGTCCTGGAGAAGCTGGGGGTGAAGTAGTGGGAGGAAGAGGATGCCTTGTGGTGCAGGCACTGGTAGCAGGGCAAAGGAAGGCTTCCTTTACCCTTCTTCTCATGAGACTTGCCTCATTTGGTCCAGGAGTCCTCCCCATGTCTAGACCCCTGTAGAACCAGAGAATGGAAGGGAAGTATGGCAAAAGGAAACGGAATCAGGGATCACAGGCCACCCAGGCTGCCACATACCACTGTATGGCCTGAGACAAATGACTTTACCTCTCTGAGCCTCAGTTTCCTTGTCTAGAAAACACTGTGTAGACCACGGTTACTGGGAGATAGTCCACCACAGGGGGTTCAGGCACTCCTGCCTCTGTGACTCTGGTGATGATTCCCATTCCAGTTGTGTGACCTGAATACCCCATGATTCAAACTCTGTTGCTTTTTAAGCTTTTCAAGAACAAGGGCTGGTCATCATCTTTCATCTGATTCCCCAGCACCCAGCGGAGGGCTGAGCATGTGGGAAGGGAATCCGGAGTACTTATTGTTGAAAGATTGTATTGTTGCTGGATGGTTCCTCTAAGCAGGAGAATCATCAGACAACTGCATGGGGTGGCTGATGAGGAAAGGATGCCCAGGTCTTGTGGGACAGAAACCCAGGTCAAACTACAGAGGATGTGGATTAGGGCATCAGGAATCTGAAGTCAAGTGCGGGCTCTGACATTTGATGGCTGCAATACTGGAAAAGAAGCTTAACTTCTGGGCACCTGGGTGGCTCAGGTGCTTAAGCATCTGCCTTCGGCTCAGGTCATGATCCTGGAGTCCTGGTATCGAGTCCACATCAGGCTCTCTGCTCAGCGGGAATCCTGCTTCTCCCTCTGACCCTCTCCCCTCTCATGCTCTATCTCTCTCACTCTCTCTCTGAAATAAATTAAAAAAAAAAAAAAAAAGCTTAACTTCCAAGAGCCTTGGTTTCCTAATCAGAGGGCTGGATATCAGCAATCCTGGCCCCTAGCGTTGTGAGGGACAAAGGGTCTTTGCTTTCCCTCTTTTACTCAGAAGTCATTTTGGAAGTTTGCCACAGGTAAAGAAATAAAGCGTATTTGAAAGTCACTTTCTTTCTCAGATTTTCCAGGATGTCTTTACGATGAAAACCAGCCACCTCCAGGTCAACTGCAACAGGAACTCACCCCCTCATTCCTTCAGTTTCCCTGAACTGCTTGCCTGGGCTTGCATCTGCTAAGCAGAGCATCTAGACAGGGCTGGGTTCTCTGGAGACAAGGTCCCTGGTGTATCTGAGGGAATCTCGGTGTGAACTATAAGTAGCTGTTGAGTTGCAAGCACACAACCTCCTGATTCTCTACTGGCTTGGCGCAGGGGTAAAGCAGGAGGCAGCCTCTCCCACAGTCTTTCTCCCGACCCCTTCCAGCCACAGGTGCAGGGAAGCTGTGCCACGTAAGGAGGCATAATTGGGGTCACCGTGGTTCAGGGTCTGATGCTCCACTTTGCAGAGGCAGAAACTCAACTCTGTCAGCTCATCTGGGAGAAATCAGACCCTGGTAAATTGTTTTGGTCTGACCAAACTCACAGGAGCCTGGTTTATGACTAAAATGGCAATTCATTAATTTAGACTGAAAAATATAACTGACAAGCAGAGCAGCTGTTTGTGTTGGCTGGTGAGCATGAGTTTTTCCCAGTAGGGAAAGCTTGAGAGTTAAGATTAGAAGGTTTCTTGGTAAAAATGGAATTGAAAGAAAGGAGCTGAGTAGTATGAGAAGAGATCTGCCTCCTTTTCCTGTACTTGCTCACGCGCACGCACACTCTCACTCACTCTGTCACACATGCTCTCACGTGTGCTCTTGCACGCACCCTCACACACATGCTCTCCAACACTTTCTCACAGTCATGTGCTCTCACACACGTTTCCTCATTCACACAACCATAACTCGCTCACATGTGCTCTCACACACTCACACTCACATATTCTCTCACACATGTTCTCCTACTTACACACCCCCACACACTTCCACACTCACATGCTCTCTCACTCATATACACTCTCACTCTCTCACACTCACACACATCTCTCACTCTCACACACTCACACGCTCTCTCATTCAGACACACTCACGTCCTCTCCCACTCACACATACTCTCTCACACATGTTCTCCCGCTTACATACCCCACACACTTCTCACACTCACATTCTCTCATTCACCCTTATGTAGTCTCACACACAACACTATCTCTCACTCTTACACTCACATGCTCTCTCTCTCTCACACACACACACACACACACACACTCTCACACTCACACATACTCTCACATGCTTTCACATGTACTCTTGCACACATTCACACTCACCATTACACTGGCCTCTTTCCCTCATTTTGACCAATAAACCCATTTGTCCAAGAGAGAAACCTGGAATTGCCTTCAGCTTCTGTCTGGCCCTCACCACCCAACCCTATACACACACCTGGTTCCTGACTGTGTCCTTCATCTCTATCCCCTTAATGGTCCTTCAAACCAGGTCTCTCCTCCTGTGCTGCCACTCTCTTAAATGTTGTTCTTATCAGGTATTTCCTGGAATGTTACAGTAGCCTCCCGTATTTGTTTTCTGTTGCCACTGTAACAAATTACCATGAACTTAGTGCCTTAAAACACACAAAGATATTATCTCTCAGTCTAGAGGTCAGAAGTCTAATGGGTCTCACTGGGCTAAAATCAGGCAGGGCCACTTTCCTTCTGGAGACTCTAGGGGAGAATCCATTTCCTTATCTTTTGCAGTTCCTAGAGGCCATCTGCGTTCCTTGGCTCCTGCCCCTTCCTCCATTTTCAGAGCCAGGGTAGCATCTCTGAGCATGCTTCCATAGTCACATTTCACTTAGATGACAGCCTCTTGGTGACAGCCAAGTTCACACAGGAAGGCTCTGGTTAGGAAGTTGCTGCGGAGGTCCCCACCAGGGACACTGGCTGCCAGCTGTCTGTGCCTTTGGAACATTCCCTGCAGATTCAAAATCCTAAATACGAGCATTTGACTTTTTTAAGCCTATATACCTGGCCTTGTTTCCCACAAAGATCCTTATGCTAGAAGACTGTCCCCAAATTAAATGGTATTGGATGTTGGTAGTAAAAACAAATAAATATAGATACAGATATAGATTACAGTTATATCTTTGGCTGCTCAGCACCCACATCCACTCCTTTGACCATATTTTGGCTTTAAAAAACTTTCCAGCAAGAATTCTGTATGATTTATGTACTTGGTAAATCCAGTTTTTTTCAGCTGAGTCCAGCACCAGTCCAGTATCTCTGGCAAAGACCTCTCCTCCTCTGGCTCTGGTCTTAATATGCAGCACTCTAAAAATTAAATTGTCAAGTGAACCATCACTGACATACCCCTATAGTATATAGACATATGCTATATGAGGGTGAGAAAGAGAATACATAAAAATAAAACTAGTTAAAATATTTAAATCTATACATGATACAGAAAGGAAGAAAATACGGGTAGAAGTTATAGTTCTTAGTCATGCAAGTAGTCTTGAGTTCATAGCTGGTATTCATGTCTCTTGTTAAAAGATGATTTTTTTAGGGGCGCCTGGGTGGCTCAGTGGTTAAGCCTCTGCCTTCGGCTCAGGTCATGATCTCAGGGTCCTGGAATCGAGCCCCACATTGGGCTCTCTGCTCGGCAGGGAGCCTGCTTCCCTTCCTCTCTCTCTGCCTGCCTCTCTGCCTGCTTGTGATCTCTGTCTGTCAAATAAATAAATAAAATCTTAAAAAAAAAAAAAGATTTTTTAAAAGGGTCAAATCATGACTCTTGTACAAAAATAAAGTTGACACATGTTGAAAGTTTTACTTACCTCATTAATTAATAAGGGAACCAGTAAGGTGTTTTTTAAAAAAAAATTCAAAGGAGACTCCAAAGAGCAGATGTATCTAAGAAATCAGGAATGATTAAATGAATTTGTTAATAGATATTCAGCTGATTTTGGAGGAGGGTGGGGAGATCAGTTGCACCTCCATTGGACAAAATTTATTTGCACCTCTAGACAAAATCCTTTGCATTGCAATCAGTTTTCTGTAACTTACAAAGTTGTAAAATAGCTCAAAGATATTGAAAAACAGAACACCTATAGAAGCCAGATAATTCAGAAGGAGGCTCTGGACAACATCTAGCATTCTACAGATCATCCATTCTAAACTCTTTCACAATTTTTCCTATTACTTCCCTCTTCTACCATCTAATTCATATTCTTTTTTTTTTTTAAGATTTTATTTTATTTATTTGACAGAGATCACAAGTAGGTAGAGAGGCAGAGAGAGAGAGAGGAGGAAGCAGGCACCCTGCGGAGCAGAGAGCCCGATGCGGGGCTCGATCCCAGGACCCTGGGATCATGACCTGAGCCGAAGGCAGAGGCTTTAACCCACTGAGCCACCCAGGCACCCCTAATTCATGTTCTTTTTGTCTTCAGTTAGAGCTTTAGTGAGTGGGATTCCTTACCCAGGGCTGTGGCCTGAGTCTTCCTTTGTGGGGAGCCGGAGGCCTTAGCAAGGTCTTGCCTGTGTAAGGTTGTAGTGATGATCCATTGACTCTTACCTCTGAGCAGTACTCACTCACACAAGGGATCCCACCCAGATCCCTCCAGAGGCTCCTTAATTCCCATCTACCCTCCTTCCTGCCATGTAGCAGCAACCCTGTTCCCCCCTGGTAATCAGGATCAGTTCCTTTACCACCTATTTCCTAGAGACATCATGGTTCTGAAATGGCCAGGTAGGAGTGTTGTTTCTGCTTCCACATCACTGGAATCATTTTGTATCCCTGGCAAAAGCACCCACCCTTCAGGTACTGTAAGAATTAAACAGCAGAACTCAGAGATTTAAAGGTAAAACACAAAAATGTTGTGAGTCTGTTAGACCAGTGATTCTCAAACTGCAGTGTGCACATAGAATAACTAGAGGGTTTTATTAAAATGCAGGTGCTGATCCATTAGGTCTGGGGTGAGTTCTGAGATGCTGCATCTCTAAGAAGCTCCTAGGTGATTCCAGTGGTGCTGGTCCACGAACCACAACTGGAGTTGCACGAAGCTGGCAGTGGGCTTACCCATAAGCAACACTGCTCTCAGTTCCTTGATCCCTGAACCTTTAGATTCTGCCTAAGCTGCAGAAGCATGTGTTGCTTCCTGGTTCACGGAAGAAACTGCATCCTCCAGGTCAATGCCTCAACCCCAGAATGCCGACTCTCTTTCGTAACTCTCCTATAGCTGTTGCAACACCTTAAAGTCCGCTGCCTCAGAGCAGTGGGTGTGTGGGGGCACGGTAAGATCGAGACTCCCCAGCCCCTTAGCCTCTTGTCTTGGGTTTCTTTTCCTGTAAAAGAAGCTCCTTGGTTAGAAGGAGTGTTGGGTGGCTGGCATCAAAATAAAAAGGACACTGAGCCCACAGCTTACTCTACAGGCTGCCGGAAATATGGCAGCAGGAAAAGCAAGTGTGCATGCAGAGTCAGTGAATCTTCCAGAAAAGACACTGCTGTCCCTTCTGTGAGGGAAGGGGCCTGGTGCGATGAGCCTGCTCTAAGGAGTCTGGCTGGGGCCATGAGACACGGTATCATCATATACATGCTTGTGCTGCTGCCGGCGACTTGGGCTCTGAGCGGTGGTTGTGGCCAGGTCAGCCTTGGTGAGAGGGATTCCACAGTGCCAAGGCCACCTGCTCCCTCTGTCCCTCCCACATGCCCACTGGCAGGTGAGTACATTGGACACGCACAGTCATCCTGAGGAAAGGGTCTAGCTGACACCCGCAGGCCTGGTCACCTCATCTACTTGATTACCAAAGGCCTCCTGTGCCACGGGACCTTGTGGTGAGCAGGAACAGGCATCACATGGGTCCACATTCCGTGGGCCTATTCACGTCATTCCCAAACCGCTTCAACACCAGTCTCTCAGTCTTTTCCCTTCCAAGGACCTTGCCATCTAGCCAGTCCTTACCTGGGGTTTGAAATGTACCTGGTATTTGTTTTAATCGGGTATGGTAGGGCATGCAGACACAGAAATGACTACCACGAAGGAAGAACTTCTTACAGTTTTCCCAGAAGGAGGAGGCACAGCAGGCCGTGGACAGCCATATGGGGGAACACGTGGGTCTGTTAGGAGTCAGAGGCAGTGACACTCTGCATTGTGGTGTCTGTAGGAAGGTCAAGGCTAGACAGTGCAAGCAGGTTTAGGATTGGCAAGTTTGAATAACTTCAGCGGGCTCTGGGGTGATTAGGGCTGGGGAATATTGGCTCAACCTGTGAGAGCCCCATGAAAGAGGGAGTTTAAGAGTATGGGCTCTGGACTGATCTGTTTGCCTATGAAAGGTGTGCTGCAGGGCATGTCCTTTGCTCTCTCGAAGACTTGGTTTGTCCTAGGAGGGGCAGTCTCTCCCCAGCCAGTGAAGCCACAGATGCCAGAGCGTCAAGAACATAGGAAGTAAGAAAATATAGTTAATATACCTGGTGACAATGTAAAGGCATTACCTCAAGGCATAAGTGTGCTCTTCAAAGTTCTGCCTGCAGGGGACTGTCACTTCTGCTACTCTCTCCAGACTGCCCCTGACTGTGTAGCGGTCCGCGCTGAGCTCACCCGGGCAGATGGTGCAGAGCCATCTGTAAACCAGGCTCATGTTTTTTTCCTTCTCAGTCATAGGCATAGGTGATTCTCTGTGAGGTTGAAGCAGGACTCAGAGGCTAAAGAGAGCGTGAAAGACTTAAATGGTATTAGTGTGGCTGGCGTAGGAGAGGATCCAAAGGCGGGGGTAAGGCTAAGGAGGTAACTATACCTGCTACCTCCCCAGCCCATGGGGAAGGTTTTTGCAGGCTGCCAGGAGCCCTGGGGGCAGAGTCTAATGAACATCTGGGGTTCATGAAAAGTCTCCAGGCTCTGCCTCCCACCTTCTTGCTGTGGTTTAGGGTCTTGGCTTCTCTCTATCTCCTCACTCCTGGATCCTGCTCCTGACCAGCTGAGAGGGACTTCCCAGTCATGTGGTCAACTATCCGCTCTGACATTGCTCCTGGATATTACTCCTCAAATCAGCCATAGCTTCCTCTCTCTTTCCTGGGTGCTCACCTACCCAAGCTCCCCCTCATCTGACAGAAAGCATTACATAGAATCCCTCAAACTTGGCAAGTTCTATTTCAAACCTTGGGGGGAAAATGGGCATTATTTGGTTTCTGTATGGCATGATGGGGAAAACCATTTCCTGGTAATTTATTTATGATTTCCATCTCTGAATCACATACCATTCTCAAACCCGTCTTTCTGTATTACAGTATTTATTTATTTATTTGACAGAGACAGAGATCACAGGTAGGCAGAGAGGCAGGTAGAGAGGGGGTGGGGAAGCAGGCTCCCCGCTGAGCAGAGAGCCCGATGCAGGGCTTGATCCCAGGACCCTGAGATCATGACCTGAACTGAAGGCAGAGGCTTAACCCACTGAGCCACCCAGATGCTCCTGCATGACAGTATTTTTTTTTAACTTTTTTTTTTTTAAGATTTTATTAATTTATTTGTCAGAGAGAGAGAGAGAGAGAGAGCGAGCGAGCACAGGCAGGCAGAGGCAGAGGGAGAAGCAGGCTCCCTGCGGAGCAAGGAGCCCGATGTGGGACTCGATCCCAGGACGCTGGGATCATGACCTGAGCCGAAGGCAGCCGCTTAACCAACTGAGCCACCCAGGCGTCCCCTGCATGACAGTATTTAAAGTGAAGGAGCGCAAGATAGAAACTTCTTTAGGTGGGGGCGCCTGGGTGGCTCAGTGGGTTAAAGCCTCTGCCTTCGGCTCAGGTCATGATCTCAGAGTCCTGGGATTGAGCCCCACATCGGGCTCTCTGCTCAGCGGGGAGCCTGCTTCCCCCTTTTTCTCTCTGCCTGCCTCTCTGCCTACTTGTGATCTCTCTCTCTCTGTCAAATAAATAAATAAAATGTTTAAAAAAAAAAAAAAGAAACTTCTTTAGGTGAACACTTCAAGTCTCCTCTTTACCACGGCTCCCTCATCTTTGTCCATAGTTTTGACCTCCTTTCTGAGAATTGCTCTTATCTTTTCAGTGACCTGTTAGACATTCTTCGTGGATGTTCTGAACCCTCAGACTTCCTTCAGCCTTATGATGTTCAACCTCTTCTCCCTAACTTGCCTCTTTCTTTACCCTCTTGCTGGTGTGAGTGGTTCCATATCACACCGTGCCCTGACTTCAGTAAGCCCCTTTCCTCCTATCTATACCCAGCCATCCATTCAGCAGACCCTTGTGGGGAACATCTGTTGCCCTGCAAGCTGTCTAATTTTGCCTTTCTTCTCAAAAAGCCACCTAAACCAGTATTTCCCGAAGTATATTCTTTTCTCAACATGTGGAAACCATCCTTTCTTTCCCATTTACAATGTCAACATTCTAATTGAGTCATTCAAAACATAGCCCTTGAGTACCTACTATGTGCCAATAATTGTTTTAGGTGCTAGAGATATGGAGATGTGTAAGAATAACTTGTCTCCACTCTCAAGGAGCTTATAGTCTAGTAGGAAAAGCATAGGAATAGACAGGTACTGTCAAAGCAGAGTAAAAAGTGTTATGACAGGGAGCATATATAAGACACCATAAGAGGAAGAAAGGAGAAGGTACTTACCCAAACTTTGGATACTTCCTGGAGGAAATGATATTGAGGTTGAGATCTGAGGGCTGAATCCTGGAGGCAAAAGAAGGTACACTGTTCAGAGAACTGAAAGAAGTTCCTTTTAACTTGAGTGAAAAATTCAAGAAAGTATTGGTGTGGGGGAAAGCTTTTATAGAGACAATTAGGGTTTCATTCATGCAAGGACTTGAAAGCCAATTTAAGGAATTTGGGCCTCATCTTAAAAACAATTAAGGAACTGTTGAAGACTTTGGAAAGGAGAATTATCAAATTTAGATCTAAGAAGATTGTTCTGAATGGAATATGGAGGACAGATTAGTAAGGGGTCAGAGGTTTAGAGACCAAGCTAAAGGCTGTAGTTCTATTTTATAGGAGATGTTGGTGGTCTGAAGTAAGTAAATGACAGAAAGGATGGAGAGAAGAAGATAGGTTCAACAGGGTGGAAGTGACAGAACTTGGTGATTGGTTGCTGATGAGGAATGCAGAGTTTCCCCAGGGAAAATGTCTTGTCTAGAGTTAAAAGAGAATGTCTAGGGATGCCTGGGCAGCTCAATTGGTTAAGCGACTGCCTTCGGCTCAGGTCATGATCCTGGAGTCCTGGGATCAAGTCCCGCATCAGGCTCCCTGCTTGGCAGGGAGTCTGCTTCTCCCTCTAACCCTCTCCCCTCTCATTTTCTGTCACTCTCTCTCTCTCTCTCTCAAGTAAATAAATAAAATCTTTTAGAGAGAGAGAGAGAGAGAGAATGTCTAGAACAAAGCCTTTTGGAGGAATTGATGAACCTCAGAGGTAGCCAGAAAATCAAGAGGGAAGCCAGAGCAGTTGTGGTGTTGGGGGAGCTTTTCAGGAAGTGATAGTTTCATGTCCATCTGAAAGTCAAACAAATCAAAAAAAATTTTTTAAATGAAAAAGTGTCCATCATTCTCCCTTGGCCTGATCATCACAGGGCTTCATCTCCTGACCCATGAGATCATGACCTGAACTAAAACCAGGAGTTGGTTGCTTAACCTGCTGAGCCACTCAGGCTCTTCATCATTATCCTTTGTTTTTAATTGAAGATATTAGAGCATGGTTTGAATACTAAAAAGAAAAAGACAGTAGAGTAGGAATTCAGGCTTCTGGCAGTGTATCTGGAAACCAGTTTGGAATTCCTGAGTCATGGGCCCCAGCATCCCATGAAAGTTACAGTTGGAAAGACCTTCTTTGCCCCCTGCCAAGGAGCCGGTTCTGCTGCAGGTAATCTTGGCAGCATATGGTCTCTCAGACAGCTGTTACTTTTGATGGATTAAAAAAAGGTGGCTCCCAAGGGAAAGTCTTGTTTTTTCTGAATGAAGAAGACCTCTGAGTAAATCTGTTGAGACCCATGTTTTAGAGTTACAAAGACAATGGGCATTCACCAGAACTGCCTTTACTTTTGAAAGATATTTTTGCTGGGAATGGAAATCCAGGTTGACATGTTTTTTTCTTTCGACACTTTAGATATGTTATTCTGTTTTCTTCTGGTATTCGTCATTTCTGATGAAAAGTCATCTATTGTCATTCCCCTATATGCAATATGTTTTTTCCTCCCTCTCTCTCAAGATTTTCTTTCTTTTTCAGCAATTTTACTGTGATATGCCTTGGTGTGGTTTTCTTGTATTTATCTTCTTTGGGATTTGCTGAACTCCCTGGTCCTGTGGATTTGCTATTTTTGATCAGTTCTGGAAATTTTCAGTCATTATTTGTTCAAAAATTTTTTCTGTCCCATTCTGTTTTTACTCTCCTGTGAAATTCCTATTCCATATATGTTAGACTGCTCGATGCTATTCCATGGGTATTGAGCCTCTCCACTTTTTTCTAGTCTAGATTTCTGTCTTATTGACTTTATTGTCTTAAAGTTCATAGATTTTTTTATTTTTTGCATCCAGTCTGCTCTTAATTCCATTCAATAACTTAAAAAAATTAAAATATTGTGTTTTTTGATTCTAGGATACCATTTGTTCTTTTTAAAGAGTTTCCTTCTTGGGTGCCTAGGAGGCTCAGTTGGTTAAGTGTCTGTCTTTGGCTCAGGTCATGATCCCAGGGTCCTGGATCAGGCTTCCTGCTCAGCAGGGAGTCTGCTTCTCCCTCTACCCTCCCCCCCACCCCACTCACGATCCCTCTCTCTCTCTCCCAAATAAATTTTAAAAATCTTTTAAAAAAAGTTTCCTTTCTCTTGAAATCTACCATTTCTTCACTCTATATGTCTATCTTTTCCTGTAGATTCTTTAACATATTTATACCTTTTCAAGAAAAATAATATTGAATCTGCCCCTGTGTTCTTAGGGTAAGTGTCTTGTTAAGTGGTGACAAAAGAAAATTTAGCTTTTATAACAAAAACTTTGTTATTAAGTTATTATATATCTGTATATCTTTTTTTGGTGAAGTGTCTGTTCAGATCTTTTACCCAGTTTTTAATTGGGTTGTTTGTTTTTATTATAGAGTTTAAGAGATCTTTGTATATTTCAGGTATTATTTATTTATCAGATATATGTATTGAAAATAGTTTCTTCTGTTCTGTGGCTTGACTTTTCATTCTCTTACCAGTGTCTTGCAGAGTAGAAGTTTTTAATTTTAATGAAGTCCGATTTATCAATTTTTTTCTTACATGGGGTCATGCTGTTGCTATTGTATTAAAAAACTTATTCCCAAGCCCAAGGTCACCTAGATTTTCTTCTATGTTATCTTCTAGAAGTTTTATAGTTTTGTATCTTCTTTTAGGTCTATGATCCATTTTGAGTTAATTTTTATGAAGGGTGTAAAACCAGTGTCTAGATTCGTTCATTCATTTATTCACTCATTTTCTTACTCATTTACTGATTTATTTATTAAATGTGATGTCCAGTTGTTCTAGCACCATTTGTTGAAAAAACTATTCTTTCTCCATTGACTTGCCTGTGCTCCTTTGTCAAAGATCAGTTACCTATAATTATGGGGTCTATTTCTGGGATCTCTATTCTATTTGTCTTTTTTTTCAAGATTTATTTATTCATTTATAAGAGAGAGAGAGAGAAAGTGGAGGAAGGGGCAAAGGGAGAGGGAGAGAGAGACTCTCAAGCAGACTTCCCACTGAGTACAGGGCCTGATGTGGGGCTTAATCTCACAACCTGAGATCATGACCTGAGACAAAATCAAGAGCCAGACACTTAACTGATTGAGCCATCCAGGCACCTCCTTCTATTTGTCTATTCTAAGATCTATTTATGTATTCCTTCAGCAATAACACTGTCTTGATTATTGTAGCTTTATATTAAGTCTTGAAGGCAGATAGCATCTAGCTACAACTTTATTCTTGTTCAGTATTGTACTGGCTATTCTTGGTCTTTCACCCTTCCACATAAACTTTAGAGTCAGTTTGTTGGGATCCACAAAAGAATTTTCTGGCATTTGATGTGGATTGCATTGAGTCTATAGATTAATTTCAGAAGAAAGAACTGACGTGTTGATAATATTGAGTCTTTCTATCCATGAACATGGAATATCTCTCCATTTGTTTAGAACTTCTTTGATTTCCTTTATCAAAGTTTATAGTTTTCCTCACATAGAACTTTTACATATTTTGTTAGATATATTCCTCAGTAATTTTTTTTTGCTGCTAATGTAAATGGTATTTTAACTCCAAGTTCCAGATGTCCAGATAGGTAGGAAATCAGTTGACTTTTTTAAGACTTTATTTTTAAGAAATTTGTACACCCAGTGTGGGGCTCAAACTCACAACCCTGAAGTCAAGAGTCAGATGCTCTATTGACTGAGCCAGCCCGGTGCCCCTGACTTTTATATAAAGGTTATGTTACATTCTTGTAAGGAATGTTGAGTTTTGTTCCAGTAGGTAGTTAAATTCTGTAGATCATCTTGACCTTGTGGCAGTTAAATTTTATGATTACTGGGGCAGGAGTATTTCAGTTTTGTCCTTAGTCTTAGAGCTGATCTCTTAGACCTGGGATGTAATTTTTATTACTAAGGTATGGTCTTTTAGATGTTTAAGTGAAGATTCCCAGATGTTTACCAAGCTCCTCCACTTGGTAAGACTAAACTCTAAATTCTGTTTCTACTACAGTGAGAAGAATACTAGTCTTCTCAGTTTTTTCCAGCTTTCCAACTTTTTTTTCCTCAGCCAACCTTGGAGTATTACCTGCTTCTGTGCAACTCAGGGGCCAGGCAAATACTTAAGAGGAATTTATATGTGGATTTTGGGGCCTTCCCCTTTATAGCTTCCTTCTCTGGGATTTTTCCCTCTTAATTTCCAGCTTCTCTAGCAATCTCAAACTTCATTCTCTAGTTCTGCAGGCAAAAAGACTATGTGTTTCTTTTTGAGTTCTGTCTGCCCCTGATTTGCAGGCTTGGGATTGTTCCCAGGCACATCAACGTGGATCTATCCTGCTGTGGTTTCCTTCCAGTTTCTACCAACTTTTTTTTTTTAATTTAGTTTTATTTTTTCAGCGTTCCAAGATTCATTGTTTATGCACCACAACCAGTGCTCCATGCAATACATGCCCTCCATAATACCTACCACCAGGCTCACCCAATCACCCACCCCTCCCCTCAGTTTGTTTCTCAGAGTCCACAGTCTCTCATGGTTTGTCTCCCCCTCCAATTTCCCCCAACTCCCTTCTCCTCTCCATCTCCCAATGTCCTCCGTGTTATTCCTTATGCTCCACAAGTAAGTGAAACCATATGATAATTGACTCTCTCTGCTTGACTAATTTCACTCAGCATAATCTCCTCCAGTCCCATCCATGTTGATACAAATGTTGGGTATTCATGCTTTCTGATTGAGGTATAATATTCCATTGCATATATGGACCATATCTTCTTTATCCATTTGTCTGTTGAAGGGCATCTTGTTTCTTTCCACAGTTTGGCTACTATGGCCATTGCTGCTATGAACATTGGGGTACAGATGACCCTTCCTTTCACTACGTCTGTATCTTTGGGGTAAATACCCAGTAGTGCAATTGCAGGGTCATAGGGTAGCTCTATTTTTAATTTCTTGGGGAATCTCCACACTGTTTTCCAAAGTGGCTGCACCAACTTGCATTCCCACCAACAGTGTGAGAGGGTCCCCCTTTCTCCACATTTTTTCCAACACTTGTTGTTTACTGTCTTGTTGGTTTTGGCCCTTCTACTTGATGTAAGGTGGTATCTCAATGTGGGTTTGATTTGAATCTCCCTGATGGCTAATCATGATGAACATTTTTTCACACATCTGTTAGCCATTTGTATGTCTTCTTTGGAGAAGTGTCTGTTCATGTCAGATCTGCCCATTTTTTGATGTGATTATCTGTTTTTTGAGTGTTTAGTTTGAGGAGTTCTTTACAGATCTTGGATATCAGCCCTTTGTCTGTAGTGTCATTTGTGAATATCTTCTCCCATTCCATGGGTTGCCTCTTTTTTGTTGACTGTTTCCTTTGCTGTGCAGAAGCTTGTGATCTTGATGAAGTCCCAAAAGTTCTTTTTTTGTTTGTTTCCTTTGCCTTTGGAGACATGTCTTGAAAGAAGTTGCTGTAGCCAATGTTGAAGAGGTTACTGTGTATGTTCTCCTTTAGGATTTTGATAGATTCCTGCCTCATGTTGAGGTCTTTTATCCGTTTTGAGTTTATCTTTGTATATGGTATAAGAGAATGGTCAAGTTTCATTCTTCTATACATAGCTGTCCAATTTTCCCAGTGCCATTTATTGAAGTAACTTTTTTCCACTGCATATTTTTCCTGCTTTGTTGAAGATTACTTGACCATAGAGCGGCATTTTTCTTTCTTTCTTTTTTTTTTTTTTTAGTATTTTATTTATTTATTTGACAGACCGAGATCACAAGTAAGCAGAGAGGCAGGCAGAGAGAGAGGAGGAAGCAGGCTCCCCGCAGAGCAGAGAGCCCAACGCGGGGCTCCATCCCAGGACCCTGGGACCATGACCTGAGCCGAAGGCAGAGGCTTTAACCCACTGAGCCACCCAGGCGCCCCTAGAGCGGCATTTTTCAAAGTGCTGGAACAAACGATCCTAAAATTTGTATGGAACCAGAAGAGACCCCAAATTGCTAAGGTTGTTGAAAAAGAAAAACAAAACGGGGGCATCACATTGTCTGATTTCAAGCTTTATTACAAAGCTGTGATCACCAAGATAGGATGGTACTGGCACAAAAACAGACACATAGACCAGTGGAACAGAGTAGAGAGCCCAGATATGGACCCGCAACTCTACCAACTTTTGATAGCTTTCTAGTGGCTTTAAGGAGTTGTTTTTAAATATTTTGTTAAGAGTTTGTTATCATTGTTAGCAGGAGGGTTAGTAAAATGCCTTATTCCACCATCACCAGACACTACATGGAGCAGGCTAAGAAATTTGGACTTTATTCTGCAGGCTGGAAGATTTTAAATCAGGGAGTAGTCTGATAAGTTCTTGGTTTGGGAAGACTAGCACAGGGGTGGTTTATAGGATGAGTTGGTGTGGGGGAAGCCAGGAGACAAAGGAAGTAGGTAGAAGACTTGCAGTGGTTTGGGAGACAGGGGTCCAAGGCCTCTACTGGAAGAGAGAGGCAGTTGAAATGCATAAGGTTGGCCACATGGGAGAGATTAAAAAGAAAAAAAAAAAAAGATCTAGTTTCCGTGAGGGGATGTGAGACTTTTCCACAGGAAAACATTCCTAAGAGACCACATTCCAGAAAGTCTGGCCTGACTAAAGGTCATTCCAAAGTATATCTCTGTTAAGACTTGGAGAGTTTACTAATATGGTGTTAGTCTTGGTAAAATGACCTAACTGAATCCTGAGTCCCTCCTGGTCTGCTGGTCTCCTTGGATCACGTGAAGCCTAGATTGTCACCAGGATCTACTTTGACCTTGAGCCTGGGTTATTTGTGGAAGTAGCCTGTTCGCCTCCAGCCCCAAAGTCTGGAGTGGAACTGGAAACCAAGCTGTGGAAGGACAGGGAGAAGGGGTTACAAATGCAGGATATACTGCCTGGGCATGCCTCAGCATCCACTGTCTGAGCCTCTTGTCCTTGATGCAGCCAGCCATTTATCCTTGACCTTATCTACTAGCTTTTTTGTTTTCTCTTTCAACAGGTCAAATGGATGATGTACTGGATTATATTTGCACTTTTTACCACAGCAGAGACATTCACCGACATCTTCCTTTGTTGGTAAGTACTCCAGGACATGGGACTTTTCAAGGGAAGATGTTGCCCAGTATCAGTGGAGAGGTGGGAAATTTCTAGAAGCGGTCTCAGTCTTACTGGGATAGTTTTAATAAATTAAATCTATAAAGTTGCTCTTCAAGTAAATATTTGTTCAATGACCTTATAAGAGCAGGTATTATTCTTATAATATAATGATATAATGGTAGACAAAATAAATAAAGTTCCCCAACTAATGTAGTTGGTAAGGAAGCATTTATATATCAAAACAAAACAAAACAAAACAAAAAAAACACCAAAGGGAAGAAACAGTACACACAAGTTTCCCTTTGACTAATAAAACTAGGTTTCTCTCAAGCACCATTCACTCTCACTGTAACTACTGTTCACCATTGTATATACTTTTAACATATTTATGTATGTACATATATACACACATATGTACTTTTTTTTTCTTTTTCTTATGATTTTATTTATTTATTTGACAGGGAGAGATCACAAGTAGGCAGAGAGAGAGAGGAGGAAGCAGGCTCCCTGCTGAGCAGAGAGCCTGATACAGGGCTCAATCCCAGGACCCTGGGATCATGACCTGAGCCAAAGGCAGAGGCTTTAACCCACTGAGCCACCCAGGCGCCCCCCTTTTTTTCTTTTTTAAACAGTGGATTGATAATATATATAACAGTTCTCACTTTGTTTATTAAATTTATTTTTTAAATACTTTCATATAAACATAAGTAGATCTCCCTATTTTTTTTAAAGATTTTATTTATTTATTTGACAGAGAGAGATCACAAGTAGGCAGAGAGGCAGGCAGAGAGAGAGAGGGCGAAGCAGGCTCCCCACTGAGCAGAGAGCCCGATGCGGGACTCAATCCCAGGACCCTGGGATCATGACCTGAGCCGAAGGCAGAGGCTTTAACCCACTGAGCCACCCAGCACCCTAGATCTCCTTATTTTTTATGTGGCTGCATGGAATTTCATGGTGTAGACAGACCATAATTTAATCAATCCCCTTTCAATGGAAAATTTTTTTCCTTATAAACAATGCCACTGTTATAGCAATGGAGCAAGTAAAAATTATAAGCTAGGTCCATGCATTGATATATTGCATGGTTGTTTTTTTTTTTTTTAGATTTTGTTTATTTATTTGACAGCAGAGATCACAAGTAGGCAGAGAGGCAGGCAGAGAGAGAGGAGGAAGCAGGCTCCCTGCTAAGCAGAGAGCCTGATGCGGGGCTCAATCCCAGGACCCTGGGATCATGACCCGAGCCAAAGGCAGAGGCTTTAACCCACTCAGCCACCCAGGCACCCCAATATATTGCATGTGAATATGATTGAGGTGAACGAGGCTGTAGATAATGTGTAGCATCTTATTTCTCCTTAATGGGCCTAACTTTCTCTGTACACATGTGAATGTATACTAAATGTATAGTACTAAAAGTGGTTCAGAAATACCCATTCATTAACCAGAGTTATTTCTACAACTTGGAATCATGGGGTTGGTTTTGTATTAGGCTGTGTTGTATGAATGTTTCACCATGATCAATTATCATCAGAAAGAATAATAAAAATATTTCCATTTTGGAGAAACTCCTTACCCAAAGACCTTCAGTATGAACTTACCCTCTGGGATGTCATAGGCCAAGAATGAGACCCGAATACCACTTCTGTGAATCTTGTTTTGGATCAATGGTCTTAAAGACCTTAGTGTATAGTCTTCCCCCCAAAGGAGGCTGGCTTTCATCCCCACTGGGAGACATAGATGTCTCAGCCATTATGTAGGGAAGAAATGTGGATTACCTAATGTATAATGTTGGTGCCATGTGCCCCAATAAACCACAGACTCAGGATGGGGCTGAGTCTCCAGGAATCTCCAGGAGTGGAGAAGGAGCTCTGCTGAGCCATCCTTTGTCTTCCCCAGGCTGCAGGGTCTGGTACCACGAGTAAGGCCCCATATTGGGTAGAGCTTCATTGGGGAGGTTCCTGTACCCCATGGGGAGATGAAGGAAACAGGTCAGGCCCAGTGAGGACTGTGTCGTCAGTAAACATCATGGCCAGCTCCTTACGTCCTCTGGTCTTCCTTCTGAACAATGTCCTGTGTGCGGTGCTGGGTGGCTTCCTGCTGTCCTCCTGTCCCTCCTCATAAATATCGTAGGGGACTAGTGTTAGCCTTATGAGCTCTTTCCAGGGGTATTGGTTTTTCTGTCTCACTGCTCTTGGCCAAGTGGAAATCTGGTCTAGCGATGGGTGTGCTGTCCCTGGTAATTGGAGTATATTTTTACTCATGGCCCTGGGACTTTAGAGTTTCATACTTAATAAATGCTTATCAGCTATCTCTGGAATTGATTTGATTTTGATTTGGGGGGAGTGTATGAGCTTTCCGTTGCTGCCGTAACAAATTGTCACAGGTTTAGGAGCTTTAAAACCACAGAAATTAAGTATTTCAGTTTCTGTGCATCAGAAGTCCAGGTAGAATCCACTGAGTCCTCTGCTCAGGAACCCACGAAGCCAAAGTCAGGGTGTGGGCCAGCCCCGGCTCTTCTCTGGAGACTCTGGGGGAGATGCCACTTCAGGCTTATTTGGAGAGTAGGCAGAATTCAGTTTCTTGTGGCTCTAAGACTGAGGTCCCCATTTCCTTGATAAGCGCCTCCCACTTCAGCTTCAAGCCCGCGGTGCCTGTCAGAGCCTTCTCAAGCCTCAAATCTCTGCCTTCTGCTGCCGGCCAGAGAAAGAGCTCGACTTCTGCTTTTAAGGGATCATGTTATTAGATTAGACCTACCCCCCAATCATCCAATATAATTTCCCTATTTTAAAGCCAGCTGGCTGATAATCTCAATTACGTCTTCAGGATCCCTTTTGCCATGGGAAGGGAACGTATTTGTGGGGGTAACATGAGGATGAGAAGGTCGTGGGACCAAAATTCTGCCCACCGCTGGAGGGCCTCTGATACCTGGAGTTTGGGTGCCTGTGTGCAGGTACAGGTGGACTCCCCCTCTTCCTGACCCGTGTGGAGGACTCAGCTGGCCCGGCTTAGCAAGAGCTGCCCAGCGGTTTATGTATGGGAAGTGAGGGTCTTGTCCGTCTTCTGCAAGGAAGAGGTTGGGAACCTTCACTGCCTGCTTTAGCCCACAGTCTGGTCCTGCCCTCAGTCGGCTTTCTCTTTCTCTGCAAACCCGAAGTCATTACAGGTCACAGCTGTCTTTGGGCAGAATCTTCCCACTCCCTCCTGCCTCTTGCTCAGGGAGTGGCACAGAACAGGCTGATCAGACAGACAGAGCCCTATTTCCCCTCTTGCAGGGACATGGACACCAGCTTGGCAGCTCTGCAGTCTCTGTAATGAGAGAGAGAGAGAGATTGAGAGATTGAGAGAGTGAAGTTTCTGTTCTTCCTGGAAGCATCTTCTGGCTTCCTGGGAAGCATCTTTAACACTGGTTCGCTTCCAGGATTGGAGATGGCCCCTCCCCTTTATCTTCCTCCCCTCCTCCCTCCTCACTCATCCCCACTGCCCTCTTTCTACCACTCCCCTAGGGCAGTTTTCTCTTCATAGTTAACTTCTTTTAAACTTTCTATTGATGTAAACAGCAGTCATATATGGTCACAGGAGACAGAGGATGGCGGCTTGTCTCACAATATCCATAGGCGATTTCGTCTAGTTTTTTAACATTTAAAAAATACTGTATCACATGGCGAAATGAAATTGAAACCGTACACTAAAAAGTGAGGCCCTCCTCATCAGGCCTTCATTCTCTCTCCCCAGGGATGTGACTGTTAAAAGTTACTTGTGTGTTCTTCCAGAAATTTTCTGTACACATTAATTGCATGTGTTTTGGCAATTTCATCACGTGTCCAAGCCTCTGAGGGAACAGTTACTCCTCAGGAGTGTGAAGGTATATCATCGGAAGGGTGGGAGCCTTCACCTCCCCCGTGCACTCCAGGGGTGTGCACCTGTATCTGGGGAGGCGAATATATCCAGCAGTCAGGACAGTTCAGGGACTTATCATCAAGGAATGAGCATGGTCGTTCTCCGCCTCTTGGGTGAGGCTGGGACGGCAGTAGGTCAGGTGAAGGTAACTTGGTTGGTGGTACTTGCATTGGTAGAGCCAAGCGAACCCAAGGCCTCTGGGTAACAGGGTCTGAGTGGCTCAACTGGGAGACCCTTATGATACCTCACAAGGGCCTGGTCCTGGGGTAATGATTCCAGGGACAGCTCGAGATCATCCCCCAAAGTATACTGTTAGGGGTGTGTGTGTGTGTGTGTGTGTGTGTGTGTGTGTGTTCTTAATGGGGGAAGTGTGGTGTGGGAAAGGGATTATCGAATATTACCATGTGTCTTTGGGGGCTGCTAAAGGAGTCACATATACCCACGTGATTGTCTATCTTAGGTGTCTGAAGTCTACTACTGATAATGCTTTTGCTTTTGGAAAAGGGACTAAAAGTCTGGGATGTGAAGAAGACTCTTTGTTGTATACTCTTTTGGATATTTGAATTTTTTAAAACTATATGCATATATTACCTGTTACAAAAACATCTTTCACATAGCCAACGAAAGCAGTGCCGTGTGATAGATCCCTTGGGACTGTGTATCTTGTACTGATGCCTGAGCTTGCTAGATTCATTTGCCTTCCCCTTGGGGCTGGTAAATAGTTGTTTTCGAGACAAAATTTCCTTCATTAATAATCAATGGAGGGTTCCAGTGTGGGAGAATCATGCCTCTGTTCCCTCAGCCTCTTGTCTGATGGCTGTGAAACATTCAGCAGTCTTAACATGACAACGTCCTGGAGTTGCAGAGGGAATATTCGGCAAGAGCCTGCCAGAGGCCAAAGGCAGCGGACCAGGGACCTCGATGAGGAAAGCAGAGTGGCTGGAGCTGCTGATTTGGGAGTCTGTGTGAGAGTTGAAGGCTCTGAACTGACTTGCCAGAAATCACTCTTTATTTTCAGCTGTGCTATGGGGGGCGAGAGCGTGAGTGGGAGGAATTTACTTCTCTGATTCTTCAGACGAGCGCAGGTGTCCTTTTCCCTCGGGATCATGTTCTAAGGGTACCCGGGATTTGTTTTAATCAGGTCTGGTAAGACACACAGATTCAGGAATGACTGTCATGAAGGGAGCAGGTTGTTAAACTCACAGGTCCCTAGAAACAGGAGGCACAGCACGCGTGAGGTCAGTCAAGAGGTAGAGGTAGGAAGTGTGGGCAAGAATCTTTATGGTGGTTTCCATGGAAGGAACAGACAAGGCAGAGTAAACATGTTTAGGACCAACTAGTCTGAATAATTTCTACGGGCTCTGGGGTATTGGGGCTGTCCCTTGTTGGCTGGTACCTGGCCCCGGAGTGATTAGAGCAGCTGGAGAGTGGCCCAGAGTGTGAGAGCTCCTAAAGGAGGTGGTTGGGATATGGGTTCTGGATTGGTTGGTTTACATTTGAAAGGCTTGTTTGTGGGCGTGTTGTTTCCTATCTCTCAGAATTGGCTAACCCAGGGAGGGGCAGTCTCTTCAGAATCAGAAAGGCCCCAAGATGCCAAAGCATTAGAATAAAGAAAATAAAAAGACATGGTATTAGTACACAGCAGAACAGCCAAGTATTGTTGCACAGGTTGTACATAGCACAAGATATCTGGCCAAGGTGGCAGGCGGGGCTGAAATTCAAATGAAGCCCTGTTCACTAGCCATGCTCGCAGGACTGCCTCCAGTTGAAGGGGCTGGCATACAAAGGCACCACATGGTCTGGCAGAGGCCCATTTTGACACTTGTCTCTGGTTGCTGTTCTGTGTCATTTGCAGTTCTTTGATCAGTCTCTGTTTTTCTGCCTGGACCATCAGTTCCAAAGATACAAGACACTCTTACCTGTTTCCCACTAGACTGAAAGCCCCAAGAGAGCAGGGATCAGTCTTTTTTACTCACCATTGTGTCCTCAGTGCTCAGCACAAGCTAACACTTTTTGGAGCAGGTAAGTGTTCATGTGATGAATGAATGAATAGTACACAGGACTTCTGACTCCAGGACTGTAGGTTACCTGCGCTCTGAACTCTTGGCATGAATCTGTTCACCTGCCGTAGGATATATTAGGGTGAGTAGCATCCTTTTTGCTGGCAAGAGTTTGGCTCCTGTCCCTGCCTCTTTTAGGACCAAAAAGACAGCCAAGAAGGGGAGGCTTTGATTCTGTCTGGAGATTCTTGGTTAGCTCCTCCCTGTCCTAAATCCTCCAGGGGATTTAGGCCTTCTTGGCCACCAGTAAAGAGTCAGTGGCTGGGTGTAGGGCTCAGAGGGCCATGGCCATCTGACCCCGCAGGCTGTGGCTGGAGCTCCGGCTCCCACCTCAACAAGTGGAACCCTGCAGGAAGCCCCAGCAGTTGCCAAGCATGGCTGCAGGGTGGTTGCTGGAGAGAACCTGGGTCCCTGGCTTGCTTTGACAAAAAGAGAAAACAAGAACCTGCTTTGAAAAGAAGCCTTGGGTGAAGGGAGGAGGGACCCGGGGCAGGGGCAGCGGGTGCTGGCTGGCTCAGTTGGTGGAGTGTGCAAGTCTGGATCTCAGGGTTGTGAGTTTGAGCCCCATGTTGGGTGTAAAGATAACTTAAAAAAATAAAATCTTAGGGCACCTGATGGCTCATTCGGTTAAGTTTCTGCCTTTGGCTCTGGTCACGATCCTGGAGTCCCAAGATCGAGTTCCGCACTGGGCTCCCTTCTCAGTGGGGAGTCTGCTTCTCCCTTTAACCCTCCCCCCTCTTGTGGTCTCTTTCTCTCTTTCATTTTCTCTCTCTCAAATAAATAAAATCTTTTAAAAAAATAAAAATAATAATAAAAAATAAAATCTTAGAAAAAGGAAGAAAAAAAAGAAGGCTTTGGGCTTTTGCTCTGTGTTTGCAAGTGCGCACACCCTTCACCGGCGGTGGCAGGAGGGATCTGGAGGCCTGCAGAAGAGGCGTCTGTGCAGCTGGGTCTCGGGGCTGTGTTGCTGAGAACGGAACAGAACGTGTATTTTCTCATCTCTCTCCAGGTTTCCATTCTATTATGAACTAAAAATAGCCTTTGTAGCCTGGCTGCTGTCTCCCTACACAAAAGGCTCCAGCCTCCTATACAGGAAGTTTGTACATCCCACGCTGTCTTCAAAAGAAAAGGTAATTTATGCTGCTCAGGCTTTCACTCCTTCCGGCAAGTAAAAAATTTAAAAAGCGATCAGTAAAAAGGACAAAGTGTTTTATTGTAGGAGACCCTCGATTGTCTCTTATTTCTCTCCAACAATTTGTTCCTTCTAATCTTTTTTTTAACGTATTTTTCTGACATGTTAAGAAATCGTGGTGAGATCCTCAAAAAGATGTTACGTATCATTACTGGTTGAAAAGCATTTCCATAAATTGAAACAAAAAACAACAAAAGATTCACTCATAATTCAACTCCCCAAGCTGAATTTCCTTCCTTTCATCATGCTCAGCTCCCGTACTTTTGTAGATATGATTTTTATATAGACTATTGAAAAATACTTTTAAAACGTACCCTAGGAATGGAACCATGATGAGATTAAATGACTTGAACTAGTGCCCAGATAGCTACGGACAGACACTGGAAGATAAGAAATTTTTTGTGCATTGTTTGCTTTATTGTTCCATGATAAATACATGCCTACCAATGGAATCCCTGCTATTTTGGTAATTATCAGTTGGTAAGGACTAGTGAGAGCAGTCATAATAATTTGTTTTATGCTATTTACCTTTTGTATTTATTTTGCTTCAAATTGCTTCACAAATATCTTTGCAACGAAAATATAGATTTGTCTAATGCCAGCGATGGGAAAAATAAGACAGGGAAAAATTGCAGGGAAGGGTCAGCAATAACTGAGAATTCAAGTAAGAATTACGACTTATATCTCTTGAGAAATTTAATCATAAGCTACTTATAATGGCACTGTCCATAAAATGATTTTTTGTTTAACATCTCCACTGAACTTAATTTGCAGGATTTGTTTTCACTGGATTGCTCTATTGTTTTTTTTTTTTAAAGATTTCATACAGTAATAAATGCATTACCTCTGTCTTACTAAATTGCTTTGATAACTTTGTTTTTTATGCATACCAGTCTTTTCTTTAAATAAAATTTTAAGTGTACCAAAAAACCCCAAATACAAAAAAACAACAGAAACCCTTAATATAGATACAACGTTTAACTTCTGAGATCTTAAACATGTTTGCACATAACTGATTTGTACTTGATCCTCATAAAGATTCATGAACCCCACAGTACCTCAAGATTAATTTCTTCTTTTGACTTATTGTCTTAGAATAAATTGCCAAGAGCGGGATTACTGAGTCCAATATTATATAATTCATTAATTCTATTACATGATCTTCTAAACTGATTGAGATATGATTCTTAACATAAAATAGGAGCCCTGTAGGTGGCTTTATATATAAATTTCTATTATTTCTGAAAGTTGAGTACTTTGGCCTTCTGGGGGGAGATTTTAGGGGAACATAGTAATTGGATGAGCAGACTACTATAGACATTTCTGAGAACGCTTTTAGGAACCAGGATACAGCACTGCCTGTCTCGGAAGGGTGGATTTTGGGGAATGGGAGCTCTCTCATGACCTGGTTGACAAATCCCTACTCTTGGCACTTCCCTTTCCCCAGATGCTGGGCTTACCCTGAAGCCACCAATGTCATTTCCAGTAAAGTGAAGGTGACCGACTCTTAGGAGCTGCCAAGAATCCCTACCAGAGTCAGTCCGGGGTCACAATGAAAACTTAGTGTGGGGACTTCCTGGGGAAGTCTTAAACAAGGAATGCACAGGGGTTGACTGTCCCACTTGATACCTTAAAGCAAAGGAAATGCACTGATGTGCTGAACTTCAAATGAGACCAAGGCCAAGTGTCATTGTATTACTGAACTCTGAAATGAGCTACTGTGATGTGCAAAACAGCTGTTCTTTAAACAGTGACAACAAAACAACCCAACCCAAGCAAATGAATAGAATAAGCCAGACTTGATGCAAATTTGAAGTAAACCACTGTTTTGGTCCCTGAAGGAAAGAGACTTCAATCCTCTTTCCAACCTCTCCCCTGACCCTGGAGATATTGTTGGATGACTTCTCGTTTCTGCTTTTATTTCATTATCCATAAAATGATCTCCCTTATCAACAAAAATAGCACTTATCTCTTTTTGTGTCATCTCTCCCCTTGATACCTACACGGGAGGGATTTGGATATAGTATGAAATAGCTACAGACTAGTAGGATTTCAGAGCTGCAAGGGCTTGACCGCCTTGAGATAGGAAGATGACAGTGGTCCTCACTTACTGAAACCAGCCTCTGTGTTAGATCTTTACTAAAATGGTCTCGTGTAATCCTTGTTGTGCTCCATGAGTTAGATACTGTCACTGTCCTCGTTTTTCAGACGCTAAACACTTGCCAAGCCCTGACGGCCAGTTAGTGGCGGGTCTGAGGTTAGATGCTGGATTCTTGGCATTCTCTCCTTCAGTTCTTTCGTTCCTTCAGTGTCTTAGAGAGTAGCTGTGTGTAGGATGCAGGACCGTCCACATCCAGGACCCCTGGAGCCTTCCTGGAAGGTTAGAGGACTTTAGGAACAATCCTAGGCTATTGCTGAAAGAAAACCTTCCTAGATCAGTAAGTTGCTGTTTTTTTTTTTTTTAATTCCTCTTTCACTTCCCTGTATCTTTTCTGTTTCCCCTCCTCCTCCTGTCTACTCTTCCTCCAAACACACACCCCAAAGTGCCTATGACTTTTCAGTCTCAACAAGAATCTGTGATTGGGCACACTGCCAAGCCCAGTGCTCAGAAGGGAGGAAAGAACAGAGATTTATTTGAACCTTCCAACTCTGTGTGCCTCTGCTTTTCCTTCAACAGGAAATTGACGATTGCCTGGTCCAAGCAAAAGACCGAAGTTACGATGCCCTTGTGCACTTTGGGAAGCGGGGCTTGAATGTGGCTGCCACAGCGGCAGTGATGGCTGCTTCCAAGGTACTGTGGGGGGGGGGCCGGGGTGGGAGGCCGTTGCTGAGCATCACAACGTGTGAGCGTCTCCAGCCCGCCCACCCACACTGTTCATCACCCACGCAACTTGCACAGGACAGGCTCAGGACCAGGACCAATCCGTGGTTCCTTATCTTTTGGGGGTCCCTTTGAAAATCTGATAGAAAAAATTGGTGCATCTTACCCCCAGAAAATTGTGCACATGCACACACACGTGCACACAGACACACACAAACACGCTCACACACAAACAATGTGTGCAGTATTAAGAGGTTCCCAGAGCTCCGGAAACTCATGGTGGGTCCCAGATTAAGACCTCTGAATTACTTGGTGCTTCAGCCTGAGGGAAAGAGGAAGCAAAAAGGGAGGAGTGAGCTCTTCTCTACAGTTTCCCGGGGTGCACTGGGAGAGACCCCTAAGTCAAAATATGGCCAGGTGGGAGACTACCGACGTGAGTGGGTGGCTCTACGCACACGTGGCACAGCAGACCCCAGGGAGGAGCCCAGGGTCCCACAGGAGGTGAGTGGTTCAGACACAGAGGGGGAAGATGTGTGTAGCAGCGGCAACTAGAGCTGGAGGAGGTTTGAAGTAAAGACTGGTCACGTGGGATGCTGGGATGGAGACCTCACTTCCTTCCCTTTCCATCCAGCCCCGTTCATGTCCTCTTGTGGTCCTTTCTAGCTTCATCTGTCTCACATCACGTTCTCCTTGTCCTTGTGTCCGTTTCTCATCATGTGCTCAGCCCTGAAAAATTAAATTGGTAGACATTTCCCTTGGAGTAAATCCAGCAGATTGCCTTGTGTTTCCTGGTGACAGTCCTTATCCCCAGTCCAAATGTGGAGGAGGGGTCTGCCTTCAGCTGAGGTGGAAGAGAGGCAGTTATACTAGTATTTGGGAAGACCCACTGGCTGGGATGTGAGTTGTGTGAGCAAAGGGAAGCCCTATGTCCTAGGTGGTGACTGAGGGTTTTAGGCAAGGGGGAGCAGAGTTGTGAAAGGCTTTGGAGGAGGATATTTGATACCGACCTTGGTGGTCCATGGGCCCTGAGTGGATGGTCAGATGGAGTGTATCGACAGCCCGCTGGATCAGGGGACCGAGCCTGGTTTTCTGTGCCCTAAACCAAGAAGCACATTAGAAGCATTTCTGGAAAAAAGACTTACCTCTTGGGGTTGAGTGTTTGTTTGAAAGGTACCATCCACTTGAAGCCAAGGCATTCTGCAGACAAAGGCTGAGAGAGAGAGAGAGAGAGAGAGAAGGAAAACCCAAAGGGAATGATCCCTATTCAGAGAAGCACCAGCTCCTTCTATAACACAGAACCGTAGTGTGGTGTCCCCCATACGCCAGTAGCTGCTGGTGAGGTGACGAATCCCAGTGAGTATCCTGGGAGGGGACATTCTGCTTTGGTGTGCCAAGGAGAGGTATCAGGATTTATAAGGAGCAGTGAAGGCTGAGATCCTTCTGTTTGAGATGTAACCATTCCGTGCTTTTATTTTCAAAGCTAAAAGATAGAATTCAGCATTGCTAAACTCTTAATTCATCAGGCCAACTTTGCAACATAAAGCTACAGAGAAACCTTCTCTTGGCCCCTCCGCCCCATCTCTGCTTCCAAAGCCTGAAGGAAGATGGTCACTGTTTCATGTCCAAGAAATGTGAGATATTCATCAGGGTGGCTCCGTGTGGGTCTCCTGGCCGTACAGCAGCGTGTGTGCAAATGTTACTCTGACCGTAATTCGGCAGGGCCGTCCTTTTCCAGGTCTGCCTCAGGCTGGAGCCTCTCTTGATGCCATCTTGGCCAACCATCCGCCAACCCCTCAGACCACTGTGAGCCCAAGCCTCCAGCCAGGCGTCTCACAACAAGGAAGCTCCAGACGGTCTGAAACTTGCCTCAGGAAATAACTGCTCATTAGTTCTTTCTGGTTGTGCTACAGTAGTGAGGGATGCCCGCTTCCTGCTGAATTTGGTTTCAAATGGGAAGGCTTTCTGCCTTTTGGGGGCTTTGCTTCTCCTCTCTAAATATAAATATCTTGAGAGGGAAAGCACATCTTCTCTTCCAAAAATAATGCCCTCTATTTTTGAAACAGATGTGTACTTAAAAAAAAAAAAAAGAAGAAGAAGAAGAAGTAAAATCCAGTCTGGCTGAGGGGTAAATCAGTGGTTTCCACAGCAACAAAGGGTCACTCTAGGCAGGGGTCAAAGGATGATGACTCACCAGTGAGTCCAAATCTGGCTTTCATGTCCAAACCACCTGGGAAGCCTTGTTATCATTTTTTAATAGATTCTCAGATGTGCTGATTCAGAATCTCAGGCAGTAGGCCCAATCTCTATTTTTAACAAGTTCCCCAGATGATTTTTAAACAGGCAGCTCTGCCCAAGTCACTGCCTGAGGCCCCTTCCAGAGTCAGAAGCACACAGGTGATTAGGGTTCGAGCACTTCACTCAAACATTCCTGGGATGCAGAATTAGCTTCTTAGAAGCGCTAGCCTTGAGAATGAGAAAGTGAGGTGTGTGTGTGTGTTTCATTTCCTTACAACTTCATGCCAGTTCAGAAATATTATGGTGGGAAGATAAATTCCTCTCCTTCTTTGTAACGCTCCTAAGAGCCTAGCATAGTGCGCTGCTCCCAGCTGAGCCCTGAACAACCTTGGTGACCCCCTCCACCCCCCACCAGGGAAATAGTCAGAACAATTTTATGGGGAAAAAAAAAGACAGCCTGCCAAGTCTCCCACGACTAGGGTGACTGTATGGGTTAATGTCCAAACCAGGACACATCTGAGAGGGAAAGGGGTGCTGGAATAATTACAGCAGGAATAGGTATACATGAGGCCTGTTCCAAGCAAACCAGGGCTTGGGGTCACCCTACTCATGGCCCCCATTTACAACTCTTGGACCCTGCCTCTCTCCTCCTAGAAAACACCCTCAATTCACAAATCAGTTCTCACTCTAAATATCTACTACATTTAACCAAATGGACACACAAGAAAGTGTGAGCTACATGAAAGACTGTCTCTTACTTCAGACAGATTAGGGTTCAGGTACCTAGACGAGGGCTCACACCTCCCCTGTCTTCTGCTCTTTTTTCCATCCTTCGAAGGCTCTCCAGAGAGGAAATACGGAACTTAAAAGATCTTTTATTTATGCTTTTTTTTCCTTTCCTTTTTTTTTCATTGAAATGTGATCAGCATGTAAGATTTTATTAGTTTCAGGTGTACAACATAATGTGGCCACACTTTGAGTTAATAGGTTTTTTTTCTTGTAGGGTTGAGCCCTGAGCCCTGTCCCCACCCCCCCAAAAAAAGTTTGCAGAGTTTTTGCATCATCAGGAAGAGTAAAGAAACTTTGTACACTATATTGTACCAATGTAAGTTGTTATTAATGTTAACATTATTTTATCTTAGAACTGGAAAAAAAAAACAACAACACAATTACACATGGGAGATTCCCCCCCAGGCCCACAAACCCCCATCTCACTCCCAATCCACTCCCAATTTTCCCCAGGGTCTAATCCCTCTCTCTGGAAGTGTGGATGCATCTTTTCTTTCTATGAAAACTGCTCTGTCTCCTTCCTGAGGACACTTTTCTCTGGGACCATCTGTCTGAATGTCCCTCTTCTCCGAGTTGGCTCTGTGCCTAGATGGGGGTTTCCTAGCCAGTAATTCCACCCAGAGGGAAAAGTAAGCTCCAGGGTTTTTTAACACTAGAATTGGAAATCTCTTTCTCTCTTTAAAAATAATACTCTAGAATAAGCGAAACACACCCTCACATGGAAGAGAAACCATAGTGAGAAAAACCAATTGAACAAAAGTTGGAAAACAGTGAGGTGTCCAAGGCCACCCTATGGCTTTTGAACTTGGAAGCACATCTACGTTTCTTCTACCTGCCCGGTTCTTAGACCTGGTAAACCAGCCTTGCTTGTATTTGTCTCATAACCTGAAAAAAATGTTGTTTTCCTCCCCCTAGAGATCCTATCCCTAAACCAGTTCCACTGGTACCCATACCATTGGTAAAGTCACCTGGTAACACACCTGCTCCAGGTGGTGCTGACAGTCTGTGAATTCGGGATTTTTCTGCCCCAGATTGTATGCACGCTTTTCTCCCCGGAATCTAATATTTCCTATTTAAATTGTTAGCTTCTGGAGATGAGAGGCTCCGGATCATTTTCCTTTGTTTCTTGCTTAGGGAAACAACAACAACAACAACAGAATAAAGAACCCAACAGTGCCTACTTGTTTAGTATTCTGCACATGTAGCTACTCACCAAACCTTGTTGAGTGATCTCAAGAGTAAACTTTTTTGATTCTCTAGTCCTGCTCTTCCCATGCCGCTCTTTCCATGTGAATTAATTAGAAGTAAGTACATTTGGAATACAGTTCCTCAGTCGTACTAAGTCACATTCCCAGTCCTCGGCAGCCACGGTAGCAGATGGCTGGCATGGACACAGAATGTTTCCAACATCACAGAACGTTCTCCCGGGCAGCCCTGCCCCAAGCCCTCTCTGAAGCCTTTTGGGTTCTCCTGTGCCTTATTTTCACCCTTCCACCTGCAGGGCCCTGACTTTGACAGGCCCCCCTCCCTTATCCACACAGCTGATCTGGAGTTCAGTGGCAAAATAAGGAGAAGGAAACTTATCTTGCAACATCACCCTCATTTCTCCAATGTCTTCCCTGGTCCAGCCCCACTTTCACACTATGACTCCATTTCCCCAGTTTGCCAGCCAGAACTCACTTTTCCTGCAGTTATGGTCATGGTCGACAGCCACCAAGATAGAGCCAGGCCTTGGTTACAGCCCTAGCATCTGAACAGTTAGGCACAAGACACAGAGCAACAAATTGTAGTATTTTCCCACTCATTTTTTAAATTCCCACTCAATTTTGCCTTGAAAATAGAACTCTACAGAATAGTTCATCATAGTTGTTTTTTTTTTTAAGTCCTCTCTCAATTATCCTTATCTTTTATCCATTGCTGGTTTTTCTAAACCTCTTGCTTGGAAAAAAATACTGCTTTCAACCCACCAAGAAACTTTATTTTTGGAACCAGAAGCTCATTCCCAGAAGCTCATAAGACTAGTGACCTGGGGCTTCTGGCCAGACTGGAGTTGTTTCCTGTTGTCCCCCCCCCTTTTTTTTTCTTCCCTAGCTACCTTTATATACTAATTAGTTGTAAACTACCTGTTTACAATTAATCAGAGGGCAGGTATTGATTTCCCTTTTATAAAACTTCCCTGTATGGGCTCCTGCTCAGAAGATACTTCCCAGGAAGAAGAAAAGACTGCTGTCCCCTTCAGGTCCCCGTGTCTCACTTCACTGTCACACCCTCCAAGTAGCTGAGGAGCATCCCCAGCCATTGTGCTGGGGTTACATCAAGTTAGCCTTCTTCCTTCTAGTTTAGCCAAGGACATTGTGACATAAAATTAATATTTAGAATTCACCACAGCAACCGGTGTTAAACACCAAGATTATCTAAACTGTTATGGACAACCCACTGAAAAAGTTTGGAAGTATTGCCTGCCCTCTGGGTCTGCCAAACAAATGGACTCACATCCCAGCTGAGCTTTCCGCAACTTGTCAGAGCAGAACCACTCAAGACTTCCCGCCAGAGCGGATCTACCGTCTTGGCCTTTGTCGCGCAACAGCCCATCTTCCTGAATTCCTCTTCTCTGGCGTTTCTACCCAAACTGCTGCCTGTCACCTCACTGCACCTGGTGGTTGGCCAGGGAGAGGACAACCAACCGAAGACACAGAGCCACCAGTCTGCTGAAGAGGAAGGGCTGGGAACTCATGCAGATGTCTCTTGCCGCCTCTCTGCTCCAGGTTTCCCTGTGGAGGCTATACGCAGCCAGATGTCTAAGTGGGAAGGAAAAGCCTGCCTGCTTACCTGGACTCCGAGAGGAGGTCTGGGAAAGCATTTTCGAGATCACCTGTGAGCAGGAAGGAGCTGCTTCTTAGCTGTGGTGATGTGGCACCTGCTTGGTTTCCTCCTCCTCCATGACTCTACTCTCCTGCTCACTCTGTTCCTCCTCCCGTAGCCGCCCACCCCAACAGTGCTGCGTGGGATTTCTCCAGAACCACACCTCATTCTCCTCTCCCTCCCAGGATCATCTCATTCTTTCCCTCACGTTCAGCTGTCCCCTGATGCACCGGTTCTCAGATAGACTTCTCTGCCAGGGGCTCAAGGACAGTGTTTCTGTTCTCTGCTGAACTTCTCCTCCCTTTGGCTCCTTGATACCTTTAGTCAGCATTTCATTAGCCCTGAATCCGCCCTCCTCTTGTGTCCCATCTCTCTGATGACAATGAAATCACCATCCACCCTCTTAGGCCTTCAGGCTCCAGATTTCAGTCATCTTTGATGCTCCTCCTTCTTCCCAGTTACTCTTCAAGTCCTGCCCATTTTGCATCCCTTCCCTTCCTCCAGACCTTCTTCCCCACTCTCTTTCTCAGGGCTTGGACTATTGCAGTAGCCGCACAGGTAGTCCTTACTCCTCTCCCTTCCTCTTTGAGCCCCGATCCCAGCTCTTCCGCCTTGTCTGGTCTCTCCTTACCTTTCTGGCTCCTCTTGTACTATACTTGCAGCACCATCTTCTGTCGTATTCCAGAAATAGCAACTCTGTGTGCTATTTCTAGACTTTTCTCTTTCCTGCCTCTCCTCCCCTCGGCCTTCATCTGTCCCTATTGCCACCTGTTTGAAATCCTGTCCACCTTTTAAGGTCAAAAGCCACCTTCTCCTTGGAAACCTCTTCTGTTTCCAGGTGGAACGGTTCTCTTGGGTCTTGGTCACCATATGGCACTCTATTGTGGTCATTATAATTCATGTCTTATCTAGTAGTTGCTCAGTCAATGTTAAAGGAATGAAGGACTGTTGTACATATTTTTAGCTGTTTCAGCTAATAGAGCAAAGTTTCACATCACGGGTGGGCCATGGAGGTAAGCAGAACCAGATCAAAAACCCCAGCTCCCACACTTACAGCTTTACCTCTGTATGTCTCAGTTTATTCATCTGCAAAATGGGCATGACCATGGTGCCTGCCACAAAACACTTATGGGAAAGTGTACCTAGAGACTTTGCAGAATGCAGAGCTCATACTACATGCTTCATGAAGGTTGTGTATTACTCACTTCTCCTGTATGTTGGTTTCATCTTGAAGTTGATCGTTTTTCTGTTGAGCAGAATAAAATAAATGTCAGATGCTGGCATTGGGAAGCTATTTACAACTCAGACTCTTCTGGAGACGAAGCTGAGTTTCCCTCTCATGTTGATCTAGACTCTCCCCATCTTTTCTCTGTGGTGTGGTAGTGAACACAGTATCTGGTGCTACCTGGGCTCTTGTCCCATTTGGCCTTGCCTGTGCTGGGTCTCCCCGGGGGCAAGCCCTCCAGCCCTCAAGTTCGGGTCCCTCATTGCTCTCCATACCATTGTTTCCTCCTCCTCTTCGTGTCTGGGGGAGTGGGTCCCTGGGGTCAGCTTACAATGGTGAGCACCTGCCCTTCCCCAAGAGAGAAGGAGTGTCAAACCTGTGGGTTGCTAGAGCAGGCAGGGGACTTAGATGCCATCTTTGCCCCCCCCCCTTACTTCACAGGACTAGACACTGAGGTCTGGGTGTTGAGTGGCTCACCCAGGGTCACACAGCTGGGATGCGCCAAGCTGGGTGCAGAGTGAGACTGTCTAGTTCCCAATCCATAGTTCCCTGCATCACTGTAAGCACCCGCAGGCCCCTCCCCAAACCCCCTACTCCCCCCCCCGCCCCCGCCACATACACACGCTGGGCTGCCAGTTCCTGACCATTAGTGCTTGGGCTACATCACCAGTCCCCGAGAACCCACGGCTGAGTCCCCGAGAGAGGACCATCTGCCACTGAGAATTTTAGAGTCGTTCACAGCCCTGGATATTTCTCGGGCTGTCTGCCTGCTCCTTTTGACCATTTTATATCAGACATCCCTCGGAATGAAGAAGGCATGTTTATCTGCCAAAGGCAGCCAGCAAATGGCACTAAGGCAGGCTCCCTCTTTGCCCTGAGGCAAGGCTGGGGCAAACTTAAATGCGGGATATGGTGCGGACTAGGCTGAAGGAATTTGGATCACAGATACATGTTACTCTAAGATCTAGTTCCTTTAAAGTTTCATCGCTTACGATACTGTGGGCATATTTGCAAATGTAACTGTAGCTCTACTTCTCACTAATGGTGGAACACATGGGTCTTTGGGGATGCTGTCCCCCCACCTCGCTCCGACCCTAATCCTTTCTCCCCCTCATTGTCCTTTGGCAACATCCCTCCCCTATCCCCTCCACTCCCCGCCCAGGAAGAGGGATCTGCTACCACATCAGCCTCCCCTCAGGGCCTCTGGCTCTCCAAGGAGGAAGTGGACGCGGGGCCCTGGCTTCCCTCAAGTTTGAGCTGTCACATGAGTCTGAGACTCAAGACCGCTACCAGGTGTCAGCCAGCTGCCCTCTCTCCCTCCTCTGAAAGTCGGCCCCACACTGTGTCATCTTTGTCATTTGCTGCCTGTGTGCATTTGTGCCTAGAGGCTCCGGGCTAGACTGTGAGCTCCTTGGGAGTAGGAATGTATCGTGTTTCATATTCAGCTTTGTTCCTCTGTCGGGGCTTCACACGGAGCTTTGGAAACACTCCCTCTGCATCCCCTGCGAATGGAGGAAGGAAGAAAGTTGAGTGAGTGAGCGAGTGAGTGAGCGAGTGGGCTAGCGAATGTCCTAGGTGAAGACAGCATGGCCCTTCAGCCCTGTTTTGTAGGCTTGGTGCCCATGGCTTTTTTTCTTTTCCCCTTTGTCAGGTGGCTCGACTCTTTCATTTTGTCTCCTCTTTGGACCTCAGAGAAGGGCAGGTAACCCCGTTGAGAGGTGTGACTAACTCCAAACAGATCCAGTCGGGTGGAGAGGCCAGCAGCCCCCTCCACCCACCAGCCCATGGTCTGGATCCGAGCCAGGTGTTTCTTCTCCCGACACCTGTGTGTGTATGTGTGTATTAATCCCAGAGCCAGTCCTTCTTCAGTGTCCTTCCAGAGCCTCTTTTTTTGTGTTAATTTGGTAGCATCTAACATGTGATTAACTTACTTGGGTTTTTTTTTTCTTTGTTTAATGCCTGGAGAATGTTGAATTTGATAATTGATGCTATTGTGGGAGAAATCCTGTCTCTTTCTTTCTTTCTCCTTTGATTGTTACTCTAATGTTATGTCACAGTCAAGGCCCCCCATCTCCATCCAGCATGTCGAAAAGGAGCCTGCTTGGCATTGATGTGAAGCATGTGTAGCTAGAAGGGTTAACTCTGTCAGCGAAGTGGGTAGCTCTTGAAGGAAGCACTAACTTGTTCTGAATTACCAGTGGGAAATGTGGTTATGCTGGTGGCTTTCTTATCAATTGCCTGGCTCACTAAAACCTGTTGTCTTTATTCTCTTTGTCATTAGTTACAAGCATTTGATATCTGGGAAGGCTCTCCTGGAGCCCTCCCCTGTGACTTGGTGTGTCCCTCTGGAAAAGACGACCTCATCAAGGGCTTGCAGCCAAGCTTGGCTGCTGTGCTGAGCCCGGGCTCTGTGGGCCCTAATGACAGGCATCCTGTTAGCGGTAAATTGTTTTACTTGGAATGCCAGATTATTAAAGGTCTGGGTTTTCCAGGAACACCACCCCCCACCCCCGACTAAGAAAAACATCAAAACGGGCCCTTTGCTGGCTCGGTCAGTAGAGCATGCAACTCTTGATCTCAGAGTCATGAGTTTGAGCCTCACGTTAGGGGTAGAGTTTACTTAACAATTTTTTTTCTTTTTTAAAACATCAAAACATACAGAATTTGGTGTGTGTTAGCTAAGTGGCTTTCTCATTCCTTACCAGTTGAGGGAGAAAGTAAAGATCTCAGATTAATAGCAAGTTCAGTGACACAGTTTACCTCTTCAAGTCCAATTTCCTAAAGAGTTTTAGCCACCAAAAAAAAAAAAAAAAAGAAAGATTAAAGAATCAGGAATGGATTACCCTCCCTTGTCCCAGGCACATCTGTAGGATTTCTGGGGGTTCTAGAACCCCCAGGCCATGCTGTGTTGATGTGCCCAGAAAGCAGCAAGGTGGGTCTGTGAAAACAAACAACAGGTAAAGAAAGAACAATAACAAAGCTGGGTAGACTTGCTTTTGACACCATAGCGAATGAAGAGGTCAGGAGGGCAACAGATTATAAGTCAGATTTATTCTCATAGAAGGCTGAGTATATCTCCCTTCCCAGTCCCATGATGGGGGGTTGTGGAGAGGGTCTTCCAGAGGCAGGTTGGTAAGGATACTACTGTCATGTCGTCTGATAGCCCCAGGACAGGCTCAGATGTACTCAGAGTAGTCTGACCTTGGTTCATGAAAGGGCTCTGGCACTCTAAGCTTTTCTATGGCTCATATTCTGAACTGAGTGTTGGCTGGGGAGGAAATTGATACAGGACTTTAAACAACACACACACATACATGCTAGACTCTATTCCACCATCAGAATTACCATTGGAGACCTAACATTTATTTTAGAGATTTTCAAATAATTCTAGAAACCCTTATTTTGGAATTGCAATCAGAGCCAGCTAATGAGCCACAGAAGAGGGTCATAGATTCTTGAACTCAGAGTTTTCCAGTTCGAAGGCAATCTAGTTCCGTGTTTTAACTTCCCAATGAGGTTGCAAGGCTGAAAAGGACCAATGTGACTTGGTCAAGGCCCCTCATAGCAGAGTTGAGACTAGGCTCTCGGAGCTGGGCAGCAAATGCATTGCAGTATCCAGAGCCACCACTTCTTCCTTCTCTGTTCTCATTTGTTTATTAAAAAAAAAAAAAAAAGTTCCATGTCATTCTTTTTTTGGTCTAGATGGCATTTGTCAGCATCCTGCAAGCCCTGTATTTACAAAAATGGGATCCTCAAGGTGAACTTGGGAAAGTTCTGTGAGTGTTTCTGAAAATGAAATGGTAATGATTTCTTCAAGGTAATACACGTTTATGGTATAAAGTCCTAAAAGCACAAAAGAGGGCATGCAGTAAAGAGTAGGTCATACCCCTGCCCCTGTCCTCCACCCACCAGCTGTTCTGGAAGAAACCTGTGACCTATTAGCAGGCCCTTCCAACAAAGCATTCATTTGGGCACTAACCCAGTGTGAAGGTGGTACCCGTGTGTCCTTAGCATCTCCTGTGGCGTGGAATGAAGTGGCAGCTTGGAGTGGTGGCTGACTAAGAAATCTACTTCTTCCACCTGGCCCGCATCTTCACCCACGCATGTCCTCCAAGGCCAGCTCACGTGCAGTCTCCTGTGGGGAGCCTGGCCTCTCTGACCTTTGCACCCTCCAGCCCTCCAGCATTTCTCCTATACTCCTTGAGGACAGAGCTAGAGTCTCTGCCCAGCAGGGGGCTCCTTCAGGGGCGAGACAGTGGCCCCTTGGCCCCATGCACTGGGTGGAGGCAGGGATTTCCTGTTGTTGCCCCTTACTGAGGGGATTGCTCGGTAAATGGCCGTATGTTCCTTTATTCAGCTCCTTGACCCCTAATGTGTATCAGGGTGACAGACACCAAGGCTGTACTAGTAAATGAAATGGACAGTCTGGAAGGCAAGACAAACCCACAAACAATAGCAGTAGTTAAATATAATTGTGTGAGGTGCTACAGAGAATCCCAGACGGCCCTGAGCGCCCAGTCAGGGAGCTTGAGCTGGTCAGAGGAAACTTTGTGGAGACGTGTAGCCATATTGCATTGAGCTTAAAATGCTGTGGTTTCTAAGATACATTGTTATCTTATAAGGAAGAATGTATCGCCAATTAAATTAGGACAGAAAGCTTTTTACTTCTACTTATCCAAAGGACTCTCTTAGACTTGTTTGGACATCGAATCTTCGTGCGTCACTTTTGTACACACATTAAAAGGAACATATAAGCGCGATCAATTGGTTGAGGTCTTCCTAACCTCACTTTTTCACTTTCTGAGTCTGACATCTCTGAATCACTTTTCCCCTGAGCTCCTCTGTATCCATTTATGACCACGCCATATCACTGTCTGCCTTCCGGAGCACTGGTGATTCAGAGCTCTTGTCTCTGGGACTTTTATCCATGCTGCTGCTACCCATTCTGCCAGGTTGGATGCTGCCACTTTCTTGATCTTACCAGAGGTCTCCGTGGAATGTGCTTCAGACAACTGGGACCCATATTTCTTCTTCGGGTGGTTCTTGATGGTTTGTGAGTTGAACACTCAGTTCAGTTCGGGTGTCCAGTCCGTGCCATGGGGAATGACAACCAAAAGCATTCCTATGTAGGCGATGACAGTGATGTCAAGGCAACAATAATTTTAAGACACACCCCTGTATCAGCGATGAGAAAAGAATATACGTCTTGAAATTGATGAAAATCATTTACAAGAAGTCTGGGTATAAGAGAGGGCTGTCATTATTCTGGTGAGGGAGTGATGTTGAGGCTCTGGATGGATGTTTCTGTGAGTCTCTTAGTCACAAAATGGCCCCTCCACCAGGCTCAGAGGCAGAAAACAGGGAGCAGGGTCAGGCCTTTCTTCTCTTAGCAAGAGAAGGTTCCTCTCCCAGAAATTCCTTAGCAGATTTCTCCTTCCATTGGGCAGAATTGGATCACATGGCCATCCATCGTTACGAGGGAGATTGGGGAATCTGGGTATTTTTTCACCATGTCAAGAATGGGGTGGGGGATGATTTTTGGATGGCCAACTAACAGTATACCCCACTGTGGACATATTCATTTGAGATACAGTGAGTTAACCTGAAACACTGTAGGACTTCTCAGAGGCTTTAATATGGTAATATGGCTCATTGAATTATGGAAAATATGGTATTAAGCCTTTTTTAAAAAAGATTTTATTTATTTATTTGAGAGAGAGAATGAGAGAGAGAGAGAGAGAGAGAGAGAGCATGAGAGGGGGAACAGCAGAGGGAGAAGCAGACGACGACCCCCAACCCCCCCACCCCGCCCCGCCGCTGAGCAAGGGAGCCCAGTGTGGGGCTCGATCCTGGAACTCCAGGATCATGACCTGAACCGAAGGCAATCACTCAACCAACTGAGCCACCCAGGCACCCCTGGTTATTAAGCTTTAACAAACTTAGGGGATCCAACTTAATTTTCCCAAAATAGGGAGCCCAATTTTGCGGAATACCAGTGAACAACTCTTGGCTGTTCCCAGAATAATAAAATGGAGGTTCTCCAGAGCAGAGCCCAAGTGGCAGGGTGGATTGGAGTTTGTGGAAAATGAATGGGAATGAGGTTTGGAGAGGAGTCTGAGCAGGGCTGAGAGGTTTACAAATGAGAGGGCCATATCAATTCTAACCATCTCAGATTGGTTTGACAGATAAAGGCTGATTTGTTTTCGAGATCCTTGAATCCATGCCGCTCTGATTTTGCCTGAGTCAGGACTATGTTGATACAGAGCTATTATTACCCCTCTTCTTTACTAACCTCTGCCACTTCCAATCTTCATGATGCTAGTGATATTGGAGCTAGGTTGGCTGGCTTCTGGGAGTGGAATCCACTGCTTTGCCGAAGAGGCCATGTATGGTGCCTGCTCTGCCTGCTCTCAGATAGGTTGCTGAGCATTTGCAAGAGCTGGCAGACACATTGATGGAGTTCGTCCCTGGCCATTTATTTGGGCTTGGGGTCATGAAGCCCATCTGTGTCCTTTTGGCCAGATGTAGTCTTTTCATTTTTTTATTCCAACCAACAGCAATTTGTGTGTTTCAGGAGGCAGTATCATCAACACTGTCGTCATAACCATCATCATAACTGGCATTTTTTGAACACTTACTAGGCATTGGGCTTTGTAATAGATATTGTATGGGCATAATCTCATGTAACCCTCCCTGTATCCCGCCATGTGGATGCTCCTTGGCGGAGGAGAATATTGAGGTGGGGAGAGATTAAGGTCGCCCAGCGATCCGTGATAGGACTGTAATTTGACTCTAGGTCTGACTCTAGAATGCTTGTTCTTCATCCTCGATTTCTATACCTTCTGGTCCGGCAGCTCTGTGTGGTTATTTGTACATTTGTCTTTTTACATTTTGTCCGAAATCAAGCTGTACTGTTGGTGTTTCCTAATAACACCTAGCACAGCGTCTTGCCCAGAGAACGTCCTTGATAAATTGTTTCTTGTTGGGCAAGAGTAACTGAACGGGAAGAAGACTGAAAGTGAGCCAGTGAATGGTCTTCCTGGGCGTGAAAGTAACACTGAATTATGGCATTGTCTGTAGCAATATTTCCCCCCTTCTTTTCAGAATCCATTTTTGTTCTTCGGTCCTCATTTCTTCTGAGCTCTGGATGTCACCTAAAATGCTTCCAGGTGAAATAATCGTGGGTCGTTGGCTGATAGCTCTTGGAGGGGATTGTACTGGGCAGCTAGTCCCACCTGGTTTTCATGGCACAGACCACCCAGTTGTTCATGTCTAGAAGGTGACCCCTTGGCCGCCATTGTACAGAATGGTGTCTGAGGCTAACGGGGATTTCCATCTCTTTTTAACATCAGACTCCCCTTTGCCTGGATATACAGTTCTAATTTTATTTGGTTATTAAAATAGTTTTCTTTTTTGTTGTTAGTTTCCTAGAGATGTTTTTGTATCTTTGGTAGGTTGAGAACTGGTCTTTTTCATATTTTCATGTGCGTTGTTTTACTCTGACATTTCTTCTAGACCTGTCTGCAAGCTCCTTTTGTTTCCCCCCTTCGCTCTAACGAACTCATTCTGCATTTGCTCCTTTTTCTAACTGGCTCTTTGACTAGTCACTTCTATGGACTGCTCTGCTTTGCTGGCTGTTTTCATTGCTTTTTTTTTTTTTTTCTTTATTCTCCTCAAGTGAAATGAAAAAAGTCCTCCAAACCCTCTGCCATGTTGAAAGCATCCCACTAAGCCGTTGTGGTCCCTGTTTGTTTCATCCATCCCGCCCCCAAACCAGAGCCCTCTCGTTAGCTGTTCCCACTGATTTTGTGCTTATATGTTGGTTCTGTTCCATCTCTTGTGCCTTATTGTCTCCAAGGCCTCCAGCCCTCTAGAACCACTCTTTCCTTCCTTGTCCAAGTAGAATATCTCCTCCCCCACCCCCTGCTGTCCCTTGCCCCTGTGGGAAGTCTACAGGCCCTCCAGTATTTCTGACGACGCCCAGCTTCATCCATTTGCCTGGTGGTTACTGGCCCGTCTCCTTCTCTTCAAATCCCAACCCCATTCTCAATAACCCCAGTCTCCTGCCAGACCCCAGCCTCCCTCTCAGGTCCTTCTCCCCCAAACACAAGCTCCCTCTCCAGCTCCTGAGGTGCCCCTGGGACAATACCGCTCTCCCTGAGCCTTCGCTGTGATCCTTTTCACTCTGACACAGATTCTCTCATCCAGACAGCAAGGACCTTCCCTTTCATAAGTATAATGGATTGGTCTTGCTTTCCTAAACAAAAGAACAATTTTCCCCTGAGATGAATTCTGTGACTTTCTCAGAATATGAAATGGTTATAGTCAGCCGGGCTTTTTTTTTTTTTTTTAAATATCATTTTCCCCCTTTTCTGATTCATTGCCTTTTGTGTATTTTATGAAGCTCAGATGCTAGAGTAGAAGGAAATGTGCCTCATAAACAGCAACATGAACAGATAAGAAAAATCGCTGTTGTCAAACATTTTAAAAAAACACTGGCTGAATTTTATTTCCTTGGAAAAGAGGAAGGCCCGAGCACACAGATTATTAGGTTTTGCTCTTTCTGACCAGATTCTTGTGTCCTGGGAACTGAGCAAAATGTGGCTACATAAGGATTTTTATTCATGTAAAGCCAGAGAAGCAGCAACGGCAGGCAGCCGTCCTTTCCTTGGCCCGGAGTCTGGCTCTGGCTCTGGCTCACCCTGTGATGTGGGCGTCTGAAGGAGAGGAAGAGCCAGGAGCCAGAGCAACAATTGCTGGGACCCACAGAAGGCCCTGGAACATTCTAGACCTTGACCCTCTCGGTGCTTCCAGCAAGTACACCAGGCCCTGGGCCCTCTGCAGAGTCCTTCCAGCTCTTGAGTTCCACCTGACTGACTGCCAGAAGCCCCCTGTGTGGTGTCTGCCTGCCCCCTGCCCCGCAGCCTATGCTGTGTGGGGCAGGCCTCTGACCTGGGCCCCCTTCTGTGTTGTCTCCAGGGGCAAGGTGCCTTATCAGAGAGACTTCGAAGCTTCAGCATGCAGGACCTCACCACCATCAGGGGTGACGGTGCCCCTGCTCCCTCCAGCCCCCCCCCAACGGGGTCCGGGCGAGCCACCGGCAAACACGGCCAGCCCAAGATGTCCAGGAGCGCTTCTGAGAGTGCTAGCAGCTCAGGTAGGTGTCATTTCCCTCTTCCCCCTTTCCAGTTCATAGGCCTTGCTTTTGTTGCCAGCGGCCCAGTCCACACCACGTGGCATGTAACCCAGCATTGCCGTCCACACAGATGTCCATCAGATCATGCTAGGCCAGCTGAGAGGCAGAGCACCACTCAGGCCAGCATGGGAGGCTGGCCTGGGGACTCTGATCGGGGGCAGGATTAGATCACCTGCACCAGAGGGTCTTGCCTGCTCCATCTGATGATCTGAGGGTTTGGGGGTGGTTGGGGAATAGTGCCTGAACCAAGCCTAGAGGCCATGGGCACAGCTGGCCCTCAGCCAAGGCAGCTTTCTCCCCTCTTTTCCTGTCTGACCCTGCACTCCCAGGAGGGCTTACCTCCCATCCAAGTACTAACCAGGCCCGACCCTGCTTAGCTTCCGAGATCAGACGAGATCGGGCGCGTTCAGGGTGGTATGGCCGTAGACAGGAGGGCTTACCTGCACCTGAATGTCTCCTCCTCCCCACCCAGGGCTTACAGCTCCTGTGGTTCCTTTTCCCTGCCTGAATGTCTCCTGTACTCCCTCACTCCACCATCTCCTCCCAGCCCTGAGCTCCCATTCACCACGCACACCCTCAGCCCTGTGTGCCAAGGGCCACACTAGCTCTGAGGTCTGATTCCTGAAGAGGCCTCGGCTTTAGGGAAACCCCACCTGTATCCCCAGTGTCTCAGGTTGCTTGTATTAGCATTGACCTTGGGGCTCTGTTAAACATGCAGAGCCCTGCGTCCATGTCCGGAGGGGTCAGCAAGTCTGGGACGAGACTCACATATGTGATGGTGTTGAGGTACAGCCAAATTCGGAACCCACGGTTGTCTGACCCATTAGTGGGTTTCAGGTTTACTGGGGGGGGGGCGTGGGTTGGGGGCTTATGAGGGGGTAGGGTGCTGGGCCAGGACTCATATCTTCCCAGACTATTCCTTGGGGAGCTTCCAGGGCCCTTGGTTCTCGGGGGCTGAGCATGGCTGGGTTAATGGTGAAGAGGGTACAGGGGCCAGTCCTGGATTGCCAGCTCGACTCCTCACCCTTGGTGGGAAATCGAGCCTCGCAGATGGGAATCAGACCACCCTTTTGGAGCCTGGGTCTGTGACATGTGCCTGGTAGTGGCCCTGCGCTTGAACACAGAGTGGGGCCCTGACCCTGTGCTGTGAGGTGCAGCCCAAACCTCAGGGACCCCGCCTGACTTTGGGGATCATGGACAGGTTTGGGAACAAAGGGGCCCTGCAGCTGTCTTAGGAATAAAGACTCACGTGCCCTGCCAGGGAGAGGGGAACAGCTCAGAGCCAGGCCTGGTGTCCATCAGTTTCCTTCCTTCTGAGGAATAGCCCACTTTACCCTGCCCCCGGGTGTGAAGATTGTGGCTGTTTTTCTTGGAGGGAAGATGGTTTAACTCTGGCAGGGTTGGGAATGTCGAAGCTTGGCTGTAGGGGTGAGGATCATCTTGGGTCGGGGGTTATCTCCTAAGTGAACCTTCCCCCAGGAGAGTTCAGAATGGAATCCCAGAAGGCCAGACAGGAAGGGACCTCAGGATCGTTCAGTCTGATCTTAGGATTTTACCGATGAAGAAACAGAGGCCCAGGGAAGGGAACGGTATCCAGGGTAACCCACTCATTGGCGTTCTCCTGGGCCTCCTGACTCCTGGGCCAGTGCCCTCCAGGTGCTCACCCCTCCACCATCTAGATGTCCTTGAGCATCTCCAGCTTCTGACCTACTGGGCACTGTCTCAGAAATAGGGCTAGAAACTGGAATTAGGGATCACCTCCACCTTCGGTCTGCTCATGGGTTACAGAACCTCAATGACAACTGTTATTTGGAAGAAAAACAGACCCCAGTTCTGGGAGACTCAGAGGGCAGAGCAAGAACCTATGGGATAAAGTTGGATAAAATCCCAAGGGGGCAGCTGCTTACTACCTGTGTGACCTGGGCTCAGGTTCCCTATCTGTACACAAGGGACGACAATACCCATTTGTAGGGGTGTCTTGAGGATTCAAATAAGATAATCCGTGCAAAAGTGCTTAGGATCATGCCTGGCATTTTATGTAGTAGCTGCTATTGTTTCTGTTGTTATCTAACCCACGCATGAAAACACTTTCCAATGGGAAAGTGTCCAGGAGACAAATGAGCTGCCTTGAGAGGTCCCTGACATCAGAAGGGGCCAAACCAAAGTTGGATGGTCATGTACTGAGGTTCTAAGGAGGTCTTCCTGCTTTGGCCAGCAGGTGGGCCTCGGCGGCCCCACAGTCCCTCGCCCTCTAAGATTTTATGTTGTCATTATGAAGTGAACCAAGTAGAGGAAGTAGGTTCAGAGAGGTCATGTACGGTGCCAAAGCCACCTAGGACCAGATCCAGGCGTCCTGCCTAGACTGCTCCTTGGTGGATGATTCAGGGCAGCCTCAGAACGTGGGAAAGGGAGAAGTTTGGTAAGGTCAGAAGACGATGGGAAGCATGTGCCTGGCTTCCACCGTTTTCCCAGACCAGCACTAGATAGATACGGGTTCGGGATGCTCTGTCTCGGTGCTGGTCCTGCCGCCTCGCATTAGCTGTGACGCACTCTGTGGCATGCCGGGACGCAGGCTGAGCCCGAGGAGCTCCAGGAGAAGCAGAGAACCTGCGATGCTACCACAGGATGCCGCCTGCTCTCCCTGCTGCTCCCCTCGGCCACAGCACCTGTGATTCCAGGGGGCAGAGGAGGGAGGTGCTGACCCAGCAGGAAGGGCAGGGACCATGTGGCACTCGCTCCAGCTGTCCTGGGGCCTAAAATAAAAGTTCTCTCGGGAAGAGAGACAGGTGAAAGATGACCCGGGGCCTGGGCATCCCACAAAAACACCCAGATCAGAGGCCCCGGGGCAGTTGGGGATCGAGGTGCCTGGAAGGAAGTCTGGCAGAGGAGGCCCAGCTACAAAGGGCTGGTGTTCCTCCCTCCTGGCCTCGTGGGCCTTGAACACTGGGCGTGGTCGGGTGGGGCCGGCGTCTGCGCTCCCATTCTGGCAGGGCAACCATGGGCCTGCGCAGAGCAGCAGACACAGTGCGAGCAAGGCAGACATCCTTAGGCACTTGCCACATTGTTTGCATTGGGCCTCCAACCCTTTCTTGGAATGATACCCCAGGCGGTCACTACTGCAGAATTCAACCTGGGCACAGAAGACAAACACTCCTCCTCTGAGAAGAGGTAACCGTAATCCCTACTCAGCCTATGTCTTACGGTTGGGAGGAGAGCAAACAGGAGAATTTGCCAAGCCCAGACAGCTGGCAGCTGTTGAAGGCAGCCTGACAGCGGACAGGTAAGAGGCGGTGGCTGGACCCCATGGAGATGTGTGCAGCTCTGGGAGGCAGCGTCTCAGTGTTCATCCAGGCGGATCTCGAAAACACGATGCCTAGTGAAAAAAAGGACAAAACAGAGTCAGATATTATGGAACGGTGTATGTAAAATAAAAATACGTATCCCTGGTGTGAAATAATAATACAGACTTTCCAGGAACATACTGCCCTCCCTACAGAATTTTGTTAGACACTATTTATTGAATGCTTGGCATTGAACCCCAGGAAGGGTGCAGAGGGTGTTGAAAGAATGATCCTTGCCTTCCATGATTTTGGAGACACTCAGCATGTATTTAGTAAGCACCTACTGTATACCAAGGCCCAGATGGGCCCTGAGACCAGTGGAGTTTGCAAAGCAACAGCAACGTGACTGACACTAAGCACTCCGGAGAGCCAGAGGTCAGTCTGAGAAGGTTTCCTGGAGGTCATTCTGAACTGGAAGGCATCAAGAGCAGGGATGTGGGGGCAGGTGTGGTGGGAATTATTTTTTAGAGGACATAAGGACTGACCTTTGTGGGCCAAGCACGGGTATTTTCTAGCCCCTGAGAAGAAGCGGAATCTGGAATGATCTCCTCCCCCCACCTTGGTGTCTCTACAGAGACCCACAGTCCTGGGACCCCTATATTGAGCCCACTGGGGCCTCCCCGCTTGCCTGGGGCTGGTTCCTGTCGAGGGAGGGGTATCACTGATGATGTCCCCCATCCCCACAGTGTGTACCTGCTGCTCCACCTGCAGGACCCGGAAAGGTGAGTAAGCAGCCAGCCTCTGTGCAGCGTGCTGGGCTCTCGCCTCCGGCGGAGGCTCTAACCAGAAGCTGGCGCCTGACCCTGGGGCTCCCTTCCAGCTGCACAGTCTGTGGGGAATTCAGGAGGTTAACTCCCTGAAATAACAAACCTGTGTTATCTTACAGTGTGTGCAGGCTCGGAATTCAGGAGCAGCTGAACTGGGGCGGAGGGGGGGTGGTTCCGGGTCAGGGTCTATGAAGAGTTGTAGTTAGGATACTGGCAGGGGCTGTGGTCATCGGAAGGCTTGACTGAGCTTTGAGGATCTGCTTCTAAGATGGCTCTCTCGTGGCTCCCGGCTGCAGGCTCGGGTCCTTACCACATGGGTCTCTCTGGGGCTGCCTGAGTGTCCTTACAACATAGCAGCTGGCTTCACCTGGAGTGAGTGATCTGGTAGAGAGAGGACACGCGGGAGGCCGCAGTAGGTTTTAGGACCTAGTCTTTGAAGTCACACGCCACCACCTCTGGCTTCTTCTGTTTGTTGGGAGAGAGTCATTAGGTCCAGCCCCCACTCAAGGAGAGGGGAATTAATCTCCACCTCTTGAAGGGAGGTGTATCAAAGAATGTATGGAGATCTTCTGAGACCATTGCAGGGCCATATTTCCTGGTGCTCTGTGATGAGGACACAGGAACTTACCCTGGTCCTTGGAAGCGACAGAGCCCCGTAGCTCCAGGGGTCTTGGTCCAGGTGCAGCCAAGGGAGCCCTGGCCCTGCTTTGCCGCTTACTAGCTGTGTAACCATGCGTGAACCACCTAACCACGCTGAGCCTTGATTTCCCCATGGTAAAATAGACGTAAAGATCCCGCCTCCCCACCTCACTGCGTGGTTGTGAAAATGTCCGTGAAAAGGCTTTGTATTTCAGCCCAGAACAGCCAGGAAACCTCAGGGAGCAGGGAGGAAAACAGGGTTCCCCAGTCCTGGATGGGGACGCGTGCTCCTGCCTGTCCTGTGAGCAAGTGATGGCTTGATGTAGCTGTGGCCGCCCCGTGGTTGGACGTGTTCTCTCCTGACCTGCTCCTGCTGTCTCCCTGACCCTGAGTAGACACGTGAGGGACTGGCCGTGGTGCTAGACTGGCTCAGCTCCCCTTGTACCTGCCATGGAGGGCGTCCCCCATGGAGGAGCTGCCTTTGGCTCCAAGGCAAAAGACCACCGGGCCTGCAGCGTCTAGCTGACATGAGGGGAGGAGAAGGCAAGCACGGTCCTCCCTACTGCCTGTGCTCCTGGCACTGGGGCCACCAAGGCATGGCCATGCCTCCCATAGTGGTGAGAACAGAGGGCATGAGCTGGTTTTAGGAAGTGTCCTGTTTTCCCTTCATTTCTTCATTTGTAAGATTTCTCTAAGGCTTTTGAAAGTCCGTATAAGACCTGGGGGTTTTGGAGACCATAAACCCAATGCGAACTGACAGTCAAAAGAATTCTGAGCAGGGGGACAGTGGAGACCGGTGTCCTACCCAGGGGTCTAACTCTGACCAGCTCTGCATGCCTCAGAGGCTACCCAGTCCGCATCAGAAATATATATATATATATATATATATATATATATATACACACACATATATATATATACACACACACACACATATATATATATACCTCAAATGATTATGTTGTACATCTAAAACTAACATGTTATATGTCAGTTATATCTCAGTTTTATGAAGGAAAATTACATTGCAGTGCTAGAGCTAGTGCTTGGACCTGGTGGACATACTGGTTCATGGCGATCTTGAGGTCCCAGCAACCCCAGGCGACTGTGGTTATTTCTAACTACTCACCAGTTTTGAGTTCATAAATTCCGTGAGCCATTCTGAAAGCCTCTAATTCTGGCATATTACTCCTTGGGGGACCAGGTAGAAGACAGCTGCCTTCTCCATTCCTTCCTCACGGGACTGCTTTGTGCTGTTGTCTGGGATGCCCTCACCTTTTCGTGACTGCTGATGGTTTCCAAATCAGAGGCTGCATTTCCAGCGCATTGAAATAGAATTTCAGTCAACTGTAGGGATTTAGTCAAGTTTGTTCTCCCCAGGACCTACAGGAATGGGGGTGTTGGGGACTGGGTAGCGGGCCGGGCTGGGTGGGGCCTCGGACTGGGGTGACTGTGCTCAGAGCTATGATCTGGGACTTTGCCACAGCCCTCCCTTTCTCGGGCTCTCTAACACCCAGTGCCCCAGAATTCTCCCCCATACCTCCAAGTCTCCCCAGGGTCTGCTCGCAAGGAACCAGGTTGGTCTACACCAGGCCCTCTGTGCTGGTGGGAAGGTTCCTGAGCTGTGCGGGTCTCTGTCCCCTCCTCCATAAAGTGTGGCCATCTCTGCAAGTGAAGGGTGCTGGGTGGGAAGAGTCAGCAGATGGTGTTGGGGGAGGTGGAGGCTAGCTCCAGCCAGTGACACTGTGAGAGAGGATTTCAGGGGGTCACAGACAATCCGGTCAGAGGGCCCCTCCTGGTCCCTTGAGATGATTTTCCTCTGTGCATCTCAGACCCCAGTAGAACATTCTCTCCCCACTTTGGCTCCATTTCTGCCCCTGTCAGTCAATTTCCTGCTGTTTCTGGCACAGGTCTCCTCCTCTCCCTCCTTGTTTTTATTATTATTATTTCCTCTCCTTCCTGTCTGGCTGCTCTTTCTCCTCCCTCTTCTCTCTGCCTGCCTCGATGTAATATAAAACTCAAGTCTGTATTACTGCTTAGAATTAGTCATAGAGACGTACTTTTTTCTTAAAAAAAAAAAAAATCAAGCGCATGGGACATCATTTTAAAAAGCAAAGTCATGTCTTTTATTCACCCTTTTGAAAGAGAGAGAGAATTGCATTGGCCTGGAGTGTGGCCCGGGCTGCGTGTTTCTTCCGGCAGCAGGAGCTGTCCGAGGTTTAGAGCGTGAGAAGGGAGGGAGTGTGTGTCCGGGTGTGCACCTGTCCACAGGCATGCACGCTCACACGTGTGTGAGTTTCATCCCCAAAGACCTTTTCCCTAACAGAATCTCGTTTTCTCTCTCCTCGGTGGCTGTCGGGGACGCGGATGTAAGTGTTCCAGATGGGCGTGCTCTTCTGCAACACGTTTGCTGACTTCCATTAATGGCACCTGCTAATGTGTGCTGTGTGGGATGTGTTGGCTAACCTGGGGGTTGTTTGGCACTACGGGAGTGGGGGTGGGGAGCGGAGGGGAGGGCCTCAGGCTCAGTGCAGACGCATCTACTCTGGCCTCCAAGTGTTCTTCCTCCCTGCCCGCCCCACAGAGAGAGGAGGTGGGGCCGCTCCCCAGCCTTCTTAGTCCTGCTGACACATTTGCTAATATGGAATGTCATGAGACTGGGGCAGACAGCAGGGGCTCCTGTACTTCCCTCTAGGCCACCCAGCCTTGGGCAATAGGACAGCAGCTCTGCTGGGTCAAGGCCTTGGCCGCCATCCCCTGAGGTTTGGAGGGGGTGGCTGTGGCCATGAACTTGCATGAGAGTCACTTTCCCACCCACAGGTCGTCTCTGGAAGTGGTCAGACTATTAAAGAGTGGATAGCGACAGCACAGGGAACGCTCTGGACCAACATTTGGAGGGAACAGAGGCCAGGATTCAAACCAGTCCCCAAGCCCACTCCCAGGATGCAGTTTTGCACTGGGGCCGAGCTGACCAGGCTGCGTCTGTGGTTTCTGCCCTAGTCCGAGGCCTTTGTGCTCTAGGAAGTCCTGTTTCTTTTCCCTCCCATCAGACAAGGGGTATCTGTGTCCAGAAGGAATTTCTCTGTGATGGTGTCAAGGTCTGACTTGAGATGAGAGGACGCTCCCAGATGACTTTCTGATTCCACCTAGGGCGGATCCAGAGGATAACCTAAACCCACCCACCCCACCCCCCGGGTTGGGGGATGCACAGAGCAAAAAACTCAAAGAAAGATTAATGATCGAAATCTTGGCCCTTACCAAGGGGCTCACTGTCAGAGCAGGCCATTGCTAGCCTACAGGTCTACTTCACGACTGACAGTTAAGACAACTGGCTCTCGTGCTGCCTCCTGCTGGCTGTTGGGGAGTACAGCAGCAGTGCCTGGAAAACCCGCTCAAGGTTAGGTTCTGTTGTTAGTTTTGCTTAACCCACACCTGGTTAAGTCGGGTGCTATGTTATAGTCTAGTGCGTCTCCTGTTGATGGGGAGAACACATCTGGGGGGGCTCACTGTGTTTTTAGGAGCAGTAGCAGGGCGTTCCAGAAGGAGTTCTGTTTTCTTTCCGCAGGCCATGGGGTGGTTGACCAGATGATCTGAGGGCCCCCTACGTCTGCAGTCTGATTCTAAGTAAAAACAATATATGGATCGTAGAAAGCTATCTCTTTGAGTGTCAGATAAGCTGGGTATGTGCTGACCTCCTGGCCAGATGACATGGAATGTGTTTAAGAATTGAACATTTAAAAAAAAACACTACACATTCAATGACATGAATTAATTCTGGAATTTTACTTGTGGATTTAATCAAGGTAGACTAAAACAGGAATCTTGCTGTCTTGTGGGGGGGAAGAGTATTCCTTGATTTTCTTTCCACTGGGCATCTTTGCTTCTCTGGGACTTGGCCTTTGAAAGGAAAACAATCTATGTAACTTTGTTTAAGGTTCTCCCTGAAGGCTTCCTGGCATTTGACATCCTGTCTCAAAGAAGGCTTGGAGCTGAACATGCAAGTATAATGCACTGTCAACACAGCTTGTCCAGGGACTGGAGGAAGCCGCCAGGCCCCTCTACCATCACGGCATTTATCCATTCTAGGGGACATTCTTTCCCTGAGCACCCTTTGGTGTGGTGTCACAGGTCTCAGCCACAGGGTTTGACACCTCTCAGCTCAGGCAGTGTTCTCCTTCTGTCAGGGCAGCAGTGCCCCCACGTTCCTTGGAAGCTTATCCAGTAGGTTCTGGAACCTCTGCTTCTTCCTGTGCATGGTGCCTGCCAGTTTCTAGCGGCACGCTCACAGCCCAGGACCGCCCTGCAGGGAGGCCCAGAGGATGCAGGCTGCTGCTTCACACACTGGGGACCTTGGCTGTCCTAACAGGCTTGTTGTGTGGTGTACCTAACCTTGACCTTGCCTGCCCTTCCTCGCTCCTTTCTACACTGATCCCTCCCTGCTGTACTTTGTCTCCTTTGTGTAGATTGTAAATGGACATTAAGTGGTTGAGGGAGATGTGAATGAGGGTGGTGTGAAGGCTTGGGACCCCCACCAGGTCCAAAACCCACTGGCATTTTCGGACGAGGAGGAGGAAGATCTGCTGGATTTCATGTACAAGTATAAGGCGCTTCGAAAGACGGAAATCCCCCTGGAGGTACAAGGTGTCTGGGGCTGCGGGCTGGAGCATGTGTTTGCACAAGGGCTTTGTCCTGGAGATCTGGGGTCCTGGGAGTGGCAGCTCTTGGGACCCCCAGCATCTCTCCAGTGCCTCTCTCTCCATCAGACAAAAAGGACAGAACGCTAGGTAGTATCCAGATCCTTGCCTAGGGGCAAAAAAGACTACTCGTTTTATTTAGAAATTGGAGAGGTGATATAGTACCTAAAATAAAACTTAAAAATTTGCAAGCACTAACCTAAGATGATATGTGAATGAAAAGCAACCCAAATGTGTGTTTTAGGGGAAGAAAATATGTTATTTGACATGTTTTTTAATGGAAGCTGTTCATCACTGTATCTCCAAGACACAGCAATAGTGCCTAGTACAAAGCACATCCTGAGAAAATGTTACTGGAAGGGCGCAGCCCTCTAAAAATACCCAAACCAAACGTACATGATTGCTGTGGATGTGGGTGAAGTGTTGGCAGCTGGAGGGTCAAGCCTAGAGCCTCGGGGGCCTTGCTTTGTGATGTGGATAGGGAGTCGCCAGCCTTGGGCTCAGGTACGGGGCTGGCTGGCAGAACTGGGGACTCCCGAGTCTTCCTCTCTGCCCTTCTTATCTCCTCTCCTGGGCCCCATCTGCTGAATACTGTGGCCTGAGCCCTCTCATGTCCTCTCTTGTGCAGAACACTAGGAGAACAAAGAAAGTGACCCTGTGTCTGTGTGTCTGGGCCATAGAAGAAGAAGTGACTGGAGAGAAGCGGACAGGGACAGGGGTTGGGGGTAGCTTGGGTCAGTTGTGTTAGTGACCCCCGCCCCTTCCTGCCCCTGGCCTTGAGGGCTCTGCCGGGACAAAAATTTCCTTTTCTTTCATTGTAGAAGTAACTTCTGTGATCTGTGTGTTCCATGGAAGGAGGGCTCCCCCCTTGATAGCCATTTGTATGGGAGATGAGGTGGAACCCTTTATCCTTAAGGACAGCGTTTCCCTTTGCTGTGGGGCTTGCCATGCTTTCAAAGATTTCACATCCAGAAGGAGGACTGGGAACTTGGCGATGGGAATTTTAGGCATGTACCTGGAAACATAAGGCTCGTTTCTCAAGGAAAGAACAAAGACAAGGGAAGAGATGGGGAGGCATTTCTCTGTGCTGAGTCACTTGCTAGGATCATTTTGCTCCCAAGGCAGAAACAAGAAAGGTGTGCGCCATCCTTCTGCGCAGCCGTTTGCTAGGGAGACCCAGGGACTTAGGAGAGGGTGAAGCGGGAGGAAGGCGGCTGCCTTCTCAACTGGCTCAGCATGGGATGCTTGGGATGTGACCCGGTTCCCAGATTCCCAGCCGGCTGCCTGACACACATGTGTGTGTGTCTCGACAGAAACCCTCACAGGTACTCGCCTCCAAAGTTTCCATGTTTACACCACATTGAGGGATGCCTTTTTCTGTTTCCTCTGCCAGGCACCGCCTAGAGTTCTTCGATCCCGCTTTAGGAAGAAAAGTACCTCATCCTCAGCCACTGAAACCACGTGAGTGAGATGAGCCAACAGCACCGGACCCACAGAATGTTTCTTCTCTGCCTTAAAGAGCTAGTCACTAATAACGTAGAAATCCGCAAGCTGGCGTGCTTTGAGTATGCAGCCTCACAGACACAGCCTTTTCTCTCTCCCCTCTTCCACTTGAAAGACTTTAATTTTCCTTTTCTTTATGTTGCTGGGGAGAGGCTAAAGGGAAAGGTAGTGTGGGGGGGGGGTGACCTTTAAGTCTTCTGAGGTTAGTAATTTTCCACAATTGGATTGTCAGCAGTGTGTTTTTAGAAATATAAGAGATCACCCTCACACTGCCAAGATGTACATTTGTAATTTATTTGTCGCATACTTCGTTTTTAGTCCTGTAAATGCAAACAGAGCGATTTTTTTAAACTTTTTTTTGTTCTTGGTACTAATACTTTGGACTACGATGTACATATTTATCGGTTTTGGCTTAATCAAATGGACTCACAAGGGCTGCCAGAGGTTCTAATATGTAAGAAAACTATAAGATGTGTAAAAAATTATTTTGATTCTAGAGAATGTCTCAGATGTGCTTCTGAAGCTTCTAAACACAACTCCAGTAGAACATCCCCTTTCCAGTGGGACGACGGTCCATCTTCTTCAGACAGATGTTTAGCCAAAACGCCAGAGATGCTTAGCATGAAGAGACGATATTGTAATGACAGAGATGAGTGTAATGAGGCCAGGGGAGTAGCCCAGAATAAGAGAAATCACAAGAAGCTTGTCTCCCCCTGGATTCTGGATTAAGAGCTTCTGAATCATTTCAAGGGATTTACCAAAGCTTTAGGCAGGTGGCTCACCCTTGGTAAAACTTCCTGGGGATGTGAACTCACAGGCCTGTTGAGGGGAATCGTTTTGAGTGTTTCAAAAGTGCTGGAAGAATGACTGTTTCTCCTTCATCATGACCGGTTCTGTGACTTATTTCCCCAGGTAGAGGAGCCTATAATCTGAACATCTTGATTAAGAGAACACTAAGCAAAAGCCAACCAGTCAACCCAACCCAACCCAAACCAAACCTAAAGCTATGTTTCAGATATGCCATCAAATACACCTGAGACACCTGTCAAAATGCTGGGTTCTAGAAAGGTTTCAGAGCTTGAGATCTTTACGGACTGACTTGCTGCTCAGCGCCCTGGGCGGCACCCTTCTGTTCCCTTCCTGGCTTGTGCAGAATGTGAGCGAGAGGAGTTGCACACTCATGGGCACTCCATGTCTTACTGGACGTCTTATGCAGGCCGGGATCGCTTAGTAGAGTAGAGCACTGCTGAGGGGACTCTCTACTTAGACTGAGAACTTTATCTGAAAAGAAGAATCTGGTTTAGGTAGCATTTTGGCCCAAGGTAGCTTCTCCCCTCTGGAAGAGCTGAGCCTAAACATAGGACTTGTATATTTGTGCTTAAAGTTGGTGTTTTCTTTCAGTGTAATGCATGCAGTGGTCACAACGCAGTCACTTATAATACTTGGATTGTGTTTGTTCATAGATATGCTCTGAAGACTAGAGAATTAGTGTTATGTACCACATAGAACTTACTGTCAACCAGCTATAAGCAGACCCGGTTCAAGACTGTTGCATTACTGAGCTCGGTGAACACACGTCAGTAGTCTTGGCTGATGACACACTGGCTGAATCTTAGCCACCTGAGAAACGGTTTTACCTGAAGTTGGTTGTTGCCAGATATGCATATTTAAATCCCTTCTTCCCACAATGCCCCTGAAGGTGACTCTGTAATTTACAACAGGATTTAGGAAAACAAACCTAGAAGCAAATTCGTGGTTCAGAGGACTTTTCATTGTTTGTGCCCCACACCCACCAATATCTAAACCCCTTAGGGAAGACAGAACATCTGTTTCTTCAGGCTCACTGAATAGTTTCAGAAGAAAAATATATGCTTTAAATGTGTTTACCTGTTAGTTGGGAGTACCCAGAATTATCAGAAACAGCTTCACTTAGCAGCTTTTTAGCAAAAAAAAAAAAAAAATTTTTTTTCCAAAACAATAAATGCCTTTAGCAGCAGAGATCCTTCGTGAACAAACTGTATTTTCACCATTTTACAATGTAAAGTTTTAACAAGGACAAGCTACCAAGTTTGCACTCAACTATGCCAAAAACAAGTTTGAAGCACTCTACTCTCAGACACGCTGTATTACTTCTCATTCAAGATTTAGAAAATAGAAAGGTATCCAAACTGCTGTCTTAATGTAAATGGAACTATTTTTCCTTCAAGTGTTGATGAGGGAGTTGGTTTCTCTCTTAAAAACACTCACTGTACAAACGAGAGCCGCTGTCCTATTTCTGGGAAAATGTGTTTACTCCCCCAATGAGCTGCATATTCGTGTATGGACTGATAGGAAATGTGAATGCCTCCGAGTGTACATGTAGTGGTGTGCTGCTCTGTCTAGAGGGCATAACTGAACACCTTTAATTGCTGATTTACAGACACAGGCTGTTTACAAAACGCTAGCTCAAAAGTCTGTAATTTTCACGTAATAACTTTTAGTTCTTTGCCATTGGGCACCTGTTCTGTTTCTGAGGAGGTGAGACGGGGTGGTGTACTTAGACCCCGGAGAGCTTTGTCATAATCCCTCCTGGCTTTGTGTGATTAGCTTGCTCACTCCACTGGCCTCTGAAGTGTATGTTCTCTCCAGTAAACTGTCTGTGTGTTTGTGGTAACAGTGCTCGTCCACCATGATCACAGCGGAGTATCTCCCTAGTCCTCTCCTTGCACAGTGTTTGACCTGCAAAGGACGTGCTTCATTCTCCAACGGCGCACGCTCAGAGAGCTGACCTTCCGGATGGTCCCTGTGCATTTTCCCTAGTTTACTCCTGTAGTCCCTGTAGAATGATCTGTAATAAAATAGTATACTGGACTGTGCATCAAAGGGGTGTAAAATTACAGTATTCCAAAGGCTGAAGTTCTTCTGTTTTGTTATAATGCCTGATCTGTATCTTGAATAAAGTCTTAACATTTTTCTTTTAAAAAACATCTTTGTAATGTTGAGCTTATGAGGAAAGAGAAAACACTTAAAAAAAAAATGTGGAAGGTAGCAAGGATGAGAAGCTGAGTGCTCAGGCACTAACCGGCCCCGGTGCCTTCGCCCCAGGCCTACAGCCTAGATTTGTTGCGGGGGAAGAAAAATCAAATGGTTTTGAAAACCAGTTGATCCCATAAATGTAACCCTGGTAGTATGTTTTATGTTTTAAAAGCCACAAGTGGAAACTGTGTAGCTATAAAAACAGAGCAGTTCATCTGGTAGGCAGTTTTAATTCTGCAAACAGAAAATCTGGTCTGTTGTTTCCCTTCTTGGTACCTGTTCCCTCACCTGCAAGTGAGGGAGTCTGTGTGAGGTCAAGAGGGTGGTACGTGCAGAGGCGCACTGGGTGGTGTGGATGCCCTTTGACCACTGCAGCCCTTGTCTTTAAAATCCGAATGGGCTGAGGGCCTGGCTGGCTCTGTCAGGAGAGCATGCAACTCTTCTTGATCTCAGGGTTCTGAGTTTGACCCCAGGCTGGGTGCAGAATTTACTTAAAAATATGCATATGTGAACAGGTACACATAAGCCTCATTGGGTGCTCACGAAGACTTGGACACTTAAAATGAAACACTCATTTTCTTTGCCTGTATAGTCTTCTAAAATAAAGCAGCAGAAGGTAAAGAAGCACGTTCAGAAAGCTGAAAGGAAGATGAAGAGATGGAAAGGCTGAAAACCCATTCATGTATTCATTTACTGAGCCAAGTCCAATGGCAACAGAACTGAGATTAACCAGATTAAGAGCTGACAACAGAAAAGCAAAGTTAGGATTCAAAGACTGACTTGGTACGGTGTCAGGAAAAAGTATTGCATGTGTATAATGCTAGATTATAGTCACTTGTTGATTTAGATACGAATTTTCATGTTGAAAGAGTCCAGGAAATGCTCAGGATTCCAAGATGTTAGACCTAGGTTCTGTGACTTATTAGCTATATTTTGGGTAATTTATTTAACCTTGTATAAGCTACAGTTTCCTCAAATCTAAACCCCAGATAAACAGTATCTCCCCTGGGCGCCTGGCTGGCTCAGTTGGAAGAGTATGAGACTCTTGATCTTGGAGTCGTGGGTTTGAGCTCCATGTTGGGTGTAGAGATTACTAAAAAATAATAATAATAATAATAAACTCAAAGGAAAAATAGTATCTTCCCCATAAGGCTGGTATGAGGATTAGCCATTTTGTGGGTATAAATACCCGTCCCTATGCTGGGACATAGTTGGTCTTCAATAAGATATAGTTTTACATAAATTTCAATGTCATTTAGGTAGACTCTTTAATGAAAGATATTTGGCTGTCAAACTATAAAATCTGTGTTGATGATGAGCCCTGCTATCCATAAAACAAAAATTATATATATGAAAATCCTCTCTCTACGAAATCATATGCCTGTCAGCCCTTGCTCTTCAGTGTGTGTCTGGATGCTGAGGCCTGGTTGCCAGTCCTTGTCTCTACCTCTCCTACCCCTGGCCTACAGGAAAAACCAAGGTGCTCTGAGGCCCCTACAACAGAGATCTTTGTTGTCCATGACTGCACTAGAGAAGTGATGGAGGCAGTGGGAAAGTGTCCTCCTCAACCTCTTCAGGTATCAGTTCCATCCTGCTAACAGGGCTGAGCTGGAGAGGCAGGGGCCAGCCGGCTAAGAGATGATGTGGGGGAGCCTGGGTGGCTCAGTCAGTTAAGCATCGGACTCTTGATTTCAGGTCAGGTCCTGATGTCAGGATCGTGTGAGACTGAGCCCCGTGTCGGGCTCTGCACCCAGCACGGAGTCTGCTTGTCCCGCTCCCTCTGCCCCTCCCACTTGTAGGCGAGCTCTCTCAGATAAATAAATTCTTAAAAAAAAAAAAAAATGACATGGAAACCTTGTGAGTGGTTGGCTTCTGCCACCTCGTAAGTTATGAGGAAACTGGGGCACGTGGGTGGCTCAGTGGGTTAAAGCCTTTGACTTCGGCTCAGGTCACGATCCCAGGGTCCTGGGATTGAGCCCTGCATTGGGCTCTCTGCTCAGCGGGGAGCCTGCTTCGCACCCCCCCCTCTGCCGGCCTCTCTGCCTACTTGTGATCTCTATCTGTCAAATAAATAAATAAATCTTAAAAAAAAAAAAAAGAAGTTATGAGGAAACGAAAACCAATCAACAGAATGCCACTGCATGCTTCAGAGTCCTACCCCATCTCAAATCCAGTCTGTTCTTTATTAAATGGTCACGTAAACAGACATACAGGCGGCCTTCAATTTTAGAACCCTCTATTGTCACCCTTTTTCTTCTAAGGAACATGCCCTGGTTTCAAGAAATTCCTCTAATAACCCTAGCCTGACTTGCCATAGAATTTCAATTTGGTTATCTTTAACCTTATTCTATTAACAATAGAGAAACTTCATCTTATCATCATCAACTACTATATTAAAGGATTTAAAGTAGTAATTGAGGCATAATTCTACTTAATACAGACAGTCCCTGACTTATGATGGTTTGACTTAGGTTTTTCGACTTTACGATGGTGTAAAAGCGACACATTCGGTAGCAACCGTACTTTAAATTCAGATTTTGATCTTTTCCTGGGCTAGCAATAGGCGGTAGGACACTCTCTTGTGATGCTGGTTGGTGACAATGAGCTGAGACTCCCGGTCAGCCATGTAATCACAAGGGTAGACAACTGACAGATTAACAGTCGAATATTCTGCACACACACCTTTTTTCTGTTTTTCACTTTCGGTACAGTACTCTACAAACATGAGATAGTCAACACTTGATTACGAGATAGGCTTTGTGGGGCGCCTGGGTGGCTCAGTGGGTTGCCTCTGCCTTTGGCTCAGATCATGATCTCGGGCTCTCTGCTCAGCAGGGAGCCTGCTTCCCCTTCTCTCCCTGCCTGCCGCTCTGCCTACTTGTGATCTCTGTCTGTCAAATAAATAAATAAAATCTTTAAAAAAAAAAAAAAAAAAGATAGGCTTTGTGTTATGTGATTTTGCCCAACTGTAGGCCAACTTAAGTGTTCTGAGCACATCTAAGGTAATAGGCTAAGCCATGACGTTCGATAGTTTAAGTGTATTAAATGCACTTTCAACTTAACAGTATTTTCATCTTAGAATAGATTTATTGGGATGTAGCCCCATCGTAAGTTGGTTAAGATCTGTAATGGTTTTTCAACCAGGCCAAGCGCTCACATGTTGTTTGAAAATGGTTCCCAGATGACTCTGGTGGGATAGCTGAGGACCAATGCCCTGGGCTTTAACCACACGGTGAACAGAATTTTCCTCAAAACCTCTCATCCAACCCTCTTCAAATGAACAATGCTTAGCTCTTGCATCATTTCCAAAATGACTGTTTTCCCTTAGTTCTACAAAGTATCTTTGGAAAGACACTTTGTATTTTATATATTTTATCCTCACGGTTAAAATATGAAATCTCAGGGGGATAAACTAGCTTTAGGAAATACAGTGCCTTGGAGAGCCTGGGTGGTACAGTCGGTTAAGTGTCCTACTCTTGATTTAGACTAAGGTTATGATCTCAGGGTCAAGACCAAGACTGGCATCAGGTCCTGTGCTCAGCATGGAGTCCGCTTGTCCCTCTCCCTCTACTCCTTCTCCTTGCTTGCATGCTCTATCTCTCAATTAAATAAATAAATAAAATCTTAAAAAAAAAAAAAGGAAAATACAGTGCCTTTCAACACTTGGATAAAAAGTATCTGCACTTCTAAAGCCTCTTCTGTTTCGTGAATGGGCATACTGAAAAGCTATGTCATTTACTCGTCTCTCTATAAAAATCCAGTTCCAATAAACTGAGAATTGTTATGAACACACTAAACCTAGAATACTAGATCTGTTCTGTGTGTTGCCACCCCATGCTCACCTCTAAACAAAACTGCTCACGTAACTATTTTTTGCTCCATGTGAACCTGCCTAACAACCAAGTGAGCCAGGGTGGGCTCCTGACACGGGTCAGTGACTCCTGATGAGACTGGTCTTAAGTAAAGAGACAGACTGGCCCAGTTAGCTTCTTGGCATTTAGAGCTTGGAGATAGGGGTTGGGGGTTAGGATGCAGAAAACAACCTGAGAGGTGCAAGCCAGAGTTATTATTGGGGCAGAAACTGAGTTGCATACATGGCAGACCCCAAGCCTAAAAATCTGGCATCTTCTGCTGTTGAGGGCCTTGGAGGTGCACTGGATTTGGGAACACTGTAAAATTTCTGTTCTTCCTAAGGCCTGGGGGTTAGATGTGGGTTGGGGGGGTGGAGTGGGGTTGGTGAGGTGGTTCCTGAGTTCCCAGGCGTATATACTTAGAATGATGTCACAGTGCTGGAGCTCACATGTTAGCTTTATGGTCTTATGCCTGCCCTAACTAAGCCTCATTGGAACCAGTTAAGCCATTACCATTTGTTAAAAATAATCAACAATTTTAAACTTCTATTTCCTTGAACAAATTTGAAAATGTTTGATCCATTAAGTGTTAAAACTTTAATAAGTTTAATGTTGGAGCTGTATGTTTCCATACCAACTGGCACAATTTACATCAAGTTTTGAACTTATTCCATTTTGCAAAGACATCATATATGTGAAGATACATATTCAGTAGGTGGGCAGTCATAAAACTTTCGATCTATACCTTCAGGTTTGTCCGATCATGATACTTCTGATAAGGATCGTCAGCATACCAGTTCCGCCTCTTCCAGAAAGACGTTGTCATTTTATCTAAAAGCTTACTCTGGGTTTTATTGCAGAACACAAATTCCCTCAAGCGCCTTTTTCTTGCAGCCGTCTTTTTCCATAATTTTTTCTTATAACCAGCCTGTTAGATGATATTAAAAAGACATTCAAAACACGATGTTATATAGGAAACAACAGGTATCTTCGCTATTCATGGTTTATAGGCTCAGTGGGAACAAAGATGAGACTTACTGGGGCTGGTATGTTTTTCAGAAAGATGTGATTCTCAGTGAGGGGTAGATACAGAAAGCACATACAGTTTGAAAAAGACATATTAATAATTTAATACTCTGATAAAAGATTATTTCAATTAGAACCACAGAAAATAAAGCCAAATGACTTTGTGGTAGGCGAAGTACAGAGCAATGATAAATAATTATAATCACTAACTTTACAACACACTATTATTCTCATTTTACAGATTAAAGAGAAATAGCCATCGATTAAAGAAGTTAACGGTAGCAGGCCAAGGTCACAGAACTAGTAAGAGTTCTTAACCACTGATTTTTCCAAATGTGCAGGATGAAGAAGGGCATTCCTGGCTAGTTGGTAACGTTCATGTTCATTTAAGGGGACTAAGTATTACAAAGGCTGACAAAACCCAGTTCTCAAGTAGACTGCTTCATTTCTTCTGTTCCACTGAGGACCAACTTCTGTACTAAGTACTTTATTAAGGAATAATGAATACAAAGGAGTGGTGAAGGAATGGATAACTCGTCTGTTTAACCCAGAACCACCATATACACCATTCAAGCATTATTAATTTTGAAGAATTAAATTTTAAATTAAAAAGGAAGAAAAAAAATTAATTTCTGAAGAAAAATTAGATAGACTATAAAATCTATAACCATAGTCTGTTTAGACTAGAAGAGATCTTAGGTGCCACCCAGGTTAATAGGTGGCAAAAACCACTCAGAAAGTTATAGGGGAGGAGAGACTAGAACTCTTCCTTTCATGCCAAGGGCGCCCTAGGGCACTACACTAACTGAACAAAAAAACCACAGCCCTGGGCTGAGAAGGCACCTTGGGTTTCTGACATGTCTTGGTGTCATCACTCTGACCAGCAACTTGGGTACAGTTACCCTCAGAAATAAGGAAACGTTCTTATTTCTTTAACGTTCTTTAAGAGTTCTGGTTTTGGGGGGCGCCTGGGTGGCTCAGTGGGTTAAAGCCTCTGCCTTCAGCTCAGGTCATGATCCCAGGGTCCTGGGATCGAGCCCCGAATGGGGCTCTCTGCTCAGCAGGGAGCCTGCCTCCCACTCTCTCTCTCCCTGCCTGCCTCTCTGCCTACTTGTGATCTCTGTCAGATAAATAAATAAAATCTTAAAAAAAAAAAAAGAGTTCTGGTTTTAAAATGCTAGGGATTAGATTTTTTTCTACTCCTTGCTTATAATTTAAATTGAAAGATTCAAACCCAAATCCCCATATCTGTGTAATAATTTTCTAGCTTGCAAGCCAATCTGGGTTCCTGTGGATCTCTGACTTACAGGTTAGGATTAGAGTTAGGGTTAGTTGCCGTCCTGCCTATTACTACTAGTGACCTCTGATCATTATTCTGTGGAATGCAACCACTGTGAAAATGCTTGAAGCTTTTTAGACACTCTCTAGGTTCAGAAATGGGAGGGGGGCGCCTGGGTGGCTCAGTGGGTTAAAGCCTCTGCCTTCGGCTCAGGTCGTGATCCCGGGGTCCTGGGATTGAGACCCACATGAGGCTTTCTGCTCAGCAGGGAGCTTGCTTCCTCCTCTCTCTCTGCCTACTTGTGCTCTCTGTATGTCAAATAAATAAATAAAATCTTAAAAAAAAAAAAAAAGAAACGGGAAGGAATAAAACTGTGCTGCAGGAAGTATTTTCAGTTTTTATACATTAATATAAATTAACCCACCCAGCTTTTTTATTTTCCTCTTAATATTACATTTTGATGAAACAGTCCATTCTGTATATAGAATACCTTTTGGGTCCTGAGTGGGGACTAGGCGTTATGACTGTAGAATCTGATCAGGTCCTTTTTAATAACATGAGGGTTTCAGGGCCCAATAAGGGATGGAGACAGGAAGGCAAAAAAAAAAAAAAACCAAAAAACCCACCCAGCTTATTTTATCTAAGGCCAGATGAAGACCTGGAAATAATCAGTTATGATAACAAGGGGGAAGAAATTTTTCAACGGTCCAAAATTCACAAAATTCAGAACTATTCAGTGAATCACTTAGTTCAGCTACTTAGGGATTACATGAGCTTCTGTTTATTAGTGTAGGAAATGAACTACCACGGTATTGTTCCGAAGGAGGAATGAGCTAAGAGTTCCAGTCAACATATTTACCTTAAATTTAGGATTGTTTATAAGATAGGAGATAATCCTTTCAGCCTTTCAACTAGTGAAAGTCCTACCAATTAAGTGTTTTATTTTTATGGGGAAACAAATTTTGATCTTTAAAGAATCATTTAGCTTCTGAGTAGTAAAAGGGAATTAGAATTTGAATAGTTATCAAATCTCAAAGGTGGTTTTGCAAAACTCTAGTCTTCAGCTGCTTTCTAATAATCAGATACTCTGTTTCCGAGAATAAAAGACGGGAGTGGAAAAGCCCAGACGCACGCTCACAACGTGCTGTGGGAGAGGACAGAGCAGTAATAATTTGTCAGAGGGCCCCTTAGAGGCTGTGATCCCAGGCCAGAGTAAGCGTTCGGGTTCCATTCGATATGGACCCCAATCACACACTGACAGAAAATCATGAAGGTAAAGAAATGTATATGGGGTTAATACCCTGTCATAAAGACTAAACCACCTAGGGGCGCCTGGATGGCTCAGTGGGTTAAGCCCCTGCCTTCGGCTCAGGTCCTGATCTCAGAGTCTTGGGATAGAGCCCTGCATCGGGTTCTCTGCTTAGCGGGGCGCCTGCTTCCCTCTCTCTCTCTGCCTGCCTCTTTGCCTACTTGTGATCTCTCTGTCAAATAAATAAATAAAATCTTAAAAAAAAAAAAAAAGACTAAACCACCTAGAGAATCCAATCCAAAGTAGGCGGAAGAGCCCATCAGCCCCCAATCTAAGCCACGCCACAGAGTCCCTGCTGAAGGCAACTCTGCCGCTGCAACGCTCTAGGCTTAGAGAGGGCTTCCCCACAGGCTGGCACACGTGGGGGCTGTCACGTGGCTTCCGGTGATTGTCAGCTAGGCCAGCATGTAAAAGACCTGAGATGAACACGTCCTGCAGTGAGGGGATTTACCACTGTGAGTGACACTGTTTTACGAATTCATTTACATTAAGGGATGCCTGCCAAGCTGGTAGTTACACACAGCACAGTAAGAGCTATTGGCAAATGGGAGGAAGAGACGTCAAAGAATAGGCGCTCCCACTCCTTTTTCAATCAAATGACAGTGTGAAGACTCACCTTCCTCCTCAGCCACAGGCCGGAATGAAGTCGAAGAAACCTATAGATGACGGCTTTCACAGTCTTTCTTTTCCCCTTCCGGGAGCTGAAGTACGTCACCGTTCTGACTGGTGGCTTCAGGACATTTGGAAGCAAGGGGGCCACTCTAAAATATAGTAAAAAAAAATGTTAACTCAGCGATAAGACTCATTGGAGGATAAAGGCCATTTCCATACTTTGAAATAAGTGGAGTTCCGCTGGAACAAAGCCGACTTTAATATACATTGTTACTTTAAATGACCCATGACACTAAGTGTAAGTAAGAATAGCTACAATCACCAACTTGTAAGCCCCTCCATCAAGTAGCCCCTCAATCCCTATGAGAGAATTTATCCTATCTATTTTAATCACCTGATTTCTTATCTGCCCACTAGGTTATCAAGCCTTTGAGGACTTCAGTTTATCTCTGTATCCTTTCTGCCAAGAACTGGTCACCAGGAGTCCTTAACTAAGTATCTGTCGACTAAATGAATACCAGCCTTGCATGCTGAGCATCTCGTTCACCCTCTGCCTTGGCCGAGAGCTTCCATCCAGGAAACCACATCTAGAACATGGGACATGTGCTCTGTAGGGTAGTCCCTGCTGCTGGCACGTAGGCATATGGGACTATCAATCATATTCTCCCACCCCAGCAGGCAAAGTCTACATAATAAACTGCAGGTAGACCAAGAGTACCATCTGCTTCTAAGATGTCTTTGCAGGCAGGAACATTTTACAATTTGTGTCTAAGCATCCCATTTACTGAAATACACCCTACCTGTTGAGGATTGCTGTAGTATGCCCACATGTCAGGTTTCTGACACATGTGCTAAGTCCGGGAGCAGAGGAAACAGTTGGCATTGGAAGAAAACGAAAATGTTGGGCGGACAGTGCAGAACTGAGACAGGCATTCCTGACACAGTTTTGATAGGCTGAAGACACCAAAATGTTCAGGGGCCGTAAGACTCCTGTAAAGAAAGAAGCATAGTTATTTAATACAATACTCCAAAATACGCATCCAGATATTTAAAACGAATGTGTGGAAACAAGGTGAGTATCAGGCTCCCCGTGGAGCTTTTTACCAACTTTACTGAGGTATAACTTACATACCACAAAATTTCCCATTTGTGTAATTCATTGCTTTTTAATAAATTTAGAAAGTTGTGCGACCATCACCACAATCCACTCTGATGCATCCTAGCTCTGTGTTCAACAGTAGGGACCAAAATGGTTGTTAACAGTAAGTCCCATCTGCCAGATCTTACCCTCTGATGAGCCAGGGCTCCCTAGCACACAGTGCAACAGCAAGGCAGAGACGAGAAAGCTTGGCCATTCCCTGCAGAGGCAACGGGGTGGCCAGAGGAGTCAAAAAGAAAACAAAAGAGGTCCTTGAGCTCTCCTCTAGAAAATGAACAGGCCACGAGAGGAAAAGGTAGAGAGTCCAGGTAGGATGAACAACACCCACAAAAGCAAGGGGGGCTGAAACAAATACATGCCCGGAGCGGGGACGGGACCTGCCAGAGGCAGAGCGCTGCTCGCCTGACAGTATGGCAATGCCTGGGTGCAGCTCAGAGGCACCTCATGGGGTGGGGGGGCCTAGGGGCGTAGACTGAAGGCATCCCTCCTTACCGATTCTTCGCATTAGTGCCAAAGTAAGAGTCCAGGGCTACAAAGCAGAATCACTCACAGGGCACTGCCTCGACTCAGATTCTGAGTCTTGGGTGGTACTCAAGAATGTGCACTGAAAAAGTGCCACAGGATGATGGAAATGCCCCCTAAATGGATTGTGGCGATGGGTGCATGACCCATTAGATTTACTAAAAATCATCAAACTGTACATATAAAACAGGTAATTTTATGGTATGTAAATTACACCTCAATAGTTGCTTCAAAAAAAATAAAAAGTTCCACCACTGAGACTGCAGTTCAGCCAGGGCTTAGAACTGTTGCCTTACTGTCCGTTGCACTGATTTCATGTAACAAATGAGGGGCAGCGTAGTGTGGGACTGGAGTGCTGGTGTTTGAGTCGGACTGTCTACTCACTAACTCTGTGACCATGGGCAAGTTATTTAGCCCTTCTATGCCCCAGTTTCCCCAAATTTAAATAGGGTTAGTCATGGGGAGGTGACAAGAATTAAATGAGAGAAAACATGAAAAGCGCTAGGAAGAGCACTTGGCACAGAGAAATCATTTAATGAATGCTAATAGCAGATAGTAAAGAGCAGAGAAATGCTTAGCAAAAATGGCATGTTAACAGATGGCAGGAGAAAGCGTGAATCCTTAAAACCCATATTTTGTTTTGTTTTGTTTAATTTTATTTGTTTATTTGAGAGAGCGTGAGAGACAGCATGAGAGGGGAGAAGGTCAAAGGAAGAAGCAGACTCCCCACGGAGTAGGAAGCCCGATGTGGGACTTGATCCCGGAACTCCAGGATCATGACCTGAGCTGAAGGCAGTTGCTTAACCAACTGAGCCACCCAGGCACCCTCATATTTTGTTTTTGTTTTGTTTTGTTTTAGGAGCTGAAGCTTCAAATTCTAGCTTTCTCTCTCTCTCTCTCTTTTTAGATTTTATTTATTTATTCGAGAGAGAGAGAGAGAGTAAAGAGCACAAGCAGGGGAAACAGTAAAGGGAGAGGGAGAAGCAGGCTCCCTACCAAGCAGGGAATCTGATGCGGGACTCGATCCCAGAACCCTGGGATCATGACCCGAGCTGAAGGCAGACGCTTAACCATCTGAGCCACCAAGGCACCCACAGCTTTTTCTTTTTTGAGATTTTATTTATTTGAGAGAGAGAGAGCGCACAAGATGGGGGCGGGTCGGAGGGAGAAGAAGACTCCCCACTGAGCAGGGCCTCCACTCTGGGATCATGACCTGAGCTGAAGGCAGCTGCTCAGCTGACTGAGCCACCCAGGCATCCCACATTTTGGTTTTTTGTGCTCTGTCAAAGGTAACAATTTTCAAACTAGAAAGGGTAATATAAACATTAATGAGTGAGTTGAAATCCAAGATTCAGGAGACTGTTGAGAGAGCCCCTCTGGGAGCTTGGAAGTGAAATTCTCTACTACCATTCAAGTCTCCAGATATAAATAACTTGTATTTCAAAGAACTGTTAATATTTGTAGACATGAGTACAAACTAAGAGATAATCTTTGAAAGATTAAGTGAACTGAAGAGGAGGACAGTAGACAAGAAAATGTATCAGTTTCACAAGGTCCTCAGAACTTGGTCTCTTGGTTAAAACAAAACAAAACAAAAACTCTCAGAAATTCTTAGAAACCTCTCCTGAAGGAAATGAGCAGGTAAGAGTCTAGAACATATAAATGGGTAAATTACAGGCTCATTTATAGGAAGAAAAAAGAAAGAGAGAATGGATAAACAGGAAGTGCATACAAAAAAAAAATCTATATTGTCACCTGGGAGTGATTGTTCCTTAAAAAGAACTTCATTCCATTGTTTGATGTAGTCACTAGCCTGGGGAATCATGGGAATGTCTAGACACAGTGTATCCTGATTTTAGGAAGGCATGTGAAAAGGTTTCTTTATATTCTAAAGAAATAAATGTGGGCAGGATAATAGTACAGTTAGGTAAATTCCAAGCTGACTAGAAACTAGCCCCAAGTTAGTTGATTGCTGTTCTGATGAAAGTCTCTTTTTGGCTCCCTAACTGATTATATTTTCCACGATTTTTATGAGGGTCCTGAAGCTGCATAAAGCGTATTTGTCAAATCTGCATAAAAGCAAAATCCAAAGACTATCTGGACTCAAAGTGATCTTGGTAAAATGGATCAAAATTAATAAGACAAAGTCCAGGATAAATACACTGAGGTTAGAAAAAAATGAAAGAAAGATGAATCTTGCTTGATAGCAGTTTCTGAGAAAATAACTTGAGGACCTTATCCACCATACCCTCAGGTGGACCAGCCTTGTGTTTTAGCTTGTAAAAACTGAACACAGCCTAACTCAGAATGTACTGACAAAAGGGTAGCACACAAATCAAGGGCAGTAATGAACTGTTCCTTCAGTCTTCTGCTCTGTTTGGGCATTTTAATACACACTGGCTTTCTCTAAACACATTCTTATATGGAGCACACAGATATTGTAACAAAGAGGTTGACAACAAAACCAGAGTTCTGAAGGAATAAGAGGAAGAGGGAACAAGGAGTGTACTAGTGAAGAGTCAAAAAATGGGATAGTATGTTTGGGGAATTACAAACAGCTCTGTGTGGCAGGAATCAAAACAATGGGGATTGGGGAAGGAAGTGAGTATGACTGTCTAAAGTAGTGGTCTTCAAGCTTTTTTGATCCCTTACCCTCTAAAAGCATTCTGAAAAATTATAGGGCTCAATACCACAACCCTGAGATCATGACTTGAGCTAATCAAGAATCAGATGCTTAACTGACTGAGCCACCTAGGCACCCCTATTTTTTTTTAAACATTTATTTATCTTAGAGAGGGAAAGTGAGAAAATCTCAAGCAGACTCCCCACTGAGTGTGGAGCCCCACTCCGGGCTCAATCCCATGACCCTGAGATCATGTCCTGGGCTGAAATCGAGTGTGATGTTTGACTGACTGAGCCACCCAGGTGCCCCTGAGGTGACTTTAAAGAAACACATCACTTTCACAGTATCAGGCAATGCTGAATATATATACATATTCTAATTCAGCAATTCCACAGCCAGTTTTACAAGTATATACACTAGCACACTGTAGAGAAACTCTTGCACTCATGTGCCAGGACACAAGGAATATCAGCTTTGGACCTAACTGCCCCAAACTGAAAACACTCAAATGCCCAGCAATCCCCAAACGGAGAATTGTGGGGTGATTGAATAAGAGATTATTATATAAGAACAAGAAAGCACTACAGCTACATCGAAAGTGAACTAATTTCACAAAGTAAAAGGCACAAGAGTACATACTGTGTGATTCCATTCATGTAAAGTACAAAAACAGGCAAAACTAAACAACATATTACTTAGAGATGCCTATATAGATGTTAAAACTATTACAGAAAAAAAGACAAGTTAACAAGGAAATGAGGCTGCTGTTTACATTTAGCAGAAAGAGGGATTTTTAAAAAAGATTTTTCTTGTATTTATTTGTCAGAAAGAGAGAGTGAGAGCACAGGCAAGGAGAGTAGCAGGCAGAGGGAGAAGAAGGCTTGAAAGGAGCCCGAGACTGGACTCGATTCCAGAACGCTGGGATCATGACCTGAGCCAAAGGGAGCCGCTTAACCAACTGAGCCACCAAGGCGTCCCAGAAAGAGAGAATTTGGATTAGGAGAAGCACAGAGAGGTAGGGAAGAGGTTCCCGGTAGTGTTCTCAGTCCTGCCCTCAGTGTTACACAGGTGTTTTCTTTTTCTTTTCTTCTTCTTCTTTTTTTTTTTTAAGATTTTATTTATTTATTTGACAGATAGAGATCCCAAGTAGGCAGAGGGGCAGGCAGAGAGAGAGAAGGAAGCAGGCTCCTTGCCGAGCAGAGAGCCCGATGCGGGGCTCGATCCCAGCAGTCTGGGATCATGACCGGAGCCGAAGGCAGAGGCTTTAACCCACTGAGCCACCCAGGCGCCCCTACACAGATGTTTTCTTTAGAGTTAAACCATTCATGTATGTTACATACATTTTTCTTTATATTATTTTCACAATTAAAAAATACCCCCATAAACATGTTTCCTCCGTAACAGTTTTACATTGTAGCTTTTTTCTTTATTTCTATTCTTACACAGATTTTTATCCTAATTTATTTTGTGTATATGTAATTTACCGATAATCTTATCATATTTAAATAATATTTTTGCAGAAGTCCTTAGAGCGAAGTCAACAATTTAATTGCGTTCACTCCTGTCATCTCTCTCGGTCGAGAAATCCTTATGACTGCCTCTGTGCGGGGGACTGAGTGAGCAAAAACCCGCCACATTTCCTGCACATTGTGTGAACCTCATACATACAACCTTACTGTGTGCCAGACACTATGCAGGGCACTTTACATGCATGAGGTCATTTAGTCCTCAGGTAGACAGTGTCATCCTCATTTTAGAGCTGTAGAATCTGAGGTTCAGAGAAATTACTTTTTTAAGGCCAAATGTCATGAGTGGCGAGTTCTAGCCTCTAAATGAGGTTAGCAGGGACTTTTCTGTCTCCTTCCGCACACCTCCTCTGCCCCAGTCCTTTTGGTCTGTTTTCTAGGTAAGGCGGAATGGCCAGGAGCCGGTAAGGAAGCGGAAACCCGAGGACACCCAGGTCCGCCAGGGTCCAAGAGTTGTCCGGAACCTCCGATGCGACCGGCCGAACACAGGCGGAATAATCCTCTGGCCTTTTTTTTTTTTTCCTCCTGTTAACCTCTACGCTTAAACGCCTATTCCATCCTGCACCAGTCCCGCCTCCTATGAGGAGATAAATCGAACACCGTGTTTTCCACTGACCTGACGCCGCTCTCACGGCACGAGCAAAGACGGGGACCGCCATCTTGTAGCCCCGCCCTACGGCGGCCGGATTGGTTCTAAAAGTTCCAGGGCAAAGGGGAAAAAGAAATTTGGGTGAAGTCGAAGAAGGAGGGAAAAAAAAAAATGAATAAAGGAACGGTCAAGGCAACCTTTATTGAATGTCTTCTCTATGCCAGGCTATTCTTCACTGCTCCAAAACAAGTGCCTATGAAGAGTGTCTGGCATATTAGTAGGCTCTTGAATTTTTAATGAGCATTTGATTGATAGATCTATTTAAAGTACACAATTTGAAACACAATTTCTTTTCGCTCATTTTATTAAATTTGAGAAAACAACTTATTTTCCTTCCAAAGCTGGTAGCGGATAGGCTAAATGAGTGGGACATAGCAATTTTATTAAAAATTTTTTATAAATTGAATGACAACCATAATTAAATGATGTAAATATCCTAAGGCTATCACAAACATTTTTTGTAATCACTAACACTGATTTTCATTTGGTAGAATAGCATCTCAATCCTTCCTAAATAATTCTATGTTCCTTATTTTATTCTTGATAATTAGTGATCATACACTTTTTTTTTTTTAAAGATTTTATTTATTTATTTATTTGACAGAGATTACAAGTAGACAGAGAGGCAGACAGAGAGAGAGGGAAGCAGGCTCCCTGCTGAGCAGAGAGCCGGATGCGGGACTCGATCCTAGGACCCTGAGATCATGACCTGAGCCGAAGGCAGCGGCTTAACCCACTGAGCCACCCAGGCGCCCCTCATACACTTTTTCTAATGTTCAAACAGAAAACAACAAATCTCTCACTCATCCTTGTTGGCTAAGCTATTGCATGCATATATAATAAATGACACCATATACTAGTTTAAATGGTTAAGGATCAAGACTGGTCTCCAGGAGTTCACATTTTTTTTTTTAAAAGATTTTATTTATTTATTTGAGAGAGAATGAGGGAGAGGGAGCATGAGAGAGGAGAAGGTCAGAGGGAGAAGCAGACTCCCCAAGGATCTGGGAGCCTGATGCGGGACTCGATCCTGGAAGTTCAGGATCATGACCTGAGCCAAAGGCAGCCGGAAGGCAGCCGCCCAACCAACTGAGCCACCCAGGCGCCCACGGAGTTCACATTTAATAAGGAAACAAGCATATAACATAAATACGAGGCAGATAAACACTCCACAGGAGTAATTCAAAGTTAAGGAGAAAAGGCTTTCTGACTGAGATGATCAGGTAGGAGGTGGTAGAATATAATATGAATCTTAAAGAACGGGGAGGGTTTTAACAAGGGCAAGGTCATTCTTGGCAGTAAGAACATGAAGAGCTAAGATGAAAAGAGAGGGAGCCAGGTCAGAAAGATACAGGATTTATTTAAGGGAATGCTTCTCAAACTTTTTTTGGTCTTAGAACCTCTTTAGGTACTTAAAAACTGAGGACTCCAAAGTGTTTTTAATTATATTTCCAGTTGCTGCTGTAATAAATTGCCCCAAACATAGTGGCTTAACACATCACAAATTACCTTACAGTTCTGTAGGTCTTAAGTCTAAAATGGGTTTCACAAGACTAAAATCAAAATATCCAGGGTTGGGGTGCCTGGGCGGCTCAGTGGGTTAAAGCCTCTGCCTTCAGATCAGGTCATGATCCCGGGGTCCTGGGATATCGGGCTCTCTGCTCAGCAGGGAGCCTGCTTCCCTCTCTCTCTGCCTGCGTCTCTGCCTACTTGTGATCTCTGTCTGTCAAATAAATAAAATCTTCAAAATATCCAGGGTACCTTCTGGAGGCTCTAGGGGAGAATCTATTTCCTTGCCCTTTCTAGCTTCTAGAGGCTGCAGGTGTTCCTTGGCTTGTGCCTCCACCCATCTTAAAAGCCAGTAGTCATATCCCTCTTACTTCTGCTTCCATTGTCACATATCCTTTTCTGACTGTGACCCTCCTGTCCTCACCTTTTACTCATAAGGATGCTTGTCATGACATTGGGCCTATGCAGATAATAAAGGATAATCTCCCCATCTCAAGAGTCTTAATTTAATCACATCTGTGAAGTTCCTTTGTCATGTAAGGTTAACATTCACAGGTTCCAGGGATTAGGAATATGTGTGTATGTTTGGGAATAATTATTCTGCCTATCATACTAATTGATTTTAAAACAATTATTTTTATAATAAAAATATGCTCATAAAAATAAATATTCCAAGATAAAAAAATTAGTGAGAAGAGTTTTATTCTATTAACCTTTTTTTTTGCAAATCTCTTTAAGGTCTGGTTTAATGGAAAGCTGGATTGAATTTGCTCATGCATTCAATGTTGTGACATCACTTGTCACCTAGCTTCTGGAAAAACTCTACTGTATAATTATGAGATAATGAGTGAAAACAGCAAATAGTATCTTAATATTATGAAGGTAGTTTTGATTTTTATGGATCTTCCAAAAAGGTCTCAGACTTCCTAGTAATCCCAGTTCACACCTGAGAACCAACTGAGAATGTTTTATCCTTTAGTTCTTCTGGGTTTTAGGGTATGGAAGTGGGTATAAGCTCTGTAAGTATATAAGCTCTGACCACCACGATCAATCATTGCTTCTTCTTCTTTTTTTTTTTTTTTTTTTTTTTTTGAGAGATCACAAGTAGGCAGAGAAGCAGGCAGAGAGAAAGGAGGAAGCAGGCTCCTCACTATGCAGAGAGCCCGATGCGGGGCTTGATCCCAGGACCCCGAGATCACGACCTGAGCCGAAGGCAGAGGCTTAACCCACTGAGCCACCCAGGCACCCACAATCATTGCTTTTTTAAAAAAGATTTTTATTTATTTATTTGACAGACAGAGATCACAAGTAGGCAGAGAGAGAGAGAGAGAGAGAGAGAGAGAGGAGGAGGAAGCAGGCTCCCTGCTGAGCAGAGAGCCCGATTCGGGCCTTGATCCCAGGACCCTGAGATCATGACCTGAGCTGAAGGGAGAGGCTTTAACCCACTGAGCCACCCAGGCGCCCAATCATTGCTTTTTTAATCTCTCACGTAAGGTGGCCAAGTTGAGCCTTAAAAACATTCCCATGGGCTGGAAAAGTACTGAGACATTTCATAAATATTCTTTGAATTGGCAGTGGGAGTCATTGCACATTTTTGAACAGAGGAGTGATTTAAAGTCGCGTTACTTTAGGGGAGTCCATTTTAAAGCAAAAAAATTCATAAATTGCATGTGGAGGTTGAAGATTAAGGATTTGGTCAAATGGGACATTAGGAAACAAGAGAAATTAATTTTGGAGTTTGAGATCTGGAAGCTGCAGAAGTTGGTAATGATGTTCAGTCCCAAAATGTGGCTGGGCCACACATGGTTAGAGCAGATTGAAACTGTGGTATTGGTATTGAGAGGTTTATGGCCAAGATGTTAGAAAAGTCATTACACTGGCATCACCCAGCATAACAGCAGTGGTCAGGAGTGGGGTGGGGAGACTGTAATTTAATTGCTAAAATTACTTTTAAAAGATGGGAGACTGCTCTGGAGGCTGTTGGGTGATGGTGATATGAAATAGAAAGTGTAATGTAATTATTAAAGTACACTGAAAAGCAGTGAACATATAAAACATAAGTATTCGATTTTAGTCAATTTTCAAATCCATTTCTCCATTTTACAAGAGGGATTAGTATCATACTGTAATACCACCATACTGTAAAAAATTATAACTCTAGGAACACCATACTCTAATAAATTACCTAGTTAAGACCTGAAAAAACTTTGCAAACACAATAAATATACACGTTCTTTAGTTTCTTTGGTGTGATGGTGATAAGATCATTATTAGTACTCATAATATTGAATACTATTTTCGACATATAACGTGCTAAACCTTGGTTACACACTCAGTGGAATACTTTGAACAGTTCTGCACTGACCGCCTTAACTTCCAACCCATCCCACAGACTGCAGCCAAAATTATCTTTGTAAAGTGAAATCTAGAAGGAGTAGAAGCGGTAGAACCCGAGGAATCTGGATTTCTAGCTCTGCTCTGCCATTTATTAGATACGTGAACAACACACCCCGCACAAAGGTCTCTCCAGTGTTCATTCACCCAGCCTCCCTGAAGAAAGGGTGTCAAATGAAATAAACCAAGACAACACCATTGTTTACGTAACTTTCGCCTAACTGCTTTCTACGAAATATCCAGCTGACAGAGGCTGAACTTATCCCTTGCTTGAACTCCTCGAAGAATAACATCCGCTTCCCGCACTGATCAAAGTCCGAGTTACACACCCCCCTGCCACCGCCCGATTCACCTACTGACCCCTTCTTGGGGCTACACACCGGAACTCCGAGAGCGACCCGGAAGGAGAAATCGCCTTTTCCGCCAATGGAGGGCCCACCCTCTCGGAGCGGCCTGGGCGGGGTCGAGAAAGGGGGCTGCGCGTGCGCAGCAGCGTTGGCTGCCCTTCCGGTACGACCGGCGCGGGGAGACTGCACGGACGTAGGCACGCACGCACGCACACTCTCTCCTACTAGCTCTGCCGCGGAAGCTCCCGCCTATACCAGCGGTGCCGTCCCCCCGGCCGAAATGCTGCGGGCCTGTCAGTTATCGGGTGTGACCGCCGCCGCCCAGGTGAGCGCGGGGGCGCCGGGAGAGAGCGCGTGGTGAGGCTGACTCCGGGCAGCCAACGGAAAATGGGAGAGGCTTTCGCTCTGGCTAGGCCCCGGGAGAGAGGGCGTGTTTCAGGGCCGCCTTCATCGCGAGAGTCCTGGGCCGACCCGTGAAGCAGTTAATTGGGGAGTTTGTCCAAGAGGGATGACTTGAGGGTTATTGCTGAAGCGGGATGGGGTGTGGAAAGAAGGTGGCGGGGAGGCGGGCACAGGACGGTCGGCAGGGCTTCGGGGACCTGTCATCCAATCAGCCCGGCGCTGCCCCAGTCAGGGACCAATGGTGGCCGCTGCCGCTCGGGTAGCCGGTTGGGCTCGTGATAGGTTTCGCGCAGCCAGTGGTTGAAGGTCGAGGGGAGAACTACAGTTCCCAGGAGGAAAAGGCTAGCTTTGGCTTGTTGCATCTTTAATAAGGAGGTGTTTGAACTGTTAAGAGTCCGCATTTTAGGGGTCAAGGCTATAATTATTTGGGAGGGACCTTTTTTGTAGCTGAGAGCGCTTCTGAGCTATTCTTACTCTAAACAGAAACGGGAGATTGTAGTTTATGGAGTAAAGACTCTCTGAGGAAGGACAGGAGTCATGACCTTGTGCTCATTTCTGAGATTAGCTTGGGGATCTATCGCTCCAGGTGCTGGGACAACTGTGGCAGAACATCCAAGAAGCCTAAACACCCAGTGATTTTTACTTCTGCACTATTATCAAAGTAATTTTCTTTTTTTAAAAAGTAATTTTCTACAATTGGAGATGAAAAAATAAACCTGTTCCATTGCTCATAATTTTCAGAATATTGATATGTTGGAAAAATGTATTGCAAAACAGGTACTGTGACTCAAGTAGTAATTGAACAAAATCCCTAGTCATAGTGAGTGAGAAATCATAACTGTCAAAAAATTTTTTTCTTTCCTTTCAAGTTTGCTTGTCTCCCCACTTGTTGCCAGCATAGAAGCAGCCTCTTCTATAGGCAAGTAGGGTCTGTATTAGTTATTGATGCATAACAAATGTCACAAATTTAGCAGCTTAAAACAACATCCATATATTATTTTACATTTTCTGGTTATGAATGGTCTGGATTCTTTGCTCAGTGCCACACAAGGTTGCAGTCGAGGTGTTGACGGTGCTTTGGTTCTCATCTGGAGCTCAGAGTCCTCTTCCAAGTTCATTTTGGCAGAATTCAGTCCCTTGCAGCTGAAGGACGGAAGTCCCTGTGAAGTCCCTGCTTTCTTGCTGGCTCTCACCTAAGTCTTAGAGGCTGCATAAAGTGTCTTGCTCAGAGGCTTTTCAGTGACATGGACGTTTGCTTTCTTGCGAGCTACCAGGAGTTTGTCTCTTTGATTTCAGAACTCTCTCTTTCCTGTTTCTGATCTGTAGGCCAATGATAAAGGGCATTAAGATTAGGCCGGGCCCACATGGTAAACCTCCCTTTTCATTAACTCAAAGTCAACTGATGAGTTACCTGAATTACACTTGCAAAACCCCTTTTGCCTTGTAACCCTAATCATGGGTTTAGTAGGGGACAGAGATTATGGGGGCCATCTTAGAATCCCTCCTAATGTAAAACCCAAGTGAGATTAGAAGAATGGAGGAAGTAAAGCTGCCTTTCAGGGCAGAACTTTGGTTTGTCTTTGAGGAGCCCTCCTTTCATGGCACACTGTTGTTCTGCTGTAAGGTTATATCATGGTTGTCACTGATGGGTTTCCTTTTCTGCCATAAAGCCCGAATTACTTTTTCCTTATCTTTATTAAGATACTTCTACTAACTGGGATCCCAATTAGGAGGTTAGAAGAAAAGAGATCAAAGCTTAATACTAAAATATGAAGCCTTTTCTAGCTTATATCCACATTTTCTTATGGTCTCGAAATTGTGTTCTTGAAAAATTCATTGGTTTGTTCTCCTCCCCAGGCATTCTGTAGCACTTGATATTGTTACGCTTTTTGCTATTTTGGTTTATGTAGTATCTAGGGGCCTGTTTTACCCTTCATCTCTCCTCTTTTTCCTTTGTTGAATCTGCTGCTTCTTGTACCTCCAAATATATCCCCAAGGTCCACTCTTTCCATCTCTCTCCCTTTTTATTTTAATTAAGACTTTTTTAAAGAGCAGTTTTAGCTTTGCAGCAAAATTGCGGGAAAGGTACAGAATTATCCCATATACCTCCTGTCTGCACACATGCATAGCTTCCCCCATTACCAACATCCCTTACCAGAGTGGTACATTTATTACAACTGATGAACTTAAATGGGCATTTCATAGTCACCCAAAGCCCGTAGTTCACGGTGGGGTTCACTTCTGGTGTACATTGTCTGGGTTTGGACAAATGTATGATGACATACTCAAGTCATTGTGGTATCCTAATATTTTCATTGCCTTAAAAATACTCTGTTCTCTATTTGTCACTTTCTTTCCTCACCTCCTTTGCAACCACTGATCTTTTTATTATCTCCATAGTTTTGCCTTTCCAAAATTTCGTATAGATGGTATCTTACAGTACTTAGCCTTTTTACATTGGCTTTTTTCACTTCGTGTAATGTGCATTTATTTAACTTCTGTGTCTCTTTGTGGTTTGATAGCTTTTTTAAAAAATTTGTTTTGTTTGTTTGTTTGTTTAGCACTGAATAATATTCCATTGTCTGGATGTACCACAGTGTATCCATTTGCCTACTGAAGTATATCTTGGTTGCTTCCAAGTTTTAGCAATTATGAATAAAGCCTGTTCTAAACATTCATGTGCAGGGTTTTGTGTGGACATAAGTTTTGAGTTCTTTGGGGTAAATACCAGGATGCACGATTGCAGTATTATATGTTTACTTTTGTAAGAAACTGCCAAACCGTCTTTCAAAGTGGCTGCTGTTTTACATTCCCAGCAGTGATGAATGGGAGTTCTTGTTGCACATCCTCATCAGCTTTTCGTGTTGTCAGTGTTAGGGACTTCAGCAGTTCTAACAAATGTGTAGTGATAACCTCATTGTTGTCCCATCTCTTTATATACTATTACTTGGGATTTTATCAGTTCTCAGAACTGTATTCCATAAACAAATGACTCTTTAGCTTTTTTTGAGCTTTGTACTCAAATTTCTTTTCCTTGTTTGATTATGTCAACTTTATCTGGAATATTGTTTGTCAGAGTTCTTTTCCATTCTCATCGAACTTCATCTTTTTTAATGTTTTCCTGCTTTTACTGTTGCCCTTTTAGAGTCAGTTCTTTATATAGTAGTTAATAAAGTCTTTTCTAAAAGCATACAGATTGTGTCATACCTTCCTTCATTGGCATCCTGTCACATTGAGAGTAAAATATAAACCCTTTACCACCAGGCCCTTCATGATCAGCTCTTTGCCTTTTTCATTTTTCTACTCTGGCTCATTCTGTTTTGGTATCTCTAGAACTTAACTCATTGCATTGTCTATTTTATTATTTTATTTTATTTTAATCTCACTACTTTTTTTTTTCATGTCTTTTGCCCTGAAGTCTTCCCACACATCTTTGCTTAGCTCACTTACTTCATTCTAATATTTTCTCAAATACCACTTTCCCTTCAGAGAGGCCTCCCTTATGTAACATAGACCTTTGACCAGTCTCTTTTTCCTTGTATCACTCTGAACTTACCTTTACCCTACTTTTACTTTGTAGCTCTTACTACTACGACATAATGTATATTTATTGTGGGTTTGCCACATTAAAATGTAAGCTCCACAAAGGGACTGTGTCTGTTATTTTTTGTTGCTCTGTTTCTAGTACTGATCTTAGTAACTGACTCCTAATAGATGCTCATTGAATATTTGTGATGTGTTTGAATTAAAAAATAAATTATTTTCTGTTAATTTTTCTTAATCTCCATAAGTGGATGTGATCTTCCCTATAGCCCCATAGGTTCTGTTTTGTTTTCTTTTACTTTTTTAGAGAGGGAGGCAGAGGGAGAGGGGGGCAGAAGGAGAGGGGTAGAGAATCTTAAGCAGGCTCCATGCCCAGCAGGAGCCCAGTGTCACAACCCTGAGATCATGACCTGAGCTGAAATCACGAGCTGGGCACTTACCATTGAGCCACTCAGGTACCCGAAGCCACATAGGATTTAGGATCTCTGATGGTGTATTATGGTTCTCCAGAGTAACAGAACCAATAGGATATGTAATAGATAAAAGGATTTATTGTATGGAATAGGCTCATGCAATTGTGGAAGCTATCAAGTCCGATATCTGCAGTGGAGCTAGGGGGCTTGGTATGCAGAGACCCAGACTAGCCTGTGGTCTGGTTTTAGTTTAAAGGCTGATGGCCTGGAGAGCTGATGTGCAGTTCCAGAATGAAAGTCTGCTGAATTCCCCCTTTTTGGGGAGGCTCATCTTTTTATTCAAGTCAGGCCTTCAGCTGATTGGGTGAGGCTCACCCACATCATTGAAGGGAATCTGCTTTAGTCACACAGTTCACTGATTTAAATGTTAATCTCCAGAAACACCCTCCAAGTTGACATAAAATTAATCATCACAAATGGCATCTGCCTAACTCTTTGGGCTCATCATCCTTAAATTCCTTACATGTGGATATTCAACAGAAATGTTCTCTTTTGTGTCTTCTTTCTTTCCAGAAATATCCTTCAGGACTCAAGTTTTTCCTCAGTTTATTTCCCAGACGTAACAACTTCTTAGTCTTCTTAGTTTTCTTAGTCCCAGTACTGCCTGCATCACCAGGCCCAACCTTTTTTGAGTTGGGCATTGGGTTTGGAGGGCCTGAGCTTTCAGCCCAGCCAACTCCTTAACTATGGATTTGGTAATGGTCATCTGCATGTGCAGAATCTTAACTGTTTATCACTTGAAAGAAGAGAAAGAAGCATTGTTCCAGGGGATTGACTAACCCAGTTTGTTTATGGCCAAAGTTTGATAGCAGGACTAGTTTAGGTTTGAATTCATGCGTGGACATTTTTAGTTGTCATCTTCTGGAATTCTCTCTCTTTTTTTTTTCTTCTTTTTTTTCTCCATTAGGATTGTAAAACAGTATGTAACTCAGCAGTAATGTCTGCCAAGCGTACATGGTAAAAGGTACTTTAGTATGTCATGCGGCTTGCTCTTTGCTTTTACCCATTCTAGAATCATTTTTTATTATTCCTTATTTTCATTTCTGTAGGCCATTGGCTTTCAAACTGTTTTGGAATAAATTTTACATCATAACTTAAGACAAGTGAGTGGGAATATATGAGTAATAGATATTCACACATATATGCAGGGAAAACTAAAGAAGTATTAAGTTCTTTGTTTTGCTGTATTTAATATCTGCCATTTCCTTGGTGTAACTGAAGGGTACTTTTTCTAAGATACAGAATGTGTCTATACTGAGAGATGATACTGCCTCAAGGCCAAATTTCCTGGGTTTTTTCGTGTAGTATATTTTTAACCTTAATTTATGATGCTTTTTTTTTTAAAGATTTATTTTTTATTTGAAATAAATATATTTATTTGAGAGTGTGCGTGGACGCACACACGCAGCAGGGAGGGGTAGAGGGAGAGGGAGAAGCAGACACCCTACTAAGCATGGAGGGTGATGTGGGGCTTGATCCCAGGACCCTGAGATCATGACCTAAGCCAAAGGCAGATGCTTAACCAAGTGAGCCACGAAGGCACCCCTTATTTCATTATTCTTATAAAATATTTGAAGTTAGCTGTAGAAGAAGTTAAGTTGACACATACTAATCTGCATTTCATTTTTTTAAAAAAAAGATTTTGTTTATTTATTTGTCAGAGCGAGAGCACAAGCAGGAGAAGAGGCAGGCAGAGGGAGGGTGAAGCAGGCTCTTTGCTGATGTGGGGCTCGATCCCCGGACCCTGGGATCATGACCCGAGCCGAAGGCAGACGCTTAACAGACTGAGCTACCCAGGCACCCCTTATTTCATTATTCTTTTTTTTTTTTTTTAAGATTTTATTTATTTATTTGACAGAGAGAGATCACAAGTAGGCAGAGAGGCAGGCAGAGAGAGAGAGAGGGAAGCAGGCTCCCTGCTGAGCAGAGAGCCCGACGCGGGACTCGATCCCAGGACCCTGAGATCATGACCTGAGCCGAAGGCAGCAGCCCAACCCACTGAGCCACCCAGGCGCCCCTTATTTCATTATTCTTATGAAATATTTTAAGTTAGCTGTAGAAAAAGTTAAGTTGTCACATACCAATCTGCATTTCAAATGTAGAACTGGTCATTAACTTCTGGGTGTTTTTTGTTTGTGTGGGAGGAATCCTTATGACAAAACTTTACCAGAACACCATCAGTTATAGCGACTGGCAAATTCTAGAGGGGAAGCCTGGAACCTCCAGTTGGGGTTCATGTGAGGAGATAAATTATTATATTCTCTTGTTTCTAGGTTGTAATGCTAGAATTTGGTTTCTTTTTGTATGTTTACCTTAGTTTGGAGCTAAGGAATAGATTGTTTGTGCAAGAACTTAATGTGGGAATTGTAGGTTTTATCTTTTTTGTTTTTATTATTTATTTATTTATTTAAAATTTTTTAAAAAAAATTTTATTTATTTATTTGACAGAGATCACAAGTAGGCAGAGAGGCAGGCAGAGAGAGAGGGAGGAAGCAGGCTCCCTGCTGAGCAGAGAGCCTGATGCGGGGCTTGATCCCAGAACCCTGAGATCATGACCTGAGCCGAAGGCAGAGGCTTAACCCACTGAGCCACCCAGGCGCCCCTCTTTTTTGTTTTTAATTTATTTTTTAAGATTTTATTTATTTGAGAGAGAGCAAGAGCAGAAGCAGAGGGAGGGGCAGAGGCATAGGGAGAGGGACAGGCAGACTTCCTGCCCAGTAGGGAGCCTGACATGGTTCTCCATCCCAGGACCCCAGGATCATGACCTGAGCCGAAGGCAGATGCTTACCTGATTGAGCCACTCAAGCATCCCTCTTTTTTCTTCTTAAAAATCATGTTTCTATAGGTTAGATACAGTAATGCTAGCCTTGTAATATATGTCAAGGCAGATTGCTTTGAAACAGTTTAGTTTTTTCTACATGGTAGGTTATTTTTTTTTTCAAAGATTTTATTTATTTATTTGACAGAGACACAGCAAAAGAGGAAGCACAAGAAGGGGAAGTGGGAGAGGGAGAAGCAGGCCTCCCGCAGAGCAGGAAGCCCGATGTGGGGCTCAGTCCCGAGACCCTGGAATCTTGACCTGAGCTGAAGACAGATGCTTAACGACTGAGTCACCCAGGTGCCCCTACATGATAGGTTATTTTTAATAAAAAGGAATTCCAGAACTAAGAAGTGTATTAAAGTAGGCCACTTCATTTATATAAAGAGATTAGCTTGGTGCTTAAGAAAGAGAGCTCTTAGAGGCTGACTTAGATTTGGCAATGGTTTCTTAGATAGGACTCCAAAAGGAAAAAAAGATAAATTGGGTTTCATCAAAATTAAAAATTTTTGTTCATAAGAGGACACTGAAGTGAGTGAAAAGAATGGGAGAAAATATTTTCAAACCATATATCTGATAAGGATCTCGTATCCAGAATAAGTAAAGAACAAGAACAAAAAAGACGACCCTAATAAAACCTGGGCGAAGGACTTGAATAGACATTTATCCAAAGAAGATATATAAATGATCAAAAAGCTCATGAAAAGATAATAAACATCCATTGGCATTAGGGAAGTACAAATCAGAACCACAATGATATAGCCACTTCATACTCACTATGAAGCCTATAATAAAAACTGAAAATGACTGATGTTAGTGAGGATGTGGAGAAAATGGAACCCTCATACATTGCTGGTGGGAATGTAAAATGATGCATAGTTAAACATAGAATTACCAAATGACCCTGCAGTTGTACCCCCCCAGAATTGAAAATAGGTATTGAAATAGAAACTTGCAGAGAAATACAGCATTATTTATAGTAGCCAAAAGATGGAGACAACCCACATGTCCATCAGCTAATAATGTCTGGATAAACAAAATATGGTATATCCATAGATGAAATATTCCAGTCAGCCCTCAGAGGAAAATACATGATACATATATGGTACATTCTACAACCTGGGTGAATCTTAAAAACATTGTACCAAGTGAAAGAAGTCAGGCTCAACAGAACACACATATTGTATGATTCCATTTGTACCCAATACCCACAGAGCCAGGAAGTAGTGTTTGCAGAGGCTGAGGAGAGGGGTCAGTGGACAGACTGCCTAGTTGGTGGTACAGGAATTTCCTTTTGGAGTGATGCAAATGTTCTAGAACTAAATAGTGGTGATGGTTGTTGTACAGCACTGTGGATATACTAATGTCACTGAATTGTATACTTTAAAATGGTGAATTTGGGGTGTCTTCATGGCTGTCCATTAAGTATCTGCCGTCATCCTAGGTCATGATCCTGGCATCCTAGGATGGAGCCCTACATGGAGCCCCAACATCAAGCTCCCTGCTAAATGGGGATCCTGCGTTTCCTTCTCCCTCTGCATGCCACTCCCCCTGTGTATTTTCTCTCTCTGTCAAATAATAAAATCTTAAAAAATATGTATATAAAATGTGATTTTTATAAGTGAATTTTACTACAGATGGAAAAATTTTTTTGACACCAGGTATTTGCAGATGGCCTGAAGTACAGAGACAAAGTTATATATTACATACATACATATATGTATATTATATATATATTTTTATGTATATGTGTGAAATTAAAATAATGTAAAATAATATGTTTTCAATTTGAAGTAGAGTCTATTAGCCAAAGATGGGACTTTTTTTTTCAGAAGTGTTTAAATTCATAAGTTCATAAAGATACTGTTTTGGTTAGCTGTAGCTACATAAGCCACCTTGAGCTTGGGGTAGAATAATAATTTATTGTTGTCTCGTTCCAGTTTTGGGGTTTGCCTGGGCTCAGCTGGGCTAGTTTTTGCTCAGTGTGCCTAATGAGGTTGTAATCAGACAGTGGCTATGAATAGAGTCATCTCAAAGTCTTTCTCACTTTCATGTCTGGCAGTTAATACTGGCTGCAGCGACACCTAAGTGGGGACGGTTGGCTAGAATACCTGCATGTGGTGTCTTGGACGATAGGATGTCTTGGATGCATATGTGGTTCCTGGGATACAGCTCCAGAAGCACTTTACCTTTCAGTCTAATAACTTGTGAACTAAAGAGACAAGTATCTGCTCCCTGTATAGCCATCATACAGTACAGTGTGACAGGCATTCTAGATACTTCCATTCAAAAAGGCAGGAAACAAGACCACACATAGCAGTCATTGTTGTAACATGTTGCTAATTTCTTAATTCATACTGATTGGTAATGATACTTCATAACTCTCAGTTTTACTCTGGCTCTTGGTTTCATCCCTTGAATTAGCCTTCCTTTTCCAGAAAATGTAGTTATCTTAACTTTGGGTTTCCTTTGGATTGTATCAAGGCTTTTTCCATTAGACAAAAAAGCCACACCCATGAATATCAGGGTATGCTTACCTTTACTATTTTGGACTCCCTGTGAGCTGCTATAGGGTAAAACCCTTAAGATTCTCAGTAGCCCTGTTGTTTAACAAAAAGACTACGGGAGGTACACCCTTAGGATCCCCAAGGGACCTTTTCTCTGTGTGAAAAGATTCTGTAGGGAGCACCTCCTTAGAACTTTGAGGTCTTAAAGGATTTTTGCCAACTGGAGAGGCTGAGAATGAGAAAAAGGTTTTATTTTTGAGCCTATAAAGTCCTGGCTCCTTAATATTTCCTTTAAATTGTACTTAAAAACTAGATAGGTCTTTTCGTTTGTTTGTTTGTATGTTTGTTTGTTTTGAAGCTCATTTTTACCCTTATACCCTGCTCAAAGAAACTAGTTGGCACTTTTGAGCATTCTGCTTGGAATTCTGTTTAGTTAAATCCATCAGTCCATTAGGTACAACTTCTGATTTTCTATTTTCCATGTCATCTGTTACCACAGGTGAGAATTTTGACAAACTTCTGACACTATATAACAAGGATCCCTTTTTCCTCTAGGTTTCCAAAAACATTTTTCTTACTGAAGCCCTTAACCAACACTCTCCATGGATGATGTGAGGCTTCTGTGAAGTCTCTTCAAGGCCTTTCCAACTTTCATCCTCTACCCCATGTGCTTTATGTTTTATTGTGGAAACCCCTTACTCTAGGTACAAGTTATCTGTTCGGTTGTAACTGTATAACAGATCACCCCAAACTTAGTGGTATTAAATAACAGCATTATTACTTGTTATTTTATAGTAATGGCATTTATTATATAGGTAAAAATTATATAAATGAAAACATTGTTATATAAATAACCTAAACAAATTATCTCTTAGGTCTAAGGATTTCTGGGTTCTGTCAGGAGGTTCTTGAGGTCTAATGCAGTTGCAAGGTTCTGGGGAAAATGGCAAGGTTCTGGAAAACCAGGTGGGATGGGAAATGTAACAATTTTTAGGAAATACAATTTGTCACAATTAATATATGAAAAAATCCACAATTGGTCATTATCAGAGGGTAAGTGGGTAAAAGGGTAACAGGGATTTATCCTGCCTTTCCTGTATGACCTATATTTTGGGCAACCAAATTATAGATGAGGGGAAGGGTCTTTTTATAAGATGTGTCAAATAATAAATGAAAAATAATAGAATTCCTGTCTTCTACAACTTCCAGTAAATTAATGGATCTAGACATTGTTACATCAATACAGTTGGTAATATCATGAAAAGAGAGCTAACCAGAAACTGTGCCTTCTGGTGAGAGAACACAGCACCAACTAAAGTTTTACCAGAGAGAGTAAACCTGAGTTTAAGCAGGTGTCAGGATCTACCTCTGGTTTGCAGGAAATACAGAAGACAGGATCATATTAAATTGTACCTTAACCAAAATCCAGTTTGGGAAATTGTGTAGAACAAGCAACCCCAGTTCTTCAGCAAATTAATTATTGGAGGGAAAACCTGTAGATTAAAAGAGACTTAGAAGATATCTTTTCTTTTTTAAATAGGTAAAACTACGCTATAGTAGGGACTCATACTTGGGTGATAAAACCATAAAAACCCATAAAATTTCTGACTTTTAAAACTACTTAGGATATTAAATGCTACATAGAATATAAGAGTAGGCTAATGAGGATACTTAAATTTTTTTAAATCAAGAGCCAATGGTTTAGGAAAAAACCCTATAAATTTGAGTTATGCGTCAATCTTCATTTCTACTTTTTTCTCATACTGAAGTAGGAAACTTTACTGCTATCAGTTTTTGGCCATGAAAGATACTTTTTTTAAATGTTTTATCCCTTCTTAAATCAGAGTGCATCTTTTTTTTTTTTTTTTTAAGATTTTATTTATTTGAGAGAGAGTAGGAGAACAAGCATGGAGTGGGTGGGGCCATCAGGAGAAGGGCCTGATTCTGGTCTCCTTCCCAGGACCCTGAGATCATGACCTGAGCCAAAGGCAGATGCTTAACTGAATGAGGCACCCAGATGCCCCCAGAGTGCATCTTATAATTCATGGTGTGTTGTTTAATTGAAAGCATTTTGATAGCTCAGTTTTTACAAGAAAAAAAAAAAAACTAGCCAGGAAAATTCTGAAAAAATAATAGTACTCAAAGAGAGGACAATTCCTACCACCGTAAAAGCTTATTCTAAGACGCAATGGTTAAAACATTGTAGTATTAGTGTAGATCAGTGGAACAAAATAGGAAATCTAAATGCATCAAGGCATTTGGTATATTTTAAAGGTGGCATTTCAAGTCGGAAAAAATTGGAAAAAATTGTTCAGTCTATGATTTAGGGCAACTGAATAGAAATTTGGGAAAAAAGTAAAAAAATAAAAAAATAATTAAAATAAAAAATAATAAAAAATAAAAAATTAAAAAATTAAAAAAATACCTTCCACTAATTTCAAAGATTTATATAGGGGTGCCTGGGTGGCTTAAGTCAGTTAAGCGGCTGCCTTGGCTTGGGTCATGATCCCAGGGTCCTGGGATTGCACCCCGCATTAGACTCCCTGCTCCTTGGAGAGCCTGCTTTTCCCTCTCCCTCTGCCTGCCACTTTGCCTACTTGTGCTCTCTCTATCTCTCTGTCAAGTAAATAAACAAAATCTTTAAAAAAAAAAGATATATTTAAAAAATGAAACTGTGATAGTAGAGGAAACATGGAAGAATTATTTTGTAATCTGAGAGTGGCTTTCTAAGAATATGAGAAAACCCAGAAGCCATATAAGATTGACAGTTTTGACTACATAAAAGTAATTTTTTGCATGGTATAAATTATAAACTACCATGAACAAAGAAAAAGATTACAAACTGGATAAAAACATTAGTTATTAGCAGACACATGGCTAATTTCTCTTCATATATAAAGAGAAAAGAATATGAAGAAGATCAGTCTTACTTAAAAGTGGTCAAGGGGTGCCTGGGTGGCTCAGTGTGTTAAGCCTCTGCCTTCGGCTCAGGTCATTGATCTCAGGGTCCTGGGATCGAGCTCCACATTGGGCTCTCTGCTCAGTGGGGAGCCTGCTTCCCCCTCTTTCTCTGCCTGCCTCTCTGCCTACATGTGATCTCTCTCTCTCTGTCAAATAAGTAAATAAAAAACCTTAAAAAAAAAAAAGTCAAAACGGATAAAGACAAATACCATATGATTTCACTGGTGTGTGGAATCTTAAAAACAAATGTGTAAACAGCAGAGTCAGACCTATAAATACAGAGAATAAGCTAAAGGCAGGAGGAGGGGGAAGTGCAAAGTGGGTGAAGGAGTAGGAGATACAGGCTTCCATTTATGGAATGCATACACAGGAATAAAAAGTACAGTATAGGGAACATAGTCATTGATATTGTAATAGCGTCGTATGATGACAGATTGTAGCTGCAGTTGGGGTGAGCATAGCATAACACAGAGCACAGAGCTGTTGAATCACTGTGTTGTATATGTGAAACTAATGTAACATTGTGTGTCACCTATACTGCAAAAAAAAGTAGGGGCGCCTGGGTGGCTTAGTGGGTTGAAGCCTCTGCCTTCGGCTCGGGTTATGATCCCAGGGTCCTGGGATTGAGCCCCGCATCGGGCTCTCTGCTCAGCAGGGAGCCTGCTTTCCCCTCTCTCTCCACCTGCTGTGCTGCCTACTTGTGATCTCTGTCTGTCAAATAAATAAATAAAATTTAAAAAAAATAATAAATACTGATGTGAAATAAAGTATTTTTGAGTTATAGCATTAATATCGTTTTGTACTTCCCAGGTTCAGTTTTCCACTATTATGTTTGCTGCTTGATGTTCCAGTTAGCAGTTACCCACTGTGAACAGTGTCTTAATTTTTGACTTGAATACTTCTTTGTACCTATGAAAGTATGGAATCTTAAATACAACTTTAATGGTTTCCTAATAATTTCTAAGTCAACAAAATGGAGATGTTGACTTACAAAAGTAGTTGCAGTTCTGTTTAAAATGTCCTATAACCAACTTTACAGAACAGCAGGAAGACATGCTTTTCTGTTAAGTATAGTTGAAAGATGTTGAGAATTCTACACATAATAATCAAAATGCTTTTAAAATACCAACTGTAACTTCTTTATGTGTTGTAAAACAACTAACTTATGTATTTTTTCCTAAATGTGTTGATATTAATGTTTACCTTTAGGCATAGAGCATAAATTGCAAATGTGATTAATTCTAGGGTAATTTTATGTGGCCTTTGATCCTGTGATCAAGTTTCTTTGAAGTTATTTCTAAAAGGAAATTTGTGTTTTTCTGATATTCTTTGAATGCAGTTTCATCGGGGAACCCAGAGAATGCATTTTTTTTCCCTCTTGCCTTGTTGCGGTTTGATTTTCTAGTTGGTATAAAGAAAGATGATATTGATGGAGTAAATTTGAAATTTCAGATCAATTGCTGTGAATGACTTCAAGTTTATCAAAACCTTCCCCCATAGTATTTCTGTAGGTGTTCATTTGTTTTATTTAAGGAATTCACATACTGTTAAGAAACATTTGCATTTATGTGCTTTGCTTTGATTAAAACAAATTTCAAAGTATTGGTTTGATTATTTGCTTTTGAGTAAATGGACTAGTTATATGGAGGTAAGTATTTATTTGAGCATTTATAATGTTAAAATTTTTGTCTTAAAAATTTTGACTTTTGGGGTATCTGAGTGGCTCGATCAGTTAAATGTCTGACTTCAGCTCAGGTCATGATCTCAGGATCCTAGGATCCAGTCCAGGCTCCCTGCTCAGCAAGGGGTCTGCTTCTTCCTCTGCCTCTGCCTCCCCCCCACTCCCCGGCGCCCCCCAGCTCATGCTCTGTCTTTGTCTCTCTTTCAAATAAACAAAATCTTTTTTAAAAAGTTTTGACTTTTAGTTTAAGGCAAACCAAGGTGAACTTTTTTTATTTATTATTTTTTGAGATTTTGTCCCTGGACCCTGAGATCATGACCTGAGCTGAAGACAGCCACTTAACTGCCTGAGCCACCTAGGTGCCCCCCAAGATGAACTTTTAGATTTAAATGACTGCCGCTAGGAAATGACTGGCTGGTCCCATAGTTATCTTACAGATGGGAAATTTGGTTTTCTAGATAAATTAAGCTAAGATTGGCTCTCTCCCGAGTGGATTTATACACATCCTACAATGCAGTGTTTCCTGTGGGTGATTTTTCAGATGTCTAAATTAAGCTTACCAAGTAAAAGTAGATATTTTATACTTTTGTTTTATTTTTTTTTTTGCCAATTAAAAAAGCATATGGCACATTCCAGTCATATCCAAGAAATAATTAGTGTACATAACATTTTAAAGTGCCAATCATAATATGATAATCATTTTTTTAATCTTAAAAATAATCTTACATGAGCCTTGGGGTACTGGAAGTGTCATTGTTAAGGGCCTATAAGAATGTTCCATGGTAAATTGATTTCTGAAAATAATTTTTTGTTTAACAAAGACATGTGTAATAAAAATATTACACCTGAGTTACAACCCTAAAAGCTTTCCAGAGTCCTTCTCCATTGGTTGTGATGTTTTCTTCTTCCTCTCTAGAGTTGTCTCTGTGGGAAGTTTGTCCTCCGTCCATTACGACCATGCCGTAGATATTCTACTTCAGGAGGTTCTAGGTATGTGGTGTGTCTCCCTGTAAATGGGCTTTTAACTGTGTATAAAGAGACGTTTGTGTATCTGTTTTCCATGAATATGGGAATAGCTGTTTAAAATCTTTTTTGTTAAGGGGTACAAACACTGGAGCTTTGCTCTAATATTTGGAGCATTATTTATTTGTAGGTGAAAATCTGTTATGATGCTCCTTTTGGTTCTTTTGTAGATGTAGATAGCATACAAGGTAGACAACATCCCACCCTCATGTGCTGTCTTCCTTTCTGTGGCTAATCGATTTATATCCAGAGCTCAGCATGTTGGAATTTTGGAAGTATTTGTTTTATCTGATATTTTTATTGTCTTTCTTTTGTAAAGGGTTTATTTTGTTTTATTTTAGAAATGTTTTATTAAGGGGAGAAGAGCTTTAAAAGTTAGTGATTGATATGAGGAATTTCAGAGGCAGGGTGGGGAGTTTGGGGGGTAGGAAAGGAAAAATGAAACAAGATGGGATTGGGAGGGAGACAAACCATAAGAGACTCTTAATCTCAGGAAACAAACAGGGTTGCTGGAGGGTGGGGGGTAAGGGATAGGGCGGTTGGGTTATGGACATTGTGGGGTGTATGTGCTCTGGTGAGTGCTGTGAAGTGTGTAAGCCTGATGATTCACAAACCTATACCCCTGAAGCAAATAATATGTTATATGTTAATTAAAAAAAAGTGATGCTTCTTTTTTTGGATTCAAGGGAAATCTCATGATTGTGAACATCTTCAATTTTAACTTTTACAAGGTAGATTACTTCATTCTTCCTATTCTAGATACTACTGTACTTAAAAAAATCTAGTTATCCATAAGTAAGTGTTTTCTGTTGCAGACCTGTTTTAAAGCAAATGAAGGAAAGGTGATGTGCAGCTGTAGTAATAAACTTGGCTGCTGTCATCTGAGTCAGCAGTAGAGGGGTAGAGTTTAGGGGTCTTTGAGATTCTTACATTAGTCTAAGGAAGTAGGTTTGGGAGAGGCAAGAAGTATGAATGTGTTTCCTATTTCTTTCACTTAGGTTGTCTCCTGGCAAAATTGCTGGTGCTGGCCTTTTATTTGTTGGTGGAGGTATTGGTGGCACTATCCTGTATGCTAAATGGGATTCCCATTTCCGGGAAAGTGTAGAGAAAACCATACCTTACTCAGACAAACTCTTTGAGATGGTTCTTGGTTCCCCACCTTATCCTGTTCCATTGCCAAAGAAGCCGGTAAGAGTTTTAAACAATATTTCAGTTTATCCTATGGAATACTAGTAAAAGCAGGTTGTTTTCATCTTGAAAATATTTTATAATTCAGTAAAACTTGGCCAGATATGTGTTTACTAGTTTCCTTTAACATAAATTTGTAGAGTTGGATTTTCATCCCTTCCAAGTTAAGTGTTCTCATTTACTACCCACTACATAGAATGATTGCGTGGCACGTGAGGGTAAATGGAAGAGGCTGCTTGGACAGAGGTAACTGTGGCTGTCCCGTGGATGGAGGATTGTTGTGACAGCCTACAGTGTTGCAGCTCTCAGTTTCTGACTTACAGCACTAAAAACATAAACACAGAATGGTCATGACACAGAACCCAAGGTGTTATAGTTAGTAGTGGCTTTTTCTAGACCACAAAACAAGAGTCATAGAATTTTCAGCTACTTACTGATCGGTTGATGGAAATATCTTCTGATATTTCTGGAACGTTGTAAATATTCAGAGTTTGAACCTACCCCCCGCCCCCCAGGCCTAAAATTTTTTTAAACATCTTAAATAATTGTTCATTCAAACAAACCCCTTGAAAAAAAGTTTACAGAGGAGATCGTGGATTTTTGCTGATTTGGTTTTGGGTATTTCTTTATGCTGTGAGGCTGGACATGGCCGATCAGTACTTTCTTAAAAATTGGGTGCACTTCTTTTCTCTAGTAGCTATCATAGTCTAGAGGTCAGTCCTATAACAGCATTAATACTTAGAAAACCAAGTGTCCTGTGACACCTTCCCCTTACTCTGTCATGCTTTTTCAGAATAGTCTTCCACATCATTTATTCTTCCATATGAACTTTAAAATGTCTGTGCTTGCCAAGAGAGACCATTTTGTAGCTTCAGTAGTCAAGGAACGGAATTCTGTGGATTCATTCTAAAATCTTGGGTCTTGTTTTAGCCTACATGACCCAGGAGAGATAGCTGAGAACAATTCTAGGAGCATGGAGTAAGTTGAAAGTAGTGTTCTTTTCTTGCTTGACATGACTTCAAGTGTCATTCTTTGTAGATTACCTGTTTATCTCTCTCAGAGTCATGGCCTTTTCTCATTCTACTTCAGCTATCCTGTTGAACATTTCCACTTGGGTTACTTGGCAGGTCCATATTGCGCCACCTCAAAAGTTACTCTCTTCTGATTTGCTCTTTTTGTGTTACAGATAGTATCGTAGTTAGGTTGGAATTCTTAGGGTCATCTTCATAGTTGTCTATATTTCGTTAGCAACCATATCTTGTTTAATCTCTGATGTTTCTTTCTTTATTTTTTAAAAGATTTTATTTATTTATTTGACAGACAGAGGTTATAAGTAGGCAGAGAGGCACGTGCAGGGGTGGGGGGAGCAGGCTCCCTGCTGAGCAGAGAGCCCAATGCGGGGCTTGATCCCGGGACCCTGGGATCATGATCTGAGTTGAAGGCAGAGGCTTTAACTCACTGAAGCCACCCAGGCGCCCCTATTTTTTTTCTTGCATTACGACTGTCATCCCATTTCTGACTTCTATCACTTTGTTTTTTTTGTTTTTTGTTTTTTGTTTTTTTAAGATTTTATTTATTTATTTGACAGACAGAGATCACAAGTAGGCGGAGAGGCAGGCAGAGAGAGAGGAGGAAGCAGGCTCCCTGCTGAGCAGAGAGCCCGATGCGATGCGGGGCTCCATCCCAGGACCCTGGGATCATGACCTGAGCTGAAGGCAGAGGCTTTAACCCACTGAGCCACCCAGGCGTTCCTGACCTCTATCACTTTGTATCCAAACTAGACCTGTTTCTTCCTGCCCCCGCCAAGACTTTCCTCCCAGTCTCCACCCCTGAGATCTCTTCTGCCATAATATAGGCTATCCTCATATCAATACCAGAGAATCTTCTAAGATAAGTGCTATCACATTTTTATGATATTTTCATGATACCACTTATCATTGATTTTTATATATTTATTATTATTTGAAAGACAGACTACAGAGACTTGAGACATTATTTCATGTTCTGAATGAAGAGAGTAAAGCCAGGAGTGGTTAAAGGTTAGCTTAGGAGCTACCTGTTTGTTACTTTATTCTGTAGTTTATGGTTTTTGCTTGTTTATAGGTTGACATTTAACACAACTTGGCAGTCTGGCTCTTTGTTTACCTTTCCAGCCTTATCTCTAAATGGTCCTGCACATAAATCCTTAGCTTCATGTCAGTTTACCTTATAAATACGCCTTGTGCTTTCCATTCATTTATTCAACAAATGTCAATCAAGTTGATTACGATATACCAGATGCTGTTTCGAGGGCCTGTATTAAAGCAGAGAGCTAATTAAAGATCGCTTCAACTTGCACAACTTTTCCCTTTGTGGGCTCGTACCCAGAGCGGCTTCTTTTCTTTTGCCTACTAATGTTGTCTTCAAGACCTACATCCTTCACTACATACACCAAAGCGTATTTTCTCGTCTCTGGATTACAAAGTGTATTTTCTCGTCTCTGGATTAATTGTTTTTTAATTTTTACCATTTATTCATTCTCTACTCTTGTGCATTGTTACCAACTTGTTGCTTTTAGAAACTGTGCATTTTATTTCATGATAATTGTTTTGGAGCCAACATGATTATTTATGCACAGCTAATAAATACTGAGAGAGGATAAACTTAAAATCTTTTTGATGGACATGGAATAAGACCTGCCTAAATGGAGACAAATATGTTCTGGATAGGAGTTAATATCATAAAAATGTCATTTTTCTCAAATATATGCTTTTCTCTTAAATTTCCCTTAAATTTGTATATATTTGACAGAAATGACGTTTGTATACACAGACACAGACACACACACCCCCCCACACCCATACCATATACACATATACCTAATAAGAATTCTAATGGATTTTTTTTTAGAGATTGAGGAATCAGATAAGATGATTTTTAAATTCATATGAAAGGATAAATAATGTACTAAACGAGCCACGCACATTTCAAAACAGTGTTGGGTTAGGGAGGAGTCAGAGGGCACTTTTTTTTCCAGGTAATTGACTTTGTTATAATCATACTTTAATAGAACGGTAAGGTTTTGACAGAGGATTAGAAATTAGAGTGGAAAAACTTAGTCTGGAAATAGGTCTTATTTATACACAGACACACATAACACACACATTTATTGGGAGAGTGTGAGTTGCTAGAACCTTACGTGAAAGCGATCTGTTAGTAGCTGCTAAAAATATATAACCTCTTTGACCTAGCACTTCCTCTTTTGTCAGACTATGCTACAGATACCACTGCAGTGCTTTCCAGTTGCATGGACAAGAATTTTTTTTTTTTTTAAGATTTTATTTATTTATTTGTCAGAGAGGGAGAGCATGCACGCACAAGTAGGGGGAACGGCAGGCAGAGGGAGATACAGGCTCCTGGCTGAGCAAGGAGCTGGATGAGGGACTCTGTCCCAAGCCCCTGGAATCATGACCTGAGCTGAAGGCAGATGCTTAATGGACTGAGTCACCCAGGCACCCTGGACAAGGATGTTTAACAATGAAAAAAGCAGGAAACAAGCTTGTTTTCCAAAAATAGGAGAGTAATTGACAAAATTTGGGGGTTTGCAGATATATTAAGATATACAATTAAATTAGAATGTTATGGAACTAAAAATCATTTCTTGATCTGGAAGAGAATGTCCATGATAGATTATTAAATGAAAGCAAAACGAAGAACTGAGTTACGTGGTAGTTTGTATAATATAACCAACCCTATTTTGTTTTGTTTAAAAAAATGAAAAGTTATTTATGTGTATATACCTGAGCTTATGCTCAGGGATGGAAGGATAGATTTCAGGTTGTTGGCAGTGGCTACCTTCCGAGTGCTGGAAGGGAAAAAAGCAGTAAAGAAGCAAAATAAAACCATTAATATGTCTTGATATTATTTTGCTTGTTATAAGGAGCATGTATTTCATGATTTAAATGATAAAATTTTACTAAAAGAAAATGCACATATTTCTAATTTCTGGTAGTGACAAAGTTCAAAATTATTGCTCTTATATTTGAGTAGTCTTTGAGATATCTGAATCCCATTACCAAGTTCTGGCAAAAAATAGCACATCACAGGTGGTAAATGAAAATATTTCTGTTACTCAGTAATTTTTGCCAGCACATCATAATGGCAGTCCTTTAATGAACAGGGTCTTAAACTTGAGGCAGGTGGTAACTGAGAAAGAGAAAATCAGACATTACAATAGGGTCCTGTTTTTCAGTGTACAGTTGCATGAATCTGGGAGATTAAGGAAACAAAAAACTAACATTTGGTTTTACTCAGAGCCTCTGAAAATTATTTGTTTCTAACTGAATGTATACACAAGGCAAAAAAATTGGATTTAAGAAGCAGATGGAAATGGTGCTCTCAATGTTGTATATATAAAAGAAATGGTGTTTAGAGGGAAGGCTCTGCAACATATACTTTATTAGTTGCCCTAAGAGAAGCCTTTGGTACTATGAAAATTGGGCCAGTCATTTGGCATGAAGTTTTTGGGTTGCATTTTTCTAAAATGAAGACTTACCTTACCTTACTGTGATTAATAAAATATGTAATACTGTGAAGTGTTAACTTTATATGAAAAGCCTGAGGTACTTGACTTTTGAAATAATACAAGTTATTGTATGCTGCCTTTAAAAAAAAAAAACAACAGTATTGTATCTGAAATGTTACATGTTTTTTATTTCCAAGATTCAGTCTGGTCCACTAAAAATCTCCAGTGTATCAGAGGTAATGAAAGAATCTAAACAGCCTGCCTCACAACTCCAAAAACAAAAGGGAGACACTCCAGCTTTAACAACAGGTACCTATACTTAGAATCAGTTTTTTAAAAATTATAGATAAGTAGATTGTTTTAATGAATTTGTACCCAGGATCAAGAGGGGGCCCCTACCTCAGGAAGCACTCTTCTGGTCCCTAGTTCTTACCAAGGAAGGAGTGTTTACACCTATCATTTGACACTCATTTTAGGAGTCGAGTGGGATATGGAGTTGGACTTTGTTGTGAATAGCTGTTCAGTGAGGATAATGGCAAGAATTATCTTGCCTCCAACACTTTTTCTTTATATTTTTCTCCTGACTCCTAGCTTTTCTCTTCTCTTCTCTTCTCTTCTCTTCTCTTCTCTTCTCTTCTCTTCTCTTCTCTTCTCTTCTCTTCTCAGTGATCTATCTGTGGTCTGGGGAATTTTTTCCCTCAATTCATGATTTGCCAGTAATTCTATCCCAATTTATGACACTTACCTAACTCTAACCTGCTCAGTAAACATTTCAACTTCTGTGTTTCTCCTTAGTCACTTCTGTCCTTGATTAAACCTCTTGACTTTCTTTCATTCAGCAAATATTCATTGATTATCTACTATGTGCCAAACATAGTAGGCACATTCTAGGCACTGGGGCTATAGCAATGAACAAAATAGTAAAAACAAGCACAGACTCTGCAAATATTTCTTAGTGGGATAAGGGGAGGAAGATCATATATAAATAACATGTAAAATATATAGGATGTCAGAAGTGATGTGTTGGGGGGGAATATTGCAATTTAAAACAGAAGGGGTAAGGAAAGTCTCATCTGAAAGGTGTCATCTGAGCGAAGACTAGAAAGGGTTAGGGTTAGGGTTAGACTAGAAAGTGATGAGGGATTAAGGCAGGTCTACAAGGCTGGTGGGAGAAAAGCATCCCATGCAGAGGGATTAGCTCATGCTAAGGCCTGGTATATTTAACTAGTAAGGAGCACATGAAGCAGGAGCAGAAGAACAGTAGAAAATGAGGTCGAGAGGAAGCAGGAAGCCCATCGCGGCAGGCTTTGGAGGCCGTGATAAGCATTTTGCTTCATATTCTGAGTGAGATGGGAAGGTGTTAGGAGGGTTCTGAGCCAAGGGATTGATATCTGATTTTTATTTTAATAAGATCAGTGGCTATTGCAGAAAGTAGATAAAGGGACCAAGAGCAGAGCAGGGAGACCAGGTAATAGGCCTTACAGTAATCCAGCTTCATCTCTTAAATGGGACTTTCAGTTTATTTAATTTTTTTTCTCTGTTATGTTCCTCTTATTTTCTCCTCTATTTTATCTCTCGAATTAATTATTTTCTTTCCCAGCACTTGTTTATAAGCTCTTGATTTTTTTCCGCCTTCCTTTCTTCTTTTGTGTTTGAAACTGTCATACTGTTCTTGCTCACACCTCTTTTACCATCTCTACACTGTTCAAAGCAGTTAAAGAATATCTTTTGATTACTTTGTTTTGTTTACCTTCTTCGTTACAGGTCTGTTTTTCCTTTGTTACTGCTTTTCCATGTTATGTAAATCTTCTGGCCACTTCTCATATGTTAATATTTAATACCATTTAGTATGTTACTAGAAGCCCTGCCTGAGAACCATGGTGCTTAAAATGCAAGTGGGATCTCTTGTGCATTTCCCCCCTTGTCCATCTTGTGTGGGTTTGTGTCTCTGGGGGACTGGACCATAGTCTCCTTGCATGTTTGAGTAGTGACAGTACCTGCATTTGTGTCTGTAAGGAAGCAGATGTGAAATGGGTGCTAGTCGTAGTAGATTCCTGTGTTCTGCGTTAACCCAGGAGATTACAAATACCATGAGTAACATATATTTGTAGGACCTACAGAGGCAGCTCAAATTATTTCTGCAGCAGGTGATACACCATCAGTCCCAGCCCCTGCGGTTCAGCATGAGGAGTCTATAAAAACTGAGCACCCTGGAATTGGTGAAGGGCAGCCCAAGCCTGCAGCTTCAGGTAGTTTATTTATATTTGTGGTTTCGTAAATGATTTGTTTATCAGAACTATTTAATGCCTAGGCAACCTCCAGATAGTATGTAAGTACCCGCTTATAGTGGTTTTATTCGCAGACTGGCTTAGGGAATTTTTTTAAACTTTAGAGTCTGAATAAATCTCTGAAAGCAAGAGGTTTAAGAGCTGATCCCTTATTTCTTCATGTTGGAATCGTTGACTGGGGATGTGGTTTTAGAATCTTACTGACAAAAATGCCTTCAGTTGATAGAACTGGCAAGTACAAATGATGGTGTTTTTATATCCCTCTGAGCTATTGAAATTCTGTGCTGAAATTTGATTTCCTCTTATTTACTTTTGCTGCAAGAGGAAGCATCCTCAACTTCTGTACGGGAGCGACCACCCGAAGAAGTTGCAGCTCGCCTTGCACAGCAGGAAAAGCAAGAACAAGTTAAGATTGAGTGTATGTAAACCAGACGGCTTCTTAAGCACTTTGCGTCATCTCCGTCAGTTGCTGTCTTTAGCCATCGGCACACATTTGTGATCCATCAGCTAGTTTGGTTTCTTTAGTGGCATTTGTCTGTGTACCACCTTTATTTCATCATTTGTATTCTTTCCATTTAACCTCATTTTTCCTGGGTAACAAAGGCTGTTCTTAGTGTATAGTTGGAGAAAATTCCAAATAATACTTGTACTTAATCCATTTGTGTTTATTAGGGTTCGTGCTAAAGATTCTTTGTGTTCTGTGGAACAGAAGTTGTTTATGTTTTGGCAACTTCCCTGAAAGCCTTTTAATTGTTTAGCTCATAAATTTATTGGTACAGGTCAAAATGGCGCCTGCTGTGGTTTATTACCAGCCTTCGGACTCTGTCTAGTGGCCCTCTTATCTGACAGTGGTGGGAGGTGAAATGTATTACACATGGCTGGTTTCCAGCTAACTGAAGCATATTCCCTTTTAAATTTTGATTTTATGTTAAACTTTTTGATGGTTTTTAAAAGAGATATATCAAAAAATGTCTTTTTCTTATCTTAAACAAGGTGTAGGGCACATCATTTCTTGTACTGGGCTGTATAATGATGTCTGTGGAAGTAGGGGATATGTAGCTTTTTGCTGGACTGAGAGGTGTTTATTTTAAAGTCTTATGGCAGTTGTTTATAGTTTTTTTTTTTTTCTTCAAAGATTTTATTTATTTATTTGACAGACAGAGATCACAAGTAGGTAGAGAGGCAGGCAGAGAGAGAGGAGGAAGCAGGCTCCCTGCTGAGCAGAGAGCCCAATGCGGGGCTCGATCCCAGGACCCTGGGATCATGACCTGAGTGGAAGGCAGAGGCTTTAACCCACTGAGCCCGAAGGTGCCTCTCTTTATAGTTTGTGATTGCTTCTCCTCATGTCTTACTTCTGCTTGTCTGTCTGTCTTGAGTGGTTCCTCTTTACCTTCTGATGCTTTGGTTCTGCCCTACTCTCAGGAGGCAGGTTTGTTGCAAAGAGTAGAAGGGACAGAAGGAGCATAGGTGCAGGGCTTTAAGTTTGACTACTTGGATTTTGTTTTATAATTTTGTGTTCTTCTAAGTTATTGGCCATGGTTACAAATAATTGGGAATGTTGAATAAAGACTTCTAAATAAGTGAAATATTTCTATATTTTTTCCCACTTCATAGTTTTTCCTGAATTCTCTTCAATCAAGATCAATTTTTTATTCATGTTTTTATTTTTCACTTTTCACCTTTTATAATGTAGATGCCCTGAAGTTGTACATTTAAGATAGTGATGTCTGCTGTTTTGTAATGCTCCCCCCTCTTTTTTTTTTTTTTTTTTTTTGGATCCAGTTCTTATCTTTCATTTTGGGCAAAGTGAAAATTTTAAGGATTTTTTTCTATCACCTCTTAGTTTTCTCTCAGGCTTTAACTTATTCAGGCTTTATTTATTTACTTTTTTTAATATATTTTTAAAAAGATTTTTATTTATTTATTTGACAGAGAGAGATCACAAGTAGACAGAGAGGCAGGCAGAGAGAGAAAGAGAGAGAGGGAAGCTGGCTCCCTGTTGAGCAGAGAGCCTGATGCGGGATTCGATCCCAGGACCCTGAGATCATGACCTGAGCCGAAGGCAGCGGCTTAACCCACTGAGCCACCCAGGCGCCCCCAGGCTTTACTTTTAAAATGTGTGTCTTTGTAATTCTTAAATCTCTCTCTCTTTTTTAAAAGATTTTATTTATTTATTTGACAGACAGAGATCACAAGTAGGCAGAGAAGCAGGCAGAGAGAGAGGAGGAAACAGTCTCCCCACTGAGCAGAGAGCCCGACACGGGGCTCGATCCCAGCACTCTGGGATCATGACCTGAGCCGAAGACAAAGGCTTTAACCCACTGAGCCACCTAGGTGCCCCTGTATTTGTAATTCTTATTGAGAATCAAAGCACCAGGGGCAATCTTGGTGGCTCGGTTGGTTAAGTGTCTGCCTTTGGCTCACTCAGGTCATGATACTGAGTCTCACATCGGACTCCCTGCTCTGCAGGGAGTCTGCTTCTCTGCCTACCCCTACCCTGTGCTCGTGCTCTCTCTGTCTCTCTCTCACTCTTTCTCAAATATAAAATCTTTAAAAATAACACAAAATCAACAAGTGGAACCACATCAAAAAAAGCTTTTGTATAGCAAAAGAAACAACTAACGAAAGAAAAAGGCACCGCACCGTGCGGAGTAGGAGAGACCATTTGCAAACCTTAAGTCTGATAAGGGGTTAATACCCAAAATATATATGGAACTCCTACAACTGAATAGCCAAAACAAAACAAGAAAGAAAGATAGGGAGGGAGAAGGAAGAATCAAAATACAGCGAATAGACCTGAAGAAGACTTTGAGCCTGTGGGCCACTGTGAAGTGGTTTACTGTTATCTGTGCTCTCATGTGTGGGGGCGGGGTGTCTCCCCCCAGGCTCCCCCTGCCCCCCTTAACTCATGCATGTTCCCTCTCTGCCTCTTTTTTTCTTTGTACCCCTCTCTTCATACCCCGTGTGTCTTCAGGTGAACCTCAGTCTCACATTCATGGTGTGGTATTTTCTCATCACCTTTCTCCTTTCATCTTTGTTGCATAGGTACCACAGGTGGTTCCTAGGTTCCGTTTGTTCATCTCTAGCTTATGCTGCTTTTGCTCAAAATCACCTTCTATTTTTGTTTTACCTGCCAAATATATTTTCCCTTTTTTAATCATCTGATATGTGATAAATTAGTCTTCTCACTGGCTTGCTTTCTTCAGATGACCATTTTGCCATTTTAGTATTACATCTGGAGTCATCCCTTGCTTTATTTATTTATTTTTAATTAGGTTTCTTTTTGATTCCTGAAGCAGCATGTAGAAATATGATTTTAGTAGGTTGTAGCCTCTTGCATCGTGGTATCTGGCTGTTTCTTGACTTCTTTTACAGAAAACACTGTCCTTTCCAAACCACTGTTTCTTTTTTGTTGCCTTGTTTACTTATCCTTTTCTTTCTCTTGGTTGTCTGTTATCTCCTTATATCTTGGTGATATAAGTTGCTGTGAGTATCCCTTCATGCTGAGCTGAAATGGGCATCTCTTTTTCCCTGTGGATCTATGGGACCATTATTTAAACTGAACAATGCTGATGGTTATGCTAAATTTATAGCCTCTAGTAGCTATAAGGGGCTAACAGTGCCTTAAACTTGGTTCCTCCCATTTGAAGTATATGCTAGCCTTCTTTAAGCAATTTTTTGTCTTGGAGAAAACAAAACAAAACAAAATACTTCTTATTTTGAAAAAATTCAGTTGTATATAAAAGCAAAAATATGAACCCCCATAGGTCTGTCCACCAGATTTAGTAATTACTAACATTTTACCATACTTGCAAATGAAATGATTCTCTAAATCTGTGTTTTTATTTTTTACATTTTTGAGGAAATGCAAAGGAAGACTCAGTAGGAGAAGCAGGGAAGTTTACAATAAAGTTATTTAGCAGGGAGGGATTTGTTTTTTACTGTTCTTTGTATTTCAGCTGTAGCCAGGAGCTTAGAAGATGCTCTGAGCCAAACTGCTCACATCACTCAGCAGGCCATTATTGCTCAGAACGCCGCGGTGCAGGCTGTCAATGCGCACTCCAACGTCTTGAAAGCAGCCATGGACAATTCGGAGGTGAGCCAAAGAATGGGTAGCCATGTAGTATTTAAGACTGATTTCTTCCTTTTAGTATGGGCTTTCTCCCACTAAGTGAAGACTATGAGAGTAATTTTTTTTTTTTTAAATAAGCAAGACAGGAAAAATCTTTGCATGTTGTTTTTAATGAGTTTCCTATAGTGCTTTATCTCACAACAATGATACAGTACAATAATTAGTTCATATTTGCTCTCGTATCTTAATAGTGCTTGAGTATTATTTTGTTCTTTTTTGCTTTAAAATTGCCAACCATTTTAAATTTCTTTAATTTTTTAATTTTTAATTTTTTTGCCAATCATTTTTTAAAATAAGCTTTTTACTTTAAGATACTTTAAGTTTGACACACAGTTATAAAAAATAATACAAGGGATGCCCAAGTGGCTCAGTCGGTTAGGGATTTTCTCTTGATTTTGGCTCAGGTTATGATCTCAGGGTCATGAGATCTAGCATGGAGCCCCACATCCGGCTCTGGGCTGGGCATGGAGCCAGCCTGCTTAAGAGTCACTCTCTCCCTCTGCCTGTCCCCCCACCCCCCCGCTTCACCCCGCCTCTCACACTCTCTCTTTCTCAAAAAAAAAAAAAAAAAAAAACAAAAAACCAGAAATCCCACGTACCTCCAAATACCAGCTGTTTTATTTTTATTAGTTTGTTGGGTGGGGAGTCTGACACAGGACTTCAACTCATGACCCTGAGATCAGGATGTAAGCTGAGATCAAGATTTGGGTGCTTAACTGACAGAGCCACCCAGGTGCCCCCAAACCAGCTATTTTTTTTTTTTTAAGATTTTATTATTTATTTATTTGACAGAGAGAGAGAGAGAGCACGCACAAGTAGGCAGAGAGGCAGGCAGAGGGAGAGGGGGAAGCAGGCTCCTGCTGAGCAGAGAGTCCAGTGTGGGGCTTGATCCTAGGACCCTGGGATCATGACCTGAGCTGAAGGCAGAGGCTTAACCCACTGAGCCACCCAGGTGCCCCCCAAACCAGCTATTTTAAATGCTTATGTTGATTATTTAACTTACATTGAGCACATCAGAGAATAAATTAAAACAGTAGTACTGGGACGTAATAAGTTTTTTTTAGTAATTACATTCAGTTATTCAGTGTGTAAAAATGTATTTAGATACCAGGTTGTTTGAAGAGTAAAAATAAATACATGAACTGTGAATCTCAGGGATCAATACCTTGTGCGATAAGTAAAGTTACTTTGCCACTATAACTGTGGGCTTTTTACAGGATTTAAACATGCTTCATGTTGCTTTAGTCCTAGGCACATACATCACAGAAAAGTTAGAGATGTAAACAACTAGAAATTAGAACCTTTAAAAAAACTTTAAGAAAATTCTGGTTTATTCAATGTCCAAGAAAAAAATTTAGATTTCAGTCAAAGTTCAGTCGGGAAAGTGGAAACCACACAGAGAATACTTAATATTTCGGTTATACAGGTGTGGGAAGGGTGTAAGTTGTAGGATATCAGGAATTTGGGTTCAAACCAAAGTAGACTGGTAAGTTTCAGAAGGACATTGATTAGAAGCTTTAAATATCAGTGGTATTACTTTGGTGAAAGGCTCCATAAGAGGGTATTTCCTCTTCCCAATGAATGCACAGCATGTAATACATGTGCATTAGATAGTATGAAATCTGTTGAAATCAAGATTTTACAACTAAAGGACATCTTATGGTAATGGTTAACTAGATTAGGGGATATTAGCTGGTGTTACAAAATTATCAGAAACATTAATGAAGATAAGTTTTAAAATGTTAAAAATGGATTCCAACTTCTTTAAAAAAAAAAACTGCTGATGCACAAAGGCTCTTAAAATAGATACAGAATTACTTTCTCAAAGCCGTGTTTGGAAACAGTTTGGACTCCCTCCCATTGATAGTAGGGGAACCTAGTGTCTATTCCACACAACGGCTTATCCTTGGACCTCTGTAAGGATTTTCAAAGAAGACTTTTGTATATATATAAAATTAACATCTTACAAAATTCAGGGGTGGGTTTGACAGTAGTTGATTTTCACTTTACCAATTATAGAGGGTCATTTTTTAGGATAATGTTTTGGAGGAGTAAGGACTGCACAGATGTATAAACTTTCTACTTACCCTTAAACTGATTTTGGTAGACAGACCTGCAGTTAAGAGAATTTTAAATAATGATGCTTCGTTGAAGAATAAACAATTCATAAAGTTATTGTTCTTACAGATCTTTTCTGCTTCATATTCTCCTTTTGTGAATGTAATAAAAATACTGTCTCTCCTTAGAAGATGCTTATATGCACTAGAACACAGTCTTTTACAGTTTTAGTGATTGGTTTTGATGGGGTTCATGGACTTCCTTGATTCTAACCATGAACCTTAGGTTAAGAGATCCTACTCTGAAGAAATGCCATATATAAGTTTTTACCTTTGAATTTAATGCCCTTGTTTCTAAATTTAGCCACGGTGGTGTATCCTGTGACTGTAATAGCGATAATTCATGTTTACACAAGTAAAACCTTTTGTTTAGATTGCAGGTGAGAAGAAGTCGGCTCAGTGGCGCACAGTGGAGGGTGCATTGAAGGAACGCAGAAAGGCAGTCGATGAGGCTGCTGATGCCCTTCTCAAAGCCAAGTAATTACTCATGGACTTTAACAAGTAATTAGGGCCTCCTGGTGGCTTTCTTTGGGCTGGGTTTTCTTTGTATTGCCTGTATACAAACATGAGGCAGAGAAACCCTTCCCTCCCTTCACCTCTCCTTGATTTGTATCGGTATCAGGAACACAGAGGCTTAAAAAGGAGAGAGGGAATAAAATATAATTAGGCCAAAGTAAATTTGGCAGAAACCTATATAAAGGATCTTGTATAAAAAGCAGTTTTTCTTTTAGGTGATGTATCTCTACGGGTTTACTGAGATTCTGCTGTAATTTCAAGATTTTTCAGGGGTGGTTTAGGCAGTTTTATCAGAATTTTGAGAGTATGTCACAGTCTCTTTGTTTTAACTATCAAAGTAGTTAGTAAATAGTAGGTCTAGTTTTATGCCATCTTGACCTCGATTCCTAGAATTTGGCTAAAACTAGGATCAAGCAAGCCAAGTATAAAGTCAGCCTCTGATGCTGGAAACCTACATTTGACTAAAGGGTCTCATTAGCCTCTCAACTTGGAATCACTCATTCAAAATTTTGTTGTGATTTTTGATAAAGTATTATTCATAGAGAAAGTATTTATTATTCATAGAGAAAGGTGAAGATAAAGAGAAAGTATTTACTATTCATTCACGGCAGCATATCTTTTAGGAGTTTTAAGACGTTATGCTCACATCACTAAACCTTGAGTTGGGACTCTTGAGTTCTGTGTTTTGTGGTGGCTAGGCCGCAGTTCATCCAGTTTGTGAAACATTCTGAATCATGAGGGCTCCTCGAGACCCATGTGTATTTGCTCAGTGAGCTCCTTGGCTTCCTCCCTTGCTTCTGCCTTCTCTATTAAGCGCTTTCTCAGCGGAAGGGCAGTCGGCATAATCCATGCAAAAGCTGCCATTTATTCAGTGCGCTGGATGTGGCAGTCGCTGTGCCAGGTACTTCTCATTGATTTCTTCTAATACCCATATAAGGGTGAACAACAAAGGAGAGGTGGATCTGGGAGTTGAATCCAGGTTTTCCTGGTTCTGAAGCCTGTGTATTCCATGTATACCATGCTCCCTGTCTGGTTCATGCTAGTAAATCTAGCTTCTGACCAAGCTGTTTTCAGTTAGTAAGGAAAGCTGCTTTCTGTATACATTGTGAAAAAACACTTGAGTAATTTTTTTCAAATTACATTTTTTCCTAGCTTCTTAACAATTGTATGCTGTATTTACATCAAGCTCTTTGCTAAAGTTGATGAGGAATAATACTAAATCTTTGTTTTGTTTTATTGGTTTCTAGAGAAGAGCTAGAGAAGATGAAAAGTGTAATTGAAAATGCAAAAAAAGAAGAGATTCCTGGGGCCAAATCTCATATAACTGCCGCCGAGGGGAAACTTCACAACATGATAGTTGATCTGGATAATGTGGTCCAAAAGGTATGTTTCTTAAAAGCATTAAAATTTTTTTTTTAAATTTTTTTGAGGGACCATGAAAGTAAGAGAGAACACAAAGCGAGTGGGAGAAGCAGACTTGCCGCTTAGCAGAGCCCAATGCGGGGCTCAATCCCAGGACCCCGAGATCATGACCTGAGCCAAAGGCAGAGGCTTTTTTTTTTTTTTTTTTTTTTGAGATTTTTAAATATAATCCTTCAGTCAAAGAATTTGAAGAATTTGGGAAAATAATAAGATTCCTTTCTTTTTCTGTTTACCCCTGCAAAGAATAGAAGTTGTTACTAATCTTGTGATCTCTCTCTCTGTCAAATAAATAAACAAAATCTTAAAAAAAAAAAAAAAAAGATGGTAAAGGGCTTGTCTGCATTATAGGACTTATGTTCCTTTTTCTGAGCTTTCCTTTCTGTGGGGCTCGATCCCAGGACCCTGAGATCATGACCTGCGCTGAAGGCAGAGGCTTTAACCCACTGAGCCACCCAGGCGCCCCCCTTTTTCTGAGCTTTAGCTTTCTCTCTATATATTAGTTATATATTCTCAGCCAACATATAAGTACATGACTATAATGCCTCCTTTTTTTTTTGGATGATAATGATAATTTCTGTTCACTTTAATCCATACCCCATGTATTTGTTCAGGTCAAAGCAGCTCAGTCTGAGGCTAAGGTTGTATCTCAGTATCATGAGCTGGTGGTCCAAGCCCGGGATGACTTTAAACGAGAACTGGACAGTATTACTCCAGAAGTCTTGCCAGGGTGGAAAGGCATGAGTAAGTACAACTGAAGTGTTGGTACTTTCCTGTTTTTGTGCTTAAAAACTGTTCAGCTAAACTTGCTTCAACCCCATTCATCTAATCCAAACCCCTCTGGTATGCTTATCTCAATTTGTTGACAGTACAGTGTTTTCCACATTTTATTTGTCATAGCCATAATAGGTGACAGTGCTCCCATGGTTTAGTTCCAGCCAGTGTTTGATTCCAGAACCAATGGTTCTATTCAGATCTCTGCTACTTAGGAAAAAATAATTCAGAATCCAGGTAATTCAGAGTGACATTTTAACCTTAAATCTATTAGAATATTGTATATATATGTAAAATTATGCAAAGCCTTTGGTACTTTAAAAATATTTGTAATGAATTGAGGCACGCCTCAGGACTGGTCTGATGACATGGTGGAAACTCATTTGGTGAGAAGGAAATCATCTGTATGACTATCAGCTTGCAGATAGCTCAGACTGCAGGGAACTTTAACCATGTTTTATACAGTGTAACTGCAGAGGATTGTTATTTCTTCCTGAAGTGCTCTGAGAGTACTAATAGTCACATAAATTACCAGTCTCAACAAATTCAAAATACATTTGCTACTGTCTGTTAGAAGCTGAATGTAAGGTAGGAACTGAACTGGTGTTTTAGGCCTCTCTGAGCCTATGTCAGAATGTATGTACTACCTGATCCAACTGGTCAGCTCCTCGGTATGTGCTTAAGAAGATACATGGGTGCTCAAGGAGACTCATAAAATATTCATAGCAGCCCTGTATTTGTAAGAGCAGAAAAATCAGAAACTGGGCGCCTGGGTGGCTCAGTGGGTAAAGCCGCTGCCTTCGGCTCCGGTCATGATCTCAGGGTCCTGGGATCGAGTCCCGCATTGGGCTCTCTGCTCAGCAGGGAGCCTGCTTCCCTCTCTCTCTCCCGGCCTCTCTGTCTACTTGTGATCTCTCTCTATCAAATAAATAAAATCTTTAAAAAAAAAAAAGAAAAAAGAAAAATCAGAAACTGCTAAATGCACCTCCCATGTGGCAGTATAAGTGAATGAACTAAAACTATGGCTCTCAAACATAAATGTTAAGACAAAAAGTTGTGAAAGAATACAAAGAGTAGGGTACCACTTACGTGAAGGTTAAGAACATACAAAACAGGGACGCCTGGGTGGCTCAGTTGGTTAAGCAGCTGCCTTCGGCTCAGGTCATGATCCCAGCGTCCTGGGATCGAGTCCCACATCAGGCTCCTTGCTCCGCGGGGAGCCTGCTTCTCCCTCTGCCTCTGCCTACCACTCTGTCTGCCTGTGCTCGCTCGCTCTCTCTCTAACAAATAAATAAAAAAATATTTAAAAAAAAAAAAAAAAAGAACATACAAAACAATGTGCCATTTTAGGATGCATATGTATATAAAATCTAACAAGATGAATGGTAAACACCATATTTAGAGCTAGTGGTTAGCACCATTGGGAGGAGGGAGGAGGAACCTTTAGGGGGAGCATAGGTAGATGTTGCCAGGATGGGAAAACGAAGTGCAGATTGTAGATTGTCTTTGTTTCCAGGGGACAGTTCCTTTATTGCTATAGATTAGTAGAAAGTCTCATCTGTGTGCTTTGTTGAGACTGACATCTCATTTTCTTCATCTTGCCAATTTTTCCTGCAACACTGGAACAGATTCCTGTTTTTTGGTTTTTGTTTTTTTTTTGGGGTGGGGGATGTCTAATACCAGATTACACAGTTGACTTCTAGAGCCATTTTGGGTGAAAAATACCTGTCTTTGAATTTAAGAGTCATGCCCATGATGTTAAGCTCATGCTGAGAGGCAGGAGACTGGCTGTGGTTCCCTCTCCTGTCACTGTGTCATCAAGGTGGTGCCCGTGACAGAATATTGATTTCTTAAGTATTTGAAATGTCTGGAGAGGCCTGTACAGAGAACAGAGTCCAGACTGGGGCTTAGTGAAATACGCGATGAACCAATGTAAATGGAGGGCTGGGGAGTAAATGAGAATGATAGTTTCTGTGTAAAAACTAAGTTGATTGCTTCAGCAAAAATACAGATGAGTCCCTGGAAACCAAAGCTACTTTTATTTTTTTTTTATTTTTTATTTTTTTTAAAGATTTTATTTATTTATTAGACAGATCACAAGTAGGCAAAGAGGCAGGCAGAGAGAGAAGGGAGGAAGCAGGCTCCCTGCTGAGCAGAGAGCCCGATGCAGGGCTTGATCTCAGGACGCTGGGATCATGACCTGAGCCGAAGGCAGCGGCTTTAACCCACTGAGCCACCCAGGCACCCCGAAGCTACTTTTAATATGAATGAGTCTCTTATTTTGTAAAATGCTAGAATTTACCTGGATTTATATTGTTCTATGTCCTTTTATGTTTTAGGAAATTAATTGTTTTGCTTTTTAATACTTAAGTATGCTTTTTCTGTTACTGGTTTCTGGTTCCCTATTTCTTTTTGGATATTCCTATTTAATGATTAATAACTGGAATATGTAAGTTCTTTTTTTCAAACTTTTCTTCTTTTCCTTTGTAGGTATTTCTGACCTAGGTGAGTAATTTTGTGTGTTTTTAAACTTAGAAGCTTTTGTTTTGTGTCTTAAAATACTGAAGTCTTTTTGTCTATGGTTCTTTTATTAAAGCATCTGAATAATTTGTAACTGAACTATGTTGCGTGTGATAAATCTGATTTCGATATTTTGGGCATGCATGTGCTCTCAGGAACAGAAATGTTTCACCAAGTGATTGGAAATCTGTAGATAGGTAGATCGATATCTATATGTATTTTAAAGCTTTCATTATGTAAAATTCCAGTAACAAGTGGGAGAGCTCATAGATTCATCACCCAACTTTAGTAATTTTCAACACATGGCTTTTGTCATTTATTTCCCAGCTTCTGTGGAATCAGATCCCAAATATCATATATCCTTTTCAGTTACAAATAACTTCCATATTTAAAAGAAAAAAAATCACTGTACCATTATCACACCTAAAACAGTAATTCCTTAATATCATCACATGTCTGTTTGGTGTTCAGTTAACCCCAATCATTTTATAGAATGAGGTTTTTTAGTTTTATTTGAATCAGTATCCAAAGGAGCTACACGTGTTGAATTGGATCAGTAAGTTTCTTATCCCCACTTTATTTTTTGCTTCTCAGTTCTTATACTGTGGAATTGAGTCATTCATCATGTAGTATTTCCCACACTCTGGATTTTGCTGTTAAAGCTGTAATTCTTAACCTACAGTAATGTGTCAGAATACTTTTGGAATGTGAGATTTGAAAACAAAATACATGCATAAGCCTAAGTTAGAATCTTCGGGCATGTGTATTTTAAAAAGCTTGACAAGTGATTCTTATGGGCAGTTCTGGTTGCAGATCATTGTCCTGGGTAACGTCATCTGTTTAAGAAAAGGTATAAAAACTCTTACTAGTAAGAGAAAAGTCAGAGAATCTGAATTTGAGATATAACAGAAAAGAATATTAGAATGCCTGTTATGACTAATCACAGTAATGCATGAGCGAAAATATAGAAGTGTGTATATATAAACTGTTTTTAGAAGCAAAATTAGGATAAATTATAAAGTCTATTTATATTTAGTTCAGATTGGAAGTCCTAATTTGGGTTCCTGGAAAAGAACTGATAATATACTTGAAGGCCTACCTAAATTACTTCGCTTGGAATTGAACATGTCTTAGTTGGACACAGGCTGTGAATTTCTGAGGGCAGTGGAGAATCTAAATCTGCTTCAAAGGGTTAGCTACCCTTTGCTTTCTTTACAGCTGTTAAAATTAAATTACTGTCACTTGAAGTGGGTATGTTGTACATGTTTAGTTTTGGTGAAATCATTAACATTTTAATGTCATTTTCTGTTTAGCTGACAAGCTGACTACTGAAGACCTGAACTCTCTGATTGCTCATGCGCATCGCCGCATTGACCAGCTGAACAGAGAGCTGGCAGAACAGAAAGCCACAGAGAAGCAGCACATTGCACTAGCCTTGGAAAAACAAAAGCTAGAAGAAAAGCGCGCATTTGACTCTGCAGTGGCAAAAGCATTAGAACATCACAGAAGTGAGATACAGGCCGAACAGGACAGAAAGGTAGAGGAAATGAGAAATTGAACGTGAATCCACTTGAATAGCTGCTTCTAGAGTTAATATCAACAGTTACTGACTTTAAAATATTAGATGTAAGTCATGCTGACACATCATTGAATTGGCCCTTGTTCTAGTCAGAACTTCTAGGGAAGGATTGTTGTAGCAGAGTTCTTTATGTTGAGCAGATGCTGAAGTGAAAGGAAGTAACAAGCTCTTGGTATCCGGGATTATCTACTTTATCTTTTCCAGGTGGAGCCGCTGTCCCCTAAAGTGGTGCTAAAAGAATCTCTGTTGGATTGAGTGTCTTTTTTCTCCGCCAGTGTTTTGGTTAAGAATGGATGAGATTGCTCCTTTTAGTCTTGTGTCAGTGCACGTCATGTATTAAATAGGTGTCTCCGGGTTGATTTGGGCACCTGAGTACTTAGCTTCCTTCGTGAGCATTCCCTCCCCCATGAAGTTCTTTTCTCGCTAGCTGCCAGGACACCACACTCCCCTGGCCTGTCTCCCACCTTGCTGGCCACTCCTTTGCCCCCTTCTTGGCTCTGCCTCCCAAATAGGAGCATGTACTGGCCGAGGTTCTGAAACCTTTTATCCATCTAAACTGTCTCCAGGTGCTCTTATCTAGACCTGGGACTGAGAAGGTTAATTCCTGTCTGTCACGGGGACATTTATGTTGCTAGTTCTGGCCTCTGCCTCACCTTCAGATTCGTCCTATCCAGCAGCTGACTTGATGTCTCTACCTGGCTTCTCAGTAGTTGTTTGAAACTCAGACTCAGTTGTTTCAAACTCAGTTTTTTATTCAAAGCAAATTTCTTGACTCTCCCCAACCTGTTTCCCAGTCCCTCAGCTTGTTTCTTTCTAAATCTCCATCCCCAGTTGCTTAAGCCAGAAACATGCTTAGTTGTTCCTCTGTCAGCTTTCACACCCGTCCATCGACATATCCAGTTCTGCATCCAAAGTAAACCCCAACTTTGTCCCCCTTCTCTAAGTCCAGATTATCATCATAACAGTTTCCCTTCCCATAACAGCCCCCCCCCGCCTTTTTAAAAAAATAGATTTATTTTTTGGTGGGAGGAGTATAAGCTTGGGGAGGGGAAGAGGGTGAGAAAGAATCCTCAAGCCGACTCTCTGCTAAGTGCCGAGCCCATGGTGGGGCTTGACTCCAGGACCCTAATAAGATCATGATGTGAGCCGAAACCAGGAGTCAGCCATTCAACCGACTGTGCCACCCAGGAGCCCCCAGGTTCTGTTTTCATACCCATCTTTCTGTGTCTATTTACATGGCAGTTGGTTCTTCTAAAACCCATTCACATCAGACGCTAGGCTGCTGAAAACCTTGCACTGACGGCCCACTGCTTTTAATAAAAAAATCCAAATTCTTAGCCCATACCAAAAAGGCCTCTTGATCTCATTCCTGTTTGCTGTGAGCCAGGCTTCCCTTACTTCCCTTATTGCCTGTTTTTGCCAGGTGCCCTGGTTTTTTTGTTTGGTCTTGTACCTTCACTACTTACTCTGCCCTAGACTGTTTGCTCTGCCTTATACTTTGTTATACTTCCTCTCTTTAAACCTTAGTTCTAAGCTTGGATGTTACCTTCTAGAACAGCAAGACTTTTCCTGTTCTTACAGTGTAGATTCTGTCTTCCTTTCCCTCATACTGCTTTATTTATTTTCTAAAAGTAAGTATCACAATCTGAGATGTCCAGTTTATCTATTTACTGTCTGATCCCTATATTGTACATTATATGAGAACAAAAAGTTAGTGTGCCTCCAGCACCGCTGTATCCAAGCATATGGTAAGCACTGCCAAGCCCAGGATTGGCACTTTATAAATATGTATGTACTGACTGAATGGGTTTATTCATTACTTCTGTTCTGAGAAAAAGTAGGTTATGAATTCCAGGTAATTAGTATTAAATAATTTGTAATTATCTAATGGCCAATTATTAGGCAAGTTGTGATAGGCTTTTCATATTTTTGGTTAGATCTGGGCCGTGTTGTGAATCTAAATTCATAGTAAAGTAAGCAGTTTCAGAGTAGTTTTCTTTGTTTAGAAGAAATTGTGTAAAGTAACTGCCAAATATTTATTTATTTTCTTAATAGTTCTTTACAATAGGCATTTATTATTCGTAGGTTACACAGATGGTTGTGGTGAAGCTGTGTTTGATCCCAAGTCTTTGTAGTTATTTCTTTCCATGAGTTGGAATTTGTTAATTGTCACAGGAGTGTGTCATTCAGGAAATGATAGTGTTGGCCTTGTGTAAGATGCAGCCTGGTGATATGGGAGAAACAGAAATGGGGGCCAGAGAGACCCCATTTGAGGTCTGATTTTTGCCATAGCTGTGTGACTTTGTTTTCGAGTCACTTTCCAACATTCAGCTTTCTGATGGATGTCAGAGAGGTCAGGACCACGTCCACATGCGCAGCATGTCAGAGCAGCTCAGGATACGGAAGCTGCTGTCATCCTTTCTCTTTTCTTTCTCTTTTTCTGAAAGCAAATGTGATAATTCCTGTGGTTTCACAGGTAGAGGAAGTCAGAGATGCCATGGAGAATGAAATGAGAACCCAGCTTCGCCGACAGGCTGCTGCCCACACTGATCACTTACGCGATGTCCTTAGGGTACAGGAGCAGGAACTGAAATACGAATTTGAACAGGTGAGGACCTGCGAGAGAGCATCAGCTGCCCTTCAGCCTCCTTTTCCCCTTTACATGAATAGTCTGTCCTTTCCTTTTCATGTGCTCTGGATGTCATTGCCCCCAAGGGTATGGAAGAGTGAGGAAAGATTGCTAATGGCACCCAGCCTTGGCGCACTGGGGCGTTTGTATATTTGTAGCACTGCTGTTTTTCACAGAAAGATGTACCTGTGTGTTACTTATCACATGTGTTTTTATCTGTGTCCTAGTTACTTGGAGCCTTCAAATCTTTAGGGAGGGTTGGTACAGGGGGTTTCAAGAATGCAGATGGTGCTTGACATGTGTAACTCCTGCTTTCTCTCCACAAACTCCTATGGATTATGTGGTAGTGCTCAGATTTTTATATCTGAGGAAACTTCCCAGAGAGGTTAGGTTTGGAAATCACAGCAAGACAGGTATCTTTAATCATAACTTGTTTCTATTCAGCAAGCCATTTATAATATATTAACTTATTTTGTCTCACAAGAAGAGAAGGAGGTTTTCCACGTAAGGATATCTTCCAGAAAATTGAAATTTATGCCAATATGAAAAGGTATTTTACTTTAAATTTATTTAATGGGTATTTTTCTGAGAAAAGAATGAGTATATAAGCTCTTGAATCAGGAATATTGAATACAGTTTATTATGTTGGGGTGGTAGTATGTTACTTTATTTTCTCAGGTTGGCACTTTCTCCTTTTGTAATAGTTTGAGTTCTCCTCTTCCTGGTCTGCTTCCTCTAATACTAAGTTCTGTCAGTAAATTTGTAGAAAATCACATCTGCTATGAGTTTTAGGAAATTTTCGAAACCTTACACATAATAGAGGAATTTTCCTGACAAATGTTTGAAGATTTTAAAGGCACTCTTGCTTGTGGAGATGGCAGTTGCTGGAAGACTGTAGTGTCCTAATAAATGCCATGCACTGAAGTAGCACCACTCTTTTCTGGACACTATTTATGTTTTATTTCAGGACCTGTCTGAGAAACTGGCAGAGCAAGAGTTAGAGTTTCGTCGGCTCAGTCAAGAGCAAGTTGACAACTTCACTTTGGATATAAACACTGCCTATGCCAGACTGAGAGGAATCGAACAGGCTGTTCAGAGTGAGCTCATGGGCCTCTTACAGTTTTATTCAGTCCAACTTCTTAGGATAATTTGTTGGTAGCAGGACAATGAGATACATCCATCAGCATTAGGGTATAACGATGCTGAAGTCGTGCTATTAAATTTTATTCATTTCTGTGAAAATTAGCCCAGATTTGATAAGTTTGGAACATAGAGAGTTTGTGAGAGGAAATTAAAAAGAATCTAAAAATTAAATCTAAATACTTGAAGTTTTAGTCAGTGTGTGATAGACCGGAGATCACCATTTACAAGGCAGGTTACCCAGCACACTTTGGTTATGTCTTACGTGTCCTGAGAGGAACAGAAGGCCAGTGTATCCCCATGCTCGCCCTCCGGCTCTACTGACCTGTCTCCGGTCCTATTTTGAAGGTGGTGATTTGCTGATTCCACTGACCAAACGGACAGTAGTTATTCTGAGGCTTCCATGTGCCACACTGAAAGGGAAATGTCCTGATAGGATGTTGATAAAATGAGTTTGTTGGGGGGGGTGTTAGAGAGCCATCTTTGCCAGATAAGTATAAAAATAAACTACTCATGAAATTTCAAGATCCAGTAATCCATTATGTTTACTTGGCATTAACATAAGTCTTAGCCTAGTTTACGTATGTTTCTCAAACATTCTAAAATAAATATCTGAATTAGATACCATGTATTGTCCTAGATGCCACAGGAAAAGAGACTCAGTTGTGCTTGTACACATGCATCCTTTCAGTTTTCTCCATGGGTTTACTAAAAACAAGGCCTTATTGGGGCACCTGGGTAGCTCAGTCAGTGGAGTGTCTGGCCCTTGATCTCTGCTCAGGTCATGATCTCGGTCATGAGATCGAGCCCTGCATCAGGCTCCACACTGGACATGGAGCCTGCTCACGATTCTGTCCCTCCCTCTGCCCCTCCCCTGCTCTCTCTCTTTAAAAAGAAAAAGAGTGCTCAAGTTAGGCTTGCAGTGTTGCCTCATGAAGAGGCCAGCTTTCTAGGAAAGAACACGCCAGAAATGGTGGTAGATGAGGTTGGAAGAGGCTCTCTCTGGCCCCGTTGTTCACACATGTGGCTTTAGCCTGTTAGGGGTGCAGGGTGCATCAGATTTCTGGAGGTATTTGAGGAGGACATGTAGTCAGATGGAGAGAAAAATGTTTTTCTTTGCCTTTTTTCCCTTGATAGGTCATGCAGTGGCTGAAGAGGAGGCCCGAAAAGCCCACCAGCTCTGGCTGTCGGTGGAGGCGCTCAAGTACAGCATGAAGACTGCATCTGCAGACCTGCCCACCGTGCCGCTGGGTAGTGCGGTCGAGGCCATCAAAGTCAACTGTGGCGATAGTGAATTTGCCCAAGCTTTAACCGCAGCTATCCCTCCAGAGTCCCTGACCCGTGGGGTGTACAGTGAAGAGACCCTTAGAGCCCGTTTCTATGCTGTTCAGAAACTGGCCCGAAGGGTAGCGATGATTGATGAAACCAGAAATAGCTTATACCAGTACTTCCTCTCCTACCTGCAGTCCTTGCTCTTATTCCCGCCTCAGCAACTGAAGCCGCCCGCGGAGCTCAGCCCTGAGGATATAAACACTTTCAAATTACTGTCCTATGCCTCCTATTGCATTGAGCATGGTGATCTGGAGCTGGCAGCCAAGTTTGTCAATCAGCTGAAGGGGGAGTCCAGACGAGTGGCACAGGACTGGCTGAAGGAAGCCCGAATGACCCTAGAAACTAAACAGATAGTGGACATCCTGACAGCATACGCCAGCGCCGTAGGAATAGGAACCACTCAAGTACAGCAAGAGTAAGGTCTAGGAAGAGTTTTGTAAAGTCGTATTTTATGTGAAAGGGAATCAGCAGTGATACATGAAGGGTTTGCAACAGGGTCCCAGAATTGTTTAGAAAGGAGCAGGTTACAAGTACCGTTCTAAATGTTAACACCTGTTGCATTTATATTATTTCCACTTGCTATCATGTCAGTGAACTCCAGGAGTATTTTCTTTGCAACTTGTGTAACATTTTCTGTTTTTCAGGTTTTACTGATCAGGCTCGTGAGCCAGTCAAAATAATGTTTGTGATCCCTGTGACTACTGATTCTGCCCTTGGAGCAAACTGAATAAAACAAAAAGATGAAAACTGAGTAGCTTATCCCTTTTCAAAAAGTACCATTTCTAGTTCATTGTATGTGTAGACAATTTCCTTGACAAGTGGCAATAGCAGAAGTAGGAAGTCCTGGGCACTGAGTTTCCCGGTCATGAACTGGGTTCCGAAAGTGCAAGATCTGTTTTTGGCTTTGAAGGTTCTGGTGAACTGATTCCTGCTGGTCAAACTCAAAAGAGTGATGTACAAGGCACAATGTCAAAATATTTATAATGGGTGATTAAAAGGCACTAGAAATAGTATCTGAGACTTTTAAAGTTGCTACCACAGGAAAAACTTTTATTTTACATTGGGACCCTATATATACACACACCCGTGTGCATACATAAAACAGTTTTTCCAAACCACTGCTAGCCCCTTTCTATTTGTGATGTACTGTTTTCTGGTCTGTTTCATTTAAAAAAATTTTTTCTTTTATGCACAAATTAATTCAACAGCCCTCAAAACAGGTCACAGCTCTCGGTTCTGAAACACTGGTAATTGACCTTGCTCCTTTCCAGTACTTGGACTGAATCTCTTCATTGAAGTGGGGATAGTGAGCCTGGAAACGTCACGGGATTGAATAATTTTGTGGTATATTTAAACTGGATTGCCATAAAACCCAGAGAACTTTTTAGTTCACGTCTCTGAAGGTTAGGACAATTGCCATATTGGGTAAACGTTAACAAATTCCTTTTTTTTTTATTCCATGAAAATACTGTCAAAAAATTTTTTTTTGTAATTTTCATTTTTGTTGGAGTTTGTGTGTTCACGAAGAGACTGAGGAGGCACTTTTTTTTTAAATTTTATTTTTTTTTAAGATTTTTATTTATTTGACAGACAGATCACAAGTAGGCAGAGCAGCAGGCAGAGAGAGAGGAGGACGCAGGCTCCCTGCTGAGCAGAGAGCCCAATGCGGGGCTCAATCCCAGGACCCTGGGATCATGACCTGAGCCGAAGGCAGAGGCTTTAACCCACTGAGCCACCCAGCGCCCCTGAGGAGGCACTTTTATCTGAGCAAAGTAACTGCAAATTCTAAAGGAGAGGAATTCTGTTTTCTATTTCTGCAGGTGTGTGCCAGACCCTGAATTTGGATTGTTACATTGAGTTTGCATGGCACTTGACCTTTGATTTGGAGATCTTTTGGTCCTGTTTTGGCCTTGGTTGATATTGCTAATGCTCCTTATGTTCTTCCTGAGTAGATTTTTAAATCAACAAAATATATACAGTGTCTCTGATAGAACACATGCATTGTGTAATGCCCTTGATTTCTGCAGTTAGAATGGGCTATTTTTACCAGAAGATAATGAGGCTGTTCTAAATTCAGCCTTTCTTCCCTTTGGAATGGCATGGAATTAACACAATACATTAACTCGCAAAGCTGCTTACCTGTTTGTCATAGTAAAGGTGCATGTCATTTGTTCTACTTATGTAGCATGTAAAGTATTACCGGTTATGAGGAAATCTAAATTTCTCTAGGAGCTGGGAAACAACTCTCATCAGATGTGATTCTCTGAGCTCGTAAGCAGCAACCAATACTGAATGATTTATTTTAGCTCAGTCATTCAAAATAATGAAGACCACTGGCCTTCAAGTTTTAGTAGTTCCATTAACAAAGCTCCTTACCCCCTGCTGCCTGTGGGAAAACGGGGTGATGTTGAAAGGGGATGCTCGGTCAGGCTTTGGTTTTCTCTCCTTATGCGTAGCGAGACTCCCATCTTCCTGAGATGTTATGCAGCAACCCTCAAGTAAAAAGGGCCTTTACTTGGGTTCTCAGTTGTCCTTGGGAACCCAGAAGGGCAAGGGGAAGATGGCAATAACCCTGGACCGTTAGAGGCAGGCAGCTTCACTCCAGGTTTTTACTTCAACTATAGGTGGTAAGTTACATCTCTGCCACTTCTGACTTGATCGTGTGAAGCAAATCATTATTTCTGTCTTGCTTTCATTGTCTCAATCTATTTGAGCCTTAAATTGGGTTACCTTACTGCCTCCCTCTTGAGTGCTGTAGGAAGTGTTCCTCAGCATTTTAAACTCATGTCTCCAGATACAACATTAAAACTCTGATCTTTGCTTTAATGTTTCAAAATCAATAATGTAACTAAAATGCAGTTTTAGATAGTCTTTTTTAAGGTATATAGTCTATTCCTTAGTATTAATTTAAATCCTCTGTTCTTTCTTAACAGGTTCTGGATAAAAGCAGTCTCCCAAGTCCCAAATGAGTTGTCCCACCAGTTTTAAAGTAACTTGCTTGAACTCAATGCAGAAGAACAGATAATCTAACATGAATGGGAAATAAAAAGGATTATCAGGCAATTCACTCTTCATCAGGTCCAGTGCAAAGCTGAACCCCCTTCTCCCCATGTCCTTCCACTCTGTTTCCTTCTCCCTGATGCATTTAGGGACCCTGAGGTTAGCAGGAGAGTATCAGAAAGGAAGAGATGGTCAAAGAGGAGGAGGGTAACTGGCCACTCTGCCCCTTTCCAAAACATGGGGAGGTCATGTGGTTTCACTGATTTGTTAGTTCACGCTAGCTGTAGGGACACTGCCCTCGGGTTTTTAGGAAGAGGGTTTCTAGAGGGACTAAGAGGCAAGAGCCAGCAGAGGTGCCACTGTTGTAGGACCAAATTCCACTCGTATTGGTGGCAAAGTTTAGGTTTCCCTGGGAATAAATTCTCATAACCTTTATTCCTCTTGGACATTCTTAGTTTTTTTAAGAGTCTGAAATCCTGCCAAGCTCTGTAGACTGTTCTTGGGCTTGATCTCCAGTCCTGAATTCTCTCAGTTCATGGCTGTGTGGATTGGATGGATAGCATTTTGGCAGGTTAGGCTCCTTCCTGGGCCAGGTTGGATGTTCCTTCACTGCCCAGACCCTATATACCTTACATTCTGTCCTTCCATTACCACATTGCGTTTTGTTAACCAAATCAAATACTTTTCTCTGGTAAATCACCACTCTGCTCCGAAGAGCTGATCTAAATGACTGAACTTGCCCTGAGCAGCCTTGTTGCAGTGACTGCTGTCTCTAAGCATGTCCTATTTCAGTGTTTTTAAAACTTTGTTAACTGCAGGAAAATTTGTGTCATGACCAGATAAACTTAACACATATGTGTATCTATATGCATATGTTTACTGCACTGTAAAATGTATCACAGCTTTATTGCATGTGATGTACTTTGATTTTCTAATTTCAGTATTCTAATCACCACCCACAAAATTCAGCTTCAGATCCTACAGTTTAAAGACCAGACAGTCCATTTTATTGCTGGAGTCCTCAAGTTGTTCTTCTGAACCTCAGATCTGCTAGTTCCTAATTTCCACACACGGGTGATCTGAGGCATACTGAACAAGTTTATTTGTATGTAGCAGGCCTCCTCCCTTGACCCTTCCCATTCCATGGGTCCTGACTCCAGTTTGTTCCTCTCTTTTCTCCTGTTCCTTTTTGATAAGTTTCTTAAAAACAGTTAAACTGTCCTCAGTTCCCAATTTCCAAAAGGCTATTTTTGGATTATTTTAACATGGTTGCTTTATATGCCATTAATGCTCAAAGCTTTTCATAACTTGATTCTGCTCCTAATTAGAATTAGAACTCAGATCTTTCTCCTCATACCATTTTGTTTTCTTTTCATAACTTGATTCTGCTCCTAATTAGAATTAGAACTCAGATCTTTCTCCTCATACCATTTTGTTTAAAACACTGATTTTAGGGGTGCCTGGGTGGCTTAGTGGGTTAGAGCCTCTGCCTCCAGCTCAGGTCATAATCCCAGGGTCCTGGGATTGAGCCCTGCGTCAGGCTCTCTGCTCGGCAGGGAGTCTGCTTCCTCCTCTCTCTCTCTGCCTACTTGTGATCTGTCAAATAAAATTCTTTAAAAAAATTAAAACGCTAATTTTAGGTTGTAAATAAATATCTTATCTAAACATATATAAAACGTTAAGACCTATTTAAGAGTGGTCTTAAAAATGAGGCATTCTAGTACATGACTGAGAAACCACTCATTTTAGTAACTGCCTTTAGGCATGCAGTACTTGAGTGCATTAGAGACTCTTGTGAGGAAGAAGACAGCAAAACTGAGGGGAGAGCCAGGGACCAGAAGCAAAAACTGTAGGTTACTGACTTTGGTACAAAGAAGCAACATCTTTCACTATTAGAGGCTAATATTAGTGAATAAATATTTTAAAAATGAGAGAATGGAGGGGTACCTGGCTGTTTAAGTTAGTAAAGCATGCAACTCTTGATTTCAGGGTTAAGTTCAAGCCCCAGGTTGGGTGTAGAGATTAAAAATAAGATCTTTAAAAATAAAAATGAGAGAATGGAGACAAATCCTACAGGGCTAATTTTTTGAATCTTTGAAGCATTTACTTGCCTAGAGTCAGTATTTGGAGTAAGCTACAGCAGTTAAAACAAATGAACTACATTGAAATCCATTATAAATTTTCATGACATCAGTCAAGATGGGACTTTGTCCCATCAGCTCTGTAGCTGCCAAGCACTAAGGTGAAGGTTCACTTGGGGCCTGGCAAGGAGAAATGTACCACATTTATAAGGACTGCAATGAGTGTAGTATTTGGCCAAGAAGAGCGCCAGGCATCTGTAGGTGAGATGGGAAGGACCAGAGTGAACAGAAACTTAACAGGAAGCCAGGTTCTCGCTGGAAGTTGTAAACCAAGATCAAAGGCTAATTAGCCTTAACTGTCCTTTTCTTCATTTGCTCCAGTTATGTCAGAAAGTAACACATGTGAATGCTTAAGGAGCTCATTACTGTCATTTCTCTGCCCCCCCTTTGTCCTTCAGTTAGAGAGCTTAAACCAGCCATCTAGGAGAAAACATGAACCACTACTTAGGTTTTTGAGGATATAAGGCTGGGTCCAGGCCTAGAGAGGATGGAAAGCGGAGCTGGAACAGACCCATGTAATAGGCAATGGTAGGATATAGTAGGCCATCAGTGGCAGCCCTGGCAAGTTAAAGATGAAGGTCTTCCTCTGTGGGAACTCAGTACATCTGGACTACGTATAAGCAAAAGCAGCCTGTGGAAACCCTATGAAGGGTAAGAATGCTCTTGTAAACCATGGAGGTTCCTGTTAGCTTCCAACAGGATTTCAAGAGTGGCAAGAGAAATGCCGGAAGTAGAAGTTCCTGATTAACAGCCCTCACTTTATTTTTTTATATTTTAATTTTTTATTTATGTGACAGAGCAAAGGAACGCACAGGTCGGGGAGTGGCAGGCAGGAGGAGGAGCAGGGTCCCCACTGGGCAGGGAGCCCGATGCAGGACTCAATACCAGGACCCCAGGATCATGACCAGAGCTGAAGGCAGGAGCTGAAGGCAGATGCTTAACCTATTGAGCCACCCAGGTGCCCAGCAGCCCTCACTCTTGAGCCCTTTGAGTAGTGTACAACTAAAGGTCCTGGCACACAAAGAGGGAAGCAAAGGAGATGGAGCACCTCCCCCAGCCCCCAGCCCCGGAACTTGTGCAAAACAAAGGCTGTGTAAAAGTAATGGGAATGCATACAAATGCACATTAACTAGGGTTTAATTACAGCCTCCATTTGTGCAGCCTAAACCCTATGCAACTTAGAAATGATTAAAAAATGGCAAATTTATCACCTCTACAATACCCCTGAAATTGAGCTACTAATCTAGTATCAGTAGAGATTTATATTGCAAATCTACTTTAGCCACCTTCTCATCAAAGACTGAGGAAGTACCAGCATCATAGCATCAGCCAACAAAGGCCAAGTCCATGACAGGGGAGGGCAGACCACACTGGACAGCAGTGTGAAGTCAGCCAAACAAACGCTGTAGGTCCGCAGAGCTTATGCTGAAGCTAGGAGCTGTGTCCTCACACTGCATGTCCAAAGAAAGGAAAATGGTAGTGCTGCTTCTGTTTAAATGGTCAACCCTGCAAGGGTGGCTCAGGAAGTACCAAATTAGGAATTTAGTCCATGTTGTATCTATGGTTCTTCAAAGTTCAAGTCTGAATTCTCTTGTTTTCTTCACAGTATGGTTAGACGGAAATGGCAGTTCTCAAGTGTAATTTTAAGAGCTATTCCAGGCCACAGCTTCTCCTGATTTGCCCACTTTTATTTGCCTTCACTGGTGTCGCTGTCACTGTCGCTATCACTGGTCAGTGAGGTTAGGTTTCCCAGGGCTTCCCTGTAAGGAAAATAAACTAGAGGGTTACACTGCATTTCAGGCGTAGGGGAGGGACTCTGCAGCTGCACTGAACTATGATGAAAAGGGAAAAGGTTCCAAGAGCCAAATCTACAGGCCTCTGACGTGTATGACAAATGAAATAAATACCTAACATGTCCTTTTTGCAAAGAAAAAAGTTAAGAAGGCAGAAAACTATAAACACTGGGTAGATGGGCAAATGACCTGCTCTACTTCTATCACTTTCTTTTATGTTACCCATGCAGGGCTCACTTTTGTTCCTGGCTGATCGCAAAGTCAGCCATCACTCTCTGGGCAAGGTCTTCACAAATAGGCAAACTGAAGGCACCCGCCAGCTTCACTATCTCAATGGCCTGGGCAGGGCTGCTGGATGCTTTTGCACTGTCCATGAACTCATTCAGCAACTCATTTCTGTAAAAGAAAGGCAAAATGTCAACATTCCCCACCTAAACCCCTGGACCCGTCCCTCAAAGATTTATATGCAAAGTAAAATCTAGCATCCTATAAAGTTGAGTCATGAAATCTTCAACAGTAGTTTTGGAGGTAAATTAATTTTTTTCTTAAAGATTTTTAAAAATTTATTCATCTGAGAGAGAAGCAGCACGAGTGGGGGGAGGGGTAGAGGAAGAAGCAGACTTCCCACTGAGGAGAAGCCAGACACAGGGCTCGACCCTAAAACCATGACCTGAACCGAACGCAGACACTTAACCAACTGAGCCACCCAGGTGCTGCCATGAAGACTAAAGGGTCAAAGAGAATGAACATTGGTTCAGTATGCCTTCATTAAGGATCTGTTCAGTGTATCGCTAGTGTGTTGCAATCAACAAGCACAGATTAAATACTGCTTGCTTCAGGATGCTCTAGATGGTAGAAGAACTGTTCATTTGCTTCAGCAGAAGGATGCTCAATCACTGAATGAGGTATGTAAAGAAATTCCAATCACCCCATGGTAAGAATTAAGACCATGCAGCAAATTCCAACATGTAGCCAGGGAAGCCTGTTTAACTTCAACTTACCCAGGGATCTTATTATGCTTCTTGAAAAGCCCCAACATTTTCCTGTTCAACACAAGATACGAGAAAGATTACTAACAGCACAGAAGGTGAGCAGATGATCATAGCTGTTCTCCTGCTGTAAGTTCCTGAAGACAGCAGCTGTGAGCTGACTTCCCAGCCCTATTTACATCTAAATCACCTTGGGTGCTTCAACTCCCTCCTCCCAGACTTCACATATGTGCATTTCCCAGGCAAGTGTGATTCCTTGCCAGTGTTGAGATTTACTGGGGGGTTACACCCTCTTCTAGAGAGGGATGCAACAGAGTGTGATCTCTATCCTCTTACAATCCCGGAATGAGAGCAGTGTCCTAGAGATACGCGGTGAAGAGCAGGCTCAGATTGAGGCATCAGTCTCATGTAAGTGCTCACCGGCATCCTGCCACATGCAGGACAAAGGTGAAACACATACATTCAGCTCCCATGATTCAGCTGAGGTCCGTACCCCTGCGCCAATCATCACAGCCTGACTCGTAACGCGTGTGTGTCAACCTGTTAACAAATTAGAGCATCAGAGGTTGGTCACTAGCAGTGTAGCAGGTCATGTGTGTGATTTCATACTCCTAAGACCAGTTTAGGCAGCAAAGCCTTCATTCACCAGCTCTTCCACATTTTGGGCTGAAAACTGTTCAAGTCACTTTCTTATGTTGAAAAGGCCATAAACAAGTACCCTACTTACTGAACAAATCACCTAATGAGGACTACTACTACAAAGTATTCTTTTGTTGACTTCTCTGCTTTTGGAAAAAGGAATGCATGTGACGTGTCCATTCACAAACACTAAGAATTAGTATGTGAGGGAAGTGCTGATAAAAACACCTAATTGGTAGGCACACAGTGACACAAACCAAAGATGGTTCTAATCAAGTTTGTAAATGTCAGTTTCTTGAAGTCCCAAGTGTACAGCCTGCCTTTTAAGCATAATACTTGGATAAGCCAAATGCCCAAGACATTTTCAAAAGTAAGATTCTCTCATCATTCTATTAAGTGGACAGACAAGACTACTTGCCCATGGATACAGAAAACAGAACAATAGAGAATTAGCCCATTAAACTGTGTCCTCTCTTAAATACAATGTTTATACTCTGCTGGTCTTCCAAAAGTTTCCTTTTCAGTCAGTATTTGCAGTCCCAGAAAAAACTCATTTTTCTGATTACACGTCATACAGTGACCAGGGAAGATGTTCTCTGAGATCCAGATACAAATACTGCTACTATACGCTTGAGGTTTTGTACTCACCAGGCTTCCTGGGTTCTCCCAGCCCTTAAAAAGAGGACAGCTATATAGTTCAGAGAGTTGGCTGGCCACTCAGGAGCAGTCTGTCTGCCATCCTGGCTCTCGTAAGTGGATTTGATATCTGCAGCACACTCAGCAAACGCCACCTGAAGCTGAGAGGCTCAGAGTCAGCAGAACTGCCTAGCTGGTCTGAGGAGAGTCTGAGGAGATTCCACAGACGTCATGACATTTTTGAGCTATGCATTTTACCATCTGAACCCATCACAGGCATAGTACATGAACGATTAAAAAAAAAAAAAAAAAAGCACCCTGCCCTGCTCTGGGGTAAATAATTTGCAAGTTGGCCACATCCTTTAGATGGGAATTTTTTTAAAAAGCTACTACTGTCAAGACAAACTTGTTTTGGACTTCAAAAATGGGATTCTGCTAATGGCTGGGTGATCAGATACAGAATTTAAATCTGGGTTTACATGGCAAAATTCTCTGTAATGTTTCCCTAGATGAAACGAAGGAAATTACCGTTACAAAGTCCACAGTGTTAGAGAATATACTGGATAGTACCCATCCAATCACTGTAACATAACCTGACTCTGGATATAACCCTACCTACCTCTGGTGGGTGTTGATCCCTTGCCATGAGCATCAGAATCTCTTCTTTCAGGTCACTGCGGAAAGTGTGACCATATTCTTTACTATCTTGAAACAGAAAAAGAACACAGAGGTGATTACAGACATGTAAAACCAAACTCTTCAGCTGACCTTTGTCCACCATCACAGTTCCTAGGCTGGTCAAAGTCAGGAGCTGACACTATTTATTCTAGGACTCCAGGCAATCAGCAGGATAATTCACGCTAAGAATGGATGAAGGAGCAATGGAAGGCAGTGACCTCCTCCCAGTCAAGGGCGAGACACAGCAGGTGTGCTACTCTGGAGCAGCTACCAGCTCCATATGGCAAGACATGGTTTTACAGCACTTGGTGACTGTCAACGATCTTTAATGTAACAATCATTAGAGCAATCTTGTGAAACAGGTCAGGTCTAGGGTCTCAGTGTTCAGACATGGAAACCTGCAGCCGACAGAAACTCAAGCTGCGATCGCAGTCACCTCGTAGAAGACATGCAGCATCTTCTGCAGCCAGTTTACACACAGAAACCCACAATCCTACCCATTTCTTAGAAGCATTAAGTATCACTGACCGGTTAACAACTGAGTTACAAGAATGCAGCATGACACAGAGGAATCGCAAAGACTTTGTGGGTGGAGATCTGAATTTTGATTTAGGATGTGCCATGTAATTAGCACTGATCTTCCCTTTGTCGTGTCACACAAAAACTTATTTAGGTCACTTTCAATGCATCTTTACTCATGCAATCCAACATGCAAAGTAAGCCAGCACCCATGAAGCAGATTAAAATATATTTAATTTAGTGAAAAATGGAAATTTCCATCCCTAACAATGTTGGTACTGTTGTTAATCAAAATGTAGGACACTGAAGTGATGAAGTGAGATGGTGCTGAACTCACAAGCTGAAACCAACCTTTCCAAATTTGAGGAATCACTTCTAGCCGGTTGGCCACATCCAATGCTTGGAGAAGATCTATCAAAGTTTGGGAATGGGGAAAGAACACCTGATTAAGAGAAACAGGGATATATGTTGAAGGTATTAGTCAGCAAAGATACCCACCAGCTCATCTACAATGACAGGTTATGATCATCTTACTGAAGGTATCAGGTCCTTGTACCACTTCAAGGTGACGTCAATTTGTTCCATTAGACAAAGCAAACTGAAGAACTTGGAACTGTAATGGAGAGAAAAGATAGATTTAGTCTCAGATCCCTAACAACAGAATAATTAAATTACAGCACAGCTATATGATATGTTACACAGAATTTAAAATCAACTTATAAGTTACAAACAGTGTCAAACTGCATGGGCCAATGCTTGACCCAGAAGGTGCTAACCATGCTCTCCGGACTTCCTAATTAATACCTTCTTACCCACAGCTGGCCGTTCGTGACTGCCTCAATATGGTCTCAGCTCACTGCGAGCAGACAGTGAATATCCATTCATTTTAGAAGCACGCAATGTGAAGCAAGGATATAGACACACACAAGACAATCATTACATGCCTATTAACAGACTGCCTCCCTTAAGTGCTTGTTTGTTTTTATCTACCTGAAGTCAAACTCATTTAAGGAGCCTCTTTGGGCTTCATCTTGTACCTTCCTTTTTAAAAACAAGAGGCTGGGGTGCCTGGGTGGCTCAGTGGGTTAAACATTTCCTTCAGCTTGGGTCATGATCTTAGGGTCCTCAGATTGAGCCCTGCATCAGGCTCCATGCTCAGCCAGGAGTCTGCTTTTCCCTCTTCCCCTGCCCCTTCTCTAATAAATAACATCTTTAAATAAAATTTAAAAAAAGAAAAAAAGGCAGTATTGAAATTGTTAGGGACCCACCCTACTATATATTCAAAAATATAAAATAGGGCCTAGTGGAAAAGATACGTAGATTTAAACTGTTACAGAGAAAAACAATCTAAAAGATATAACTATACCAGACATCTCAGTCAGGCAAATCAGTTTTACCACTGCTTGAACTTCTAAGTGATCAATTAACATGTACTGTAAGTACATGTACTTTAAGTCAGGGGCCTGCTGCCTCCAGGGTTAACATAGGAAACCTACCAACAGTCTCCCATTTGCAGAACTAATGGTTGCTTAAAGAGGATCCAATAACGCAAAAGGATACGTTTCCAACACACTTACTAATAGAAATTACGCCGGTGATCTGGTCCAATGAATTTCCAGTTGTCTCCAGTGTTTAAAAGGCCATGTACTTGATAAGCAAGTTCTAGATCTCTCAAAAATGAGCACTGAAAATTTGCAAGCAGTAAGCATCACTCAGATTTACCAGCCAAACAGTGGCTCATTACATTAAAAAGAGTTACTTGTGGAAATATTCACGCTGATTCAATATATTACTAGTTGACAGCAAATGAGTTATAAGATTGGGGTGGGGGGGAGGCAAACCCCAAGTTCTGTGAAATCTAAAACAGAATTTTAATCCAGTGATTGAAGCTTTAGAAATCAATCCTATGAAAACACCTGGTTATGTGCATAAAAGAGAGATGGAGTGCGCATTTCAGCCTCACCATATTTGCAAAAAAACCCCCACACAGTAACTCCAAAATACACGAACAGTTAGAAGACTCCAGTAAATTGCAGTCCCTCCCTCCTATGAAATACTATGCAACTGTCAACAAACAAAATACAGTTGAAATGGGCCTGGCTGTGTGTGTCTGAATACCTGGAGGAGAAACCTGCAAGGGTGGTACACACTAACCTTTTGGAAAGCAATTATCCTTAGGGAACAGGGTATGCTAATCCATCCTGAAACTGCCTAAAACTTCTAATTAACATAAAATGAAAAACCTAAATCCCAAACAACCATTATCAATTCAAAAAATCACCAATAGGTAAATATGAAATACTCTGAAACCTTATCTGAGCAAAGGTGTGAAAAAAGACAACATATACCATAAACAAAGGGTAGGGATGCTATGTGAATTAGTATGAAATTTAAGAGGAAAAAAAGAAAATTTGGACCAAAGACATAAACAAAAGAGAAAGTGAAAAAATCAGGGGAGCCCACTCACCCCAGTTAAAGACAGATTTAAGTGACTAAAAAGAAAAAAGTTAAACAAGAATCAGTACTCACAACTCTCATGGCTGACTGAAAAAACATATCTGAAAATCAAAGTTCACAGAGTCTTGGTTACTATGGATAAAATACATTTTCAAGTGAGCAGCATTAATAAATATCCTAGCAATAAAACTGTTAATGTGTAAGTTAAACCTAAAGGAATAAAAACTCTAGTAGAGGAAGCACACAGCAATGGGCCACACATATTTTGGCCTCTTCAGAATAATCACCCGTAAGACAACTAAGCTAAATCAAACCCTGCCTATCATAAGGCCTCTAATAATTGACAATCAAGAGAGCAGGCTCTTTGTCTCACACAAGCAATTTCTGTGCCTACCGTCATCTGGGTCCCTTGGGGAAAACTTCCGTCCTGTTAATTCGTTCATCATATCATAGATTATAAGGGATGATCCTTTTGAACGGTTTTCTGCAGAACAAAAAAGCAATTAGGCTTTATAAGGAGTCTCCCCCTTACACCCCTTTGTACCCCCCCTCCCCAACAGCGTACTGCCCGGCACACAGCCTGCGGAGCGCGTGCCCGCTGAAGGAGCAGGTGCACACACCACGGAGGGCAACTCTCCACACGATCTGGGGCAGTTCCAGCTCTTGGTCTATGTGCTCCCAGCACACTTTCCCTTCCTCCTTAGTCTGTCTGAAGCTTATCTTTCACTGAAGCAGGAGATACAAACAACCTCACCAAATCTGCATACTCAGAAAAACAAATTTTTGGCAGTAATCATTTGTGTTATGTATGATCGGGATGAAAAGGCCAAGAAAAAGAGAACTGTAGAATTAATGGAATGAGGCAATCCTCTTAAAATCACATGAACTGAGTACTAATAGGTATAAAATGCACCTACACAATTTTCCAACACATCACCTTATTCATACAATCTGTTCGCTACCTTATCAGCACACAAGTGTAATGTAGTTTTAATGACAGTACAGATGTATTTCTACAATTTCCTCAAGCATGTTTCCATTTGCTGGCATTTCTAATCATTTTATTAGTTACATAACAATTCGCTTTATATGTATCCTTTCTTTCTTTAGGCTTTCCCCTTTGAGTAAATACCTAAAAGTCATTACTACAGGGAACCAGTTTCCATATGTGTAAGGCAAACGGACACTCCCCCTCTGAGCCTGCCCCCATGTTCCTGAGTGTTACTTAGGAAGCAAGACCACAGACTTGGTTTCACAACTGAACCAAAGTGGTATGTAATGGTAGAAGAGAAATGCAACAGGCTTTAGGGTCAGAAACACTAGATTCACTGTAACGTCATCAAGGTTGAGTAAAATTTTAGAAGACATAATTATTGTGGAAACTGTTTATCTGTTTCCAAGATAAAGTCTGTTACCTCTTCCCCCTACCACCACCCTAAAAGACAGAATCTTCCCCATAGGTGAGGATGTGGATTTTGTAAAATTAGCCCACCAAAACAGAGACAATCAAGTTCTTCTCTTTTATATGTGTAAAGTCTACTAGAGGAGAGAAGGACTGGAACAGTCATTTCTGAAGGGGTTCTTTCTCAGATTGGGGCAAATGGCTAAGAACTGACAGACCAGGGATGCTTACTGCATGCCTTTCAAGCACGAGCCAAGAGTTCATTTCATCATCACAGCCCTGCGGTATTTACTCAGGTAAGGTAACCAGTCCCTTTTGGCAAAGCTAATAAATGACAGGTGGAATTTCAACCCAGGTGTGCCTTCCTCTGAAGTCCATTCAACAGAGCACAACTCCTATAGGAACTGGCGGGCCTAAAGCAGGTGACAAAAAAGGTTCTCCTACAAGACTTCAGAATAAGGTCAAGGTTACTGTGGAGCAGCATTATCCAACAACTTCCTGTACAAATGGAAATGTTCTATTGCTGCATCACTGAATACAGTAGCCAGGAGCCACATGTGGCTACCTAGCACTAATGCATTGAAGAAATTTTAAATGTCGTTTAATTTTAATTAAATAGGCATATGTGCCTAATGGCTATTTTACTGGAAAGCACAGCTCTGTAGAGTCAAAAGAACTCCAAACTAACGTACCTTCTAACTATTTCTTTGTTTTTAAAGATTTCATTTATTTATTTGACAGAGAGCGAGCTTGTAAGAATGGTGGGGAGGGGCAGAGGCAGAGAGAGAAGCAGCTCCCTGCTGAGCAGGGAGTCCGATGTGGGGCTCAATCCCATGACCCTGGGATCATGACCTGAGCTGAAAGAAGACGCTTAACCGATTGAGCCATGCAGGTGTCTCACCTTTTGACCACTGGTAATTGTACACCAACACTGTTAGTACATTTAATGGCCCTGTCCTCTCTACCTGGAGTAACTTTCTGCTCAAGCTAAAGGATAATGTTAATTTGTGTTCTCTATTCTCAAATCCTGCACAGGGAAAGAAGACTATAACAATCACATAAACATAAGAGAATGGGTCAGCTTTCTACATGAATTAATACATAACGTCATACATACCGTGGTGATAAAACAGCTGAATAAGATAATGGTATGTTGCAAGCGAGGGTTCTAAATTACCAGGTTGACAGGGAAAAAAAAAAAAAAAGAAGAAGTCAGTCAAACACAGCTATCCAAAAATAGTGTTTACTGAGGCGCAATGAACTAAAAACACACCAACCTTGGTATTTAGGTAAAAGATGAAATATGCCTATTCCTCTGAACAAAGACCTTTCCTAGCTCATTTGAATTAATGTTAAGTGGAAAGAGATCAAAAACAATCACTTTTAGAAAGCCTTGACATGTCATTACTAAATGTTACAGCTAATGCACTTGTGCTATAATTCTCCATTCTAGAATACTAACGCATACTGCAGTGAACGTGTTCCCAAACAATCTTTAATAATTACTGCAAACTATACAACACAGTGGCACATTTAGGTCCAGACACCTAATTATGCCAGCAAATGTCACGGGATTTAAAACTAATTCTTAAGTGAATAGTTCTCCCTAAAAGTCCACAGAAAACTAAAGTATTAAAAGAACACTGTAATTTGCCATAAAGAGCACGAAGATAAAGGAGTTCCCACCATTACTCAATACTTGTAATTAACTGTGCCAAATAGTGGACTCAAAATTTTCAGTATGTTCTGTACAAAGCAAGAAGAGTTTTACCATCTTTTTCACTCATCTGGATCTAGGACCTCTGGCCAGCACTGGCTCAGCCTCCAGGGAGGGACAGGACACATACTCACCTATTCTGATGGCTTGCATTTCACGGAAGGTCTGCAGGGCTGGCACTTTTCCAAATGCATGAAATCTTCGGAGGCATTTCAGAATGGTATTAAATGTCTGTAGATTTGGTTTCACCTTCTGAGCAGCCATTTGTTTTAGCAGCTCCTAGTTGAGTCAAAAACAGTAAGCCTTGTTTATGCCTGGATAGGTAATTTGTCCAATTAACTAATATCACACACTAAAAAAGAATTTGGGGGAAGGGGGGCACCTGGGTGGCTCAGTTGTTAAGGGTCTGCCTCCGGCTCAGGTCATGATCCCAGGGTCCTAGGATCAAGCCCTGCATTGAGCTCCCTCTTTCTCCCTCTCCCACCACCCCCCGGCTTGTGTTCCCTCTCTCGCTGTGGCTCTCTCTGTCAAATAAGACCTTTAAATACAAGTAAGTAAAGTAATAAAAAAGATTTTGGTTCTCTGGCTAAGTCTAAAGTTAATAAATACATCCCTAATCTAAAAATTATCTATTAGCAGGACCAGTGACTTTGCCTTTTAGAGAAGTCACCCCACTTCACTTGATCAAGTTGTACAACTGTCTTCACCCTGCCTAGTAAAGCAAAAGAACAGACTAGAATGGAGTGTTTTCCTTTAAGATGAGCAGTATGGTATAAAGACAAACTGTATGGTGTAAAAACAAAAACATTTCTAGTCCAAAATTATTTCAATCCAGTGAGTATAATTTTCCAAACTTACCTGATAAAAATGTTCCCTTAAATACACATTATTTTTGTAATGAAAAAACTATGAGAAATGAAGCAACTGTGGTCTTTCTGAATTTTAGCCATGGACAATGGGTCAGGTGACTTTTTCTACGCACATGTCAGATACAGCCATTTAAACTGCAGGGTTGCTGGGAGGGTGTAAACATGCAATGACTGTGCGCCCAGCGTGGTAGTATCTGCCATGAAAATGCACAGTAAATGCTGTCTCCACCCCTTTTATTTCTAGGAAAAGGTATTTTAGGCCCATCAGAAGACAAAATGAGGGTTCCTCCTTACCAGTATATTATTCCATTTGTCCTCCAGTTTCTCATGCGCACTCAATGCTGTTGCTTCAATCAATGCATTGAAGGTGTACACATCAGCTATAAAAACAAGTCTAGGTTGAAGTTTAACCCCTAAATGCCTCAGCTGAAGGCAAAGCAGTAATGCCCATGTGGCTCCTAGCTCATTCCCATGTGCCCACGACACCAGACAATCACTCCCTGCTCTGGATCTCTCCTCCTGCTTTACCACCAATACCACATGAAAAGATGAAAACTGAGCTCGTAATTGAGGCAAGATCCAAATATTCTACAGATTCAAAAATGTTACAGATTTCTTTTTTTTTTTGCAAGATTTGTCAGAGACAGAAAGCGTACGCACACAAGCGGGGGGGGAACGGAAGGCAGTGGGAGAATCAGTCTCCCCACTGAGCAAGGAGCCCATTGTGGGGCTCGATCCCAAGACCCTTTGATCATGACCTGAGTGTAAGGCAGATGCTTAACCAACTGAGCCACTCAGGCATTCCAGATGTTACAGATTCTTTTTTTTTTTTTTTAAAGATTTTATTTATTCATTTGACAGACAGAAATCACAAGCAGGCAGAGAGGCAGGCAGAGAGAAAGGAAGGAAAGCAGGCTCCCCGCTGAGCAGAGAGCCCGATGCGGGGCTCGATCCCAGGACCCCGGGATCATGACCCGAGCCGAAGGCAGAGGCTTAACCCACTGAGCCACCCAGGCGCCCCAATGTTACAGATTCTTAAGGAAAGAAAAGGAAATTCTCCACAAACACACTTACCATGGAGTCTGTTGTTTAGTAATTCAGTGTACAAGTTTAATGCCTGCACAAGAGCTCGGTGCTGGGAGACAGAGCATAAACGTTAAGCATCATCAAACATGTTGACTTAAGAAATATTTGCACAGCAACTGTTTTAGGGTTTGGGAATACAACAGTAAAAGAAGCAGACAAGGTCCTGGTTCTTAAGAAGTTTATACTCCGTTGCTGTGGAAATTTTGCCTCCCAGGTGACATGCGGTAATTCCTGGAGATATTTCTAGTTGTCACAACTGAGGGTGGGGAGGACGCAACACTGACATGCAGTGGGTATAGAACAGGGAGCTTCTAAACACTCCACAGTGCAGTGAAGAGCCCCCACTGCAATGCATTATCCAGCCCAACTGTCAACAATTCTGAGGGTGAAAAACCCGGAATTAGTGGACGTTAAAGACAGAAGTATAAAAATAAATGTTACCTTCACCATTCCTCGGATCATTGTGCAGTAGGAGTACGAGTTTTTCTCTGGCATGAGAGCAAAGATTCTCTCAGCATTGTTTTTTGGCCTAGACACAGATGAGTAAATGAACCAGGGGAAGCAGGAAAAACCAATAGCTACCACAACCTACTGAGAGTTCAAAATGTTACAAGCACTTTGCCAAGCACATCATACACACAATTCCTAGCATCCAGAGAGAGAGATGGTTAGCATTCTGAAAAGTGGGAAAAACAGGCTTGAACACCTCAAGTGGTCCACGGCTTCGCAGTTAATGACAGAACCAGGACTGAAAATTTTTACAAAAAATACATACAATACTAAACAAAAAGCAAAGTGTACAGAGGGTACACACTGAAGTTTCCCCACCCTCTCTCAACCATATACAACTCCCCAGAGCCCCCCATGGACAAGCAGTTTTTCCAAAATCTCTCTCATAGTCTAGCGTGTATGTGTCACACTCTGGGGCATCTTCTTCCTTCTTCCCTATCAACCACTCACTCACCTAACATAACCATCTTACAAAGAGGTCTTGGAAATCAGAAGCAGGATTTGGGCCAGGATGGTATGCCAAAGTCCATGCTCTTAACCCTACACAAAATTATTAAAATCTACTAAGGAAATTTAATGTTTGATTCTATTCAACTTATCACTTTAAAAGACTTCAGATATTAATGGTAGATCTCCTTCTCCAGGCATCCACATGAAATATTTCTTAGACATTTCTATTCGGTTAACTTCAATTTTCAAATGTTAGTTAAACATTATTCACCTTTTGTCTAGAAATGCTGAGTACTTCTGCTTGCTGGTCAGTTGCCTTAATTTAGAGCTATATTCCAGTGCATGTGTATTCTTACACGAACAAAATGAGCCAATCTTTCAGAACGTGAGTTATATATTGCAGCATAGGAGCACTGATGGAACTACCCAAGGAACCAACACTATGTAAGGTGACACGAAATGAAATAGGGCGGGGGGGGGGGGGCACGAACAGGCACACGAAGAACTGAGTATTGCTCGGTGGAAGTAAAGATCTTATGGAACGAGCTCTAAATGCATATCATGCCAAGGCCACACTTGTACTGTATATTGAAAACAAATTCTACTTTAGAAACTTCAGGAGCACATCTTGAGGGGGTGCTGGGGAACATGCCACACCCCATAAAAAAACCACACTACAAGATTCTACTGACGTGTAACGTACCTCCACAGGTTTCCAAACTGATGATCGGCCTTCTTCGATTTCTCGTTATTCTCCTCTGCGGCCTCCTCCTGAAATGAACCATCAAAAAAAAATAAATAAAACAAAAAATGACAATGCAATGCATTCTCCTACTCAGATACTTAAAACCAGAAAGGCAAAGGAGGGGCACCCAGGTGGCTCAGTGGGTTAAGCCTTTGCCTTCAGCCCAGGTCATGGTCTCAGGGTTCTGGGATGGAGCCCGGCATTGAGCCCTCTGCTCAGTGAGGAGCCTGCTTCCCCCTCTCTCCCTGCCTGCCTCTCTGCCTACTTGTGATCTTTGTCAAATAAATAAATAAACTCTTAAAAAAAAAAAAGGCAAAGAAAACTTTGTAAAAATAAAATACAGATCCAACAGAAGGTAAAGGAAATGTTCATTTAAAAAACTGATAAATCTGGGACGCCTGGGTGGCTCAGTTGGTTGAGTGGCTGCCTTTGGCTCAGGTCATGATCCCAGCATCCTGGGATCGAGTCCCACATCGGGCTCCTTGCTCCGCAGGGAGCCTGCTTCTCCCTCTGCCTCTCTGTCTGCCTGTGGTCACTCTCTCTCTCTCTCTGACAAATAAATAAATAAAATCTTAGGAAAAAAAAACAACTGATAAATTTTTCAGCATAAATCAGCTCACTTAGAGACAAAAAGTAAAGCTAGCACTTGAAGTGAGAACTGACAGCCTGGAGACAGATGAAGCCCATACCCTGCACAGCCTCAAAGGGAGAGAAGAACTGCAAATCCAAACACAACCTGGCTTGAGCTGGCTCTATCTAGCTTGAGCCCCAGGGAAACAACACACCTGCCTATACATTTTAAACAACTTAATTACTCTGTATGTAAATAACCCATATTCAGTGGAGGAAAATTAGACAAATAGAAGGAAAATCACTTTTCATCTTCTCTCATGCATATGGAAATATTTTATAAAAATGAAATATTATTGTCTAGCCTATCTTCTCACTTTTCAATATATGCTGCATCTTTCCACAGCCAACAGAGCTACCTACACTAGTCCCGTCAATCACATTACCATAATCCAATCATTTGTCACTGGACATCCAGTTTTCCACGTTTTTCTATCTACATGTATGAACATTATGAAAATGATGTATATATTCTTTATTCACATGACTCAAAGATGTCCTTGGGGTCTTTTTCTAAAAGTAAAACTCTTGGATTGAGAAATTAAGATAGCACTCCCTATCTACAGGCCGGCCTTTGGCACAATACTGCCCTACACCCCAGCACAGTGAGCTCACTCCTCTGCCCACGCTATATATGCATATTTTGGTGGGGGTGGTGGTGGGCTGGGGCCACGGAGTCTTTCCCTGTTCCTTACGTATGGTCAGTGTAAGTAACAATAGAGGAGTTTGTCTAAACATTTCTGGTCAAAGCTTTGCCTGCATGTGGTAGGTAAAGTCAACATACTTTTTAGGCAAGATCAACATATTTTAAGGGAACCAGAATTAAAATAATTGTTTACCCCTGGGGATAAAAATACATTATATGTTTATAAAAAAATTTAAAAATTTAAAATATAAAAAAATAAATAAATAAAATAATTTTTTAGATCTTTCTTCTTACACACCACTTTTTATCAAAGCTACTATACCACATCGCATCTCAGAACAAATCTCTATTATCCTAACATAGGACATAAGAACCATCTTACTTTGAAATGGTTATTACTGGCAAAATAAATTAAAAAAAAAAAATCACTGCCAAAACCATTACCAACTCTTCGGATTTTTCACTTTGCTGAAAATGATAATCACTTGAGGGTTCCTTGTCACCATAGTAGCACAACAAATCCAAGAGACTATTACTTGTTTCCAAAGATACAGTGGTTCCTGTGGGTAGGAGAAAAAAAGGGAAACATTGAAACAATAAAGAACTGAAGCACATCGCATTAAAATTCCTCACTTTTTCTCCAGGCTGTGGCTCTCTTGGCTGCATACTTCATGTCATCCACCATTCTCAGCATGGATGAGGATGCAGCCCACATGAATCCCAACACCCAAAGGGATGCAAACAGGGACACAATCCCTACTAACTGTGGGGTCTGACAGGGGGGTCTAAAGCACAAGACAACACTTGACCCTGTACTTAGTTTACATACTCATGTCCCCAGAGAAACGATCTCATGGTTTTAATGATCGTTTCCAAACTGAACACTCAGCAAATTATTGCCTCTCAGTTCCCCTGGCCCAGTTCCATTTCTACAAATGCAAGCAGAACTATTCTACTTAGATCCAGGCCCTCACTGGAATACTTTCCTAGAGATGTGACCAGAAATGTCTAGTTATAGTAGTTTTTAAAAAAGCAATACTCAAGAACATTATGTTCCCGTCTTGACACTAGGGAAAAAAAGGGAACAGGAAGTATAAGATACGGTATTTTTTCAAAAGAAAATACACTGATAATAAAAATGCCAATTGGGACATTTAAAAGCTCATAAAAGAGCATGGGAGAGTGGAGAGAAGAGAGGCTATGGAGGGGAACTGGACTGGATCTTACCATCTCAGAATTCTGTATCCCTGGAAACTTACTTAATAACCAGCTTCCTTTATAAAATGATTATAAAACACAGCAACTCCTGAGGCATTATAGAATTAAATTCAGTATGTGAAATGCCAAGCAGAGTGTTTGGTACTTATGAGGGGCTTGACATTAAAACTTCCTCTACCCACCTCCACCCCCATGGCATATTGTCTTGTTCTGTTACTCTGAGCTGTGGGGCTGACACGCCGTCTTTAGAGGCGTGTACGGAGTGTCCCCATGTGCCTACAGCACACAGTGGTATGAACCTAGAGGAAGACAGGTCTGAGCACTGAGTACTTGAATGCAGACTTACCAACTACCATATGCAACAAGCAGAGGCAAAAGCCTCCCTAAATTATAATGTGCTTCAGCAATTCATCTGTATATTCAATATCCGGCACACAATACACCAATATTCTCAAATCAAACACAGCTTTCCGAAAAGGTCTCTTGTGCTGAAGAATGTACTGAGTGATTCAGCCCAGTTCCTCTCTCTTCTGTGTTTGACTATTATCCTAAATCACTGAACAGCATTCTGGAGTCCATTAACTTACAATCCCACTGCCTCTGATGTTATTATAGGTACGCTGTTGTCTTGGTAGCTTACAGGCCATGCAATTGAGATCTACTCTGCTAGAGGTTCATCCAGATCAAAGTCAGACAGTCAGAGAATTTTACAGACAGAAGTTCTGAGAAATTAAGTGATTTTTCCAAGGCCACAGAGTTAATCAGTATCAGAGTTAGAATCAGTATCCCAGTTTAGTGCTCTTTCCTTTTTAAGTATTCCTTTCTTGTCTGTTTATGCCTCCAAACATACTTAAAAAGTGCAAGAAATCTGAATATAGTATGTACATGCCTAAGGTTAAAAATGGAAGCCAAGGAAGAATGGTTCTCTCATTTCTCTGCCTGCTGCACAATACAGCCCAGAGCACAGTAAACTAAGTTGCAACTCCATCTCACTTACATTTCCAAAAAAACAAAAGCTGAAGCAGAACTTGAAATATTAACTCTTAAAAGCATGACCACAGCATCAAGCAGCGATCCTTCTAACTTTTGCTCACAACCAGCAGGTTCACGTAAGCACAGCCCACTTCCGAGCCCATGTTCCTAGGGGTGCTTTAAATGAACTGAGTCACCTGCTTGCAAGAGTTGATCAAACATGTCCACAGATGCTTTCACTTTTTTGAGCTTGATTCTTTCCCTCAAGGCTGCTTCACTTATATCTTCAATCTGAGGTTCAAAGTACTCGGGCATTAAACACTAGGAAAAGAAGATGGCTAATTACCACAAACAGGTAAAGGGGCAGTAACCAAGCAGGACTAAACTTTTATCACCAACACACCAAAATAAAACTTTATGGTCCCAATTCATGTTTCATGCACGGGGCACCATGTATACATCTTTGTAGGGAATATAACTTAAAAGAATTATATTAAATTAAAAAAAAAAATCAAAGAACCCCTCAGGGATTCGAAACAAGATCATTTAGCTATCTCCTAGCTCAGGGAGAATTTAAAAGCATCCCGAAATAAGTATTTATTTCAATCTAAAAAATCCGGTTTCCAACTAACTTCCCCAACTTCAAGTTGAATTTATTTCACCCTCTGCCAAAACGATCCTTTCTCCTTTCCTTCCAATCTTGTTTCACAGTGTCAGAGTATATCTGATTTGCAAAGGAGAAACCTGTCAGCCCGGATGCTTCTTATAGTCTAAAAACACTGACCATCACCAAGATATGTTGATTTTACCTCACTCACTAGTTTATTTCATTACTTATTGAATGCTGACCATTTTCTGCCAGGCACAAAGCAAGGAATTAGAGGCACAGGTGAAAGTCCTTCTCTACTTTCAAGGTTCCCCCCAACTAACAGAGCAAGTGTGGGGGGCGCCTGGGTGGCTCAGTGGGTTAAAGCCTCTGCCTTCAGCCCGGGTCATGATCCCAGGGTCCTGGGATCGAGCCCTGCATCAGGCTCTCTGCTCAGCGGGGAGCCTGCTTCCTCCTCTCTCTCTGCCTACCTGTGATCTCTGTCAAATAAATAAATAAAATCTTCAAAAAAAAAAAAAAAAAAAAAGAACAGCAGTGTGCATGTAATGACGAGAGATCTAGAAGGTGTGACAGTGCTGTCTGCCAGGGAGGCAGGAACTCACACAAGGCTTCAAGCAGAGGTCAACTCATCAGCACAGAAGAGTAACTACTGGTTAGAAACATCCAGGGGTGCGAGTGGACCATCACTGCCACTGTCTCCGCACAGGACTCCAGCATCGTCACCTGCACAATCACACTGACCTCCTACTTTGTCACTGGCAGATGCTCCCTGAGAAGCAGGAGGCTGTGCCTGTATGTGTGCCTTTTGGGAAGCAGGGAGTCTGGGACATGGGTCTGAGGCTCCTATTTCCACTAATCAACCCAGGAGAGCAGAGGTGCCTGTTCCACTGGCCACGGTTACACTGGCACTGAGCACAATAGCTAACATGCCGCACAACACTCACACTCCATGACGACACAATGCAGAGGTAGCTAGACAATTTGGAGTTCAAAGTGAAAGGCTGAAGGGCTGACACACATAGAAGAGAAACCAGGACACTGGACTATCAAAGCTCAGGGATCTGGGCCAGGTATACAAGAATGCCAAACAGAATAAAGGGCTGCTGCCACGGGAAAACTGCAGACAGGAAAAAGACAATGACTGGGCCTGGAAACCTAAGAAGACCTCTACACTTAAGTAAGTGGGTAGAAAAGCTACTCAAAAAAACTGAGAAGAACAGTCACAGAGGTAAAGACCTAAGATTCTGGTGTCACAGAAGCCAAACAGGGAAAATAAGATGAGGAGCAAACACAGACAGTTTTCTTTTTCTTTGGAAAAAGAAAAAAAAAAAAAGCTACTACTGAAGCAAAGATAACTATATACATCAAAAGACTTCACCCGAATACTGAGGCCATTCAAATGGCTACTGAAATATTAGCCCTAAAACTTGGTTTCATTTTCATTTACTTAGTCATACCTGAAAAATCACAATTACCTCTCCTTACCGGTATATGAGGTTCAGCTATGTCCTTCTGAAAATATTTGGGATGTGAATTAATAATGAACTTTGCTGCATTCTCCCCAGACTTCTTTGCCAATAAAAACGAGCGCTATATAAAGAAAAGGATTTAGATGTAAACTGACTCAAGAGATCAAAACGACACTCTCAGCAAGTACCATCGACCCCCCCAAGAATGCAGCAATACACAGAAGCCCGGTCAGAAGTTAAATTACATGCTGTTTTATGTCCCCCTCTGCTACTGAGTGTGACATTTTGGGTCACATCTTATACAGCTGGGGGTATATGAAACCAGCGCACTGAAGCCGAGTGGACTGCTCCAGTGTGAGGAGCCCTAAGTTTTAAATCCCAAATCCTTCCCACAGCCAATCTCCAAAACTCTGAACTGTTAACTTCTCAAAGGTTTTTACATGTAAGTTAAATTCTGTATCCGTGCCTGTACCCAAACAAGATAAAACGATGCTAGAAGAAGTGCACGAAGACACTCACGGATTCCAAAGAGGATGTTGGTATGAGGTAAGGATCATCCTGAAATGCGTAAGGGGCAGCCGTAGTGTCCTGTGAAGACACAGAAGTCTCTTTAGTTAGATTCTCATTAAGACCTTGAGTTTTGATGACCAAAAACACCGTAAAATAAGTATTAATTAGATATGTAACACATACAGAAATATGTGTGTGTGTGTGTAGTGAGAGAAACACTAACATCTATACCACACTCTTAGCTCTGTAAGACGCATTTGTCATTACACACACAGCAAACAATGACTCAAACCCCCATGACTGCTTCTTCAGATCTGAGGGTGCTTCCAGGAATTAGCGCTGTTTTAAATGAAAGATCCTCTGAATTAACAAATATGGGAACCAGTGTCCTGCACACCTTCAAACCTAGCCACTACCCACCAAGAGTCCCTTCCCCAAATAGAGGATACTGCTGTGCCCTCTTGGAAGGAGCTAACAGCAGCAGCTTCTCCTATGTCCTGTTGTCGAACGTTCTACATACTGCTTTACCCTGTTTTAGGGAGAACCCTGAACAACTCTTCAGTACCATTCACTGAAAACTGCCCCCCAATTACTTCCTCTATTCCTCTCTTCTCCCTTAGAGCCTCCTTTCCTGGGCCTTCTGGGACCTTTGTTCCACTGGAAAAACTCCCCCTACATCCAGAATCTCTCCTAACTGTCTCCTTGATGGCTTGTCTTACTCAGACTCTCCAGGGGAGAGCTTCCCTGCACCTCTCAAGAGAAGGCTGCTCATACCTAAGTAGGATTAAGGAGAAGTAGGATTTGGGGGGGGGGGGGTGTCTCAGCTTCCTGCTGCCACTTTCAAAACCAGTATCCCTTCCTACTCATGGGAGGCTCATTTCATGTGGTCATGTCACTCTACTGAACGAGGCAGTCAGGTAATGGTAAACCAGAGGTGGCAGTTCTCTGTCAGCTGCCCCGGACTGCTCACTCCCTGATTACACTCAAACTAGTGCCTGGCTCTGGTTCTGACCCTCTGCACCACCCCTGTCAGAAACCTGTTTGGGGCCTCTAGTTCTGGTGACATGCTGGGCTTCTTTTAACTTACTAGACTTATTCTTCCCATTATCTCCTAACTTCCCTCCCTAGATAAAGATTTCCAAGTCCTCCGCGGTCTGTGTGAAACAACTCCACTCTGGCCCTGTAGCTCAGATGCCTCAAACCAAATTGATCCCCAAAGTGAACTTCCCAAAGCTACCACCTGTCCTGTCTTCTCTCAGTGAATGGTACTGACCAATCTGCAGTCCAACCTATAGATCCTGTTCCACTACTTCTAGTCAACTGAGATATCATCAGATCCAACCGATGCTAGTTCTTTAACTTCCCCTACTGACTCCACTGTCCCTTATCCCAACTGCCACAGCCGTAGTTCAGTGCCGTCCTATTCATTATTTACAGAGCACCTATGTGCCAGGCATTATTCTACCTCCAGGAAGACAATAAAATCACCCTCTACCCCAATAAAGCTTAGTCTAGTAGGGGGGGCACCTCCAGAAAGTAAAAATAAACAATATACAGTAAATTAAAAACAGGTAACTGCTATGCAGAAAAATGAAGTACATAAAGGGACAAGAAAGTAGCAGATCTACAACTTAAGTCGGGTGGTCAGGGAAGGCCTCACTGAAGAAGTGACAACTGAGGCAGAGTTCAGCAGGTGAGGGAGCAAGTAATATGAGTATCTGGGGAAACAGTCCAGGCAGAAGGAACAGCAAACACTAGACCCTGAGGCAGAGGTGTGCCTATTGGGAAACTGAGAATTAGCCAGGAGGCCCAGGAGGCTTCGGGTGTCCAAAAAGAGAGCAAGAGACGCTGTCAGAGGTAATGTGGGGGTGGGGAGGATAGCGGGAGGGCCTTAGGAGCCCTCATATGGACCTCAGTTTTTATCCCAATTATGACAAATGAGGCCACTCGAGTTCTGAGGAAGGAGTGATGTGATCCAACATTTTACTGGGATCATCAGGGCTGCTTAACTGTGAGCAGTGTGTGGGGAGCTGGGGCAATGTAAGAGACGGAGCCTGCTGGGATCAGTCCAGAGTATTAGATGATAATAACTTATATGAGGAAAACAACTGTGGTGATGATGATATGAGTGCAGAATCTGATAATGTGCAGAAAGAGTTACCAGGCCCGAGACTGCTGTCCTTAGAAAGGCCTGCTTGCAAGGCTGGCCCTTAGCTGGCACCTGGAAACCTGGATTTGGGGAGGGTTCCCACCACCCCCAGTACTGACGAAAATGGCTCGCTGTGCCTAAACTGTCTGTACTTTCTTCCCAAAGTCTGGAATTCTGGTATGCGCCAGGCACAGGGTGCCTATGTGGCCAGACACCAGAAAAACCTCTGGGCCCTGAGTCTCTAATGAACTTTCATGGTAGACGTTTCACACATGCTGTTACAACTCAGTTGGAGGAATTAAAAGTGTCCTGTGTGACTCTGCTGGGAAAAGACTCTCAGAAACTTGCACCTGGTTTCTTCTGAATTTCACCCCGTGTGACTTTTCCCCTGGCTGACTTTGCTTTGTGCCTTTTCTATAATAAATCGTAGCTGTAGGACGATATGCTGAGTCCTGAGTGTTCTCCCAGCCAATCACTGAAACCTGGAGAGATAGATGATGGGAGTCCACACACATGTATCTTAAAGGAAGAAACAAAGGATTTACTAACGTGCAGCATGAAAGAAGGAAGAGTCACAGATAACTCCTAGGGTTTTGACTTGGGCATTTAGAATAATGGAGTTGCTATTGAGAAGACAGCAAAGGTTTGGGTTCGGATATGCTAGTTTTAATATTTTTATGCTACATTAAAGTTGAAAGGTTTCCCATCTCCACATGGCTGTCTTTTCTAAAATCTGGTTATCATACCACTGCTTAAAATTCTTCAGAGAGGGGTGCCTGGGTGGCTCAGTCATTAAGCATCTGCCTTTGGCTCAGGTCATGATCCCAGGGTCCTGAGTCCCTGCTCCCCAGGAAGCCTGCTTCTCCTTCTCCCACTTCCCCTGTGTTCTCTCTCTCTCTGTCAAATAAATAAATCAATAATATAAAAAAAAAATTCTTCAGAGGACTTGAGTCCCCAGCATAGCATTCGCCATTCTGCCTATCTCTCATTTCTCCACCCTTCAAATCCCCGATTCCTACCATACAAACTACTCATTCTATGCCTTTGGGCCTTTGTGCATGCTGCTGCTTTTTTGAGGAATGCTCTTTCCCACCACAGTATCCTTGCCGCTCACCTTCCTAGCAGCAATCCAATTATCAGCTCCTCTGGAAGTCCTTTCCCAGCCTGGGTTACATACCCTCTTCTCAGTGCTCCTTCGTGCTCCCTCTCTAGGAACTGTGCAAGCACTGTCTTTATTCTACATCCCACACAGTGCCTGGTAAGCATCAGAAGGGTAGAATATGTGGTTACTGAATAAATAAATGACTATACCTTGGATTTTAAGGGCCCAAACCCAGATAAATCTGTACACATAATTCTACAACTTCTTTGACTTGAAGGCCATTCTCATTAAAAAACTGAGATCAATCTCAGCAGACCATTACTCTAGTTTACATTTCAGGGGCCTATTCAGAGATAACTAAACTGCTGAAAATCAATGTCTTGCCAGTGTGGAGATGCAGTATTATAAAAACCCTTTCGGAGAAACTGCTAAGATGTATCAGGGTATGTCTCGCCCATGACTCCTTAAGTTTAACATCTACAACAGAAAACGATTCTGGAAATCTGTGACAATGGCCTTAAAGAGGTTTAGTATCCACACAGATATTGCAGCAGTTAACGTCTTCATTATTTTAGACATTATCCCCATAGCTGAAATTGAAAGTACAGTTTTCATATGATGAAATATATAAGCTCCATTTCTGGGGCACCTGGCTGGCTCAGTCAGTACAGCATGTGACTCCTGATCTCGGGGTTGTGAGTTTGAGCCTCATAATGATCTCTGAGTGCAGAGATTACTTCAAAGAAAAAAAAAGTTCCCATTTCTGAGGCATTTGCCAAGATTTTAGTTAACCTATCAGACTATAAACTCTGTGAACTGTCAACAGAGCAAGTTATTGACAAATATTTCACTAAAATAAGTTGCAGTAATAATAAAAGAGCCAGCATTTACTGAGCATTTCTTTTGTGCCAGGCACTGCCCTATTTTGTACCAACTTAATTATTTCACACTATAACCTTAAAGTTTGATGCTATAATTAATCCCCACTTTATAAACACATAGAAGCATCAAGAGATAAAATAACTTTTTGATGCAAATCACAAAGCCTAGTTGCTCAGCTATGAAACAAAACACTGGCTCCAGGACCCACATTCTTAATCGTTGCATTATTTACAGCACTGTAAACACAATATTCCTCAAAGTTGGTCTACAGATCACTTGCATTACAGTATCACACCCAAACCATCCCCCAGGGCCGGACATTTCAACAAGCTCTTCGGGGGATTAAGTTTAAGGATTACTGGTTTAGGATAAAAACACTGAATTTGGAGATAAAAGACAAGGGCCTAAGTCAAGCACTTTTAGAGCCAGTTCCTTTAAAGGCTTTAGTTTCCCCATTTATCACATGAAGGGACTGGATTAGATCATTTCTAAGAAAGTTTCAAGATCCACAACAAAAAGCTAAAAGTCTACTCACCCTATTCACCGTGGACGCAAGTGCTTGAAGAACAGCCACTTTGTCCCTAAGAACAAGAACCACAAGTTACCCCATGGCAGGGATTTCCATACCCACAAAATGAACAAGTGATTGATTCTACTCTCAGTATGGACTGGTCAATAACAAAGTTCAGGTCTCAACTAAAGCCAGCTCTTATTTCTCAAGATCGCTAGAAAAACAAGCTAGAAAACGAGAGACCTGTCCTATGCTTTTGCCTAAAGGTGGGCAGTACATGTTCCTACTATACTCTGCCTACTCTCTCTGGCATGGTCCATCATACCATCTCCAAAGGCCTAGTGATTTCCACCCCTAGCTCATAAAACGATCTATCCTGAGTCTTACCTTGTCCTACCCACTTTCCTATGCATTTTTTTTTTAAGATTTTGTTTTTAAATAACCTCTATACCTATGTGGGGCTCAAATTCAGGTGCCCTATTTTCCTAGGCATTCTCATTGCACTTTCTGGGCTTCTTTTATCTAAAGTGGTGGCTTTTTGTTAAGTGGTGGCTCTTAACTCAGCTACGTATGAGAATAAATCACAAGATGCACTCTAGACTTCCTGAATCAAATCCTCCAAGTTCCACAGAGAACAGTCACATACGGTCTTACTGAATTCCCAGATGACTCTGCTGTACTCTCCTCATTTAGAACCTCTCAACTATATAACCTTTATAAAAATCTCAGGCCAGCTGTCCACCGTGCTGTGGGTGGAGACCCTCGCTAACTACCGGAAAAAAAGATTTCACTGAATAAACAAACCAAGGTAATTTGTTTCTAAATATATTTTTACTTCTGTTACATTTTGTGTTTCATTTCCAAAAGTGATGTAAATGTAATAAACCAAAAGCATTTTTCAAGAAAAAGTTTAATGTAACATTTATAACAACATAAATCATCTCAAATAGAGGAAACATAGAGGAAATTTTGTATTACATCAAGACTGAATAATGTCCCGATGTGTATAAAATCCACTGGGTTAAAAAAAAAATCCACTGGGTTTTCTATCCTTTTTTTTAAAACCACATTTATGTAATTTCTTCGAGACGAAGACATCCTCACATCTCTAGGCATCCCCTAGAGCTATGTTAGCATGTATGTCCTAACAAGTCAACATATCTTCCTAACATACTGAACAAATGGCAGTAAGATTATGACATTCAGAGTACTCACTAGTTCTCTTTTTAAAAATGAGTAATTTTAAAAAGGAACCTCAATGGATACATTATCCCTAAAAAACAAATGAGAACATTACAGGTTATGGGGTCATCTTGTGGCCCCCCTCCTACTCCACTGAATTTGGTATTTGTTTAATTCTCTACACTCTGCCCTATCGACTGAGTCAGCCAGGTGTTGCAAGTTTGGTTTTTGTATTTCCAGAACTTTTCAAGTACTTTCTCTCTCTCACACACACACATAGCCATAAATAACACACACTGTCATTCCGAACATTTACTTACATAAATCTGCACTATCCATGTTACTACATAGAGTCTAGTTAATTCCTTTAAATGATAACCACTTCTCATTATCTACTTATCTATTTATCTACGGGCATTTAGACTGTCTCAGCTTGTTATTACTCCCAGTAAGTACCTGGATTTATGCACGTGCTGCCCCAGAAGAGCTAATCAATAAGGTATACACATTCTAAATTATGACTCTGCAAACTTTCCTCCAAAGTATTATTCCAATCGAGTGCCTGATCAACAAATGTATCTGGGCATCCATTTCTCCACATCTTCTCTATGCCAATCTGTTTTTTTTTTAAACGTGGGGCTTGAACTCACAACCCTGAGATCAAGAGTCAGATGTTTAACCAGCTAAGCCACCCAGGTGCCCCTCTAATAAGTTTTAGTATCTATTTCTTTTAGGACCCAGTTACCAATGCACTGATCATAAATGGACTCCCTGTCATCCCTAAAATCACTACACAATTCAGATTAACGTGTTCACAACACTGCCTTTATTTATTTTCTAAAAGAGTTTATTTATTTATTTGAGAGAGAGACAGTGAGAGAGAACATGCGAGGGGAGAAGGTCAGAGGGAGAAGCAGACTCCCCGTGGAGCAGAGAGCCCGATGCGGGACTTGATCCAGGGACTCCGGGATCATGACCTGAGCTGAAGGCAGTAGCTTAACCAACTGAGCCACCCAGGAGCCCACAACACTGTCTTTATCATATCACATTCACCTATGAAAACTCACAAAGACCCTGTATAATTTGTTGACGTCTTCTATGTTACCTGAGCGACCTAGGAAATCACACCCTTAAAAAGTGATATCTAAAATAAGGAAACAAGAATTTGTAGTCCTTATGGTTCTTCCAGGTCTAAAAGCCTCAATTCCTGGGCACAGAAATCATCGCTTTCTCTCTAAGGAAACAAATAGTATTTTTTACTCTATAGGTCACAGGGACTCTGTTCTATGTTATGCCAGTATAACATAAAAGTAGCCACAGATAATGTTAGCAAATGAGGCTACGCTCCAAAACAGTTTTAGTTGACACTGAAATTTGAAATTCATGTAATTTTCACATGGTCATGAAAGTCTTCACTTTTTCCGGGGAGCCTGGGAGGCTCAGGTGGTTAAGCAACTGCCTTCAGCTCAGCTCATGATTCTGGAATCCCGGGATGGCACCCGACATTGGGCTCTCTGCTCAGCAGGGAGTCTGTTTCTCCCTCTGAACCTCCCCTCTCACGCTCGCGCTCTCTCTCTCAAATAAACAAAAAAAGTTTTTTCATTTTTTTCAAGTGTAAAAAAATGTAAAAATCATTCTTGGTTCCTGGGCTATAAATAATTGGGCTTCAGTTTACTGACCAATACTCTCTATCACCTACCTTATTTCCCTTATTCTGAAAGACCATTTTTCACAGGACTGCCTGCTTGGCCTCTTCCTACCAGCAAATATGTCACGGTCTTGTCCCATTCTACCTTACTGTTCTGTGTATCTCTAGGTCTCATACTTTAGGGCTCACAAGAATTACCTATAGGGATATGCATTTTATTTTTTTATTTTTTTAAAGATTTTATTTATTTACTTGACAGAGATCACAAGCAGGCAGAGAAGCAGGCAGAGAGAGAGGAGGAAGCAGGCTCCCCACGGAGCAGAGAGCCCAAAGTGGGGCTTGATCCCAGGACCCTGGGATCATGACCCGAGCCGAAGGCAGAGGCTTTAACCCACTGAGCCACACAGGTGCCCCAGGGATATGCATTTTAAACAAAATTCCCTGGTGATTCTTTTTTAGAAGATTTTATTTATTTATTTGACACAGGAGAGAGAGAGAGCACGCACTCGCAGCAGAGGGAAAGAAGAAGCAGGCTCCCCAGTGAGCAAGGAGTCAGATATGGGACTTGATCCCATGACCCTGGGATCATGATCTGAGCTGAAGGGAGACACTTAACCAACTGAGCCACCCAGGCACCCTCCTTGGTGATTCTGATTCCAATAAAATAATCTTACTCATTTAAGGCACAGATAAATTTCTACATATTCAATATAACTCCCCTTGATTAATGTAATATAATCATTACTAATTTTATCATATCTCGAGTGCCTCCAGCCACATGTGTAAGATTAGTACTTACATAAATTTAAGATGTAAGATTTAAAATATGCACATGACTCAACTATATCATAAACCATCTGAGCACATCCTCCAAATTTTCCCTTTCGTATTCTCTGTAGTACCTTCCTCAGGGACAGAGGCACAGTGGGTTGGTAACGTGCTTTAGACATGAATGCCACAAGAAAGTGCCTCATTCATAGATACAAATCAATTCTCCCAAACTAAATGAATACAGCTGACCCTTGAACAAGGGGTGCCAACCAACTCTCGTGTCCCCTGCAGAGTCAAAAATCCATGTATAATTTTTGACTCTTCCCAAACTTAATAGCCTGTTGACTGAAGGGTTTCTGATAACATGAACGATTGATTAATGCACACTTCTTAAACAATTGATTAATGCATATTTTGTATGTTAAGTGCGTTACACACTTAATAATAAAATAGTAATAAATAATAAATAATAAAATAATAATATATAATAAAATAAATAAAATAATATATGATAAAATAATAAAAAATAATAATAAAATAATAAAATAAATTTTATTTATTTGAGAGAGAGAGATTTGAGAGAGACACACTGAGAGAGAGCGTCAGAGGGAGAAGCAGACTCCCCATGGAGCTGGCAGCCAGATGCAGGACTCGATCTCGGGATCATGACCTGAGCCGAAGGCAGCTGCTTAACCAACTGAGCCACCTAGGCGCCCTACAGAGTGTATTCTTATAACAAAGTGAGCCAGAAAAAAAAATTTTAAGACAACCATAAGAATAATGTACTGTATTTATGGAAAAGCATAATGGACCCACACAGTTCAAATCCATGTTATTCAAGGATCAACTGTATTTATTTAGAAAAATTATATCCCAGAACTTTAAAAATAGTGCTCTTTTGAGAGCTGACTTTGTGGAAGGCACTATTCAAATGCTCCTTTATTCCTTTGGGCCTGGTGCTGTCATTACCCACATTTTACTATGGGACAGACAGATTAAGTAAACAGTCTCTGAATAGAAGGACTGTTGGTAATTTTATTTCCTTCTTGCACTTAGCCCATCCACCCCACAATAGTCAATTACTTCTATAACTTAAAAAGGTTTTTTCTTTTTTTAAATGGACTTGAGTCTTCACATCCTACTTGGAGAAGACCTGGCTTTTTAGGGTCATGAAATGCATTCAAAATCATTACTATAAGAATTCTGCGGAGAGGTTTCAGTTCTCACATATTCAACAAATGCTGAATAAGGCAATTTATTCAAAGGTCTACCTAGTTAGCTAAAAAAGGCTAAACTCTGTCCACACTATTTTATTTTACTTCATTAAAGACTGTAAAGATAGAACTTCTGTCTGGTCTACCAATCTTCTAAGAACTTTCTTAAACGGGGAAAAAAAAACTTATTCTAATAATGATGTTCATAATTAACCATTATTTAACATTAACCCAAACTTAGTTCAGAAGATCTTTTAACCCTTATGTAAATCTCATGCCCCATTCACTCACTACTCTCCACCTTCTTCATGTTCTTTTCAACTCCCAAGTTTTTCTCCCACACTGTTTTGTCCCGAGGAATGCTCTCTCTCGTTCTTCATGTCATTGGCTCCTTACCTACAAATGTTTTGCCCTCAATCACTTGAATGAACATGGAATACTCACCAAGTTTTCTTTTTTGGAATGACTACTTCTTCAATCCCTTAATTTGAAAAATAAAACAAAAGTAAATCAGTTTCCCAATATTACTACTACAAATAAATGCAACGTGTTAACACAAAAATGAAATCATTTCAATATATTTTTACGTACCTGTTACATTTGCTCCTTCAACCTTTGGGACGGTTGCACTTCCAGAATAAAATCTGCGAAAAATAAAAGCCCTGAAGTGTACTCATTCATGAAGTTTCCATCTTACCTCCACCTATGTTCATTTTGAACCAAATTTCCCAATTGTCATGGATCAAAATAACTGAATGATTCATGTCAATGTACACTGAAAAGACATGGCCTGACAGCAAGTTCTAACCATTACAAAACAGATACAAGATAAGGACACAATATGGTCCAAAGTTTTTAGTCTGACAATCTCGTTAAATAAAATCAGGGAAAAAATTTCAACAGCACTTGAACCACTTGAAGTAGATTTGAAATATAAGGGACTTTCAACTTTGTTAATCTTGACTGAGGTCAAGAGGGATAATTTAATGAGCTCCTGATTTTATATGAATAATGCCCTAATGATAAGAGTATCCCACTTACAGCAATTACAATAAATTATTAAGCTAAGATCATCAGGCTTTCATCCCATGTCACTCAACAATCAGTAATTTGCCAAATGTGTATGTCCTAATTTAAACTTGAAACTGCTGATATTTTTATCTAAAATACAGAGTCACTGACCCATGACTGAGTTTTAAAATGTTCTGATAACACTAAGAAATACAGTCAAAATAGTACATAGTCATGTGCATTATTATTTTGTGTATTCCCTTCCTACACGGCATTGGTACCGTCCCTAAAATTGCCAGAACTTGATTAGATAGAAAATTCACTTCCTCTATTGGCATCTGGTCTCGGGCATCATTTTAAAACGATACTTTCCTGCTAAGGATCAACCTTAGAGAGGGATCAACTCTTTCAAATCATGCTACTTGTCTCTCCCGACATTAGGATATAATGACCACTTCTGTCTTGTGGGTAAATGCAGAGAAAGAGATGCTGTGCCAGGCAAAGGAAATGAGTAGAAAAATGTCAACAATAGCACTACCAAGAAAAGGACCGGGATAGACAGCAGCATTAAGACTTCTGGAGTATCAGGTGGAGCACTTTCTCCTTTTTGGTAAGTTGCCTGGAGGTATCGCATATAAGACATATACCTCAAGTTACACAGCTCACTTACTCCTCACCATTATGTGGACAATTATTACTAGCTGTAATCTACAAAAGAAAAAATCTATTAACCAACTAAAAAATTAGCAAACGTTGAATCCAAAATTTGAGTTTTCCCAACTTTTCATTACAAACTACTGACACTACTTCCACACCACCGTTTGTAATTAGTGAAAAAGTTAAATACTACATACTCTCAGGTGTGACAATCACAGCAATCCAAAGGCTGTGCTCCAATCTTTTACACTTCCTTGTTTTTATGAAGACCTGGATGGCCAACCATCCCGAAAACATCCAGCACATACTGGCAAACTGCCCTTAATTTGGGAAAAATTTCAGAGCTCCCCGTTCGATAAAGATGAGTAAGGGCGCATACTTTTCTATTTTTAAAACTTGGGACGGGGTTGCTAGCAGCCACATCCACTAACACGCAAGCTCCACGAGAGCAGGATCCTAATCCTGCCGACAGTTCTTAATTCTAGAATAAACCAGCCACCCAGTAAGTGACGTCCTAACAAACGAAATTCGAGCCCTTTTCCCAGAACTCCAGCTCCGCGAGTCAAGCACGCGCCTGCAAAATTGCGCATGCGCGTCTCACTCCATTGTACCTAGCTCCCCAGCTCTCGTCCTCCCCATACAAGGGACGAAGTTGGCCAAGGGGTCTTTCTCTTGGGTTCTCCATGCGTGTCTTACCTGCATTTGGGGGCCTGTCCACACGGACCCAACCGGTGACCCGTGAGGGTCAGGCAAACCTTGCAGCGGAACGGCAGCCACCTACTCCCCCTGACCGCCGCCATCTTTGGCTTCTTCGCGAAGCATGCTGGGAAAGCGTGACCTCGACCTTCAGGATCACCAAGAGGGGGCGGGGAATAACTCGGCTATTGGCTGAGACGGAACAAGACAAAAGCGGTCAAGAATTAGGAGGTTAAAAAAGCTCGTGGTTTGAAAGACTTTGTTACAGAAGTTAAAGGCTCAAACATCCCGTTTGTCTCGAAGAAATTTTCCGGAACCATTATTTCAGTGATTCATATGCCTTCGATATTTTCAAAATAAGAGGGAGATCGAAAGTCGTCAAATTACTTCCCCCCCTACAGTGAAAGTGGTCTCGTCCACGTAAATCTCAAACTAGCGAGCTTTTCTCGCGCGCAAGCGCATTTTAAATCACATGGTGGCTGCCGGCTTGAAGCTGAGTTAAGTTGCCGGTGTTGATTGGAATCTCTCTCTGGGTGTCAGAACTCGAATATTGCCTGGAAGATGTTGGGCTCAAAGAACATGCCCTGGCGGAGGCTGCAGGGCATTTCCTTCGGAATGTATTCGGCGGAAGAACTCAAGTAAGGAGTTGGTGGGAAGCATGGAGAGCCTACATGTTGAGGTCGCCGCTGTAAACTACAATTCCCAAAAGGTCTTGCGCTCAGTTTATCCTCTGAGTCAGTGGTTGTTTGGCGCGTGGCCTTTTGGGATCCGTAGTTCCAGAAACGTCTTGGTTTGGCATGGACTGCCTAGAACCCGGTGGGCTAGGTTAGAGTTTGCGCTGGGAACCAGCTTGCAACGTTAGCGTCCATCAGGTTCTTTAGTAATTAACCAGCGTCTGTGGAGTGGCAACGTCCCTGAGGTGGTTCATTAAACACATAATCAAAATGGTTATCTTTCAAGACTCAGTGAAAGCGACAACTTCTCTTTGCTAGGACCCTCTATATTCTTTGCCTAGTTAGTAAATCAAGGGGACTCTCTTAAATCCTCATTTTGATCACCATAGCATTTGGCGGTCTTGACCACACCCTCGGAACTCTATTTGCGGGACCTTAACTGTTTGCAAGTTCTTTTATTTCTGTGACAAAAAGAGTGACATCTAATAGGTACAGGGTTTCTCTTAGTGGGGATGAAAATACTCTTGATAGACTGGTGATAATTGCACAACTCTAGATAGGGTAAAAACTATTGAGTGTGCACTTTAAAAAGATGAATTGTGTAGTGAGTTATATCTCAACGAAGCTGTTAAAGAATTTTTAAACCTTTAATGTGAAAAATAATAGAAGCCAAATCATAAACTGGGAAAAGTATTTGACACCGTTATAGTAAAAGATTAATGTCCTTATGTGTGAGGGGCACATGTAGTACAGTAACGAAAACATTAAGATTTCAATTCAAAATAAGTAAAGGACTAAAACAACTTGAAATAATTATAATAAAAAATTAAAGTGATAGCGGAGTAGCATTTTTCCACCTGAAATTTGGAAAGATTTTTTTTTTTAAGTGTGTTCCATGCCCAACATGGGGCTCGAACACAGGACCCTGAGATCAGGAGTCACCTCCTGTACTGACTGAGCCAGCTAGGAGCCCCTGGAAAGATTTTTAAGTGCTAAGAATCAGTGCTAATAAAGACAGGCAATCTACTATTAGCCCACCTTTTCTAGAATGCAAGGTTGCAGAATATATCAGGAGTTTTAAAACATTTTGCACCCTTTGATTCAGGGATTCCACTCCACTGAGAAAATAATTCGATTTTTAGGACATAGGTTTGAAGTATCCGGTGCAAAATCCTTATGCAGATAGATTTCATAAGCTCATTTAAAATAGAGTTTGGTTAAATGAACTCTTAATTGCCACATAATGGAAGATTTTATAACTCTTAAGAATTATGTTTCCAAAGAATTTTAGTGACATAAAAACACTCATTTACTGCTAAATGAAAATAGACAAATGCAATGCTAAAAATACCAGATGATCCCAGTTATCTTTCTAAAAATAAATCCGTAGAGCTATGTCTATGAATGTTATCAGTGTTTTTTTTTTCTAGGTTGTGAGATTTGGATAACTGTCTTTATTTCCAAATTAAAAAAACCCACAAAAACTTAAAAAGCAAATTTGGCATGAATATACTTTGTTAAAATTGTTAGGTGTCCTATGGGAGCTCCCTTTAAACCAAACGTAAGATACTGTAATGAAACTTTTAGTGGAACAGGTTACACTTCTCAAAGTTTTGCATATTTGTGTTTAACGTCAGTTTACTATTTCTGCATGTAGGGATTATTGGGTTATTTTTTCTTTATTCAACTATGTGTGTTTTGGATTTAAGTATGGTCCATATCCTGCCTCTGTCCTCCCTGTAATCCTGGCTGTGTTACCTGGATTAAATCGCTTAACTGTTCTGACCCCCAGTTTCCTCCTCAGAAAAATGCATATAGTGATGGCCTCTTGGAGGGTTAAAGTCAGACTAAATGCTGCTTGTAAAGCATGTAAACATGTGTAGGTACTTGACTATTTATAAACAGTCTCCATTGTACTCAATGCAAGATTTGCACTAAACCTGTATTTAAATATTTTACCACTCCTATCCGTTAAGCACGTATTTTTCCAGCAACTATTGTATGCAGACTCTGCTTAGTGTTGAGTTGCAGGGGTGAGCAAGGCATACACAGATGCTACAGGCTCAAGTTGTCAGCATGGCTGAGGAAACTAACATGAAATCATCATTTAACTCCGAAGCTCCAAAGAAGAAACATCCGAGAAGTTGGGTAACCTAGTTTCCCCTTGATTTTTCTTTTACCTCCTTAGGAAATTAAGTGTTAAGTCCATTACGAACCCTCGTTACCTGGACAGCCTGGGGAACCCATCGGTGAATGGCCTGTATGATTTAGCTTTGGGCCCTGCAGATTCCAAAGAGGTGTGCTCCACCTGCGTGCAGGACTTCAACAACTGCTCTGGCCACCTGGGCCACATTGACCTTCCGCTCATGGTGTACAACCCTCTCCTCTTTGATGTACGTTCTGGCCTGGGCTGCTCTGTACGTGTGGGGGTCTCGGGGCTGCTGGTGGGTTTTGTGAGTGGCACCTGTGGCCTCTCTACAGGTGTCCAAGGAAGTTAGCTCTAGACACGGAGTTAAAGTGCTCTCTACCGTGAGCTTTAAAATCTTGAGCAGGGGCACCTGGGTGGTTCATTCGCTAAGTGTCTGCCTTCGGTTCGGGTCGTGATCTCAGAGTGCTGGAATAGAGCCCCACATCGGTCTCCCTGCTCAGCGGAGAGCCTGCTTTTCCCTCTCCCACTTCCCGTGCTTGTGTTCCCTCTCTTGGTATCTCACTCTGTGTCCAATAAATAAATAAAATCGTTAAAATAAAATAAGATCTGGAGGAGCCAAGTCCAATAAATTCAACTTGGCCTATAGCCCTAACTAAATGAATTTCCATTTGCTTCCAGTTGAGAAGAGCCACAGCTTGGTTCTGTTCACATAGGAAAAAAGCTTTGGAATTCATGCCCTACACCTTAGATTTCAGGGGCTTCATGCCCTTCAGAAATCTAGGCAAAGCCTTCCTGACAAGAGAAGGACTTCGGGAGTTCTCCGAGCCTTCCCTGAGCTCTTCTGGTGCATTTGTAGGCTTTTGCTTGGTTGCAAGAGGAGCAAAGCCCAAAAGGGCAGACAGTGAACTAAGATTGAGGGTCCTGTCTAGAGTCCTACTTGTGTATTTTCAGCTTTTTCTGTCACTTAACCTAGCCTCCATGATGACAGTGTTCATGATATTTATCTGTTAACTGTGTTGAGAAAAGAATTGTCTTAAATACGGTGTTCAGTTACATACCAAATATTTAACTAAACTTTAGTTTGGTATGTATTTAAATACTAAATATTTTGAATATTAAAGATTTCCTTTATTTATTTAAAGATTTTATTTTTAAGTAATCTTTACACCAAACATGGGGCTGGAACTCCCAGATCAAGAGTTGCATGCTCCACCAACTGAGCCAGCCAAGTGCCCCTTAATTATTAAATATTTTATTTTATTTTTTATTTTTTTAAAGATTTTATTTATTTATTTGACAGAGAGATCACAAGTAGGCAGAAAGGCAGGCAGAGAGAGGGGGGAAAACAGGCTCCCCGCTGAGCAGAGAGCCCAATGTGGGGCTTGATCCCAGGACCCTGAGATCATGATCTGAGCTGAAGGCAGGGGCTTAACCCACTGAGCCATCCAGGTGCCCCTATTAAATATTTTAAATTAAATATTTAAATACTAAAATTAGTATCTGGTACTTAGTTAAATAAAATGAAAGTAGCTCCCTGCCTCAGACCCAAAGTAAATTTCAACTTTTATTTATTTATTTATTTTAAAAACGATTTATTTATTTATTTATTTATTTGTCAGAGAGAGAGGAGCGAGAGTGAGCACAAGCAGACAGAGTGGCAGGCAGAGGCAGAGGGAGAAGCAGGCTCCCCACCGAGCAAGGAGCCCGATGTGGGACTCGATCCCAGGATGCTGGGATCATGACCTGGGCCGAAGGCAGCTGCTTAACCAACTGAGCCACCCAGGCGTCCTAAATTTCAACTTTTAAAGGATTAAAATGAAACGATAAGAAGAAATACACAGGAATATTTATTTAGTTTGTAGAGTCACAGAGACCTTTCCAGGTGTTATCAGGGAAAATGGAATTTTTTTTTTTTTTTTTACGGTTTTGTTTATTTAGAGAGTGTGTGCCCACATATGAGCCAAGAGAGGGGCAGAGAGAGGGGAAGAGAATCTTGAGCAGGCTCCCCGCTGAGCACAGAGGCCTGCATGGGGCTGGATCCCATGACCCTGAGATCATGACCTGAGCCAAAATCAAGTGTCAGACCCCTAATGACTGAGCCACCCAGGTACCCTGGAAGTGGAATTCTCAAAGGAATAAACTGGCTACATAAAAACAAAAATCTTAAATACATTGAAAATCACCTTGATTATTCTGTCTCTTCCTAATTATCTTGCTTTTTCTTCCCTCTCTTCAGAAACTCTACCTGCTGCTCCGGGGCTCCTGTTTGAACTGTCACATGCTGACCTGCCCCCGTGCTGTGATTCACCTCTTAGTGTGCCAGCTGCGAGTTCTGGAAGTGGGTGCCCTACAGGCAGTCTACGAGCTTGAGAGAATTCTGAACAGGGTAGGTGGGTGCTGACTGGCATGGAAACCAGGCGAGCCAAAGCAGTGAAAACAGGCCTCTTTGTGTGTTGTCCCCAGGCCTGTCATCCTAATAGTCACCAGAATCCTTGATCTTTACGTCTTAGAACTACGTACCAAAGACTCAGTGTGAAAACACGAAGCCATAAGAGAAATTGAAGAAATGTTAGCGAAAACAACACTGAAATACCATTTTACCTATCAGTGAGTTTTTTTTTCTGGACGTAGGAGCCAGTGGAGGCTTATGCATTGCTTTGGATTGTTACATTTCTTTGGTCTTTTTTAATGCAGAAAATTGTTTTTCATGGTATTGACTTTTTTGAAGACTCAAAGCCAGTTGTCCTGTAGGACTTCTCACGTTCAGAATTTGTCTGACTCTTCCCTCACTAGATTCATGTTTTGGTAAGAATGTAGCCTATACCATGTGAGCTACACTGTATGGTATCATTTCAGGAGGCCCAAGCTGCCAGCTGGTTTTATTATTGGTAATGCTAAGAGTGTGATTAGGTGGATAAGATAGGGACCACCAAATCTATCACAGAGACATTTTTCTCTTTGCAATACAAAATTCCTTCAGATTTTCTGGTGCTAGTATTAAGTGTCTTATGTAAAATTCATTTTCTGTTTGTGGATCAAAATAGGAGTGATTTTTGTCCAAAACAACATAGCAAACATATCACTAATTCTAATGCTTTACCTATAGATTCTTGTTGATTTTCAACACCATTTTATCATCTGTGACTAATGGCAGTTTTGTTTCTTTCCAATCCTTATATGTTCTGTTTCTTTTTCTTACATTATTTTGGTGGCTAGGATCTACATTACACTGTTGAAGAGATAGCTGGCCTCCTTGTCTTATTTCTTGTCACAAGGGGAACCTTTCATCTTTCCTTTCGACTTCCCTTTCCTGAGTAATTTAGTCTTAAAGATGTTAGGTGAACAGAGCCGATAGGATTCTACACAGAGGTGTAGCCTTAGGTGGGTTGTCAGAGCCCAAGCAAGAGGAGAACACCCCTGCATGTGTGGGCAGCCCCAGCATGAACGTCAGAGCTCACATAGGATGAGGAAGCTGTTCATTTAAGGATAAGAGCTCAGCATAGGGGGTGGGTGCCCAAGTTGAGTGAGAGGGAGCCATGCATGGGAGAGGTAACAGCAGTGATGGGAGAGAGGTTACATACAAGGAGGGGACTGATCCAATAAGTCTTAATTTTAAGGATAAGGCAAGCCAGATTTCACACTATTAGAGAAAGGAGTTACAGAAACATGGAAGAGAAAAGATCCAGAATTAATTCTATGGTGCTGGACTGGAATTAGAAGTTTGGTACGTACACATAAGCATATGTGGTTTCCGGGGAACAGAGCCAAAAAATGAACCCAAAGTCAAATTTGTCCAAGGGAGAGAGAGAGAGGAGGATCTTCTTAAAGCTTTACTCAGAGTAAATTCTTTTTTTCTAGGTATTTTTCTAGTCCATTCCATGGAAACTTTCAGATTTGTTGGACATAAGATTCATGATGCTTACTACCTTAACATTCTTTTTTTGGGTAAAATATACACAGAAGCACATTAATCCTATAGTCTAGGAAATAGTTACAAAGTAACCATCACCCATATAGTCACCTTCATTTGTCAAGATAGTGTCCAAATCCCAAGAAACCCTGTCTCTTTCCCCTGTCCTTGTATATTTATTTTTGACCAATGCTTTGGGTTTTTAGTCATTGTACTTAGGAAGTTCTCAGTGGGAGTAATATGAGGCCTAGGATGATACTGCCATCCTCCAGAGAGGATCAGAAGTCTGGCAGTGCCTTCTGCAGGGGAACATAACCACACTGTGGGCCACCCTGCACCCCGCTGCGCGCAGCCCTGCATCAGAGCAAACATGACCCCCATGGGGTTTGACCTCCTAGCTTCTTGGCTCCCCTTCAGTTCCATCTGCCTGTTCCTCACTGTCGTGTCAGCTCTTCGGAGCTTGAAAGTATTTTTTAGTATTGTAGCTTATCTTGGCTCTTGACAGCTTTAGGTTTGGTCTGAATAACTTTGCTCACCATTGTCAGAAGCAAGATATTTTTGATAAATATATATATATTTTTAACAGCAGTGTTGCTTCGCTGTTTTAAAAGTGCAGCATAGCATGAAGTTTCCTCCTCTTCCCTTGAACTAAACCCTCCCACCCTGGGAGAGGCTGGCCCCTGTGGTGCTAGCAGTCGTACGCTTGCTTTACTCTGGTAGTATGGTTTTTCTCTTTGTTTCTCAGTTTCTAGAAGAAAATGCTGATCCTACTGCCTTCGAAATTCAGGAAGAGTTTGGAACAGTATACGGCCAAAATCGTACAGAACAATCTGTTGGGATCCCATGGTGCTCATGTGAGTTATCCTGTCTCTCTCTTTTCCTTCTAACACTTGGTTTTTAGCGTAATTATCGCAGATCCTTGTGCGTTGTCATTTGTGTGTGCCCTCAGCTGCCCCAAGGCAGACCTGGGTTTGAATCCCAAGTTCTGCCTCTTAGAGGCCTGCAACGTCACAGGTTACCTGCTGTCCCTGAGCATCTGTGTCCTCTGCTTTAATGCACCTGCAGTCCTGATGAGAGGATTCGATGAAGTCAGGTGTGTAGGTCCAGTGTCCAGCAAGGTATGGTGGACACTAAGAGTGGTGTCCGGGTCCTTTTCTTCATTTTTCACCCCTGTAAACCATTGCCACCTCCTCACCTCCCCCGCAGCACGTGTGTAAGTATTTGTTCAGTGGATGAACAAATGGCATACTGATCAGCCTGTACTCCTCTTTCAGGTACCGTCTTAAAGACAGTTCACCTTATGCCCAAGTTCCACACCTGAGATTCTGATTTCATTGGTCTGGAGTAGAGTCCAGTGGAAGTTACAGAATCTCCCAGGAAGGTTTCATGTGCAACGAGGCTCAGACCCATTTGTGTAGCTTAACTGTGGATGTACCTTTGTTAGGACCCTGAGGGCCATCCAAGGGAGGCAGCAGGGAGGGTATGCTAGCTGCGTACGGAGAGGTTTGTTTTAAATTAACTAGCATTTCTTGAGGACTTAGCTGTATTCCAAGTCCCCCACTGCATTCATGAACTCTTAGGAGGAGCTTCATGAGGTAGTTAATCTCATTCTCATGTTACGGTTGAGGAAAGTTAAGGCTTAAAGGAGTCACTCAGTAATCGGCAGAGTTTGGCTGTATCAGGGTTCTGTGGAGAATGTTGTTTAAGAAAGAGGATGGCTTTCTTTGTCTTTTTTTTTTTAAAGGTAAAAACTGTAAAGTGAATGTGTACCCCAGGGTTCTTCAGATGGTACTGCAAGTTCTTTGCCCTTTCTCAACAGGTGAAAAATGTTTGTGAGAGCAGGAGCAAACTCATTGCTTACTTCTGGAAGGCACATATGACTGCTAAGCGGTGTCCCCACTGCAAGTGAGTGACCGGGCTCTTACCCCTCCCTTTTCCCAGAAGCCTCTGGCCAGTTACTTGATGTCGAGGTTTTTCTCTCCTGAGTCACAACTGTTCTCACATATAGGACCGGGCGGTCAGTTGTCCGAAAGGAGCACAACAGCAAGCTGACAGTCACATACCCAGCCATGGTGCACAAGAAGGCTGGCCAGGACACAGAGCCCCTGGGTAAGCAGGTTGGGCCCTGGGAGGTCTGTGACCAACAGATGTGTTTTGAATCTGGGAAATACCTGGTTTTTATCACGTTTCTCACCTTTGTGTTTGTAGTGGGCCAGCAGTGGGGTGGGGTCCAAGCTGCTGACGGTTGGAGAGGACCCTAGTGAGTGCCAGCCCTGGCCTCTCATATAGAACTGACAGGCTGAGCTACATTATGAGGCAGTGACCCATGAGTTGAATGAAGTGCATCTTGCCTCAGGTAGTCATCTTTCTAGAAGATTCTTGAGGAAGAGGTTAAGAAATCTACTTGGTAAATACTTAGAACCATTTTATTGTCAAATAAGTGTGGGCTTATTTTGAAGCAAAGTGAGTTGCAGGTGAGTTTTAAAGGAAAACTGAGCATTCAAAGAACGTCAGCACCTCCCACAGGCTGCTCCTGGCTATCCACTCAGATTCCTGGAGTAGTGTCCCCTACTCAGCTCTGCTCTACCAGTAGGGTACTTGGGAAAAAATTTAAGAGACTTAGTACTTTTATTTTTAAATCTTTTATTTATTTAAAAAATTTTTTTATTTGACACACAGTGTTACATTAGTTTCAGGTGTAAGACACAGTGCTTTGATAAGTTTATACACTGTGTGCTGTGCTCACCACACTATAGCTACCGTCTGTCACCATACAACACTATCACAGTATCCTCGACCATATTCCTTATGCTGTGCCTTTTATTCCTGCGACTTATTTATTCCATGGCTGGAAGCCTGTATCTCCTTCACCTATTTTGCTCAATCCCCACCTCTTTTCTCCTCTGGCAACCATCAGTTTGTTCTCTGTATTTATAGTTCTGATTATACTTTTTGTTTGTTCTTTTTTTTTTTTTTTTAAGGTTCCACTTATGAAGGGCATCATATGGTATTGGTTTTTTTCAGTTTGACTTATTTCACTATGCATCCATGGTGCATCCATGGTATTGCAAGTGGCTTGATCTCATCCCTTTTATGGCCGCATAATATTCTGTTGTATATATATTCACCATATCTCCCTTACCCATTCTTCTGTTCATGGGCACTTAGGTTGCTTTCCCATCTTGGCTATTCTACATAATGATGTAATAAACATAGGAGTGTGCGTATCTTTTCAAGTTAGTGTTTTCCTGTTCTTTGGCTAAATATCCAATAGTGGAATTACTGGGTTATATAGTATTTTTATTTTTAATTTTTTAAGGAACCTCCACACTGTTTACCACAGTGACTATAATAAGCTACATTCCTGCCAAGAGTGTACAAGGGTTTTTTTTCCTTCACATCCTTGCCAACTTGTTATTTCTTGTCTTTTTGATTCTAGTCATCCTGACAGCTATAAGGTGATTATCTCATTGTGGTTTTGATTTACATTCCACTGATGATCTGTGATGTTGAGCATCTTTTCATGTGTTTGTTGGCCATCTGTCTGTATGTCTTCTTCTTTTTAAATTTTTGTAGCCATAGGATTAAGTATGGTTTTTGTTTTTTCTTGTGAAGTAGTGAAGATGAGGTTAAATAGTCCATATTAAGTACTGAGATCGTGCCTGCCGCGTATAGTATGTGGTCCGTAGATGTTAACTGTTGATTTTGTGTGATGCAGTCAGTGTGCTGGTGGGGGGGAGCATGATGTGGGACTGACCCCTCACTCTGCCATTAGTGGCTTAGAGAAGGTCACTGGAGTTTTGTTTTCAACTCCATCAAGTGGCAATAATCAAACTTCTTGCCCAGAGTTGGGAAGATTTCGTGAGCGAAAGTCCATAGCATATTGTTACTAAACCTTATTCCAGAGCTCGAGAACACGGACGAGGCAGGGAAATAAGTTCTCTTCCTAGCGATGCATAAATCTTTTACATTGAGGACTCTGGCAAGGCTTGGAGTAGATAACTATCTCAGTCCTTTTGGGCTGCCATAAAAGAAATATCACAGAGTGAGTGACATCTAAACAATACACGTTTATTTTTCACGGTTCTCGAGGCTAGGAAGACCAAGATTTTGGTGCTGACAAGTCTGGTATCCTGTGAAGGCCTGCTTCCTCACCATCAGCCGTCTTCTCCCTGTAGCTTCACATGGCAGAAAGGCTCAAGGGAGCTTTCTGGGGTCGTTTTATAAGGGCGCCAGTCCTGGTCATGAGAGTTCTGCTCTTATGATCTCATCACCTCTCAAAAGTCCCACTTCCAATACCATCATATGGGGGGAGGGTAGGATTTTAGTACATGAAACTTGAGGGGACACAGATGTTCAGACCTTTTATTTTTTTTTTCACATAACTATGAAATACTTATTTAATGAAAGTTTATTAAAGGTCTGGGTCAGACCTTTTACTTTAGACTAATTTGAGGCTTGCAGAAGAGTGGTGAAGATAGTACAGAGAGTTCCCATGCACTCTCGTCACCACAGTATACGTGTCCACCATGTTAAGAAAGTTAAGAAATTAGTACGCTACCATTAAATGAACTACAGGCTTTATTTGAATTTCTCCAGATTTTCCAGTGATGTCCTTTCTATGTTCTGGGATCTAATCCTGTTTTTAAAAAAGCCTGTTTAATTTTGTTTAATGGTTAACGGTCAGCCACAAAGGTGGATTTTTCATACACTTACCTATAAATAGCCCATAAAACAACTTAAGGTTGGGAATTGCTACCTTAGCCTTTAGTGCACCTTAGAAAATGTTCATGACGGAGAGCAAAAATGGTCAGAATTCTAAAAGGTAACTGTTTCTTTGGAGTAAATTTCTAGCAATTAGGTAGCTTTCCAGTGCCTTTGCCAAATGTGTTCTTCTGAAGTAACCTTTCACTGTGGCTATGAGCGTATGATGGTGCCACCCCAAATTCTGCACATTAAGAATAAAGTGACCGTGGTCTCCAGTGGTTCCAGAATTGGGATTTTAGTATTTAGCAAAATTTACTTGGTGGGCACTCAGCCTTGTGCCAACAACAGTGCCTATGACCAAGCAGAGTACCAGGGTGGAGACCATGCGGCCTCTGCTGTCAGAAGAGGCCGCAGGTGACCCAGGTCAGTAACTCTAGGCAGCAGGTGATATGTTCTGAAAAAGGGTCAGACTGTGTTCCTGGCTAAAGGGAGCCAAGCATTGAGGCCTGTGCCTCTGCGGTTGGTACAGGCCAGTGATCCCACAGGGAGCACCATAAGCTTGTGAGATTCTGCAGATGCTCCAGAGGGCCCCTCAGGCCCCATGATGCGCATCAGCATTTTATAAATCTTTTTAAAAATTTTTCTTATTTTTTAAAATTTTATTTATTTATGACAGAGAGAGATCACAAGTTGGCAGAGAGGCAGACGCAGAGAGAGGGGGGGAAGCAGGCTCCCTGCTGAGCAGAGAACCCGATGTGGGTCTCGATCCCAGGACCCTGAGATCATGACCTGAGGCGAAGGCAGAGTCTCAACCCACTGAGCCACCCAGGTGCCCCAGCATTTTAAAATGAGGATCCTCCCAGGCAAGACACTCCACTGCGATCTAGCCTTCCCCAAGTTCTCTGACCTCCCGATCAGCCCCTTTGTCACATAGCAGCTCATGAAGCTGAATGAAACCCACGTCAGCAGTGTTCTGAAAGCCTACCCAGGCAGAATCCATTTTCGCTGGTTGTACAAGTGTCTTTTTCAGGAGGGCGCAGTGCAGCCTTCCTCTGATTCTGTAGCCCTGTGACTGAACAACCCCACTTTGCCTTCACAGTGAGGAAACTGCAGTAGCGCTTTTCATGTGCTGGGAGCTACTGGGACAGGAGCTGTGTAGAATCGACAGAGTCAACTGATCTTCCTCAGCCCTTCAAACCTATTTGAGTAGGAGAGGAAGTTCAGATTGCCATTTTCAGAAATGCCCACAAATTGTTGTGTTTAGCTTAATGGAATCTGTGTTTTCTCACTGAATATACATAGCTTTCTAATGCTGTGGTTATCCCTGAAGGTCAGAGCCTCTCTTCATTGCTTACCCATGCTTCCTTGAATTGCATTAACTGATTGAAATGCTTTGCTTTTGTAGGAATCAAAATCTTAAATGTGTAGACTCTTTGACCTAGCCATTCCACTTTTGTGACTATTTTGAGAATTAGACATACCCACACGACAGTATTATTTAAATAACTTAAAATGGGAAATGACTTAATGCCTATCGGTAGAGACTAGTTAAATTTGGGTACATCTTTTAATTATCCAAGTTTCGTATTTCCCTAAAATCTTGTGAGGACACATCCTTTGCAGATGGTAAACTTAATTGGAGAATGGGAGGTGGAATTTGAAGCTGGATTTTTTATAAGTGTAGAAAAAGGCAAAAGAGTGGAGTTTGGGGTGCCTGGTGGCTCAGTTGGTTAAGCACCTGCCTTTGGCTCAGGTCATGATCTTAGGGTCCTGGGGTCAAACCCCACATTGGGCTCCCTGCTCAGTGGGGAGTCTGCTTCTCCCTCTCCCTTTGCCTGCCTGCCTGCCTGCCCTGCTTGTGCTTTCCTCCTCTCTCTCTCAAATAAATAAATAAAAAGAGTAGGGTTTGTAAGTATAAATTTTTGTACAATGTTTTGAATGGGTATATTTGAGCCAGTGACTTTGTTATCTGCTGTGTGTGAGACACTGTCAGGTGCATAAAGTTGTGGGTTTTTTTTTTTAATCATAGCGTAACTTACAACAGTAAAGAAAATTGGGATCTTCCCTGTGTCCAGTTGTAAGAGTATGGTCAGCTCACTAGGAAACATCCTCTTGGTGGAATATCATGCAGTCACTAAAAATGTTATGTGACAATGTACAGAAATGCTCACAAGAGGACACTAAACAAGCAAAGCAGTGTACAGAATAAACCCACGCTTAAGATTACAGTTATCTTAGGGGCGCCTGGGTGACTCATTCAGTTAAGCATCACACTCTTGGTTTCAGCTCAGGTCGTGATCTCCCGGTCATGAGATCGAGCCCCGAAGAAGGCTCCACACTCAGCAGGGAGTCTGCTTAGAATTCTAATCTCTCACCCTCTCCACCTCCTCCTCCCCTGTGCACACATGCACTCTCACTCTCCCTAAAATAAATAAATCTTAAAAAAAAAAAAGAAAAAAGGTTAAAAAACAATAATTTAAGAAGATTACAGTTACCTTAGATACCATAGAAACCAGAAGACTGGAACAAAGTATGTAGTACTGCTAATGGAATGGTGTATGATTTATTTTTCTTTTGCTCTCTTGGTTTTATGCAATAGTTATACTCTTTCCATTACTTTAGAAATTAGGTTAAGGGGGAAAAAAATCCAGAGCTGAGAAGAAGCTGTCCTGGAGATTGATTTTTGTGGTCAAATTGCAGGCTTGGCAGGGCGGGAAGAAAGCATTGATAAATCCCATTACGGAAGGAGTGCCTGTTATTGATTTATTGTGCTTTGATCCCCCGTCCCGGTTCTAGGAATTGAGGAAGCTCAGATGGGAAAACGAGGGTACCTGACACCCACCAGCGCCCAAGAACATCTTACCGCCCTTTGGAAGAATGAAGGTGCTGTACCAACCTAAAAGAAATCGAAATGAGTCTCTTTATCCTGCCTTATTATTTCTGTGTTTTCAGAGTTGTGATAATTATAGATCTCTGCTGAATTCCGTTCATAGGTTTGGGGCTGGCTTCAGGTACATTGTCATCGACACATTCTAGAGTAGGCAAGAATATGAACTTCACGACTATTTAACTGAACCTGGTCATTAAATGACCGCTGTGGGTGGGCCTCGCTTAGTTTGACATACTTCTAGAAGGTATAGTGTAACTCAACTTTATTTTAAATGCCTGTTAATAACTTCTTCAGAAAAGGATTCTAAGGGAATTCCTCCTGTGATTCAAAAAATGAACTCTAACATGTCTTTTTTTTAAAATTAGAATTTTCCCACATTTTAATTTCCTACGAAGAGGAAAGTTTTCCATTCCTTCTGCGTGTCTAACAAAAGCTAGGCACTGTATTTAGGCCTCCATGTCACCACCCTCAGAAAGTGCTCTTTGAGAACACTGAAAGCTGCTACTGTGTAATGATAGGCACTTAAAAATGACAGTGCTGCTGAAGGGATAGATGATGTCAGGGAAAAAAGAGCACTCAAGTCAGTGTGATCATTTCTGTGATCATTTCTGTGGCAGGCCCTAACACTTACTCGTTTTATCTGCAGCTTTCTTCTAAGTTCGCTGGAAACTTAAAATACAGCTTTGATCTACAGAAACGATGCCTTCTTGGTAGCATCTATATGGAGGATTTTTTGTTTTGTTTTATTTTTAAGAAGACTAATTTTTTTTATTGATTTTCCCTATTTCAGATACGTTTTTTATAGTTACCAAAGCTTTGTGTGTGTGTAAGTCTGATAGTCCAGGAGGGAGTGAGAAACAAGAGGAGGTTTTCATTCCCCATCCTGGACCATCTCAGCCCCCCTTCGACGCCTGTCCTTAAACCACCATCTCACCTCTGTGTGGGTTCCCAACACACAAAGGCTATTTTTTGCTTGTGTTTAGAAAGAAAAATATGATTCTACTTTACCTATTATCACGTGTTCTGTTTTTCTTTTTCGTCACCCAGTGGAATTTTAGTGGTCATTCATCCCTGCCCTCCCACATAGATGTAAATGTTCCTTTTGGTTAATTTCAAATGCAGGATTCTTTCTGAATTACCTTTTTTCGGGACCGGAAGATGTCAATGTGGAGTCTAGATTCAATCCCAGTATGTTCTTTTTGGATTTCCTGGTGGTGCCACCCTCAAGGTAATGCCCTTTAATTAGCCTTGTTTCACTGGAAAAGGCTTACAGAGTGATGGAATAATGACCCCTGGGAGAGGCTTGGAGGGCCTAGTGCACCAAAAAGCCAAGCAGCGGTTCCACACCCGGGTTGCCCATGGGTGGGAGTGTTCGTCCTGACTGCGGTGGGAATGTTGGCTGGATTCCGAGTGTGGTGGATTGTGAGTTGCTTATAGCAGGGATGGGCAAGAGGCTAAAGAACCTGACACTTCCCTCATGCTCAGCGGTCCTTGATTCCCTGTGTCCCCCTGCAGGTATCGCCCTGTCAATCGGCTGGGGGACCAGATGTTTACCAATGGCCAGACGGTGAACTTGCAGGCTGTCATGAAGGATATGGTTCTGATCCGAAAACTTCTGGCACTGATGGCCCAAGAACAGGAGCTGCCGTGTGAGGTGGCAGCACCGGCCAAGGATGAGGTCAGGGCCACCTTGGAGCTGATGTCATCAGCCTGTCTGCTTCATTCTGAGGCCCACAGGGCTGATGCAGAACGCTGGGGGTGCAGGGAGCTGCTGGTTGGGAATTCTGTACAGTTGTGTGCGAGCGTCATTTGGGGAACCTAAGTAATGTCAGGGGAAATCATGGTACGAGCATAGGAAGATCTAGGTCCTGCCGCAATGACCTTTGTTGAGTTGCTTAGTTTCATGGGCCTGTCTCCACTGTAAAATGTGTAGGGTTAGTGGTAAGATTTTACATACAGGCAGTTCTGGGCCACTTGCCTTCGCTGGCGGTGATTGGCAACTCCGGAAAGAGGAGTCTGCATCCTTGGGCTCTAAGAATATCTCTTGTGGGTGCAGTACCAGAGCCCGAGTCATCCAGGTCTGTTTTTGGCTCATTAAGACCTCTAGCATTGGGTTCAGGAGGGCACTATTGTCGATTGTAGGAATTTCCCAGAATAGGACTGTCCTGTTTGAGGCCTCAGCTTCCTTTTAGTATATGATAGCGTGGGATCAGTTTTCCCGTTTCAGCCAACTTTCTGAGTCCCTTCAGTGTGCCAGGTCCTCAGTGGGTATAAAGATGAATCAGGCACTCAGAGGGGTTGCTGAGATCACTGAGGTCCTTCCCAGCTGTGATGCTCCCTGGATGGAAGCAGGAAGGGCTGTCTCAGCCTTCAGTGGACGGGGCTCTGGGGCTCCCTTCCAGCTGCTGGCAGCAGTTCCGCTGGGAGCCAGGCCCATCACCAGGTGGCGCCACTGTCCGCCTGGCCCCGTGTGCTGTGGGTGACCTGTACTCTGCTCTGCACTGTCTTTGCTTTTGCTAGTTTTCTGGTCTGTCCGGGTAGTGTGCTTTCAAAAACCTTCAGTCTAAGAGAAATGTGCCATCTGCAGGTTCTGGTCCCATTTGGGGGGAAGGACATAGGATAGCCAGGACCCATGACCAGGGCTGAGAACTTTTATTTTGATGCTCCTTAGAAATAGAGCCCTCTCACAGGTCTCATTACTAAGAGTAATCACATAGCCCTGAACCGGTAATGTCATAAGCAGTGATTTAGGCCGACAGGGCCCCTATTGTCATAGAGGTGACCATCTCTTCCTGTGAGTCTCCCCTCGCAGAGAGAAAATGCATCTGTCCTCCCTATAACTAAGGAAGATCTCTCTTTTTCTCAGGGTTGAGGACAAACCCACTTTACTAGTGGTTTTCATGGCATTCTTATTTACCAGATCTTCACCCCCACCCCCATACTTCCCCCAACACACTGACAGCTTTCTCCTCTCATCTCACTCACACTGGGGGCCTCTAACTCCTGTGTCATAGCCAGCCAGATGTGGCTACTTGGTGGCCACACAATGTCAGTAGATGGTGCTATTATAAGGCAGGTTAGTGGGCAGGTGGAGAAAGAAGAGGAGGAGGCAGAGCCGGGGACAGAAATATTTAAAAGGATTGGTTAAATATTCCAGGGAGGGCTGGATTTCAGCCAGTCCCTTGACATATTTCAGGTGGGGACCCACATTTTATTTGATAACATACAAAATAGTATGGCAGCGTTTTTCCTTTTAAATAAATTAATCCACTTGTGTTTTCATAAGTGCTTTGGATTAAGTTTTTCCAAAACCATAAATAAAGGTGAAATTCCATGTGAGAATCAGTTATCTGGTGGGATAATAGAGTTTCATGAAGAGTATAGATGGAGGGAGAATTTCTAGGGTGGCCTAAAGAATTAGATGGTAAGGGACTTCAGCAGCTGCTGCTGGCACACCCTTCCATTACTTTCTTGGTATACGTTTCAGTGAAACAAGCTCCCGTGTTGGAGAAGCCCACAAAGCACATAATTGCAGGTGGCCTCTGGGCAACAGCCTACTAGGACCTGAGGCCCCCAGTCCAGCAGCTCGGGAAATTGCACCCTGCCGACAACCATGTGACCTTAGAGATGGATCCTTCCCAGCTGAACCTTCAGATGGGACCCTAGCTCGGGCTGACTCCTTTGTTACAGCCTGGGAGAGACTGAGCAGAGAACCCACTTGAGCTGTACCCAGATTCCTGACTTAGAGAAACTGTGAAGTAATAAATGTGTATTGGTTTAAAAAAAAAAAAAAAAGGAGCTTGCTTATAAAATTGAGTTCATTTTACTATCCAAAAAAGACAGACTGGTAAATGTGTAACAGGCCAGATGTTTTGTTGATAGAAACAGAGAAGATTAATTTATTAGTGCTTTTGCCACTGATCTGTCAGGTTCAAAAGACATGAAGGCAGACTCCAGAGCCCATCATTTGTCAGAGAGAGAGTAAGGAAGAAAAATAAAACCAAGCCTGGCCTTTCTGAGGTTTTTCCATTGTGCCTGTTTTCTTGTTGTGTCTTGCCAGGAAAAAGACTCTTCTTTTGTTCTGGACCGATCCTTTTTGAGTTTGCTTCCAGGCCAATCCCTCACAGACAAACTTTACAACATTTGGATTCGTCTTCAGAGCCATGTCAATATTGTGTTTGATAGTGAGATGGACAAATTAATGATGGAAAAGTATCCTGGCATCAGACAGGTGAGCAGAAAGTTGGATCCCCATTGTGAGGTGGAGGGGTTAAATAATAAACATAGGGGCGCCTGGGTGGCTCAGTGGGTTAAAGCCTCTGCCTTCGGCTCAGGTCATGATCCCAGGGTCCTGGGATCGAGCCCCACATCGGGCTGTCTGCTCCACAGGGAGCCTGCTTCCTCTTCTCTCTCTCTCTGCCTGCCTCTCTGCCTGCTTGTGATCTCTGTCAAATAAATAAATAAAATCTTTAAATAATAATAATAATAATAAACATATCAAAACAAGAAAATAATAAATATATTTGACTCTTTTTTCTTTCTTTCTTTTTTTTCTTAACAATGCTTTCTGTGGATTTTTTCCTGCATAAAGATCCTGGAGAAGAAGGATGGCTTATTCCGAAAGCACATGATGGGGAAGCGAGTAGACTACGCGGCCCGCTCAGTCATCTGCCCAGACATGTACATTAACACCAATGAAATTGGAATTCCCATGGTGTGTGTGGAGGGGCCTCCCCAGCTATTGTCGGGTGGCAGATGGGAATGTTGAGGACTGGGGAGAAGGGGTACAGCAGACTGGTGGCTTGGGTGGGGACTTTATGCTTTTTCCTGAACAAGCCATTTAGAGGGGGCACGAGGCTGTGTGATGGTGTTGGTTTCACTCCTTGCCAAGTTTCCAAACACCTGCCTCCAAGGAAGATGCACTTCCTGGTGGGCAAGCAGGGAGCTGACTGCAGGGTGGTCCACATCCTCACCTGTGTGTCTCCCCACAACTTCTCAGAGCCTAGTCTATACCTTCTTGGTCAAATCGAGTGTATGACAGAGATGAGGAAGAGGGAAATGGGGATTTGCCCCCATGCACTTGCCTGGCATTAGGAGTCAAGAATGTGTACCCTTAGTTGCCAGGCCCAGGAAGGGGAGAGAGCCCCCCCAGAGAGGACTGTGTGTGTGTCACCCATCCTCCCAGTTCCTCCGGGGTAAGCGGTTTGCCCCATCCACCCATTAGTGTTTCCACGGGGAGCCGGCCTCCTCCTCTCACTTCCCCACCCGTTCAAGCTGTGGTGCTCATTAGCAGCAGTGCTTTAATCGGCTTCCTCCTTAATGGACCTTGAGGTCAGAAATATGAAGATGGTTTAATTCCCTTTGTGGAGAGTCTCATTTCCTCGTATGCTGCCCCCTCTGCTGCTCTCAAGGGAGCGCTGGTAATGAGCGGAGCTCAAGTGTTCTGATGGCCTCCGGCATGGCCACTGCCTCATCTCTCTGGGGCACACTTGGCTCCCTAGGCAAGGACACAAATGTGAAAGGACAGGAGTCAGAGAAAGCTTAGTCCTGTGTCCATCGCCTCCTAGAACCATAGGTCTTTCCACCCAGAAGTTGGGTCAGGTGGCGGAGAAAGGCCTTGTGAAGCCCAGTGGTGACCTTCCTGAGTCTGAGGCCCTGGGAGGAGAGGGCCATTTACTGGTGTTCATTGCTTTCTCCATACCGAAGGCATGGGCTACTCCAGCAGGCTTTGGCTTCACAGATGCCTAAAGCATCCCAGCTTTGGGAGAGACCGTAGGTGCTGCCTCCTCTTTTTACCTTCAAGGGTGCTGGGCCTCCCTTTCTTGGATCTGGTTTCATTCCATAATGGCTGGTCCTAAGGAGGGACTCTGGAGTTACTCCTCTGCCTACCCTTAGCCTGTTCCAGGTCTCAGGGTCGTGGTGGCCGAGGGGTGGTACTCACAGGATGGCTGTGAGGAACTAACTGTGAGACTACCTCTTGGTCGCTTGTGGCACACACTTCCTGGGGAGCACTGTGGAGAGGTGTTACGGGAGCAAGGAGCTGAAGTAAAGTTTGGCGAATAAGCTAGAGTTGAGCAGTGAACCAGACAGACTAGAGCATCCCCTAAGAAGCTCACGTTCCAGTGGTGGAGACAAATAAATACATAGGAGCATAAACCCTCTGTCAGGCAGTGGTCAGCGCATTAGCAAAAGTGGGGCAGGTGACAGGGAAAGGGAGCGCTGGCTGGGGTGGCAGGTAAGGCCTTTTGCCGTGGCATCCAAGCAGAGACCTGGACAGAATCCAACCAGGTTCTTTATGTCCAGACTCCTCAGAGGCTCTGATGTAGTTAAGTGCATTTGGAAGCATCAGAGGGTTTGTGATATTCAGCAGCTTAGAAACTCACTTAACCAGGGAACTCGTTTTTCTTGGAGTATATTGCAGGTCTAGCATTAAGTGGAACGCTGCATCTTACCGCGTATCAGGAGACCGAATCGGTTTCATCTCAAGCGCCACCTTGATCACAGAGGCAGCCGAAACTACCGGGTAGAGGCTCTGATGCCGTGTCTGGGCCCGGGGCAAGGGCCACGATCACTTAGTGAGGTCTGCGGGAGTGGCCAGGGCTGCAGTGTGGTACTTGAGGGGTGGTATTGGCCACCCCTCAACCTGGTGTCCCATTCTGTGTTCCCTGTGGGGGCTATGAATTGATCAGTGGGTGAGGAAATGATGAAGTTTTAAAACGGGATACCGACATTCCAGTGTGGACACTGCAACACTCAGATTATTCTCTTCAGACAGGCTGCTAGGAAAGGAGGCCCACTCTTTACTCTCTGAAGACCTCAAGTCTAGAAAAATGGCTCTGTGGACAAGACAGACAGGATGTTGCTTTCTCCCCAAAGGACCTTTGTGGCAAGGATATCACCTCCGTGTCTTAGGGAAGAAGTGGCACAGCCTGTCGAGTCAGATTTTGAATCCGTATCATCTTTTTTGCCTCCCCTAAATTTTCATATCCACTCCATTTCCAGGTGTTTGCCACAAAACTGACATACCCTCAGCCAGTCACCCCCTGGAATGTTCAGGAACTGAGGCAAGCCGTCATCAATGGCCCCAATGTGCACCCAGGAGCCTCCATGGTCATCAACGAGGATGGCAGCCGCACAGCCCTGAGTGCCGTTGACCTGACCCAGCGGGAAGCCGTGGCCAAACAGCTCCTGACACCAGCCACGGGGGCACCTAAGCCCCAGGGGACAAAAATTGTGAGTAGTGGGCCAATTTGATAAGGGCCTCTCCTGTGATGGGAGATCACATGTGCTGATCTCTGGATGAAGCTTTCCCCGCATGTGGGTGTTTCTTCGGGGCTTCATCGTGCTTGTTCTACCTCCCCAGCTGGAGCTGGAGTTCCCAGGATCTTGACCCCATGATTAAATTCACTTGGCTCTTCCATGTCACGCAACACAGTGCTGGGTACCCATCCAAGGTTTGAGAAATGCTGTCTAATAATAACTCAGTTATGATCCCAGGGCAGGCAACTTTGTTGTCTTTAAGCAGGGCGAATCAAAGTTGGTTCTCAGATCATTAGCGGTAACATCCCTAGAGCTTGTGAGAAATGCACATTCAGCCTCTTCTCCCCAACCCCCGCAAAATGGATTAGAACTCTGGGAATGGGGCCTAGGAATCTGGGCTTTAACAAGTGCTTTGGGGGGTTTCTCTACATGCTAGTGTTGGAGGACTGCCCTAAGGGAAGGAAGTGTCCTGTGTGGTCTGTCTGTGATGACTGATAACCCACAGGTGGCATCTGATGCCTCATTTTCTGGCGATTGCTGGTGGCTGCCCATGGGACAGTGTTAAGGGATCCTAAGGCTTCACTGGGCTCCACTGGAAAGAGTACATGATTGATGAGCTGGGGGTGTGAAATCGGTGGGTGAGCTCATTTGTGTCCTGTTAAAGATGGCCATTTATATGGGGGGCAGTGGGGGAAGCCTAACAAATGACCTCTAGCCAGGCAGTAGCAGCAGCAGTTGTTGAGGTGAAATGGATTTTTATTCGGGTTTCGTTGGTGGGTGAGTACATGGTGTCAGGCTGACCGAGTACGTTTTCCTCAGCACGTTTGCCTTTGTTTGACATCTCCTTGCATTCTGACTTGGGCATGCCAAGTGGTAGATCAAGATCTTCTTTCGTAATGAGTCCGAGCTCTGCAGAGTCTCTCTCAGCCTGGAAGGAGCTTCAGAGGAGGAACAGAGAGGATTAGGGCCATGTCCTGGGAAAGGTGGGTGTGTGGGACTTAAGGGCCAGACAGTTAGGAAAATGGGATTTTCAGAATGTTAAACTCTGAGCACAAAGTACAATGGAGAGAAAAATGGGGGACTCGTTGGGGCTGAAATGCGGGAGCAGGAGGAAGGCAGGGAGGACTGGGGAAGCTGAGGGAGAAGAGAGTGGGGGGCTGGGCCACCTCATTTGACATCTGCATCTGTTTCCCACACATGGTTGTGGGGCTCTTCCAGGTCAAGATTAGTCCCTGGGTATCTTTAGCTCTCAAAGGGGCACTTGTTAGATGCTTGTGAAGTTAAACGTGAAGTTTGAGAAAAGTGAGGAAACCGCGGGAAGGTGCATCTGAGTTGTCCTAGTGAAGGTCACTGGTGACGCAGGAAAGCAGTCTGAACAGCGGGAGGAGCCAGGTCCCTCTCATGAGGAGCTCTCATGAAGCAGCGAAGCCTGGAGCTAAGGCATTTGAAAGAAAAGCAGAATGACCCCGGGCTTCTGATGTAATTGGGATGTGGGGATGAGGCAAATGCAAGGAGAACTTCACATGGCCTTAGTTACGTCTGTAGGGTCGGAGGTGAGTGGAGATCCAGGGCTTAGGAGAGGGAAGGTTGGCCGGCTGCCCCGCGTGGCTCAGTGCCTGGGAAGTGTCTGAAAAAAGTTCTGAGCAGCAGCAAGGTCAAATGCAGTCAGCTGGGTCGCTGCTCTTCCAACCTAAGTTCCAACCCTGGGCACGCTGTCCCTGTTTTCTCCTCCTGCCTCACCTCTCAGCTCCCCCCTCACACTCTAGCTGGCCCCCGTGGGGGCTGTGCACATGTGCATTTGTGTCCCCATCTGGATCTCTTTGCCCTCCCCGTCTCCCTGGCCAACCCTCTCTAGTCCTTCAGGTCTCTGTGAAGCCCTCATCCTCTAGGGTAGGGGGTCTGTGAACTTCTCCAGCGAAGGGCCAGGTAGTAAATATTTTAGGCTCTGATGCAGCTGATGAAGCCTGCCTTTGTAGTGTTGGAGCCCCCATGGGCAGCGCACAAACGAATGGGCCTGGCCGTGTGCCCAGAAGACTCTGTTTCTGAAAGCAGGTGTCCCACTTGTGTGCTGTAGTTTGCTGCTTTCAAAACTTATGTGAGGTCCCCATTGTGTTCCCTCCACACCCTCAGCCTTTCCCAGCCCCCCCCCCCTTATTGTCTCACCTCGTTGTGTTGTCACAGCGTGTGCACCCATTCTGCCCTCCAGTTGCTAAGTGCCATGAGGTTGCGGGCCGGGTGTTCTGCTCAGCTCCCAATGTGGAGGAGGTGCTCAGGGCACCCCTGTGGGGCAAATGGATCCAGGCTGAGGTACAGGAGGCTCTGAGGTCGGAAGGCCATGTTAGACCTGGTAATCCCAGGGGCAAAGACAGGAAGGGACTTCATGAAGCAAAAGCGGTTCTTACATCGGGACCTAGGGTCTAAGGATGATTATTTTTATTTTCCAAGATCTTAATAACATTACACACAGTGCTTACTTATGTAATCACATGCACGTGTACTTCTAATTTATTTGTATATTTAAAAGACTTTGGTTAACGCGTTGCCTGCAGGTTGGCACTGGCCCGAGGGCTGGAGGGCATGAGCGGGAGGGAGAGAGCCAGGTCCCCGGAAGAACACACCGCAGGTTAGGCGGGAAGGGAAAGGATGACTGACAGGACCCATTTCCCCTGGGAGGTGTGAAACCTCTGTCCCTTCCTCTGGGCCTTGTAAGTCAGGAGGAGGTGGCCAGGACGGCTGAGTCTCATTTCCCAGCACAGCAGCCTGCCAGAAGCCGATCTTTGGCTCTGCAAACTCTGACCCGGGCACTGGGGCATGCTAATTTTCACTGCAGTATTTATTTAGAGAGCAGAGAAAGGAAGGACCTCAGGTTTGGGTTGGCGAGGGGAGCTCCCCGTGCTCCAGGGCTTCTGTTTGGATTGGCCGCTGCCTGCCAGACTGGCCTGCGTGCCTTCCCAGCTGTGGGGTTTGCTTATGCTGGAGGATGTCTCGAATTTACGAGATTCAAATCCGAGGCCCATCCTGGGGTTTTGGGCCTGGGCCACAGGTCTGGGCAGTTTCTCCCTGGAGAGGCTAAAGAAATAAGACCTTGAAAGTCAGCTCAGACTCTGTGACGTGCCCTGGGCAGACCCTCATGGGAGTCTACAGGAGTTCGGGTCCCCTTGGAAACATGGATGTGGGAGCAGAGAGGGGTAGGTTTGAACTCCTTGGGGAGCAGAAAGATTGCCTCATTGCTAAGTGCTTTTAGGACTGCATTTTAGAATTCCAGTGTTTTGCTCCCTGCTTTCCTGACCTGGAGGAAACTTTCAGCTCAGCTGAAAGTGTGCGTGTCTGTGTGTGTGTGTGTGTGTGTGTGTGTGTGTGTGTGTGTGTAGGATGGGGAGAATCTTTGTTCTCTCCTGGCCTCTCTCTGTGGCTGCCTTTTTGGTTCAGCTTCATAAATGTGGGCAACACAAGAAGAGACCAGACTTGGAATAATTTATTATTCCCAGCCTGTTGCCTGCTGTGATTTGGGGGAACATGAGCGAGAGGGGTCTGACCAGGCCCCATAACTGCTCTGGGCTGCTCAGGGGGCCTGCAGAATCGTTGGGGCAGCAGCTGCTTTCATGCATTCGCTTTTTAAAATAGCGTTCATGTTCATCATTTAGGAAGCCTGGTAGTTGATACAAGGGGAGTTGAAGGGCAAAATGAGGCTTAATGAGCCTTCCACTGAAGTCAGCTTTGTGGGGAGTGCTGTCCTGTCAGGAGGCCATGACCAGTGGCATATTGGTAGGAGGGAAAAGTGTGAATGGTGGCCATCATTATGGAGTAGAATTCCTGGTGGTGTTTGTTCTGTTCTCTAAGTTGTTTTGGGTTTTTTGTTTTTGTTTTTTTTTTAAAGATTTTATTTATTTATTTGACAGAGATCACAAGCAGGCAGAGAGGCAGGCAGAGAGAGAGGGGGAAGCAGGCTCCCCACTGAGCAGAGAGTCCAAGCAGAGAACCCAAAGCAGGGCTTGATCCCAGGACCTTGGGATCATGACCTGAGCCGAAGGCAGAGGTTTTAACCCACTGAGCCACCCAGGCACCCCATCTGTTCTCTACGTTTGTCCGTATTTTCTAATTTCTCCCCCTACAGTGAGCATAGCACTTGTGAAGTAATTCTTGCTCTCCTTAAAAATGGTTGAAGATCTCTTTAAAAAAAAAAATTGTGGAAGAAATACATGCTCATTGTCACAGAAACACTGCTAAGATATGGGTGGAGGTTAAAGGTGATAGGTGCTCTGTGCCTTACTTCCCCCATGTGCTCTTTCCTGTACGGAGTCCATGGTCACAGCTGGGTAAGGATCCCAGGAGCCTTTTCCCTGGGGGATATAAATACGTATGGAATTGCGTTGGGTTTTCATTTGCCTCATCCTGTCACCCTAGATGGCACATGGATTTTTTGTTGGTGGTGGTGTTTTACTGGAATACATTATTGCCATCACTTCGGGACTAGATATAGATTTAACTCGGGTTTTTTCTTCATCGCATAACATTCCATAGTGTGTATATGTACATAGTGTGTATATGCCCGTGCCACTTCCGTGGGGCAGCCCGAGTTAGTCCAGGTTTTTCCACTGTAAACACTGCTGCCTAATCATACATTTTTGTGTAACCTTACATTGCCACTTTTTTCCTTCTGAAATGCCAAAAGGAAATGAGTTTTAAATGTCTTAAATCTGTTGTCAGATGGCTTTCCCAAAAGACTGTGGCAATTTAAATTTCTTATTAATGTCTTAAGTGCAAAAAAAGGTCTTCAGAAGGCATTGAACTGGGAGTCGGAGCCCTGTGTTCCGGTGCTGGCTCCACCATTTGAGGTTGGGTGAAGTCGTTCTAAAACGTGGAATTTGCATTTAGGATCATGTACCCACATGGGACTGTGGGTCTGCCCACAGACCCAGAGGTCTGCCAGGCCTTTTCAGACTAGGGGTTTTACAGTTAAACGTGCAGATGTGCTGTCTTCACATGTGTCCATTTGTCTCCCAAGACCAATCACCAGAGAAATCCAAGACTCTGGAAAGGCCATGTCTCTCTGAAGAAGACAGAGACTCCCAGACAGGAGTCTGGAGGTTCCTCTCTTGCTTGTACCTCTGAGCCCAGAGTCAGGATCAGGGCAAGGCTGGGCTCGTAGCTATTTCTCAGAGATTTCTAGGGCCTCACTCCAGACTAAAAATGCCCCTTTGATTTGGTTGACTAAAACATGAGATGGACAGAAGTCACACGCACAGCAGGCTGAGGTGAGCCCTGGGACGCTGAAGTTGTCACTGACCAGCCCCCTTTCCTCTGCTCTGCCTGCAGGTGTGCCGGCATGTGAAGAATGGGGACATCCTCCTGCTGAACCGACAGCCCACCCTGCACAGACCCTCTATCCAGGCACACCACGCCCGCATCCTGCCAGAAGAGAAAGTCCTGCGGCTCCACTATGCCAACTGCAAGGCGTATAATGCTGACTTCGATGGAGACGAGATGAACGCCCACTTCCCCCAGAGTGAACTGGGCCGGGCTGAGGCCTATGTCCTGGCCTGCACAGATCAGCAGTACCTTGTCCCCAAGGTAGGTCTGACCTTGAGGCTGTTCCGTGGTCATCGCACAACTTGGCACTTCAGGTCTGGGCTCTTGCCAGCTTCTGGGGTCAGTGGGTAGCTCTAGGGCCAGGGGCCCATGGAATAGAGGGTTCTGGCTTCTTCCAGGTGGGGCTTTCGGCTCTCTGGCTGCTCAGAGGGAAGCAACCAGTAGCTGTGTAATAGGTCTTATCTTCTGGACTTATGTTTGGATTCTGAAATGTATTAGCCACTGGCAAGCATTAGCATCCCAGCAGTGATGGTCCTCCTGATCCCCAGATGACTTTGATCCTTTGAGTTCTGACAAGCATGAGTTTTAAGAGACAACTTAATCGCGAAGGCCCACAGTGAGATCCCTCTAGCCCATAAAAGTGTCTTCTCTTTGAAAGCCTGCCTTCTCTCTCTGAGGTTGGTCCTTAAAAGCAGACCCATGTGGTCATGGCTGTCCGGTGGGGTATGTGGGAAGGATTCAGCTTCCTTCCCCCTTGCCTGGCCAAATGACCCATTCTGTTAAGTGGCAGGGGCCTGAGTCATCGAGTGTTCATGAGAACAACGGAGTGGGGATAGAGCCAGGCTGCAGGAAATAGAATAGAGAATGTTCCAGACATCACTTACTTCTCACTACCCATCCTAAGGCCTGGGGCCTTTCAAATTATCAGCTATTTGCATCACAGTGATTGACAGTTATACGTCATTCACTTGGGTCGTGGTGGAATATGAAAGAACGAGTAGTAATAGTAACATGGAGTTATGGCTGCCATTTGCCAAGCACTTCGTCTAGCAAAGTACTTGGGAGGCTTCCCCTTTCACCGTCACGCAGCCGTTGGCATAGGTGCTGTTTGTGTCCGTGTTTACACATGGAGAAGACGAAAGGGCACTGAACTTGAAGCAGGACCCTGCTGAGAAGGCAGAGAAAGTTACAGGGAGCTCCCAGCTCCTCGGGACTTTGCTGCTTTCCACCTCCGTGGGTCTTGCCCCGCTTCTGCAGAAGAAATGGGACTTCTCCACCCAGGCGAGCGTGGGAAGCTGCTGTTGAGTTTAACTCTCATTCCCTTCTCTGCCCACTTCAGCCAGCACTGGATTAGTGAAGGGGCTGACGTAGGAAGGAGGGATGAAAGGCCCACTGAGGTCCCTTGGAAGTTAGAATAATAGTTTTAGTAACTTGAAAATTGATGTTATGCCTTTTCATGCAAATAAGAGTTGTGGCTGTCATTGAGGCAGCAGTAAAAGCCACCATCCATTGAGCACTCCCCAAGCAGCAGGCATTGCTCTAAGCTGTTCACAGACATTCTCTTTGCCCTCCCAACAACCTGGTGAGATAGGTACAATTTTCAGAAGAGGAAACATGAGAGTGACTTGCCAGCCAGGGATGAGGCAGGAACTTGAACCTAGCACCTTTGACTCCCAAGTCCATGTACATCATGGGTCATTACTCCCACTTACCAGGCAAGGTGGGGGATGAGGCCACGTGGCAGTAAGTGGATGCCAGGACCGAACTGGCTCTCTGACTCGAGAGGCAGGGCCTCATTTCCCCACGGGAGACACTACCAGGAAGCGCCAGATAGTTCACTTGTTGCACTGGATGCAGGGGGAGTTGGAGTGGGGATTTGGGGTGCTCTGAGGTTCTCGGACCAATGAACTTGAATGTTCCGTACTTTATTTTGATTGAATAAAGTCCTACAAGGACTTCATGCTTACACTTGTCCTTCAAAGGGCTGAGCTGTTTAAATCCAGATGTGCCCCAGTGTATGTTTGCCTACCCACGGATTTTAGGTCAAGAGATAGGCAGAACACAGATAAATAAGCTTACATCAATGGATTACATTCTTGTGGGGAAGAAACTTCCAAGGGGTGACCCAAGGGTTCACTTCACTTTCCATCAGTTTTCTTTAGTCAGAGGCACAGAGCTCTTGATTCTTGATAAATTTCATTTAATCCTTAGTGTAAATGCCAAGACATGGAATCTATTTTTGCTCACGTTTATAAAAATGCAACATGTCTTAAACTACTTTGGTGATAAAGTCCTAAGAGAACAGGAACTGGCTTTGTTAAATTAGGAAAGTCATTTTTTGGGAGAGAGGGGGTAATGTTTTCCCTTACTTCCATTTCCCTTTGTTTATTAACCTATTTCTTCTGTTTCCAGGTTCTATTCCTTGATTAACCATAGTACCCGATTAAAGTACATTTTATTTTATTGTTTATGTGTTTAGTAGAGTTGCATGTTATTTTCTTACTTAAAATAGGAAGTGAATGATACCAGTTCTTTCTTTCCTGAGAAAACAGTTAAACTTTTCATTGATGTGTTTTTTTGTGGTTTTTTCTTCTGGGTTTTTTTTTTTTTTTTTTTTTTTTTTGTATTTTTTGAGGGCCAGTGCCTTGTGGAAAGATTTTTTTTTTTTTCTAACAAGATTTGAGAGTCTCCTGGCTCCATCCACTTAGCCAGAAAATTCAAGTCCCAGAATACTCTAATTCTCAAAGCATCCTGACCAAAGGCATTAATTGTAATGTCATTTTGCTGTGATATTAGGTGGAATCGGATAGCTAACAATTATCTGGGTTTTTGATTGAGAGATGGTCTTTCTGATCCTAAGCAGGATTTGGGAAATCCAGAATTATAAGTAGGCCCTTAGTAAATTGCTTTAATCAGCATTCCTCCCTACGATTCATGATTATTGCATTGAAAGCAATTTAGCCATGAAGGTGATTTTCTAGTCATGGAAAAATCTGGATGGAGAGAAGGGAAGGCACTGAATAGATCATATAACTTGTAATTATGTTCTTTAAAGGAAGAAAACAAAAGGAAAAATCTATATCTGCCCCCAAAGACTGTGGGATGAGGCAAATGCGTAATACTGGTTTGGGTTACCCCCCCCCCCAACCAAGCAAAATAAGACCTTGTCTTTGGAACAAGATGCAGAGTATAATTTTTTATTTATGTTCTTAACTCAAAGCCTTCGTAAGAGAGGCTGTGTGCACCATCTGACCTTGCTTTGTCTATTCAGCCCGTCTGTAATAATTGTCTTTGAGTTCATGTAGAGCCCATTGCCACAGTATGTACGCTATTTGACAAGCATCCTTTTTATCCTTTGAATTAGTACATGTGGTTAAATTCCTGGCACTTCTCCACGGCTGCATCTGTGAGTTCCTTTAGCCTTAGTTATGAAACCTGGCCATAACATTGGATAGTATTTAATGAGTAATTAAATGATAACAATCTTTAGACCCCAGGCACAGATTTTTCTCAAGTTCCCATAAACACTGCAAAGTTTGCAAACACTGCTGCTTAGAGCATGTCAGTGGGCACAGCTATTTTTACATTAGTGTGCCTTACGTTGCCATGAACACAGACCTCCAGATAAGCTGCAGGAGACTGGGGCTCAGAAAGTCTCTAAAAAGTTCCAAATGAGATGAACGCACTAGGGCTTACATTAAAGCCCTTGTCTGGGCATCTGGTAGTTAACAGCCTTTATTAAAGGCCCTGCCATGAGCATGTGCTGCATTGTAAAGAGACACATTCTTTTCTTCCATAGTCAGGCACAGCAAGACTTCTCAACCCTCTTGATGTTCCTCTGGCTGAACCCCTGCCCCTTAGAGAGCTGACGCTTACATCAGTAATACTCAGGGTTCTAATACTGCCCCCTGAAAGATCCTTCTGACCATCCCCCTACCTCTAATCTATATGATGACCCATCTGTTATTTTCCTCCAAGATATTTTTAAGTTCTTTGCGATAATGTATTTGTCTAGTCATTTGCTGACTATCTAGTTCTTCCTCACCATAAAGGATCATATCTGTTTGGTCCACTAGAGTAGACTGGAGGGCTAACCCAAATGTCTGGGCATATAGTATTCTCTCAATAAATATTTACTGAATGGATGACTGATTTAGAGGAAAACCAGGCCAGAAATGTGTGAAAAATACTAAAGCATAAAACCAAAATATAAAAGCAAGAACATAGCAAACTGCAGTGAGGCCAAATTTATGCAAAGATGCCAAAAATAACACTAGAATAACTGGAACCAGATGGGGCTATGGAACGAAGGCTTGGGGAACTGGACGAGTTGGAGCTGTTTTGATCTAGAACAGTGGGCATATGGTAAAGGAGGAAGCTGGTCAGGAAGCCCAGGTCACGTGCTTTGGGAGACAGTTTGCTCTCCAGATGGGAGGCTCAAGCCCGGGGCCTAGTGAGGCTGTGGGCAGGACAATACAGGAGTGGAAGGGAGCGCTGTTGCTGGTACATGGCTTCCAAGCGGATAATTAGGAATTAGAATGTAATTTCACATTTGCCTTCTTTCTTACCTGTTCTGGTTTGCAGGATGGCCAACCATTGGCGGGGTTGATCCAAGATCACATGGTTTCGGGCGCAAACATGACCATTCGAGGTTGCTTTTTCACTCGGGAGCAGTACATGGAGCTGCTGTACCGAGGACTCACAGACAAGGTGGGGCGTGTGAAGCTCTTTCCTCCTGCCATCCTGAAGCCCTTTCCACTGTGGACAGGAAAGCAGGTAATTGGGAGAAAGAAAAAAAGGAAACGGGCCACTCGTATAAAAGATTTCATTCCCAATAGAGTCCACACCAGACATAGAGAAATGGCAAATCAGATGTTCTGGAACTGAACCCAAGGTATGCCTGTATGATCTATATGATTTTCTCTTTGGTGGGCTTCCTGAGTCTGGGTGGTTTCAGGGGAGTGTCTGCTAAGAGTGGACTGCATAGTGTCTGTCCTCGATGTCCTCATAATGCAGATACGGTGGGAAGAGGCAGTGGTATTGTGGCTGTTGTAGTAATTTTTTTGTTGGGAGGGGCCGAGTACCTTACTGTAGATCTGTAGATCTGTTACGTTATGTGGTCCTCAGCCAGTCCGTGCTGCGGAGACCATTATTATCCCCACTGAGCAGACGAGGGTACTGAGGCCTTAGAGAACTTCAATGACATGCCCAAGTCTATAGGAGGCAGAGTTGGAATTCAGACGCAGGATTCCTAGCTCCTAAGAAGTCATGCTGTGCTTCCTGTCAAGGTAATGAAATAATGGTGTGTGTGGCGATCAAATAATGAAATACAGTAGTGTGTGTGTTTCTACTGTTGTGTGGGTCTCCAGGTTTAGCCTTAAGGCCTAACTCCTCATCAGCTGCGTGATCTTGGCTTTGTGGGCCTCCTTTCTTCTTCTAGAATACAAAGGGCTCAGGGTGATAATCTCTCAGGTCTCTTCCTGCTCAGTAGTTCTTTAAGTCTGCGCACCTGCGGCCTGACTGGTTTTTTGTTGTTAACCCAGCCTTGCATTCTGTGGCAGCCCTTACTTGTCATGAGATATTACCCCATCTGTGTATTTTTTAATTCACTTTGCTCAAGTTTGGTTGAGAATATTTTTGCACTTGTGTTTGTGAGGGATACAAGCATACCTCGTTTCGTTACACGTTGCTTTATCGAACTTCACAGGTACTGTGTTTTTTACTCCTTGAAGGTTTGTGGCTCCCCTGCATTCAAGCAGTTTTGTATGCTTTGTTTCATTTTTCATTGCATTTACTGGTGCCATTTTCCCAGCAGCATTTGCTTACTTCATGTCTCCATGTCACACTTTGGTAATTCTCACAAAATTTCAAACTATTTCATTATCTTGTTCATCATGGTGATCTGTGATTAGTGATTACAACTTAAAGCTCAGATGATGGTTAGCATTTTTAGCACTAAAGTATTTTTTAAAAATTCAATTTAGTTAACATATAGTGTATTAATAGTTTCAGAGGTAGGATTTAGTGGTTCATCAGTTGCGTGTAACACTCAATGCTCATTAATTACATCACATGTCCTCCTTAATGCCCATCACCTGGTTACCCCGTCCCCCCACCCACCTCCCCTCCAGCAAAGTTTGTACGCTATAGTTAAGAATCTCAGTTTGTACCCTATAGTTAAGAATTTCTTATGGTTTATCTCCTTCTCTGTTTTTATCTTATTTTTCCTTACCTTCCCCTATATTCATCTCTTTTGTTTCTTAAATTCCACATAGGAATGAAGCAGTATTTTTTGATTAAGGTATATACATTGGCTTTTTAAACGTAATGCTCTTGCACACAGTAAACTACAGTACAGTGTAAACATAACTTCTGTATTCACTGGGAAACTAGAAATTCATTTGACTCACTTTATCCTCATAGTCGCTTTATAGTGGTGGTCTGGAACTCACCCCACAATATCTCTAAGATATGCATATATTGATCTGTAGTTTTCTTCTCTTGTAATATATTTGCCTGGTTTTGGTATAGGGTAATGCAGGGTTCATAGAATGAGTTGGGAAATATTTCCTCTTCAGCTTTCTGTAAGTTTGTATAGTATTGGTATTATTTTTTTTCTTAAATGTTTGGTCGAATTAGCCAATGAATCCATCTGGAACTGAACTTTTCTTCACAGGAAGGTTTTTTTAACTAAGATTTCTATCTTTTTAATACATATAGGGCTCTTCAGGTTATCTGTTTCTTCTTGAATGAGCCTCAGTACTTTGTGTTTTAGATGAATTTTTCTCATAAGTTTTTAAATTTATAGGCATAAAGTTATAATATTTCTTTACTATTCTTTTCTATCTACAGAATCTATAGGTGGGTCGGCTCTCTCATTTCTGATATTGGTGATTTAAATCTTTCTTTTTTTTTTTTTAAGCAATCTCTATGCCCAATGTGGGGCTCAAACTCATGACCCTGAGATCAAGAGTCGCATGCTCCACTGACAAAGCTAACCAGGCGCCCTGATTTGTGTCTTTTTTCTTTTTTCCTGATCAGTTTGCTTAGAGATTTATTAGTTTTGCTCTCAAAGAACCAGCTTTCATTGACTTTCTTTATTTTTCTATTTCATTGATTGCACTTTGATCTTAATTTTTCTTTTATTCTGTTTACTTTGGGTTTGATTTGCCCTTGTTTGTCTCATCATTTAGATTGAAGCTGAAATCATTTATATGAGATTTTTTTCCCTTTTTTTTAATATAGGCATTTCATTAGTTTTCCCCTTAAATTCTGCTTAAGCAGCATCACATAAGTTATTATATTGTATTTTCATTTTCATTCAAATACTTGCTAATTTGCCTTTTGATTTCTTTTTGACCCATGAGTTAATTAAAAGTCCATTATTTAGTTTCCACATACTTAGAGATTTTCCAGATATCTTTGTTATGGATTTCCAATCTAATTTCATTGTGGCAAGAAAACATACGTTGGGTGACTGGAATTCTTTTAAATTTATTGATGTTTGTGTATGAGATTATGTTTACTATGGTGTATCTTGGTAAATATTGTGAGCCCATAAAAATAATGTATACTCGGCTATTGTTAAATGAAGTGCTCTAAAAATGTCAGTTAATAAATATTTCAAGTCTATTGTCTTTGCTGATCACTGTCCTTCATTGCCTGGTGTCCACTGTCTTAAAAACCATTGTTTCATGATCATGTCTGCTTTTGCTGTTGTTTTTGGTGGAAGAGTCGTTGGGTCACTGTTGCTCTAGCTTGGCCAGAAGTGGAAGTCAGTTTAACAGAATAGATGGGGAATTTTGCAATTAAAGATTAAAATCTATAAGTATGGATTGTTTGGTTCAAGGAGTGGTAAGCTTTTTCTGTAAGCCAGACAATAAATAGTTTAGGCTTTGCAGGTCATAACAGTCTCCGTTGCAACTACTCAGCTCTGCCACTGTAGCATGAAAGCAGCCATAGACAAAACATAAATGAATGAGCGTGACTGTGATCCAATTAACTTTACTTACAAAAACAGGTGGTAGACCAGATGAGGCCTACAGGCTATAGTTTGCTGGCCCCTGACTTAGTTGGCTATATGTATTTGTCTGCTTTATTATTTCTGTTTCTATTATTTTTCTTATTTCTGTTTATTTGTCTTGATCTTATAAGCCATCTGAAGTTCTCTTGGAAGTGAATGATTATGTTTTAAGTAATTGTCCAGAATTTATTAGAATTTTGTTTAAACATAAGCTATGTGTTCAAAATAGAACTAAATAGTGGACAAAGAATATATATCTAGAACCATAAATATGTTGATTCTGTTCAATCTGGGAATCCAAACCAAAGGAAACAGTCTGAAATGTGGAAAAAGCTACTTGAAAAAAAGTAGCCCATTACACCATCGTTGATGGCGGTGGAAAATTAGAAAAACGTGGATATTTAATATTGGTGCTAAGGAAATTGTGGAACGTCCGTTTGTGAAGATATTATGTAGCTGTTTGAAATAGTGGTTTTAAAAGACCGTATAGTGAGCAGCCTGGGAAATTTTTCTGACCTAATGCTAAAAACAAAAATAGACTACAGCATTCTCTGTGTGTTCACTGTCAAACCATGTTAAGCACATAAGTGAGAAAAAGTGTGGCATGGTAAAGATTAGAATGATGGAATAATTTGGTTCATGTTAGGAATAATTTTCATCTTACAGTGTTTCTGGGCCAAGATTATTACCATTTAATTAGGTAAAACTAGAGAATAGGCCCAGGTTTTACTTGTGTCACAGTTGAGGTTTTTTGGTGTTTTTGCAAGGTTGCCACAGGCTGTTAATTCTTTGCAAGTAGGTGTAAAAGAAAAGAATGACTGCCGTGCACAATAATTCGATGGTGGCTCAGTCTGATTCTGCAGAGAAAAGCCATGTGTAGAAATAGGAGATAAGAAGCTTCGCCTAGGCGTTCTATTTGTACCCTAAAATCAAGTCTTAGGCTCCTTCTCAAGGGCATTTCAGGCAGCCTCTTGAGTGCTTTACTTTCCGTTTAAGAATCTGAGGTCTCAGCATTTGTTGAAAGAGCATATAAAGGAAAAGGATTTGCCTGTCATTGTATATCTCAAGTGTTCAGCTCAGTGAACATTCACAAAGTGAATACACCTTTGTAAAATCACCCAGACCAGAGAGTAGAATCTCACCAGCTCTCCCAGAAGACCCCTGCAGACCCCAATCCATTTTTATCCCCCCCCAAAGTTGGTCCCTAACCTGACTTCGAACACTATAATTACGTTTTTGTCTTTTTTTTTTTTAACTGTATGTAAATGGAATGGTCAGTCATATCTCTGTAAGTCATTCATGGTATCACATAGGAGTGCGTTCATTTTCATTGCTGTGTAGTACTCCATTATGTAACTCTGTCATCATATATTTATTCTTTTACTCTCCAACGACATGTGGCTTGTCTTCATTTGGCTATTACAAATAGGGTTATTATCACCATTCTTATATATATCTTTTGTTGAACATACACATTCATTTTGTAGGCTAGATACCAAGGAATCAAATTGCTGAATCATATGATCTATGTTTAACATTAATAGATTTATCAATAAGCATTTTTCAAAGTGCTTATAGCACTTTACAGTTCTACCAGCAGGGCATGAGAATTCTAGTTACTTCCTGTGCTCAACGGAAGTTGAATTATTGTACCATTTGTTTCCATTAGTTTAATTTTAGCCATTCAGATGGGTGTGTAGTAGCACCTTATGGTTTTAACTTGCATTTTCTTACTGGTAAGTGAGGTTGAGTACCTCTTCATATGCTTATTGGCCATTAGGGGATCATCACTTGTGAAGTGCTTATTGGAGTCCTTTTCTTGTTTTCTATTTCACGCCATTTTCTTATTAATAAGTAAGAGTTTTTTTTTATATATTCTTGTGTTTGTCCATTGCCAAATTTTTGCCTTTTTACCCAGTGCAGTTTTCTAATGATCAGAGCTATTTTATTAATATAATTCACCAGCATGTGCTGTTCAAAGCTAATCCTGTATAAGTGCCTGTCCTGAGGGCATCAAGATATTCCCTTGTGTCATTGTCTAGTAGCTCTACTGTTTTATTTCCACACTTACGTTTACTTGTCTGCATGGAATTGATATTTGTGGGTATGTGCGATATAAGGTAGGGGATTCCTTTTTTCCCCCATATGGCTCTCCAGTTAATATAACATCATTTGTTGAAAAGACCAGCATTTTCCCACTTCTCTTTAGTATCTCTTGTGTCATAAATCAACTAGTCATATAAATGTGGGTCTCTTCCTGGACTCTGTTTAGTTCCACTGATCTGTTTGATTCCATTGTACCAGTACCACACTATCTTAATTATTGTAGCTTTATAATACTGATTTCTTTCTTTTTTTTTTTAAAGATTTTATTTATTTATTTGACAGACAGAGATCACAAGTAGGCAGAGAGGCAGGCAGAGAGAGGAGGAGAAGCAGGCTCCCCACTGACCAGAAAGCCCGATGTGGGGCTCGATCCCAGGACCCTGAGATCGTGACCTGAGCTGAAGGCAGAGGCCTTAACCCACTGAGCCACCCAGGTGCCCCATAATACTGATTTCTGACAGTAAAAGTCTCCAGCTTTGTTCTTCAAGACTGTCTTGAATATACTTGGCCCTGTGTATTTCTGCATAAATTTTAAAGTCAGCTTGTAAATTTCCCCCAAAATAAAACCTCTTAGAATTTTTATTGGGATTACATTGTACCTTTAGTTCACTTTAGGGAGAATCAACATTTACAGTATTGACTCTTTCAAGTTATGAACATAGTATGTCCTTCAATTATGTAAGTCTTGTATATCTTTCATTAAATTTATTTCTAGGTATTGCTATTGTAGATGGCATTGTTTATTAAATTTTCTAATTATTTACATAGATGTAGGAATACAATTATTTTGTGTATATTGTCCCTGTATTCAGCAACCTTCCTGAATTCAGTTATTAGATAAGTGCCTTTCAAATTCTTTTTAACTGTAGAAGTAACAGAAGTTGTTGTTAAAGAAGAACACAGTAATGTGAAAGGAAAAAGGAAAAATTCCCTCCCTCCCCAGCCCTATTCTCCATGTCCACGCATACTCTCATAGAAAGTAATTAAGAATGAGATATTATACCTACTCAGGAGAACCATGAGTCATGATTAAATTTGACATTCAGTTTTGAACTTTTATTTTAAATCTCTTTATCTGTGACATCCTTGTACCTGAGGCATGAGCCTTCGTGGCCACCAAGTACATGGACCTTTTTTGACTGATTTTTAACATGGCTTACTTCGAGTGAGCCATCAGGAAAGGGAATTCCATTATTTCAAGCAGTCTGTATTTTTACTTGGACCACCCTAACTTACTCTGAATATGGCAAGAAGTTCATTTAACTGCCTTCATGTGCTAGATTAATGGGCAGGAGCTTTCTTAAAATTGCTTTGTGATGTATTTAGTTCACTTAATGACATATTATATGGCTTGTTCTGTATCCATCCATGTAGATCCACATCATTCTTTTTAGCCCAATTCTCTGTTGTATCCAGTGATATGGATATACCATAGTTGATTTAACTGGCTTTCTTTTGGCAGACATTTAAATTGTTACCTGGTTTTTACTATTTTACCTAGTGCTGTGGTGAGCACCCACTTACGTTTACACTCCTGCACTTTCTTTGGTTTGTATTTGAGATGAGTTCCTAGCAGTGTGATTGCCGAGTCAAAGGATATATACATCTCAAAACTTTTTTTTTTTTAAGAAATCCTTTTAATTTTTAAAACATTTTTAAAGTTCAGTGGAGTCTTAGTATTAAAAAAATCCACTTATAATTCTCATAGATACTGCTACCTACCCTTCAGTTTAAGAACATGTTGCAGGTGGTCTTTTCTCCCTAGCATAATACTTTATGACCAGAAAGTAAATTAAACATTTCTAGAATGTTACCACAGGAAGAAGCTTAAAACCCACTTGTCTGACTTCTGTGTTTTTCTTATTGAGATGTAATTCATATTTAACATAAAATTTATGATTTTTAAAAGGGTATAATTCAAAGATTTTTAGTGTGTCTGCTGTGTTGTACAACAATCACTACTAGCTAATTCCAGAACATTTCCATCATCCCTAAAAGGAACCCTGTACCTATTATCATCAGTCTCAATTCCTCCCTCCCTCATTCCAAGGTAGTCACTTTCCATCTCTGTGGATTTGCCTCTTTTGGACATTTCATGTAACTGATACCTTACAAGATGTAGCCTTTTGTGACTTGCTTCTTTTATTTAATAAAATACTTTCAAAATCTGCTCATGTTGTAGCGTGAACAGGACTTCATTCTTTTTTATGGCTGGATGATACTCCATTGTATGGAAATAGCTCATTTTGTTAGTCGGGTGATAAATGGATAATATAGGTTGTTCCTCTCTTGATTATTATAAATAAAGCTGCCGTGTATATTCACGTACCAGTTTTTGTGTGACGATGTATTTCAGTTCTCTTGGGTAAGGGTGGACATGCTGGGTCATATGGTAATGCTATTTTTAACTTTTTTGAGGAACTACCAAATTGTTTTCCCAAACAGCTGTACAATTTTAAATTCCTACCAGCAATGCCTGAGCATTTATAACTTTTTTAGGAACTACCAAACTGTTTTCCCAAATAGCTGTACAATTTTACATTCCTACCAGCAATGCCTGAGCATTCTAATTGCTCCACATTATGTACTCTTCCATTGATCAATATGTCTATCTTTATGCCATTATTGTGTGCTTTGTTGTATTGAAATATGGAAGTGTGAGTCTTCTAACTTTGTTCTTCTTTTTCAAGATTGTTTTGGTTATTCGGGGTCTGTTGCATTTCCTTATGAATTTTAGAATCGACGTGTTCATTTATATAAAACTTGCAGTTGGAGTTTCAGTAGGGATTGCACTGAACCTGTAGATTGATTTGGGGACTCTTGCCATCTTAACAATATTAAGTCTTCTGATCCATGATATCTTTCCATTTTATTTAGATTTTCTTTAATTTCTTTCAACATTGTGTTAGACTTTTCAGCATATGACTTTTATACTTCTTTGCTTTAAATTTATTCCTATTTTCTTTTTTGATGCTTTTTAAAACCGAATTATTTTGTTAATTTCATTTTCAGATTGTCATTGTTAATGTATAGAAATAGTAGATTTTCTATGTTGACCTTTGCATTCTTCATCTTTGCTTAAAGTAATTTACTAGCTCTCGTAACTTTTTTGTGGATTCTTTAGGGTTTTCCATCTAAAGAGCATGTCATCTATAAACCAAGGTAGTTTTACTTCTTCCTCTCCAATCTGGTTGCCTTTTTTTTTTTTCTTGCCCAATTGCCCTGACCAGTACTTCAAATACATTGTTGAATACAAGTGGTGGGAGAAGGTATCTTTTGTCTTGTTCCTTATCTTAAGCAAAAAGTGTCTAGTTTTGGACTGTTGAGTATATCTGTATGCATTTTTTAAGATCTGATTTATTTAGGGACACCTGAGTGTCTCAGTTAAGCATCTGCCTTCAGCTCAGGTCATGATCCCAGGGTCCTGGGATCAAGAGCCATATCAGGCTTCTTGTTCAGCATGGAGCCTACTTCTCCCTCTGCCTGCTTCTCACCCTGCTTGTACTCTCTCTTTCTGGCAAATAAATAAATAAAATCTTCAAAAAAAAGTATTTATTTTGAGAAAAGAAGAGAGTCTGCAAGTGGGGGGAGAAGCAGAGGGAGAGAGAGAATCTCAAGCAGATTCCCCACTGAGCATTGAACCCGACCTGGGGCTGGATCCCACAACTGTGAGATCATGACCTGGGCTGAAATCAAGAGTTGGACGCTTAACTGACTGAACCACCCAGGTGCCCCAACCACCAAGTATATTAACTATGGGTTTTTCATAGGTGACTTCTTATCAGGTCAATGCCATTCCCTTCTATTCCTATTCTGCTGCGTGTTTTTATCATGAAAGGTTGTTGGAGTTTGTCAGGTGCTTTGCTTTCTTCTGCGTTCTTGTTTTTATAGACAAGATGGTGGGTCGTATTTCCTTGTCCTCTGATGGTTGGATATGTGTGCTCACACCTTGCATATAGACTTCCTATCCCGACTGTGCCCGGCCTGACAGTCCACACTGTGGTGATTTAGTTGAGGTGCAGCTTGTGGTCAGCCTCGAAGGGAAGCCTCACCCTCCTGCCTTTACTTCTTCTCCCTTGCCTGGCAGTGCTGCCCTTCTGGAGACCGTGGTCATGGCCCTACTGGTCATCTTCTATTGAGGCAGACGGTTGTCTGCTTTCTTTAAAGATAATACATAAAGACACCACTTTGTTGGGCCTGGTGCAGGCGTATAAAGAGCTATTTATTGATGCCTGCTTAGCCCGCATGCCTGTTGCCCTGGCCTCTTTGCACCTTGCCTGCTACATCTTTGGGAATGTTTGCTTTTGCCCTGCTCTGGAATCATGGTTATACCTAGGCGCAGCTGCCCCCGCCTGGGTTCTCAGTGGGACAGCTGCTTAAGAAATTGCCCCTCCTAACCTCCAGTTAGCAGCCACTTGTTGGGTGGGTGGCCAAAGGTGGGTGATGCACCCAGCTGGGGCAAAGGAAGGAAAGACTCCCCAGTCTCTTGGTAGCCGAGATTAATCCCAGTCAAATGACTTTATTTCTGGTGTTAGTTCTGTAAAAGCTAATTGGGTGGGAGCTGTCAGGTTGCCCGTCACGTAACCAGTGGATCCTGTGGTGTTCCTCACGTGGAGACTATCCCATGGTGCTCCTCACTCAGCTTTAATAACCGCTTCTAAAGTCCTGGTCCTTCTTGTCAGTGTCACTCGGCGGGCTTATTCTCTGAGAAATTTACGTAACCTCAGTGTCTAGACCAGGAATGTATTTGGAACAGGTGAGCCTGTTAAAAGTAAAATCAGAGCGTGTCACTCCTGTGATCAGAACCTCCCGAACAGCTTTCCTTTTCACTCAGACTAAAAGCCTCCCGCCTGAAATGCATAGTCTGATCTCTGCACGGTTCGCTTCCTCACCACCTTGTTGGCGGGGCCTTCCCTGCCCGTCTTACTGAAAATCCTGAATACTCCTTCCCCTTTCCCCCCCTTGCTCTCCTTGGGGTTCTCCTTCCCTGTTTTGTTTTCCTCCAAGAACAATCCCCTTTGGGAATGAAGGTTCCAGTGAAGGCAGACTGATTCTTTCGTGACTCTTGCCAGCACCGGGCCCGTTGTAAGCATTCAGTAGAGCATTGCTGAAATAACAGGTGGATTTTATCTCTCCTGCAAATGAGCGGTGCTAACCCGAAGAGCATGGTCATTTTGCCCCTCGGTATGTGACCAGTCAGTGGTGGACCAGAGACACTGGAACATTGTCTCATCCCTGAAGCTTCTCAGTCAGATTATCCAGGCCTCCTGTGTGAAGCCCTTCAGAGGGAGAGCTCTCCCTTCCTTCCTTCGTTTGCACCCACTGGAAAGTCAAAGCTCTTCTGTGGGAGGATGTTATTGACCATAATTTTGGTGACTCATCCATTTTGATGTGGCCTGAAGATGAGATAAGGATGCCTCTGAAGAGTGTTCTTCAACCTTTGCCTCAGTCCTGGAACTGACATCATGTTGGGGCTGACCTCTGGCAGAGGACAGCGCTGTGACTCCCATCATCTCTCAACCCTGCTGTCATTGCTTTTACTTTTTTACTACATACTCAAATCTTTCTCTACTGTGACCCCACAGCAGTTTACTTTTTTCTTCTCCGTCCTTTAGGTCTATTCAGGGACTTCATCTTCAGTTCTAGAAGATTGTTCACTTTAAAGATTATTTTAGGAGGGGCACCTGGGTGGCTCAGTCAGTTAAGCATCTGCCTTCAGCTCAGGTCATGATCTCAGGGTCCTGGGATCAAGCCCTGAGTGGGACTCCCTGCTTAGCAGGGGGTCTGCTTCTCTCTCTCAAAAAAGAATTTATTTCAGGAAATAAGAGTGCCAGTGAAATTCTTAATGGTATATGTTTGTTTCTGTTCCTAAGCCCCCTCTTACGCCATGTAAATGGAGAACAACTGAGATCAACTTGTCCCACGGAGGTAGAAATGTCCGGTTTTTTTGCTCCACCTACAGATCATCAGAATGGAGTTGTCTGGCTTTTTGGGATGTCCTAAGATTGTCCTAAAAGGGAACTCTCCTTTTCTCCCCACAATCAGCATCATCTTTCTTTTCTTTCCAGGTTGTGTCAACGCTGCTCATAAACATAATCCCAGAAGACCACGTCCCACTGAGCTTATCGGGAAAGGCGAAGATCAGCGGCAAGGCCTGGGTACAGGAGTCCCCTCGGCCTGTTCCTGGCTTTAACCCTGACTCCATGTGCGAGTCCCAGGTGTGGCTGCCTAGCTGTGCGGGTTGGAGACATCTAGTCTCAGGTTTAGACAAATTGATATAAAACAGAGACGGAGAAAGGGAGAATCAGGTGTCGTGGTTTTCAAGAGAGGGAGTTGTGCCCAAATGGGTGTCACTTTTGGTTTTAGAAAGGGTCAGAGTTGATTGGTGGCATTTGACCTCCATATAAACCTCCCAACCACTTGGGGAGCAGAAGGCCTCTGGACTCAATTCTGCAAAATTTGGAAATGCAGAACCCATGTTTTCCCTTGAGACACCTGAGTAGCTCAAGTTCATGGATCTGCTGTGAGGTTCCACACCTTCCGGCTCCAGCCCTCGGGAAACTGCTCCTGCAAGCCAGCCAGCCGGTGGCCCCACGCTAAAGACTTCCAACCTTAAGTCCCCAGCTCACAAATGCTTTGTCACAGGATGTAGCAGACATTCCATTTAGAACTGAAGCTGCCGCTTTTCTTTCCCTTTAGAGATCAAGGGCTTAATGTGTGCTACATTATGCGGCTAGCAGTCCTTCCTTTAATTAGCTTCTGATGCTTTAAGCCAACTTTGGAAAGTGCAAACGCCTGAGAAGATGTTAGAAAGCTTGTGTTGTTCTTACTTGTAGAGTCCAAGGGAGGAAGCACCTAGGCCAAGGTTGTGCTCACGGAGTTTATACTCCAGATGCTCTCATTTCTAGTCATAAGGTCCTTGGAAAGGGTACTTGACCTCCAGTCAGTATGGGTGGGGTTGTGCTGCAGGGGGACAAGAAAACAAGCAAAATGTCTGTGTATGGGTGGGGGATGGTAATAGTCCCTAGCAAACATAATTGAAATTGGTCTTTATGTCCTCCTCTCCTTTATTTAGAAAAAAATATATTAGTTCCACTTATAAGCTACATATTTCTTTTTTGTTTGTTTTTGTTTCAAGTTTTTGTTTAAATTCTAGTTAGTATAGTGTGATATTAGTTTTAGGAGTAGAATTTAGTGATTCATCACTCCCTGCATCTTCCTTTCCATCAAGAACCTGAGGCAGGTTACCGTGGAGGGACATACACAATAAGGTTAATAAAACACAGGAAAAGGAGGGGGTGGCTCACACAAGAGGGGTCTCCTCCATTCCAGCACTGGTGGTTGTCCCCTCCACAGGTGATCATCAGAGAAGGGGAGCTGTTGTGTGGGGTGCTAGACAAGGCGCACTATGGGAGCTCCGCCTATGGCCTGGTCCACTGCTGCTATGAGATCTATGGTGGGGAGACCAGCGGCAAGGTTCTCACCTGCCTGGCCCGCCTCTTCACCGCCTACCTGCAGCTCTACAGAGGTTTCACCTTGGGTGAGTGCTCGGCGAGTGGCCCTGGGGCTCTCCTCTTTCCTGGCCAGCGGGGCCATCAGGATGTCTCCCTGACTCTACTAGCAGCTTCCGGGAGAGGGACAGCCTTCTTCTATAACCATGTCCTCTCTCGGTTGCCACCACCATGTCACAGACCTGGTCCTTTCCTGTGCTTTCCACCCTCCCCCCACCCAACATTTTTTCCTGCTCCTCAGTCCCCATTCCATTCTCCACCCCAGCCTCTATGGTTTTTTGTCCCTGAGACTGATTTTTCACACTCAAACCCACCTCCATTCTCTCCGGTGAGTGTGTTTCCAGAATGCCCTGGGCACTCTGTGCTCCACAAAGGGCCTTCCCTGTTGTCAGAACTGCCCACACCTCCCCACATCGCAGGGGCGTCGGCACCGTCAGAAACACCATGTTGGGATAGACCTGTTGGGGCGATCCTAATCTAGGCAGAGAAGCTACATTCTCTCCTCCCTAGAAATGAGCACACACCATTTTATTTTATTTTATTTTTTAAAGATTTTATTTATTTAGTTGAGAGAGAGCATGAGAGGGGAGAAGGTCAGAGGGAGAAACAGACTCCCTATGGAGCAGGGAGCCCAATGTGGAACTTGATCCCGGGAGTCCGGGATTATGACCTGAGCCAAAGGCAGTCACCCCTGAGCCAAAGGCAGTCACCCAACCAACTGAGCCACCCAGGCGTCTGAGCACACACCATTTTAGCAAGTTGGCCTTGAGAAAGATGACAAGTGTGCTGTTACTTTCTGAGCCTTTCTGCGGTGTTCCCGGGAGGAGCAGGGGACCTGCTGCATGTCGAGCACGAGCCACAGCGAGTGCTGGAGTTGTCAGGTTCATAGTACCGTAGTAGTGGGAATAGTACTCCGCTTTGCAGACTTGTGTGTGTGCGGACATGGTGGAAGTCCACCCGGGAGGCCCCTTGGCCTGCTTCAGCTGGAGCTCGTGCACTCGCTGCAGTGGGGCCTGCTAATTACAGGATATAGGTAAATTGTGGAGAAATAAAAATAAGCACAGACCCGATAGCAGTTGAAAGTCACCCAGCATTCAGTCATCAGAGATGACCGCTCTCTTGATCTGATGTGTGTCTTTCTAGACCTGCCAGTATAAACACATTCAGGAAAAAGTGAGATCCTCCCTACACAGTTTGGTGATCTTTTCGTCCCCATTATGGAATATATTTATAAATGTCCTTTTGTAAATATCCTAATATAAGCCTACATGCTCAGCTATGGATTATTCTAGTGGTGTACTGGTACCACGGTTTATTTAACCAGTTCCTATAGTTAAACATTTAGGCTCTCTCCTGGTTTTCACTTTATTGTGAAGAGGGCCCTTGAACAAACAATTTTAAAAATGAGAGGTAGAGGAAGCTGCCACACCCAGAGCATGACAAGGACCACACCCAACAAACCCAGCCCTGCCTGCAGCTCTGCTTAGCACGTGGTGCAGGGAAAATCAGCCCTCGAGTGCCAAGGCCTTCCAGAGACCACGAGATGGAGAAAGGGAGCAGGGCCAAGCTGGACACAGCTTTGGGGAAAGGGCGGCCAAGGGAAGTCGCCTTTTCTCCAGCCTTTACAGCCAGGGGTCAGTGAAGGGACAACAAGGCGACCGGGAGCCGACCCCATGGAAGAACCCACTTCTGTGATGACGGCTTCCTCACAAAGGGACTATTTCTTTCCCCTCCTGCTCGTACACGTTCTTTAGAGTCCCTCAGGCCTCCAGGATGTGGCATTGGGAATTCAGATATTTTAGCTCAGCTTCTAAACAGTGCAGCCATTGATTTTCCTCCCGTGCACATCTTGGCTGAGGGAGTTCTAGAGTCCAGCGGCACTCACACATATAGACAGGAAATAGTTGATTGGAGGATGAAGTAGAAGGATGTCCTGCCCAAGGTGAGGACTTTCTCAGCCCTTTGGAGCCAGGAGGAAGGTTTAACTGCAATGACATTTGTCCTGGAGCAGACCCTGGAGTGGTGGTCCCTGTCACCCAGGCTCAGGTGCGTGCCTGTGCCCGCGTGCCCTGTGACTTGTTACTTCCAGGAATCAAAACCAGGCTGTTCCTTCCCTGTCTCTCTTCCTTCCCAGTTTTTTACCCAAAACCTCGTCTTCACCCCCAGCCCATTCATCCAGTGTGTGTTCATAGAGTTGCTGGCTGAGAGCACAGGTTTGTGACATGGCCATGGGTGTACTCACTGCCCACATAACACAAGGCAGGTAGTTGAAGTTTGAGCCTTCGTTTGGTCATGTGTAAAACGGTGATTAGGATGCTCTGCCTGTGGGAAGCACTTCACAGCTGGTGACAGGCCCTCCCTAGGGAGGTTGGTGTCCACATTGCTGTCCCTGTGCTGCCTGTGTTCACTGCAGTGCCTGCCATGCCCCGACCTCACCAAGCTTACAGTGACAGTGACAGGTCGGTTTCAGTCCTACCCACACTTGTCTGTCTCACTCCCCAGGTGTGGAAGACATTCTGGTGAAGCCGAAGGCAGATGCAAAGAGACACAGAGTCATTGAAGAGTCCACCCACTGCGGGCTGCGGGTGAGGAGTGCCTGGGAGGCTACGGCCTGTGGCAGAGGGTCTGGGCTCCCATGGAATGAAACCCACGCCCTCCTCCCTCAGTTGCTGCCTCCAACCTGGGCCTTTTCTCCTTGTAGGCTGTCAGGGCTGCGTTAAACCTGCCAGAAGCTGCGTCATGTGATGAGGTCCGAGGGAAATGGCAGGATGCCCATCTGGGCAAAGACCAGAGGGATTTTAACATGATTGATCTGAAGTTCAAGGAGGAAGTGAACCATTATAGCAATGAGATTAACAAGGTTAGTCCAGCGAGTGTGTGCACTTATCGCCACCATTTTGAATGCTGGTTTTTAAAAAAATTACATTTTGCTTCTCACTTGGGGCTCTCTGGAGTAATTGGGCTGTTTGACAGTTAACTAGGTGAGATGTGAGGTGGGATGTGTAGAGTTCATTTTGAAGAATCAAGGACTTTGTTCTCCTAGCCAGTTAATGATGAGAGGGAATGCTTTGTACTTCTTCTTTTCAAATGTTTGGATTTGGGGGTGACTGCATCAAAGGGGAGTAAATAATTCCTCTGGGGGCCACTATTTAGTGGAGGAGCCAAATGAAGGACCAAAAATACCACTGGTGCTTGCTATATAGGTGAGCCAGGGGTGGATGTGTGGGTTCAAGTCCTTGCTCAGCCATGTACTTGCTGTGTGACTTTGGGCAAGTGATACAACCTGTCTGTGCTTTTGTTCACTCACCAGGAGGTAGGGATATGAGGAGCACCTACCTCACAGGGTTGCTGAGAGGATTAAGGAGCTAATCTACACCACACTCTTGGCACAGCGGGAGCACTCCGGAAGTACTCTGGAGTCCCCGTCTGCTTTTTCCATCAAGCCAGTTCTTGGGCAACAGAGAAAGGAAAGGGAAGTCCCTGGACAGGCCGAGACCACAGCCTGGGCTCTGCACCTTCCTGCCCCAGAGCTGGGGAAGAGGAGGGGGAAGGCAAGGCCAGTGCTCGACAAGAGTCAGTGTTTGCCTGGTGTCCTCTTCACCGGCTCTCGGCATCCCTTAGACTGCCAAGAACGAGACCTCTTGTCGTCCTTGAGAGGATTTCTTCAGAGGAGGCTTCCTAGCACCTCTCAGAGAACCAGGAGGCTCAGCTTCGGGGCTTGACCGAGAATGCTGGGACGTTGTCTCAGAAGCATCTCAGGATTGTTTCTTGTCCCTCCAGCTCCTCTCTTCCCACCGCACGCACCGCGCGCGCCCCCACCCCGCCCCGAACACACACGTCTCCTGTGTTGGTCCGGATCTCTGTATCCCTAGGTAGGGGCTGAAATAGACTTGGAGCCCCTCCCAGCGGCTCCTCCAGCTCCACATAGAGGGCTTTGCTCACATCTGTGGGCCCTGGAGCCAAGGCTGGGCTCCCGTGTGGTGCTCGGGCAGCGTGTTGGTAAATGTGAGTGTGACATGGACACTGGTCCTCGCTGCCAGGGGTGCGGGAACCGAGGCCGTGTCTGCTGGGCAGATTCACAAGGGTACACCTCAGGTTTTTTCTTGAACCCGCTGCTTTGCAGGATCACAAACTGGATATACTGGCCCCTCTGCTTCTCCCTTTTTGTCCCCATTGGCCCATGATAAGAGCCTCGGGCTTCTTGGTGGAGGGTGTCAGCACAGTGTGGCATGTAGGGCCATCTCGTTAGACTTCTCTCCAGAGGTTCTAGCAAAAGGATTGTTGCCAAATGAGACTTCTTACCTTGAGTGGGACTTGACACTTATCTCTGGGTAAATAGTCTGAGTTTATTGCTTCCGCATCCTGGGTTTATCTTGTGATTTGAGATTACATTGGGATTTCAGAAAGACGTGAAGTCACTGACTTGCCGTGTTTATTTCCTCTGCAGGCGTGCATGCCATTTGGCCTACACAGACAGTTCCCAGAGAACAACTTGCAGATGATGGTGCAGTCTGGAGCCAAAGGGTCGACTGTGAACACCATGCAGGTGTGGGCAAAGGCAGGCTGGCTGCTTTGCCAGAAGGGTGGGGTCATGGCAGGAGGCAATTTTCAGATTTCTTTTTTATTTTTTTTTTAAAGATTTTATTTATTTACTTGACAGATCACAAGTAGGCAGAGAGGCAGGCAGAGAGAGGGGGGAAGCAGGCTTCCTGCTGAGCAGAAAGCCTGATGTGGGACTCAATCCCAAGACCCTGAGATCATGACTTGAGCCAAAGGCAGAGGCTCAACCCACTGAGCCACCCAGGCGCCCCTCTTTCTGATTTTTTTTAAAGGATCCACATTCCATATAAACTAGGACAAGTACTACAAAATACAAAAGCATATAGAAATCGGTACAGGAGGCAACACCTGTTAACACCTCAACGTTAGGAACAAGCACCAATGCAAATGCGTGCGCGTGTATGGTCAGTCTTCTCTGAGATCTGTCGTGGTCTGCTTTTTTCGTTTATCATTACATTGTAGGCGTTGTCCTAGAGGTTTCTTGACCCCTGATCCGAGGCCCGTCACCTCCTCAGGTGGCTGTGTGTTCACAGATGTTAATATTTCTTCTTAAAGTCCTGAGGACCTTGGTGAGTGTAGAGCCATATAGGAGTGGGCTTAAAAGGCTGAATGCCATCAGGAAGCCCCCTTGACTGAAGTGAAATCCCCTCACCCCCATGAATATTAAGAGGTGCTTTTATTCCCTTTTGGCCTTAGAATTTAAGGATCACAATAAATTCCTTTTTCTTGCAGACCTCAGTTTCTCCATTAGGGCCTTTGGGACCCTTACAGGTAGAACGTGTTGATTTTGAGACATGGCTTCTTTTACCAACATAGCCCATTTACAAGTGACCCCAGACATGTCAAATCTTGATCAATCAACAAAATGAAAACACAGTTCTTTTCTTGAAACACGAGCTCCTCTGGTTCATGTGAAAATCTAGCGTGGACTTCACAAACCAGTTTCCATGCAGCCTTCCTTCCAGAGCAGGCCTTCCCTCCTTTGCTAGGACAAAGCTTTAACACAGGTGTGGATCTCGAGTTTGCTTTGGGCTTCCTTTCTTCCAGATCTCATGCCTACTGGGCCAAATCGAATTGGAAGGTCGGAGACCCCCCTTAATGGCATCTGGCAAGTCACTGCCCTGCTTTGAGCCTTATGAGTTCACCCCCAGGGCTGGCGGTTTCGTCACTGGCAGATTCCTCACTGGCATCAAGCCTCCTGTATGTATTCTGGGCTTTCCTTGTGTCTCTTCTCATTGCCAGGCTCAATGGTAGGAGGCCCGTGACATTTACCAACAACTTTGAGCAAGGACTATTGAGTAATAAATGTCGAGCTGTTTGTTGCTGACTCATTAGACCCTGTGGCCCCCGAGGACCCTGTGTGTTCACCATTGTAACACCCGAGCTTTCGCAGGACCTGGCAATAGTGAGTGCTCAGTGTTTGCCGAGAAGTGGAGAGATGAGTAAGACCAATCCCAGCTCCACATTTTCTTGCCGTACCCCTTGAAACCATTTCTCACCTACTTGGAAGGCAGCCAGAGAAGGGGATGCCCCTCACCTGGGTACTCTCTGTTGCCAAAGGGAACATCACAGAGATTGGTTTCACAAACCCCCACCATGGGGTTCCTCCCATGGGTCCTTCACGGTGGGAAAATCCAGTAGCTGTGGCAAATGCCTGTTCTTTCTTGGTCAACAACAGACTTCTCCCATTAGAAAAAGCTTTTTTCCTCATATTTGTTAGAAATGGCTTTCTGGATGTTAGTACCTTTTGTTCCTTGATTGGTACATCTCTGTAAGGTCAGACAACTAAGACTAAGACCAGGTTGTGAACAGGACCGGCCCTTGGTTTCAAGGCCCCCGACTGCTCCTCGTCAGTCCCACATTGGCTGTGATCACCCATGGCCTCTGGCAGAGGATGGAGGAGAGAGGATCTAGACCAGAACTTTTTAAACTCTGGTCCCTAGTGAATCATGAAATCACTGTAATAGATAGTGACTGGCATTTCTTTGAGCAATAAAACAGAACGGGGTGGTGAAGAAAGCATCCAAGGGATGGGATAGTTTCATAAAGTTATCGTTTTGAGTTTTCTGTCTCTGTGCATGTGTGTATCTCTACATTTGCTGATGACTACTGCAAGTGTGTTTTTTGCGGCGGGTGGGTGAAAACGTTTGGAAAGCACTGTGCGCCTCCAGTGATGCTGTGGGGAGAATTCAGGGGTGTGCGTTGCATGGAAGAGTGACGAGGCCCTGGTGGCATTTCCACTTGGAAAGTAGGGTGCGGGGCTAGGGTTGGACTGCACGAATGCAGGGAGAGCTCCTGGCTCCTGTACCCAGACTCCACTTTCCTTCTGCTCCCGGGCAAGGGGAGACACAGGTAACCATGGGGGAGGGCGACGTCACCAGGGCCGGTGGGCCCATCAGAGCCGGGGGCCGAGGGAGTTCAGACACGGCTGCTTCCAGAAGCACCCTGCCCTCACTGCCCCTCTGGGGCCCGGCCCCACCTCTCCCACAGGAGTTCTTCTTCCACTGCATGGCCGGGCGAGAGGGGCTAGTGGACACTGCTGTGAAAACCAGCCGCTCCGGCTACCTCCAAAGGTAAAAAGACCCTACTCTGTCACTTCTGTCATCTTGTGCATTGTCACTGATAGTTTACTTACGGTCCCTTTGGATGAAAAAACTTTTTAAAGACCCCACCATGGGTGCCTGAGATAGAAGATGGTGGACATTCTTTCCCTTCTAACCAATCGATAGAGCATGAGCTCAGAGGTTTATGCAGAAGGTCCCTGTGTTCTGCAGGTGCGTCATTCTGCCCCCACCCCACCCCCCGCTTCCCCAGGGGAGGTTGTGGATCCGGGGAAGGGCCTGGAGCAGTGAGGAGCTCATTGTCTGCCCTGGGAGGGCTCAGCATCCGGGACAGTGCAGAGAATATTCTGGTCCCAGGGGCACTGCCTGTGAGTCTGTAGTTAGTGTTACTGTCTCCCCAGATGCAGGTGTCACATTGGGGTTCCCCGGCCCAGACCTGCTTGTTTTCTCTCCTGTGTGGGAGGAAAGGGAGTAAGTAGCCACTCTAACTGGCCCATTGGGCAGGTGGGAAGGAATGATGCTTAAAGCTGAACAAGGCCTGACTCCGGAGTGGCCGGCAGAACAGGATGGCAGGTACCCGTGCGCCAGCCTCCCCTCTCTTGGATTGGAGCCTGGGGAAGCTCTGCCTGTGGTTCTTCGTGAGCCCAGAGAGCCTGTGCCAGGAGAAGTGGTAGGAGGAAATGGAGCAGATGGCAACAAGAAATCCCCATGCCTCTCAGGCGTGGTGTGAAGTCTCGTTCTCTGGGACCTCAGGTGACTGCCGCACAAGGAGGCAGAGCTCCTTTATCCTGCCCTCAGAGGTTTCCCTGTGTGCTCCAGCCCTGTCCTCTTGCCTGCTGCTGTGTCCCACAGTCCCCAAAGCTGCATCCCATGCTTTGGTCCCCTTCCCCTTGACTCCCAAGGCTGCAGCCCACGGGGTTGGGCTAGGAAAGGGAAGGGCGGGTTTGGGGTGGGCAGCCCTGTGTGGCTGGTCGGTGGGGAGCCGAGGCACCTGGGTGAACTCCCCTCTCAGGAGCAGGGATCACGTGGCCACTTCCCTCCATGAGCAGGGGTTACACCCCACCTGCCATTTCTTTAATCTCTCAACAATACATGTGTAACGTAGGAAAAGCTAAAAAACAAATGATTAAATAAGTCTGGGTTTGGGGGATCCCTGTGTGAGGCGGGAGTCCCTGAGGCCAATTAAATGCAGTGGGAGAAAGAGGAGGATGTATGGGATCCTGCTTGGAACGGAAGGTCGGCAGCCACCGGGGGGAAGGGCACGAGCCTCCCTGGGATCCACCTGCCTGTGGGGGCTTGGGGCAGAGGTCACGTGCAGTGCTTCAGACAGGATGGACTGGATGGAGGCGGCCAGCCCGGCTGTGGTGGAGATCCAGCCATCCGTCGGAAGGCTGTCCCCCAAGAGTAGCGATGGAAAGGAAGAAGCAGGTGGGGCGAAGACAGAGCCATGGGCTGAAATGCAGGAAGATGAGGCAGGGGGGCGGCAGACAGACCCGACTGAGTTTGCAGGCTTGAGTGACAGCACCAGGGCGCGGTGGAAAGAGAGGAGAGAGAAAACAGGTGGCGGGGGCTGTCAGCAGCAGGATATTCAAGTAGCCGCATCTAGTGGACCTTTAAAGACAAGGCCTGTTGGTCAGGACAGGCCTGGCCGTGCAGCCTTGCAGGGCTGTAGCTGGTACAGAGAGCTGGAGCCCTAGGGTAAGGAGCAGAAGGCACAGCCTGCCCTCCGGCATTTTCAGCACCAGCCTTGCCAGGCCCAGGGCTGGGTGCCAAGAAGATGGCGGTGACTAACACTGAGGTCTGTGCTTGGAGCTTGGGGGAGCAGTGATTACTAGAAAACCTCCTGGTAAGATGGCTGGAAGAGTCTGAGGCAGAATGGCCAGAAGTAAGCTAAGCAGCCAGCACCAGGTAGCAGGGAGAGAGGTCGAGGGAGACAGCCGACCGCTGGGAACATTGGAAAAGGGGAGCCAGGTTACAGTGAGCACATCAGCATTTAGTTCCCAATGTCCCCTTCGTTCCCCTGGCCAATCTCTGGGCCAACCATGCTGGGGAAGCAGTGGGCAGGGGGGCATCCCTCTTGCCTTACCTGCCTCGTGGACCTAAAGATACTGGTCCTTGGGGAGTGCTTCGCTGCAAGGGCAGTGAAGGCAGGCAGTGGTCCCAGCTGCTGGGGCTGGATGTTGGAGCCAGGGCCGAGGAGTGGCAGCCAGGCTCTCAGTCACGTGGCTGCAACTTCCTCCTCCCAGAGAACCATGAGGAAGCGCAGACCCTGGCCCGGAGCTGCCATACCTCAGAACCTGGGATTGTGAGAGCCTGGCTCGGCCGCCCACAGAGCAGCAGTCCCCGTTTCCATCGTCCACCACCCTGGTCTCCACACAGGTGCATCATCAAGCACTTGGAGGGTCTGGTAGTCCAGTATGATCTGACTGTGCGTGACAGTGATGGCAGTGTGGTCCAGTTCCTGTACGGGGAGGACGGCCTGGATATCCCCAAGACTCAGTTCCTGCAGCCCAAGCAGTTCCCCTTCCTCGCCAGCAACTACGAGGTAGTAGGCCCGGCCCCAGTGGTGGGGCCCCAAGCTGCGTGCTGGGCCTTGCACCCTGAGCTTTCCATGCGGTGAGGGCGGCTATTGCAAGGCAGGGTGGGGAAAGGTTAAAAAGCGCCGTTCGATGCTTTGAGGTGCTTGACGTTTTCATACCCACTCAGGGGCCTTCGTACGCATGCCTCTGGCACAGCAGCTGCCATCCAGGGCCACTTGCTGGGTGCTGGGCCCTAAGCTACAGTGCGCCATGGACACCGTCCACTTTTTTTAGCACCACAGCCTGGGGGAGTAGGTGTTCTTCTATCCCTCGTGCAGCCGAGGCTGTGGGTAGCGGAGCGTGAGAACCGGCTGGCGTGCAGCAGAACCTGTGTTTGCACACAGGCCTAGCTGACACCCAGGCTGGGGGCGTTGCGTACAGTACCTTACCACCTCAGAAATGCCCGTCCCCAGCAACTGAGCGGTCACCCCATTTTGCAGTCCGGTACCGAAGCCGTCATGACCATGGCCAGGCAGCAGATGGCAGAGTTGAAGGTCGTGCTCCGGCGCTGGCTCCTTCCCATCCTGGCGCCTGTCCCAAAGCTTTGGCCATCACTTCCCCTCCTCCTTTCTCCCTAGAAACCCCCCCACCTGGCTTCTGGAGGGGCTCTCAATGTGCTGGTCTCCTGCCTCTTATCCCTGCAGCTCTGGAAACCACCAGCTCCCAAGCCCAGGATATGTAGCGAGGGCCCTGGTCAGCAGTGGGTGCTCAGCCCCACTGAGGGGCGTCGCGAGGGCCCCACACAGACCATCGTGGTCCTGTGAAGTTGTGTGACGTGGATCTCGTGTGTGTGTGTTTGTTTAGGTGATAATGAAATCGAAGCATCTCCAGGAAGTTTTATCCAGAGCAGATCCCCAGAAAGCTCTCCGTCATTTCAGAGCCATCAAAAAATGGCAAAGCAAGCATCCCAACACCCTGCTGAGAAAAGGCGCCTTCTTGAGTTATTCACAGAAAATTCAAGCAGCTGTGAAAGCCTTGAACCTTGAGGGTGGGAACCAGAACGGCCGCAGCCTTGGGACTCACCAGGTGACTTGGGCATGATTGTGTCCTCAGTGTGGAGCGTATAGGCCTCAGTCAGGGGTTGAGGAAACAGGGTAGTTTTCTAATAGTGGGTGTCATAGTATAATCTGGCTGTATTCACTGTTAGGATACAAAATGAAACAAATTCCTCAAATAGGAATTTAAGGAGGGAACTTCACAAGGATGTGGGCAGGGTTTGGGGAAACTGACTGGGGCTGGTAACCTGGGTCCTCGGCCACCCCAGGTGGGCAGGAACAGGGAGAGCGCCCGCCAGGAATGGAGAGGGTGGCTGTAGGGTGGGATGAGGTGGGCAGTAGGGAGGCACAGCCTACTCAGAGGTTTCTTAGAGAGGGCAGGGGATAAATGCCCAGCTTCACTGTTCTCTCATCTTTCCCTCTGTTGCTGGGGTGTCCCATTCGGCAAATCAAGCTGGCAGCCAGGAGGCAGGGAGAACGTTTTGAAGCAGTGCTGTGGGATAGCCTTGGGGCATCGAGCGTGTGAAAGCCCAGATGAGGGACAGACAGGTCCTGGTTAGCCTAGGAATGTCCTGGCTTTGCCTTTCACCCTAACGTTATCAATGATAGTTCCCCATTCTACTCAAAAAGAATGCCAGTTTGGATGCTAACTTTCATGGTCACCCAGTCACCCCGCCTGTGTTTGAACGGGCCAGGATAAAGAGCTCAAGAGAGTCATGGTCAGGCAGCACGTGCTAGGAAGACCCCAGTCCTCAGTGTTGAGAGGATTTCGCATTGCCGTCTGGTTCTGTCTCCTTCCCCTGCTCCTGTTTGGAGCCTGTGCCTGTGCCTTATCCTGCTGGATGTCCCAGAGAGACAAGCCCATTCCTGGTTTCCTCCCATGTGGCTGAGGCCTGTACTTCCTTTCAGATCTTGAAGATGTGGGGTGAGTTAGATGAGCAGAGTCGGAGAAAATACCAGAAGAAGGCAGCTCCTTGTCCTGACCCCAGTCTGGCTGTCTGGCGCCCAGACATCTACCTTGCATCAGTGTCAGAAACATTTGAAAAGAAGATGGATGACTACAGTGTTGAGTGGGCATCTCAGGCAGAGAAGAGTTATGAGAAATCAGAGCTTTCTCTTGACAGGTAATGACATTGACTTGTTACAGGGCATGTGCGGAGGGAGAATCTGCCTCCCGGGCCTTCCCTTACCCACTCTAGAAGGGAGGGCAGCCTCCTGGGTTTGAGCCTCTAGCAGGAGGGAGGGAAGTGAAACAGAAAGGGAACTTTGCAGGCCCAGAGGGCTCCAAGACAGGCAAGAGCAGGGAGGTAGGAGTAGACACCCCGCCTGGCCCGAGACAGGAAAATGCTCTGCCGCATGGGAGCTTGCAGAAATGACCTCTCTCTCGAGCTTGGTGTGGTGGTCATGACTAACTGAGAGGCAGGGAGTCTGCTCCCCATTCAGCAGCTTCTGACTGTGATCCAGGGCAAATCATTCACGGCCCTGTGACACCATGGCTCAGCCTTTCCTGAGGGGTTCATGTGAGGACTCCGGTGTTCCTCTGAGCTTTGGATTCTGAAGTCTTAAGCAAGAAGGACCACATGCAGTCCTCATCTTGGACTTGTTCACCAATAAATAAAAAGTAGGAAAATCCTGTGGTCTGGGTGGGTGGGAAGCCAGCCATGTACTAGCACCGAGCCACATTGGATTAAAACATCACAAGTGCCCCCAAGGAAGGCATGCTCTGGGGTTTGAATTGGAGCAGTCCCCTAGTCCGGGGATCCTTTCCACTCAGCTCACTAAGCCTGGCCTGCAGAGCTGGAAGACCTCCAAAGTATGGGCCCAGCCTGGCCGCTTGTCCTGCACCCTGTGAGACTCACGGGGTCCAGGAGGGGGACTGCAGACGGAAGACGGGAATCAGTCAAGGCAAATGCGTGAGTGGAGGAACCGGAGGGGAGGAAGACGCTCTATCTTTGCCCCTTAACGTGGTTCCTCTAGTCAGGCCTCAGAGAGGCCCAGATAGAATAAATCATGCTGGGATCTCACAGAGGCTGGCAGGGCTTTCCCTGTAACCAAGACCCTGATGCCCCGCTCCCTTCACCTGGCTCCCTGCAGCTCCCTGCAGCTCCAGGCACTGGCCACTGACCTTCAGAAGGACCACTGGTGCTGCAGCAGGAGTGGGGAGAGGTCAGCTCTGGGGAGCATCCCTTGGGTTCGCAGGGCCGAGGTGGGGAGCCAGTTCTTCTCAGTCGCTCTCACGGGGGACCTCTTAATAAGCAGCAAGCTCAGGGTGAAGTTCCATGTGCTATATAGTGCAGTGTTCCCGTGGCTGTTCCGAAAGAGCCAGCTTTCACAGGAAGAATGGTTCGTAGATCACAAAGCTGCATAGTGTGCACGTTTCCCAGGGGGCCTGCAGCCGTTCGCACCAATTAAGAAAACAGACACCTCCCTTTTCCTCCCTGACCCCATATCCCCATAATTGCTTAGTGAACCTCTTTCTAGTTTGCACGGTGGGAGGTGGGGAAAAAAGAATTAACAGAGGAAAACATGAAGAGCAGGCTCAGAAATTCTCACTGCCCGGGGGGCTCACGGTGACTGGTGCAGAGCGGGTGCGTGCCGTCTTCAGGGCAGACATGCATAGTCTTTGCGGGGACATCTAGAGCTTCAGTCCCCCAGCTGGGATCTGCACTGTGTCATTTAGGTCATCCCACGGTCAGTAGTGGTATTTTAAGGATTAGCAGGATTTGCTTAGGAAAAACAAGCCCAAAAAGAAGGAGAGCTCATAGCGCCTTGCACCCTGGTCTTGGGTGGCGTAGACAGCTCCTGAGCAGACAGGTGGTGTTTGCACTCCTAACCCATGCCGCCCCCCTCCCCTGCCCCATTTCAGGTTGAGGACCCTGCTGCAGCTGAAGTGGCAGCGCTCGCTGTGTGACCCGGGTGAGGCCGTGGGCCTGCTGGCCGCCCAGAGCATTGGGGAGCCCTCCACGCAGATGACCCTGAACACTTTCCACTTTGCAGGCAGAGGCGAGATGAACGTCACCCTGGGCATTCCGAGGTGCGGAGCTGCAGGGGTGCACAGGATGGGGTCTGTCCTAAGCCCACTCCTGGAGAAGAAGTCATGTAATGACAAGGACGGAGAGAAAGAGGGTAGAAGGGAGAGAAACAGGCATCTCGTCAAAAATGGGGATTAGGGTCAGACTTCCTGGAGCCCGGCTGGTTTCTCTGGCTGGATCTGTGCCCAGGCCTCTTAGAATCTCTGTGTATCCCTCTGCCAACTGCTGTATCAGCTACCTGGGATGTTTGTGAAGTCACAGTCCTTGGGTCAGGACTCAGGAACAGAGGTTATGCACAAGCCCCATGCACCTGGTTGCCCAGTTTTGGGGGCACCATTCACCTAGACTGTGGCCCACAGTGGCCCTTCCAGTAACTGTGCTCACCGACAGCAGCATGATGGCCGCTGGGCAAGAGGAAGGCGTGGGAGACCCACCTGCATTCAGTACCTGGCTCTTCTACTTTCTAGCAGAGAGACAGCTTCCCTACCATAGGGTCCTCGATCTGTGGAAAGGAGGAGGCCAGAGCCCACCATGCAGGTGGGCCGTGTGGGCTGACAGAGCTCACAGGCAAGGCCAGGAGCATCATGGTACCTGCACCTGGGAGGTGCACTGCAGGTGCTAGTTACCCATCCCCGCATCTCTCGCTCCGTAAGTTCTTAGCTTCCCATGTGGGCCCAGCACGGCTGACAGTAAACAAGAATAACACTAGCTTGTCCTAAACTTACACGCACGGGGCCAGAGCTGGGACTCTCTGATCCAGCATATTTCCTTGCAAGATCCCCAGGCTTCTCAGACCCCAGAAGAGCTCGAACATCTTGAGAAGAAAGGCCTTGCACAAATAGGGAATCCAGGCACCTGTTGTGATAAGATGTGCCCTTGTTCTGTGACAGGTTGAGGGAGATCCTCATGGTGGCGAGTGCCAACATCAAGACTCCCATGATGAGCGTGCCCGTGTTCAACACCAAGAAAGCCCTGAAGAGAGTGAAAAGCCTGAAGAAGCAGCTCACCAGAGTGTGCTTAGGGGAGGTAACTGTCTCTGGGATCCAGCTGGCCCCGTGGTGGATGCACTTGCCTGCTTCATCTGTGAAGAATAGAATTTGCTGACTGTTCAGGCTCTGGGTTCAGACTCCCATGAATGAGGGAGCTTTCTCTGCCAGGTGCCAAGCAGGGAGGAACCAGTAAATAATCATCAGTTCTGCAGCATTATTGAGTGCCTTAAAAATGCTCTTGCTGAGCCCCGCCAGAGCCCGCTGCCTGCAGCCTTAGGCCATCTCTGCCAGTGACTTACCGGTTGTAGGCCCCTGTCCCCTGAGGAGTCACAGTGGCAGAGCTCAGTGGGTTTCTCTGGGGGCTGGGAGTTTGGCCCGTGGCCCGTGGCCCGTGGCCCACTCCTATTCCTTTAAACCCTTGAGTTCCTAAAACCCACTTGTCCCGCACAGTCCCCGGGGACTCGGGCAAGCTGTGTTCTCTCTGTCCATGTGGTTTAAGGTGTTGGAGAAAATTGATGTCCAGGAGTCGTTCTGTGTCGGAGACAAACAGGACAAGTTTCAGGTGTACCGGCTGCGGTTTCAGTTCCTGCCGCATGCGTACTACCAGCAGGAGAAGTGCCTGAGACCCGAGGACATCCTGCACTTCGTGGAAACAAGGTGAGGATTCTGGCTGCATTTATGGCCCGGCTCCATCTGGGGCCTTGAGTGCTCCGGGCCACAGGCCTCCTGGAGATTGGGTGCATTTGTCTAAATGGGTCGTTCAAGGGCAGTGTTGGGGGAAACAGCAGGTCCTGCCGCCCAGATTGGAGACCTCCCTCTGGATCTGGTTTGTGGGTGTGACTACACTCACCACACGCCACTCCCTGAGACATTTCTTCCCTCTGGTTGACGAGGCTTGTCTTCTCAGGTTTGGAGGCTTTAAGATGTGGAAGGACGTGTACCGGAAGAAGAAGGGAGCCCCAGGGGCACAGCGGTGCTGCTGTGAGGGCGGACCAGCTCCTGGGGGGTGATCTTTGGCAAAACATTCCAGGCCGCTTTGTGTGGTTCCGAATACGTTTATATTCTGTTTCATAACAGGCAGTATGCCGACGATGTGCTGCTTTTAAACCCCAATTCTATACCTGGGGTTCCTGGCAGCTTCTTCCAGAGAAACTCTGGTTCCCTTCTGGTAGGGAGAATGAACGTCCTTCTCTCAAGTGCACGTTCCTGCTGGGTATTTGAAAAGCACAGGCTACCATGCAGAGTACACAGGGTAGGGTGCTGGGTGTGCTGGGGCTGGGGTGAGCCAGGAAGAGCCAGGGAAGCACTTCCGCCTTATCAGCTGACCCTAGATCATGCTGCAGGGCCCAGCAGGGAGCAGGCCAGTGAAGCAGGCCAGGAGGCCCCCGGCCCGCTGGAGAGTGCAGAACCTGCCTTGCAGACAGGAGTGTGAGTCAAGGGGGCCAGATCTTCTGATCCAAAAAGAAGGAAGCCTCTCTCCCCTTCTCCCATTGTTTTTTGTCTTTGGCTATTTGGTCGCTTACTTTTGCTTTTATAAAGGAGAAAATCTCCTAATTTTTATTTTTATTTTTTATTTTTTTTAAAGATTTTATTTATTTATTTGAGAGAGAGAGAGAGAGAGAGCATGAGAGGAGAGAGGTCAGTGGGAGAAGCAGACTCCCTGCAGAGCAGGGAGCCTGATGTGGGACTCGATCCCAGGACTCCAGGATCATGACCTGAGTTAAAAGCAGTCGGTTAACCAACTGAGCCACACAGGCTCCCCAAAAGTCTCCTAATTTTTAAATACCAGCAACTAATTCGTCCATTTTCAGAAACTTGGTAAGGCCAGACGGATCCCATCTGTCAGCAGGATTCCATCACAGGCCACCAACCACTGCCTCTAATCTAGTCCAGCACTTGGGCCTTCCCGGAGCCTCCCTGAAATGGAGACCCACCAGGGCAGCATAGAGTCAGAGCGCACTGCATCCAGTCACCCCACCAACCTTCGATGAGTGATGCGTGTTCACAGATGAGTCACAGGTGCAACGTGGCCAGGAGATAGCAAGTGCTCTGCCCTTTGCCCTCTTCCTCTTGCCTGGAGAGGTGAGCTGGCTTCAGGCCAGCCCTCTGAACGTGCGGCAGTCAGGATGGTGGGTGTTATGGCAGGTGAGCCTGCGTGGGAACCCGTCCCCTTGGAAAGGGGCCTCAGCCAGGCATCTCCTGCCCCAGTTTATGTGAGTCTGGGTGAAGTCATTGCTGGCTGGGCTTTGGGGAACACGTGCACTGCCATCCACCTGGGTGGAGAAGGTTCCTTTTACCACGCAGACCCAGTGTTCTCGTGATGCTGGGCCGTGTCGCAGGAGACACGTCTCCAGCCTGCCGGCTCATTAATTAACGTGGAGGAGCATAGCTCCCAAGAGCGCTGCATGTTTATGCCGTCCAGGCGGCCCTTTTCTGAGAAATGGGACTTAGGATCACGTGGCCTCCAGAGAATTACCCAGAGCGGGCGGAGTTGGATGGTCTGCCCCGTTTCTCTCCACCTAGGGCTTTCGCCTGCCAGGCAGGTAGGTCGGCGTGAGGCGTGTACCAGGCTGTGCTTAGGGTTCTTTTTACTTACATTATCTCAGGGATTTGAAAAATCCATCACTTTAAAAAAAAATGTTTTCTTAATGAGGAACAGCCCTGGCTTCTTCCCAGAAGTGAAGTACTTTTTCAGCTCCGGGAGTTTGTGTTTGCTGGTGCACTTGAGAAGCTGTGATAAACAAAGCCACCGGCAGTAGGTCTTGTGGAGCTACTCTGCAACTCCAGCACAAGAGAAGGAGCAGTGCGTGAGCAGGGTGTGGTTTGGACCATCCTGGACAGCCTTGGGCGGCACAGCGGCCACACTAAGGCCTCTCACAGACCACGAGGAAATGTCAGTGCGCTCCCAAGAGTGACAAACCGCCCCCCTTCCTATTTCCCGTCCTTCCCCCCACCTCCTTCACTTCCTTTTCTCTCTCTTCTCCCCTTCCCTTTTCTTGTCCCAGCGATAGATCATGAGACTCTTTTGACAGTAGATTGGAGAAGAAAACAAAAACAAAAACAAAAAACACAGAGGCACATCCCTAGATGGAGAAGCATAAGTCTTGATGGTTCTCTAAGTATTTGTACCAGCATCTGTCACTTGGGATGTTAGTGTCTGTCCTCTGGAAGGGGGGCCCTGGCTGGTGAAGTCGAAGGAGCCCCCAGCTAGGAGTCGGGTGTTAAGTTCTGGCCGCCCGTCCCCGGCCGTGAGACGACCAAGCTGGCGGTGTGCAGTTACAGCTCCTGTGAACCTGGCTTCGCAAGCAGCAGGTGGTGGGGCTGTTGCCAGGCACTCTCGGAGACAGCCAGGGGTCATATTCTCTGTTTGCAATTATTTATGTGGGATGGGAGGTTTCCCTGCAGCCTATCCCTCCTGTTCCCTTTCGGTTGCCACATTCTGACAAACAGCGAGACCTGCACAGAGCAGCCACTGTGGGCCTTTGGCTCCCTTGCTCTTGGCAGAATCACAGAAGGGCAAAGTGTTTGCGCCCTCAGGAGGATTCTGGCACACTGGTAACCTGTCTGCCACTTACTGGTCAGGGTTCCTTCTGCTTCCTCACCTTCTGTCATATTCTCCCACAGTTTTGTCCACTGAAAGAAGCAGGCCAGGCAGAAGGGATTCCCAGTGAGGGGGGTGAGGGGAGGTCTCCTCGGGGACTTCCTCTGCACTCAGATCCAGGCTTGGGGCTTGGGTGCAGCTCCAACAGGTGGAGAAGTGGCTGGGGAAGTTGCTGGCAGAGGATGCACTGGGGGTGGTGGGAGCAGATGGGTATGTGGGGGTGGGAGCCAAGTGTGGAAGGCAGGGGGCGAGGAGACTTGGAGGGGTGACACAGCCGGCCACAAAGCTGCTGGCCTGGAGATTCTGGGGAGTCAGAGTAGCAGTCCTGAAGCAGTGGGAGGAGATGAGCAGCTCCTGTTGTGGGGAGGGAGGCAGCAGGCCTGGGCCTTCCCCATCCCTGTCAGTCCCGTTTCCTCTCCTCATTGTGCAGTACGCTCGGGTTGGGAAGGAATGTCCCACTATACAGATGAGATCAAGACCTTCCCCGCCAGTCTCTGGCTGAATGCAGATTTGAACCAGAGCCTGGCCTTCTAGAAACCTCTCTTTTACCCCCTCTTCTCGGTTGGATTGTGTCTTCTCAAGTCAAGCCTGGCCTTCCCTCGTCTGGCCCCTTGTCCCCATCCCCAGCACTCGGTGACCAGGCTTTTCCCTGGATTGGAGGGCCAGGAGACTTTTTTCTGCCAAAGGTGGAAACCTCAGCAAAACCATGCACAACTTTAAGAAGTTAAAATATATATATATAAAACGAGGAGGAAGAACAGTTGTCTTTTGCTGTTAATAAGCCAAACAGTAAATATTTGACCTGCCTACTTAAATTAAGACTGCACTTCTGTATTTTCTGTATTTTCATCCTTGATTTACTCCCAGGGCACATGATACACACATTATAGGCACTGAGACAGTACAGGCTGGCTGGGTGGCTAAGGGACCTGATACTTAATATAATTAAAAGCAATTCATTTTGGCATGTTGTTCTGGCCTGAAGAAGAAGACAGGCAAGAGATTATGTGAAAAAAGAAGCAGGGGGTAAGGGGCGGGTTGAGGCCTTAAGGGAGCTTAAAAATAGAAAAGTCAGAAGGAAGAGGGGAGAGGCCAGGAAAGGCCCCCCTAGGCCCTGCTGCTATAAGCTGGTTCCTTTAAATTGGTTTGGTTCCAACCTGTCAACATGATTTATGGCCACAAAATAAGTCCTCATTGCCTTCAAAACTCTGATAAACTCTTGCACATCTTAGTTTTCCCATCAAATTGCCGGGTCTCCCACCCCAAGGAGACAGAGGTGTCAGGCCTAAGCTGTACCACTTTCTGGAGAAAGTGGGAACAGGCTGGGGAATAGTCCTGGCCCTGGCCCAGACCCCCAGTCCTGCCATAGAGTCTGCTGTTCTCATCAGACACCGGCCCCAGCCGCACTAGCACCTTCCACTTACGGAGCACCCACTCAGCCAGGCCTGTGACTGTTCTCAGACAGGGGTCAGGTCTAAGCCTTCTGCACAGCACAGATTCCTACACACATTTTACAGATGAGGGACTTCAAGCTCCGGCGACTGTCAGGCTGAAAGGCACACACCTGAGGGGTGGCAGGACGTGAGTTCTGACCAGGCCCGGTGGGCCGTGGAGCAGTGTTTTCTCTGAAGTGCTCTCTGCCCTTCAGCAGCAGCAGGACGGGGGCGGGGTGGGGGGGCGTGGAGTAAGCCGAGAGGAGACGCTGTATCTCTGTCTCACGTGTAAATCCCTGGTGTGCCCTTAGATGGCTGTGAGACCCTCGGACAGAACTTCCAACCCCTGCAAGGAGGGGTACTGAACGGGCCCGCGCGGCTTTCTTCTCATTTTAGGTTCTTTAAAATTCTGATGGAATCCCTCAGAAAGAAGAATAATAAAGCCTCAGCTTTCAGAAGCGTTAACACTCGGAGAGCCACCCAGCGGGATCTCGACAACGCTGGGGAGTCAGAGAGGAGTCGGGTGAGTGAGTCCCCAGCACAGGGAAGGGTCCCAGGGCTGGGAAGACCATAGGGTGGTCACTGCCTTAGTCTTCTCTCCTGGGAAGATTCTACGGTTGCTTTCAGCACTCCTCAAACCCCTTCCCGGCTTTGGCCCCTCTTTCCACGTACTGTTTCATTTATCTGCTGTGCTGACAGAGCCAGAGTGGGGGCCAGTCTGACTGGCCTTAGGTGAGGGCCCAGTGTCATCCATCTGGGTATTCTCAAGGGCCCCTCTGTAAGTGATTTTTATTCCGAGGATAGGCTCAAAGTGTCGGTACCCACTGGGCTTTTGAATGCTTCTCCTGGTTTCATGGGCTCTGCCTTTAACTCCCCTGGACCAGGTAAAGTGGGGCCCACAGAGTAGTGGCAGGGAAGTTGGGCTACAGGAATAAAAAAGGAAGGAGTCAGAGAGAAGCCACTGGAGGCAAAACAGTGCAGGACTGATGACACATCATCTGCCAGGAGCCCCTGGGGCAGTGTGGGGCAGGTTCCCCAGCGTCACCTGAGCCCACAGCAGCTTTTGCTACATGGCTATGGCTGTGCCACTGCAGCCAGCCTGGCTTGTGGGGATGGGGCCCTCCGAGAAGACTCAGTGCTGCCCCCGCCTTGCTGTGTGATCTCAGCTGTGTCAGCTCCTGTCTCTGGCCTTTCTCCTCACCCCTACAATGAGGGACTGGCGGAGAACAGAGAGAATGCTCCGTCTCTGGCCCAGCAGGTCTCCCAGTTGGGTAACCAGAGCACAGAGGGGCATGGATGGTCTTTGAAAGGCTGCGTAGTCTATCCTTAATTGGGTTATTTGTTCTTTGGGTGTTGAGTTTCATAAGCTCTTTATAGATTTTGGATACTAGCCCTTTATCTGATATGTCGTTTGCAAATATCTTCTCCCATTTTGTCAGTTGTCTTTTGGTTTTGTTGCTCAGTCTATCCTTAAGGCACCCAGAAGACTATGAGAAATTAGGAGCCAAGGTCAGAAGGTATAAATGTCTGGTTTTTAAAATACTCAATAGTCTGCCAAGCCAGTCCTCTATCTTCATCTCCACTTGCAACAAAAATATTTGGAACAATATTTTATAACTTATTCTTATAATGACTTAGAAAGCCTTGTTACTTTTCTGACATTGTTTTAAAATGCAGGATTTTGCAAGCGGTACATGTGAAAACGATGCTTAAAGAGGAGGAGGCAGGGAGTGTAGGGCCGGCCCAGGGCAGGGACTGGATGGATGAGTTGGCCAGGAGGAAGGGTGGGTAGAGGAGTGGTTGGGAGGGCGGCAGGTGGGGGTAAAGTGAATGGATGGCGAGATATGCAGGCAGGTGGGTGGCTGGGTGTATGACTGAGCAGAAAAGAAGTTGGATGGGTAGGTGGATGGATTCACCAGGCAGTGGGTATTGGAGCCCGTCTTTTCCCTCCTTGTCTCCAAACCCCAGGGAGAACAGGAAGGCGATGAGGAAGACGAAGGCCCCATTGTGGATGCTGAAGCTGAGGAGGGAGACGCCGATGCTTCTGATGCCAAACGCAAGGAGAAACAAGAAGAGGAGGTGAGGGGACTGGCCAGGGTGAAGGGGCTGTGGGCACATCCCTCCTCTGTCACACCTGCCAGATAATCACTTGCCACATACGGCCCCACTTTTGTTATCATTCTGGAACCCATTACAAACCTTGAAGCAAATCTGGCCTGCCCAGCACATGTCTCCACGGAGAAGATAAAGTTCACAGGACAGGAACTGAGCGAGGGCCATCCCAGGGCTGCCCTTTGGCTCTGGATCAAATCAGAGTCAGAGACCAGAGGCTTTTGCAAGGAGGTGAAGTCAGGCTGCCTCTTGTTTTTCTAATGAAAATATACAAAAACCAGTCTTGTGGGGGTGCCCGAGTGGCTCAGTTGGTTAAGCGTCTGACTCTTGGATTCGGCTCAGGGGGCATTATGCTTGACATCCTCTCTCTCCCTCTGCTCCTCTGCCTGCTTGTGTTTGTACTTGCTGTTCTCTCTCTCTCTTTCTCTCTCTCTCTCTCAAACAAGTAAATCTTAAAAAAAACTCGACCTCATGACTGCTCCTAGGACCGAGGGCAGTTTAGAGGGGCTGAGGAAATTGACAGGCGAGAGTGCAAGCTCGAGGAGGGTGGAAGGTGCTGGGAGTTGGGACTGTCCCTCCCCGACATTGGCAGGGGAGGGACAGGACAGAGGAGAAAGCAGCCCAGGCCAGTGGAGTGGAGACATGGGTGTGGCCAAATAAGGCCTCTGCAGGGGTGCTTGTTCTGCAGGCAAAGTCTGGACAAATGCGGGACCCTGTGACACAGACTGTGCCCTGTACCCTGCCAGGTCGATTATGAGAGCGAGGAAGAGGAGGTCGAGGAGGATAATGATGATGAGGACGTGCGGGAGGAAGGGCACATCTCTGCGAACGGTGCTCACGAGGCCCAGGAGCAGGATGAAGAGGTGGGCTCAGGCCCCGAGGAGGACTCGCCTGCTTCCGCCCCCCTCAGCCGGCCCCGGAAATCCGCCCACCGCAGGGAGCCCCAGGGAGCTGAGGCCGTGGAGCGCCGGGTGCGGGCTGTGCGTGAGGCCCACCCGTTCATAGAGGACTATGAGTACGACACCGAGGAGAGCCTGTGGTGCCAGGTCAGTGCCGCGCGTGACCCTGGCAGAGCCCCGATGAGGGGCCTGGTGCCCACCTCCTCTGCAAGCCCACCGGGGGGCATGTGGGGGCCCCATATCACCGTCCCTCCACCTTTGACTCAAATCCCCTATGGGCCGGTTCTCTCAGAGTCTTCTAGAACGGTGTGTATATGTGAGTCTAGTGGGCCAGGACCTGTGGGTACCTGTAAACACTTGCCGTCCTTCCATCTTCAGCACTACCGGTTAGTGTACAGAGCTGTGGAGGCCGGCAGGAGTGCGCTAGCTCCTCACACCCACGGCCTCTGGTCGCCGACTTCTGGGCTCTCTGAAAGGCTGACTGGTTAGGATGCCTACACAGCCACACACGCACTGATGTTTTTGTTCTCCGCTTTGATCCAGTCCAGTGGTTTGCAAATGGCAAGGTAGATAAAAGTCGCTGAGCAGGTTCCCCACACAAGGCAACAGTTGTGACGCTTTGTGGTGGTGACCAAAAGGCTCTCGAGGGTGCTGTTGAGCAGATAACGATTTTCAGCAGCAGCTGTGAAGGTGTGACCTTTGTCTGGGTGACTGCAGATGGCTGCACTGTGTGGTCCGTTTGCCACCCAGTGTCGGTGTGTGCCGACCCAGCCTCCCCAAGGTGTTGGCTGAGCAGGCTTTGAAGGTGTCAGCTTCTGCTGGGGAACCAATTGGGGGGCCTCTGCCTCCCTCTCGAGGCTAAATCTGGCCCTCTCCCCTGACACAAACCGTCCTCCTCTTGCAGGTGACAGTGAAGCTCCCTCTGATGAAGATTAACTTTGACATGAGCTCCCTGGTAACGTCCCTGGCCCAGAGTGCCGTCGTCTATGCGACCAAGGGCATCACAAGGTGTCTCCTAAATGAAACCACGAACAAGAAGAACGAGAAGGAGCTTGTGTTAAACACAGAAGGAATCAATCTGCCGGAGCTGTTCAAGTACTCAGAGGTACGTGTCCCCTCTCCATATGGCCTGCTGGATGAGAACGAGGTCCGCATGTTCTCAGAGCCTGGCCACTGGGGGGTGAGGCCCCAGCCACCATCCCCAGGCCCTCTTCTTGGGATCCACCGTGTGCGTGAGCCTCGTTGGGACTTGTAGTATAGAAACCTGTTTAAGGTTATCTAACCTAAGGTTTCTCAAACCACTGTGGCTATACATTTTTTTCCTTGAAATTTCAACTTCCCCAAAGTCGATTTGTTAGAAATAGTTGCTGAGTGACTGGCTGGGAGCTGCTCCTTTCATCTGGCAAAGGAGGCTCTAGGAGCAGAGGTGGCCCAGACCAGCCGCCCAGTATGTTTTATCCCACCTGCTGTTCCTGCTTCATTCTCCCACTTCACTGTGTCTCTCAGAACCTTTTGAGATGCTCTCAACCCCTGGGCACAAGAGTTTCCCCAGAGAATACTGAGGTGCTGGGACCCCTGTAGCCCACTCTCCCAGGTCTGCACCCAGCTGACAAAGCTCTTCCTTCCTGGAACACTGCTCCCACAACAGCTGCCTTGCAAAGGCCCTTGCTGCCCCTGAGGATGGACAGGGTGGGCTTGTGCCTCCTGGGAGTCAGCCCCCAGCAGGGTGAACTCTGTTGTGATCGTGGGGTTTGTTTAAACAAGGCAGAGGTCTCCACCAGGTCCAGGATGACCTGCCATGTTGCGGGCCCCCTTGAGGCCCCCAGCATAGCTAAGCTGGAGCCTCAAGCCCCCCTACAAAGCCCAGCTTTCCCCCACGGAGCTGCCCTGCCGCTGCCCCTTGTGCCCTGGAGAGGGATTTCAGTGTCTGCTGGAGAACTTCCCTCATGTACCAAAGGAAGTTTCATTCCTAGGAAACACGTCTGTCTATTAAATAAACAAGGAAATATCTTTCTTCCTGTTGACCTGAGGCGGGTACCAAGTTATCTCTGGGCTGTGGTGGTGACAGCGAGACAAATCTTGGGGCCTGGCCACCCATAGCTCTGCCTGCACTGTCCCCCTTCACTAATCCTGGGCCACCTCTCGATCATCTCATCGTCAGCTGTGGTTATCTTGGTCAGGGTGGGTCATGCCAATGGAAGGGAGCAGAAGGCCAGGCCCTTCCACTCAGCCCCACCTTCTTACCTAGGTTCTGGACTTGCGCCGCCTCTATTCCAATGACATCCACGCGATGGCCAGCACCTATGGCATCGAGGCTGCACTGCGGGTGATCGAGAAGGAGATCAGGGACGTGTTTGCTGTGTATGGTAAGAGGGGCCATGGGTAGTGCTAAGAAGGTCCCGGTGTGGCGGGCCAGCTCTGTAGGGAGCCAGAATGTGGGTGCAGTGAGCATGTGGCCTGTGAGAGACCCTGACAGTGACCTGGGAGGACAGGTTTCAGTCCCATCACTGAGGGCTTCCCCCTGACCATCGCCATCCCCTCAACCTCTCATCTGGCTTCTGAGGAAGCTCTTGCCTGATGATGTGGTCCCAGCCTGCCTTCAAGGTTTGGGCTCCCAAGTGAAACAATGCTGTTATGTTCTCTGTGTCCTGCAGGTCTGGAGTCTGTCCTGGGCTAGTGGTTAAAAGTGGAGAGTGGGCTACACCAATAGTGGCCAGGGATGAGGGGGGACTGCCCTGCCGAGGTTGGGGGCTAAGTAGCCAACTAAATAGTTGACCGAGCTGGAAGTGGAGCCCGGGGGTCTGACATCTGAGCCTGTGCGCTGGCTCGTGTCAGGTGACACTGTCCCAACTGTTCCCCTGTCATTGCATAATCCTTCCGCTGTTGCTGCCAATGTGACAGGCATTGCCGTTGATCCCCGCCATCTTTCTCTGGTCGCCGACTATATGTGCTTCGAGGGCGTTTACAAGCCGTTGAATCGCTTTGGGATCCGTTCAAACTCCTCCCCTCTGCAGCAGATGACGTTTGAAACCAGCTTCCAGTTCCTGAAGCAGGCCACCTTGATGGGTCAGTGCATGGACAGGTGCCCTGGGCCTTCCCTCTCCTAAGTCTGCTCTGGGCCCCTTTCTACATGCCTTTCACACAAGTGAGATCTTGGAATCTCACTGGGGAAGCAGCTGGGGAGGGTGGGCAGTAGATGGGAAAGCTACCTCTGCCCTTTTGAAGGAAAGGGAGAAGGGCCTTCCTCTCTGCAAAGCAGTGCCACCGCATGTAACCTCATCGGCCTCCAGGACTCAGGGCCTCCTGCTGGCCTCCGAGATGCCCCATCTGTCTCCTTACCTACCCCAACTTCTCCGTCAACCACCTAACAAGAGCTCTTGTGTCTCCCAGGATCGCACGATGAGCTGAGGTCCCCTTCTGCCTGCCTCGTGGTCGGGAAAGTCGTCAGGGGCGGCACAGGCCTGTTCGAGCTCAAGCAGCCCCTGAGATAGTGGCTGCCATGTACCATCTGCCCAGCCTGGAGGACAGCCAGGAGGACGTGGGGGAGGGCCCAGCCTGCTTGTCCCCTGAGAGGCCTGGGAAAGCAGAATCCAAGGTGGTTCAGAATGGCAGGGCACAGCAGCGACGCTGGGCATCTGTGAAAGCAGCTGGCCTCTGGGCTGGACCAGCTTCAACTAGACAGTGGCCTTCCCTGTCTTGGGATATGAGCAAGATTCACCGAGTCCCGAGTTCCTTTCAGGTGGCCAGCCCTTTCCCTGTGGGGCACTGAAGCAGGGAGGTCATGTCCTGCTGCTGTGGGCCGCTGGTGACTGCAGACAGGACTCCTGGTTACAGGAGATCTCGGGAGGGAACCTGGAGCCGTGGCCCCACGGCCTCTTCCTCCCAGCTACGCCAGTTCCTGGGGTCAGAGTTCCCACAGTCTCCACCCAGGACTCTTTGCCCAGGCCCAGTCCATGCCTCAACCCACCCAACTTCTGTGTCTGGTGCAGGGCCCCAGCCGCTCAGCCCCACGTGTGGAGCCCTAAGTCGCCAGTTGGGCTGTTGAACAAATTGCCTGGCTTATCTTCCCCGGCTCTGCTGTCGGCATTGTGGCCGCAACCCTGTCTGCAGGCCCTGCAGCCTCCGGGCTGTCCAGCCTCCCTTGACCTCTGGCGCCACAGCAGGGGACCCTGGCATGAACAGAAAATCAGAGGACTTGTACAAATGCTTTGTAAAACCAGAGGCCGTTTCTATTTTTGTCTAATGTTATTCCAACTCAGGCTGAGTAATAAACATCACTGGAACTAGCTATTGGGAGGGGAAAAAAAGAAACTTAAAAAGACTTGAGTTTTTGTTTTTTTCCCCTTGGTTTGTGGTTTCTCCATTTCTGAACTGAGAGCCCAGGACTGTGATTTCTCAGCACAGCCGTGTCTTGGGTCCCTTCTGTTCCTATCAGAGGATGTGGGGGAGAGCTCACCCCTGCAGCCTCTGCCTGTGACCCCCACCAGCCCCTGCTTCATCCCCTTTCCTGAGTCAGCTTCTGCCCCTGTGGCCAGGAGAGTAGAAACCAGTGGCAAGGTCCTCTGTGTGTGTCGGGTGGGAAGGGAGGCCTTGCTTGGGGAGAATGACCACACTGCTCCCTCCAGACACGAGACCGGTCCACACGAGGCCTCCTGTGTCCACGCTGGGGAAAGCGGCAGTAACAGCTGACTAGGGCTTGGGTACAGAGGAGTAGGCACAGCTTCTGAGGGGCCCAGAAAGAAGGGTCACAGAGGAATCCTGTGCCACAGGTTAAGCCGTGTGTGCTTGGGGTAGTGGGCCAATTTATGGCTCTGTAACTTCCACTCCCACTAGAATTGTGGGAGAGAGTTCCTCAGGAGATCATAAGATAGCCCGCTGGACAAAGGAGCACATGGTCGCTTGGCCCCCACGGCTCGGCATAAGTGGGTAAGTTCCTTGGCTTGGCCCCATTCGGACATGGCAGGTATGAAGGGGAAGGAGCAAGGCCGGAGCAGAAACTGTGTGGACGCTGCACATTTAAGTTGGACTCTTGACCTGTGTTGGGAGGGGAGGCAATGACCCCCTGCCCTTCTATCCAATCCGTCCATGCGTTTCCCGGCACTTCTGTTTTCCATGTGTTTCTGCACCAGGATATACGTGCTTTGTAAGCAGGCATTGCAGAGCTTGCTGGTCACGGCAGGCCAGGATTCTGCGGGCTCCCCTTCTGCCATCACATGCTCTCCTCACTGGTTCTCTCTGTCTGAGTGTCCTTGGGGGCTCTGGGCTGTTTCAGATGGCATGTTCTTTAGAATATGCTGTGCACTGTGAATGCTTTGGAAGGCACCACAAGTAGGTCCAAGCCAAATATGATGAAGAAGGTAGATCAAGGTGCATAATCATTTTTTAATCAAAGTAGAACAGGGAGTGACGGGTGGGGTTCGCAGACTTCATGGTGGCTGCAAGTTTCTTCAGAGCCCTGTGGTGCCAGACCCAGCCACTGTTCTTGGGTGTCCTCCCCACGTCACCCCTTCATGTGTCAACGTCTTCCCTACTTGCTTGCTTTATAACTTCGCTTCTTTTTAATCTTTCTCTTTTGGGTTCTCACAAGAAACTACCGGCATTCCCGCAAGAACGCTCCTTTTTGAGGCTTCGACATTTTCTATCTGAACCAGGAAGAAAACTGGGGGGGGGGGGGGGTGAAGCGCTTTGTCCAGTTAACTTTCCTGTCTCTCCACTGTCCTCGGTCCCAAATAGATGTACAAAACCTAAGCAGGTTCCTCCCTGGCCCTGTCAAGTTTCTTTTAGTCCACAACTCTGGTAAACCACTTCTGTGAAAGGTTGACTTCTTACTGTGTGCCCCTCCCACTTCTCTAGGCTGTGTGTGATTTTGTCTTAATTTTGGTGAAATGACATAAAATGCACTCTCTTAACTATTCTTAAGTCTAATTCAGTAGCATTAAGTAGTTACGTTATTATGTAACCTGGACCATCATCCATCCACAGAGCCCTTCGTCTTACAAAACTGAATCTGTGTCACCATCAAACACCAACTCCCCCATTCCTCTGGTGACCACTTGCCCCTGGCAGCCCCCCATTCCTCCTGCTGTCTCCACATTTGACTCCTACCTCTGTTAAGTGGAAAGAGTATTTGCTCTTTTGTGATTGGCTTATTTTGCTTGACATAATGTCAACGTTCCTCAGTATTGTGTGTGTCAGAAATTCCTTCCTGTTTAAGGCTGAATAATATTCCACTGTGTGTCTGTTTTGTTCATCCACCCATCCGTCGATGGACACTTGGGTTGCTTCTACCTTTTGGCTCTTGTAAACAATGCTGCTGTGAACATGGATGGACAGATCTCTTGGAGACCCTGCTTCCGGTTCTTTGGGGTTTAGACCCGGAAGTGGAATTGTTGGATCATTGGCAGTGGCAGTTCTGTTTTTCATGTTTTGAGAAGCTGCCGTGCTATTTCCTACAGCATCTGTACCATTTTACATTCCCACCAACAGCACACAAGGGTTCCAATTTCTCCATCCCCTTGCCAATACTTGTCCTTTTCTCTTTTGTGCTATATGGCAGATGTAGTGATTCACTTAGATTGTGTCTTAATCAGATGCTGGGACGCTTGGGGGGTCTGTACCTATGCAGACTTAGGAACCACTTAAGAAGCGTCTCCTCTGTTGCTTGCCAATCTTAAACCTTTGAGTTGATGATTGAATGGGGGGGCTGTAGGAGTCTAGAAAATGCTCCCGAAATAGGCAAGACTGGTGGTGTGACAGTCCTGCAGACTTCTGAGCCGGGTGGCCGGGGACTGCAGGGTGGGGAGGGCAGTCACTGCCTGTGCTCAAGGCCGTGCAGTTCAGCTGATGGGATCGCTGGTCTCCTATGGGTCTCCCAGCCCTTCTGCCATTTTCTCTCTCCTGCCTTGTTTACACAGTGCTCTTCAATTGCAACCACCAAAGTAGCTACAGTCAAAAATGGTTTAATTCCTACACCATCAAGCCCCCCCTTTTTGCCAACATCCACTTAAAACAGAGGTTTTCAATTCTGCTCATTGGGTCTGCCTGGAAACCTTTTTATTTTTACGTTTTTGTTTTTGTTTTAAAGATTGTATTTATTTTAGAGAGAGAATGAGAGAGGGAGACAGAGCACGCATGAGAAGGAGGATAGTCAGAGGGAGAAGCAGACTCCCCTTTGAGAAGGGAGCCTGACGTGGGACTCAATCCTGGAACTCCAGGATCATGACCCAAGCCAAAGGCAGTCGCCCAACCAACCAAGCCACCCAGGCGCCCTGGAAACCTTTTTAAAAAAAACTGATTCCAAAACCTAACCAAAGAGGTAAAGGATCTGTACTCAAAGAACTACAGAACATTCATGAAAGAAATTGAAGAAGACACAAAAAAGGTGGAAAGGCATTCCATGCTCATGGGTTGAAAGAATAAACATTGTTAAAATGTCTATACTGCCTAGAGCAGTCTATACTTTCAATGCTATCCCGATCAAAATTCCACTGGCATTTTTCAAAGTGCTGGAACAAACAATCCTAAAATTTGTATGGAACCAGAAGAGACCCTGAATTACTAAGGAAATGTTGAAAAACAAAAATGGGGGCATCATGTTGCCTGATTTCAAGCTTTACTACAAAGCTGTGATCACCAAGACAGCCTGGTACTGGCACAAAAACAGACACATAGACCAGTGGAACTGAATAGAGAGCCCAGGTATGGACCTGCAACTCTATGGTCAACTAATCTTTGACAAAGCAGGAAAAAATATACAGTGGAAAAAAGACTGTCTTTTCGATAAATGGTGCTGGGAAAATTGGACAGCTATGTATAGAAGAATGAAACTTGACTATTCTCTTACACCATACACAAAGATAAACTCGAAATGGATAAAAGACCTCAACATGAGGCAGGAATCTATCAAAATCCTAGAGGAGAACATAGGCAGTAACCTCTTCGACATCGGCCACAATAACTTCTTTCAAGACATGTCTCCAAAGGCAAAGGAAACAAAAGCGAAAATGAACTTTTGGGACTTCATCAAGATCAAAAGCTTCTGCACAGCAAAGGAAACAGTCAACAAAACAAAGAGGCAACCCACAGAAAGGGAGAAGATATTCGCAAATGACACTACAGAAAGGGCTGATATCCAAGATCTATAAAGAACTCCTCAAATTCAACACTCAAAAAACAGATAATCACGTCAAAAAATAGGCAGAAGACATGAACAGACACTTCTCCAAAGAAGACATACAAATGGCTAACAAACACATGAAAAAATGTTCATCATCATTAGCCATCAGGGAGATTCAAATCAAAACCACATTGAGATACCATCTTATACCAGTTAGAATGGCCAAAATTAACAACACAGTAAACAACATGTGTTGGAGAGGATGTGGAGAAAGGGGAACCCTCTCACACTGTTGGTGGGAATGCAAGTTGGTGCAGCCACTTTGGAGAACAGCGTGGAGGTTCCCCAAGAAATTAAAAATAGAGCTACCCTATGACCCTGCAATTGCACTACTGGGTAATTACCAGAAAGATATAGACGTGGTGAACAGAAGGGCCATCTGTACCCCAATGTTCATAGCAGCAATGGCCACAGTCGCCAAACTGGAAAGAGTCTAGATGCCCTTCAATGGATGAATGGATAAAGAAGATATGGTGCATATATACAATGGAGTATTATGCCTCCAACAGAAAGGATGAATACCCAACTTTTGTATCAACATGGACGGGACTGGAAGAGATTATGCTGAGTGAGGTAAGTCAAGCAGAGAGAGTCAGTTACCATATGGTTTCACTTACTTGTGGAGCATAAGGAATGACATGGAGGACATGGGGAGATGGAGAGGAGAAGTGAGTTGGGGGAAGTCGGAGGGGGAGATGAACCATGAGAGACTGTGGACTCTGAGAAACAAACTGAGGGTTTTGGAGTGGAGGGGGCTAAGGGTTTGGGAAAGCCTGGTGGTGGGTATTAAGGAGGGCACATATTGCATGGAGCACTGGGTGTGGTGCATAAACAATGAATCTCGGAACATTGAAAAAATAAAATAAAAAAAAAAGAAAACAAAAAAAACCCGATCCCAGGGCACTGTCGCAGAGATTCCGATTTACCAAGTCTGGGGTGTGGCCTGCACTACAATAGGTGATAGAAGATCTCCGGAAGAGTCTAATGTGGGGCACCTGGGTGGCTTAGCGGGTTAAGCCTCTGCCTTCAGCTCAGGTCATGATGTCAGGGTCCTGGGATCGAGCCCTGCATCCGGCTCTCTGCTCAGCAGGGAACCTGCTTCCCCCCACCCCTCCGCCTCTCTGCCTGCTTGTGCTCTCTCTCTCTGTCAAATAAATAAATAAAACCTTTAGGGGAAAAAAAAGAGTCTAATGTGCAGCAGATCGAGAACAACTGACTTAGAATAAGCCCTAAATTGTGCAGATCACTTGCCTTCTGTCTCCAGGATGATTTCACAAGGAGTGAGTCATTGGGACCCAGTTTCCCCAGTAAGATCTTAAGATCTGCTTTTTGCCCTCAGAAAGTAGGAGAGTGTGTGTGCGTATGTGACCATGTTGTTACGGGGCCATAGGTGATAGAGGTCTGCAACGATAGAGTGAAGATCAAAGGACGCCCCAATCTGCTCTGCCTGGGGCTTAGCAGAGAAAGGTGGTGCTTCCGGACACAAACAGGAGGCCTGCAGCTGGGCACACGTCCCCAGCCGGTGGGGGAGGCTGCTGTTCCAGTGGAAGCTCCTGCCTGCAGCGCGCCCCCAGGGGCGGGTAGAGGGGACACTGGACCCTCAAGTATCTCCTACAAGAAACACCCTGAGAAGAAGCCGCATCCCAAGTGAAGCCCTTCCATGAGGACTGCCCCTCCAGCTCTAAGTAGCACTGCTTCCCCATTCTGTGAGCGGTAATCAGGGAGCTCCCTCTGGCCCAGAACCCCCTACAGCTCGGGTTTGTTCACAGGCCCAAGGAAAGGTCAGAACCCGGTTACAGGGAACAGGGCTGAGCTCCTCAGCTCCCCTTGGCTGTTCATGTGACTCTCCTTGAGCGACTCTAGGAACCAAGGGCTTTGGACTCAGGGGCCCGGAAGGCACATGCCAACCTAAGTATCCTGACTGTGCCCCTCCTTCCCCAGCCTGCACCCGCTGGAATTTGATGCCCACAGCACCCGGCTTGCAAAGATGGAGGAAACACAGTGGCCCTGCTCTCACAGAGCCCACAGCCTAGTGCCCCAACAGACAAGCCAGCTGGACACAGCCTCACTGTGATCTGGCCAATGGTTGAGGAACCCACCAGGTGACATGCGTCCCCATACACCCCACCAGTCCGGGTAAGACCGTGGCCCCCCCAGCTGGCTATAGCAGCGGTTTGGGGAGACGGCAGAGTGGGGAGGAAAGGGAAGAGCACGGAAAGGCATGACACTGAGAAAGAATCAGGAGTGTGGTCATCATTACCCCTCCTCATGGGCCCAACCCCCACACCCACTGCTCCACGTCCCCCCACCCAAGTATTGGAGAGGCCACTATGTGGGTCAAGCCCAGTGCTGCTTGCCCTAGATCTTTCCCTGCAAGTTGCCGTCAGCCTTCCTCAGGAGGTCGGCTGGCCCTGCCAGATGCTGCTTTCTGGACTGGCCACCCAGTAGTGGGCGACAGGTGACAGTATCAGACACCACAAGCCTCGGTAGGACCACAATAAAAACTCCCTCACCCATGAGCTTGCCTAGAAACATGATGTTCTACATGAGTCAACCAGGCAAAGCTCAAGAATGTGGCTGAGCAGTGTGGCTGCAGTTCTGGTGAGAAGCTGAGCTCGGCAATCAGACTCCTCCTCCCATCTCGGGTCCTAAACCGACAGCGTGACCCTAAGAGCTTACTTGGCATCCCTGTGCCTCAGTTTCCTTATTTGCAAAACGGTGATTAAAATTAAGTAAATGTTCATAAAATCACATATGGCAATAAGTGTTTATCTATATACCAAGCAGTTCTCAACCGAGACAGTTTTGCCCCCCTGGACATTTGATAATGTCTGGAGACAGGTTTGGTTGTCAAGATTGGCACGGGGGGGGGGGGGGAAGGAATGCAAGTGTCATTGAGTGGGTAGAGCCTGAGATCCTACTACACAGTCTACAACACATGGAACACGCCCGTGCAATTAAGAATTATCTGGGCCCAAATATCAGTGATAGCGAAGTTGACAAACCCTGCCTCAAACGCAGGTATGGAGGGGTTAATGTATCTTTTACAAAAGGGAATCATTTAAATCTTAGTCATCCTGATAGGTAAACAATGGCACCTCATTGCTACTTTAACATGCAATTCTCTATTAACAGTTCTGAGCTGCTTTTCATTTGTTGGTTATTCTGATTTACACTTTAAAAAAAAAAGATTTTATTTATTTATTTGACAGAGAGAGACACGAAGAGAAGGAACACAAGCAGGGGGAGTGGGAAAGGGAGAAGCAGGCTTCTGGCTGAGCAGGGAGCCTGATGTGGGCTGGATCCCAGGATCCTGGGATCATGACCTGAGCCACCCAGGCACCCCCTGATTTGCACTTCTAAGAGTTGTCTATTTGTGTCCTTTCCCCAATTTTCTATTGATTTGTTTCTATTGACCTTCACTGTCTATTCTAAAGAACTCTTATTTATTTTAGATATAGATAACTCATTGTCATCTGCATTAAATACTCCCCCCCGACCCCAGGGCACCTGGGTGGCTCAGTGGGTTAAAAAGCCTCTGCCTTTTGCTCAGGTCATGATTCCGGGGTCCTGGGATCGAGCCCCACATCAGGCTCTCTGCTCGGCAGGGAGCCTTCTTCCTCCTCTCTCTCTGCCTGCCTCTCTGGCTACTTGTGATATCTGTCTGTCAAATAAATAAAAATAAAATCTTAAAAAAAAATACTCCCCCCCCCCAAATTAAATGAATAAGATAATACAGGCCAAGAGGTTAGTGCAGAACCCACACCGTGGTTAAGGGGATTAGCTGCGGGCCACACGGGGCCAAGCTAACCCTTAGATTTTAGCCGGGACAGCTGGAGCATCTTCTGAGGTTCATAGATGAAAAGGGGGACTCTCAAGAACACTATGCCTGTGACCATAGTCTCCACGTGCCGGAGGGACCATGGTAACAGCAGAAAGTCACCGAGGGTCAGAAGCTGAGCACAAAGAATGCTGAGCTCCTGCTCGGTCCACCCTCAGTGGGGGCTCACCGAGCGTGGGCAACGGGCAACTCCTTTAGGTCCGTTAATTCCCCAACCCCCCTGCCGGCCCCATGAGAGTGCGGTTGGCTCCTTTCGTGGTAACTTGTCCACGGACACAGCCAACAAGTGGAGGAATGAGGATTTGAAGCTGGGCGAGTGGCTCCAGAGTCTGGGGTCCCAGTCTCCTCACTCTGTGCCCCCACCCCCGCTTGGACCCTGAGGAAGGAGTTTTCACATCAGATGCTGCCTACGTCGAGCGTGGCAGGTCGATGTGAGGACACCAGATGCCACCCCGGGCCACGGGGCGCTTCTCGACTATGCCTCCCGGAGGTCTAGATGGAACTGCTGGGGGAGGCGAGACTAGCTGGGGATCTGGCCGCTCACAAGAACCAAAACTGGAGGGGCACCTGGGTGGCTCAGTGGGTTAAAGCCTCTGCCTTCGGCTCGGGTCATGGTCTCAGGGTCGTGGGATCGAGCCCCATGTTGGGCTCTCTGCTCAGTGGGGAGCCTGCTTCCCTTCCTCTCTCTCTCTGCCTACTTCTCTGCCTACTTGTGATCTCTGTCTGTCAAATAAATAAATAAAAATCTTAAAAAAAAAGAACCGAAACTGGAACAAATCAACAACCAGCAGCCACCTTAAAGAACTAAGAACACCACTCGATGGCCCAAAGAGACGCAGAGGTAAATCTTAAAGAGTCTAAGATGTGGTGAGGGCCTGACTGATCCCAGGATCTTGGGATGTGGTAAGTCTGCACCTTACCACGTGGACTCTCAGAACATCCGGGCTGAATCTTCACTGCAGAGGAGACCGGTACCAGTTACAAGGGACCTCTGTGATGTCATCTTACGTGACTCCCTCCATCCTGCTGTGCGTGTCCCATTGGCCCCATTCCATGGTTAAAGCAATAGATCTAGAGAATGTGAAAGCAATGCCCCAGAGTCAGATCCAATCCCAGCGCAGACGCCCAGGGCTGGTGTCCGTCTTGGAGCTGTGCCTTTGCACGGAGCACCTCCCATCATGTTAACCCGGTTCTGATGGCAGAGGATAACACGTCTTCAATTCCATTCATCAGGCAGCTTAGTGATCTTCTGGAAAAGAGCAACGGGGGCCCTCCCGGGTCAGGGAGGGGAGAGAAGTTCCACAGAAGTCTGGTGGACGAGCCCAGGGGAAGGTGGACTGCAGGGTTCACCATGGGTTCCTGGCGGGACAAAGGATGTTGGAGTATTCAAAGGGGAAATTTGACGGCTTGGCCATCTTAAGGGCTGAGGGCTGGCTGCTTCCAGTGCCCACAGGACTTCTGCCCCTACTTACTGTGCTTCCTAGCCCGCTTTCTCTCCCTATCTCTGAAGGCCTGGCCTGGGTGAGCTCCTCGGGGAAAGCCCGTCCCACCGACCAGCTCTTCACCGGGCATCCTGCTGCCCGGGGAACACCTGACCCCAGGGGAAGGCTATCCCAGCTTTGCACAGTGCCCTGCGCTCTTACAGGGCCTGGAAGGCTGCCCTGGCCCCTTGCTTGGAACACGGTATTTTCCCTCTGTCAGCTAACTGACTCACTCTGACTCCTCCAAGTCCGGTCACACCACAGGCCTGGGGCCCTCGGCAGCCAGCGGCCAACTGGTCAGCCTAGTCCAGATGCTGCGCTTTAATATTAAATGTGGGACCAGGAAGGAAGGAAACTGGAAAGGGAGGGAGAGTGGGAGGGAAGGGGGTAAGAGGGCTGGAGGGACTCATGTGTCCATGGTCCTCAAAATGAGCAGCTTTTTCTCCTCCATTTTCTAGAGTGGTGGCTCTCAAAGCTAGGTCCCAGACCAGCGGTATCAGCATGCCCAAGAACTGGAAGAGATGCTGATTCTCAGGCCCCTAGACTTCCTGAATCCGAAATTTGCGGGTGGGCCCGCCTCTGTGTCTCAAATGTACGCCCTGAGGCTTCTCTGTCCTGCTCCAGTTTGAGAACCACTGCCCTAGAACCGTCACCAGGGAGTGGTTTTACCTCTGCTGTCCTCCTTTCAGCTATCTCAGCCCTAGGGCTCTTCTGGCCTTATTGAAATGGCCCCAGAGGCCCTTCTGCCTTCCCAGACATCACCCCTGAAGTGCCCCTGTTTGACCCAGCAAGAGGGGAGCCTGGAGGGGAGCCTGGAGGGGAGCCTGGGTGGGCGTGGCAGGCAGGCCACAGGCAGCGGCAACTCCACGTCCCTCAATGCGTGTGTTCACCGGAACCTCCCATCAGTCTGCGAGGTAGGCGGGCAAATACCATGGCCTCAGTTTGATAGATGAGGGAAAGGGGGACTCAGAGGGGTTAATGGCTGTTCTCCCTCCAGAGCTTCCAGACTCCTTGGGGGCAAGATCTCTGCGCCTGCAGGACAGTTAAATAACAAGGCCGAGAGACTTCCTGCGCCTGGGTGGTGTGGGGGTGGGGCTCCCTGTCCCCCCACAACAGGCCCCAACTAGGACATTTTGTGGGGGTGCATTGAGGGGGCTGGGGTTGCCTGGTGGGGGTTGGCTTCTCCCTATGCGCTGGTGTGCAGCATTTTCTCTGGACCCCAACAAGGCCCACCGGTACCTCTGACCCATAGTCCTTTATGTCAAAAATTCCTTTGGATCCAGCTGCTCACTTCTGGAGACATACACAGAACTCAAAGCAAGGACCGGAAGAGGTATTTGCATAATTTGCATACCCATGGGCATAGCAGCGTTCGTCACAATACCCAAACATCCATCCGTGGGTGAGTGGATAAAAGCGGGGTACATACATGCAATAGGATATTACTCAGCCATATAAAGGAATAACGTGTTAATCCTACTAGCACATGGACGAACACTGAAACATTGCCCTGAGATAAGTGGACACGCAAGGACAATTTCCTAGAGTCGTCAGATTCATAGAAACAGAAAGTAGAATGGCGGCTTCCAAGGGCTGGGCGGAGTTAGTGTCCAAGGGGGGCAGTTTCAGTTTCACAAGATGAAAAAGTTCTGGAGATGGATGGTGGCAATGGTTGTCTGACCATGTGAATGTGCTTAATGCCACGGAAACTGTAGACTTACAAACAGTTAAAATGGTAAGTCTCACGTTCTGTGTATTTTACCATAATAAAAATTGCAATCTGTTCATGATCCTTCCTCCTCGAAAAACAACACCCGTCCTCTAGATGTTGGGACCATTTCCAGGGGGATGGTAGCATACAGACCCTCTTGCAAACACCCTACATGAACACATGCCTCCACTTGTCCACTGTGGCCTGGGAGAGAAAGCTCGGGACATTGGGTTTGCTTTCCCCGCCTCCTACTTTCTGGCCCTGTAACCTTCAGCAAGCAGCTCAGCTGATGCCAGACCCTCTGTCTCCTTGCTCATAAAAAGGGCTAAAAATATCTCAGGTTCTTGTGGGGGCCGAGTAGGAAACAATCTGGAAGCTTCTGGCACCTAACAGGTGTTCCATCAATGGTAGTGACTTATGGCGTTTCCTCCACCTGGAAAGTTCTCCCACCTTCTCTATAGAAGGTTCCTCCCTCAGGGCCTTAATTAGGTCAAATTCTACCTTCTCAGTGAAGCCTGTGGTAATCTGCAGTATCGTTCTCTGAAACAGCTTCTCTTCCCCGCCTGACGTTGACATTGGTCATGGCCATTCAACTTGAATGCCTGTAAGAGCCAGTTGGTGATTTGTCACAACTTCTTTCCCTCTGGCCTGGTCACCAGCACAGCAGAGCTCCAGCAGCATGCAGTGGACATGTAGCTTGAGTAAGAGACAAGCCTTTGTCATTTAACCCTCTGAGATTCTGAGGTTACTTGTTTCCTCGGTGTACCCCAGTTCTGGGCTACTCAAAATGTGGTTTTCCTTCCGCAGCCTCAGCAACTCTGGGGCTGCACATTTGGGAGATGCACATTTGGGCCCCACCCCTGACCTACAAAACCAGATCTTCCATTTCCTTCTGAGAGGTTCTGTGTAAAGGGCCCTGTGTGGTTTCTCTGTCACAAAGGTGGTCAGTGCCCATTATTTCCTCCTCACCCCTCCAAGGTTTCTACAGAACACTCCGCTAGTCACCCTTCATGACTCCTCAAGAGCCATTCTTCCCTTCTTCCTTACTAAAAATCCAAGTTTTAAAGGAGATTGCAGTGTGCTCAGGTTAAAATATTCAGGTTCCCAGAATTCCTTGCAGCTGAGGATGATCACATGACCCAGCCCTATCTGGCTCAGAGGAAGTCCCTGGGCTGCAGAGAAACTTGTCAAAGGTGAGAGGCCCAAGTGGCAAGTGAATCTGGCTTAGGGCCTTGTTCTTCTTGCTTCCTGCCTGTTACTTGGAAGTGGTGGTGGATTATGGCAAAGCCCCAATGATTCACACTTCCCTATATTCACACCCTCTAGGAGTCCCTAGCCACATTGAATCTGGGCTGGCCTGTGCCTAGCCCTGACCAATAGAATGTGGGCTGAAGTGAGGTTCAGGGACTTCTGCTCCGCTTGCAGCCTGAGGTCTGCCCAGGCTAAGTTGCTCTCCCTATAGGAGGTCACATTCCTGTCAAAGCGAGGACCATCCATCCAGCCCACTGTCCAGGCCAGAAATGGGGGAGTCATCTCACCTCTTCCTCTTGTCTGCAGCCAGGTCACTCCCCTCAAATGGCCCACATCCACCCCAGGATTGATCTATGGGGAACCCTCCTATGGATCTCCCACCTCCCCAACCTACCTGCCCCACACAAGCCTGAATGTAACTGTCAGTTCGATCTTTCTAAAGGCAGATCTGAAGGTCATTCCTCTGTTAGGCTAAGTCCCAAGGCCCTGACTTGGCCTACACCTCCATACGTGATACCCTCCAATCCCACCTCCGTCTACTCCCCTCTCTAAATACCATGGGCCCTGGGCCTACCATGGGGCTCCCTATTTCTGATGCAAGCTATACCTGTTAACACCTCCCTGCCTTTGCACCAGGGCTGACAAACTACATCCTTTATATTGACTCAAGGCCACAGCCTGCTTGGACCGCCATCACACAATACTACAGACTGGATGGTTTAAACATCAGTTTGTTTCTCAAGTTCTGGAGGCTGGAAGTCCGAGGTCAAGATGCTGGCAAAGTAGGTTTCATTCTGACGCTTCTTTTCCTGGCTGGGAGGTAGCGGCCCCCTTACCACATGCTTACATGATGTGCGTGCCCGGAGAGAGAGAAAGGGCCAGTTCTCTAGTCCTGTTTGTCAGTGTCCCAACCTTATGACTGCATTTAACCATAATTACTTCCTTAGAGGCCCTATCTCCACATACAGCCACATTTGGAGGTTAGGGCTTTAATCTATGAATTCAAGGGCTTGGGAGGGGCGTGGACCAAAAGTTTCAAGTAGGAGTGGCTGCCTGGAGAAGTGTGTTGATAAGAATTCTCGGGTCTTTCCCAGACTCCATGATAGCAAGCACTGTGCTTGATTAGTGTGTCTGCCTTGGACTTAGAGAGGAGAGATTGGGGTGGCTCCCGTACCAGATACTTTCTTCCCCTGTTTTATGTTGCTCGTCGTTGCCAGCCTCTCACTTGGCCCCAGTACAATCCCTGACACATAACAGCCCCTTGACACATTTTCAGTGACTGAATCAACAAGTGAGTAATGGTGTCTCAAAGTCCATTTCAGAGGGATGAGTTCCCTGGAGCTTCCCAAAGGCTGTGAGGTAGGGCGGGTGGCTGGAGATCTTGAAGGACTTCACCCTTCTCTCCCCTGGGCTGGAGATGCTGCGTTTGTCTTAGGGATTCTACACAGATGCCTGGACTCTGGTCTGTCAGGGTCCCAGGTGGCTCTTCTGACACTGTCCCCTTGAGCCACTGAGACCTTGGCCCTTCCCACTGTCCTGCTACCCCTGCCTTTTGGCTGTCGTTGCTTTGAGAAGTAAATTGGTTCTGTGGCCTCTAGGCCCGGGAGCAACGGAGAGCCTGGCCTGGCTTCTGATGGGAGGTGGGGAAGAGGGGCTCCAGGTAACTGGTGCTGGGAGCAGGGAGATGGAGAGCCAGCATGGGTGTGTGTGCATTGTGGGAAGCGGTGCCCTGGTTAAAAGGGAAATATACTCAAGTCCTAACTGCTCCTGTTAAAACTCTGCTCAGGAAAATGGGAGTGTGCTTCTGAATGGAGATGCCGGAGCCCGCTTCTTCCCCTGCCAGTCACCCCTGTCTCCATGCTCGGCCCCACTGCCTCTGCCAGCCTGGCCGTGTGGCCTGTGGCTGGGCCCCTTGTAGGCTGCTGTAGATGGCGGCCCACCCTGGCCCCACTCCTGCTCTGGGCCTGCTGTGGCCTCTGCCCCCACTGGGCCCTAATGTGCAGCCAGCCCCACACCTCACCCTGTGAGATGTGCTCCTGCTCCCGAGGGGCTTGTGGCCTGTGGCGGTGGCAGGACCCTTGGGTCCAGCTGTGTGTTGGGAGGGCTGGTGGTGATGACCCTGTCTGGTGGGGCTGAGGGGCAGGAGAGCAGGCCTCGGGCTGCGTGGGTGGGCTTCGGCCCATGCATTCCCCTGTTTGCCTACAGCAGGGGGCGGGAGCAGGGGCCACAGGGAAGGAGACCAGAGAGGGAGGGGGTGTTTGGGCCACACGGGACAGCAGAGTCGACTGCTTTGAGCTTGCAGCCTTGAGAAGAGAGCAAAGACTTCCTGCAGCTGGTTCGCTTGGGGGTCCTGTCCCCTCACCCGTGGACACCGTCTCACGCTCCTGCTGGGAGAAAGGGCCAGCTTTCAACCAGGCCGTGCCCCCCTGAGTTTCCCAAGGTTGGATAGAGCTTGTTGTCCTCTCCCAGGACCTTGGCAGACCTTCCCAGAAAAACCACTGGGAGGCCAGCAGCCTTTCCATTTCCTCACCGTCTTCCTGGAGGTCCTACCCGTTGAGGCAAGAAGGCCGCTGAGCCCTGGGAGTGGAGTCACAGAGAGGTGAGGACATCCCCGACACTGCCTGCATTCTGTGGGAAGTGGCCTCCCTGCTGAGGGCCCAGCGTCCTCCGAAGTACCCTGGGATGGGGCCAGTCTATAGTCGAACTCATCCTGTGACCAGCGCTGGTTCCATGAGAAGAATCCGAGGGGTTCACTCCCAATGAGGCTTCTCCCCCACAGCAATGTTGGTGAGTGTTTATTGCGCAGTAACATGGAATCTTTTTACGCCCGTTTCTGCCTGTTAGGTGTGGTCTACAGTGGGCTCCCTGCATGATCTGAGCTCTACGCCTCTCTCCCTCGGACCTCATTCATGTTGAAGTCCCCACTGTCGGCCCTCCTTTGGCCACACTAACTTTCCTGGGCCTGGGGTCCTCACCTCTTCCTGACCTCCAGGTTTGACCAGTGCAGTGTCCCGTTCTTCAGGTCTTAGGATAAAATGCCCTCTTCCAGGGAAAGCCTTCAGGAACTTTGACAGTGAGCTGTGGAACAGCCTAGACAAGAGAGCCAGACATGTCTGTCAGGGGCTAAGACCTCATGGTCAAAGCCCAAAGGGAGATGCACAGAGGCCAAACTGGAAAAGGAAAGGAAAAGACAGATTCTGGTGAACAATCCAATGAACTTGGGAGTGAAAAATGCAGAGAAGTTGACAATTCAAAAATACCCTCTGTTTACAACCTGTATGATGCTCGGCTTTAGGCATCTGCATCCTAGGAAAGACAGAAGCCGTAACTGAATTGGTAGCAAATTTCTGACTCTTTTATGGGGGTCACGTTCTCCCAGGAAAACGGAGAGTTTCTTACAATGGGAGTATTTCTTCTTATTGCACATGTATTCCCTTTTACTTCTGGCAGAATTCCGGTTATCTTCTCAGTTCTGGACATCTTATTTATAATGTTTATCTCAAAGAGCCTCTAGCTCTTTGTCTGCTTTCTGCAGGAGCCAGAGTGGGAGGTGAGGCAAGGAGACAAAGCTGTCTTCCTCCGCAGTCTGATTGTATCATGAGTCCCAGCAGGAGAGAGATGGCAACTCCGTGTTTCCCTGACCGGTCTGTGGCAGGAGAGAATATAATGAACGACGAGTGATAAAGATGAGGGGAGGATGGAGCAAGAGCCATCGGCGCCGTGAACTTGAAGAGACAAGGAGAGGACGTGATTCAAGAACCCAGCGAGGACTGTAGCGCGGAAGGGGGGGGTCGCTGTGGCCTCCTATACAGGAACCAGCCATGCCACTGCCCCTCCCATCCCCCACAGGCCCTAGAACAACACACGCCCTGCAGCTCTTCCCTCCTGTGCTCCCGTTTCCTGCTCGTGTCCACTATGGACTGATGTCCACCCGCACCGGAAGGTGAGGAAGCCCCACGGGCAAAGTTTATCCAGCTCAGCCTCCAGAGACAGAGCAAGGCGGACAAGAAAGAGGAGCAGATCTGGAGGGACAAACAGAATATCCAGAACAGTACCGATACACAGGACAAAGGAACACACTAGAATCCGGCCATCATTTACTGAGCACTAACTGGGGACCTAGCACAAGGAAATGCTGTCAAGCTAAGGAGGGGCTTTGAGTAGGGGGGGAAAGTGAAAGGAGGTCCTCAGGGGCAGAAGACTGGCACCCAGACCCAGAGGGAAGCAGGCACCCCAGGCAGGCAGAGCAGGAGCAGAGAGATTGCAAAGCCCCTTTCGGGGACCTGGTTCCCGTTCTCTGGAGAGGACTTGTGGCCTGTATTTGTGAAAGTCCCTTGATTCCACACAATTTCCCCTTTATGTAAGACAGCTTGAGGAAGTTTCAATTTTTTTAAAAAAGATTTTATTTTTTTGACAGAGAGAGCGTGTGAGCACAAGCAGGGGGAGCAGCAGGCAGAGGCAGAGGGAGGAAGAGACTTCCCACAGAGCAGGGAGCCCGATGCAGAACTTGGTCCCAAGACCCTGGGATCATGACTTGAGCCCAAGACAGACACTCAACCGATTGAGCCTCCCAGGCGCCCGGGAGGTTTCAGTTTCTTACAACCAAAGAACTTTGGGTATACTTTATTTGAAACAAAAGCACCTTGAATACGCTTCATTTCATTCCTCCGCATAACAACACCCGTTTTAAAGATGAGACTATTGATGGTCCCAGTAAGATTAGATCATCTTCACTGAGGGAGCTGGGACTCACACTTGGGTCAGCCTGACTCCACACTTTGGAATTTTCTAGGACTCTACAAGCTGGCAAAGCTGGCCAGAAGCAATTTCCGAAGCCAGAAGGGAGCTCCACCCTTGACCAAGGCCACCCTGTGGGGAAGCAGGCCTCACTGTCTCAGTGGGCCAGCAAAAGCAAAACATGTTGGGGTTCTGCTGAGGAGCTGTAAGTCATGGCCATGACTTCCTGTACCTAAATGTTTGAAGGGTCAAGAAAGAGACCAACCCTGGACTTGCCAGACTACTGCCAAGTTTTTTGTTTGTTTGTTTCAAGAACTCCTAGGAAAGCAATGTATTTGCAAATGCTGGAATTCCTTACATAAATACCAAGGACAGGGTTGACTGTGCATGGGAGTACCCCCTCATACACCCCCCCCCACATCCCCAAGTATCTGGTACCCCCGGCCTGCTCATCTCGCACCCCTCTGGGAACCTGGAATGAGGTTCTCAGCAACCCTCCCCCCCGCCCCCACCACCCCGATCTCATCCCATCCGCAGGCTCACACCCTGTCAGCTTCCCCACCTCAGAGCAGGAAGGTGAGGTGAGGTAATGTCTCCACTAACCCACAGTGGCCAGGAAGTGAAAAGAATCTCAGAAATGCTGTGTTTAATTTAAAGCAGACCCAGCCCGCCTTAGCCAGGCTGCAATTTCACTCAGAATAACCAGTTTGTTTTTCTTGGACATTCCAGGAACTAACCAGCCACCCCCTGTTAAGTCCCAGCAGGAATGTTAGGGCGGCCCCTCACTGGGGGCACATGCTGCCTGCAGTTCTGCCCTTCTGAGGCCTCTGGGTCTCTCTGGGGATGAGGAAGGGGGTGTGGGGGGCTCCTGCTTCAGAGAGTACTGCTCTCCCTTTGCCTCCTATGGCTCCTTTACTCCCTTCCAGAATTCTAGGGGTAAAAGGTTGCCATACAGATAATAATGGCGATATACTCACACAGTGTGATGTTTACCCAGCACTCTCGGTGTGCTCCACTAAACGCTTCCTAGTTACTCTCCAGTCAAGCCCTTACAACACCCCTATTGCTCTTTTCACAGGTGGCGAGGCTGAGGCTAAGGGAGTTTACATGCCTTGCCCCAAGTCACCCAGCTGGGATTGGAGCCTCCCCCCAGGCTCTGGGTTCAAAGCCCAGGCTCCTCTCCGCCGCTATCCAGACCAGCGCCCCCTCCAGGAGCCCGAGGAGCTGCAGGTATTTTCTTCAAGGCAGGTGCCCTTGTTGGCCATACTGGTGTCTGGGCAGGGGGTGCTCTGGGGACACCGGGGCGGGGGGGGGGCGGGGGGGAACCGCTGGTGGGAGGCAGTGTTGTAATCATAAGCCCTTCTAGTTGTTGACATCCCCACTTGGTTTCGAGGTGAGTTGGGGGCTTCCAATCTCTGTGAAGTTTGCTGCTCCAGAGCATCTATCTGTTGGACTCCTGACCTGTGGCTATCAAGTCTGGGCTCAAAGCAGGGCCAGGCAGCTCATGTGGTAAAGAGGCAGGCTCCCGGGCTCTGGGCAGCCCCACCTTGCCCCAGCCTCCGCTCCTGCTGGCTAAAATGGTAAACGGAGATGGGGAGGGGGAGGGGGTCCCAGCTCAGAGTCACCTGCCCCTTCTGTCCCTTTCTGGCTCCCATGTTGCTTGGTGGCAGATTTGTGCTGTTAGGCCTTGGCTCCAGGAGCCTGTGTGAGGGAGGTGACAGGAGGAGGGGTACTGGAGAGCCCTGGGCTTCCAGGGAAGCTTCCAGAACTTGGAGGAGGACAAAGGAATGGGTGGGGCTTAGAGCAGAACTAGCAACTGGGTGGCCCAGATGGGTTTCTTCTTGGGCCCTAAGGCCGGTTCCAGAGCCATTTCCCAGAACCTGGCCTGTCTTCTCGGCCGGGAGGCACAGCCGATGGCACACTCAGGGCACAAGCCGCCCAACCATACAACAGATTTTCTCCTTTGGGGCTTCCAAAGAGAGGCTGCTGTGCTCCTGTGAACAGACTGCCTGCAGGCCTTCTCTCTGCCTGGTGTCCTCTGTTCCCCCCTAAGGGAGCTAAGAAATGAGCTCTCAGGCCTTCCTGCTGGGCCACCTTTGAGATCACCAGGACTGGGGCGGACAGGATGGGTGGCGGGTCCTGAGGCAGATGAGACTCCCCTTGGTTCCCCAGGCTGGGCCAGCAAGAGGAAAGCTGGTGTGGCTGGCGGTTAGGGAGCTGGGAGCTGGAGGCCTGGGAGAGCCTGATAAGGAGCCTCTCAGGAAGGGGCTGGCTCAGGGGACAATGGGCTTAGTGTGGGTGGCCTGGCTGTTGCTTTTCCTCTCTGCTCCCAGCAGCAGTTTCCATGGTACCCAGACACTGACTTGGCCACAAGTGTCCATGGAGATAGTACGTGGGAGTCCTTGAGTCCCAGCCTCTCCCCTGGACAGCTAATACCTGGCAAATACCCCTGAGGGCTGTACTATGGAACCTCCTAAGCCCACTCACCCCCCAGTCCACTCCAGGAAAGGGTGGAGACTTGGGGCTTTTCTGTGTAGTCACTGTATGAGGTTCTCCACTTAGGGCCTGCATTCTTCAGATGTTCATCTGGGGGCGGGGACAAATAGGTGACACAAATCCCTTTGGTGCATTTTCCCAAAGCTAAGCCGATAAATTAACTCTCTCCTCCGCTGACACATCAGTAGGAATGGTACGTGCTGGGGCTAAGTTTGGAGAAGTAGGAGAGGCACTTGATAACATACCAAGTCAGGAGGACAATAACTCTTTAACTAAAGAAGCACTGTAGCTAGTTAACCTAGTTAAGCCTTAACCCAAGGCAGCTAATGACAAATGTTATCATCAGTGTACAGGCAAAATGCTTTTGACCTGGGGGTTCTCAGAATTGCAGCTTTGTCTAAGAGCTGTGATAGGAGCGGGGCCTCGGTGGGCACGGTCAGTCTGGGCAAAGGCGCAGAGGCAGGGAGGTCTAGGGTGTGGGGGGCTTGGGTTCCTGGTACCATGTGCTGGGCGACGAGGTGCTGACAGATCACAGGACCCCGGATTAGGCTTACAGATCTAGACTCTCTTTGGCGGTAGAGACCTCTGGAGGTTTGACTTTGGGTAGGGGTGGGGGAAGTGAGGAGGGGAAGGGCATTATTTAATTAAAATGGGGCTTCAGAAAGCCCAGCCTGCTAAAGTGCTCCAAACAGCAACCATGATCTCAGTTTCATGAATTCTCATTTTCATGAAATGGCTAATTGTGAAAGTAGCTGTTTCTCTGATTTTCCTCAGTCAAATGTCAACCCAGTATGACCCCATGGCCGGCTGCATGTCCCGCCACAAGTGCTCTGGGTGAAGTGTGCAGGGTGCATCGGAAAGACCAGCTAAGGGATGGTGGAAGTGGGGGCTGTGGAGGGAATTGGCGGGGCGGGGGTTGGCGGAAGACACAGGAAGTGGAGTTGCCCCGGTGGAGGCCCATTTTACAGATGAAGAAACTAAGGCTCAGCTAGGGAATACTAGATCTGGCCTTACCTTTCTGCAAAAGTCATCTTGTTTTCTTTGGAGACACTGAGTGTCAGGTAAGCAATTCTCCAGGAGGACAGGACAGGAGTCCAGATGTGGGATGTGAATGTAGCAGGACTCAGAGCAGGAGGGAAGGACCTGTGCCGGACACGACTGATACCGCGCATCACCCTTTCTTCCTGCCTTGTGGCGGGTTGGTCCCCCCAGGAAACAGACTGAGGTGGAGACTAGTGAGCAGAAAGTTTATGGAGAAGGGGGAATGGGCAGGGGGGAGATCCGGCACCAGAGCAGCCTCCACAGAGGTGTCAGCCAGCCCCATGAGGAGCTCTGGAATTGCTTTGGCCTCGGAATTGTCCTCAGGTGGGACGAAAAGGCTGCATCTGGGGAAAATAGGCTCTGCCCTCCTGAAGGAGGTTCTGGGCGGCACCAGACACAGTCCACATGGGACCGATGTCTCCACCAAGTGCCACTTCCCTCCGAGTTTTAGAGGTCACATTCCTGAGAGGGAGAAGTGACTGACCTAATTCATTTTTCTGAGCCAGACTATACAGGTCAAAGGCCACTGACCAGTCCAAGGATTAACTGTGTCCGGGTAAGCCATGCAAGAGCTAGAATTTCTTTCTTTCTCTCTCTCTCTCCTCCTTCCTTCTTTCTTTCTTTTTCTTTCTCCCCTCTCTCCCTTTCTTCTTCTTCCTCCTCCTCCTTTTCTTCTTCCTCGTTGTTGTCTTCTTCTATGAGCATATGTAACTTTTGTAACCAGGAAAAAAAAATCACATTTAAACTGTAAGATATTATGACGTTCACTTGTCCATTTATACAGCTGAGGGTTGTGAGAGAAGAGGGGGAGAGATGATGATTGCATGATGCGGAAGAGGACTGTGGGACCGACAGTAATAGACCTGTTTGGCCATATGGAAATCCATCATTGCTAACACTTGAAAGAGCTATTCCCATTCTCAGCAACAGGGATAAATCTCACAGATGCAATATTGAGAAAGACACTAGACACAAGAGAGTACATCCTGTATGATTCCATCTATATGAGGTTCAAAAACAGGCAAAACTCATCTACGGTGACTGAAATCAGAATGGTGGTTACCTTGAAGGAGGAATTGACCTGGGAGGAAGCAGAGGCAGCCTTTTGGAGTGATGGAAATATTTCATGCACTGATCTGAGTGGTGCTAACTGGGGCCATATATATTTAAAAGATTATTGGGCCAGACTCTGAAGATGTGTGCTCTTTATTATACAGGTTCCACTTCTGTTATTATTATTATTTTTTTTTTTAAGGAAGAGAAAACAAGCGCCTTACTCCTGAAGTTACTTGTATTTCAGTGGGGATCTAGGCCAATAAAGGCATTGGGTCTAATGATAGACTTTTGCCAGGGGAGCCTTGAAGACACCTTTTACGCCATGGGTTTCCACCTTTGTCAGCTCTCTAAGTTCTGCCTCTGGTTCTCCTAGTTCCCAGACCACTAATATCCTGCCGTCACGTTAGGGACTATTTTTAGAAATTGTTGAGGAAGAACTTCCTTTTGACTCAGCATGACTCCTGTCGCGTGTGTGCAGAAAGCGATCCTGGCTGAGTACAGGGTTCCTTGGGGTCCTGTGCAGCCCTAGGTCTTCCTACTTCTAAAGACTCTGGCCTAGGAGTAATCCACATGTCAAGCACAGCCCTCACTATTGCATATTTATGTACACACACACACACACGCACACACATACTCACAGATAGGTGAGACTATATATTTTTAAGATTTTATTTTTTAAGTAATCTCTACACCCAATGTGGGGCTCAAACATACAACCCCGAGATCAAGAGTTGCATGCTCCACCGACTGAGCCAGCCAGGCACCCCTTTAATAATTTTGCTTTTAAAAATAACGATATGAGGAACTCATGTTATTTGTTGGCAGTCTTCACGCATTCCTCAAGAATTCTTGCAAATGGGCCAATGTTACTTTCAATTCATTTTTCAAATGTCGTGAAATGATGATAAATAGTAAATTGACCAATTAATGAAGGTGACATAGTGGTTTACTTTGTAGGCATTTCGTTAAACATGTAGTCATTCTGATTATGCTGTTTTTCTCTGCGTATTTTCCAGTAAGTGTATTTCTTTCCTAGAACTCAGACTTTTCCTGTGAGGATAGTGTCCCGTTGATAAACTAGATCTGCCTGGGAAGTCACCTTTTGGGACAAGTGGGTGGGCTTGGCCAGCATGATGGCGGTCCCCAGCAGCTCCGCTGTGAGGGACAGGTCATGGGTTGTGGGCGATGAGCGGGGATGGTCTCCGAGAAGAGTCAGCCATTTCCCAAGCGTTGGTAAATGTCATCCCTCCTGGTCTGTGGTGTTGGGGAGAAAGTCGAGCTCAGTAGACCCCCTGGCATTATGATGCTCTATTGAGTCTGACCACAGATATGTGTCTGAGGAGTCACGTGTGAGTCCTCTCACATCGTAGCTCTTGATGAACTGATGTGAAAAGATGTCCAAGGCAGAGTCAAGGGAAAGGCAGTTTTATACAGCACAAAAAGTAACAACCTCTTCCTTGTGTGTACATAAGCGTGGACAAAATCTGGAAGAATGTACCAAGGACTGGAAATACTGCTTATTTTCAGAAAGCAAAACTATAGGGGAACTCTCACTTTCAGAGCCACCCCTCCCCCTGTAATGTTTGAATTTTTACCATAAGCACGTACACCCATCCTCGATTTATGTGATGGATAAGTCCGGAAATGTGTCCGTTCCTTCAAAATGCTTGCCTCAAACCTGCAAAATAAAGTTTCTCATAAAGAAAGAAAGAAAACACTGGGGATATGTTTCAGTAGATTGAAAGCATCATGAGAGAAACATCCTTTCTTGGGTCAGTCATTAAATAACGCCAGTAAACAACACGTATAAATGTATGTTAATGATTATTCAAGAAACGAAAGGTCACCTGACAAACGCTGGTGAAGCTGGAGATGGTGGTTTTGGCCTGTAATCATCAAATCCGTCTTTCTCCAAAAGAGAGGATTATAAGGGAAGGGAGGGAAAAATGAAACAAGAAGAAATCAGAGAGGGAGACAAACCATAAGAGACTCTAAATCATGGGAGACAAACCATAAGAGACTCTTAATCATAGGAGACAAACAGGGTTGCTGGAGGGGTAGGGGGTGGGGAGAGGAGGTACCTGGGTGACAGGAATTAAGGAGGGCAGGTGATGTAATGATCACTGGGTGTTATATAAGACTAACGAATCCCTGACCTCTACCTCTGAAACTAACAACACATTAGATGTTAATTAATTAAATTTTTAAAAATCTGTGTTTCTCCTTTTTCTCCATTTTAGTGAAACTTGCTTCCAAAATGTTTGCCATGGGTAACATCTCAGTCTTTGTCCTTTTAAAATTTTGTGGCTCTGTTGTTTAATAAGGTAAAATTTGATGGAAAGGTGACGCTGGAGACCGTTTCTCTAAGGGCTGGCAAGTTTTTGATGAAAAACTTCTGGCTGCTTATTCATCCAGGACCTCCCAAGAATATCAACCAGTGTCTTCTCGTCGTGATAATCCCACAGGCTGAGCTCTTGGGGAAATACACGTCACCCAGTGTCCTCTCAGACCACAGGCAGGACCCAGCCTCCAGGTTAACTGGGAGCCAGGGCGTGGATGAGACAACACTTTACATCCTGCTCTAAGGGTCTGATTTTCTGAGTGGTGATTTTCTGAACCCGGGGATCAGGGAGAGGCCCTGAAAATGAGAGGCAGGCAGTATATTCCCAAACGAGCTCTATATATCTTAAAGGAATTGATTTCTTTAGCACTTCTTTCTAAAATGTGTAGAAATGAATCCCAAGTAAGTTGATTAATCAGAAAAAAGTCCTAGAAGGGGGGCTCCTGGGTGGCTCAGTGGGTTAAAGCCTCTGTCTTCGGCTCAGGTCATGATCCCAGGGTCCTGGGATGGAGCCCCATGTCGGGTTCTCTGCTCCCCGGGGAGCCTGCTTCCTCCTCTCTCTCTCTGCCTGCCTCTCTGCCTACTTGTGATCTCTGTCTGTCAAATAAATAAATAAAATCTTAAAAAAAAAAAAGTCCTAGAAGTGAAATTTTCAAAAGAGAAGCTCAAGCTGCAGGTGCCCAAGTTGTCATTGGTTGATTTGCTGATTCATTCGCTTGGCATTGGCTGCCCCTAAAGGGGACATTGGGGGAGACTGAGGAGCAAGTAGAGGGATATCTAGGCCCATATGACATATATGACAAGCTTTATATGATTGTGAAGAACTCACAGTCCAGTGTGGTGTTTCTCAAACTCTGAGGACTGTTCTCATTTTTTACCATATCTGAGTATCACATTTACAATCTTTTACTTAATATTTTTCTTCAGAGCAACTGATTTTATCCCTTCAATAAATTTGTGTCTAAGAGAGCTTGTGTATCTATTACAGACTGAAGGTTTGTGTCCCTCCAAAATTCTTATATTGCTGGTATGAGGAGGTGGGACCTTTGGGAGGTGATTAGGTCATGAGGATGGACCCCTCAGGAATGGGACCAGTGCTCCCATAAAAGGGACCCTAGAGAGCTCTCCTTCTCTCTTTTCACCCCCAGAAGCTACGATGAGAGGTGGGCAGTTGGCAGCCAGGAAGGGGTCTCCCACCGGAGCCTGACCATGCCGGCATCCTGATTTCAGACTTAGAGCCCCCAGAACTGTGAGAGATGAATATCTGTCATTGATAAGCCAGGCAGTTGACAATGTTTTGTCATAGCAGCGCGAACTGACACAGTATCGCTGCGAGATTATGGATTGTGATGATTTTTTCTAATACACGTCACAATAAATATAAACTATTAAACTATTCAAATGTTTTAAATGCCCGTCCACCTGTCACCTTAAGGCATTTTATATAGCAGCCTGTGGTGGGGAAACATCAACTCTGTGAGGAGATTCGACATGCACAATATGCATTAATAACTATAATCTAAAGCAGGGCGGGACCTACGTGTGGGAGACCAGTGCAGTCCCACAGGTCCCGTAGTCAGAAAGCTCCTGCGTTTGGAACTTCGTGCTCTTTCTTGCCTTGTCTTGAAGTTTTTAACTGAGGCATAAATTAGTTCTGGGTGTACAACATAATGAAGCAATATTTGCGCATAGGGAGAAATGATCCAACAGTAGTCTAGTTTGACATCTGTCGCCATGCAGAGTTACACAACGAAGATCTCCTCTCCTAGCAGCTTTCAAATATGGAATATGGTATTATTAATAGTCACCGCCCTTGACATTACATCTCTATGGCTTGTTTATCTTATAACTGGAAGTTTGTACCTTTGACCCATTCTCCCCACCTCTGGCAAATGCCATTCTGTTCTCTGTTTCTAGGAACTCAGTTTTGTGGTGGCGTTGTTTTCAGATTTCACGTATAAGCGAGATCATGTAATATTTGTTTTTCTCTGTCTTATTTCACTTAGCATAACGCCCTCAAGGTCCATCTATGTTCTCACAAATAGCAGGAATTTCTTCTTTTTTTTAATAGCTGGATAAAATTCAGTTGTATATATATATACCACATTTTCTTTTTCTATTCATCCATTGATTCATACTTAGTGTCTTTCCATTTTTGTTGTAAATAACACTGCAGTGGACATGGGGCGGTGCATGAGGTTTTTAGTAAATGAATCCCTGAGCTGGTGTTGTGGAAGTAAAGTCCAATAGGACAATGAAACATGTGCTGGTAGCTGGTGGCCTCGGCCCAAGCACCGTCCTATCTTCTGCTGTCTCCTCAGGATGTGGTCTTTGCCGCCCGGCTTTCTTCCACCTGGTGTCCTCCTCTCTCCCGGTTTCCCCTCCCTGCCCTTGTCCAGCAGCCACTGACACTCCCTGCCCTGGCCAGAGGGACCCGGGCCCAGGGGCCCTGCTGTGTCTCAGGACACGGCGGGATGGCAGCTGTCTCTGCCCCGGGCTGGTGGCATGGCGCACTCAGCAGAGGCGAGATTCTTGCCCTCCCCTAATGCAGGTACCTAGAGCCGCCCAGTGTGCAGGTTGCAACCCCCTGGGGGCTCGCCCACCCATGCGACGGGGGAAGCCTGCCTCAACATGCCAATCCAGCCTCTTCCAGTGGGAGAGGGAACCCCACAGCCCATGATGTGTGAGCATGGAGTTGTGGAAGACACAGGTGGCCCGGTGCTGGTGAGGATCTGCCATCGCACCCCCTTGCCCGAGGGAGCGCAACTGAATAAGAAACCAAAAAACACCATGAAAGGACAAGAGAGAGTTTTGGGAAGAAAAGAAAAAGCTTTATTTTTTAGTACATTGAATGGCAGCTTTTCTTCTTCTTCTTTTTTTTTTTTTAAGATTTTTAAATTTATTTATCTGACAGACAGAGATCACAAGTAGGGAGAGAGGCAGGCAGAGAGAGAGGAAGGGAAGCAGGCTCCCTGCTGAGCAGAGAGCCCAACATGGGGCTCAATCCCACAACCCTGAGATCATGACCAGAGCCAAAGGCGGAGACTTTAACACACTGAGCCACCCAGGTGCCCCTCTTTTTTTTTGAATAAGAGGCCTTGATTTTCATTTTTATTTTGAGCCCACGAATTATGTAGCTGAACCTGACCCAAAGCAGCCCCTGGGAAGAGTCCCTGGGTCCAGGCAGGTACAGTTTCTAGAAGGCTCTGGAAGATGTTACCCAGTGGCCCAGTGCTCCTTGGGGCTGCTGAGTTGGGCCTGGGAGTCCGATGGGATTTAGATCTGCAGGCCTAGGGACAGGCACACCTTGAGGAAAGAAACAAGGTGGGAGCTCAGGGTCTGCCCTGGGAACTGCAAAGGCATGCAGCCCAGGTGGGAGACCAGGAACCACAGGAGATGGCCCAGGAAGTGGGCAAGTTCAGGGCAACTGATGCATGAAACTGTACTTGGTCTGTGGCCCACAGGAAGACCCTGACAGTTTCTGCCTCAGAAAGCAACAGGTGTGGGAGACAACAGTGGTGGTGCTGTGGGGAGAGGCCCAGAAAGGGGCAAGATCATACATGGAACAAGTAACACTTTTCTTTACGAATCATGAGAGGCCAGGGACTGAACGGCTGTAGGATGTAATTCTAGGAGGAAAGAGCGAGACTACAGGCAGGGCGGGCTATGGGGAGAGGCCTGAGCAGGAATGAGGCCAGACGTGTGTTACCCAGGCCAAGAAATAAGGATCCATGGCAGTTGTCTCTGAACTATTTGGATCATACACCCTTGAGATATTTTTGAGCACACTCCCTAATTTTTGTGCCTTTATTTATGCATAAATCATGCACTTGCTCAATTCTATCATGGTTGTTATAAAACAAAAGCAAAAACAAAACTTTTAAAAAGGATAACTAAAAATGAGGATAAAAGAAAGTTCTAACAACTTCTTCCTGCCCCGCAGCCAATTGCTGTCTTGCATACGCTCAATGTTAGGCCTAGTCAGGGGCCGAGCTTCTGGGCAGTTTATGCTTTATGTGTGTGTGTGAAGGCGGCTGTGTGACAAGCTGTGCAGATGAGTTGTGGGGTGAGTGTCGGGGAAGAATCTGGACAGGGAGTCTCAGGGGATCCTCACAACACCCCATGGGCAGGAGCTGTTATGTTACTTCTCGGTTACTATGAGGTTGATGGGAAGTCCTGTAACTCATCCGAAGTCCCAGCTTGGGCCAGGATGTGGACCCAGGTTTGGCTGACGCCGGAGCCTCTGTCTGTCCCACTGGGCCACACGGCTTTCCCTAGTTAGCTTTGGGTCTGATCTGTTTTTCTGGAGGCGCGAGTTGCTGGGGTTGAACTCTGTTGTCAGAACAGGACGGGTAGGGCACTGGAGAAGACTCTGACAGCATCCTGTTTATAAGGGCCGAGGGCATCCACCTGCTGGCCGTGACCTCCATCTTGGGGCTTCATCCTTGGTGCACTGGAAGCTAAGGGGCATTGGAGAACAGATTCTACCCCCTTCCCCTCAGGTGGGACAACTCTGAGGTGTGTTCCCAACCCTCTTCCAGAGGCGCCCCCGGCCCCGAGGCTTGGGTGCTCTTAGAGGTGACCTACTTATTAAGATACTCTGCGTTGGCTTTCTACCTTTCCCATCTAGCCATTCTCTGTCTTACTCCCCTCTCCTGGAATCACTTCTTGACTAAACAACCTGCCCACGGATTCGCCCCTCTCTGGGGAACCCAGTCCAAGCAGGCCCACCAGGGAGAGAAGCCTTGTCTCATGCCATGTAATTCTGTGGCTTGCACGTCCCACTCCCTCTGCCTGGGCCTTGGCACACAGTGCCAAATGACCATGGCATTCTTTTCTCTAAACCAAGAGTTAGTTCTCCACAGGGCACTTCAGGCGACCGTTAACAATCAGTGAGTGTTGACAAGTGAGTTGAAATCTATTTGACTTGAGTTCCAGAAAGTTTACTCAGGTTGCTTTATGAAGAATGGATGGCAAGGATGAGGGCAGAGGCAGAGAGACCAGTTAGGAGTCTACTGGAATAATCCAGATGGGAGATGACAGTGTCTTGGACCGTATTGGCAGCCAGGGTAAGAAGCACAGGGTTCTGAATGTAAGCCAACAGGATCTACCAACTGATTGCATGCAGGACATGAGAGGAAGAAGGGAATCAAGGGTGACTGCCAGCTCACTGGGTCCAAGCAACTGGCTTTGTCCTTTTCTGAGATGAAGATCAGGAGGAACACAGTGGAGGGATGGGACGTGTTGGGTTTAAGATGCCCATTAGATATCCAAGTAGAGAGGTTGGGTTGTAAATAAGAGACAGAAATTTGGAGTTTAGGGTCAAGATCTAGGTTAAAGAGCTAACTTTGGGAGTCACTCAGTCCTTGAGACTTGGTGAGGTCTGCAAAGAGTGACAGGGAAATGTCCAAAGCCGGAACCTTGGGGAATTCCCAGTGATCAGGGTCGGAGGGATGTGAGGAGTGTGAGGAGGAGTGGCTAGTGTGGTGGGAGGAGATCTAAGGAGAGCGTAAATCCAAACCAGGACTGTGTCAGGAAGGTAGAGTGATCTACTCCACCAAAGATGCCATTGAGGGGTTTAAGAAGATGGGTAAGGAAATGAGTCAATGAAGGGGCTAAATATTAGTGGTAGACATGGTTATATCAGAGATTGCATACCTCAATTGGAAGAAGAATTACTGCAGTCTGTTTTAGAGAAGGAGTGAGCTGGAGAAACAGGCTGTAGTCACTGGAGCCTGGGACACAAGAAACTGACACGACCGAAGGCTCTCTAGTCAGTGGTAGTGATGGGTTCTAGGGTATGTCTATGGAAGTGAGTGACTGAGGGGGAGGTGACAAGGTCACTGGTCTCCACGCGTAGGTCATGGAATTGGAGGCTGGGTGCTATAGACTAAATGATTGTGTCCCCCTCACCCCCCACTCATATGTTGAATCTGACTCCCTGGTGCAATGGTGTTTGGAAGACCGGCCTTTGGGAGGTGGTCAGATGAGGGTGGGGCCCCGATGAATGGGATTAGTGCCCTTATAAAAGAGGGACCCTTGCTCATTCTGCCATATGAGGACCCAGGGAGAAGAAGGTAGAGTATGAACCAGGAAGTAGGTCTTTACTAGACACTCAGTCTGCCTTGATCTTGGAGTTCCTAGCCTCTAGAACAGTGAGAAATACATTTCTGTCTTTAAGCTGCCCAGTCTCTGACAATCTGTTACAGCAGCCTGAGTGGACAAAGACACTGCGACTTGGGGAGGATCTTCGCGGGTATTGAAATCTCCGAGAAATAAAGCTGGAGCTAAAACAGTGCTGGAGAGCATGAGAGTGAATCAAAGTCCTTAAGGAATGTCAGAAGTCCCCTGGAGTCAGCAGGTGCCTGCAACTAGGAGGGCACCAGTGGGATAGCTTGGTGAGATCCCGAGGGGGAGTCAGAAGCCCGTTGTTTTTTTTTTCAGAGGGAAGCAGGGAGAATGGTTTGGAAGCAGAGATGAAGAGCAAAAGTGATACTGACCCTCCCCAGGGCCTGAGTCTGAGCTAGAAAAGGGGGCCGCCCTGTTTCAGAGTTTGCCGGGGAAATAACCCCTCCCATTCAGTTTCCCACATCATTGCCACTTCACTTAAGAGGTTCGAGATCCAGTACTTTCTGAACCCACATGTGATGCTGACCTTGGAAATTTTACCCCAAACCACAATTAGCCATCCCGACATAATACTGGGACAATTTTTCTCCTCTGTTTCCCTAGTAGGTATATATTTGTCATCTCCAGAGCTTGTATTTGAAAATGACCTTTAAAGTCCTTGTTTACAAAAACATGTAATTCTTTTCGTTGTGAGGTCATATCCCTAAGGAGACTTACTAAATCTGTGTTTAAATTTCTTTGCCTATTTTTTCCACCAGTGTCATCGGGTGACCTTTACAAACATACAAGTTAGTACTGATTGAGGTCAATTAGGGCCAAGGCATCTTCCCCAGACAGTTGTCATTACTTAAAAAGAGGGAGGAAGGAAGGGAGGAAGGAAGGAAGGAAGGAAAGAATGGGGGAAAGCTGGTAGGAAAGAAGGAAGGAAGATGGGAAGGAAGGAAGGGGAGGGAGGGAGGAAGAAAGAAAAAGAGAGAGAGAAAGAAAGGGGGGAACAAAGGAAGGGGAGGGGTTGAAGGAAGGACAGAAGCAAGCACGCAAACAAGAAGGCTAAGAACTCCAATGCAATAATACTTGTAATTAATCTTCTTTGAGGGATAATTTTCAGGAACCACCCCCTCATCCTTGCCCGATATGCCACCAACTCTGGTGCTCGTCTTTATAGTCCCAGTGTCCGGAACAGTGCCAAGAAACATCTGTGCAACGAATGGCTGTTGTTCCAAGCCCTAGCAAAGATGCCTCCATGACTCTTAGGACCTGGGACCTTCTGTCTTCAGACACACATCAGCCCCCACACCCAGCCCAGGCCCTTCCTCTGCTCCCCCACAGAGCTGCAACTTGCTTCTTTTCTCCTGCAACACGTGTGTTCAGAAGCACATTGGCTTTTGTTAAGTGCAACTCTACTGCTAACAGATTACATAACTTAATCTCATGCCAGGCACACCCTGGCGCTGGACCCTGCTGGGCAGGGGGCCAGATTTGGATCAAGTTTGGTGAAGAGGTGAGATATTCACTGCCAGGGCACCAGCTCCAGAACAGCGTTCCAGCTGCATGTCGGACTCTGGATAGTTTCTGCCTCTGGTGACTGAGGTTGGAGGTCATCTGGACTGGGAGCGACAAGCAGCAGGAGCGGTAACAGGAAAGTGTAAATAAAGTAGAGGTGAGAGAGATGAGGGGAGCCGGGTCTGGTCAGGAGGATGAGAAAATTTCCTTTGTTGTCACTCTTCTGCTTCCCTAAAAGCCCATCTGCCTCCAGCAAGCCATTGTGTGGACTAGACTTAGCCTTGAGAGTTCTGCCCTGTGCATCTGAGAATATTGATGAGTTCTTAGACCACAGCACGTGGAGGTGATTGTTGTTAAATAAACACGTGTTCATTGTGCAGCTTCCTGTGTGGTCAGGGCTTCTGGTTTGGTTCGTCCCAGCGCGGTCCCCACCATGGTGGCTCACGGCGGTGACTGAGGATCAGCCCTCACCAGCCATCTCCCTGGCTGTGGAGTCTGTGATAGAACCCTCAGTTAGTGACTCATTAAGTGACTCTTCCTTATGAGCTCCAGCGAGATGAAAAGGAAAAACTCTCAGAGCGAGACACTAGGCACATTTGAGGAGGTCTTAAGTGAGACATCCATCAGTGGTAGCGTGGAGAGTGAATGCAAGCGTAAGAAATGTCAGCACAAATGTCAGCATAAAAACAATACAGCAGAAACACCAGCATCCAAGGCTATAGACGCTCCACCCTGAGCCTGATCCCTACGAGGTCTCATCAAATCCACAGTCCCTTAGCACAGCACTTCTCTGCTTTGTAGAGCTTGTTGGAACAGATCCTTGGTCCCACCTCCAGAGATCTGTTTCAGTAGCTCTGGGTTGGGGGAGGCACCATCATCACTTCGGACAAGCTCCCAGATGCTGCAAAGGATGGGGTCCAGGACATGTTACCCGAAAACATGGCCCCTGGCCATAACTGAACTGAACTGAATACTGAAGCTGAAGGAGTTGGAGAAAACAACAGATGGATGGCTGAAAGGTCATTTTGCTGAGAACCGCCAAGAGGATTATTTGTGCTTGATCCAGATCTGAAGACATGTGGTTGGACATGCATATCAGTTTCCTTATTTGTAAAATAGGGAAAAGACTCCTTCCTTGGGCATGGTTGTGTGAGGATTACGGTCATAGCTGTGTAGGTAGCACAGGAGCCAGATCTGGCTTCTCAGACTCACAAGAACAGTGCACTTACTAGTAACGAGCGCAACACGGGTTCCAGTGGAAGGAGCTCTTCCTGGGTCCAGGCATCGTGCTCACTGCTCCATACGAAATGTTCCGTTTAAACCTCACAACACCGCAGGAGGGAGATATAATTATTACCCCTGAGGAAAGCCGAGCTAAGAGATGAAGTAACTTGCCCCAGGTGGCAGAGCCAGGGGTTGAACCCAGGTCCCCTCACAATAAGGCTGCTACTACCTCATAAACTGGGGGACTCCTCCCATCAGCGCTCTCTGGAAACCATCAGATTGGCTGCAGCCCAAACAGGGCTAGCAGCCAGGAGACTTGGGGCGGAGTACTGGCTCTGCCATCACAGCTCTCTGTGGGTTTAGGTGAGCTACTTGCTCTGTCTGGACCTGTTTCCTTATCTGTAAAGTGGTGTCTAAGGCCCTTCCAGAGCTAACATAGCCAGACTCTGCTACTTTTCCATTTTCCAAGTGGGGTTCCAGAAGTTTCTCACACCGCCAGGGTTCCAGCCATAAGCCAAGTCTCAGGAGACTACTTAGACTCCTGTAATTCTCTCAGGCTTAGAAAGAAAGGGACTCTATGGAGTATCAACAGGGACAGCAGGGCCTCAAAAATAGGGAGTACCTGGTGAGCTGCTGGCTCAAACTAGGCGAGATCCCTGGTCCCGCCATCTCTTCCTTCTGGCTTTCATTTCTTTCTTTCTTTCTTTCTTTCTTTTTTTTTTTTTAAGATTTTATGTATTTATTTGACAGAGAAAGAGAGAGAGAGATCACAAGTAGTCAGAGAGGCAGGCAGAGGGGGAGGGGGAAGCAGGCTCCCCGCTGAGCAGAGAACCCGATGCGGGGCTTGATTCCAGGACCCTGAGACCATGACCTGAGCTGAATGAAGCCAGAGGCTTTAACCCACTGAGGCATACAGGCACCCCTGGCTTTCATTTCTTTATACATGAAATCATTTAAGTCTGGGACCAGATGTGTTGCTCATATAACTACTTTGTGTCAACACAAGTGTCTTAAAGGCAGAACAGGTATTTAAATTTTATCAAGAACAGTCACCACCTAGATTCTGCCATTAATACTTTATTCTACTTGCTTTATCACATGTCTGTCCACTGAGTTATTAATTTATTCATCTTATTTTTTATATATTTCAAAGTAGGTTACAGACACCTGTATACTTCCTCCTAAATATTCAAGCATGCTTATCATTACCTGAAGCTCAATATTTGATACATTTTCTTTGATATAAAATTTACATCCAACAAAAGGCACAAATTTTGAGCATACAAGAGCTGATTTTTGACAAATGCATTAAACTGTGTAATTAACCCCCCATCAAGCTATAGAATATTTCCCTCACCTCAGAAAGTTCTTTATGCTCCTTCTCATCATAGATTTTTTTTCCCCCATCAAAGGATAGTTTTGCCCAGAAAAGGCCTTTAAATTAGCTTCATTGAGGTAAAATTTATATACAATACAACTGCAATTTAAAGTATACAATTGGTTGAATGTGACACATGTATATAGTTGTGTAAACACTACCACAATCACGATATAACATATGTTCATCACCTCAAAAGTTCCTTCATGCTTCTTCCAAGCCAATCACCATTCCCCTATCTTTGGGCCCTGGAAAGCCCAGATCTGCTTTCTATCACTATAGTTTTGTCTTCTCTAGAATGTCACATAAATATTATCATACGGTATGTAGGCTTTTGCGTTTTAGTTTCTTTCACTTAGCATCACGCTTTCAGATGTGTGTGTTTCAACAGTTCATTCTTTTTCTTATTGCTGAGTAACATTCCATTGTATTGATATGCCACGATTTGCTTATCTGCTCACCTACTGACGGACATTTGGGTTGTTTCTGGTTTCTAGAACCAAAATCCCAGATGCAACATAGGTGTGGCATGGAGTAAGATTTGGAGATTCAAAGGAAACATTTATCTCTGTATTAGTCTTTCTCTTGTTTGGGTGGGGGGGAGGGGGGAGAGATATCTAGACCAGAAATCAGTAAATGTATTCAGTATTGCAGATATTTTAGGCTTTGCCATCATAGCTCTAGATGACATGTAGGCTTAAAAAAAAAAAAAGTGGCTATGTTCCAATAAAACTTCCCTTATGGATGCTGAAATTTGAATTATAGAATTTTCATGTGTCACAAAATATTATTCTTCTTTTGATTTTTTTCAGCTACTTAAAAGCATAAAAATTATTCTTACCTGCAGGATGTACAAAGGCAGATTGTGGATTGGATTTGACACACAGGCCATAGTTCGCTAACTTTTAATCTAGATGAATTCAAAATGCTTTAGAAAATTATGTTTAACTATGTCTTAAAAATGTTATGGTAACCACCAAAAGAATAGACATAGAATGTATCATTTCCAACCCACAATAAGAGAAGCAATGAAAGAAAGAAAAACTGATCGGCTAAAGAAAAGAGAGAAAAAAAAGGAAGAAAGTATGATAGAGAACATACAAACAACATGACAAGGAACACTCTGGTTGTATAAGTAATCAGAGTGCCCATGAATAGGCTAAATTAGCCAATTACAAGACCTAAATGTTCAGTTTAGGCTAAAGAAAGAAAAAAAAATAAAGTTATATCCTATCTCCAAGAGGTATATCTGAAAGAAAATTATGCAGAAACTTTGAAAATAAAGGTAGAAAGAAACAAAACAGATGAACATGGGGGGAAAGAGAGAGAGAGAAGTAAACCACAAAACAGACTCTTAACTCTAGAGAACAAGCTGAAGGTTGAGAGGGTGAGGCGAGGGGCAGGATGGGTGAAATGGGTGATGGGGATTAAGGAGGACACTTGTGATGAGTGTTACATGTAAGCGATGAATTGCTCAATTCCCTCCTGAAATCAATATTATACTGTATGTTAACTAACTGAAATTTAAATAAAAACTTGAAGAAAAATAAATAAATAAAGGCAGAAGGAAATAGATACCACCCAGATAGGTATCATATGTTACATAGTAACTATAAAACCAGACACAATACAACATCACACCCATTAGGATAGTTACTATAAACAAAACACAAAAAATAGAAAACAAGAAGTGTTGGAAAGGATGTGAAGAAATAGAAATTGGACCCCTTGTGCTCTGTTAGTGGGGATGTAAAATGGTGCAGAATGGTTTCCTAAAAAATTAAAAATAGGATTACCACATGATCTAGCAATTCCACTTCTAAGTACATTACCCAAAGAATTGAAAACAGGGACTCAAAGAGATGTTTGCACACCCATGTTCATAGCTGTGGTATTCACGGTAGCTAATGGGAAAGAGCCTCATGTGTCCTTCCGCAGACGATTAGATAAACAACAAAAGGTAGTTTGTACATACAGCAGAATATGACTCAGCCTTGAAAGGGAAGGAAATTCTGTCACGTGCAACATCATAGATGAAACTTGAGGACGTTATGTAAGCGAAATAAACCAGTCACAAGGGGTTGAATACTGTATGATTCCACTTACAGGAGGATCCTAGGATAATCAGATTCACGGAGACAGAAAGTAGAATGGCGGCTGCCTGGAACTGGGAGGAGAGAGAAATGGGGAGTTGTTACTTAATGTGTACAGAGTTTCAGTTCTGCAAGATGAAAAGAATTCTGTGGGTGGATGGTGGCAACAGTTGCACAACAGATGTGATGTACTTAATCCCACTGCGCCATGCACTTAAAAATAGTAAAAGTGGCAAATTTTATGTTATGTGTTCTTTTGCTACAATTTAAAAAAATAAAATAGGGACACCTGGGTGGCTTCGTTGGTTAAACATCTGCCTTAGGCCCGGGTCATAATCCTGGGATCCTGGGATCAAGCCCTGCACCAGGCTCCCTGCTTAGTGGGGAGTCTGGTTCTCCCTCTCCCTTTGCCCTTCCACCTGCTCGTGCTCTCTCTCTCACTCTCTCAAATAAACAAATAAAATAAAAAAATAAAATAAGATAAAAATCATCCCAGCAAACACAGATTAGTTCCTATTGATAAAAGCTACAGTCCACTAAAACAATGGTCATATGCTTCAATGTATATCACCCTAGAGTTCTGAAATGTATCTAATGTACATAAATAAAACATTGTACTAAAAGAGAGTACTCATTTTTTCCAGACAACCGTGGCCCTTTTACAAACTGGCCACGTATTTGACCACAAAGAGAACCCCAACAAATTCCAGAAAGCACAGAAATCTTATTATTTGGTCACTATGCAATAAAATCAGAAATTGCAAAACAAAACACAAGAAGTAGGCAAATTAAAATCTTTTTGGAAAATTTAAAGCCTCTTTTAAAGTAACTCTTGGGATGAGAAGGAAATTATAAACCAGAAATAAGCCAAAATGAGACTGTGTTTTCAGGGACCTATGGGACCTGATCCAAGAGGACTCAGGGGAAATTTATTAGAAACAAGAAGAATTCAGAATAAATTAAGGAAGCATTAAAGTCAAGAAGCTGGAATGAAAGGTCAGCAAAAATAAACCTGAAGAAATTAGATACATGGAATATAAAAATTAGAATTTAATGAGGTGGAATAATCACATCAAAAATAAAGTTGATTAATTAACAAAATCTTGATCTTCGAAAAGATCATATTGCTATAGACAAATCTAACTAGATCTCATAAGTAAGATACATGAATAAAAATGTAAAGAATAATTAACATTTAAAATGAAAAAAGGAAACACAACTATTGAGATTTTAAATCATTCTAAAATTTTCTAAAAAGAAATGAATGTTAATAAAAATTTTTTAAATCTAGGTAGAAATGCTGAGTTTTCTAGGAAGATACAAATTACCAAAATTGGTCTAAGAGGAGACAGAAAACCTGAACAGGCCAAAAAACACAGAAGAAATTAGAACTGTTGTGAGAGTTCTTTCCCTTTAACAAAAAGCCGAAACCAGGCTCAGATGGTTTCATTGGCAAATTACATCTGATTGTCAGGGACCTGACTATCTCTATGGTACATAAATTCTCAGAGTGTACGAAACATAAGTCTGCAAGTCTAGATGCCAAGTTGGAAAGATGGCATATGGATCTAATGGGGGCTCTGGGAGGTCTACTCGAGTTAGGAGCACAGTTTTAGGGGCAAAAACACTTGTGCCAGAGAAAGGGGGGCATCTGGGTTAGGCAGGGGAAGCTGTCAGACCAGGATGCAGATCTGACCAAGACTTTGCCCACTCAAATGAGAAGCCCCAGAGCAGAGACTTCCCATTAGAGGAGTCCCACATTGATCAGAAATAGCTGTTGGCATGCACCTTCCTCAGTCTTGCTTACTCAGTACTTGGAAATACTCGGGAAAAGTGTGACCTTGGCTCCCCACAGCACATTAAAAAAAAAGAAAGAAACCGACAAAGAAAGGAGGAAAACAATGGATTAATTGCACTAAAAACTTAAAGGCCCAAGATTCTAAATAAACTACCAGCGGGGCGCCTGGGTGGCTCAGTGGGTTAAAAAGCCTCTGCCTTTGGCTCAGGTCATGATCCCAGGGTCCTGGGATCAAGCCCCACATCAGGCTCTCTGCTCATCAGGGAGCCTGCTTCCTCCTCTCTCTCTGCCTGCTTCTCTGCTTACTTGTGATCTCTGTCTGTCAAATAAATAAATAAAATCTTAAAATAAATAAATAAATAAATAAACTACCAGCAAATTGAATCCAGTTGTGTTTTCCAAGGATTATACACAGAGACTGTAAAGATTTTTAAGTTTTAAGCAGAGAATCTATTAAGATGCTACATTAATAGATTGAAAGGCAGAAAAGATTATTCCCATCACAATAAATGCCTTGATAAATGGATTTGATAAAATGTGTGCTTTTTTCTAAATAAGAACATAACATTCTTGGCAAACTGGGGGTAAAAGGGAACTTTCTTACCTTGATAAAGCCTAGCTACCAAAACCCATTAGGAAATATCTTATTCAATGGGGAAAAACCAGACATTCTAGAAACATCAGCAATGAGACAGATTTGTCCACCATCACTGTTACTACTGACCAGTCTACTGGTGATCCTAACAAAGTCAATTAGGAAGGGAAAAAAAAAGGAATTAAAAAATTACCATTTACTGTTTTAAAATTAATTATGATGATGAACAACTATGAATATGCTTAAAAATAACAAATTTTACCCTTTAAATGGGTAAGCTGTATAATATGTGAATTATATCTCTAAATGCTGTTAAAATATCATTACCTCGTCCATTACAAGACTTACTACTTCAAAGATACTGTCTACTTAGAAAATCAAAGAGAATATGCTTAAAAACTCATCAAAATGAGAAGGTTTCGAAAAGTGGCCAAATACAAAAACAACCTACAAAAATCATGTTCTAATAAACAAACAATAGCCAATTTCACAACACTAAAAAAAAGGGAGTGGGGTAGAATCCCATTTACTCCGTGCAGAAAGATTAAACAGCCAAGGCTAGACCCAATGAGAAACTTAAATTTTGAAGACTTAAATTTTAAAGACAGGACTTGACCGATGAACAAAGGTTGAGGTATAAAGCACAGCAGCCAAACTGTTTGTGTACCCCAACTTCCCTCTGGAATGGCTGGAGTGGAAATTCCCTTTAAAAGAGCCTGTGCACATCGCAGGGACCATGAAGAATGTGACTAATGAAGTATGTAAAATTCCGAGCACCAAGTCTGGCAAACGGTGAGCCCTCAACAAATGTTAATTATTTTTCCAGATTCCATGTACAGTCAGAACTCAGGGGCACAGCGATGGAAAATTGAACTTGATCCTGCAATGTTGGTGGGTTGATTGGGATTGTAGAAATGCTCTGAAAGGAGTATGACCCTTCATTGAACTAAATTGTGCCACTTAGAGATGAAGGCATCCAACTAGACATATGAGCTCATGGAGAAACAAGTCGTCAGAGTTCGGAGGTAGAATCAGTGCATGTGTTTGAGGGTGGATTCCTAAAACCGGAGGTTCCTGGGCATTTATTTGTCTATTCAGAGTAACACTGACCCAGCCGTACAGCACCACTCAGAACTGTACAGGAAACAGGTGGATCATAGAAGGGTTTTCATTCATTCATCTTTTATTCATTCATTCAAAAAATAATCATTGGGTTCCAAACTGTTCTTCGTACCTACAAGGAGCTAGGAGGAAAAGGAAACTGTATAAAGTAAAGACTCTTTTTCCAGTCTCGTAGAGTGAGAACAGGATACAAGGAGACCCATAAAGCTGAATGAAGAACCAGGCAAGAGATTTAAAAGCAAGGCCAGGAGTAAGTAACTAGAGGGACAAGCATGTGGGAACATGACCCAGAAAGAGGCCCAAGATTGGGAACAGATTTCAACAGCTGTCCTCACTTCTCAGACGGGCGAACATTTAAAGATTGACAACACCAGCTGTTGCTGGGGTGTGCAGAACCAACCCTCCCGTCTTGCTGGGATGGTGTAAATTTGGGCCGGCTTTTCTGGAGGGCAACCTCACAAAACACACCAACATTTAAAACATATGTACATATGACTCAGCAATTTCAAAGTAGGCATTTACCCCATGGGAATAATTGGACAAATGAAAGCAGATGTCATGGGGCGCCTGGGTGGCTCAGTGGGTTAAGCCTCTGCCTTCGGCTCAGGTCATGATCTCAGGGTCCTGGGATCGAGCCCCATATCGGGCTCTCTGCTCAGCAGGGAGCCTGCCTCACCTTCTCTCTCTGCCTGCTTCTCTGCCTACTTGTGATCTCTCTCTTCCTGTCAAATAAATAAATAAAATCTTTAAAAAAAAGAAAGAAAGAAAGCAGATGTCAGTATCTGTACAGAATATTTATTGCACCATTGCTTGAAGAGGAAAAAAATTGTAATCCTTGGATCAGTCACATGCTCATCCTTGAACCAGTCATGATGGTCACAGGGATTGGGTCCCTTCATTAGCCAAATCTCAGTCACACATCTCTCCTCGGTGGCCAGGGGTTGGAGGAGAACCAGGCTGGACAGTTGAGGATTAGACGAAGGGAGGAAGTTCCCCGAAGGGGGCGGGGGAAAAAGAACACCCATTACCAGGAAACTGGGGATAAGAAAACCTATTGAATAAGCAAAATCTATAGCTACTTCCATCCACTAGAGAAAGAACAGCTGGTACAGAGGGAGGCATGTTTCGGGCAGAGGGAATAGACCCTTCTTCAGAGTCTCAAAGAGCCTTTACAGTCTGTGATGAAACTCCTTGACCTGAGAGGATGAGAAGGGGGACTGGGGAAGTTCAGCCCTTAAAAAGGACACCCAGACTGGTGAATCCAGCCATATGAATAATGGAATAACTTGAAAGGTGTGGCTGAGGCTGTGGGGTAGCTGTGAGAGAAACATAAACACAACAATTGAGAATGCTTTGAAGGGTTAGGAGAGTTTCTGACCCTGGATGGGTTATGCCACGTCCACACACGTCAGCACGTGGCTAGAATTGCGGGCTCCACCTGCTGCCTAGGGACATGGGACAAACATTATTTCACCACTCAAAAACTCAGTTTCCTCATCTCTAAAATTGAGAGAGGAAGCCAGTCTTACAGGCTGGCTGGGAGAATTTCACAAGATCATATTTGTGATATGTTCCCAAACCGTGCCAGGGAGTAGGAGTTGAATCTACTCCTTGGGGCATGGCGGAAGTACCCCCCAAATTTAGACAGAAGGGGAAAAGATGCAAATGGAAGACTTCATTATGGTGGCCTCAGAAAGTCTGATAGCCAGAGCTTTGTTCTAGGGCAAAAGGAGCCGTGGAATTTAACCCGGGGGCCGTAACGACAGTTGTGATTGTACTTGACCTGAAACTATGTTGAAAAACCAGAACTTGCCCCTCCACAAGTTCTGAACTGTACAAATGCAACTGCTGTTTACTTTCAGGTTTTTAGGCATGAAGCACACTTTCACTGGCACCCTTCAGAACAGGAGCTAATTAAATGCCCCAAGGCAAGGATAGGGTCCCGCTCCTACCGCTGCCCCCCCGCTCCGTCCTGTACTCCACTTTGCCTTGTGCCGAGAGCACCACAGGCTTTGCGCACCCCTCCTCAAGACCAAGGATGGACAACACTTATAATGGCTGCCTTGAGTCTCCCTGCCTCTAACTCAAGCCCAGAGAGCCTTATGCCAACAGGGCAGCAAGCCTGTGTTGGTCCATCCAGGAAGGAAGGACAGAGGGACACCACTGGGAAGGTGGGTGTGTTCAGAGAGCACAAGACAGCCCCAGCCCTCCTGACCCCCACGTGGTCTGGTCTGTGTAGCAAGAGCACTGAACCAGAAAAAAGGCTGCTCTGTTGGTTGGTATTGGGCAAGCGCCTGGCCTCCCCAGGCCCCTTTCCTTGCTCTTAAAAGGGAGGACAGAATACCTCAGATGGCCGTGGGCAGTGAGAGAAACCTCGCAATGACCGAGCCTCCCAATGACCAAGGCTCCAAGGAGCCAGGCCCCGTGTAGTTGCGTGTTGCTATTACCCTTCTGCATCCCACGGGGCTTTGCAGAGGGTCAGAGCAATGCTCTGTGACCTGGGGTAGGGAGCGGATGGTCCACCTGGCTCAGGACACCAGGCACAAAAGCAAAGCCAAGAAGTAGCCATCATTTCTTAGAGCTCCTCTTGGCATTTTCCAGCTGGGCTCCGAAGTGAGGCTCTGGCCATGGACACCAGGGCTTCCCTGCCTGTGCCCAGATGAAGAACTGCCACGTCGGCCAGGAAACCTCAGAGGTGTCCGTGGAAGAGGAGGGAAGCCCCTCAGAAGCGGGTGCCCATGGGAGAGTAGAAGGGAGTTGAACAAAGAAACAAAGAACCAAAAGGACGTGAGAGGAAGGACCCACCACCCCCAGCTGCTCATGATAAACAGCTGTATTTTGCACTGCCAGCCCTCAGAGGGACTTCCCCAGGTCTAAGCCACCAAGTAACATAGGTGCCACTGGGCTTGCCTTCACTGATGCCCTGTGGCCAGAGGGACGACCTGAGTGACAAGGAGGTGGGGTCCATTGGAGTGTGCACAGATGCTGGCCAAAGCAGAGGTCGTTGGCTCAGGTTACCGGGCCAGAGAGATGACACCAGATCAGGGCAGGGCAGAACCAGCGGCAGGAAGGCTGTGTCAGGAGCACAGGCTAGCCAGCAAAGGGTGGCAAAGACTCCTTCAGGGACATGAGGGGTCAGGCCCAGTGGACAGGGAGGCTCCAAGGCCACGGGCCAGGTTGGAGGTGTGCTTAGGATGAGGGGGCGGGTGCCGGCTGCTCACTTCTGGCCTCTGAGGATGAAGCCTCCTTCTTTCCCCCATTCTTTCCCTTCTTTTCTTTGCTCTGGCAGCTTTTTACTAGATTATTTCCCAAACAGCAGGATTTCTTGGAAACTTCACTGCTTGAACATGGACAGTGAGTCTGAAAACGACCCTGACCGTTCTCACTCCTCAGTATGGCTCGGGTGTCACAAAGAATTTCTGCTGAGAGAATGGAGCAGGTGCACGCCCAGACTCTCACTGATCTCGTGCTGGTTAATTCTACTGGAGGGGCCGGTGAAACTTCAGGAGGACACGTGCCAGCTGCAATGGAGGAAACTCCCTTCTATCAGCAACACAGCGGCCACCTCTCCGGCAGACTGTCTGCACTGAAGAGTTGCGTATTTTATCCAGCTCTCTTGAGTTGGGCCCCAAACCTCAGGGCCAGATGATCTGATGCTTCTCTCACGCCCTTACTCAGGCCTCACAAAGCCTCGAGTTTTTTCCCGAGCATTACATTGCACAAGGGGTAAAAGGAGGCAGAGGGAACAAGATGGGAGCTTGTGCCTAGCCACTCAGGATGGACCCTTCCTGCTCCTCACTGCAGCCTGGCACGCTCAGCCTTGAGTTCCCAAAGAACCAGTGCCCGGGCAGGTTGGGATCTGAATGCAATCTTTCTAGACAACAGATGCCTAGCTGGCCTCCCTTATCTTACGGACCACCCTCCCACCCGCACTGGCCAGAACTATTTAAAACACCAGGCTGAGCCATCCCTGCACTTGAAAAGCATCTCTGATCTCACCCATTACATCCCCAGCCCCAAACACCATTTGTTCCAATAAACTGCTCAGAATGGCTCTACTTCCCCTACCACCACCCACCCCCAGTTCCTGATGATGACGCCTCTCCTGGAAATCGTTACTTATTCTCCTAGATCCAGACCTGACATGGTTACTCTGTGCACCTTTGCCTCCCCAGGCAGTCGGGTGTTCTGTTCTCCGAAGCCCGCTGCCCCAGCTTGGTAATAGTCCTCACCACCCACACAGGGCTACAGCACCCCAGCTGTGGACTCAGCCATCCCTGCCACCCACTGAGGCAGCCCAAAGGCAGGGGCCGAACTTAGCATCAAAGTAGGTGCTCATTACATATCCACTGTTGACGGTAAGACAGAGGTGAGAAGCTCTAACTGGAGAGGAATGATAATAGTGCATTGATTACCCACTATAGGACAGTGTTCAATACTCTGTTAATATCACAGCAACCCTCTGAGACAAATATTATTACAACTTTCACTTTACAGTTAAGGAAATGAAAGCACAGAATGGTTACATAACTAATGCAAAATATACTAAATAATAAAACCAGGATTTTAAGCCAATCTCTGGGGGCGCCTGGGTGGCTCAGGGGGTTAAGCCTCTGCCTTCAGCTCAGGTCTCTGCCTTTGGCTCAGGTCATGGTCTCAGGGTCCTGGGATCAAGTCAGGGAGCCTGCTTCCCCCTCTCCCTCTGCCTGCGTCTCTGCCTACCCGTGATCTCTCTCTCTCTCTCTCTGTGTCAAATAAACAAAATCTTAAAAAAAAAAATTACTTCCAAACTGTTTAAAAAAAAATAAAGTCAATCTCTGCTCTTAGCCACAATATATATGCTTTTCACACTAAGTAGGAATGAGAACAAGAACTACATTTTGGAAGCTTTGAGGCTTCAGCATCAAATAGTCCATGGCATAAACTTTGGCTCTGACCTTGACCTTACTGAACCAATCTGATTATCAATTTCCCCAAATGTAAAATGGGCCTAAGAATGGTATGTTGCCTTATTATCAGTAGTTTGGTTGATTTTAAAATTATATTAAAATTATATAACATACTACCACCCACCCCCAGTCCCAGTTATATACGTACTATAACGTATATAATGTGCTATAACGTACAGCAGGAATACTGACATGCTGTGGCCTCGTGAGATTTTTACAACTGCTGCTGCCAACCTTAATCTTAACCCTTGAGAAATAACATTCACAAAGGATTATCTGGAGAATATGCAGGGTATCTCCTCTCTTAGATTTGACTGAGCCAGACTAATGAAGGCTATGCTCCTGGACTCCATTTTCTGAATATTGACTTTTCCTCCAAGTATCCCACTTGCCTTCAGCATCACTGCCCTTGGGTGCTAGGCCCTCGGCCATGTATTTGAGATGCTTGGGTTTATTGTGACCATGTGGTAGTGGATGCCTTCAACCTGACTCAGCTTCCCTTATGTGAGGATCGTAGGGACCCTGGTCTAACACAGAGATTGTCTACATCATAAGCGCAGTGCTAACACAAGGGGACATATTTTGATCTTAACTGATTCTTCTTAAGTAGGCAATAGTCCTTATTTGGGAAAATATTGCCGTAGCTGGAGGCATGGGGGTAGAAACCCAAGAACTGGGTGCTTTTATAGGCCAAGCAACTCAGGGCAAGGCACAGATTGAGACAAAGACGGGAATTTGACCTCTGAGCAGAAGGAGTAAGAAGAGGGGTCTGTGAGGTGGCGAGTGAGGTGAAGGCCAAGGGCAGAGGGGTTTTGCTGCTTGCTGGGGTGACCATAAGAGAGCACTGTAGACCGGAGACTTACACAACATAAATGTACGTTCCTTCAGTTCTGGTGGCTAGAAATCCAAAGTCAAGGTGCGGGCTGGGTTGGTTTCTTCTAAAGGCACTCTGGTTGGCTCGCATGTGGCCACCTTCTTCCTGTGTCTCCCCACAGTCTCCTATCTGTGCGTGTCTGTGTCCCAATCCCCTCTTCTCAGAAAGACAACAGTCGTATTGGATTAGGGCCACCCTAATTACTTTACTTGAAATTCACCTTTAAAGACCTTATTTCCAAATACACTCCCATTCTGAGGTACTGGGGCATTAGGACTTCAACACATAAGATTTGTGGGGAGCACAGTTCAGCCCATCAGAGGAGCCAAAGGACATTTGAAGACTGCTCTCCATCCAACCCTGTTTTCTTGTAAAAATCTTCACTAACTACTTTGCGTGAGCAGAATCTTTTGTAGATGTCAAAGGAAAGGTAAGCCTCACATCTGGAAGCCAGATGGTGTGGAACACATTCCCCTTGTGGGATCAAGAACCCTGAGAAAGTGAGCTTCCAGGGAAATGGAAAGAAACTTGGGTCATGCCTGGGACATCCCCTGGGTCTGGAGATCTCAGCTGGCATCTGGTTTGCATCACTGATCATGTTTCCCTCTTGGCTTTGATCGTCGACAAACTCAGAAGCAGACTGGAGGGCCCTTATAATACTCACGCAAAGTTACTTCCCATGATGTATCCCACTACTTGGCCCTCATTTTCTCTTGCCCCTTGATTGTGGACTCTTCTTGTCTTTGGCATCCGTTCTTTGGAAGCATTTCACCCTATTCCATGGAGTCTCTACAGACCTGCCAATCATAGCAGCCAGAACCATCTTTTACCCCCATTACAGTGATGGGGGCAGCTGGCTCAAGCTGGCTGATATGCCCCAGCCGCATGACTACAGTCCTGGCTATGTGACTCAAGATGGGCCAGAGAATTGCCTAAGACTGACATGGAGGGGAGAGGTCCTCTTAGTTATCTACCAAGTTGAAAAGGCGTGAAATCTGAGGCTTCCAGAGTTCCTCTTTCCCATCATATGGACACAACCTCATTTAGCATAAGGTCACACAGAGGCAAGCAGAGCTGAAAAGGGAGAAGAGACAGAACCTTTAGAGTATATTTGAGCCTCAAGATCTAGCGATACCGATAGCTGGATTCACCCCTAGATCTACCTAAAATTGGAGTTAAATTCCCTTTTCCCACCAGGCACTGGGATGCAGACTGGAGGTAAGTATCAGATTAGCTCTGTTTCCCACTTCAAGTCTAGAAGGGAGCCCTCAATTAGAACACAAGGCCAAAGGCCAGGGAAACAAAAAGAAACTTGGGTCATGCATGGGACTTCCCCTGGTCATGGTCATGGCCTTTGACCCATGGCACGATTACCTTGAAGCCAGAAACCTAAAGGACAAGTCCATTTCAAGGATTATGACCAGGAATAGACTTCTGGAGTTAGTTACTAGTTAACAGAGTTTGTAACTCAAATAGAACAGCTTCTCACTAGGGTTGCGGGGATATTATATATCCAGAAAATCTCAAGCTTGGTGAACAGTGGTGTGTGACTGCTCAAACCCCAGGGCAGCCAGAGGCCCAGCAATTATTCTGAAAGGAAGTGGCCATTAAAGTCGCCCCTTAATGGAGAGTCTTCCCTACACTTACTCAGAAGTGGCCATTGAAATACCAAAACAAGGGGTGTCTTTGCAATTAATAGGATGGGGGCAATTGTCTTGTCTGACCCAGAAAACTGCCTGGGGCTATCCTTGTTTTTACCCTGAAGAACATGGAATATACTAGAGCCACTTTGCACAATTTTTCCTTCTCGTCATTGTTGAATAGGAGACTTATGGCAGTATTTCTGCTGTCCCTTTGTCATTGGGTCTTGGGTATGCCAGGGGCGATGGTGATGGTGGTTAAACTTATCTTTTGACACTAGGGTGCCAAATCCATGAAAGGCTGCCTTGGAACCTCATGAAAGGGGAAAACACATCATCAAAAATCCTGAACTTTGAACTGAGTGTTCAGCAACTACACATGATTTTCGTTTTTAGTTTTCATTTATAGAGTCATTGTATTATGCCACTCAAAAGTCTTCACAAAATTGTATTTATGGGAAGAAGGGTGATTTTGTTTGTCCTTCCCAGAGGTCCTTCCCAAGAGGATCCTCTTTTCTGGCCCCATGTGGTCTCAGAAGGTCTAGGGGTCAAAACACTCCCACTGCTATTTCCATCTTCACAGAGGTGGAACCTAGCCCAGGATGGCCAATCAGAAGATTCCATCTCTCTATCATCCATAGTGACTGGTTCAGTTATGGACCTGTGACAAGCAAGGCCAATCATGATTGACATTTGAGCATTAAGAGAGATCCTCTTTACCCAGCAATGCTGAAGAAGTAAAAGCAGCTTCAAATTCAACATTGGACCCTCTTTTCTTAAAGGTTCTTCAGTCATTCTACCATCAGAGATTTCTCATCTCTGTGAAAGTTTGGAGTCTCAGACCATTAGTTTTCCTTTGATTGAGCATGAGTTGTTTAGATTATATGTTTTAATTTCCAAATATTTTCTATTTTTTGTTGTTCCCAATTACTTCATTGTTTGGGAATGTGATCTCTATGAATCTGTTATGTGATCTGTATGTCCAATTCCTTGAATTTTGTTTAGACTTGCATTTCATACCAGGATGTGACTGATTTGTGTAAAACATATCATGGGTTCTTGAAAAGAATCTTTTCCTAAATTGATTAGTGCAGAATTCTGTGTAAGTGAGGCAGTATTTGTGGTGATCAAGTCATCAGTAGTCTCACTGATTTTTATTTTTATTTTTTGTCTACTCCATCTGTAAATTACAGAAAGATGCATTAAAATCTCCTTCCTATTATGAAGGTGGATAGGTCAATTTCTCCCTGTCATTCTAATTTTTGCTCTCTCTTTGTTCAAAACAATAGTTTCTTTTTTTTTTTAAGATTTTATTTATTTATTTGACAGAGAGAGAAACAGCAAGAGAGGGAACACAAGCAGAGGTAGGGGGAGAGGGAGAAGCAGGCTTCCCACTGAGCAGGGAGCCCAATGTGGGGCTTGATCCCAGGACCCTGGGATCATGACCTGAGCTGAAGGCAGATGCTTAATGACTGAGCCACCCAGGTGCCCCTCAAAACAATGGTTTCTTGAGAGCAGTTTTAAGTTCGCAGCTAAATTTTATTCTTTCAGATTTTCTGTATAGACAATCATGTTATCTGTGAACAAAGACAGTTTTAGTTCTTCCTTCTCAACCAGTATATCCTTTATTTCCTTTTCTTGTCTTATCGTACCGATTAGGATTTCCAATACAATGTTGAAAAAGAGTAGTGAAAAGGGACATACTTCCTTGTTCCTGACTCTAGTGGGAAACCTTCTAGTTTCTCACCATTAAGTACTAGAGGTTCCTTGAAGTCTTTTTTTTTTTTTTTTTAAATCAAGTTGTGGATGTTTGTCTGTATTCCTAGTTTACTGAGAGTTTTTATCATGAGAGGATGTTGGATTTTGTCAAATGCTTTTTCTACATCTACTGATATTGTCATATAATTTTTCTTCTTTAGCTTGTTGATGTGATGGATTCCATAAACTGATTTTCAAATTGAACCAGCCTTTCATACCTGAGATAAATCCCACTTGGTTGTTATATAATTCTTTTTCTACATTGCTGAGTTCAACTTGCTAATATTTTGTTGAGGATTTTTACATCTGTGTTGATGAGAGATATCGGTCTGTGGCCTTCTTTTCCTATAATGTCTTTGTCTGGTTTTGGTATTGGGGTGATGCTGGCCTCATAGAGTAAGTTAAGGAAGTATTGCCTCTGCTTCTAGAATCTAAAAGATATTGTATAGAATTAATATTTCTTCCTTAAATGTCCAGTAGAATTCACTAGTGAACTCATCTGGGCCTAGTACTTTCTGTTAATTATTCCATTAATTATTGATTTAGCTTATTTACTGGGTATAAGCCTATTCAGATTGTCTCTTTTCATAACACACTACACTACAATACCTGTGTGGGTGTTTACAGATTGTGTCTTTCAAGGAAAGACATTTTATCTAGGTTACCAAGTTTGTGGTCATTAAGTTATTCACAGTATCCCTTTATTATCCTTTTAATGTCTGAAGGATCTGTAGTGATGTCAGCTTCTTCATTTCTAATGTTAGTAACTTGCATCTTCTCTCTTTTTATCCTTTGTTAGCCTTTTTAAAGGATTATCAATTTTATTGATCTTTTTGAACATCCAGCTTTTGGTTTCATTGATCTTCTCTATTGATCTCTTGTTTTCAATTTTATTGATTTTTCTCTCTTTTCTTCTGCTTATTTGGATGTAATTTGCTCTTTTTTTTTTTTCTAGTTTCCTAAGGTGGAAGCTTAGATCATTGATTTTAGATCTTTTTTCCTTTCTAATATATGCATTCAGTGCTATAAATTTCCCTCAGCTTTTGCTGCATCCCACAAATTTTGATAAATTGTGTTTTCATTTTCATTTAGTTCAAAATAATCTTACATTTCTCTTGAGATTTCTTTTTTGACCCATGTGTTATTTAGAAGTGTGTTGTTTAGTCTCCATGTCCTTGAGGGATTATCTAGTTGTCTTTCTGTTATTGATTTCTAGTTTAATTCTATTATAGCCTGAAAGCAGACTTTATATAATTTCTATTTTTTTTAAATTTCTTGTTTGTTTGTTTATTTGAGAGAGAGAGTGAGCAAGCGAGTGAGAGAGAGCATGAGCTGGGGGAACAAGCAGAGGCAGAGGGAGAAGCAGACTCCCCACTGAGCAAGGAGCCCAATGTGGGGCTCGATTCTAGGACCTCAGGATCTTGACTTGAGCCAAAGGCAGATGCTTACCGACTGAGACACCCAGGTGCTCCTATTCTTTTAAATTTCTTAAGTTGTGTTTTATGGCCCAGAATGTGGTCTCTCTTAGTGAATGTTCCATATGAACTTTAAAAGAACGTGAATTGGATGAAGTAGTCTATAGATGTCAATTTATAACCAATTGATTGATGGTGTCATTGAATTCAACTATGTCCTTATTGATTTTCTGCCCACTGGTCCATTTCTGATAGATGGGTGTTGAAGTCTCCAACTATGACAGTGGATTCATCTAGCTCTCCTTGCAGTTCTATCACTCATTGCCTCACATATTTTGACACTCTGTTGTTAGGTGTATGACCATTAAGGATTTGTTATGTCTTCTTGCGGACTTGACTACTTTGTCAGTATGTAATGTCCCTATACCTCTGATAACTCTCCTTGCTCTGAAATGCATACTGAAATTAATATAGCTACTCCTCCTTGCTTTTGGTTAGTGATAGCATTGTATATTTTTCCTTATCCATTCACTTGTAATTTATGTGTCTTTATAGTTAAAGTGCGTTTCTTGTAGATACATTTGTTGGGTCATATATATATATATATATATATATATATACATACACACGCACACACACACTCTGATGTTCTCTGACTTTTAATTATTGCGTTTGGACCACTGACATCCAAAGTGATTATTATCATAGTCAAATCAATATTTACCATATTTGCTATTGTTTTTTCTTTGTTGCCCTTGTTCTTTGTTCCTATTTTTGTCTTCCACTTTTTTCCTGCCTTTTGTGGTCTTAATTACACATTTTATATGATTCTATTTTCTCTTCTTTCTTAAAATATGTTATACTTCTTTTTTTCACTTTTTTTTTAGTGGTTGCCCTGGAGATTGCAATATACATTTACAACTAATCCAAGCCCACTTTCAAATAACACTATACTTCACACACAATATAAGTACCTTATAGTAATAAAATAACACTAATTCTTCCTTCCCATCCCTTGTATCATTGCTGTCATTCATTTCTTATATATACACACATGATCAAATGAATGGTTCTATTATTATTTTGAACAGTTATCTGTTGGATCTATTAAGAATAAAAAATGATTTTACTTTCACTTATTCCTTTTTCAATATTCTTTTTGTATATAATACTGAAATTCTAAAGATCCAAGTTTCTGACTTATATTATTTTTCTTCTCTCTAAAGAAATTCTTTTAACATTTCTTGCAAGATAAATCTATTGGCAAAAAAAAAAAAAGACACCTCAATTTTGCTTACCTGAAAAAGTCTATTTTTCCTTAATTTTTGAAGGATAATTTTGCAGGGTACAGAATTCTAGGTTGATGGTTTTCTTGTCTCTCAACACGTTAAATGTTGTTGACTCAACAACATGGATTTGAACCAGAAAAGGCAAGGAATGGATTTCCCCCTTCCCCAGATCCTTAAGAAGGAGGGTAAACTCACCAATACCTTAATTTCATATTTCTAGCCTCCAGAGCTGTAAGACAATAAATTTTGCTGTTTTAAGTCATGGAAGTTGTGGGAATTTGTTGTAGCAGTCCCAGGGAACTAATATAAAAACATTTTCATTTATTGGCCATTTGGATACTCTCTTTTATGAAATGTCTATTCAAGGATTTGCCCGTTTTTCTATTGTGTTGTCTGCCATTTTGTTTATTAATTTGCAGTGGTTCTTTTACATATTCCAGATATAAGTTGAACTGATTTGAGTTCTCTGGAAAGTAGAGACTGAGGTAGAGTCAGAGATGAGGTAGAGTCAGGCTTAATGTGGAGCAACACCTATGAAAGGAAAGGTAAAAGGAAGAAAAAGAAAGGAAGCAGGATTGCATAGGGAAGCCATTAGACTACAGTGCAGACCTAAAGGTATCTGACAGCCCAATAGGGAGGTCTAGAGCAAAGGCTACCCATTAGAGGAGTCTCACCAGGAGTAGGGGTGGAAATATCTAGGCTCTTGTACCACTACCTTGTTTATCATTGGCTGGGGAACACTCCACAGGAAACATGCTTGGTCATTATTGCCTTTCTTAATCCTTGGTCAAGGACCACTGGCATGTTCCTTGGCTTGAAAGTTGGTGTGGACCTACAGGAGCTAATAGTAGGAGGTTGTGAGTTAACCACACTCTTCACAGCTCAGCAGTGGGTAATTTCTTAAAGGAGGCTATAAAGAGTGTATCTGTTGTGTGAGTCCTATATTGTAAATATCTTCTTCCAGTTTGTGTTTATCTTTCACAATATTAACAGTGCCTTTTTATGGAAGGACGTTTTTGAGGTTAAGGTAGTCCAGTTTATCATTTTCCCCTTTATGAATTGTTATTTTTGTGTCGTGGTAAGACATATTTGCCTACCACAAGTTCTATTCTAAAAGATTTTTAGGGCACCTGGTTGGCTCAATTGGTTAAAAATGTGACTCTTAATTTCAGCGTAGGTCATGATCCCAGGGTGGTGAGATTGAGCACAACATTGGGCTCTGCACTGGGTGTGGAACCTGCTTAAGATTCTCTTTCTCCCTCGTCCTTTGCCCCTCCCCCCAAAATAATAAATAAATTATTTTTTAAAATTGTTTCCATTTAGACCTACAGTCCAACTAGAATTGATTTGTGAATAATGTGAGGTAGGGGGTCAAGATTTATTTTGTCCCTTTGGCTATTCAATTGCCCTAGAAAAGAATATCTTTTCCTTTCCCCACTGTTTGCTGGTCTCACCTTTGTTATCAATTAGGTGAACACACATGCATTGTTTTACATTTCCTTAATGGCTAATGATGTTGACTATCTTTTCATGTGCTTATTGGCCATTGTATATATTCTTTGGAGAAATGTATATCAGATTATTTCCTCATTTAAAAAATTTGGTTACTTGTCTTATTATTGAATTATGGGAGTTCTTTATATATCATAGATAAAATCCTTTATCAAATATATTAGTTGCAAAAATTTTTTCTCATTCTGTCATTATCTTTTTACTTTCTTGATTATGTTCTTTGAGGTACAAAAATTTGAAATTTTGATGAAGCATAATTTGTATAGTTTTTGTTTTGTCTCTTGTGTTTTTAATTGTCATATCTAATTCAAGGTCACAAAGATGTACACCTATGTTTTCTTCTAAGAGCCTTATACTTTCAGGTCTGATATTTAGGTCTTTGATCCATTTTGAGTTACTCTTTGTATATTGTGGATATGGTTCAGCTTGATTCTTTTCCGTGTGGATATCCAGTTGTCCCAATGCAATTACCTGAAAATATTATTGTTTTTCCATTGAATTGCTTTGGCACCCTTGTTGAAAATCAATTGATACTAAATGTGAGAGTCTGGAGTCTTAATTCTATTACACTGATCTTTATGTCTGTCCTTGTGCCCATACCATACTGTTTTGACTACTATTATCTTTGTAGTAAGTTTTAAAATTGAGAAGTGTGAAACCTCCAACATTGTTCTTCTTTTTCAAGATTATTTTGGCTATTTTGGGTATAGTAGATTTTGGTATGTTAACTTTGTATCCTCATCCTTGATAAATGCATTTAATTCTGATGGTTTGTTTAAAGATTCCTTTGGATTTTCTACATACATAAATATGTTATCTATAAATAAGAGCACTTCTATTTTTTTCTTTCTGCTTGGTGGATTTTGATAGATTCTAACTTCTCTTTAACACTTCCTAGCTTCTCTTTTTACTTCTTTAAACATAATAAACTTATTTGTTTTATATTATGCATCTAGCCATTCTGTATCTGTTGCCTCAGGTGTTCTAATTCTGCAGTTTGTTGTTTCTTCTGATTCTAACTGGTGGTGACTTTATCTCTAAAATATGCTATGATTTATTTATTTTTGTCTGGCATTTCTTGACACTTTACCTTTGGGGATCTGTTGACATATAGTTAGTTTTTGTTCTTCTCAAGAGGATTTGCATTTCTTCTGTCAGGTGCCTACAGGATACCACCAAACTGGTACAAAATTTACCCTGAATTTTTAGCTTTGAGTTTGGAGTTACATAAGAAGTATAAATTCCAGTGCCTAAAATATGTGTAAGCAGGTTTATGATTAAGAATTAGCAAAGGAGGTGTGCCTGGGTGGCACAGTTGGTTAAGCACCCAACTCTTGGTTTTGGCTCAGATAGTGATCTCAGTGTTGTGAGATCGAGCCCTGCCATCAGACTCCCTGCTCAGCATGGAGTCTGCTTGAGATTCTCTCTCCCTCTCCCTCTGTCCCTTCTGCTCATGTTCTCTCTCTCTCTCTCTCTCTCTCATATAAATAAATAAATACTATTTTAAAAAAGAATTAGCAAAGGAGATCTTTTTTTTTTTCAATTTCATTTAGCTCCAAGTCTTAGACAGAACTTTAAGGGTTGGAGCTTTTTTCCTAGTTCAGCTAACGAAAAGTGTTACTTTTCAGAGTAAAAGAGAGAGTTACTTTTCAGAGCTTGAAGAAAGGCTCTATTCCTACTTCCCATCCCACGCAAGAGTTTGGCTCATGTTCCCAGTACACAAGACCTACCAAAACCCAGCTCTAGGGTCCCAGGGATTGGCAGATATCTTCAGGGTGAATCCTGACTTCAACATTTGCTTCTCTGTTTTCAGGTTTTCTCATCTTGGGTCTCTGAAGATTTCTCTTACTTTCCACTCCTTTAACCCTACATTAAAAAAGATGTTTTAAAAACTATTACACCCAGCAACTCTGAGTACTCTGCCTTGGCAGGGCTTTCCCGGCCTCCCTGCTGGAAATAATCCCTTCTGGATGACTGCCTGCTGACAAATTCGGCTCCAAGCTGACCTGAAATATCCAAACCTATCAGGTGACCAGAGCTGAACAAACAGGCCTATTTCATAACAGATTTCTTCTTTTATGAGATAGTTGTGGTTGACCATAAAATTTGTTCCCTTCTGTTACAATTCATACAGGATTTGATAGTGATCAGCTGCTCTCAACTGTAGGCGATTTTGCACCTTCCTGCCCCAGGGGACATCTGGCAAGACACTTTTAGTTGTCATAATTGAGAAAGGGGTGCAAATGGCATGTGGTGGGTGGAGGACAGGGATACCCCCAAATGTCCTACCAGTGCAAAGGACAGCCCTCCACAACAAAGAATTATCCAACCCAAAATGTCAAAACTGCCAAGGTGGAGAAACTCTGGACAATAATTACTATTTCTTTCTAAAAAAGTAGGGGGGTTATTTATTTATTTATATTAGAGGAAGAGAGAGCAGGGGGGAGGGGCAGAGGGAGACAGAGAGAGAGAATCTCAAGCAGACTCCCTACTGAGCAGGGAGCCCACGAGGGGGCTCCATCTCACACCCTGAGATCATGATAAGCCAAAACCAAGAGTCAGCCGCCTAACTGACTGAGCCATCCAGGCGCCCCAGTAATTATTATTTCTTTTAAAAAATCTTCCTACAGGAGTTTTGGGTGTGTGTAGCAGGTGTGACTGCTATTTGTTTCTTCTAATGCTTGTCGTTTAGGTACAATATTTGAACATGTTTACTTGTCAAAAATTAATGTAAGAGAGTGAACGTTGCTACCAGCTATCCAATACCTTTTCCACATCAAGCCCAGTGCTAAATGGGTTAATGAAGACAGTAACATCCCTTTCCTCATTTTTTCCAGAACTCTAGTGCTTCAGATCAAAGCACTAGACAGGAAGCTTTCCCACCAGTGATAAGTATGCTGCAGATAAAGTATGCAATACAAAGCAGAAACAATTTAGACAGAGAGTCTAGGCATGACAATATATAACATCTCAAAGTCAGATTTCAGTCAGACCGCATATCCCAGTGTGACTGATATGGCCACAGCAACCCTTCCTCTGACTTCCAGAAAAGCTGGATGTGCAAACGCAAATCTGTTGTTCACCTTCCAGCACTGCTGACCCAGCCTACAGATAAGAAGCTCTCCTAGGATCACTCCTGGGGCCTCCATTACCTGTCTCAGGCCTGTGATGCCTTCCCTCCAGGGCTCCCCTTTCAGGGAAGAGGAAATAGAATAAAACAACTTGCAAATTTGCTCAGCAGCATCAAGCCCCCTTGACTAGTTCAAAAGAAAAAAAAAAGATCATAAAAATCCTCACAATTATAGAGCCATTCGACTTGTCCTCTCCTCGCACAGACTCTTCAGGGACCACGGCAGTAGATAGGAACGGGACAAGCAGCTGTAAAGCAGGAATGGAACAGAGGTTTTACCTGGCTTAGTAAGCACAGAGTGGAATGCCGACAATGACTCTGACGCAGCATCCTAAGCCAATGGGAAAGAGTACAGTTACCAGCTCGTGGTAATTGCTAGCCATGTTTGGTACGTCCGCTCTCTTGTCTTGCTTTCAGTTGAGAAAGGCATGATTAATCAGGAAAAGTTATCAGCTGTCTCAATAATGTCATTTAGGTGGGGCGAGGAGAAGAGTCCTCCTACGGCTGAGCAGCATGTACTGTAGGAAGGGTACACATCCAGCTGAATACTGGCCCGCGTTGTCCATTCTTCCCCGCTGTCCCAGAACTATTTGCTACTTTCTCATCTTTCCTGGTTCTCCCATCTGGTCAGCGTGGTAGATCAGCTCCTGATTCTCTCTCCAAGTGCCCTCTCTGGCTTTTCCAAACTCTTTGATGTGCATGCCTCAGTGCCTTGGACGTTGCCCTTTGGAAATCACTCTGGCAGTGAGCTCCCAGGCCTGGGTTTGGGATGGAGAGCCCATGACACGGTCAGCATTCCTAATCCTACCTCGGGGCAAATCAAATGCTGTCGCTTCCGATAGTCTTTTATCAACTGAAGCAACTTATTTTGCATATTTTCAAGATTTGGGGCAAAAAAAAAAATCTAGATAAGAGATGACATGATGGGGGATTTAGGAAAGGACACGCTGGGGGGCACAGTCTCCCCTGACCTTGCTGTGGCTTGAGACACTCCTCAGGCCGGGTTCTCCTCCTTTAGGCTGTCCGATAAAATACAAGATGCTTAGTTAAGGTTTAATTTCAGATAAACTAGGAATAATTTTTTTAAAAGTACAATCACATCCCCTCTAAGTATATCCTATTTCTGAGTGCAGCAAACATTGGGTCCCCAAGCCAGCTCTATGAGCAACCCCCAGGCAGATGGGGCTCAGCAGGTGTCACCTTGCCCCTCTCCTCTGCACCCCTCCCCCAGGCCATTTCCCCACCTGGCCGGGATGTGTGAGCCAGAAGCCACCTGGTCCTGTACCACGGCTCCCTTGGAGGGGATGCTGCGAGAAGGAGCTGGTCCACTCCAGGCCCCAGACTTTCCAGACCCCAGACTTTCTAGGCAAAAAGCCTCCGTTTCATTTTCTGTAAAAAGGAAGACATTCTGCTTCCTTCAGTCTAAGTTTTAAGACTTCAACAAAGCAAACATGTGGCCATGACATTGCAATTTTTATTTATTTTTTCGTTTTGAAAGATTAAAAAAAATTTTTTTTAAGTAATCTCTACATCCATCGTGGGGCTCAAACTCACAATCCTCAGATCATGTGTCGCTCACTCCACCGACAGTCAGCCAGGTGCTCCCTACATGGCAATTTTTTAAATGCTATGTGAGCGAGAACTGTGGTTATCCTGGTGATTATGATGCCAGATGTTGTTTTTATTTGATATTGAGCATTTCTTTTAAGGGTAACAGCTGGTTGACCTACTTTGATTATAGCCTGCTCCCTATTCTGAAACCACTCCTGACTTGCTAGAGGGGTTTAGGAGCTCAGTGATGGCTGATGTGAATGAACCCATTACACACAGCCGGTAGTTCTTGGTTATGTGCACTCTCTGTCTCCATCCTCCTACAGAGGTAAGCACTATGATGATTCTACTGAGGTAGAGATTCTACTGAGGCCATATGACTTTCCTAAGGTCACACAACGAAAAGTGGTAGAGCCAAGATCCATCCCAGGCAACCTTATGCCAGTGCCCGTCCGTGCTCTTGACTTACTAGGTCTGCTGCCTTTGAAAACCAGCCAGCTGAGGTGCTTCCCTCCCACTTCTGCTCTCAGCATCCAGACATGAGACATTCCTTTTCGGTCTTTGAATGAATCAATTTCTCTCTTGGCTCTGGGTCTTGGCCCACGCTGTTTCCTTTTTCTGAGATACCTTCCTCCCCATCCTTCTGTACTTGAGCACCTTATTGTCAGAGTCTCAGCTTAGAACACATGCCTCCAGGGAAAGCACTTTCTGAATCCTCTGAGTCTGAATCAGTGTCCCCACTCTTCCTCTGCCTGTCTGCCACGCTTCCTCTGTGGTGGGATGGATCACTCTGTTGCTACTGCCTTCTGACTTCTCTGTCTGCCCGTGAGCACCGTGTGAGCAGTGAGCCCTGTGCACTAGGTGGTAATCTTGCTCATGGCCCTATCCCGGTGGCCGGCACGGTGTCTGGCACATAGGGGCTCCGTACCTCTTTGCTGGAGAATGGCTTAAGGAATGATCACTCAGTACCACGTGGTTGTGCGGCTATGCCTTTCTGAGTGCCTTGTTGCACCAAGCATGCTGCATGAGACCCGGAAGACAGTGACCAGGAGAAAAGAACCAAGGCTACCCTCCCTTAACCAATCCCTTGAAGTGCATTGTCTGTGACCATCCCAGGGGGCTGAGTGAACAGGAGACTGGCTGGGACCACTGAGTGCTGCCCCGGCTGGAGAGGGCTCCCTGCCTCTGAAGAATGGGAAAGGAAGCGCGTTCCAAAGACAGTCGGACAAAGAGGGAGAAGGGGCTCTCAGCTTCCCTTGCACTGTGTGTGTGTGTGTGTGTGTTTTCCAGTATAGCTCTGTGTTTAAAATCTTGTCTAATTGAACGAGCGGGGAAAATGCACGGCCTGGTTCAGTCCCAGGCCACATGAAACAAAACCAGACCTTCAGCACAAGGGAGGTGTTTGCCTTTCCTGGCAGGGACAGCAGTGTGGGGATTATAAAGGATTTTGGTCAAGGCGGAGTCATAATGAACGTCCTGTCCTAGGAGTTCCGAGGCCCTGGAGAGATTAGAGGAGAAGCAACAAATGCCTTGTCCAAGGTCACAGCACTGTTTCTCTCTGGTTGAAGGTCAGCAGGTTCCTCCATGTGTGTGCTGGCCAGGGCAGGTTGTTGGAAATGCAAAGTCTCACTCCAGAAATGCCAGCCCCCCAGTCCAGAGCTCTTTCTGCCACCCCCACTAACGGGATTCTCCAACTCTCAGGCATCTTCAGAAAATCATGTTTCTCCTTGGGCTGGAGAGACCTTGCTCTGTCTGACCCATACGTCACAGGTCGGAGGGCTTGGACAAGCTCTGCTCCTCAGCAAGGGAGCATCATGGGACCTTGACATAAAAGCTGCCCGTAATGATGTTTGGAGTTTACTGGGCAGAACCTGAGATCCACTTGCAAAATTATTTTAAGAACCTAATCGGGCAGGCCTCACACTCCATTTTCAGAAATTGTTTTTCATCAATAATTAAGTGATGATACAAAGTAAAAGTGTGGCCGGTTGGCTGTTGACCCCGTTGCCAACCACCTTTTCAGCTCTAATGTCACCAATTACATTTTAACATTTTTAGGATTAACGTTAGGGATGTGGATCTTAACGTTTAGGATATAGATCTCCTTAGTTTTCTCTTGGAACACTTGAGGAAATAGGCTGGTTTTTAAATACATATATATTTTTATTGAGGTATAATTTATATACAATGAAATGCTTAGATCTAACAATGGAGTTTGATAAGTTTTTTTTTTTTAAAGAGTTTATTTGTTTGACAGAGATCATAAGTAGACAGAGAGGAAGGCAGAGAGAGGGGGAAAGCAGGCTCCCCGCTGAGCAGAGAGCCTGATGTGGGGCTCAACCCCAGGATTCTGGGATCACGACCTGAGCTGAAGGCAGAGGTTCAACCCACTGAGCCACCCAGGTGCCCCAGAGTTTGATAAGTTTTAACAAATAGACATATACACACACCAATGAAGATAGAAAACATTTCTATCACCCAGAAAGTTCCTTCTTCCTCTGTTCCAATCAATTCTACCTGCTCTGACTTCTATCATTATTGACTGTTTTTCTCTTTTCCAGAGTGTCTGAGAGGACTCAATGTTTGTGTCCCTCCAAAATGCATTATGTTAAAACTTTAGCCCCTGATGTCAGAGTATTAGGAGGTGGGGACTTCAGCAATTGAAGCCCCCACGAGTGGGATTAGTGCTCTTATAAAATGAATCCCAGAGGGGCGCCTGGGTGGCTCAGTGTGTTAAGCCTCTGCCTTGGGCTCAGGTCATGATCCCGGCGTCCTGGGATCGAGCCCCTCATCGGGCTCTCTGCTCAGCGGGGAGCCTGCTTCCCCCCTCTCTCTCTGCCTGCCTCTCTGCCTACTTGTGATCTCTCTCTGTCAAATAAATAAATAAAATTAAAAAAAAAAAAAAAGAATCCCAGAGAGTTCCACACCCCTGTGTCCCGTGAGGACACAGCGAAAAGATGGCCTTCTCTGAATCAGGATAAAGGCTCTCACCAGACACCACAGAATCTGCTGGCACTTTGATCTTGGGCTTCCCAGCCTCGAGAACTGTAAGAAATAAATTTCTGTTGTTGTAAGTCACCCAGTCTATAGTATTCTGCCAGAGCAGCCGGGGCTGACTAAAACAGTGTTATAGTCCTGGAATCACGCAGCGGAGAGTCTTTCATGTCTGGTTTCCTTCACGCGGCATAATATCTGTGAGCTTCATCTGTGTTGTCACATATTTTGGCTCTCCTTCCTTTTTATTGCAGAAGAGTTTTCCATTGTATGTGTATTCTACGGTCTGTTTATCCATTCAGCTGTTGATAGACATTTGGGTTCTCCCAGTTGTTGTCTATTAAGAATAAAGCTTCTGGGGCGCCTGGGTGGCTCAGTCAATGAAGCATCTAACACTTGGTTCCAGTTCAGGTCACGATCTCAGGGTCATGGGATCGAGCCTGGCGTCGGGCAGTCTGCCCGAGATTCTCTCTCCCTTTCCTTCTGCCCCTCCCCACCGCAAATCAATCAATCAATCTTTTTTTTTTTAAGATTTTATTTATTTATTTGACAGAGAGATCACAAGTAGGCAGAGAGGCAGGCAGAGAGAGAGAGAGGAGGAAGCAGGTTCCCTGCCGAGCAGGGACCCGATGTGGGACTCAATCGCAGGACCCTGAGATCATGACCTGAGCCGAAAGCAGAGGCTTAACCCACTGAGCCACCCAGATGCCCCCCACCTTTTTAAAGGATAAAGCTTCTATGGACATTGATGCACAAATCTTTGTGTGGGGCGGGTAGAAATTTCATTTGCTGGAGTAAAAACACCCGGGAGTAGAATTCCTGGGTTAGAAGATAGGTGAATGTTTAACTTTACAGGGCACTTGTGGCTTGTTTTCTGTCCCTTTCTTGAAAGGAGGATGTTTGGAAATCAGCCTGCAAAGACCACAGTGATACAGCCTCCACAGGGAGAGGGTGACAGAGAGATGACAGCTCTTAGTGACGAGCTCCTCAATTAACCAGCTTCTGTATAGTTTTCATAATTTGCTGCTAACTCTGGGCTGTACCCAAGGAAATGCTCATTCACATTACTAATGAAAGCAGACTAAGCAGACTGGAAATATTGGAGTGCCCAGAAGCTTCTTTATGCCAAAATGTTGACCAAACCTTTCAGGATTTTGCTTTAAGTTCAATCAATTGCAATTAGGAAGGGACATTTACTGAGAATGTCAACTAAGGATAGGTCACCCTTGGAAAAGCTAATCTGAGTTCTGACTTCTCACTGCGGGAGCCTCCATCTTACCCCAGCAAAGATAAACAGACTTCTGTGAATTGAGGGCCTGGCTGTGTGGGTCTTTTCTCTCTGCCGGATGTACCATCAGGCCCTATTGTATAGGAAAGCCGCAGGGACAAAGTTGTCGTTGGGAGACTGAACAGGAGGAAGGGGACTAAAGTTGGTTGGACCCCTGGGAACAGGAGCAAAGGGGTCTGACCACAACCTGTTGCACATGAAGGAGACCTGAGCCCCTTGGAAGGCCTGCTTCTCTTGGTAGAACCTCAGAGGAAGTGGCGGCAGGGTAGCTGGTAAGCAAGGAACTAGGAACTATGGTCTATAAAGCTTATGTGAGAGGCTGGGCTAGCACAGTTCCCCACCCGGAAAGTGGGGCCCACAGAAGCAGGAAGCTAGAGCAGAAGCTGGTCTTCGTATGAAAAGTTCCTGGGAGGTCCCGGGGGACCCGAACCCACCCATCCTGCATTTCTAAGCATTTCTTGTCCTCTGTCATAGGATGCATCATTGCTCACCAGTCTTCAGATCCCTCTGGCTGTAGAATTTTACACTCACACCCTTGGCCATGTGACTTTGCAGCCCTGCCCGCTAGCCCGAGCATCCTACCTCTCACCACTGATATTGACAGAGCTGTGTGACTGGCTTTGTGGTCAGGGAGTGTGGGCAGGAGGGACCCAAGAGGCCCCAAGAGGCATCATGTGTCTCTGCTCAGCTTCCTCAGCTCCTGCCATTTGACATAAAAAAAAGCATGCCCTTATTCCAAGGAAAATAGCCAGCCCAGTAGATGTGAATCGTATGATATGTGAACTATAACTTAATAAACTGTTAAAAAAAATCTACTGCCTATTCATTGTTTATACCATAGTGAGGCAAGTACAAGTATTGTCCCCTTTGTCACCATACAGGAAGGGGAGGCTCCGAGAGGTGAGGTGGCCCTCCCAGTTCATTCACCTCATTGACATTCGACATAAGAGGGGGACTCAGGTCCTGACTCCAGCACCCACGGGGTCCACACCATACTTCCAGTGTGTTTGCCACCCTACCTGAAGGCCATGGGGAAACTGGACTCAAGGACCATTTAGACCACACTCAGTTATGGGTAATGGCTGTTTTCGGCTCTTCTTTCTAGCACGCTCTCTTCCGGCAACCTCTTCCCTTCACTCACCCTCCCTCCTCTGCTGACGAGGTTGGCTGTTCAGGGTCCCTCCCTGCTCTATTTTATAAGAATTCCTGCCAAGAACATGAAAAGATATTCGACTCATGTAAACCAGTACTTAACACAATGGCAGTGGTTTTTCCCACATTGCCAGGTGCCTTGACTTTCAATGCTTCTGCCCCCCCCACCCCTGTCCCCACTTAGGGTGATTGGAGACCAGGGGAGGGGGGGCATCTTCATTTAGGGCTCCATCATCGGTGTTTCAACTGACAGAAACACACATCTATGGGACGTCTCCCAAGAATGAGCAATTCTGATGAGTGTTTAAATGCACTCTTACTTAAGCTTTCCAGGAACCCTTAGAATATGTGTATGGAGGGGCACATTTTACAGAGAAGGTGACTGATGATCCGAGAGGTTAGGGAACCTATCCAGGTTCCAGCAGATAGTGAGTGGCCACACCAGGGTTCAGTCCCAGGCCTCCTAATTCCAAGCCCAATAATCTTTTTCATATTTATTACATATTTTCCCTTTGGGATCCCCGTGGAGCCTACCGCTCACTGGGTGCAAAGGAGGAGTTCAAGAAGAGAATGAAAAAGAAATCCATGAAAGCCAACTGATGCCAGCTTGCCCAAAGGCCTTTAATCCTTAAGAAAAATGTACAAGTCAGCCCTCAACCACAGCACATCTGTCTGTGACAGAAAGACTCATCCTGGGGTTTTCATTTGCAAGAGGAGAAGAGCACCAACTTCCCTGAACTGGCATAGTTTGAGCATAAAATGGGCAGAAGGGGGATAGGTGGGGGCAGGGAGGGGTGGAAAAGCTGGAGAAGTGTTGCTTCATCTTCTTCGAGGCAACCAAAGCCATCTGGACAGCTGCTGAGGAGATGGAGGGCAAGCATCCTGAGAGAGGAGCCCCTTGGGAGTGACAAAGTGGATTGAATGATAAGGAAATTCACAATCCACAGAAGGAAAGGGAAGAGAGAGCCTCTTGCTGGAGAGGCTGGCAAGATGCAGAAACTTTCTTGTGAAACTAACATCATATAATGTCATTTACAATACTTCTCCGCCCTTTAAAAATGAATTGTAGGTAGCTGGGCCCTGGGCCTGTGCCACTGATGCCACAGGCCACTGGGTGCCCTAGCAGTCAGCCCCGCCAGAAGGGATTCCAATTACATTGCTCAGTCTGGATTTAAAAGTCTCAGGTGAGGATCTGATTGGCTGTCTAGTTCATATGTCCAAGGTCCTGCTGCCAGAGGTCAAGGGAAGCTTTCCACCTTCTCAGCACCCAGAGTGGGTGCCCCACAGTCAGGAAGCAGCCGCCCATGCTACATGATGATGACCAAATATGTCTCCTCCAAGATGATGATATCTAATTCTCAGGGTTGCTGGGAGCATTGGATAAGGTCATTTGATTACTCCACTATCATATATCGAGATATATATATATATATATATATATATATATATATTTTTTTTTTTTTTTTTTTTTTTCCCCCCAGCACTGTGCTCGGTATTGGGTAGTGTCTCTGAGTTCTGGCACATACAAAGAATTCGATTAGTGATAACTATGTTAAGAAGCTATGACGTGGGAGCCGAGGGGGAAAGAATGATGCTTAGGAGGGTTTTCAGCTTCACACTTGATTGAGCTCTGACTTCTGAGCTTCCTGGAAGCCAAGGGAAATAGTTCTAATGACAATAACTATAAATAGCCGATTTCTTGGATACTCCCTATGTACCAGGCACTGTGCTAACCATCACACATGTATTATCTTATAATCAATCTTCATGATGACTCTATAAAGTAGATATAGTTATTATTCTGATTTTACAGATGAGAAAAGGTTCAGCATGGTTAGGTAACTCGTTCAAAATCAACCCATGAGTTGACGGTGGCACCGGAATTTGACCCATACCCTTTTGACCCCAGAACCCAAACTATTAATCACTGCTATGTAATTCTCACCAACACCAAGTGTCTGGGACCGACTACCGAGGGGCTGCCAGCTTCCACTGCTATGGTCCAAGGCTTCCTAAAGCTCCCGAGATCAATTTGTTAAAACTTCCATCTTTTTTCACATTTTTGTTCACGGGGCTGGTTTGCATTTTATGCAACTGATTTAAAGTTTCCCTTTCTTTCCCTCGCCTGGGCATAGTGGCAGAAGTAAATGAGAAGTAAGTGAGAAGGTGCTGAGGATGGATGGGGAGGGAGCAAGACCATTTACCCAGTCATGGTAGATTTGCTGTGGCAGAGAGCCTGGTAGGAGATGGGCCTTTAATCATTAGTTTCCCATTAAATCTTGGAACCAGACCCTCCCTGGCACAATGCTGAGGAAGACAAGGGTGATTTTATGTTCAAAAATGTTGAGACTGGAAGTGACCTTAGAATCTTCTAGTCCAGCTGCTTTCAAACAGTTTTAAAATGTGGAATCATACTTTAAAGGAAATCTTCACAAAAAGCCCGGATTCTAAAAATAGATCAAACAAGAGTTATTCTGGCCAAGGGGAAGCTGGTGACCCAGAGCAGTTTGAGAATCACCAAGTACAATGCCTGTGATACAGGAGAGGAAACCGATCTGAAAGTGAAAGTGACTTGTCCAAGGCCACACAGCCATCTAGCAGCACAGCCAGCTCCCAGCTCCTGGCCCCCAGCCCCGATTGCAGTGCCTGTCTGTGAGAGCACGGCTCCCTGGCTCCTTCCGGCTCAGCACCTCCCACTCTGACACTCCTCCTTCAGCCTCATGCATGTCAAACAGAAGGAGATGTTTCCCTCACAATTCTAGAAACCACTGGGGGCAAAGGTAGTAGTACATCTCTGAGACCCTGTTGCAGAGGGACACAGAGCAGGGAGAGGTGTTCCCTCCTGCATTGCCAGAGGGGCACGAGGGCGAGGGCAGCTCTACTTCAATAAGACAGAGAAGGATCCCTGATGATGTCCCTGGGGATGTGGGGGGGGGGGGAGGGCTGAGGAGGTGTATTCAGCAGAAACACCAGTGAGGTGTGTGGTCAGGGTCTCAACAGGAAGCAAATGGCCTCTCAACATGGCCATCTGAGGAGAGCCTGAAGAAGGACTATTTACAACGCTGTGGGCAGGGTTAAGGGAAACCCACAAGGGGTGGTGAAGATTTTACCTCCTCCCCGCCAGGGGACTAGTGAGGGAGCGGTTAGCCTATGAGCTGCCCTATGAAAGCTGTACCCTTTCTTCCTTTCTTCCTCCCTTCCTTCCTTCCTTCCTTCTTTTCTTTCTCTCTCTTTCTTTCTTTCTTTCTTTCTTTCTTTCTTTCTTTCTTTCTTTCTTAACGTTTTATTTATTTATTTGAGAGAGAGTACACACAGGTGGGAGGGTGCAGAAGGACAAGCAGACTCCCCACTGAGCTAGGAGCCCCACATGATCTCAGGACCCTGAGATCATGGCCTGAGCCGAAGGCTGCAGCTTAACCCACTGAGCCACCCAGGCGCCCCAACCGTGCCAGCTGTAGCCTTTCTTACAAGAATCAACCAACTCCCTGTAAGGAGGGAGGAGGGAATAAATACCCTGACTTCACCCTCCTCTAGCCTCTGCCTCCAGTGCCTTCTGTGGGTTGAACCTGACCTGAAGCCAGGAAAAACTAGTCTGGATGGTACAATTCATATGGAAAGGCAAGCAGAATAGATGCAAAATGATGTTAACGCAGAGAAGCAGCGGTGTCCAGCCGACCTCAGAAAAGAGCGGACCGGACTTGTTCATGAGCAAACTTGAGGAACCTGAGCACCCCCAGAAAGTCCCATGGGCACAGGCACTTTGCAGGGCTGGATGTAGGGAAGATGTTGAGAAGTGAGGTCACAAATATAACCTCATTTGGACCCATGAGGCCTGGGGAAACTCTCATACTCCATTCCTCCGACATTGGCCATGGAAGGAGAAGGCCCTGGTCGCAAGGGCAGCTGAAGTCCGGAAAGCTTCACATGACCGCCTGTGGTCTGTGACCTCTTCATCCCCAGCGCTCTGGCTACCAGGCAGCCTGATGGGGCAGGGGTGGGGGGGGCGTGGCTTCCGGCTTGCCCTCCGTGTCTGTAGGAGAGCAATGCAGTTATTACACTAACTGCCCTGAATCAGTGCACACTCCATGTGGGAAGGACAGTCTCCAGCGACACTGCCAGGCTTCACATGCCAGATGCAGTTTCTGGGGTCCCCTGGCCACCCATGTTTTGACCAACTGGCTACACATTTGGGGGTTCCCACTCCCCCCTGAGCATGTTGACTAGCATAATGCATGGAACTCAGAAAAGTGCTAGACTTACCACTTCGATTTTCTTATACGGGTGATAGATCAGGAGCAGCCAGACCAAGAGGCAGCACTAACATTCTGGAAGCAGGAAAGCAAACAGATGAGGGATAACAGACCAGGCTGACTTTTGAGCACGACCCCAAGACTGACTTGGAGAAAGCTAGGATGAATGTTTCATATCACGGACTTCTCAAAAGGAGGAGGCAAGAGCCCCAGGGGCTCAGGACCAGCGGTCAGGCCGTCAGTCAGTCAGGTGGGTGGGGTTAAGAGCAGAGAGCTGGGAGAAGTGTGGTTTAAGGGGTAAACATAAATATGTAAATATATGCAAATTACTTTGAACACCTAGCAAGCAGCTTTTGCACTTGGGAAGGAGTCCTGGAGTGTCTGCGTTCTAGTTCCCTTGAGGCCAGCTCTGACTCCATCCTGCTGGGTGCCTGCCCCATCTTGCCCCAGCAGAAGTTTGCAGGTTTACTCCCTTGAGAGGGTAACGGAGTGGGTCTCGGGATGGGGGGCTCAGTAACAGTGCAGTGCGGGGTGCAGCATGCAAAACAGAAGGCTAGAGGACTGATACCATTGGTTTTTACACTTAAGGACTCCCGGCCCTTCTTGCCGCTTGGGGCTTAAACACACACTCAGCCTGACCCCACCCTCCAGGCAAGAGCCTGGAAGATTCCTCTCCAGGGAGTCTGAGGAGCCCAAGGGGAAAAATCTAAAGACACAGCCAACAGCTTGGGTCCCTTGGTAAACAGCTGACCCAGCTCCACCATCCATCATGTGCCCTGGCTGATGAGCAAATGCCACTCAGATGGCCTGGAGGGCCGGGAGGGGGGACGGTAAGGGGTAAATGAAAGAACTTTGGGTAGAAGGAATGGTATAACAAATGTACAGAGACAGGCTATGGAGAGGTTTTCAAGAGAGGTGAGTAGGGCACTGGGCCAGGGAGCAGGGCAGGAAGGGGTGAGGGAAAAGTAGATGAGGTCCAAAAGGCTGCTTGGGCCCAGAAAGGCACCTAGGCCAGTGGGAATGGTGGGCCCATATCTGAGGTCAAACACCTCTTTCTTTTTTTAAAAAAATATTTTATTTATTTATTTGACACATAGAGAGATCACAAGTAGGCAAAGAGGCAGGTGCGGGGCTCAATCCCTGAGATCACAACCTGAGCCGAAGACAGAGGCTTAGCCCACTGAGCCACCCAGGTGCCCCCAAACGCCTCTTTCTGAGCTCTGTATGCTGAACAGGCTGTGCCAATCCACAGGAGATGGTGTGGCCGGCCCAGGTCTGTGCCAGCAGCTTCCCTGGGAACTAGATGGATTCGATAGATAATGAGGAGCCTGAGGAGAGTTGGTAAACAGAAGGGTGACGTCTAGAATTGAGTTAGAATGAAAGGAGAATGAATTCATGAGCCAGATACTGGGAAGGTGATGGGGGGCTGCGCCAAAGTCAACGAGGAAAGTCTCAGATGAACCTGGGTCTGTATTCTCGGGAGGAGGAGGAGGAGATGGGGGCCTAGAGAACAGAAATTGCTGGAAAAAGAGTGCGGAACTCTGGACGGGAAACAAGAACGTGGATGGAATGCAGGAGGAAATATTGAGCAAGAGAGAAAGCAGCCACCGACCTATTGGAATGCAGACAAACACCTGCCCCAGGAAAGGGGCCTTCAAACATTACGAAACTTTTTGGCCCTCTTCTCTCCTCTCACTAGTATAACACAGGAATTCAGGGAAAAGAATTCTTTCCCCTTCCCAATGTCGTGGTGTGTTCTGCTGAGAACAGTCTCATGGACGCATCAGCTAGCTACCAAGTGAGTGACAAATGGAGGATGTTGTGAAGTTGGTTCCCCAGCAAGTGTTTGTTCTTAGACACTCTTCTCCCCTCAGCCTTCTGTGCAAAGACTTCCCTGACACAGATACCAGTGTCCATCCTTGCATGAGGAGAGATAGTGAGGTCTGCTGAGCGTCCAATGAAGGAAGCAGGACCTCCTGCTCGGGAATGTTCTCCCCCAGCATGTCTGCGAACCTCGAATTTATTCCCTACTCTTTCCTCTGAATGCAGGCATGGAACATCTGAGTTACAAGTGCAAATAAAGGTCTGGGAGGAGAAACTAAAAGTTCATTACTAACCATTCACTGTTAGGTTCACTTAGCAGGGCCCCAAGGAAGGAAGAGTTTCCAGGATAAATAGTAGTAAATGCTACTCACACTTTAGAGTCAATGAAAGATTTTCACACTCATTATCTTGATTCTCAAAGCAACACTTGAGGGCCTTATACGATTATTATCTCCCTCCTACAGCTGAGGGATTCAAGACCCAGAGAGGTTAAGGGACTTGCCCAAAAATACACAGTGGTTGTTGTTGGCAGAAGTGAGACTCGCACTCAGGGCTCCCAATGTCCAGTTTGGGGCCCTCTCCTCTATGTGCACGGCAGGGAGGGGGCTGCAATGAACCAGGTGTGGGGCAGTATCCCAGGGTGAGGTGCAGCGGGGAGGATATCTGAGAGAGGATAAGACCCCGGGAGCTCCTTTGGGTACACCACCACAGACTAGGGTTGTAGCCACGGTTAGGCTCCCCTCAATTCCATGGATTGTCAAGACCTCTTCCGTCAGCTCTGGATGAGACAGAATAAACAGGAGAAGAGAAACATGGGCAATAGGCCCCAGGCCACCCATCAGTCCCAAACCTAGCCCTCCATCCTAATTCTTTGCTCCCCTGGGGGAGCCTGACCTGGAGAGCCAATCTCCAGATTTCCTAAGAGGTAAGGTTTCTGTGTAAGAGCTTGGCCCCTTTGGAGAACCCTGTCCTGACAGCATGTGACCCCCAACCCCATTTCAGCTCACAGTCCAAGGTCCCCAAAGTGCTCAGAGCTGGGAACTGACTCACCTATGGGTGAGCTCATGGTCAGTGGTAAACATGGAGGCCCTTCTTGGCATAGTGGCTGGAGGCTCTCCACAACAGACTTGCCTCCCAAGCTCGGGCCCTGGACAGATGCTCGCAGGAACTATGTCTGAAAAAAAGAGGACATGGTCATAACTCTGCATTCAAATGCCCAGATCCCAGATAAACTGCTTCTTGAGGCCAAAACTATCCTTCCCGAAGGTCCCTACGGGAGAGCCATGCACAGAGGAAAAACCCAGGAGAAGGGACAGTATATAATTCACAGGGGCTTTAACTTGACCTCAGATGCTGGAGATCAGGAAGACCTCCTTTATGTTTAAGGTCAACGTGCTCTTTGGAGCTGGACGCCTCCAGGAATTCAAAAAGCACTCTGAGCCCCACTCCCCTTCTTTTTTTTTTTTTCCCAAAGATTTTATTTATTTGACAGAGAGAGATCACAAGTAAGCAGAGAGAGAGAGAGAGGGAAGCAGGCTCCCTGCTGAGCAGAGAGCCAGATGCGGGACTCGATCCCAGAACCCAGAGATCATGACCTGAGCCAAAGGCAGCGGCTTAACCCACTAGGCCACCCAGGTGCCCCCCCACTCCCCTTCTATTCCCTCTCATGCACACAGTGTTTGCACACTTACTCAGCAGTGTATGGGCCCAATGCTGCTCATCTAAGGACCTCAGCTGGAGGACCCAGAATGAAACCGGATGACTGTTTCCCCACCCCTTTCCAGCAGGGGAAGAATAAGAGATTGGAAAGAGGCACTCTCAACTTGGGCCATACCTCCGACATACCATTTTAAAATAAATAATCATTAAAAATTAGCGGGATAGGAATTCATCTGTGACCCATTAGAACATCATCTCTCATGCTTTAATATTCTTAATGACCTAATGAATGCAATTTAATTTAACATAGCACCATGAAGGGTTTGAGTCAGGCTCAGGGGTGGGTGTTGATCATTCATTCAAAGGGGTCAGTCATGATCATTCCAAGAAGGGATCACAGTGTAGTCAAGGAAACACATACACACAACTTGTTACCACTTGGGCCAGTGCTAAGGTAGAGCTATGGGAGACAGGGGAGGCAAAGATTATTTCTGGACAAAGGGAAAAAGTTTACACAGCAGGCTCATAGAGGAAGAGATGTTTGGGTCAGGGCTTTGGGCCTTTCCTGGGAAGGATTCATGATCAAAGGAGAGAACTGAAATGCAGGTGTGTCTGAACAAAGGTAGGGGCTCTGGGAGAGCTGATGCAAGCCATGTGTCAATATTAGGTTAGGGGAGGGAAGAAATAAGCGAGTTGAGATCCAGTTTGATCTGGGGCACAGTTTAAGAAAAAAGAGATTAGGACTAGGAAGACAGGGTAAGAGAAAGAGGATTAGAAAGAGGACTTGCAATATTGACCACTTGGACATTGTTATCAGAACTGACAATTCCTCCCCCGACGGAGCAGCATCCACCTAGAGAAAGGCATTGAATCAGGGAGACCGTTCCCAGCCCGGGCAATCATGGCGGCGAGGGGGGGACCTTGGATACGTGAGCTCCCTCCTGGGTCTCAGCTAGCAACTGTACAGAACAAGGAATGCATGCCTACCATTGGTGGTGTTTGATATCCCGTCCCTCCTAGCAGGAAACAGATGGCCCCCTGAAATGGGAAGTTCAAAAAGGCTGAGTAAGGGATTGTTTATAAAGGGATGGGCACAAAATGGAGCCAAGAAATGGTAAAATGCCAGGGACTTCGAATGTCTGGAGAGGCAAGGGGATAAAACTATTCACTGTGAGAGACGGCTGCTTGACCAGACCCATAGCCTTTGACAGAGAATGGAGCCCCACCAGCTGGGGTAGCGAGACAGGCCCTGACCTCTAGCCCCTCTTCTGTGCCTCTCAGAAGAACACACACAGAGGCAGAGGGCAAGGGAGCCGGGGGAGGCAGTCTGTGGAGGTCAGCTTACAGAAGGAGCGGGGGAGGGAATGGTCCAGAAGTAGGCAACAGAGAATATCTCACACAGGTAGCAGACTGACAAATGTATTTGAATAGTTATATGTTTGTTCTAATGTGAAATAGAAGCAATGTAGCCACCTACTGAGGCCAAGAGTTTGTAGCTGTTATTTCTTAGGACAAGGCAAGAGTGGATTTTTGGTCTTAAATTGTATGTATTTATTGGTTTGAGAAGGAGACCAAATGAGTGCATGCACAAGCAGGGGGAGGGGCGGAGGTAGAGGGAGAGGGACAAGGAGACCCCTTGCTAAGCAGGGGACCCTGAGATCATGACCTGAGCCCAGGTCAGGTGTTTAACCAACTGGGTCATCCAGGCGCCCCAAGAATGGGTCTCTAAATGTGAAAAGTTAGACAGCTGGAAGAAAAATATGAAGTGAAAGTCTTGGTGGTACAAGAAAATGGCAGAAGTCACAAAGATGGCCTTTGTAGAATTGAAATTTGGGAAATTCTGGGCTGGATGATATGACTGTTTCCATTTCTGACTCTTTTTGAGTTTTTAAGTGCCTACATGTAGCTCTACTGAGTACAGAGAAAATGCTGGGGACTGTCACAGGGTATTTTCAGATCATTTCAGTTCAGCAAAATGTTATAATCATGAGTAATCATGGTGAGATGACCACAGGACTCCCCATCATTCCACTACTCTCTTAAGATTGCTCTTCTTCTTCTTGAAGGTTTAAAAACAACAACAACAATAATTTATCATAGTCTCCAGCTTGAAACAGCCCAAATGTCCAACCAGGGGATTTTATAAATCAGGGTATTTCCACACTATGCAACAATGGAAATGAACAAAGGGAAGCTGGAAGCAGCAACATAGGTGAAACTCCCAAATGCAATGTGAGCAAAACGATCCAGACACAGGGAGTCTACACTTTAGGATTTCTTTAACGCAAAGTTCAAAAACGGGCTGAACAAATCTAAGGGCTGGCAGTCAGAAGAGTGGCTACCATCACAGGAGGAAGGTGAGGGTAGTGCCCAGAAGGAGCCACAAAGCAGACTTTGGGAAGGTAGGACATGTTCTGTTTTGGGACCTGTTTTTGACACGGTCTGTTCACTTAGAGATAATTCATTGAGCTTTGCACCGATGATTTTGGAAGTTTTTGGTAGGTCTCTTACACTTCATTTAAAAAAAAAAACCACATTATTTTAAGTGTATGTAAAGTGGAAAAGCTATGATTTTTCCTTGTTGACTCTAGGGTAATGATCACAAAGGATGAGTGCCCCTCTGGGATAAGCAGACGTGGTGACATGTTTCCATGACATCCAAGGCTTGGTCACTTCTCCCATTTCTACCAACTCCCCTCTCCCACCTCCCTCAATTTCCATTGCTGGTAGAGCTCCTGCTATCTACAAACATTTCACCGGTGCCCACGGGATTGGCACAAGAGTGCCTATTGTTTTCTAAATCTGGTTGTGTCTGGTTGACCAGATGACTTACATTAGCTACTGTTGGTTTCCCTTCTGCTCCTAGGTGGTAGTAGAAGAACTCTAGACCTTATATGGTACCAGGAAAATAGGTCAGGGGCCTCCTCCCTCATTGTTACCATTTACCTCTATGTCTGGTTCTGTACATCTGTGGCTCCAGGGGCCAGAGATGCCCTCATCACACACAGGCCAGCCATGGTCTCGACCACAAGACCTCCAGTTTCTTGCCCAGTTGTGGCATTTAAGTGGTCAGTAATGGGCCATCTTCGGGCATTCCTATAGAAGGTTCTTTACCTCCTAGGACAGTTCAGGGGAACTGGGCATAGGTCTCAGCTTCTTTAGGAGGCCATCCACTAGATGCTGGGCAAGGGAAATCCAAATCCCTAGGGTATAGCAACCCTGAGGGGCTGGAGGGAGGAAAAAATACCTTCCATTCTTTGAGAACAAGACTTGGGAGAGGGAGAAGAAGGGAGCTAATTCTCACCACGTTGTCTGCCCTACCCTCTGAAAGCCAGGCAGTGTGCTTTAACTTGTGGTGTGTTCAGAGAGGATAAGACCCCCACCCGTTAAGGACTTAACAGCCTTGTTGGTGATATGAGAGCATCCCTGAGTAAAGAAGCAAAACCAAACCTGACCAGGCAAGATAATTTTTGAAGAGGCAGCAGGGCTGGGACCAGCGTTGCAGGCAGACCTTACACACTCCACCAGATCAGTGTTTCCACATCATCACTTTTACCAGTCCAGGTGTCACAAGCCCTCAGGCCCTCCATGTGAAAGTTCTGTCTCACCACACATGTTCATTTGTGATGCAATTTTCTCAAAAAAATTGAATCCATGGGTTTATTTTAAACACTGAGAACACCAAAACTGACCCAAACCTCCGATTATAGCCTCTCTGGAAAACTAAAGATCTGGCAACACGGGGAGCTCAACTCCCACATGGCAGCAGTAGATAAGAGCTGAGCAGTGACTGACCCCTTTAGATAGGGCTTTCCGGCTGCGGAATCCCTTCCTATCTGCCCGCTTCCAACTGTCTCACACCCAGCCTCCCTCACTCATGGATGACACCTGCTTGGTTTTGTTCCCAGGCATTGCATCTTATCATTTTACAACAACTACAATAACAATAAGAATAACAAGTCAATATCTTCCTCCTGCCAGGAGAATAAAGTCCAAACACCTTCAGCTGGTAAACCTTTCAAGTTCTGGCCCCAGTCAAATCTCCCATTGCCCCCCCGCTACAAATGCTTTTCTCCCAATCTTAGGGTGCTCATGAATGATTTTCATGGTGTTGTGCATTCAGCTGGTTGTTTTTCTCAGAATCAAGTTTCACCTTTTAACTCTTTCCCTTGTGCCTTTGCTTCATACTCTTCTTCTGGCATCTCAGACCTTCTGAGATCATTTTCCTTCTCTCTAATGTACATCCCTTAGATGTTTCATTACTTAGGGTATGTCCATCAATTTTTGTTGTCTGAAAATGCCTTTATTTTGCCCTCAATCTTGCATGATGACTTGCTTATTTATTTATTTTTAAAGATTTATTTATTTTAGAGAGAGAAGAGAGACAGAGGTTATGAGTGAGAATGAGCAGGGGGAGGGGGAGGGAGAGAATCCCAAGCAGATTCCCTGCTGAGTGCAGAGCCTGACTGGGAGATATGGGGCCAGATCCCAGGATCCTGAGAACCTACGACCATTTTAAAAGGTTTTTGGTCACAAAGAGGGTATGAATTCCAGCCCCAAACTTGCATAAGGACAGGCTTTTGATTAGAAATTCTCAGGGGAAACTTTTGTTTTTCTTTTGCTTCCATTCTGAACTAAAATTTGATATCTTGGGGCACCTGGAAGGCTCAGTTTGTTAAGTGTCAGCCTTCAGCTCAGGTCATGATCTCAGGAATCTGGGATCAAGCCCCGTGTTGGGCTCCCTGCTCAGTGGGGAGCTGCTTCTCCTTCTCCTTCTGCCCCTCCCCCTGCTTGTGTGCTCTCTCTCTCTTTTTCAAATAAATAAATTAAAATAAAATAGAATCAGATATCTTAAGGCAAGTAATGGTCTATGGCATGTATGCCACTGTTTCCCTTGGGGAGCAAGGTCTGACAACATCCACTAAAATTTCTGTCTTTTGAAGGTTCTGGGTATTCATAAGGATTTCCAATCTACTCTCATATCCCACTTCAGTCTGAATTTGTTTTCTATTTCTTCTATCATTTGGCTCCTGCTCACTTCTCCTGCTTCACACTTCCTCATTGTTTCTGCCTCTGAGGGATTTCCTCCCATTCCTGCCAACTCAGCCTTACTGTATGTAAAAACAGGCTTTTCATAGTTTCCCCGGCATCTTAGGGATTTTTGACAGGGTGGATTTCTCCAGAATCTACTCTTGCGTGTTTTTGGTAACAAGGCACTCACTTTTCTAACATTTTCCAGCCGTCTCCCAGAAGCCTTGTTCACCCTGTGTCCTCTTTCTAGATTGATCTTCCTCATCTTCTCCATTTGCTAAATCTTACTGTGGTGAGAATTCTGAGATGGTGCCCCCAATCTCTAGCCTCTGATGGATGCACACCGTCTCCCAATTATTCAATCGAACGCTAACTTACTGCTGCTGTGAAGACATTTTGCGGGTGTAATTAATGTCCTAAATCAGCTGATCTTAAAATAAGGGTATTACCTTCGTGAGTGGGTCTGACTTAGCCATATGGGGTTTTTAAAAGCAGAAAGTTATGTCCGATTAGTAGTAGAAGAGAAAGTCATATAGCTGTGCTCTGGCTAGCCTGGAAAAAAGCAACCATCTACCTTGCGAACTTTCTATGGAGCCATAGGGCAAGAACCCCTGGGCTGCCCTGAGGAGCCGAGGGTGGGCCTTGGCCAACAGCTTGCAAAACAACCCCAGGGACTTCATTCCTCTAATAGCAGGGAAGTAAATTGTGCCAGAACCCGGTGAACTTGAGTGAGTACCCTAAGCCCACCTGAGACCGACAGCCCTGGCCGACACCTTGATTTCTCTCATGTGAGGCCCTAGGCAGAGAATTCGGTTACACTGGACCTGGATTTAAACTGTGAGACAGTATATTTGTGCTGTTTTAATCTGCTAAATTTGTGGAGATTTTTTACACAGCAATAGAAAATGAATACAGGCCCGAACTAATATACTACCAATATACCCACCTCATCCTTCAAAGCCAGATTCAATTGTCCTTGAGCAGCTCTGAGGCAGTTCCAGCCACGACTCCCCTCCCCCACCCCAATGGCCACACCACTATGCCAGCTTGTGAATAGCCCTTCTGTTATATCTCACAGTGTTACTGGTTTCGCTTGTTCACTTTTTTTTTTTAAGATTTTTATTTATTTATTTGACAGACAGAGATCGCAAGTAGGCAGAGAGGCAGGCAGAGAGAGACAGGAGGAAGCACGCTCCCTACTGAGCAGAAAGCCCAATGCGGGGCTTGATCCCATGACCCTGAGATCACGACCTGAACCGAAGGCAGAGGCTTTAACTCACTGAGCCACCCAGGCGCCCCTGTTCATTTGTTTTAAAGTGTCTTTCTCTTCAGTTAGACCCAGTGACCTTTTGAGAAAGGACTGTGCCTTAGGTGAACTCTGGTGTTTGATGGCCTGGGTTCCAATCCTGACTTTGCTACTTCTTAGCCATGTAACCTTTGGCAGTTTATTGCATGTCCCTAAGTTTCTCAAGTCTCAACTTCCGTAGATAAGACATGGGGATAAAAGAAGACCTAATGCAAGGGGGGGTGGGTTGTGAAGATAAAATGAGATCATTTTTGTATAGCACTTAGCATCATACCTGGTCCATGTCAGGCCCTTGGGAAATGTTTGTGCAGGGAATATATAGGTGGAGGAAGGATGGAACGGTATCCTGCAGATGTGCCCGAATATGGGGCCCGCCTGCAACTTCTAGAAGGATTCAGTCTGTGTGCAACTGTTTCCTCAATCCAAGCCACCCTCTGTCAACAGACAGCCTTCCCCTGATGTTTCCCTCCTTTGTTTTACTCCTGCTTTTTCCCCGTGATTGCTCACAGGAAACATTCCTAGAAAAACCTCAAGGGATTGACTTCCTTTGTACTTTGGGGCAGCAGACAGCCTGTGTTCTGTTGGCTGCAGCTGTGCTCCAGCCCCTGGGGACCAAGGGAGGGACGGCATCTCAGGAGGAGGAGGATGGGAATAGGAGGTGTAGCTCACCAGGAGAAAAATACAAAGACAATACCTGGGTGGGAAACCTGACAACAAGGCGATGGTAGAGGGTGAGGGATGGCTGCCTCCCCCTCCCCCCTACCTCCCACACAGCCTCAGTCTCCCGCTGCTACAGCGTCCTTCCTGCCTTTCCTTCTGGCCACCTACAGGATAGTCACAACAGCATCACCCCTAACAGCTTCGAAGATGCCAGGCCCTAGGGAAGGCACAGCTTCTGTCTTGGTGTCAGATGAGAGCCATTTGGCAGGCGAAAAGAAACAGGCCATCTGGAAAAGCCTCTGAGACCTCAGTAATTGGAACCAATGACTCCCTTCAGTTTTATTTATTGTAAAAAACAACATTATAGCAACATGAAAGGACATCTCTTACAAAGGGAAAAAAGATTACTCATGATCCTACCACCCTAACACCACAACTGTTTTCTTTTTCCAAGTTCTCGTCTCATTTTTGGCCACATGATAGAAGTTTGCATATAATCTGTGTCCTATTTTTTTGTTTTCACTTAATGTGGTATCTCAAGCCTTTTCTAGTGTTGACCTACTCTTCACGTTGGTCTCTCTCTCTGTTTCTCAACTGCAAATATTCCAGCCACTTTGAGGCATAATTAATGATTCCTTAACCCTTGGGGATTCTTGCTCATCCCCTCGAATCTTTGAGGTTGGCTCTTGGCAAAGCTGTAAATGAAGGGAAGTTTGTCTTCCGGGCCTATTGGCAACCTTTACAGATCTTCCTTCCTGAGCAATTTTAGCTCAAGACGTCTCTTGCCATATCCTGATGCCAGTCTGCTCTCTAAGCCTGTGAGCTTCTCAAGGGCTATTAAAAAATAATAATATAGTTCTATTTCTTTCCTTAAAAGAGCAGTGCATGCTCATGTTTTCCAATTTGAGAAATATAAAACAGCAAAAGAAAATAAAAATCTGCTATAACTTTGCTCTGCAAGATCATATGCCACTGTTCCTTATTGTCCTCACAAGTATTTTTGGCACTTTTGACCCCAGTTGTCTGTGTTAGGTCCCTTTTTCTCCCAGTCCCTGCTCTCCTTTCCAGCTTCCTTTCAGAAGCTAACTTACATTGATGATACGATGAAAAAGCTGAATGAATAAACCCTAGAAAGTATACTATCCTGAGGCCTTAGGCCCCAATTGGGGTAAAAATATTCAAAAACAGGTACACAAAACATCAAGGGGGTGCCTGAGATTGCCTAGTTTAACCCACAGTAGACTCCACTGACTCATAAAACTGAATTGTATAGAGGCAGGATGGGCTGCAGGGCTGGTTTGATCTAGTGGCTCACAAATGTCATAAATGGTATGGTTTCTTTCTAACTTCCCTCTCTGCTTCCCTCAGCATTATTCTCTTCTAAGGTAAGTTCCTCTTATAGTCTAAAATGACTGCCTTATCAGTAGCTTCTGGGGCTACTTACTGACTAACTCCTATTGTTATGCCCCAATAACGGGTCCGTGATTAAAGGAGCGAGACTGATACAAAGCGAAGGTCAAGCAAAGCTTTATTTCGCGCCAAGCATCAAGAATCTAACCGAACGTTCGGGGCCGCACCTCTTACAAGAGAGGGCGACCCTTCTCTGTTTCACAGTCTAGCTTTTAAGGGCAAAGGCCATGCGGTTGGGCCTGGCCACGCACAGGTGACCAATGAGATTGTAACACACCCAGGAAACTCCACAGTGATGTTAGGTGACCAATTGAATTATAATTTACCCTAGTAGACATTTGAATCAGCCTATTACACCTTGATTAGGATTGGCGCCAAAAGGGTACCCAAAGGGCGGGGGCCCATACTCCTTGGTAGCTAGGGAGACAGTATGCAACCCCCTACTGATCGGATGTCTCCACCTGGCCTGACCCACCTTTGTATCTGGGCATTGTTACCCGGAGCTGGTTTCCGGACCCGCCTTTAAGTGAATTCCCTGGGGGAAGGGGAGCGAGGACAGTTCAAGGGCTAAACAAGGTTTTGTTTAACCTCAATGAAAGCCTCTTGACAGAATATAAACATAAAATAGGTCCTTACACTATCTAGCTGGAGATGAGAGCATCGCTCTCCCACCATCTCATGAATCTGAGATTTCCTCTCACTGGATCAGTCTGGTTCCTATGGCCACCCATGAATCAATCCCAGTGGTAAGGAGGATGGGATGACTCTGGGTGGTTTAGACCAGCAGGTCTCAAGCTCTAGTCTTAGGACCTGTTACACTCCTAAAAATTACTGAGGATCCCAAAGAATCTTTGTAATGGAGGTTTAATCTATTGATATTTGCCAAATTAGAAATTATATTTATTAAAATTAATAAAAGAGGGGCACCTGGGTGGCTCAATCAGTTAAGTAGCTGCCTTCAGCTCAGGTCATGATCCCAGAGTCCTGGGATCCCTGCTTGGTGGGGAATCTGCTTCTCCCTCTCCCTGTGCCTCTGCCTCCCACCCTACACCCCCCCATTCATTCTCTCTTTCACTCACTCTCTCTCTCAAGTAAATAAAATATTTTAAAAAATAAATTAAATCATCATAAAAATAATTAATTTACATGCTATAACAAGTTAATTAAGAAATAACTATGTTTTATTTATTTATTATTATTTTTTAAGATTTTATTTATTTATTTTTCAGAGAGAGTGAGCGCAGGCAGACAGAGAGGCAGGCAGAGAGGCACGCAGAGGCAGAGGGAGAAGCGGGCTCCCTGCTGAGCAAGGAGCCCGATGCGGGACTCAGGACCCTGGGATTACGACCTGAGCCGAAGGCAGCTGCTTAACCAACTGAGCCACCCAGGCGTCCCGAAATAACTACGTCTTAAAAGGCATTAATATCCCCTCCAAAATAACTACGTTTTCCAAAACAAAAAGATGGTGAGAAGAACGGCTTTTTTTTTCTTTACTTTTTAATTTGCAAGTCTCTTGAAATCTGGTTTAATAGAACACAGCTGGATTTTCATATCTCCTTCTGTATTCAATCTGTTGCAAATTGTTTTGGTTCAAGTACAGGAAGAAAATCTGCTTCACATCCGTATGTAATTGGAAAGGGGGGTATTTTAACAGCTTTTTAGGATAATTGTGGCTATTCTTCTTTGGTACTATACCAAAACTCTACAAGAGGTCATATCTTCAAGGCTTGTTGCACTGTGGAATCTGAAACCTTATCTATAAACTTTTCACACCGTTAAAAGTCCATTGTCTGCCTTGCATTTAAAATTCATTTTTAACCCATCTGTGATTTTGTAACATCAGGAATTAGCCATCTGGAAAACCCTGATTCACTGAGTAAATGCAGGTCTTCCAAGCATTGGCTCATCATCCATGATCCATTATCCCCAAATCATATATTTGTTAACATCACCATCAGTCCCATCAGAAAAGTCCTTAAATATTGAGAAGCTGTCCCATGGTGATACAAAACTCTTCCAACATTCTACATTTATTTTGAAAGCTGGAATTTTTTCATATTGGCAACTAACAGCCCATTGTTTTTCTTGGAGAGACAGGCTCACCTAATTGTCAAGAAAATGTCTACTAAATAACTGTAATTTGTCAGTTGCTTTCTCAAGTAAAAATGGTGTTCCATGACCCCCACCCCTCACAAAACCAGCTAGTACGGCTTGTAGTCACACGAGAACTTTCCCCTGGACAACCACCTTGCTTCAATACCCAGCAGGAGGGTTTTATGTGCATTTTCCACTTTGCCATATAAAATATTAAAAAGCTATGTGCTTAAGGGTTGAGATTTCAATAAATTTAGTAATATTCACTACTCCATCAAGAACATTATTAAACCAAATAGCATTTTTTTAATTAAAAAAATTTTTTTTACCATGAGTGTAGCCGTGAAAGATATTAGTGTGATATTAGTGCCCCGATGTGTGAAGGCACCAGTATTTTGCACACCTTTACCTTTGCACCATCAGTGAGAAAGGTAACTTATATCTTAGATCATAAGGAACTAATTTTGACTTCAGAGATTCCCTGAAAGGTCCTCAGGGACCCCCTAGGGCTCCACGGACCATACCTTGAGAACCTCTGACCTAGACCCATCAAAGCTCACTCACACAGTTAAGAGTGGGGCAAATTTACCTAAACCATATGTTGCATCAAAGCGGGGGAGAGGGAGTAGATACTGGGGGCAACCACAATGTCTGCTGTCGGAATGACCTAAGTAATAAACATAAGGAGCTAAAGAATTACAAAATCATGGTAGCTGTCCCAGATTTACAAACAGTCTGGCGACTTTGCTAGCCAGGGTCCTGAGCTTTTCTGAGACCAGCCACTGACCTGAAGAGATTCCAGGTAAGGCTTTGAGAGCTAGCGGCTAATCTTAATTTACAGTAGGTAGGATCTCTATCTCAATGCAGAGCACTAGCTTAGGACGACTCTGCAGCTAGGAAAAAAGATGTTTTAGGGCAGGGGCTTGTCTTGTTGCACAAGTCAGCTACTCTTCCCACCCAATGTGAAGGGGGTGAACGAGGAAGTGGGTGCAGCATAAGCTCAACAGCCATCCCATTAGGCTGGGACAGGAGGCAGTTTCAAGCTCCCTTTCTTTCTCACACCCACCTTACACCCACTCTTCCAAGCCAGGGCACCTGGATCTTTATGTCAGCCATAATGCTGTCATGGCATTTTACCAACAAGGAGTATCTATCTGGGAGAAAGGGAAAGAGAAGCTGAGGCAAAGAGAGGTAAAGAGTATCTGAGCAAGCTGTCTGGCCTTGGGCTGGTCTCCACAAGAGAAGTGGTGAGGTGTTCAGCATTCTCCCTGCAGCTGTCACTGACTGCCCCCCCAACCCCTACCCTCCCTCCCCAACAGCTGCTCTGCCTGGCCAGCCTTGGCCGCCCAATCTACAGGATTTAGATCTCTGTGACAGCTTTTCCTCCAATATATTCAAAATGCTCCCATGTCCTCACCTTAGAATGACCTAGAAACATTTTTATGGCAAAATCTCTTTGGAAAGTATGACAGCAGGGTCTCCCCACCCCCACCCTTTCCTTTTCAAGATTTCCCTTTCTGACCTTTGTTACCCAGATACCACATTTTTTTCCAGCACCCCTGCTCCCACCAGGAAAAGAACACAGACATTTCCAAATCCTGTTGGGAGCTGTGCAAACCCTTTACAAACTTGCAAAAAAGAGTGACAAAACTCTCAGTTGACTTAAATACATTTGACTCAGTGTCTAGGATCTTCCTTTTTAAACCGGAACCGGTATCACCGATACCGGTGATCACGCGATTCTATCTGTTCAACCTGAAAGGAAATTCTGAAGGCAGACCAATTTCACTGAGCTCACTGAGGAGTCAGCAAGTCCTAAAGCACAGAAATGTTGCAGGCACACTATACACGTTCCGCTGTGTTAAAGAAATAACATATCAGTGCTTTAAACTCCTTTTCATTCTTGAATTTGGGGATTCACTAATATTTATTTATGCCTTAAAAATATGTATGACATTTCCTCTCCAGAAGCAAGGGAGAGTCCTGAGGTATGGAAGGCGTCTCTCCAAGAGCACGTTCTGATCTGCTCTGCCAACAAATGGCTCAGTGATTTAGGGTAACTCACTTGTGCTCTTTGGGCCTCAATAACCTAACTGTGAGACTAGTGGGTAATCGGCACTATTTTCTTCTTCTTGGACACGTGGAACAATAGAAAGATGTTTTGCAAGTCCCCAGACACAAGCCCAGGCTGCCCTGGTGTAGTTCTCAAGGGTCTCATGGCCCCAGGAACTCTGAACCCTAGTGGGCCTGGGGTGTTGTGCTGGCAAGTGAAGCACGTGACTACGTAAAGCCCCTCCATCCACCGGCTCCGCAAGTACCAGTCCTAAGCGCAGTAAAAGCCTACAATCAGTCCAGCTGTACCTTTTGTTCCTTCATCAGCTAACCGCACGCAGACTTCCAGTGAGCGGTGGGTGCCCGACACCCTGGCTCCTCCCAGCCTACCCTCGGGGCTCTCCAGCCGCGCTGGGTGGAGGGGTCGCGCGTCCCGGGGGCGGGGCCGCCGCGGGACGCCCTCGCGAGCTCGGATTGGTCTCTCCTGTCCCCGTGACTCCAGGCCCCGCCCCACGTCCCTCCTCCGCATCCGTGCGGGGGAGCGGACGGTCCGGTGCTGAATGGGCGCGAGCGCGGCGCGGGGGACGGGCGGGGGCGCGGGGCCCGGGACTGGCGGCCGGCCGGCGCCCCCTCCCTAGCATGCGGACGAAGGCGGCGGGCGGCGCGGAGCGGCGTCCCTTGCAGCTGCGAACAGAGTCGGTGGCGGCGGCACCTGCCGGCCGAGGTAAGTGGCGCAGCCCCCTCCTCGGCGTAGCGGGGCCCGCGGGCTGGGGGCGGCTGCGGCGGCGATCAGTCCCTGCCCCTACCTTGCTGGCCCAGGCGGCTCCGCCTCGGCCCCCGCGGGCAGCGCCTAGGGCACAGCGCCCTTAGACGCGCCTCGCGGGGGCGCGGGCTGAGAATCGTGGTCTCGGGCCCCGTGGACCGGGCGGGGGGCACCGCGCCAGCTTGGACGTGGTTAGAGGCGCAGGGGTGAACCCCCAGGATGTCGGGTCCAGCCGCAGTGGTCCTTTCTCCCCTGGCTTCCCGCAGCGGCTCTGTGTTTAATTCATTGCTGGAAGCTTCCTAGCCGGCGGAGCCGAGTTAACTCATTATCCTGGAACGGGATTGGGGGACCCTTTGCAGGGTAATTAGCAGGTTCCCAAACTGCTCATTGCATCCTTCGGAAAGGCACGATGTGTGGCGTCTGTAGGTAGAAATCCGGCAGTGACCTTCCTTGCCCCCTCTCTGCAGCCAGCCCTACGGAAGAGGCACGTTTTGGTGACCCTTTGCTTTCCTCTGAATTGTAGTGACTTGACGTGGGCATGCATTCATTATACGCCGTTGGTGTGTAAGTAACGAAAGGTTTTCCGAGGGCATCTCTCAGAGGAACCGGGCGAATAGGGACAGGCGGGATCTTGTCCCTGCTCCACAAGAGCTGGGTGACCTTGGCCGACACTGGTCCCCAGGTGGGGCTCTGTCTCCTGGTCTCTACTGGGAGGCTTGAGCTGCTGATGGCTGTGGTCCCTTCCAGGCCTCTGGATCAGTGGTTCTGATCGGAGAACGTGTTGGCCAGTGAAGAGAGGGTCCTGCAGATCAGGAGATAGCTTTGGAAAAATGAATTTGATATCCTCATGTCTTAATTCGTGTTCGTGGCCTTTGCTTAATTAGGTATCGTTCTTCTAAAAGAGAAAATAGTTTTATGTGCTGCGTTTAATCTGGCACCCTTTGGTTGCCTGCTTGTGGTGCCAAGCAGGGAGCTGGGTGCTGGGGTTACAAAGTGGAAGGAGACTCATCTCTGGCCCTCTGGTGTTTAGCCTCCCTCTCCTCTTGGTTTATAATTGCTAATCGTCTTCCGTAGTGGGCTGCATGTCCTGAAAGTGGAAGAGGAATCCATGTCTGTTGAGTGAAGGAGCACAGACTCAAAATCACCATCCGTTGTGGTTTCACTTGTGTAATCTGGAGAGTTTGACAGCTTAGAAGAATGTCTTACATTTCTAGTCTTAGAGCTAGGATCACCTAAATTCTAACCAGTGCTTGCTTGGACAGGAGATGCCTGCGAGCTGCCAGAGCCCCATAACCAGGATGTCACGAGTATTTTTTCGTGTCTGTCCATTATGTGCGTGCTGCTGTTTTTGTAAAATGAAATGAACCTTTGTTATGATCCATAGCCATTTCTTCTTCAGGCCAGAAAAGAAATGGGTGAGATGAGAAAGCATAAGGGGGTTAATGGGAGAGTGAGAGGGCCAACAGGCGTAAATTCCAAAAACTCAACGTTTATGACTACGTATTTTGAAAATGCTTATGATTTTGGCACAAACTGCCAAGTTAGCCCCATGCTATTTGGCAGCAGTGGGGAAAATGTATCTAGCAGGTTGGCTCTGGGGAGGGGAACAGAAAATAAAATGAGGTTCAGAGTTCTCTGTGGGAGTCCATCCAGGTGCTGGGGGTGGGGGCAGAGGAGTGTGTCTTGGAGCCAGCAGTTCCTGGGAGAAGGATAGAGGCTCATCTTCCACACCCTTCTAGCTCCTGAGGAACAATTTAATCTGAACTGCCTATGGAGGGTTGAGATCATTCCCAGAGGGCATGCTCTGTGTCTCTAGTCTAGCTGGGTAATGTTGGCAGAATAAAACAGCTGAGAAGATACACAATGATGATACAAACTTCCCAACTGCCCAGAAAGGAAAAGCTAGGGCTGGATCAGCATGAATGACCTGAGTTAGCAAAGGCATTCAAAATGGGGAGGGGGCCACAAGTCACCAGCCTGGTGTGGGAAGAAACCATAAATATGGTGCTGACAGGTGGGCTCCCCAAGGAGAGAGACTTTAAGCACACATGCTGGGGGATGGGAGTGGGGGGAGCAAGGAAGTTGTGCATGGGAGTGAGAGACAAATGAGGTTAGAGGAGTCTAAGGACACTACCAGGCTTGTCATACCTAGAGAGCTAGCTTGCTTGCTTGCTTCTTTCTTTCTTTCTTTCTTTGGCATACACAATAGAAAAGTAGACATACTGTAAGTGTACTGTTCACAAATGTTCTCCAAACTGAACACAACCCTGCACTCAGATCAAGAAGCAGGAGCTCCCTATGTGCTCCCTGCGGGTCCCTACCTCCCCGAGGATCCTGCAGTGTCTGGGAGAACATCTTTCCTCCTGAGTTAGGTTTCTGGTACTCACTCATGGTGCTGCCTCTCGTTGTAGTGTGCTCACTCTTGTTGCTGATTCCAGCCATTGGGTGAATAATAGATCAGTAGTTATCCGTGCACTGTTGATGGACATTTGGGCAGTTTCCAGCATTTGGCTATCGCACATAATGCTGTTATGACTGGTGACTGTTCTCGTACCTATCTTTGAGATATATATGTATGCATTTCTGATGGGCGTGTGGTCAGTCTGTAATAAAGGGGCCATAGGCATGTGTACTCAGCTTTGGGAGCTGCAGGCAAAGCTATTTTATTCCAATTTTTGAATAATTACATTGTTATTAGTATAGTGATCAATATGGTTATTAAATGGTAATTAGTGGTTACTTTTTATTAGTATAGGGTTAGTACATACTTCTATTAGCTGATGGATGCAACATTGACTTTTCACTAAGGAAAGAGGCAGGAGTCCCACCAGGAGTCATGATCCGTTTCTACTTGGCTATGGCCCATGTCCCACATGCTCACAGCAAGTGCAGTTACCTCTATGCCCCAGTCTCCCAAGTCAGGCAGCAGGACAGGCCGAGCTGAGGGGACACCAAAAGCAATGTTGTCAGGGAAGAGTTTCTCTGGCCAAACTGCTTTACCCTATCTCAGCTCTCAGCCTTCTTGCTGCAAACACTTCTGAGAACCTCTTCTCCCTCTGCTTTTGTACTATCATACTTTCTGTACTTGTTTCTACTTCTCTGATCTGCCTTCTCTGTACTTCTGGATTTCTGCTAAGAATTCCCCCACATCCTAAAGGAAAAGCATATTTCTTGGTTAGTCTTTTGAGGCCATGCAAGATAGTTTTGTTTTCTTCTTCTGGCATGGAGGAAATATCCAGGATTAAGTTATTGGATGGTTCATCAACTCCTAAAACCTACGAATCCTTCTCCTTTTCCCTTCAAGTTTTTAGTATCTGGAATCATTATAGTTAAGTATCATATGATATGATTAATTCAAGGAGAGAAATTTGGTAAAAAATAACAAATGAAAAAGCTCTACGTTAGTGGAATAATAGTTCTGCCTTTTGAACATTAAGGCTGTTTTTAATACTGTCATTTTCATATTTAAAGGCTTAAATGTATTGAATTCAGAGCAGAAATAGTTGTTCTATTTTATGTGTAAAATTCCTTCTTCCATGGCCGCTTTTTCTCATGTTCTGCTTTTTCATCCTTTTCTGTCTTGTTTTTTATCTCCTTTCTGCTTTTCACAAACATCTTGGTCTCATTTCCTATCTAGACTCCAGCAGCAAGAGAGGAAGACAGAGTATGGTACTTCAGCAGGGCTGCTAACACTCTCTTCTCTTTGCTTATTATTTTCTACAGTCAAGTCCTTAGTCTTCCAGGACTTGGTTGGTGTGGGCTCCTTGCTTATCCTTTCTCTAGACCAGTGCTGTCCAGTGAGAAGATAACCCAAGCCACACATAATTTAAAATTTTCTAGTAGCTACATTAAAAAATTAAAAAGAAACAGGTACATCAGAGTTTCAATTTCTGAATAACATAAGAACTTCTAAACTCTATGCACCTGATAATACAGCTTCAAACTATATAAGTAAAAATAACAGAAGGATAAAAAAAGTTGACAAATCTGCCAGCATAGTGGGAGATTTTAACATACATCTTTGAGTAACTGAAAGAACAGGCTGACTGAAAATAAATAAGGGATTATTCCAGCAAACAACACGCTCGATCGCACTGATTATATAGAAAACAGGAAGTGAAGATTATACTTTGAGTCTATACCTGGTCATGAAGTAAATCCTAACATATTTAAAAGAATCAGTATCATACAGACCAAGTTCTCTGAACATAATGCAACTAAATTTTATCCATTTTAAAAGATACTTTGAAAAATTTGAAAATTTGCATTTGAAAATATTTAAATATGAAAGATAAGTAATAATAAACATATATGTCAAAACCTGTGGGATGAGTTGTACATTTAAAAAAAACTTGTGAGGTGCAACTAACTTGGTGTTTAGGGGAAATGTACAGTCTTAATTGCTCATATTAACATGAAAAACAGCAAAAAGTAATGATTTAATTAGCTAAATTAAGAAGTTAGGAACATAGCCATTAAAATAGATCCAACGAGGGGTGGCCTAGGTGGCTCAGTTGGGGATATCAAGAGTCGGACGCTTAACCGACTAAGCCACCCAGGCACCCCATGAAATTAATTTTAATAAAATATTCTAGTTAACCCAATATGTCCACTATATTATGAAATCAATATAAAAATTGTTAGTGAGAAATTTTACATTCTTCTGTTCAAACTCAGTCTTCAAAGCCCGGTGTGAATCTCACTTATATAGAGCACATCTCGATTTGGTTTGGCCACATATGAAGTACTTAACGGCCACATGTGGCTAGTGGCAACTGCATTGGACAGCACAGCTCTGCATCTTTGCCTGTAAACATTGAGCTGATTTGTCTTGATAAAGGAGCCAGTCAGAGCTCATTCTGGTGCTGGGGTTCAGGTGCCTGCCAAGCAAATCTAGGATCAGAGGAATCTAGCAGTGTTTTTTGGTTGGCAAAGAGGCAGTGGGCTCTTTGTGAAAATCCTCTTGTTAAACTCAACCCCCTCCCAATGGACCCACATGCTACAACACATAGATAGGACAGGAAAAAAGATAAATGCTGTACCGACTCCCTTTATCCTCACCTGTTCCAGACATGTTTTATGTATGTGTGTCATGTTTTGTAGATCTATGTCATTTTATATATTTGTGTATGTCAGCTCACTTGATTTTCACAAAAGCCATGTGAGTTTGGTGTCATTATTATCCCCATTGTACAAATTAGGATTTTGAGACTCAGAGAAGTTAAGAAACTGTAGGGGACAGAGCCTAGAGGAAGAGTCTAGGGGGCATTCTGACTCAGGCAGTCTGCCCTGGAGGTGGTGAGGAGGCACCAGCGTCCCTCCCATGCTTGAGAACAGCTCCTGTCGCAGTTCTTGAGAAGGTCACCTGTGGTGGCTGAGATGGCTCTGTTCCCGGTACAGGCTGGTGCATTCCCCCGGACACCATCATCACTCCCCTGAGTCTCCATGGCAGCCTCCTAACTGGTCTCAGGGCACAGGAGGACTTCCCCATCTCCAGTCTGACCTCAAGAGAGCTCCCTCCAAAATCCAATCCCAGTTCACTCCCTGCCCCCCACCCCTCCCTGTTGCTCCTTTTATCTCAGGATAAAATTCCAACCTGCCTCTGCATGGCCTGCTTCTTTTTTTCCAGCTTCTCTCGGCACATTATTCCCTCCTGGGCTGGACCTTCAGAAACTCCATGCCAAGTTATCCCCTCGGTGCCTGCTGTTCCCGCCCAGGTGACCCCTGTCTGCCCATGTCCACCGAGCCCTATTCCTTCCTTCCTGGGAGGGCCTTTTCTGACCCCTTCCCAGACACACATCCCTCCCCAAATCTAAAACATCTTGTAATGCAGCCTTCCTGTCCCATGCAGGATAAATTTGAAAGAAATACTGTAGAAATAATGACTGTGGTGGTCGATCTTCTTGTCTGAGTTTCGTTTTGCTAGTTGCTGTAGCCCCAGGCCCATATTCCCAACCTGACGGAAACTGGTTATGTGAGTGGCAGCGGGCCTCCTTAGGGGCCTGCCCAAATAATGGCTTCCCAAATATTTGGAGCAAAGAGTAAAAGGGATGTGTATGGGGCATAAAAGGAAATTCTCTGTTTTAACCCTGTCCCTTACAGACCTGAATATGTGTTGTTGGTGTTAAGAGTTCAAACATATTTCACTCGTTCTGAGCTTAAAGGGGCCCAAACAAAACTTTCCTTCTCCTTCGATAGGATTTTTTCCTCTCCTTCAGTCTCAAAACTGCCCAGGCCTGCCAGACTCCAGGTTCCAGTTGTGGTCCCTCCAGTCCCTTTTCTAGGGTCATTACCGCCTTCTGATTGGGTTTTACGGGACTAGTCTGCTTCTTCTAGGACTGGGAGGCTTATCAAATCCTGGATAACTGCGTAATCTGTCTTCACCTTCCCTTCCCTTCAGGTCTGGTTTGGCCATGTCACTTTTGTAATCCCAGGATGCAGGAACCCAACCCTTGTGTGTGTGTGTGTGTGTGTGTGTGTGTGTGTGTGTGTGTGTGTATGTATGTGGTGGGGGGAGGATCCTGGTTCTTTTAGGGCTCGTACACACACTCTCCCATCATCCTATATCCTGTGTTTCCTATTTTACTCAGGTTTGGGGGAAGGTCCCCATGTTGGAGCCTGTTTATGTCGGGTCCCAGAGTTGCTTTTGTTAATTATCAATTCTACGGATTTTCATTTTCCCCGGTTTATTACTCATTCAGCCCAACTACCTGTATTTTCTTTAAATCAAGAGAGAAATCTTCTGGTAAAAAGTAGCTTCTAGGGGGCCTGGATGGCTTAGTCGGTTAAGTCAGGTCATGAGCCCAGGCTCCCTGCTCCGCAGGGGGTCTGCTTCTCCCTCTCCCTCCGCCCTTCTCCCCGACCCCTACTGGTGCTCTCTCTTGTGCTCTCTCTCTCAAATAAATAAAATCTTAAAAAAGAAAAAAGAAAAAAAGGTAGCTTCTAGGTTTTGCTCTGTTTGTGGTATTCATGGGGTCTCCCCAGGCTTGTTCTCCAGGAGCATATTCCGCATGTATAACTTGCTGCCAAAGGGGCCCCCCCGCTGGAGAGCTATTATGTAAGATGTTTTCTCAGAGCTTGAAGGGACCCAGAAAGGAGGGCGGTTCTATGAGCAGTTTTCCTCAGTTTACTCCAGTGTCCCGTCTCATTCCCTCTGGCCTCCTCTGAGGGGTACCCCCACCCCTGTCATTCAGTCATCCCAGAGAATGATGGCACCATGGGGTGCCCTCCTGCATGGGCTTTGCTTTCTTTCCTTCACCTTCCTGGCCTGAGTTTGTTAATGCAGGCCAGATCTCAGCTGGCCGGGCGCTAGAGGAGCCCCTGCCGGCTTGGTCACCTCGTTGTTCCTCCATGTCTCGTGATCAGCCTCCTTCTCACTGCACCTGCTCTGGCTCGGGTTCCCCAGCTCCCCCAGCTGCAGCGACCTCTGTGACCTCTCCCTTGATCACCCTCTCCCCTTGGCCTCCTTTCTTTCAGTGGGAGCTGGGCGCCCCCTCTCCAGAACTGCTTAGGGCTGCCGGTGCCTCCTCCTCTGGGGCCAGTTGGGAGGGCCTGGTTCCTTCTCAGCTGCATCTTCTGCCACTCTCACCAGGTCCCCTGTGATCGGGCTGGAGCCTGTCTCTCTGGGCATTTTGGCATGGCTTTCCTTCCCTCTGGAATGCCTCTTCCTCTCCTGTCTCTGAAGCCTTGCTCATCCTTTAGGGACTCATTTGCCCAACATCTCCTCAGGAAAGCCTCCCTGCTGTCTGTGAGGGAAGTGACGGTTCCTGGGTGGCCCTCTGTCATGGCACTGTTTGGTGTTTGGGGTGTGAAGGGATTTTCGCTTTTCCTGGCTGGATTATTCATTTAAAGAAGAAAGGGGCCATGCCATATTTATCTTTATATCCCCAGTGCCTGGTGCCTTATTAAATGTTTATTTAAAGGATTATTAGGGAAATAGAGCAAATTATCCCACGGTATGCACCAGCCCCCCACAACTGGGCTCTGTAGGAGAATTAAGCCCTCCTCCTCTAAGGCCATCATGGATAATGAATTAACTTCTCTTCTGTGCTTCTGGAATGATTTTAGTTATAGGCCATCCTTGGGAGAATTGAGAAAATAGCTTTTCACATCCTTTTCTGTTGGGCCTAATTCTCCAGTGGAGCCCAGCTTGAAGAAAGCTGGTGTGGACAGCTTGATCCCAGCCCTGATAAAAATATATGTTACCAAGAGCAAAGGCTTTCAGAAGATAGACCTAAATGTTAAGAGTGGGTATTACCGGGTTGTGGTATGATAACCAGGATGTGATTTCAAAATGTTCTTTCCACTGTCAAAGAATTTCTGAAGTTTCTCACTTTGTGATAATACAGCTATAAAAAAATACTTCTTAAATAAGCCAAGTCGGAGTTCCTAAGCCTGACTGTGGCTCATCTAAGGCAGTAGAGAGTTGGGGTGTTTGTTTTCAAGCATACCTTCCTGCACCATGCCATGGCATGCCACGAGTCACCGGGCTGAGCTCCCAGCATTGCCCCTGGAGAATTGGGCCCTAGGGTGGGGATGACTCCAGCCATCAACTCTCCGGACATGGGTGTCTCTTTTGACCATGATGGGACACCTTGTGAATTGAAGGGCTGAGTTTCTAGCAGGCATGGCTCACCATGAAAGAAACTAGCATGCTCGTGGATGCTCAGGGATACTCTCAAAAGTAAATCTAGTGGTGTTTTTGTTTTTTTCTCCTTAATTTCTAGGAATGAACCTAAGCCAGAGTTATTTGAATTAAGTCTCACATGCTAATTCTTTCTCCGAATCATTCCCTCAACCAGCCCTAGTTTTTTCCCTGAAGTTTGACCCTGTTTGTCTTCACATAGGATTTTACCCTTATTGGGGCAAGAATCCACCCATGGGTACTGAACTAGGTATTTGATGAGGAAGGGGATATTTACTTTGTCTAAGTATCATCCATCAAGTTACTTAGTAATTACCAAGGAAAAACAGTAGCTTTACAGCGGAGAAACCTGCCTTCCACCACTTCAACCAGTAGATCAAATTTAACATCCCCAGCAGCAGGACAGATCAGCACTATTGCCTCTTGAGAAAAGGCATCGAGAGGAGCCCAGCATTAGTCTGTGATATTTTGGCCCAAAATGTATAACTTGAATCTAAACATGAAGAGGTAGGCAAATCTTCACTGACGGACATCCTATAAAAGAACTGGGCTGTACTTTTCAAAAAATGCCAAGGTCATGAAAAATAAAGCAACTGTTTCGGGTTAAGGGGGGTTGAAAAGATATGACAGTTGAATGGCAACATGTGATCCTTTTTGCTCCAAGACCGTTATTGGAACTACTCAAGAAATTTGTATCAGGTCTTTAGATGGTATTGAAGCAACAGTTCCCTGATTTTTATCATTATGTTGTGGTTGTGTAAGGGAATATCCCCGTCTTTAGGAAATACTAAAATATTGGGGTGGGGGGAGGAATATGTCATGTTTTCAACTACTTTCAAACAGTTAAAAAGGTAATGTGCATATTCTCTTGTATGATAAAGAATGACAGAGCAAATGTGGTAGGTTGTTAACAGTTGGGGAGTCTGGGTGAGAGGTGCATAGGAATTTTTTGTACTGTTCTTGCCATCTTTCCGTCAGTTTGAGGTTATGTCGAAAAATAGAGCTTAACACCTCAGAAGCTCGCAGGTCGTCGTGCTGTGGCCAGTCTAGCAACAGAGGGCACATGGGGGCTTTTCAGGGGGTTTCCCCTTTCCCTGGTCAATAGTGAAGTCATTTCATGTAACACTGAACTCTCTTTGCTGTTGTGTTGGCTCTCCCTGGCATCGGCGGAAAACGGGGTGGAAGAGCATTAATGGTGCAGCTTTGCCTGACGGGAAGGTTTCTTTCTTCCACTGTCTTTTGCTGCTCCTGTTCTAGACTTCGCTCCTGCTGGCTGTCCTCGGATAGCTCTGATCCCCACGTTTGCTTGGTTCAGACTTCGGTCCTGCTTCCACCCCCACCCCACCTACAGCTGTCCTGCAAAAGAGGCTTTGCAGGCGGACTGTAGCTTCAGAAATATATTTCAACACAGTGGAGAGTGTTGATGCATGAGCTCAACACACTTCACCAAGATGCTCCGGTCGAGTGCTTGCCAGCAAAGAAGGCACCAGGCCCTTGGATGGTGTGCCTTACCCAAAGCCTTGGCATCAGCACATTAAAGGTGGTCCTCCCTCCTGCCTTGACAGACCCTCAGGTTAGATGATCTGGCAGAAATCCTGCATTTACTATGTTCTGCATGGGGGGGGTTCTTTTCCCCACTGCCTTTTATGCTGTTTAGGGCAAACTTCTCTGCTGTGGCTGGAGTCTCTCCTGGGGGCCAAGGGTGGCGGGGGCAGTTCTTGGGTTCCAAAGGGGAGCTCTGAGTTAGGGCCTAAGGAAGGTGTGTGGGTGGGTCTGTGTATCAGAAATTGCAGAGAGGAGTTCCTGGGAAACCATCCAGCGCCAGGGAACAGACCATGATAAGAACACTGAAGCTTCTATTCCTCCTTGCTGTCTGTCTTTCCTTTCCAGCTCTCCTTTCCCAGAATTTCCTGTCCCCCAGCCCCCACTCCGTTTTCTCCACACTGTGTCCCCCCCCAACTCTTTCTTTCCCTTTTTATTATTTTTTTTAGTCCATCTCCCTCCACTTATTCCAGTTTCCTATTTCTCTCATGTGAATGGTCATCATGTAGGAGCATCCATTGAATCAGCTAAGTTTTATGTTTCCTGTTCTTACTTTAAAAGTAGGTGAGACTCATAAATCCTAGTGGAAGAAAAGGCAGTGGAAATGTTCTCCTCCGACCCTGCTTTTTACGTATTAGCAAGCATCCTACAAGGGGTGACTTGGCCATTATCAAACTGCCAGACTGTCGACTCTTTTATCTCTTTCCTCTCCTCCTAAAAAACAAAACAAAACAGATCCAGCTGCCCCTTTTATTTCCCATGGAGGTGGGTGGGGCAGTCATTTGACTTTATCTCTGTTCGGCAGCTCCCGCGCATACACACACACACACACACACACAGCGATTCCCATCCCTGTTCTCCCTGCATCAGACGTGCTTTGGACACTTCACAAATGCCCAGTGGTTGTGGTATCTGGACCCAGGGAAGGATCTGGTTTTCCTGTCCTCCTCTTGTGAGGACCATGCCAACTTTGGGTTAGCTGTTCTGCAGGGACCTGGGTGCAGGCCTCTGATGAGTGCCTTGATTCATTTGTCACTTCCTTCCTGCAGCAAGGGTTTAGAGCCTTTTCTGTGCTAGGCCCTTTTGCAGGTCTTGAGGTTATAGCAGTGAACGAAATCGCTAGAGTCCCCTTTTCTCGGAAGTTTATATTTAGTGGGGAGAGCAGACAACAGGCAGATAGGTATGAGTAGTAATGAGTGCAGTGAAGTAAAGCAGGAGTGAGTAGCAGCGCTCGGGGTGGGAACACTATTTTACAAGGAAGGTGACTTTTGGACAAAGACCAGAATAAAGAGGGTGAAGAAGAGAGCCACCTGGAGGCGGGGCAGAGGCAAGTGAAGACCCTGAGGTTAGAGGTGGGAGCAGGAGGCCTCTAGGCTGAAGGGGAGTGAGGAGGAGGGGAATGAGAGAGAGAGGTGGGGAGGGGAGAGGGCTCTGGATTTGATCCTGCGAGAGGTGACACCCTGTCAACATCTTTGTCACCTCGAGAAAATCTTGGAGAAATACCATGTGCAGTTCCTGGGTATGTTCTAATTTTGGAGAATGTCTATGTATTCCGAGGACTCGGAATTAATTGCCTTAGCACTTAAAAAAAAAAAAAAGATATTATTTATTTATTTGAGAGAGAGAGAGCACGAGCAGAGGGAGAGGGAGAAGCAAACTACCCCCTGAGAGGGGAGCCAGAGGTGGGGCGGGAGCTCCATCCCAGGACCCTGGGGTCATGACCTGAGCCAAAGGCAGCCGCTTAACCGACTGAGCCACCCAGGCATCCCTGCTTCAGCCCTTTTAAACACGTAGAAAGCCATTGAATGACAGTCACGATGTATTCTCAACCATAGAGGAATACTGGTTGATTAGTAGGAGATTCAAAAGTGTGCCTCAGAATCACTGATGTGCTTGCATTTTAGTTGGTGGTCAAAATTAGTAGAGTGTAGACTGCATTCAGGAAGCAACACTTTTGTTTTCCATTTCAGAAAACAGGTCCTCCTATAACTGCACAGTTGGTAGGAGGATCTGAAAGTCTTTCGGCTAACGGTTCAGATTTAATCTGTTGTTAATTACAGCTCTGAGGGACTAGCTGCAGAGTTTCTCAAAGTGCCACGCCCACATAACTCGGGGGACTTGGTTAAACTGCACTGGGGTGTCCTTCCTTGGTCCTACTGGGTGGGACATTATGGGGTGAGGTCTGGGACCCTGTGTCCTTCACAGCCCCCTCCCGTGGCTCCTGGGCCTGGTCAGCTTGCAGAACCCACTGGCCAGGGCAGTGGTAGAGGCACTGATTGTTTGTTTATTTCTATTTACTTAAACAATAGACATTCATTTCTCAGTTCGGGAGTTGGGGAGTCCATGATCAAGACACTGGCAGATCCTGTGTCTGGTGAGAGCCCCTTCCTGGTTCATAGAGAACCATCCCTCCCTGTTCTCATCTGGTGGAAGGCACTGATAAGTTCGCTGGAACAAATCCTAGAAGATAGGAGGTGGCTGGGTGTGGTCTCAGCAGCAGAGCTCAAACCCATACTTCGTTTGTGGTTTTGAACACACGGGAAACTTCATATTCCTAAAAGACAAATAAGACACTGCTTGCCCAGTAGAAACAGGAAAGGACCGTGCAGAGAATTTCCCCCCTTTGGTGGTGGGAGTGGAGTGGGGTGGTTAATGGTACTCTGCGTGGGTCGCTTGGATCCAGGAAGGTGTGTGTGTGCCTTCCATCCCCGGGCACACCTTGGTGCTGTGTGAATGCAGGCCTGTGCCTGCTTGTCGGCTGGCACGTTGTGCAGGTGAGAACATGACCACTTACCTTGATGAATCAGGTTTCTTCAGACCGAGCCACCCAAACCAAACATTAAAAAGACTACATACCGAAACTCAAGTATTTTCAGTTTGTCATCCATGGTCTTGAGTTTTCAGTTTTTGCAGTGTTTAATAACCCTCAATACTTTAAAAATGTGGTGATGTTTGGAATTTTAATATAGACAATGATTTTATTCCAGTGGGTAACGTCGGGGGCAATTTTGCCCCCCCCCCACAAGGGGACATTCAGCAATGTCTGGAGATGGCTTGTTGTCACAGCTGGGGAAGGGGAGGACCAGAGATGCTACTAAACTTCATCCACAAGATGCCCTACACGAGACAGTCTTCTACAGCAAAGAATTACCCAGCCCCAAATGTCAGCCGTGCTAAGGTGGAGAAACCTTGCAAAAGGTCAATTGTATGCCTCTTTTTCTTTTCCTTTTTCTTTTTTTAAAGATTTTTTTTTTATTTGAGAGAGAGAGAGCATGTGAGAGGGAGGGGCAGAGGGAGAGGGAGAGAGAACTTCAAGCAGACTTCCCACTGAGCCTGGAGCCCAATGTGGGGCTTGACCCCGTGACCCTAAGATCATCCCCTGAGCCAAAACCAGGAGTCGGACGCTCCCCCAGCTGACCACCCAGGCGCCCCCAGTAGTGTGCTCATGTGCGTTATGTCTTAGGGTTCTAAGTGAGCTTTCATACAAACAAAAAGTTCCAAAGCTAGAACTGGTTTGGAATTAGCCACCTAGATTGTCTGCTTGGGGGGATAAGGAGGACAGGTTGACTCCTGAAATCAGTAAGAGAGGAATAATATGTCCCCGAGGGCTCTGGAAGCCATAGGCAAGGCTCTGACCTGGTGTAGTCTTGAGCTTTTCTTGTGAAAATGCTGCTCCCCTACCCTCCGCGGCCTCTCCCTGGAGGGTGAGAGAAGGAGAAAGTTGATTGGAGAACTTCACTTGGACCCGTTGTTCTGCAGAGCCCGGGCCCCAGCCCTGCCATGTTTGTCCCATGTCCACAGACGGGTTTGCGCTTTGGTGAGCCGGCCTGGGGAGTCAGCTCTGGGACTAAACTGTGTGTGTGTGCGTGGGATGGCCACACCTCTGAAGTCTCCTCGGTCCCACAGCCCCCAGTCCCTCGCCCCCTCCCCCGTTCTCATTCCCCTCGACCTTGGGTTTCTGGAAGGAGGGGACTCATTCCAGACTCTGTCTGTCAGGCCATCTCTGCATTTTCACAGAATTGATGAAGTGAACTTTTAGAAATCACCTCTTTTTGCTGCAGGCGCCCGTATTTCTTACTTAGGGTAAAGCAATTTAAAATGCATTTTGATTAGGAACTAGTGTGCTGCTTTCTTAAATAATTGGAATTTCAGACTGTGTTGAACCCAGGTATGGAATCGTCACGTCAGAGTTACTGATTTTGCTTAATATTTCCTTTTCGGATTCCCGGCAGTCCGTCCTGTGCTGCTTCCTTTCCTCCCCAGCCCCTGGCAGGCCGGCTTCCCAGGGTTAAGACGGCTCTGCACTTTGTCTTCCACTTGGGGACCTTATCTCTATAGAGCAGTCTTAACTACCACCTTTATCCAGATGCCCCAGGACCTTATCTCAGTCATGGTGTATCTTACGATTGGCCACTATACATCCCCCCTTTCCTTCCTTACCAACAGAACCCTCATTTTGTTTGGGGAAGCAGCCAGCCCAGCTTGTGAAAAGTTCCTGGCTAACTCTGCAGCTGGGGGTAGGCATGGGATGTCATTCTGGCCAAAGAGATATAGACGGAAGCCTGTATGTTTCCGGGGCAGTTTTCCCTCTCCTGATATAGTGCTGCCCCTTCCTTTCTGTCTCATCCCTCTTCTCCTTCCTGCCTGGACTGTGGGGCGGAGGTTGGCCATGTACTGAGGCTGGCGGGAGCTGGGGACACCTGTGGCATACCAGCCCTGACCTGCTTGTCACTGGACTTCCTGTTCTGTGAGAGAAAGAAACCCTCACTTGGCTAAAAGCCATGATACCCAGGTTTCTGCTACCTGCAGCCAAGGACACCCCCTGACTGCTAATCCAGGTGAGATCCTTCCCGACAGCCCCAAGCCTTGGTTTTCAGTTGTCCACAGGACTTAACAGCCTGATGGCCCACAGGACTTTGGACTCAGCAGAACCAAACTGACCTTAGTGTGGAGGGAAAAGGCACGCCGTGGGCAGAAGAAATGGAAGCTTCCATCCTTGTGACCTCTCTCTAGAGCACTCCACCATCTTCCCTGTCACTTGAACTGTCTTCCCTCCTGGGTGCCAAGCACCTCTGATCCATCCCAAGCCCTGCTGATGCTGCAGCCCAAGCCCTTCCTCTCCCCCTCCCCGCACCCCTGACTGCCGCCATCTTTGCTGCAGCCATCTTTGCTGCGGCACACAGGATCTGCAGCTGAGAACCCTGTGCCGGCTCCCCACCAGCCTCCCATCTCAGGCTCTGCCGTCGCTCTTCTGCTAGCCACGCTCCTTTCCCTGCGATTGTCCTGCACATTTCTTGACCCCTCTTGAATGACCTTCTATGGTCTTGCATGCATTGACCTGCTGACCTAGTGGCCTGTCTTAGGCCAGGTTCTGTAGAAGCAGAGCCTGAAACAAGACTTCAGGGGCCCCTGGTTCACTGAGGGGGCTGCCAGGAGAAAGGGCACCAGGTTGGGGTTGGGTAGGAAGACAAGGAGAGATGCTGAACAAATCTGTGATCCCAGCTGATCCCTCAGGGAGTGCTGGAGCTTAAATCGTCCTCCCAGGGTGATCCCACCTAGAGGCCAGAGGGCTAGCCTTTTGTACCCCTCAGCTGTGGAGCAGATCTGCTGAGTGGGGGCTGATGTGTGCTGTTAGCAGCCAGCGCTCACAGCCCGGATCTGACACCGTCCCTGGGATGCCCAACAGGACCACGATACTGCCTTAACTCCTGCCTGCAACCCTACCTCCATCCCAGGCCATACTTTCTCAGCTATACCCAGTCATTTGCTGTTCCCCAAATTAACCAGGTCTTTGTGCTTTGCTCATTCCCTTTCTTCTGCCCACAATGTGCCTCTTCCCTCCCCACCCAGCTCCTCTTTGCTGTGCCCTCTGCTTCTTGCTGGGCCTCCTCCTGGGCACCGTGACACGTCCTGTGTCTGTGTACCCCAAAGCTGGCTTCTCCCCAATTGCAGGCTTCCTGCCTTGTCTTCTGTTCTTCTTTAGCAAGTAGAAGTCTTCATCTAAAACACAAAACCCCCAAAACCCACACGATTTGAGTGACTATTTTCTCAGCTTTCCCTGGATGGTGTGTAACTCGTACCGGTCTAGTTCAAGGAGAAGTTAATTTATTTCATACTGTGGATGTCTTAGGGCTTCACTCTCTTGGACCCTGTGGGCAGAGCTGGCTGATGGGCTGGGTGTTCTGTCGATCCTCAAGCCATACTTCCAACTGCTTCCTGGGCCTCTCTGTCTAGTTCTTTATCACCTCATAGTAATCACATCACCGCAAATCTTCAAAAATTGACTTCCATCGCTGTCTTTCCAGAACTGGGATGCAGCTTTCCGTTTGCACGCTTCTTGCTGCTGATCATCTTCCTTTCATCATTTCTCAGTAGAGCTCTGTCCTGTTCCTTCCTCCCATTCCTCACCAGGGCAGGGCGTGGGCTCCCCTTTCATCTGGGCAGCAGCAAGCGTCCAGTACCCTCCTTTTCTGTTCCTGGGCAGCAGCCTAGCAGGCAGCAGGCTGGTGTTCCTCCTCTCCTGCCGTGAAGTCCTCTGCTCTCAGACACCTCCCACCTTCCCAGGCATGCTCTTTCAGCTGCCATATTCACATCGGAGCTGTACCTGTTTGCCTTCCCAGGCAGCCCACCACAGCCATGTTGGCTTACTCACTGCCTTCTCAAGTTCAGATTTTTGTTTCTAACAGTCTATGCTTCATCAAGCCTTCATTATGAGAAACAAAACACCCTTCATACACATGCATATCTACCATTTCTAATCATCCCCAGGTGGAAGGACATGGACTTAGAGGTGAAGAGATGTGGGTCTGAATTCTCATCCCCTTCTCCATGCATGACCTTTGGCAGGTTAAATGCCCAGCAGTCCAGTGAAGTAAGTGTTGTTGGGATTTAGTGACATCCTGCCTAGGCTTTTCTCCCAGTAAATATGAATGTCCTGTCCACTCTTGTACCAGTAGTTATATAGGTAATTTGGCAGTTTCTCCTGTCCTGCTTGGTGGTGCCTATTCTACTCTTGCCTTGAATCGCTAATTCTTAATTTGGAAAATGTTAGTGCCATTTCTACAAATGGACTGAAAACATGGACCTTGCCCTTAACCCATCGGGACCTTAACAAGGATTATTTCTTCATCAGGCATACGAGCATTTAAGAAGAACGTGTTATGTTTTTGTGTGTGAGTAGAAATACATAATTTTGAAAGCCAAGTCTTTTCTGCATAAAGATGGTTAGCAAAGCTGTGACGTGGAGGCTCTCACCCCGGCAGTCTGAGTGAGAAGAGGGTCAAACCTAGGAGCCCTGGGGCCCTAGCACTTGGAGGAGATGGTAGGAAAAGAGCTACCATGAAGGAGATGGGGAAGGAGGACAGGAAGCTGCCATTGGACGGAGGAAGATAGGCAAGCCATTGGTGATGGCCTGCCAACAAAAGGCCTTGGAGGAATGCCTGAAACCACCATCACTTCTGAAACTCTCATAAGAAACTGAGTATTTATTCAGTAAATATGTACTAGATGCCTGTTATGAGCCTCTTAACATCCTAGGCACTGTGAATTCAGTGATGAGTGAAGGGAAGATCCCTGTCTGCATGCCATCCATATTCTGGTTGGGGGGACAAGAGACAAAAGGAAAACTTTATAAATAACATGCGTCATGATAGTGAGTGTTGCAAAGACAAAATTAAGCACACATCTAGGAATCGCTACTCAGGTGGTTTGGGTAAGTAGGGCATGTCTAGTAGTTATCATTCTAAACTAAGCATTCTTCACATTAGGTAATGAGTTGAACGGATGGAGGGTCCAGATCACCAAAGTGAATGCAGAGTTGGCGGGGGTGGGTGGGCAGGTGGGGGTGAGGAGAGCTTTAGTGGAGGGGAAATGTTTGGGACACCTTGCTTCTCCAGCTCAGGCTGCAGTGCCGGGCCTGGCAGGTGAGTGTGAGCCCTCTGAAGCTCTAAGAGGGCCTCTGTCACCCTTCGTTCATCCACTGATGTCACTCAGCAGTTTTTTGAAGCCCTCTGATGTTCAAGTCAAGCGGGGCATGAGGCTCGCACACGCAGAATGGCAGGGGGAGGGAGCTCAGTGCCTGCTCCTCAGACAGCTGGACTCGCTGAGTGTCAACGTTCTTCAGTTTGTTTCTCCATAAATATATACTTCTTCCAGCTCAGCACACTGCCCCCAAATACAGAAACTTAGTTTTGAGGTTTTTGCCTTTAACTGCTTTATTTATGAGATACTGTGCCTAACACACTAAAGAGATGCTTCAGGTTCCTAAGAATATTTTTTGTTGAGTGGTTTTCAGATTTCTTTTCATCATAGCGTAAGGACCCTCCTCCCCCCCCGCCCCCATGGAAATGGCTTTAAGCTTTCAGAAATAAAAGTAGCAACACACAGAATTCAGGTAGTACAAGAAGAATGCGAAATGGAAAGTGAACTTACACACAATTGTTGATAGCAATTGTTGGTAACTTCTCAATATCTTTATACCTATATACACTTACAGATATATAAACAGTCTTCTCCTGCGTTCTGATCGTTTTGTTAACCAAAAGTATAATTACTCTTGGATTAATGGTGCACCATTATGCAGTTGTTAACAAAACACACTCATGGCTTAATGTTTGTGTACCTGAACCTTTAATGCAACCCGTCCTCCACTGAATAGAACATTAAAGACGAAAGAAGTGAATGAACAGTGTGGGTGTTGCACGAGACTATGAACTGGTAAATCCCAGGTTCTCTGAGGGAGCGTCTCAAGGCCACTTACCTAGCTGTATGTCAGCTGTACGTTCGTGGAGATGACCGAGGTTGGCCCTCCGTTTGTGATGGCTGTGGAGCATGGAATCCACGTGGTCTCTTGTAAATCAGAAGAATACCTTCCAGGCTCAAGTAGGAGGATTTGATGAAACTCGGTGGGAAGTCAGATTCTCTTACCTTGAATGGAAACATCCTAGAACATGATTCTATCTATATGTCTATATGTTTTTATAAAACCACTTTTTTTCTTACAGTATCTTTCTGTATCAATAAATGTATGTACCCGGGGTGCCTGGGTGGCTCAGTTGGTTAGGCGGCTGCCTTTGGTCCAGGTCCTGGGATCGAGCCCCGCGTCGGGCTTCCCTCCTCATCGGGGAGTCTGCTTCTCCCTCTGCTCATGCACTCTCTCTAACTCTCTCTCTCTCAAATAAATAAATAAAATCTTTTTTAAAAAAAAGTGTGTACCCGGTACTTCAATAGCACTTCTCAAACTTTCATCATATGGCTCCCCCGATTTAGCAGATCTGGGGGGGCTGGAGACTCTACATTTTACATGCTCCCAGGTGGTGCTGAGGCTGTGGTCCCAGATTCCACAGATTCTGCAATGATCATTTACCAACAGATTCCCTGTTGTTGGATATTGTAGATGTTTCTGTAGAGCTTATACTTTATTCTTTACTATTATAATTTTATTAACTTTTTTTCAGTTTTTGTCTTAGATATTTTTGGGAAGATACATTTTTGGGGGATGCTTATCTTGTTTGAAGACGGGTCATGGGGATGCAATGTACATTCCATCCATGTGAGATGTTTCCTAAGGACCTGCTGTGTGCCACACTCTGTCTTAGATGTTGGGGATACAAAGGTGAACAAAGTTCTGGTCCTGCAGCTCATCCTCCAGGTACTTGCAGAATGATAGAAGAAACTTAAAATACATACAGTGTCAGCTCATTGCAGTCAACAAAGATGGGGAAGTGTCTGGGGACAGCCATAGTGTTGAAAAATGATCTTCACAGGGGAGAAGGGTTTAAAGATGAAAACTGGTTCACCAAGCAGATTGTTGGGATTCCCACTGGAATTCCATCATGTGCAAAGGCACTGAGGTAGCATTCTGGCACATCCAGGCTTCTAACAGTATTTTTTTGTGGCCAGAGTGTGACAGGTTTGTCACCGGGAGTCATAAAACCTGAGACGAGCTGGAAACCATTCAACACATACGTATTTTAGAAAGATGGCTCTGAGGGGAGAGAATCAAGATGGATTCCAGGGATTTGACCACTGGAGGAACGTCAGTGGGGACGTGGAGGAAGTTCAGGGAGGTATGAGCGAGAGCCTCTGGAGTGAGAGCCTCTGGAGATTGACTGGGGCTGGGAATGAAAGTTAGAAGCGTGAGTTGAAAACCTCTGTCACAGAGGTTTATAGCTTGGATGGCTGAATGGATGGCACAGCTTCCAAATGATGTAAGGAATAGAGGAAAATGCCAGGTTCTGTTTCATAATGTCTGAGGTGAAGACAGCAGGTAGGTTGTTGGACACATAGTCTGAACTTAGGTGAGAGGTCCACACAGAGATAGGGGTTTGGGGGGGGTGTCTCTCCCTTGAGGTGTGAGGGAAAGGCAGGTGGTAAAGCCTTGCGGTGAGTGTTTGTGGGACGAGGGGAAGACTGAGCTGGTGGTGGAGACCAGGACCCTTGAGTCATAAGATGTATGTCTGGGATTTTAAAGGAAGGTTCAAGAGGTTTTAGAGGATGTGTTGGTGTAAGGCGTCCCAGGCATGGTGTGCAGACGGAGTGAAGGAAGGTAGACAGGCTGGGAGTGGCTCGGCTCTCACAGGGAACAGGGCCAGTGAGGGGCCAGTGAGCCCTGAGCATTTAGAGGTTTTACAGTTTGAGAGAGGTCTTGGGGGAGAGCAAGGCTACTGGCCAGGACCAGATCCTGGGGGAGAGTGTGGGGCTTCAGGAGGATGTTGCTTCTCTAGAAACACCAGGAAGGGAAATGGAACGGATGGAAGAAAGGACTCCATGATTGAGCTAGAGCCAAAACTGCATCTGTAAATAAGGGTGACCAAAAGACACGAGCCTTAAAGCCCCAACAGATGAATCCTGTCAGATGAGAGTGGGTGCCTGTAAGGTCCCTCTCTGTGTGATAATAGTAGCGACAACCAGCAGGTACATAGGACTTGTGATGGGTGACCCCTTTCCCCACGTGAGTCCTGTGAGGTAGGTAATGTGACCATCCCCATTTTACAGATGAGGAAACTGGGCTTGCAGGAGTGAGAGTGACTTGCCCCAAGCTTCCCCACTGGTAGGTGGAGAAGCTGAGCCCAGGCGTCAGGCTGCACATCCCGTGTTCTCACACTTCCTCTCCTGAGATCCTCTCCGTGCGATTAGAAAAAAACCCCAAAACTGCTGTTTTTGTTTTTAAGCATTTGTATGGATTGTATTGTGTGGCAGTGACAGTGAGAAGAAGGCAGCAGATTCTGCTGCCCTCAGAGCCCCTCCCTTCCTCGAACAATCCCACTCGGTGGCAGGGGACCACCATCTGCTGTGGCAGTCAGTGCCCAGCAGGAAACCTGAAACCACGGACATGCTTCGGGCAGGGAGGACTTTCATGCAGGGGATTGATGGCAAAGACGGCAGCAGGCTGGAAAATTCGAGTGAGAAAGAAATGTTAGCCAGGGGCGCCTGGGTGGCTCAGTTGGTTGAGCATCTGACTCTTGATTTCGGCTCAGGTCATGATCTCAGGGCCATGAGATCGAGCCCCTCGGGCTCAGTGCTTAGCTTGGAGTCTGCGTGAGATTCTCCCTCTTCCTCTGCCTCTCTGCCTGTTCTCTCTCTCTCTCTCTTTCAAATAAATACGTAAATAAAATCTTAATAAAAGAGGTGTAGAAGTGTTAGCCAGAGATCAGGAAGCTTCTGTCACCCAGGGCTGAAGTTCATACTTGTCACAAAGCTGTTGGAGGTGCCGTCACTTCTCTTGAGTAGAAACTGAGGATGCTAGATGTCTACCGATGCCGCTGGAGTCACATGTAGTCACCCTCTCTTGCCTGTGCCTGTCACCGCCCCAGCCAGATACTGTGCTCTATCAGGGGACAGGAAGGGCTGCTTCTCTCCTGTCTTGCTATCTCCTACCAGGAGGCCCCACAGTCACAGCTCATCAGGAAGCGGATGGGCCAGTCCCGGGAAGGGAATTTCACAGGCTTACTCGGGACGGCGCTGTCCAGCACAGCAGACAGGCAGAGGCGGAAATGGGCTCCTCTCTGACACTGCAGTCACTGTTTACTGGAGGTCTGCCTCGGGGTGAATGGCATGTCGTTCTGGCTGGAAAAACAGACATCTTAGAAACTGTATATGTACTGGTTGTGGGTCGCCTGCTAGTTCCTACCAGTTGGCTGGCCACGTGTTAAAGTACCCCACAGTTATGGTGTTTGAACATTTCTAGGTCTCAGCTGTTCTTCAGCAAGGGCTTGCTAGTGAGGTCCTTGGCACTGCTTTTTGAAACTATTCAGAAGGTGCACATCTAGGAAAATTCTTGCTACACAGGTAGAATTGGAGTTGAGGGAGAGATTGTTTCCAGTAGCAAGAAATTAACTACTTGAACATCAATTTGATAAAAGATTTTTTTCAAAGGAAATGACACAACTTGAATGGAAATCAAATGTGTAATGACGTACAACTGCCTCTTGGCTGAAAGACTGTAGTAAAGATATTGTTTCTTAATATATACATTTATCATAATAGCGTACTCTAATAGGTGCCTACATTAGCCGAGTTATGGCTTCACTTTTAATTAACAATTGTTTAAGTAAGACAGGGGTTTTTCTCCATCTTCTGAGAGCCCTGAGGCAGGCAGCCCAAGGTGGAATGGCGGCTCTGCCCTTGGGGTTGTCCGGGGACCCAGGCCCCTACTCTGCTGTTCTTCCACCATCCGTTGGTGGTGTGCTCTCTGTGTGGCCCAGAGTGGCTCCCCCTGTGTCAGTATTTCAGCCAGCAGGAAAAGGGGTAACCTTGGAAGTTGTACACGTCACTTTTGCTCGTCCCATTGGCTAGAAGTTAGTCATGAGGCTGTACCTAGTTCCAAGGGAGACTGGGAAATGTAGTCTTTATGCTGGGAAGCTGCCCTCCTAGCTAAAAATCCAGCATTTTACCAAGTTGAGAGGAAGGGGGAAACTTTTACAGGGGTAGACATACTGATTTCTACTACAACACCCCCTGGAATGTTATTTAGAAATTGAAAACTTGAGAACGCAATTCATTCAAAAGGATGAATAGGGAGGTATACTCAAGAACATAAAATTTTTTTAAAGAAAAATATCTTTTAAAATTGCCATTTTTTTTCTTAATGTAACACTTTTGTTCAGTTTCTAACAAAACTTCCTCTTTAACACTTCCTCTTTAAACTTTTTTTTCTTATAGAAAACTTCAAATATACAAAATCGTGAGAATATTGCATAATGAGCCCCAGGTACCCGGTGCCAAGCTTTGACAATCAGTTTAAAGCTTGCATTGCCTTAGCCATTCCCCCACGTGCACTCTTATCCCCTTCCTGACTTTTTTTGAAGCAGATCTCCTGTTCCATCTGTAAATAGTTCCGCATGCACCTCCAAAATGTAAAGGCTCTTGAAAAAACATTAGACTTTTTATTTGGCGATAACTGTATTTCATGTGCAGTTGTAGAAAATACAGAGAGATCCCATGTACCGCTTACTAGCCTCCCCCACTGGCAGCATTTTGCTAAACCATAGTACAACATCACCACTAGGATATGGATGGGGATACAGTCGAGACACAGAATATCTCCATCATCACAAGCAACCAGCCACACTCAGCCCACCCCTCCGCAACTCCTGACAGCTACTAATCTGTTCTCCATTTCTGTAATTTTGACATTTCAAGAGTGTCACATACATGGAATCATGCAGCGCACAAACTTTTAGTCTTGGCTCGGCACAGTTGCCTTAGATTCATTCAGGTTGTTGGGGGTATCACGAGTTCATTCTTTTTTATTGCTGAGTTAGTATTCCCTGCTCTGGCCGTGTCCCCTAAAGGCTTTTTATAAACATCACCTGCCTGACTCTCCCTCCTTTCCCTGCCCCTGGCTTTTGCTCTCTTCACAGCAATGCCCAGTGAGTATAACTGTGTGAAACTGAGAAGTGATCGCTCGAGACCCTCTCTGCAATGGTACACCCGAGCTCAGAACAAGATGAGAAGACCCAACTTGTTACTTAAAGACATCCTCAAGTAAGTATGAGCCCTCGGGCCTTGAGAATCCGTCTGGCCGGGTCTGCTGTGGGGAGCTGGGAGAAGAGTGCAGTGGGACCCGAAGGCTGGCTCTCATACTTGCTCAGAAAAGGTCATATAAAGGAACATTCAGTGCCGGTTCCGTACACAGATGTTTGGGTTTATGCATCCGGCTGTCCTTGAGAGGGCAGCGTCAGCCAGGGAGCGCCCAGGCTCTGTCCCTGAGCCTCAGTGACCGAGAGAGCAGCTCCTACGTGCACAGTGCTCTCAGTATTATGTAATGAAGGAGGGCTTTCCCCCTTAGCTATTTCAAATTAATCTAAAAATACAGTTAATTAAAGTCCCCTACAGGATTTTGGAGAGCCTTAAATATTGAACACTTAAAAAAGATGACAGGTGTTTCAGCCAGGTCACCCTTATATCCTGATAAATGGTAGAATTGGTAAGGAAGGGATTTGGAGGTTGCATTTGGTAGCAGCCAAACCAAGTTGAAAATCACCCTTTCGGGGCACCTGGGTGGCTCAGTCAGTTAAGCATCTGCCTTCAGCTCAGGTCAGGATCCTGGGGTCCTGGCATTGAGCCGTGCCTCAGGCTTCCTGCTCAGTGGAGTCTGCTTCTCCCTCCCCTTTTCCCTCTGCCCTTGCCCCCACCCCATCCCCCATCTTCTCTCTTCTTCTCGCTCTCAAATAAATAAAATCCTTTTTTTAAAAAAGGGGGAAAAAAAGGAAATCACCCTCTTGAAAATACCCCTAATTTAGGAGGTGTAGAAGGAGGAAGGTGGAAAAAGGAAATGTACATTAATATTTTCCATCTCCTTTTGTCATCATCCCATATTTACTGAGGCCTGACATGCCCAGCACTGTGTGGGACGCCAGCCCTTGGCAGTGAACGAGGTCCACCTGGGCCCACGCTGCAAACAGTGTGGGCATGACAGACTCATGACCAGGCATTCCAATGCAGTGTCCTCAGTGGTGTAGGTACGGGGCCTGCTTTTAACACACTGTTGTTCCTTCCTTCTTCATTTGTATGTTCGTAATCAAGTTAAGGGAATTATTATATGCATCAAGGTAGTACCTTTTCGGGGGCAGGGGAGCTGGGGAGAATAAAGGTAATACTACATTCACAACATTTGAAATTCAAAAGATATTAAAAGTACTCAGTAAAATATCCTCTCTTTCCTGCCCCCCACTTAAAGGTAACCAATATTACCAGTCTTGTGTACATAAGAAATTGTGTGTGTGTGTGTGTGTGTGTGTGTGTGTGTGTGTGTGTTACTCTCCCCCTGCTTTTACACAGATGGTAGCATCCTATTCATTTAACATGGTACCATCACAGGGGAAAAGTAGGGTGCTTGTCCAGGTTTTCATGCGGGAGCCTGTTGAAGGCAGAATCAAGAAGTCTTGAAAACACTTCCTAGAAATACTTTCCTTCATCATCCTCCTTACATATTAGGAAATATTTAGCATCTATTGTGTATAGTATATTGTGCTAGATGCTCTATTTCTAAACTGCCCCTTCTTTAGAAAAGAGATAATTTCCCCATTAAGGTTATTTCTCATTTGTGTTACTTTCTCAGTAACACAAATTATTTAAAACAATGGTTCCTAAACTTAGGTTTAAACTTTTTTTTTTTCACCTTTAGTTTATCAGTGTCACTTAGGGAGCTTATTAAAAATGAAGTTTCTAGGGGTACATGGGTGGCTCAGTCAGTTGGATGTCTGACTCTTGGTTTTGTCTCAGGTTGTGATCTCATGGGTGATGGGATTGAGCCACATATCGGGCTCCACAGCCCATGGGGAGTCTGCTTGAGATGCTCTCTCCCTCCCTCCCCCGCCCCCCACTTGCACTCCCATTCTCCAAATTAATAAATAAATACATAATCTTTTTTAAAAAAAGATTTCTAGAACCAGGATTCGACTCAATTCTTTTCTCCTAATCCTATGTGTGTGTGTGTGTGTGTGTGTGTGTGTGTGTGTGCACGTATGTATTTTAAACTATATAATAATATGAGTTTGTTGGATCTTTAAAAGCAGTTTTTGTAGATGGTCTTTAGGGTGACTGGTGGTTCTTTTTCACCTCACTTAGCCTCATTTCTGGGTAGAATCTTTAGAGCAATAATTGAGTAGATTATTTATTTTGTTTTCTTATTTTTTTAAGGCTCCCAGTATTTTCCCCCCATTTTTTAAAATTGTGGTAAAGTAGCCATAACATATTATTTACCATCTGAACCATTTCTATACAGTTCAGTGATAGTAAATACATTCACAAGGTATGCAGCCCTTGCCCATCCACCCGCAGAACTCTTTGCATCTTGTAAAACCGACACTCTGTACCTGTTAAGCACTGACTCTCACACTTCCCCTCTCCCTGGCCCCCCGGCAGCCCCCATTCTACTTTTTGTCTCTGTGGTTTTTGAGTCTGTGCTTCATGTAAGTGGAATCATACAGTATTGGAAAGACTGACAGTATTTTAAAGTGGCAAAAAATCGAAGCTGAGTTTCTGTAGCTCAAAAGCTATTAACCTGGTTTTGTAAAGTCCAGTGGTCTACAGTGTGATTCATATTTTTGCATAAAAATGTTTTCTCTGTATTACAACAAAAATAATCATAAATGACTAATTTTTCTTGTCAGGAAAGTAAGAAGTGGTGCCTTAAGTTGACCACAAAGGTCACCTTAAAGGCTGTCTTTCTATGTTACCTAGCAGCCAAGCTCAGTCTGGGGTAGGTTTTCCCTTATTTCACATGATTTCTCTTGATTGTCCTGTAACTGCATCATTATACCTAATTGATTTTTTTTCCAGGTGTACATTGCTTGTGTTTGGAGTGTGGATCCTTTATATTCTCAAGTTAAATTATACTACTGAAGAATGTGACATGAAAAAAATGCATTATGTGGACCCGGACCGTGTAAAGGTTAGATATACCATTGGTGTGGTTTGAATTAAAATATTTCCAAGCTAATACTTAACCAGAAATATCATCTCTAAAGGGTTATAAATAAGTCCTCAGGAAAGTTATAAACGGAAGGGAAAGACTTCATTTTAGCACTCCAAAATCAGAGACAACCCCTCTCCCCCCAGCAAAACAAATAACCCACCCATCCACCCCCCAGTATTCTTCCCACATGCACTGAAGTCGTTGGGGGGCGGTGAGTTGCCTTTGACCCCCTCTAGGCACCTGCCATGGGGCTAGTTGCTGTGATGTTGCCAGCACACACGTCCTTAGAACCAGGGGCAAGTTCTCTCAGAATGACGTCATTCCTGGGTTTATTTTCATTTTAATGATTTCACACTGTGTTTCAAGCTTTTTCATTTCAATTCATATTTATTTTTCTAAATCAGTTGACCTAGTAAATGCTAACTTCACGGATTATCCGAGTGGTTAGATGATGCAATAACGTTCCATCCTGGATGAGAGAAGAGATGCTCTGAAGTCAGGTAGGAAGGCAATAAGGAGACCAATGTGTGTGGGCGCTTTACTGTCATCACGACAAGGACATGTCCCCATATTCTCACCCTCTGACAGATGAAGGCTGGGAGCTTAAGCTGCTTGCCCAATTTCACATCTAGTGAACTTTAGTTTACTAAAGTTTAGTAAACCAGTTCAGTTAACCAGTTTAGTTAACCAGTTCAGTTCATCTAGTTTAGTGTGCACTGTCTAACTGTTCTAGAAGTGCTTCAGCAATATAACCGCATTTAACCCTCATAATGGGAACTGTCCTGACCTACCGGCTGAGGTGATGGAAGGGCAGGGAGAGTAAGCGGCCTGTTTAAGGTTACCTTTACTGGCCAGTGGTGGAGTCAGGCCTTGGACTCAGCAGCGCCCCTCAGAGTCCGAGCTCCTGCTGGCTGCTCTCTGCCCGGGTAGGGGAGGTCCACAGAAAGGAGCCAGAAGTTACAGGTAGGTTGATGCAGAGGTGGGACCTTGAATTTCTGACCTAGTTTCAAGTCTGAATGCCACTTAGTCAAAGACGAGACCTGGGGCAAAGTTACTTAATTGTTTTGAGTCCCAGTTTTCTCAGTGCTGAAATGTGGACAACAACATGTGTGGGACAGGACAGTCCCCAAAGTTGAATAAGATAATGTGCACGAAGCTCCTTTTCTAGTCTGGGTTTTTAGTCACGCGTTTTTTCTTCCATCTTTATGCCCTGCAAAGTGCCTGTCCTGTTCCGTGAGACAGGCAGGAAGAAACAAGAAAACGAGAAGAGCATGACTAATAAATGCGTGATGTGGCTCTGAGGAGCCGTGGTGTGTCCCAGAGCCTGCCGTCCCGTGCTGGGCTGTCCCCGGAGGCTGGCCAATTCTCTCCATCCCGCCAGCATCAGCTCGTCCTTGCTGCTGGGCCAGGACGTGTCCTTTGCCTCAGCTTGGGACTCCTGCCTCCCTCTCCGGCTGGCCTTGCAGACGTCCTGATAGCCATGAACTCTTCTCCTCGCTTCCTCGGTGTGCTTGTCCACGTTCTCTTTGTGGCCTCTTTCTCCCGTCCGTTTAATTAGTCACGCTGTGGACCATCTGACTGACTGCAAAGATAATCACTCTCGAGACTGGGTTAATTGAGGAGAGACGGGAGCGCTGGCATGCTGGGTCCGACGCCCCATTTCACAAGTATGAGATGGAGAAGACGTGCTGTAGCAGCAGCTGCAGTGAAATCCACTTCACAGCTTTAGGGCCTGTTCCGTGGCTGCCCACAGCTGCTTCCTGCACCCTGCTTTAGTAGACCAGGGATGGTCTGCTCGTCGTCGTCCCTGCAGAGCTCAGACAAGTGCTCTGATCATTATGCCTATTACTCCGTAAGTTTCCCCAAGGAGTCCTAATGACTTCTGAGGATGACCAGAGAAGAGACTCGAGACCAAGTCCCCAAGGAACCTCCAAAGGGATGGGAATGTTCGCGTAGCCAGAAGGACAGAAGGCCTGCACATGGCAGCTGCGGGCCTCCGGGACAGGCAGCTCTGCTCAGGTGGCCTTAATGGCAGCCGTGCGGATCCAGAGATGACAGTCAAGCTGAAAGGACAAGGATGTGATGGTCCGAGGCGTCCGAGGATGGGATTAATGGGCCGCCTTTGTGGCACATCTTCGGAGCTCTTGAAGCAAAGCTGGGTAACAGTTTGGTCCTTAGATAGAGTTCAGGCATCAGACAATTGGTGGTTCATGGGCTTTTCTGATCCCTTACAACCCCGAGCGTCTGTGGTTCTCTGTAATTTTATCAGTACCAGGCTGGAAAGAATCAGCTGGTCTCTTCCCTGCTCTCAGGGCTGGTCCCCGATTCAGTGCCTTTGACGCAGAACCTCAACTGTACGCTGAGACTCCTCTGAAACTTCCCAGACTCCATTTGACATAGTAGTTTTCGTAAGCATTTTGTTGTCTCATCTAAAGTAGAAATGATTTGCAAACGTGGATGGTGTTTATAAAAGTAGTTTCTGGGATTCCGGGAGCAGGAATAATGCTCCAGGTGCCCTTTGACATCCTCTGCTGTCGCCTGTCGCCCCAGGTTCATGTCTCCTTACCTGCCATTCTGCATCCAGGCATGCCCTACTATGGCAGTAGTATTTCTGAAAATTGAATCTGATATAGTGCTTCCCAGTTTCAAACTCTGATTTGTTCCCATTACCTGTAATATCAACTCCTGAGTCTGGTCTTAGAGCTCTTTGTGCCTTGGTTCCTGCCAGTCTCTTCAGCCTCCTTTTGCTGCCCCTTGTCCCAGCCCTGCCTGTTCCAGGCAGTAAATCCCCTCACAGTCCCTTGGTTGAGCTTCTTTCTTTCTTCTTCTTTTTGGTTTTGATTTGTATTTTCCTGGTAACTAATGACGAGCCTCTTTTTTGTGTGTGCTCATTGGCCATTTGTATGTCTTCTAAGGAGAAATGTCCATTCAAGCTCTTTGGCCAGTCCTTCATTGGCTTATTTGTCTTTATATTACTGAGTTGTAAGAGTTCTCTAAAAATTCTGCCTACCAGTCCCTTCATCAGATCATATGGCTTGTGAGTATTTTCTCCCATTTTGTGAATTGTCTTTTCACTTTCTTGCTGGTGTCATTTTCAGCACAAAAGTTCTTTCTTTCTTTCTTTCTTTCTTTCTTTCTTTCTTTCTTTCTTTCTTTTTTTAGCACAAAAGTTTCTAATTTTGATGAGGTCCAGTTTGTTTTTCCTTTTGGTCCTTGTGCTTTTGATGTCGTATATAAGAAATCCATTTCCTAAGCCTGTGTTTTCTTCTGCAAGTTTTATAATAAAGTTTTAGCTCTTAAATGTAGGTCTTTAATTTATTCCAAGTTAGTTTTTGTATATGGTGTGAGGTTGGGGTCCAGCCTGTTTCTTTTGAATGTGGATATGATGTTTTTCTGGCACCATTTGTTGAGAAGACTTTCCCCGATGTTTTACTGTGTTCGTTCTAACTTCTCTGCCTGGAGCCCTTCCCTCCCTTAGCCTCTCTGCTCCTTATCTTTTACATGAACTCTCAGCTCTGAAGTTACCTTTTCTAAGAAGTCTTATCTGATTAGCCTTCTCTATCTTCTGGAAACGCCTTTATACCTTAATCCTAACACTTACACTGCAGAATTTTAACTGTCTTTCCCACTTGTCCTTTAAGCAAGCCCTGGGAGGTGTACTAACTGGGATTGTGTACTAACATTTTGTGTTAATGAATATGTACTTAGGTATATTCAACTCCAGAGAGAGGGGAAATATTACTGAACCATGGTGCGGTGCCTGATCTCTGAACTCCAATGGAATAGAAAATCCACAGTTAAATAACAGGCAATCCAGTAATGTACATTAAGTTTAATATCCCTTTAAGGAATAGGTCAGATAGTTTCTGTTCAACTCCTCATATCCACCAGTGGATAGTAGACAGAAAAAAAAAAAAAAAAATCTCACCATCCCTTTTCCCCTAAACCATGATTAGGAATCCTCCATTTAGGCTGATGGCACCAGTTTCAAAACCTAAGTTCCCTGCAGGGCCAGTAACAGCCTCTCAGGGCTGCCAGTGCCCTGCCCTGATTGGCTGCAGTGAGGATTCCTGACCAATCCCTGACAAGGGCATTGGGAGTATCTGATGGGCAAGGTCAGCCTTCCAGGCCCCACCGCCTACCTGGAGAAAGGGTGTTAGCTTCCCACACAAAACCACAGTTCCCTAAGAAGGAGCAGGGAAATGGAGACCCCGTAGGCAGCCCACAGGGACGACTACATCAACCCAGTTCTAAATTGAAAAGATCATTATTTTTTCCAATTATAAAAATAACACTAAAACTTCAAGTAATACAGAAATGAATAAAGTAGAAAGTTCCCTATAGTTAGGGAGAAAAATGAAAGACTCGGGGTAGTTATAAAAGTGCAACATGTTTGTGAAAGCCTTGGTCAGTTCAGAAATTAATAAAGTAGAAAAGGAAGGCCTGCTATGGCCATGGTGGGTTTAGGGGTGTTTTTTATTATTTTTACTTGAGACTCTTTTTTATAGGTTTTTCACATTGTTGACACGGTCAGAATGCCCCACTTTTCACAGTGGTCCTGACAGGTTGCACTGCTTCATTCCAGGCCAAGGGAGCAGTGTGTGCAGAAAGCATGTGCCCCCCAGGGCTTTGCAGATTAGACATACAGCTGGAGTTGGAAATCACTGAGGATTGGGGTGGGGGAACAGCAGGCTAGAAGACCGAAAATGAGCCAGGACCAAAGAGGGAAAGGCCTTGAGTGCCACACTGAGCCAGTTCCAAATTTGATATCAGATCATGTTTCACTAAAGCAAAATCAAAAACCCCCTCTCAAGTCCCCAGAGTAGAGGAAGTGGTCCTGGTGTTCTGAATGGCTGTGAGGTGGGGTGAGCTCCCTACAACGAAAACCGTGTCTCCAGGCTGTTGGTGGGGTTTGGTCCTTCCCACTGAGAGCGAGTAGACAAATTTGGATTGTTGGGGATGTAGGTTAGCAGAAGATGGTCTCAAAGCCATGAGGCCCCGTTGGCTCTGTTGAGGATATTCTGCAGCCTGCCATGTTCGGGGACCCTGCTGACCCTTGTTTCTGAGCATGGTCTGGTTGTGCTGGCCCCGGCCTGTGTTAATACAGTAGCAGAAGTGTGGCCATGGTGGTCATGGGTTTTGTCTTTTCTATTTAAAGACGCCCCTTAACATGCCATTTCTTTAGAAAGACTGACAGTGGTCTCTGTCAGGATCTGGACACTTTGAAAGCGCATTGCAGATGTGAAATTGCATTTAAAAGTTGTTTGAGGGGAGATGAGAGTGCATTCCTGTCCGTATAGGTTTGGGCCACATGGTTGCAACAGTTTGAACTAGGCCCTCTCTCTTCTCAGAGAGCTAAAAACCACATACCCCCTGGGGGACTGCATTTTCTGCTGTGTAGTTAATTATGGCCAAATTTACTTCTCTCTGACTCTGCAGATCTACACTCATGTAGCTAAGGTAAGCAGAGTGACCTGGGCTGAGTTTTTAGTCCAGGGGCCTGCACCTCTAGACCGCTTTTTTCCTCTCTTCAGTGTTGGCCCCTTGCCCTAGACCATCCTCAGATATTGGAGATGAAGGAACTGAAGCCTTGACCTAGGGCCGGATGCTTTAGTCAAGGCTACACTGCTGGTTCATAGATCTAGAACTATATCTAGCATCCAGATCTTCTGATCGTTTTTTCCTAACCATTTACTGTGACAAAATATACACAGCATAAGGTTTACTCCTCTTAAGCATACAGTTTGATAGCATCCATGCATTTACACGGTTACATCACCTTCACCCCAGTCCAATTCTAGAACATTCTGTCTGTCACCCAAGTGAGTTTGCTCACCCGTTGTTTTCTGTCCCCACCCTCAGCGACCAGTCCCCGGCTGCCACTACTGCTTGAGTTGTAACTGTAGTGTTCTTTCTGTGGCTTGGTTATTCAGATTTTGCCCCGCTGGTAGCCAGCGGAAGGTTCCAGATGGCTAACTTGAACGTGAGTTCAGGGGGGCAGTGGCTTTGCCCGTGGTTGCTATTCTGTGATGGTACTCCAGTCTTCACATGTAATGTCGGAGGCACAGAGTGGCATGGTGAGGAGGAGAGAAGGACCAGCCTTTTATAGACAGGAACTGAAAGTTTCATGAGGTAACTCATGGCTTACATTCACATGGTTTGTGGCTGAGTTGGACTCCCACCGGGTTTGGTTAGCTCCAGCCCCCAAACTCTGCTTCAACCTCAGTACTGTGCCCTGTCCCAGATGTAAAGAAAGAAAAGAGAACATTGCCTTTTACGAGAATTATGCCATTTACTTATATTTTTGAGAAGTATTGTCCTCCAAAGTATGCAGTAGAAACAAAAGTGGAGACTTTGCTGAGGAAAATTACTTTGATTTTTTTAAACACCCTTCAGTGAATTTTCACATCATGGTCTCCTGTGGCAGATGGCACCTCACTGACAACTGGAACTACCAGCTGTCTGTTTAGTCTTAGTTGTGGGCGGCCAGTGAGCTCAGCCTGGAAGACTTGTAAAAACCGAAGCTCTCGTTTCCATGCCTTGGTTTGAGAGGAGTGGGAGTTCCTGTATCTTTGCGAGAGTCTCCGGTTCTCTGCGCCCCCACTGTGGCCCTCACCCTGGATCAGTGCCACCCAGACCCACATCCTTCCTCTCTGGCCTGCTTTGGCTCCCAGCTTTGGAGCTTTCTGTAGCAGGAGGAAGAGGAAGGTCACAGACCTTTCTTTGTCATGGCTACTCGAGGCACGCTTCTCCTCCCCAGGCTTTCCTTGGCTGCACCTTGAAGTATGGAGGAGGAAAGAGAGAGGCTGGACCAGCTTCTTATTAGAAGAAATGATCCCCAGGGCTTTCTCAGGGCTTCTAACACGTCTCTAGATGAGATGAAACAGAAGGAGAAAAGGAACTGCTGTCACCGTAGATGATTCCAGTGGCCTTTTGAACATTCATTTCTCCTGGGATTGTTGTGTTGCAGGCCGCTGTGAAAGAGTCACGGTCAGAGGGTGCTTACCAAGCCTTATGCTCTTCTCCTAGCCTAGAAAATTAAATTTGAAGCCTGAAATGGAGTTCTTTGTCAGAATGGAAATGGAATGAAATTTCCCTCCTTCCAAATGAAACTTCTAAAGAGGAAATTTGGTAGCCCGGGAGAGCCGAGCCCAGGTTCCTGGCGCAGTCATCTACTGCTCTTTCCAGTCATGCACCGATCACGAAGCTGCTCTGGGTTCCTCCGGGTCCTTCTCAGATGCTCATTTCTGTCCTCGGAGATCTGCAACAGCAGATGCTTGACATGTCATTCTACAGCGAAGGATTCAGCCTCTTGTTCTCTAAGACTTGCTGTTTGTAACCTTCAGGCCTCTAGTCTCGAGACAGATGTGTGTCCTGTGGGTGGCCCTCTGTTCACCCTGCCCCCGCTGACAGGGTGGCGAGTCTCTGCGGGCTGCGGAGTGACGTGGGCTGGGCCTTCCTTGCTGGTGCTGCTTGGGGTCACGACTGGTCCCCACACGGCTTTCCCGCTGATACTCATGAAGATGCCAATTTGTATCTAATCTCTTATTCTCAATGGTGGTGTTTGTCTGCTGCTCTGTGTAGACAGATGCTATGGTTTTAGGCATCTGGGAAGTCATCAGACCAGGTTAGCGCACCAGCGCAGCCCTCTTACTGGTTATGCCACCTTGAGCCCACAGAGTGAGAGGCTAACGACCATATTGTAAGGTGTGGGAGAGTCGGTAATGGGAGACCATGACCATGACCACGTGTAGCGTCTGCAGCATCTTCTGTGCCCAGAGAATATCAGTTCCCCTTTCCAGAAACGGGACCGCGTCCTCAAGATGCAGACTGTGTGCTCTTCCCAGGTACTGATAACTCTTTGAAGCTGTAACTCAAAAAAGGAGGAGCAGGGGACCTTCTGCTATAATAAGATAGGTGTTTTCTTCCAAAAATATTTGTTATATAGGAACCAGACAATAAAACTAATAAAACTTTGAGGAAAAACATAGTTGGGGCATATATTTAAAACAATATACAACAATAATAATTCTCATAATAGTATAGACACAGTTTAGAAAACACATTCAATCCTAAAAATAAATACCCCAGGAACTCTGGGACTTCATACACCCATGCACACATGTGTGGGCATGTGCGTGTGTGGGTGTGTGTGTGTAAGTGTGTGATAGTAGCCTGGCGGGAGGAGGGGGATGGCAGGGTCAAGGCTGCTGAATGTGGAGATAAGGACAAAAAGCACAGTGATGAGGGGGAGAACTTCCCGCCAAGCGGTTGTGAGGCAGCATCTGGCTAGACTGAGGCAGGAGGAAGCCCTGGGGTGAGTGGGCCTTTGGACCCCATGTCCCGTCACAGGGTGCTTCGTTCAGCTGGGCGACTGTACTTGGCCTTCAGCGGTCATTCCTTATGGAGACAAAGCATTAACGTGCAGGGAAATTCACGTCCAAAACCGAGACCACTTCTATGTTGACATGACATTGTGCCCTGATTACATTTAGAATAACTTGCATTCCAGACTCTATGAAGCTCATTGCCCAACTGATAAATCAGCCTGTTTCTCTTCCTGCTAGATAAGAGCCTGAAATATGAAATTTTATCAAATTGTGGTTATATATAAAAAAAAAAAACCATAAAACTTACCATCTCAACCATTTTTTAACGTCCAGTTCGGCCCTGTTAAGTGTGTTCACATTGCCATGGAATGGATTTCTAGCAGCTTGCAGAATCGAAACTCTGGACCCATCAAACAGCATTTCCCCATTTGCCCCTGCCCCACCCCCAGTCCCTGATAACCATCATTCTACTTTCTGTTTCTACAAATTCTGGTACTTTAGAGACCTTATGTAAGTGGAATCAGACAGTCCTTTTATGACTAGCTTATTTCACTTAGTATAATGTGCTCAAGGTTCATCCCTGTGGTAGCATGTGACAGGTTTTATAAAACATGAGATGCTTCAAAGTATGTTATCTCACCCCAGATTAATTTGGGAAACTAGCTTGGGCTGGGGGTAGGAGGTGGGAGTATGAGGACATGCTTTCCTTGTATAATGAAGTAAGGATTCTTGTTGAGTTTAGTTCCCTGTCCTGTGACTCTCCCAGGTTATTTCTTTACGTCTCTGAGCATCAGTTAACTCTAAAAAGCAGACATTTTGTGCTGAAAGACAGGAATCAACAGGGAGCTCTGTCAGACATCACAGGACACAGTGTGTAAGAGGATATTTCCAATGCCTGAGAGGTTTTCCCAACTCAGACTGATGCGATTTCATTCCAGAGAGCTCAGAAGTACGCTCAGCAAGTCTTGCGAAAGGAGTGCCGACCCAAGTTCGCGAAGAAGTCCATGGCCCGGTTGTTTGAGCACAGGTACAGCCCGGACTTACCACCTTTCGTGAAGGAGGCCCCCAAGGTGAACGAAGCCGAGTACAAGTATGACCCGCCTTTTGGTTTCCGGAAGTTCTCCAGTCAAGTCCAGACCCTCTTGGAGATACTGCCTGAGCATGACCTGCCTGAACACTTGCGAGCCAAGAGCTGTAGGCGTTGTGTGGTTATTGGAAGTGGCGGAATCCTCCACGGACTAGCGCTGGGCCATGCCCTGAACCAGTTCGATGTCGTGATAAGGTACATGCACTCACCTCCAGGGTCCACCTCACTGCTGTTGGTTCGCGTCACACCAGCGACAGGGAGGGATGCAGGGAGCACCGCCAGTCCCTGCCCACAGGGTGCTTACTGCTTGAGAAATGATGGATGCCCCCAAAACATGAAATGATTGGATGCCCCACACTGTGCCACACTGACCCTAATTTGGCAGAACCTTTGCAGAGGAGGTGAGGTTTGGAAGGCTGGGTAGATTCAGGAGGAAGCTTGAGCTAGGCAGGACCAAGAGGGGGCGCACAGTGTGGGGGGTGAGTTGGTGGGATGCCTGGCTTTGGAGAGCAGGGCTGTGTATGGGTGCTCCCTGCAAGGCAGGGCTGGTGGGGACCTAGGAAGCACACGGTCTGAACTCCACTCATCCTAGATTCTTTCTGGTTTCGCTGGCTAAAAATTGTTTTCCTTATAAAAGGAAAATATGTTCATTCTTAAAGATTAAAAAAATCTAGAAAAAGGTAAGGAAGAAAATAACCCCTCGGAGCCCAGATAACCAACCATTATGAATTTGCTGTGTTTTTTCCACTTTTGTTCTATAGACGGACTAATGAGTACATTTTTTTTTAAAGATTTTATTTATTTATCTGACAGACAGAGATCACAAGTAGGCAGAGAGGCAGGCAGAGAGAAAGGAGGAAGCAGGCTCCCTGCTGAGCAGAGAGCCCGATGCGGGGCTCGATCCCAGGACCCTGGGATCATGACCTGAGCCGAAGGCAGAGGCTTTAACCCACTGAGCCACCCAGGCGCCCTAATGAGTACATTTATATTCTTATCAAATGGTTTGCTTTTTTAATATAATAATGAACAGTTTCTGAGGCCATTAAATAGTTCTTGGAAAATTAACTCTTCTAAGTGCTTAATATTCCTTTAAATGAGACTATCGTAAGCGATTCAGCAGTTCTCCTGTTGCGGGATATTTTGAATTTTTCAGTTTCTTTGTCATTGTGAAAATGCCTTACATAGCTCAAACTTATGTCTTCATCTCTGATTATTTCCTTGGAAATAATTCTAAGAATTCTTAGAATTGTTAGCTTAAAGATGCTTGAATGTTTTTAAGGCTCTTGAGATGTCATAATAAATTCTCCCTATCTGAAGGATGCGCCGAACCAGGAGTACAGTGCACGGTGGGTCTTCATCAGATTTACTGAGCCCGAGTGTGTGAGTTTGCCTGAAGGCAGGAAAGGCTAGGGCTGGGGGTTTCGAGGTTGTGGTTAACACACTCAGTGTGTGGGCCTGATGTGAGGCAGAGAAAGTGGAAATGGACACTAATGCATTTCCAAGGGGTATACTGAAAAAGTAAATTATGGGACTTTCTGGCAGCTTGCTGGTTAACATCAGAGGACAGCCAGATTTCTAGTCAGGGGGTGGGGGGTCTTAGGCATTAGTGGAACTGCTGTCAGAAATGGGAGTAGTTGGGGGAAATCTCTGGTTAGTGAGGGAGGATGACAAGATCCATTTCAGATATTTTGAGCCTAAACGTGGTGTGTTCACATAATGCCTTTGTCCCCAGTAGCTGTGATTTCAGGCGAGTTTCCTACCTGTCTTGGGCCTCTGTTTCCTCATCTGGAGGCAGTAACAGTACGCACCTTCTAACCTCACCATGAAGACAACATGAGTTCACAGATGTAAATCACTTAGAACTTAGTATAAAGCATTTAATGCTGGGCATAGGCTAATCGCTCAATAAATGGTAGCACCTATTTTTGGAGAATGTGTAGGAAGGTAGGGGGCACAAGAGGAGGGGCAGGGGCCGTAGGGTGTTTGTAGAAAGAACCAGACTGTGCTAAGAGCCAAGAGATGGAGGAAACGGGTAAGAGCCTGGTTTAAAGGCAAAAGGGTTGCGGTAGGCCCCAGTGGTCAGAAAGCAGGCATGGCGTGAGATGAGGGAGTAGGAGAGGGGTTGGGCTTTGAGGACTGTAAAGGTTGGGGTAAAGAAAGCGGTAACCGCTGCCTTGCACCAGATGCTTTCCATGGGCCAGATGCTGTGTCATATGCTTTAGAGCTTCTCATTCCTCCTTGAAGCCATCACTGTTAGTGTCACCAGTGAGGACGCCGAGGCACTAGAGGGCCCAGGGTCCAGGCCAGATGCCAGCCGTCCAGACGCATGGTCAGAGGGTTTCAGCACCTAATCCTGGGCCCCGTGCGAGCAGCTGAAAGGTCTGTGTGCAGGCAGACAGGGCCCTGTGCTCCCCCACCATGTGTGACTCATACAGGAAGAGAGGAGACAAACTGGGGGGGCCAACGGTGCACACTCTGGGCAAGAAGAGGGGTGTTGGGGGGGGAGGCAGGGGGCCCTGCGAAGCAGTGGGATTGGGTGCTTCGGGGAGGAGGCAGACAGGGTGAATGTGGGTGTGGAGCCTCACCCTGGCAGGAGGAGTGTTCCCAGCACGCCGGGAAGGCGCACACATGAGTGTATCTTTCCACTGTGTCGGCTTTATTCAGTCCTAGAGCAAAGTTAAATCATAGTCAGAAAGCAGGTTCAGAATTCCAAACTCAAATGACAGTTCACCATGTGATTAAACTTGGCTTTTGACAGAGCATACAGACAAGCCACAAGGTAAACAGAACACAAAAACAAGGTAAACAGAAGGGCACAGGGAGTGAAGGAACCAAATGCGAAGTCAGTCTGGGGCACGCGGTTGAGATAAGGCCTCGGTCACGTCCGGCTCAGCTCTGGGCACTTCCTCCTTCCGATGTTCCAGCAGGGAAGGCTCTTGGTTCTGCTCAGACATCAGTCAGGCGGAGCCTTCAGTGGCAGTTGCCTTTTTTAAGTGGTCAGGTAGAGTGGGGTCAGGCCTGAGGCGTCTGATAGTTTGCTGCCAAAGTCCTCCCCCTTTAAAGGGGTTAAATTCGTCTTGGGGCCCTGCAGACCACCTGTGGTTCTGCTCCTTAGCAGTCCCGGGGCGTCAGCTGACGCGGGTCCCGGCGATCTCTCCTAGCTGCTCTACCTTACCTACCCGCATCATTGCTAGACTCAGGGCCCTGCCTGACGTGAGAGACTCCACTTTGTTCTCTCCAAGGAGAGTGGAGCTGAGAGAGTGGGCAAGGGGCGGGAAGGTGGCCTGATGCCCAGTGGTGGTCCACATGGCACCAGACTGGGGAGTGTGGACTTCATACGTGGCCACTGGGAGGCCACTGAGTGCCGCGGACAGAGAAATGGTGGCTTAGCCTGATTATGAAGGAGAGTATCAGTTAAGAAGCTGCACGTTGTGAGGGAATAACTTTTAGGTTTGAAACAATTCCAAATTTAACAGAAAAGTTGCAGGAATAGTACAGAGACCCTCCCATTCACCCTTCCCGCCACATTCTCCAGCTGGTAACAACTTTATCACAGTGCTTTATGATTTTCTCTCTATCTATACTATTACCCTTTTCTGAACCCTTTGATAGTTAGCTGCAAGTATCAAGCCCCTTTACCCCTGAATAAATCCGTGTGCATTTCCCAAGAATAAGGACATTCTATTCTAGAACTGAAGAACCACAGAACAGTATGCGGAATTAGGAAATGAACACCAAGAAAATACAGGTTCTATATATGTACTCATATAATGTCCTTTATTTTAAAAAAGAGAAAGGGCGCCTGCTTGGCTCAGTTGTTGAGCCTCTGCCTTCGGCTCAGGTCATGATCCCAGGGTCCTGGGATTGAGTCCCACATCAGGCTCTCTGCTCAGCCAGAAGCCTGCTTCTCCCTCTCCCACTCCCTCTGCTTGTGTTCCCTCTCTCCCTGTGTCTCTCTCTCTGTCAAATAAATTAATTTAAAAAAATAATATTAAAATAAAAATTAAAAAGAAAAGAAAGGTGGGGGGGGATAACTGCCTCAGGGGCATGCCTTTCATTTGGTCTCATGTGTAATATCTTTTGATAATCCAGAGGTAGTTATCAGATCTAGAAGAAGGGGCAGTAGAATAGAGAAGAAAGCCGAGATCTAGGTGTGATAATACAGATGTGATAACACAAGTGTGATAATACAAGGGAAGAACCAAACAGACTGTGAGATTACTAAACTCTTTAACTAGGTGGAGTGTGGTGCTTTCAAAAGAATTCTTAGAATCTGCTCCAAAACTATGACACTGGGAAGAGCCTTTGTTGATCTAACAGTTTTAAGTGTCCCAAGTCCTTGCTCTAAGGATGCACCTGGGCCTGATGCCCTCCTTGGTCCCAACCCTGTCACTACAATTGTGGTTTGGGTCTGCCTCGCCTGGTTTCTCAGTTTGCTTTCTGATTGCCTTTCTGAAATTCTGGCAAGAACCCCTAATATCTGAGCACGGTGGGAAGCTTTCAAGGAAACATTACTGATGCCCAAAATATAATATGTTTGGGCTTAAAATGGCAGGATTATTTGGAATTGCTTGACATTCATAGAGGAGTTGTGGGCGTCCCTCAGGGACTCAAGGCTGCTGGGAGGGAGGCCTTACCCCCCAACCCACAGCTCACTCCCAGCACTATAGACATGGGGTGGGGGGGACTCAACGAAGGGATCTTGCACGATGTGATGAAGTAGTTGATGACTTGCTTTTTCATTTATCTTTGTCTTTTTTATTCAAATAGGTTAAACAGTGCACCAGTTGAAGGATATTCGGAGCATGTTGGTAATAAAACTACTATCAGGATGACTTATCCAGAGGGTGCACCACTGTCTGACCTTGAATATTATTCCAATGACTTGTTTGTTGCTGTTTTATTTAAGAGTGTTGACTTCAACTGGCTTCAAGCAATGGTAAAAAACGAAACCCTGGTAAGCACTAGAAATTCAGCTCTCCAGTGTTCCTTCGCAAAAAGTGGAGGGGTCTCTAACTGTAATTACAGACTTCTATTTTTAAACAAACACAGTGGAATGTATACAGTTGACCCCTGAACAGCATGGGTTTGAACTGCATGTGTCCACTAGTACACAGATGGTTTTTGATAAACACAGTGCAGTACTGTAAAGGCATTTTCTCTTCCTTTTGATTTTCTTAATAACGTTTTCCTTTTTCTAGCTTGCTTTATTGTAAGAATACAATATATAATACATACACAAAATATGTGTTAACTGTTTAGATTATCGGTAAGGCCTCTGGTTAGCAGTAGGCTACTAGTAGTTAAGTTTTTGGGGAGTTAGAAGTTCTCTGTGGATTTCAGCTACTCGGGGAGGAGATGGTGGTGCCCGTAATCCCCGTGTCATTCAAGGGTCAATTATACTTTTGTGTTGTCTTTTAAATAACTACTGCCTTTGTAGAAACCGTCAGTACTCCTTTTTGGGAACTACTTTCAGAATTTAAGATTAAGTCACATGGAAATTGTGATCATCACTTAATGGGAATATCAGGTTTTGGACCAAAATTCTTATTACTGCTCACCTACCTTGTTCACCAGGTTTGAATTTACATGTCTTTTGGCTAATCCAGAAATTACATTTACTGGGATGAATATAAACCATTATTGCGGATTTTCAAAAGGATATATGTAAAACCTCTAGGAATGTTCCCCAAGAGATTGTCTAAAAATGTTGTGCTGGCGGTCCCCTTGTTGGAGGAAATGCACAGAATTCTGGAGGGGCAGATGTTGAGGAAATGGCCTGCATGAACTTGGCCATATTCACTTTTGTTCCTTATAATGATTGATCATATTATTTTATGGCCACCCCACCATAATTCAGCATAATTGCTGAAACAAATTTCAGAGGTCAACTGTCACATTTATAGACGCACATAAAAACTAGCTTTCTGTAAAGTTAATAGGATATATTAGACTTTTCATATAAGCACCATCTGATGGAGAATTTCTGTCTGCAAAGCCTGATATAGCTTATCATGATCTTCTGGATTTTCCATTGGGTAGAAGTTGGTCTAGTTGGAAGATGAAGCACGTGGGAGGTGACTTGCAGTCAGTTACCAGGAGACTTCACAGAACTAGGAACTAGACCAAGTCAGCCGAGGGAGGATGCAGAGGTAGGGTCTGATCTAAGTGGGACACTCATGGCACTTAAATACCCTTAAATTAGATCTGTTCACCTGGTCTTCCTGGGGACACATGATCCTTTTCGGGATCATTCCCTGGGGAATATCTTCTCCAAACAAACCAGAGCTGGTTCTGCCCTTCCTCTTCTTGTCCAGTGCCACCTTCGTAAACCAGGTCCTTTGAGATTGCTCCTCTGAGTGGGGGCATCAGACGCGTCCGTCTCAGGGACTGTGCTGCGGAGTGCAGCCCCCCAGCCCACGTGGGGTCCCACCCACATCTCTGGGCTGCTTAGCAGGGGTGCATGCTCGCCTTCTGATGGCAGATAGCTTTATTCAGTCCCCCTAATGATTGCTTGCTTTCTTCCCTTAGCCATTTTGGGTGCGGCTCTTCTTTTGGAAGCAGGTGGCGGAAAAAATCCCACTGCAGCCGAAACACTTCAGGATTTTGAATCCAGTTATTATCAAAGAGACTGCCTTTGACATCCTTCAGTACTCGGAGCCCCAGTCAAGGTTCTGGGGCCGAGATAAGGTACTTTGTTGCAATGGAAAGTTAACTGTTCATCTCTGTGTTGGAAGGGAGGCCTCCGTACAAATTTCACGTAGGCTCAATTATATTCCCAGAAGCATCTCCTGGTGTAGAAACATAGTCAGTGATCACAGGCTCGGTGAGTGTTGGCTGTTCTGCATCTTGACTTCAGGACCCCTTTTACTTGGCTTCTCCCTTGGTGACTCATCTCTTCGTATAGTCCACATGTTAACATCTAGGTCACTGAGATACTATTTAAGGTGTTCTGACCCTGGGACTCCAGAGTGAAAGGCACTTTGGTGGTCTGGAAAGTTCTTTGCATTTTTAACTCTGGGCCGCTCAGGTCAGACTTGACATTTACCCTCACTTTAGAGGTGATGGTAAATAAAGTTTGCCCCCTAGAGCAGTGTTTTTCCGTTGATGCTTGGGTCCCATTCCAAACTTTCTATGTAACTGTGGTCTGTACTTTGGGATTTTCAAAGTCCCCTGGGCGGTTTTATTTTGCAGCCTAATTTGAGAACCTCTGTGCTCTCTGTAGTTCTTTCACTGCAATAGAAATTCTTTTCCTGCAGGGGGTGCGCCTGGGTGGCTCAATGGGTTAAAGCCTCTGCCTTCAGCTCAGGTCATGATCTCAGGGTCCTGGGATCGAGCCCCGAATCGAATCGGGCTGTCTGCTCAGCAGGGAGCCTGCTTTCCCCTCTCTCTCTCTGCCTGCCTCTCTGCCTACTTGTGATCTCTGTCTGTCAAATAAATAAATAAATAAATAAATATCTTTTTGAAAAAAAAAAAAAAGAAAGAAATTCTTTTCCTGCAAAGCCAGTGCTGATACCGGGAGGATGGCAATGCCTTTATTACTGGTTTCTTTATGAGTTGAATAGCTAAGCCTGTGTCTTTAAAAATAACTTTTTTAAAAGCAGTGGAAATCATCCTTAAACTTCTTATTTTTAAAGATTTTATTTATTTATTTGACAGAGATCACAAGTAGGCAGAAAGGTAGGCAGAGAGAGGGGGGGAAGCAGGCTCCCTGCCAAGCAGAGAGCCCGATGCAGGGCTTGATCCCAGGACCCTGGGATCATGACCTGAGCTGAAGGCAGAGGCCTTAACCCACTGAGCCACCCAGGTGCGCCCCCCCCTTCTTTTTTTTAATGCAGAGTTTAAACTCATGACCCTGAGATCAAGACCAGAGCTGAGATCAAACGTTGGGTACTAAACTGACTGAGGCCATCCCATTCTTAAACTTTTAAGCAAAATCTCTGTATATAAGGGAAAGCAAGGAATTTAGAAGTGGGGGCGGGGCACTTCTTACGTTGGGGGCCTGAGATATTGCGTAGCAGATACCTGGGGCTGGTCAGCATCACTATTTGCAGACACTGAATTAGACTCTTAGATGTGGTCAACCAGTAACCAGTTGACAGATTGGTAGGTTCTTCTGTTTTCCCAATACATCAAATTCTCTCTTTTTTTTAAGATTTTATTTATTTGAGAGAGAGAGCATGAGAGAAGAGGAGGAGCAGAGGGAGAGGGAGAAAGGGAGAAACAGGCTTCCTGCCAAACAGGGAGCCCAGTGTGGGACTCGATCCCAGGACCCTGAGATCATGAGCTGAGCCAAAGGCAGACGCTTAACCAACTGAGACACCCAGGTGCTCCCCCAGCCATGAATCAAATTCTAATTTAAAATGTTCTTTAAAACACCTGTGTAAATCTTGAAGCATTCTGTGCTTACTAGGAAAAACAAATCCCTAAATAGGCTCCTTGAAACAAAAACTAGTTCTTTGCACTGCTCTGGTAACAGCTAACTCCAGCTCTGGCTACAGCCTGAGGCTTGTCTGCCCAGCTCACTGGGAGCACAGCTGAAGCTCTTCCCTTAGCAGGCCACCATTTTTCTCAGGTGCTCTTCCCTCTCGGGGGCTCTCCTGCTGCTCTATCCATGGGGAGGCTGAGAGGGCCATGTAGGTTCTGCCCACTGCAGGAGCATGTCCAGGACCAGTGTTTCTGGTCAGGAGGTAGTGCTGTTTCCGTCTCAGAAGAGGGTGGCTCTGCCCCTCACCAGCAGCTGTTGGGGTGTGTGATTGGATTCATCATATAATACATTGCTTTATGGGGTGCCTGGGCGGCTCAGTGGGTTAAGCCTCTGCCTTCAGCCCAGGTCATGGTCTCAGGGTCCTGGGATCGAGCCCCATATCGGGCTCTTTGCTTAGCGGGGAACCTGCTTCCTCCCATCCTCTCTGCCTGCCTCTCTGCCTACTTGTGATCTCTCTCTCTCTGTGTCAAATAAAGAAATAAAATCTTTTAAAAAAAAAAGTTGCTTTGCTGCATTTCCCCACATGGGAGCACGTAGGATTCCCCCAGGACGTGAACTTACAACTTTGTTTTTTTTTTTTAAAGAAATTACTTTCCCCTAATTTTTTTTTAAATTTTATTTATTTATTTATTTGACAGGCAGAGATCACAAGTAGGCAGAGAGGGGCTCAATGCGGGGCTCCATGCGGGGCTCCATCCCAGGACCCTGAGATCATGACCTGAGCCGAAGACAGAGGCTTTAACCCACTGAGCCACCCAGGCGCCCATGAACTTACAACTTTTAATGTAACTCTTAACATCAATTACAACAAAACAGTTTTTTAAAAAAGAGGACTTTGGCAAGATTCTGAAGTTATAGAGAGTTTTCACTATCCTTAGATTTCTGTATCTTCTCAACTACTCTGTGTCTTTATTAAATTTCATAGTATTTTTTAAACATAAACAAATGCTCATTTGTGGTTTGTAGGTTGATTTTTATTTTTAAGAAATGAAATTAATTTTTTTAAAAGAGTTTATTTATTCATTTGAGAGAGAGAGGGAACGAGCAGTGGGGAGGGGCAAAGGCAGAAGGAGAAACAGGCTTCCTGCAGAGCAAGAAGCCCGATGTGGGGCTCGGTCCCAGGACCCTGGGATCATGACCTGAGCTGAAGGCAGACACAACCAACTGAGCCACCCAGGCGCCCTGTAGGTAGAGTTTTATTTTAAAAATAACCTTTAAAAAATTAGCAAATTGAATTACATGAAATATGAAGTTACTGAACAGCAAAAGATATCAGAAACAACACAAAATAAGCAGGGTAAGTTTTATCATATATACGATAGTAAATACTCCCAAAGTATAAGATCTTACTAAATCAAAAAGAAAAGCTGGGCCAATGGAAAAAAAATGGGGAAAAGATACAAACAGACATTTCACAAAAGAAGAAATTAATACAGCCAAGAAATACATGATAAAATGTTCAACGTTGGCAGGAATTAAATAAAAGTAAATTAGAGCCACAGTAACATTTTCCCCTATTTTCTTAGCAAAGATTTAAGGGCTAGGTAATGTCCTTGCTTGGCAGGAATACAGGTAGAATTATAAATTGGAGGGTAGTTTGGCAGTACTTATCAGCTTTAAATGTGAATGTGAACAGTTTTGACCCAGCAATTTTACTCTAAAAATGTTATCATAAGAAAATTAAAGGGACACCTGGCTGGCTCAGGCAGTGAGCGTGTGACTCTTGGTCTTGGGGTTGTGAGTTTGAACCCCACATTTGGGTGTACAGATTACTTAAAAATAAAATCTTTAAAAAAGAGATAAAAGCAAAATCTACAAAGGTGGGTATTGTAGTACGTTCACCATAATGTTAACCGCAAAGGACTGAAAATGGCCTGACCTTTTCCCATTAGGGGGTGATTTAAACGTATTGTGTATAGCTGATGCAGTATTGTGTGAGTGTTAAGGATGCAGGAAAACGAATGGGTAAGAAAACACCTCCATACTGTAATAAACAAGAAAATCAAGTTACCGAGCATGTATACTGTCCCATTTTTGTTTAAAAGTAAAAATATGTGTATAGAGATGCATAGAGAAAAGCTTGGAAATAAACAGCGGACGGGGCTGGCGTTGATGCACACGGCTTTCCAGCAGGGAGGGAGGTCTGGTGGATGAGGGGGTGTGATCCTAGGGGGTCCGTTCTGGAAAGAACATGCTCTGAGCGGTTCTTCATGGCTTCTGAGCTGCTCTCCATACACGGCCCCTCTGTGCGGCTGGTTTCACGTACTCCTTCTATAAACACTGATTGAGTTTTCCCGATGGGCCAGGTACAGAGCCGGCCACAGGTAAGAGAGGACACTGCTGTAGGGTCCTGTGGCTAAACAGGAAGACATCTTCCTTTGGGTTAATTTCTCTTGTCTTTAGCAACTGTTGAGCTTCTTTTAACGAGTGATGCAGATGCCACACATCAAGGAGCAGAAGGTGGCTTTGAATAAATGAGTTCCGTAGAGCTTCCTTAATCCATTTAAACTATCAACTCTGAAGGGTTCACTGTTGTTCCAATTGACGGAAAAGGAGAGTTGTTTCTGGAAGCCACAGACTCAAGTAGGATGAACAAAGTGGGTACATTTACACATGAAAGACTGTGCAACCGAGTGTCATGGTAGGTAACCGGTGCCCTTCAGGGAGTGCTTTGACTGCTCTAGGGCCTTCTGTACTTCTCTCTGCCCTGTGTACCGATTTTGCCCAAGACTGGGACAGAGATCCAGAAAGCACCATTCCAGATTGGCAAGGGGCAAGATAGCAGATGTAAGGGAGGGAGTGGTGATATCAGAATCCACAACGTTCAGACATTTGGCACATTAAGCTACCGTCAGTAGGATACATTTTAGAAGGAACAAATATGGAAACCCTTCATTTGGGCCTAAAAATTGCCCACACAGAGGGTGGGCAGAAACTGGCTTAGCAGCTGTCTATGTGAAAATGGCCTAGAAGCGTTATTTGCCAGAAAAGCAAAGGAGGGCCTTCGGTGGGATGTAGTTTCAGGTGAGAAGTCTTCGCTGGCGGAAGCGGAAGCTGCTCTGTTCTCAGGCAGAGACCGTCCACAGGAGCCAGCAAGGAAGGGCCGGCCTCCAGAAACAGGTCCCAAGAAGGATGGGAGACAGTCCTGTGGACTTTCCTAGTTCCAGAGCAAAACTTATAGATACTCACCGTGTCAGAAAGGAAATGGACTTGCTTCGCAGTTCTGGTCATCACGTATTAGACCAGGAGGTAGAAGTCTTACAAAGAACACGTTTTTGTTTGGTGCAAGAGGACCTGCCAGGCAACATCTCGGTGGTGTGTTCAAAGATTTTCACATCACAGACCACGTTACAGTCCAGATTCAGACTTCAGGATTCTGTGATTAATGAAACTGTGCGCTGTATTAAATGGCAGCCTCCTGGCAGTGTCTGTGACTGACAGAGCATGCGTGCCACTTGGAAACCAGTGAATGGCCCTAAGCCTTGTCTTTTCCTCTTTTTCAGAATGTGCCCACCATTGGTGTCATTGCTGTCGTCCTAGCCACGCACCTGTGTGATGAAGTCAGCTTGGCAGGCTTTGGATATGACCTCAATCAACCCAAAACACCTTTGCACTACTTTGACAATCTCTGCATGGCTGCCATGAACTTTCAAACCATGCATAATGTGACAACGGAGACCAGATTCCTCGTCAGGCTGGTCAAAGAGGGTGTGGTGGAGGATCTCAGCGGAGGCATCCATTGTGAATTCTGAGCACAAACAAACCTCATCTGACAATGCAGCTCCGACTCTGAAGGCTGGTTTTCAGAGCCTTCTCCATGACTGCATCCTGCAAATCCTTTGAAGTGCAGCTGGTGTTTTTAACTTTTAATTTAAAAAAAATGATAAGTTTCACTCTTCCCACTCTGTCCCCACTATTTATTTGAGGTCAGTGTTTTTGCACAACATTTTGTAAGATAATTTTGAGAACTGACTTGGAAAGATTTTTCAAAGAGACTTGTATGTAATGATGTTTTATTGTGTTTTAAGAATGTTATTTAATTTGTAAAAACTCTGTCCGTGTCTACTGCACATAGAATACCAGGTAACTGAGTGGAAGGAGAATGGAGGTCACTCGTTCGATGAGAGCCCTGAATGCCAGATTCTGATTCCCTGTCACTGTTTGGCGGGACGCATGTCCGAGGCGCTTCCGGGATGACGTGCTCAGTAGCTAAACCATGGGTACTAGGTTAGCCGTGCTGCTGCATGAGGCCTGGGCAGGTTGGAGAAGTCCCCGGCCCCTCTCTGTTGGTCTGCCTTCTGCCTTCCCCTGCCATCCACCAGAGGAGCTGTCCTAGCTGTCCCTGGCCGGGGAGGGACACAGAAGACATTTTCTGCATTTTCAGAATATGCGAAGCCACCGTGGGCTACAGAAGCAACTCTCTCCCCTGAAATGATGCCAGCTCTTGAATTTCCTGAGAGGTTTTTTTTGTTTTGTTTTGTTTTTTACTGCCCTTCCAAAGCACTTAAATGTTAATCGGTGGCTTATAAAATTTAGCACACAATCTCTGTTCTCCAGAGTTGTAGAAGGATAAACCCTTTCCAAGAATAGTCACATTTTCTGAAACACTGAAATAAAATACTCCCAGTGTTATAAATTGCCTATTTAAAAAAAAAAAAAGTTTTTTTTAAAAATGCCTACCTGGCAGTGTGTATCAGGTAGTGTGCAGGTCAAAAAAAAAAAAGAATAAAAGCTTTTGAGGAGCTCTCATAGTCTACTTAATTTGAGCACTTAAAAAAAAAAAAGAAAAGTCTGTAATCTCCCCGAAATGTCCTTGGATGCTGCTAGGTGGAGACGTCAGTGGGGGATGCCTGCAGGGAGCGACAGCGGATGGTGCCTCATCTTGCCAGGGGGCCGCACTCCAGACAGCTGGTGAGGGACTCTTGGAGAGACATCAAGTGCCAGTAGCTTCCTTCGGAACACAGGCTCGTTCCAGCTTCTGTCTTGGTTATCCGAGGGTCAGCAGCTACTTTGCTCCCGCCTTGCCCTGTCCAGTTCTCACCTGCGTTCACCACGTCTGTGGTCCTGGTCCCCGGCAGCTCTGCTGTCTTCAGCATCTGCCCCCCTCTCCCAGCACACACAGGGTGGGGAGCCCATCACAGCGCACACAGGGGCCCTTGGATCTCTGGGGCCCTGGGGTCAAGCTCAGAGTCTCCGGCATCACCAAATAGTATTTCTCTGGATTGGTGACTTCACATTTTCTATGGATTTTGCTTTCTGTTTTATAAAATACTGTTTCAAAGAAAATGCTTGGAAATGTTCGCCAGCTAAGTGACAGAGTTGAAACTTGAGACTCGGGAAGATAGTCTGTGGCTGTCTGTGACTCAGGGAAGGCCAGCCCTTCCCCGGCCCAGCCCTCAGCTCCAGCCCCTCGTCTTTCAGGGTCTACTTGAAACCTGAAAAAAAAAATTTTTTTTAAACAGTTTGACCGAAGCCAGGGTTTGAACTTCCTTAGACAGCTTCCCCGTGGGCTCACATGGACCCAGGTGCCACGCCGTGCTGGGCCGCTGTAAAGTGTGTGGCTCCAGGCCCGGCACCCAGCAGCTTCCAGCCTGTGTCAGGCCTGGGCTTCTGCCCACCCTTCCTCTGTACATCCCTTGTTGCATCCTTACATGGCTTTTCTCAGGCCTCTCGCCTTTGAATTCCTAGCAGGGAGGAGGTGCCCAAAGTGCATAAAAAGGCATACTTTTCTCAGAGACCTTTCGTGGCGTCCACCAGCTGGTGGGAGTTGGTCAGAGACCATCTTCAAGAACTTTGAGCACTTTGGCAGCTGTGTGTTAGAAGCGTCTCCTAGGCTTTGCAGTTCCTCCTCCTTTACCCCACCCCCCACACACTCGCCCTTTGGGAACCCACCTCTAGGTGCTTCCGGATGTCACAGGTGGAACTCCAATAGCAGGCTTCATGTCGCCCTCTGACTTCGTAGGTGCACGCACATCCCTCTCACGTTGCTGTGGTCCTTGATTTTGAGGCAACTGAGGATAGCTTCCACATGTTCCGTATTTTAACATACATCTTACCAGAACTTTGGGCCACAGAAAATTTCAGTGAGTTGTATGGTTTGGGTTTGTCTTTTTTCTTTTTCTCTCCTACAGAGAGCCGATTGTCTCCAGAAACCTAGGCCGACTTTAGGAAAATGCCTGTGGACTGGTTGAGTATCTCCCTGTGACATGGGTCACATTTTTAGGCAAAGCTGAATTGGATTTTCTAGACAACCTCATGCATTCTAGGTATTCCCCTTCCTTTCCTCATGGCTCCTTTGTGTGGCACGGGGGCTTTCATTTCCCAAGAATATATCGATAAGGCAGTGGCAATATCTATTTTCTCAGATTTGGGGGATATCATCGTTCGCTGGGCCCATTAGTTGAAATAAGTTGTCAGACCAGCTTCTTGACTCAACGGCTCGTGTTGAACAGGGATGAGCTCAGTGTAGTTTGCGTGGCTGACACAGAGGCTCAGTTGTAAAAGAAAAAAGTCATCATGCCCCAGTCTCCTCAGGATATCGAAGATTTCTAAAACCAAGGACCACTTCATTGTGGCTGTATTCCAACCCCAGTGCTCTGGGACTTGATTATCAAAGGGATTGTTGACTTGGCCTTGTTACTGTCTCAAGAGACCCTTTTAGACCAGCATCACAGGAAGATTAAGAAATGGCGACTTATTCTCCTCCTTGGCAGGTTTACAGCACCTGAGTGTGGTCTACCTTTTCATCTTTTCTCTGGGACCCTTCAATAAAATCCATTGAGAAGGAAGAAAAGGACTAGTTCCTGTGAGTTAACAGAGTTGCCCCTGGAATGCAGTGAGTTTTTAGTAAGCTTGCAGAGCCAGCAGGAACCGAGTGACACCCCGCCTCCCTTCCATTCACACGCGGTAACAAAATGCTTCTCTCAAACAAAGGAGCCTGTGTTTGGTGCCATGGGACCAATGCCTTCTCCCCAGGCACTGACCCTCCATGAGGGCACGCCCAGATGACCACACACTCGCCTTGCAGACTGTAGCACAAAGGACAAAGGGGAGCTGGTCCCAGGACACAGAGCACCAGAATACACATCTTTCTCTGTCCTTCCCCACTTCCCAAGGTCATCGTAGGCCACGTGGATTTGTGTGCTCAAAACATGGTATTTATCTCCCTTTACCTACAACCAACACTCAATATAAGACTGAAGTAAATTGGGCAGGAGAACTATTCATTAAATGTACACTCACATGTCACGGACTAGAAATTAACATCCCCCCACAAAGGAAATTGCAGTCTTGGTAGTTCAGCTTTCATTATAGAAATGATTAGATTTGACCAATTCCCAATATTAAATTTCAATCCACTGAGCAGAGAAGAAAAGCATCTATCTTTAGAGGGCTACAGTAGAACAAAAAGTAAAGGCTATGAAATTTGGCTCTAACTTTTTATAAAAGCAGATCTCTCCAGTGAGCTGTGTCAGTGAAACATGTCGGAAGGGAGACAAGTTTACAAATTTCCTCTGGAAAAAAGGGGGCTGTCAGGTTTTGAGTTGGCCTTTGTGTGCCTAGAAAAGGAGTGAAGTGAATTGTCAGAAAATGCAAACATAAAAAATCGAATTTTCACTAGATACCCCACAGAAGCAATGCTCGTAACGGATTATACACCAGAAATTTGGTAATTTCTAAAAGCAATATATTTCACTCTCCTGTTACCTGACTTAGTTTTTTTAACTTCTTGAAGAAAATTGGTTCCAAGAAAAATGGATATTTAAAACAATGAGTTCATTTAAAATGTTGATTAGGTCCTTGACAGGAAAGACCATGCTACACTACCAGGCAGTGACAACCAGGCAGTGACATGAATGGGACAGATGACAGAGGACAGCATGGCAGTGAGGGCCAGTTGAAGGCGATTAGGGACAAGAGTCAGATGCAAAAGTCGTTTTGAATGGGCTGGTTAACATATCAAGATATCCTATCAGCCTGGCTCATTTCGGTTGGGAAGAAACTGACTATCAGCTCTAAAGCAATGAGAATTCAAGAGAACCTCTGTAATTAAGGAATAAACTCTTTAGAGACAAAATTTTATACTTTATTCCATCCATAGCACCTATAACAAGGCCTTGCCTATTCTAGAACACAGGTAACTAAAGCGGTAAATGAACACATCACTTTTTTTTATATGTAATTGTCTTAGTGACTTAAATGGATCTTAAAAGATTATGCCAGAAGCTGAATAGGCCTGCTTAGTGGCTATACACATATCCATACATTGCGGAAAACCAACTTATTGCTGAGGCTTCCAAAATAGGTGTGTGCCCTATCTTTTCAAAGACGGGCTGTATTGTTGTGACTGATCGTAAGAAGTTTATGGAGATCTTCATCTCCGTTTCTGACATACCACTCCCCAGACCCTTGGAATTTCCCAAGTCTTGAGAATGATTATGATGTTTTGTGTTATGTTAATGAGATGCCTTTTGGAAAGCACCTGAGAATGGGGACACCAGAGGAAGCAACCAAGTGATTTCCGTGCCACCCACCCTCCCACCGCCCCCCCAACCCCAGACCTCTGGGGAATAGAGAGGGGCTAAAAATTACAATCGTTCACCAATGGTCAACGACTTAATCAACCATGCCCATGTAATGAAGCCTCTGCAAACCCCCGAAAGGATGGGGTTCAGAGAGCTTCTGAGCTGACAAACACATGGAGACTGGGGAGAGTGGTTCACCTAGAGAGGACATGGAAAATCCCAGCCCTGTCCCCCCAAACCCTGCCCAATGCATCTCTTCCATCTGGGTCTTCCTGAGTTCTATCCTTTTATAATAAACCAGTCATCTAGTAAGTAAAATGTTTGAGTTCTGTAAGGTGCTCTAGTAAACTAGTCAACCGGAGGAGGGGCCCTTGGAGATCTCTGATTTATTGGTCGGCTGATCAGAAGTAGAGATAACCACCAGGGCTTGGCACTTGGCATCCTGAATTGGAGGGATTCACTGGAACCTCCAATTTGTTAGCCAGTTAGGTGGAAGCCCAGGTGACAATCTGAGCTTGGGACTGGTGTCACAAGTGGAGAGGACGCTTGTAGGACTGAACCCTCAAGACCTCTGGGATCTGAGGCTGTCTTCCGTTGGATGGTGTCAGACCGGAGTTGAATTCTCGCACACCCTGCCAGGGCTGGAGCGTTGCCTGTTGGAGGTGTGGGGCATTGAATTTGGATGCTCAGAACACAAAAGACCTGCCAAAGTGTATCAAAGTGTGGATGTAGGGGTTGGTGTTTCACATTGTAATAGGGAAGGTCTTGTGTCAAAGGGTTTATGTTTTGTAGTCAAGGCAGTCAGTTTATTATATAGAATTTGGAAACTAAGATAATATACCTCCATTGTATATATGTACATATTTGTCTGCCTTTTTTGTTGTTGTTATACATCATTTGCTCGATAAAGCCTACTTTAAAAAGACATAATTACCAAAGATCTGATCATTTTGAGTTATGTGCTCTTGTCTTTAAAATAATGGTGGACAAAAGACTTCCTGACTGAGGCTTTGCTCTGGAGTGGTTTGCTCTTCCAGTGTGATGTTCGTATGAAGAGTGACTGAGATTCAACACACACACACACCCCCCCCCCAAACAAGCAAAATTAGATTCTAGTCCAAACTAAGAGTCTTGTCCTAAAATGAAAGGTTGAGTGGAATGTTACAGTCATGGCCTTTCCCTCTCCATCTTTTGCCTGTGGCTCATCTATGTCACTTTACAAGCTTGACCTCAATTTAAGAACATGAGTGCATTGCAAACCCTGGGGGTGAGCTGAGGAGAGGTCAGAAGGGACAGGCCCCCATCTTTTGCCAACCTCACATCCTCTCCCCACCCAGCCACCACTAGGCACACAGGCGATTGACAGGGAATGAGGAAATGTCCAGTACAAACCCTGGCTTCACAGACGAACGTCTCCTGTAGGCTTCATCCACACTGACTGGGCACCCCTCATCTGGAAGGGGTAGGAGGTCTCAGTTCCACCTGTCCTGTTCAATTAACAGGTCAAATGACCTGATTCTTACTTTGGACAATATAATCACCATACTTATTATTTTACATACTTATTCCTAGAGACCTATCTTGTGCTTCTTAAAAGTGTATATCTCAGGACATTTGGAGCCACTTTTAGAAGGGGTGACTTCTGACCACTTTCATCTCAGCATGCAGCTACATCAAAGTCTTTCCAGAATCTTCCCCAGGTCTCTCTTCATAAAAAGCCAATCCTGATTTTCTTCCCTGCTCCCTTCTCTCTGTCCATCTCCACCCCATGCTTATGTCCTGTATTGAACAATTATTTGGCTTTCCTCCAGCTAGAAAGAATCTTCCCTTTCAGGAAGACAACAAAAATTGAGCTGACAATCAAAGAGATTCTGGCCAGGGCCAGGGAGCAAAGACCACCACCTCATTTCTACTTGTCAGATGTCATAATTTCCTGCAGAAATGAAGGACGGTCCAGTTTTTGTTGTCTAATTTTGAACACTCCTAAAATAAGATTTTAAGTATTATTTAAAATTGAAATACGAAATAGAAGAAGAGCTTATTTAGATCATTTTTTCTTTTCTTCAGCCTTTTTGAAGTCTTCACATAGTAGAGACATGATCTCCTTTACGTCACAAATTTGTATTTATTTTTTTTAAAAGATTTTATTTATTTATTTGACAGAGAGAGATCACAATTAGGCAGAGAGGCAGGCAGAGAGAGAGAAGGAAGCAGGCTCCCGGCTGAGCAGAGAGCCCGATGCGGGGCTCGATCCCAGGACCCTGAGATCATGACCTGAGCCGAAGGCAGAGGCTTTAACCCACTGAGCCACCCAGGCACCCCCACAAATTTGTATTTAAGTAGCCCTTTGGCCCTCCTGCCTATGCCTTAGAAAAATACAAAACCTCTATTCAGACCCATGGATCCTACTTTGTTACAAGAGAACAAGGAGAGGAAAATATTTTGAAGAGTTCATCCTATGAACAAGCGGCCCCAGGTTGGTGTATCCTCAGGTATGGTATGGTGGGGTTCTTGTCTACCATCAGCTTTGTGGGTCCCTCTCTGTTGCTGTCATTGTCTGGTTCCAGGGTCTGTTGTCCCCACTCTGGGAGAGCTCGGACCAGGTCAGAACAGAGGCCATGCTGAGATCTACCTGCTCCAGATACACCCCCACATTTTCCAAAACTTGCAACTGAAATAGAATCCAATGGTTGCTTTATTTTCAAATGCACTGAAATCTACCAGGTCTTAGGATATGGAAGTAAAACTAACAGCGGATGGCCCTTGGGGCGGCCACGTGGTTCTGCAGCTCTGGCTGACCATTCTGTCCTGAACACCATTTGTTCAGATCCTGGAACAGTGGCTGCTCTGTGCACCATGCCCAAGAGACATTCTCAGCTGTATCTTAGTACCCAGCAAGGGTGTCCTAAAGATACTGCTCTGTGCCACCTAGCCCCAGCTTCCCGCCTGCTCTGTCACCACGGTCCCCTTCATGTCTATAAGCCTTCTGAGAGCCATAGCTGGACCCTGATGGACAGGCTGCAAACCAAATGGACCTTGTCCTACAGCTCTGGAGTTCTATCTAGAGGGGAAGACTTTTTAAAGAAGTAAATGTGACAAAGGCACATTTTAAAGCAAAGGGTAAGGGCACCAGATGAGGGAAGTCAACCTGATACCAAAGCCATGATGGGCAGAACAAGGCAAGGAAGAGAGTTCCTGGCAGAGTGAACAGATTTGCCAAGATGTGGAGACGACCCAACACAACAACTTTATCAGACCAAATCCAAAAGACAAGTAGAGGCTCAGGGTGCAGCTTCTAGAGGCCAGGCTAAAATGACCATCAGGGTAAAGAGCATTTTGGAGCCACTAGGTATGTTAATGGGAGTGACTGGATCCAACTTATGCTGAAAAACATCATTGTGGCTGCAGGGGGAAAGAGGATGAGGGGTGTGGTGGGTGGGGGGACTGGAGACAGAGAAAGGATGGGAAAACCCAGGGAGGTGACTTCACCATGGACTAGACAGAAAAGTGGGTGATGCTGGAGTTCTGGGCCTGGTGGGCCTCATGACCCAGGATTCTGCCAGCCCCTTTTCTAGATCTGTCTCTGGGGTGTGACAGCAGAGAGCCAGGGACAGGAACCAGGAGGCTGGGAGGTAAGCCTGCCTCTGCTACAACAGCCATATATGCCTTGCGACAAGTCACAGCCCCTCTCTGGGCTTCTCATCTGTTAAACAGGGCATTCGTGGGGGCCCTGCACGCCATTAATTTCTCTTTAACGAAAACTGCCAACCCCAGAATGTGTGGCCGTTACTGTGGACCACAGCGCCACCTAGTGTCTGTGAGGTGTGTGCACAGCTCTCATCTCTGGGCTTCTAGGCGAGCCCCTGGGGCAAAGGGTGGAGCGCGTGCTCAGAAGTCTGGCCTGGGGCTCCTCCGCCCGGTTAGCTGCGGGGGCGCTTCCCGTCTTCCTGCACTCTCTCACCACTTCTCCGGCGTCCCTTCCTCCTCCCACGCTTCTGCCCTCCATCCCTTCTTCTGTCCCCTTCTCACTGTGATCTCTTCCGGCGAGATCATCCGTTCCCATGGCTCTGATGCTACCTCTTTTTATTCCGTTCCCAGGTCTGCAGTGGGACCTCCCTCTCAAGCCTCCAGTATGTCCTTCAGGATGTTACCTTCTCCCTGGCTGCCAGGCTAAGCCTGGACCTCACACTCGGGGGCTGAAAATATTGTCCTAACACTGAAGCTCTTCCACTGACCAGTTTCCTTTCTGATGGGCGGTACCTCACAGGTGCCATGACTCGGTCCTGTCCAGGGCAGGCCAGGTGGACTGTCCCTCTGCGGTGTCTCTTCCATCCAACTTTGTCAATTCTAAAATGGATGGTTTGGAAGACGGAGGTTCTGGGAGGCAACGGAGCTCCTACAGACCCTGCAGAGCCCACACACTGCCTTGACACTTTCCTGATCTGCAGGTCTCTGCCTACCCACAGCCCCTGACTCCTCCGCCTGTCATCAGTAAAAAACCCACCTTGGGTTTTCTCTTTACGGTACAAATCACACATGTCCACTGGAGATCCATTTCAACACACATAGTCTCAGAAAGACAAAAATTTGAAAATTAAAATCGATCATGTTCCCATCCAGAGGTACGCACTATTAAGAGTTTAAGATATGTTCCCCAGGGTATTTTTTTCTACACATACGCATACATAAATGATGACAGATTGATTAGATTTTATGGATGGAATCATATAAACCATACTTCTCTGTAATAATCTCCCCTACCATTTTTTTTAAAAGATTTTATTTATTTATTTGACACACACAGACAAAGACAGTGAGAGAGGGGATACTAGCAGGGGGAGTGGGAGAGGGAGAAGCAGGCTTCCCGCAGAGCAGGACCCTGGGATCATGACCTGAGCCGAAGGTACACGCTTAATGACTGAACCAACCAGGCGTCCCTTCCCCCACCTTTAATAATGTTAATTCTTATAGCTCTACCTCATCCTTTTTATGGCCATGTTTGAATACACCACAATTTATTAAACCACCCTCTCCAGAAAGGATAAAGTTGTTTAAATTTTAATATTATTAATAATATATATTTGAATTCTTGTTCAGTAATTTCCTTGGGATAAGTTCCTCGAAATAGGATCATTGAGTCAAAGGGACACACTTTTTTTTTTTTAAAGATTTTATTTATTTATTTGACAGACAGAAATCACAAGTAGGCAGAGAAGCAGGTAGAGAGGAAAGGGGAAACAGGCTCCCCACTGAGCAGAGAGCCTGGTGTGGGGCTTGATCCCAAGACCCTGAGATCATGACCTGAGCCAAAGGCAGAGGCTTAACTCACTGAGCCACCCAGGTGCCCCAGGGACACACATTTTTTAAAAATCCTGGTGTGCATTGACAAACTGCTTTCCAAAAGAGTGTCACTAATTTATACTCCCCTCAACCATGTGGGAAAATGTCCGTTTACACATGGCCTTGAGAATCCTGAGCATTGTTCTCTTTTTTGACAATGTGATAAAAAACAATGTTATTTTGAAATGAATATCTTTGACTGCTAGAGAAGCTCCATATTTTTCTGTCAATTGGCCATTTGTATTTTTTCTAAAGTAAATTGCCTGTTGCTCTTTGCACATTTTTCTGTGGGGCATGTTCCTTTTTTCTAATAATTTCACAAGAATTCTTTATATGTTTAAAAAAAGTTTGGTTCCATTTCCAAGCTGAAAGCACGGGGAACAGCACAGAGCTCCTCCCCAGGGACACAGAGATGCTAATACTGTTAAAAAAAAAAAAAAAAGAGGGGCGCCTGGGTGGCTCAGGCTTTAACCTCTGCCTTCAATTCAGGTCATGATCCCAGGGTGTTGGGATCGAGCCCCACATCAGGCTCTCTGCTCAGCAGGAAGCCTGCTTCTCCCTCTCTCTTTCTGCCTGACTCTCTGCCTACTTGTGATCTCTCCCTGCCAAATAAATAAATAAAATCTTAAAAAAAAAAAAAAAGAAAGAAAGAAAAGAAAAAAAGCTTAAATATCTGGAAACTATTCTAAGAACTTATAATGAAGGGATATTTTTTCAAGAAAATCTGCTAAAACTTGGTAAGAACAGCAAGAGTATTTGAGCCACCACCCCCTTCCTCCTTCCCCACCCCCAACCATCTCCTCTTGATGGATGCTCCATTTCAGGTAGTGTGGCCAAGAAGACAAGCTTAATCTCCCCTCAGCAGCTGATTAAGAGCTATTTTATCTCACCAGTAGGGACAGGTCATCAGCATTTCTCATCCGCTTCAACTCTAGATTAAAGAGGTGAGTGTAGCCAAGGGATTGGGGATTCCTTTCTTCTATCCAACCCCTAGCCATATGATGGAGGCTGTACCCTGGACATGACAGGCCAAGAATACTGAGACCCCAATCATCCTCACCCCAGCTCACTCATTCCATGATGAGGTTTCATGACAGGCTGACAGAATTGAGGGGAGATATTGACAATTAAACAATAATAGACTTCAAGACCCCACTTTTGATCTTGTATAGAACAACTGGGCAGAAGATTTCCATATGCAGCAGAATGAAGTTAGAGCCCTACCTGACACTACGCACAAAACCCACTCAAAATGGATCAATGGCCTAAATATAAGAGCTAAAACAACAAAACCTATAGGAGAAAACATGAGGATAAATCTTTTGACCTTGGATTTGACATTGGCTTCTTAGATAAGACATCAAATGCATGAGCAACAAAAGAAAAAAAAAGGATAAACTGGATATGATCATAAATTAACTTATGTTTCAAAGGACACTATCAAGAAAGTGAGAAGACAACCTACAGGATAGGAGGACGTTTTTACAAATATATATGCAATATTTTACATTTATGTGAATGTAAATACATTTACATTTATTCAACATTTTACAAATATATATTCAATAATAGACTTACAGCTAGAGTATGTAAAGAATGATTACAACTCAGTAATAAAAAGACAAATAGCCCAATTTTAAAAAGGGCAAAAGGATCTGAATAGACCTTTCTCTAAAGAGGATATACAAATGGCCAATAAACATATGAAGAAATGCTTGATAGCACCAGCCATCAGAAAAATGCAGATCAAGGGCACCTGGGTGGCTCAGTGGGTTAAAGCCTCTGCCTTCGGCTCAGGTCATGATCTCAGGGTGCTGGGATCGAGCCCCACATCGGGTTCTCTGCCCTGCAGAGAGCCTGCTTCCTCCTCTCTCTCTGCCTGCCTGTCTGCCTACTTGTGATTTTTGTCTACCAAATAAATAAATGAATCTTTAAAAAAAAATGCAGATCAAAACCAGGATGAGATGTCTCTTCACACCCACTAGGATGACTGTAACAACAACAACAACAACAATTTAATTATTATTAATTAATAATAATTAATAAATTATTAATTATAATTATGTGATAATTAATAATAAAATTATTATTATTACAAAGATAATGAGTATTGGCAAGGATGGAGATCAATTGGAACCCTCATGGCTGGTATAAGTATAAAATGGTGCAGCCATTTTGGATAACAGTCAGGCAGGTCCTCAAATGGTTACACAAAGAGTTACCATATGACCCAGCAGTTTCATTCCAAGTGCATATGCAAGAGGAATGAAAACATAAGTCCGCACAAAAACCTCTACGTGGATGTTCATAGCAGCATTATTCATGTCAGCCAAAACATGGAAACAACCCAACTTCTAGCAGCCAATGAACAGATGAATAACTTGTGGCATAGCCATACGCTAGAATATTATTTAGCCACAAATAGGAATGAGGAACGAGTTAGTGATACAACATGGGTGGACCTTGAAAACTGACTAGGAGAAGCCAGTCTAAAAGGATCATATAGTCTATGACTCAATTTATATGAAATGTGTAGGTAGGCAAATCGATAGAGACAAAAAGTAGATTAATGGTTGCCTGGAGTTGGGACGATAGGGAGGGATTGGGAAGTGATGGCTCAGGGGGGCTAGGTTTTATGCTTTGAGTGATGAAAATGTTCTACAATTAATTATGGTAATGAATGAATACACAAGTCTATGAATATACTAAACACTACTGAATTGTACACTTCAAATAGATGAATATAATATGGCCTATGAATTAAACCTCAAGCCATTAAATAGTCTTACTCATATTTTCTTTTTTTTTTTAAGATCTTATTTATTTATTTAACAGAGAGAGAGAGAGAGAGAGATCACAAGTAGGCAGAGAGGCAGGCAGAGAGAGAGGGGGAAGCAGGCTCCCTGCCAAGTAGAGAGCCCAACTCGGGGCTCGATCCCAGGACCCTGAGATAATGACCTGAGCCAAAGGCAAAGGCTTAACCCACTGAGCCACCCAGGCGCCCTTTCATATTTTCATCCTTCTGAAGACACTAAAGCTAGTGGCTTAGGAGCCTTCTCAGAAACCAGGACATTCCTCAGTGGCCATTCAGGTGCTCAAGGTCAAGCATCAGAGATACTCAGCTCTCGTTGTCTCCAGCTGTAGCCAATTTCCCAGCCTCGCACCCCACCTCACCCGAAGCATGGGTCCAGCTGTCCCTTCTGCTGCCTGGACCAGACACCACTTTTTTTTTTTTTTAGGGTTTGATGCTCCGTATTTATTTAAATTAGTAATGTCAGATTTAAAAATGCCACGCTTTAGAAATTTTACTAATTTTTATGAACCCTGTCATAAGTAATCTGAAAGCAAGATTTTCCTGCATCTCATGTTGAAAAAAAATGATTGCATAAGTGTCATAAACTTACTATCTTACTATATTGCTTCAACAGGTTCAACATCAAGGGTGTTAACCCCACTGCCAGATCCTTCCAACATCATCCTTATTTGACACCAGTCCCCCTCCCTTGGTGTGGACTCTGCTCTCCAGAGGTGAAGAGGTAATAAAAAAAAAAAAAAAAAAAAAAAAAAACCACCCAAAAACAACAACAGCAAAAAACCCTCCAGGTTCCACTTCTAAAGAGAATTCAGGAGCCTCAAAGATGACATATAGCTAATCCTGCAGCTGCCACAGCAGGACACAGCCCCATTGCTAAGGGAAGACCTTGGGAATCTTGCTCACTCTGAGGCTGAGTGGACACTCACCTGCAGGAGGTCAGTGGAGGTCGCATCATGTCCCGTAGCCAAGGAAGGACTCTGTGCACCAGTCTGCATGCACCTGTCTGCATGAGGCCAGAGGAAAGATTCTATTGTCTCTCCAGGACCATCCCACGAGCCAACTGCCACTTCTCTTTTTTCCTGGCTACAGAGATTTCTGTTATCCGACCACCAAATCCAGCAGCAGACCTGGCTGGACCCTGAAGCCTGGCTTAGCTGCCTCATCAGATCCTCATTGTGCCACACACACACACACACACACACACACACACTGAGAATATGAGAGAGAGAGAGAGGTTTGCCAAGGACAGCACCACACACAGGGAGACTGACTTTGCCTACCTGAAGTGGGGTCACCATCGAAAGGAGATTTGCCTTAAGTCAGTGGAACTTAGGGTCCAGGGTCTTCACTTTTACTGGCTCTTTCTAAGTTCACTGTAGTCTGAAACCATACTTTGTATGGTTTCTATTTTTTATCATTTGCTAACGTGTGTTTTATTGCCCGGACCATGATCTACCTTGGTGTCTTAGTCTGCTTGGGCTGCTCTAACATAATACCATAGACCAAGTGGCTTCAACAACAGAAATCTTCCCTCACACGTCTGGAGACTGGAGGTCCGAGACCAGCAGGGCAGGTGTCCGGTGTGGGCTCTCCCCTTGGCCTCCCAAGGTTTGCCGTCTCGCCGCGTGCTCACATGACATCTCTTTTCATAAGGACACTCAGTGCATCAGATCAGGGCCTCATCATTATTATCTCATTAACCTTCATTACTTCCTTAGAGGGTCCATCTCCAAATTCAGCCACACTGGGGATTAGGGCTTCCCCGCATGAATCTCAGGGAGAGGACACAAACCCTTGGTGAGTGTTCGTCGTGAGCTGGAATAGAATGTGCCTTCTGCTCATACTGGATGGAATATTCCCTAAATGTCAAAGACCCAGACAATGAAAAGTGGATAGTGTGGTTCAGTTCGGCTATGTATTTACTGATTTTCTGCCTCCTCCATCTGTCAGTTTGTTTAGCTTTTTTTCGTGTCGGGATGGGAGTGACAACTTCCAGGCTCTTTACACGTTGGAGCTGAAACAGGGGTCCCCCCGTTGTGCTTTTCTGAGCCAGAATGAGTTAAATAGGTGGGAAAGTGTAGACAGCCCCTCCTGGCTGCCCTTGGAAATGCACATAGATGAAATGTCTTCGTCGGTGTATGATGGAGAGCAAAAATTTTGCCCTTGAAGTATGGAAAATAAAGATAGGATAGAAATAGGGACAGAGAAGAAGGAAGGAATTTTTGAGGGGACCCTGGATCTGTGGCCCCAGTACCAGGGACACACAACAGCCTTGGTGTTCACATATGGCATTCTGAAAAGAGGGTTCACAAACTCAGAAGATCCTGGGGCATAAGCATGAGAAGACCCTGGGTGCCTTATTTTCAATGTGCGGGCAGGATGCTGCTACATCGTGATTTATAGAAAATATATATTTGGTCATTCAGATGCCAGACATGGGGTTCAGAGAGCTTCTGGGTTGGTGAACAGCTGGAGACTGGGGCTGTTGGCTGTCCTGGAAGGACGTGGAGGCTCTGCCCCTTTGCCTATGTCTCACCCTTTGATATGTACCTACCACATCCTTTAATAAACTGGTCATTGTGTTGCCCTCAGTTCTATGAGCCACACTAGCAGATTAAGTGAACGCGAGGAGGAGGTTTTTGGAACCTCCTATCCAGAGCAAGTTTGGTCAGAAGCACTGGTAACAGCCAGGGGCTCATGCTTGGCACCTGAAGTGGGGGGGAGAGGGCAGTCTTGTAGGACTGAGCCCTTAACCGGTGGAATCAGATGCAGTCTCCAGGGAGATCATATTGGAATTGAGTTGTGTTCTTCGTGTCTGAGAATTGCTTCGTGTCATGTGTGTGTGGGGGGGACTCACCCCCCCCACCACTCCCCAGTGTTGGAATTGGGTCCAGGAACCTTAAAGAAATACCAACCAGTCAGAATTTCCAAGGTATTTTGGTGGTTTATAAGATCAGGCAGACAGAATAGCATAGAAACTGTGCCTACTAGCCATAAAATTCTTTACCGAGTCCTGGGCAAGGCACTTCGCAAACATTATTCTAATCCTCATGGTAAACCTATAAAGGATGCAACCATTACTCATACAAACGAGGACATGCTCACTCATTCTGTCTGCAAAATAGTAGACACCAAGTCCCACTAGTCACAGTCTCCTTCTCTGGGCAGGGTCAATTCCTCTTAAAATTCAGTCCCCCATCCCACCTGAACTTTGTTGCCTAGAAACCGTATTGTAATGTGAACCAACACTTTTCATGTAAATCATTAAGGGAAAGACAGCAAGGGAAGATGTCGAATGCATACAACGAGGAAGAACATATTCGAGCTCCCATACTTCACGCCTGTAACTGGTCATGAGGGCTTGGCTGGTATCAGATGGTGTGTGTTGTAGGACACGAATATGTGGTGATTCTACAAATGGTATTTTGGGGTTCAAGTCCAGGCACTCAGAAGTCCCCTCCCCATTTCTGGTGAGCATTGAAGTGGTTGGGCACAGTGGGGGTTGGTGGGCACTGGTATAAGTTAGAGAAAGTGAGCCCATTCTCCAGGGAGCTCTGTGCAAATCCTAGAAACCCCAGGGTCCATCCTAGAAACCTAGAAACCCCTGGGTCATCCAGAGCTGTGGTTGATTGCGTAGTCTCTGGAGTCAAAGAGCCAACCCGCGTCCATCTTGTACTACTTCCTAACTGCGTGGCCTTGAGCAAATTCCTGCCCTCCCAGTGTCTCCCATCTGGAATGGAAGATTAAATGAGATAATCAGGGTAAAGCACTCCATAAATGTTAGCTATTAGCATGAATAGCTGTCACTGTGAATTATTTTTTTTTGTTGGAGGGCAGTCCAGAAAGGACTACTTACAGTTACTTAGGTTTTAAATTAATGTTCCTTTCATTAAAATAGAAATAACCTAGTTATCCTTAAGCTGTTACACTCAGTTTATAAATCTTGTTATTCTGTTTATAAAAATGGCAAGATAAGAACAGTGATCTTCAATTTTCTTTGATTAATGATCTATTAACTCAACTTGAAGACCCTAAGCTCCATTTAGAGATCATCTGTTAACTTAATTAAATTCCTCTAAACACTCTGAACTGCATTTATAAATTTAATATATTACATTTCCTTTGTAAGCACCGCGGTTGCCTAACAAAGCAAACTAATGACTGTAACAAGCAAGTAATAAATTCTTATGTGCCTAAGAAATAAAATGTATTAGCATAGTGAAAGAAGGAAAAATTAGAATGTATTAACATAGTGAAACACCAGTTTTCTTTAAAATCCTATTAGTAGTCACAAAAAATAAAGTCAAAATTTTTTCTCCTTTCCAACTTAAAATCACATGTCTATATTTATCACACATCTAAACTTGGAAGCATCAGTCTAATATGTCAGTTTTTACTATGTGAGATTCTCGTAAATTACAATATTTTAAAGAAAAAACTATACACAGGTTACTCCTAAACTTAACATGACAGTTTGACTGTAACAGTTTCATTGGCTTCCTCATCTCCATGTTTAAACCTGAACTTTGCGAGGTTAGGAAAGGGCCCTCAAAGACACAGATGCATCTCCAGAAGGTCAAGGCCACCACCCTCAGGGACATGGTGACACCGGGCCGGCTGTTTATGGCCCAGATGTGGATGTTTCTGGATCAGAGTCAGGACTGAGGATTGTGTATCTGGGCGAGGCAGAGTCCCGAGGGCCACAGTTCAACCTTCCAGGCCCACTGTATACTTGAGATGACAACAGGGGACCCCATGTTTATTCCTTTCAGACAGCAGTGGCTTTGCAACCCAGAACCCAGGCTCCCTAGGTTCATGCCTTCACCACTTTCCCATAATCTCTTTTTTAACTTTTATGGATTTCCTTGAGGAGTCGGCATGCTCCATTCCCCATGCCCAACTCCTTCCCCCAGGTTTCTTCCACTGGATTCAACCAACCTACTCACTGTCCGAGGATGAAGGTCACTCCAAGGACATAGCATTTTCCCACAGGCCTATGTTGCTACCCAGCTGATTTTAGAGAAGCAGGCCCTTGTCCTGAGATTATCATTTGCTATTCTTTTTTTTTGTTTTCTGATAGATTTTCCTCTCCCTATTCTAACTGTCTTTCCCACTTCTATTTTCAGGATCTCGAGTAATTTAAGAGGATTGGGTGGGAGTTGGGGAGAGGAGAAAGAGTTGCTTTGGGAGAACCCCGTGGCCAGGATCTCAGTGTCCCCTGCCCCCATGGAGGGGACAGGACCTCAGGTGGCAGAGCTGGCTGTGTAGGGCAGCAGGGGAGGGAGTGAGCACAGGCCCGGGCCCCAGGGCTGCCAGCCTTGGCAGGGAAGCCACAGAGCCTCCCTGCCCTCCTCCCATTTCCAGCATCACGTCAGGCTCCAGCCTCTTGCACAGGCCTCGGGAGGAAGAGCCCCTCTTCTATTTCCAAAAGCAAGAAAGAATGCATGTTTCTGCCATTCTGGCAGAGGTGGAGTCAGATCTAATTTGATTTTAATGAAACAAATAATAAATAATTTGATTTTAATGAAATAATAATGAAGAAAGAGTGGAATTTCCAGCATGCCTGAGTGCTGTTACGTTCACACAAGAAGAGTCTTGTTGGAGTGGGAGAAAGGGCGTGGAAGGATGGGTCTGGCTCAGCCATTCAATAGCTGTGGCCTCCTAAGCACCTTACTTTGCTTCTCCAGACCTCAGTTTCCTCATCTGTATAATGGGAATGAGCCTCCCACCTACTGGGCTTTCTCCCAGACCTCCCACCTGAGGGCCTATGGAGGCACTGAGCATGTGGGCCCTGGCCCTGGCCTCCAGAAGCCCGTGGCAGCCCAGCATGGCCAGCAGAGGGCACTGTCATGCCGTGCAGACGGCGCTCCGCCGGGGACCTGCACAAGGAGGCCAAGTGGGTTCTCAGGGCTGGATGGAGCAGGATGGGGCATCCAGCCTCCATCCCCCTCTCAGGGGAGCAAGCGGTCCAGACGCCGGGACCCTTGGGCCTCAGCAGCCTGTTGGCGAAGGTGACAGGCATCCAGGTTCTCCCACCCACAGGTCCTCAGCCCCTCAGCCCCATGCCCTGTTTGGAAGCCCTCCGGGTGGCTCATGTGTGGTCCCGAACCAGTCTGCACTCACAGGGCACCACTGCAGCTCTGCCAGGCCTCAGGGGGGTCCCCACATGGCACCTGTGGCACCCCCAAACTTGCGGCAGGTTCGCCCCTACATGGATACCACCCCTAAGGGTCAAAGCTGAGAGGTACTCAGGAAGAACCACCCCTCGGTTCCCCCGCGGGAGGAGGGAGCACTTGGCTGTGAGTCCCACAGGGGGGCAACTCCTGCCTTCTCAGAGCAGGGGCCGGGTCACGGGGTCATCCCCTCTGGCTTGGCTCCCAGACCACCGGGAGTTCCCGGGTCACCCCAGTGCTGTGACTCCAACTTAAACAACGAACACTTCAGCCAGGCCCTCTCATCCTCTCAGGCCACTTATTATCAAGGAAATGAGACAACTGCTATAGCTCCCACAGGGAAACTGGGGCTCAGGAGATACTAAAGGACGTGCCCAAGACTTCATGGAACCACCGCCGGGACTGAAACCCGGCCTCCGGATTCCAAAGCCATGCGATCTCCACAGCACCGTGGAGCTCTCGAGTGTCGGCACTGGGACCTCGGGCTGTTTGTGGGAAGCAGGATGGGGGCGCTTGCAGAAATCTGGAAGACCCCCTAGGCAGGTGCAGGTCAGCTCGGCTCAAGCTGAGGACAGGCTGGAGAACAGATGCCCTCTGGGGGCTGCTTGTGTGGGGGAGTCCAGCCAGAAGGAGCTCAGACCCCTGTGAGGCATCTGTCCTTACCTGAGAATGAGCAGGGCTCCTGAGACGCCCCGACAACAGGACAATTAAGGGGGAGGGAATGGCAGGGGTGGGCAGGACCCCATAAACACCTGTGGGCAGGGGAGCCCAGACCATGCTTTCATTGTTCTGGATGTTTCTTGGTCTGGCAGCAGATGCCAGGAACATGGGGCTGATGCCGATCTTGTCCCTCACCTCCCCAAAGCAAGTGGACTTGGGTCCCTCTATTCCTTCCCTCATGTAGGACACCAGTCTGATGTCACCCATCAGCCCAGAGTTGCCATCAGTAAAAAATTCACTTTCCCCAAGTGGAAGACCCTGCTCTGCCCAGGAGACTGGGCCAGACCTGCAGAGATCTTCATGAGGGACCAAAACAAGGGGAACAAACACATCCACACACCCAGTGGCCCAAGGTTCAAGGGGATGGGAGACCTGAAGGTGCGGGGGGGAGGGTTGGAGGTAGGGGTATGGTTGGGGTGGCTCAGAGAGGGAGCAGATCTCTCTGGAGGGCGTGATCCGGGAGGACTGAAGGCCCAGGCAGCAGACAGAGCTTTGCACTAGAAAGGGCTGAGCCTGGGCTGGGATCTGGAAGGGAGAGCCTTGGTTCAGAAGCCCAGGGGGGATGACTGGCCAGGGGCAGGAGAAGTGCTTGAGAATGCTTGGCAGGGATGAAACCGTTAGGGTGAACTGGGGCCAAGTGCGGGAGATTCAGACCAGGCAGAGGAAGCTGTAGTCACATAGGGCCGACCAGCAGTTCAAAGGGGGCAGCAAAGCGCCTAAGACTCTGAAAGAGACTGCCTGGGTTCAAAGCCTGACCCAGCCAGTCTCTGGCTGTGGGACCTTAGGGAAGTCATTCTGTTCCTTGGGGTTCTAATCTCTCCCCCCCAAAATGAAAACTGAACGTAACACTTAGAGTTTGCCTGGATCTCAATGGTGCTCTTACTATTACTCTACACAAATAATAACAATGGCTACCATTTAGTGAGCACCTATGATGGCTCAGACTCTAGGCTGTTTCCCTATCACTCTCATCTATGGAGTCTTCACAGGAAACCTGAGGATGCTTACCACGACTGGGCCCATCCTACAGATGCAGAAAGGGAGGCCGGGGCCGTGGACCGGGGTGAGCAGCTTCCCACCCAGGTCTGCCTGGTTCCCAGGGCCAGGCTCGGAGGACCTCTAAGCACCTCTTTCTGCTGGGCACGAGGGGCCAGGGGCCTGTGCCTCCCAGCATGTGTGGCTTAAGGATAACAGGGATTCTGAGCCCAGCTCTGTGTGCTGGGGCCCTGGGGGTAGGAGAGAAATGCAGTCCCATACCCTTCCGTCCTCACCGGGCCCATGTCCAGGAGCCCTGGATTTGGGCGGCACATCAGGGATCCCCTTAGAAACAGAGCGGCGGAAGGAGCGGAGCCTCCGAACAGTACAAATGCGTGCCCCGTGCGCCTGATTCTGCTGGAGCCCGGCACGCGCAGACAGAGTTGTGTACACAGGATTTTAGTATTTCCTCTCCGGCTCCAGCTCCAATTTGAGGGCCTGTAAAAGCTTGAATGGCGTCCAGTGCGGCGTGGTTTGCCTAAGCTCGGCTCGGGCACAGAGTCAAAGCAGCCCACACAGGGACGGAGCGCCCGCGGGGGCCGCCTGGGGGGCCGGGGGTGCCCACACCCCCCGCCAGGCTTCCCTTCTGGGCCGGCAGTGCCCACCAGCACCCCTGGGGACGGGGTGCACTAAATGGGGGATGCCAGGTGCGGCCTAATGACCCTTTTCCCCCACACGTCCCCCCCCCCCCCGGCCTGGAAGGTGGGAGGACCTCTCAGATGTGCTGGGGTGGGGGCGTACCCTTGCTAGCTGGCTGCTAGGGGTCTTTTCTGAGGTCTTGAGCCGGGGTGGGAGGCTTATCTAGTCCCAGCTTTTACACATGCCCCCAGCACCTCTGCCCCTGTTTGAATCTCCCCCCCCCCCCGCCCCCATCTCAGTTCCCTGGCTAGCTGTGTGAGTCTACACAAGTCACTCACCCTCTCTGGGCCTCCCTTCATTCATCTGTGAGAAGGCACTGGTGGGGCTCCCTCGCAGACCCGTGGCAGCTGCGGCCCCAGCTCCAGCCACCTGAGGAGATTGTGAGCAGGCTGGGGAGCAGGCAAAGTGATTCTCTTCCCGGGGCTGTGGCCCCACTACGGGCCTGTACAGAGAGGGAGATGTCTTAGGGCCAGGAAGAGGCACGTGAGGGCCCCCACTTGGGCACTGGTCATGGACCTTCGGAGGCGGGGTCACTCACACCCTGAGCACAGTGGCCCCTGTGGACACAATCAAGGTCACAAAGTGCTCCACACATGGAGAAGTCACAGCAGCCACGCCCTGTGGCACTCCACAGTGGCTGCTCTGTCAGTCCCAAGGCCTGAAGTTCTGGCCAAACATGTGCACCCTCTCGGGGTATGTCATGTGTGGGGCTAAAGTGTACCTCAATGGGCTTGTTTGGTGACTTGAACTGACACTCGACCATTTTAGTCTATGCGTATCCCATTTCCTGGGAATGTTCATACAATGCATTCAATGCATTGTACTGCAATACAATGTTCACTGCAATACAATGACTATGAATGTTAGGGTGCTTGGTAAGGGAGGCCGCCCCCCACCCTGCTGGTGGGCATGAGTTACAGGCTACATGCTGCAGCACATCTTACTTTTTTAACCCTCCTCAAAAATAAACTTCAAACTTCCCGGCCCCAAGGGTTTCCCGTAAAAAGCTGTAGACCTGTGAACGCCATAAAACAAAAAGGCGGGGAGAAGGAAATGGTAGTCGCAACGATTCTGGTGGCTCTGCCCTCTGTCGTGCGTTCCCAATACTGACACGCCCATCCCAGAAGCCACCATATTGGGAGCATCTTATAAATGAACGAGTGGCTCTTAAATAGGAGGATGTTATGCATAATATGGCTCCCAGAGCACAAGTCCCAGAGTGGCTGACTTTTTTTTTGTCTTATTTTGAAATAATTATAAATTTTCAGGAAAGTGCAAAGAAATGTGCAAGGAAGTGCCATGCACCCTTTGCTGAGCCTCCCCGAGGATTAAGGTCATGTGTTAACGTAATAGAATCTCAAACCCAGGAAACTCACAGTGGTACAATCTTAAAAATGTACCAGATATACATGTATTTATTTGTGTATGTGGCTCTTGGCAATTTTATCACATGTAACTCTGTGTAAATTGTCTTTGACACTGTCAGTGGGATCTTCTGCAGAGCAAAAGGTTTTCATTTTAATGAGGTCCAGTTTATTAATGTTTCCTTTTGTGGATCATGCGCAGGCCTAGATCCTATGTTTTTTTCAAGTTTTATAGTTTGGGTTCAAGCCCAGTTAAGTCTATGATCCATCTTTTAGTTAATTTCTGTATAAGGTGTGAGGTTAAGTTGGAGTTCTTTTTTTTTTTTTTTTTGCCTATGGATATCCAGTGGCTAAAGGGATTATAAGAGCTACTTTGACCATACCCAGTTTTCCCCTTAGAAACACTACTTTTAGATGAAATAAAGGAGACCTGGAGAAATTAAGCAACTTTCCCAAAATTACTGTAGTCATCATGAACGCGGCTCACTGAACATTTCCTGCTCTCTCTCTTCCAGGCACATGGCAGCGTCACACCTCTGGGCCCCTCTGTGGTTGGGTGGGGTCATGTGATTGGTTCTCAGCAGGGAGCTGTGGGTAGAAATTATTGGAGTCTCTCCCAAATTGGAGCATTGAAATGCTGCTGTGAGACCCTCCAGATCTTTTCTTTCCCTCTGTCCCAGCAACCATTAAGTTCAAAATGGCGGCTACGCCATCAGCCTGCATCCCATAGCGGGGAGAAATGGAATGGAGCCCCCAGTGGATTCATGCGGATATTTACAATGAACAAGAAATAAACTATGTCTTTAAGCCATTACACTTTTAAGCCTGTTGGTTATCACAGCACAACTCAGCCTCTCCTGACTGATAGAGCCACCAGATTGGACTTTAGAAGAATCCAGGTCCCCCTCACCCAGGGTAAGCGCACTATGTGCTTATTATGAGGGGAAACCAGCAAGAGGGTTTATGGCTCTCTAGGAGTCCTGTCTGCTACTAAAACATCAGACTCCAGCGCCTGCCCCAGCTCGGCTCTGGAAAGGCCCTCAGGAAATTCAGCAGTGGTCCTCCAAGTGACCCATGGAGCCCTCCCCACTAGCTTAGCACTAGTCACTCCCCCCAACACAGGGGTTGGATCTGCTTTGAAGGGCAATGAGGGCAAACTGGGACCCACTGAGGTGAGGGCCTGGAACAGGAGCCAGGGACTAAGAGGACTTCACAGTGCCGAGTTCAGAAGGCAGAGGTTCTGAATCCTTGCCCTGTCACCTGCCGGAAGCTGCATTTCAGAAAACAAAACAAAAAAAAACCAGAAGAAAACACATCATTTTAGGCTATGTCTTGAGGATGTGCCTGAGTCCCTGTAGCAGACTCTGTGTTTGTTTACCAACATCCATTTTTCCTTCTTCCTTACTAACAAACTTAATTTGTTGGAGATAGAAATGCACCTGGGAGCACCTGGGTGGTTAAGCGTCTGCCTTCGGCTCAGGTTATGATCTCGGGGTCCCCGAATCAAGCCCCACATTGGGCTCCCTGCTCAGTGGGGAGACTGCTTCTCCCTCTCTCTGCCCCTCCCCCCACTTGTTCTCTCTCTGTCTTTCAAATAAATAAATAAAATCTTTATAAAAAGAGAGAGAAGAAAAGAAAGGAAATGCAACTAGCCTCAAGAACGGAATTCATGGCCGGTCTAAGGCAGGCATGACGATCCTGTTCCTCTATTCCCAGTCCCCCTGCAACCAGGATTGGACCAGAAGATACAGTCCTCATGCACGTGTGTGTGTGTGTGTGTGTGTGTGCGCGCGCGCATGTCAGGTCAAGTTGAGCTTCTGCTTTCCTGATTAAAAAAAGATAGATTCAATTGGCATGTTCCCCTCCCTGTCCATCTCTCTGTGTCTCTTTTACCTTGAATGTGACCATGATGCCTAGGGTTGTACCAGCCACAAGGAAAAGACCAAAAGAATCTCAGAGCCATTGAGTTAAGAAAGCAATGTTACAAGCACCACCTCCTGATTCCTTGTTATGGGAGAAAGACTCCCCTGTGTATTTAAACCTCTCTAACCAGGTTTCCAGCTACTGGTAGCCAACTGTCTTCCTAACTGGTACAATTTCTAGCAGGGGAGTTGGGGGAAATGATTTTTTCTGATTATCAACCGCTGTACTTCCCCTCTTTCCTCGTCTGGGGCTGTATGGCCCCCAGATCAATCCAGTCCCCAGAAGTTGCCCCAGATCAATCCTGACCTGGAGCAGGAGGGAGGATTTAAGCAGCCCCACATCATCGGCTCTGCAGCGGGAGCCTTTCTCATCTTCCACATCAACTCCAGAGTTATCTCCCCAAACACAAACCTGAATACGGCATTCTTCTGCCCCAAATCCCATTCGTTTCCTAAGAATGGCATTCTGATCCTTTCTCAAGCCCTCAAGGCCCTTCCCACCTTGGGTTCGGCTTACTTTCATAGCTTTAAATCCCCATCCTTCTCACTAGGAACCATCCCCATCTTCTAGCCCAGCTCTGTCATACCACATCTGATAGGCCACTCCCCCCTCTGTCCTCTTTCTGCACACCTTCATTACAGCAAGTGGCACTTTGCCTTGTAATTACTTGTTTACAAATCTTTCCTTACCAAAACTGTGAGCTCTGAGGACAAAGGCCAGCTTCCAGCACAGCTAGGACTCCAAAAACAGCCTGTTCAATAAATAAAACCCCAGTGCTTTGGTTATGCTTTGGGTATTAACCTTGCGCTTCCTCTTTGGGCTCCCTCTGGAACCAGTCTTCAGGTAATATGTGAAGTTCCTCATTAAAAGGAAAGGGTTTACTCAGTCTCCTTTTAAGCAATGTTTGTTGAGTACCTACCATGAGCTTGTATTAGTTAGTTATGTGCTATGTAACAAATACCTACAAAATCCCAATGGCATATACTCATGAGCACTTATTTCTCACCTGTCTTTGGGCTGATGGGGAATGTTACATGGGTGTTATTAAAAGCCCCACTTTTCAGATGGGGAAACCAGAGGTTAAGTAACAGTACAATTTTGCACAATTGGCAGAAACAGAGCCAGAATAGAAAGCAAGGGGGCCTTGCTTCAGTTTGGATTCTTAACCATGATCTTGCACTACCTCTCTGTGCCAGACTGCATGTTTGTGTCCCCTCAAACTTCCTATGTTGAAACCTAATTGCCCACTTGATAGTATTTGGACGTGGGGCCTTTGTGGGGTGATTCAATCATGGCAGTGGAATCCTCAAGAATGGAATCGCTGACCTTCTGACTGAGACTCTAGACAGATCTCTCACTCCTTCTGCCATGTGAGAACATAGGGACAAGACAGCCATCTATGAACCAGTATGCAGTCTTGCACCAGATGGCGAATCTGCCAGCATCTTGATCTTGAACTTCCCAGTCTCTGGAAACTGGGAAAAATACATTTGTGTTGTTTATAAGCTATCCAGCTTATGGTATCTTGTTATAGCAACCCAAATGGACTAAGACATTCCCCATCTTGGACAGTATCCCACTTCTATGCATAAAAAGTTGGCCTGTTTTAAGAATAAGTGCCTAATATTCCAACGAATGGATGTTAACATACCATAATTATTTAGCTGGTCTCTACTGATGTGCATTTAAGTTTTTTTTCCCCAAACTTCTGCGATCACAAACAATGTTGCATGAGCAATTTGTGTCCAAGTCATTCAGCGTCCTATGAAGTATATCTCCAGGGAAAATTTCTCAAAGTTACGTACCTTTATGATTTTTTTTTTAAGGCCAGGGTGGCACTATATTTTTTTTAAAGATTGTATTATTTATTTATTTATTTGACACAGAGAAAGAGAGAGACAGATCGAGAGATCACAAGTAGGCAGAGAGGCAGGCAAAGGGGGAAGGGAAAACAGGCTCCCTGCTGAGCAGAGAGTCAGATGCAGGGCTTGATCCCAGGACCTGAGCTGTAGGCAGGGGCTTAATTCACTGGGCCACCGAGGTGCCCCTGTACTTTTATAAATTTGATAGATATTGATAAATGGCTTGCCAAGAATTTATGGCCTGTCAGTTTCTCCACACCCTTCCCCACATGGTGTGTTAGCAGGTTTTTTGATCTTTAACAGCGAGATGGAGGAAAAGCAGTATCTCAGTGTCGTTTTAATTTGCGTGGTTTTTATTATGAACAATGTTGAAAAAATAATGTTATGTCATGGGTTTGCAGTGAGGAGTAAATGAATTAAGACAATTAATACATATCAAGTTCTTAGAACAGTCCTCAGTGCTTAGTAAGCACAATCTATGCATATTGCTATTACTATTCTATTAAATGGGGGGGAGCAAGGCACAGAGCAGTATGTACAATATGCTACAATTTGTGGGGGGATAAAGAAGCAAGCAAGAATATGTATACATATGCATATGCATATGCACACACACACATCCATGCAGACATTGATATGTGTGTAACATGTATATACATACTTGCATGTATATATAACATTTTTCAGGAATGATATAGAAAAGTAGAAAACACTGATGCCCCTAAGGAAGAAAGTGGGTGCTGGTGACAGGAGAGATTTTTCACAGCATTCCCTTTGCTTCTTGTCATATTTGAACCACTGCATGAATCATTTATTCTCACATTGGCTGTAGTTACTGGCATTTCTTGTAGGAAGCCCACACAGGTAAGGAGAAGGCTCCCAGCCCCATGGTTTTAGCCCTGAGTCCCCAGGAATAAGTCTGTGCTGTTTGCCCCGTTTGCCACATTCTCACCCTTGCCTCTTGAGGGCGCCAGACTCAGCCCTAAGGGAATCGCCAAAGAAAGCTGGGCTTGCCAGGAGCTGAGGAAGGAATGGGAAGGGCCAGTGGTTAGTCTTCCTTATTTCTCCACGCTTTCCTAACCATGTCCATCCATCCGAACCCTGCGAGGCAGGAAGAGGAAGGACCATGCAAGAGAAAGGGAGGATGTAGCCTTTGCTGCCTTCAAGTTCCCCCGTGAGGTAATAGAATTTCTGGACTTGAGTGTTCTTGTCCAGTCTCAAGGAAGCCACCGACCTCCTGGGGAGGCAAGAACCATCACATCCCTGGGCCTTAGTCTCCTTGGAGTACAAAGGGGTTACTGACACCCAGCCTATATCATGGGGTTTGGATTAAATCAAATAAGAAACACGAAGACACATGGAACACACCAAAGCATGATGCTACACAGGCTTACGGGACATGGGTGTGGGATGTGATGGCAAGTGTTCCTGAGCCGTCACCCCAGAGAGAGAGGCTTCTTCTGTGTTCTGTTGGTGCTGCGCCCCAGGCTGTCCGTTCCCAGTGTAGACTTCCAACCTGGGAGCACCTCTTCTCATCCAAGAGAACCAAATGAAACACCTTACCCAGACACTACCAGACGTCAGACGCCATGTAGAGAATAAAGAGAACAAAGATGCAGGAAAGAGCGAAGCCAATTCCAGATTTAATAAATGTCTGGGGGAATTTTGCAGAATGTATTGGAAACATCAAACCATGGTGAAGACCTGTTGATTAAAAACTTAATCCTCAGCCATAAGCAGGAATAGAACTTGGACACGTGCTACAACATGGAAGTCATTAGGCTGAGTGACATCAGCCAGACATGAAAGGACAAATGCTGTGTGATTCCACTTATCTGAGGTATATGGAATAGGCAGTTCGTAGAGGCAGAAAGTAGAATAGAGTTACCAGGGTTTGGCGGAAGAAGGGGAAATGGGGAGTTCGTGTTGAATGGCTTCCGAGTTTCAATCTGAAGTGATGAAAAAGTTCTGGAGATGGAAAGAGGCGATGGCTATCCAACACTGTGATGGTACTTGATACCCCTGAATTGTACAGTTAAAAATGATTGACATGCGGGGGGGGGGCGCCTGGGTGGCTCAGTCATTTAGGCATCTGCCTTCAACTCGGATCATGATCCCCAGGTCCTGGGATCAAACCTGGCTTCAGGTTCCCTTGCCTGTGGGGACCCTGCTTCTCCCTCTCCCGGCTTGTCTCTCTCTCTCTCTCAAATAAATAAAAACCTTTTTTTAAAAAAGATTTTATTTATTTATTTGGCAGAGAGGGAGAGAATACAAGCAGGCAGAGTAGCAGGCAGAGGGAGAGAGAGAAGCAGGCTCACTGCTGAGCAAGGAGCCCAATGCGAGTCTCGATCCCAGGACCCTGGTATCTTGACCTGAGCCAAAGGCAGCCGCTTAACTGACTGAGCCACTCAGGAGTCCCTAAATAAAAATCTTTTTTAAAAAATGATTGACAGGGGCGCCTGGGTGGCTCAGTGGGTTAAAGCCTCTGCCTTTGACTCAGGTCATGATCCCAGGGTCCTGGGATCGAGCCCCGCCATCAGGCTCTCTGCTCAGCAGAGAGCCTGCTTCCCTTCCTCTCTTTCTCTCTTTCTGCTGGCCTCTCTGCCTACTTGTGATCTCTGTCTGTCAAATAAATAAATAAAATCTTTTTAAAAAAATGATTGACATAGTAAATTTTTCTGTGATGTGTATTTTACCACACACACACACACACACACACACACACATAATCTCCCGAAAAAAGAAGGGGGAAAAAAAAGTTATTGACCAAAGCCAACTTTTACGCAATCACTTTGGCAGATCCTGAAACTAATTGGAAAATAAGGACCCTGAAACAACAAAAAGACCCTGTCCCAAGAGCAGCAGCAGAGAGAGAGTGTGTAAATGGCTTATTGGAGCAGCAGGGCTTGGCCAGAGAGGAGCTCACTGGGGCCAAGCCAGCACCCTTTCCTGGTCACACTTTTCAGAATTCCCACCATGAGTGAGGACCTGCTGAGCAGTGACCCCCAAATGCTACTGGAGAATATTCATAGTCATGGAGATTTGAGTTTATGTTTGCAGAAGCAATGCCATAACATGGATATGGTTTTCACGTCACAATGTGAGGTTATTCACGCTAAAACAAATCCTTTTCCTGACTTCCTATAGTCCTTAGCTTAAACAGGGGAAAGACCCTTTAGCTGGTTATCTTGGTCAGGTGAACCTTACCTAGCGACTAAAATTGAGATTCTGCTGTTCTGAGTAGGAAAAATCAGGAAAATCAGGCCCCTTCCTCTTAACAGAATTCTGTCCGAATTGGGATGCCTGGGTGGCTCAGTTGGTTAGTGTCTCACTCTTGATTACGGCTCAGGTCATGATCTCAGGGTCCTGGGATACAGCCCAGAGTCAGGCTCCATGCTCAGAACAGAGTCTGCTTGGGATTCTCTCTTCCTCTCTTCCTCTGCCCCTCCCCCCACTTGCATACTCTCTCTCTAAAATAAACAAAATCTTTTTTTGGTAAAGATTTTATTTATTTATTTGACAGAGAGAGAGAGAGAGAGATCACAAGTAGGCAGAGAGGCAGGCAGAGAGAGAGGGGGGAAGCAGGCTCCTCGCTGAGCAGAGAGCCCAATGCAGGGCTCCATCCCAGGACCCTGAGATCATGACCTGAGCCAAAGGCAGAGGCTTAACCCACTGAGCCACCCGGGTGCCCCTAAATAAACAAAATCTTAAAAAAAAAAAAAAAAGGGATTCTGCCCAAATGAGACTGATTCTGTGTGGATGTGTGACCCATGGCCATCATCAAGGAGCAATGACATGGAACCACACATGAGAAGAAGGAATGTGTCCACCTCAGACCTGCCACCATCCCTTTTCCTGAGGTGGGCAGAGCCCAAGAAGGAAAGGGATCTTGGGGAATGGATGCAGTCGGGGGGAAGAGAGCCAGAATCAAAGGCAGCTGGAAAGCGATTCTCTGAGGCTGGTGAAGAGAGGTCGTTCCTGTTGTTTGCAGAGTTGGCCCTCTGCCCAGACAGGGGAAGCGACCGCCAACACGGTGTGCCTCTTGGATCCAGGGAAAGCCTGACCAGCTGCAACACCCACCAACCTCACCTGCCAAGGTGTGACAGACCCCTTCAGGGGATGACAACCCAGGGGCCTTATTACAGAGACTGCATGTTAAACATACCAAGTGACATCTCACTTTGCAAAATGTCTTTGTTAGGATAAAATTTGGCTGTTGTGACAGAGATCCAAAGTGTCCCAAATTTTATTTCCACTGTGGCAGATGGAGAAAATGATAACAATTATATAGCTCAGTGATGCGAAAGAACAAGGTTGCTTGTGTGCAGAGGTCGCTGGCCCAGGGATGGAGGCCTCAGTAGCTTCACACACCTGGAACCCATTTACACACATCAGGAGGCCCAACAGTGGGAAGCTCTGGCTTTATTACTACAGCTATTGATTTCCCTTCCGGAGAAACAAGTGAGTTATTATGCTGACTCTGCTTATGAAGCCATGGAGGACCCAGACCCCATCCGTGTTGTTGCTCCTCCAACGCCAGCTTGTTGTTCTCATTTGCAAGATCCAAGATGGCACTCCACACATCCACCTTCCATCCAGAGAGAGGCTAAAGAGGAAGGGAAGACCCCACTCATCCTCTTAAGAGTATATATTGGGTGTCTACTGCTGCATAACATATTCTCCCAAAACTTAGTTGCTTCAAACAATAAACATTTATCATCTCAGTTTCCATGAGTCAATAATTCAAAGGTTGCTGTCAAGATGTCAAGGAGGACAGCCAGTCATCTGAGGGCTAGATTGAAGCTTCAAGATGGTCTTCTAAAATGGCTCACCTATGTGGCTGTCAGCAGGAAGCCTCAGTTCCTTGCCATGTGGGCCTCTCCATAGGGCTTCCTGATTATCCTCCTGACCTGTCAGTTGGCCTCCCCAAAGTGGTTATTACAAGATAGAGCAAGGAGGAAGCCAACTGCTTCTTCTGTCCTAATCTTACAGGTCACACACAATGACTTCTGCCACATGCTGTTCCATCGAATCCAGTCACAAAATACAGCATACACTTCAAGGGAGGGGAGTTAGGCTTTCCCTTAATGGAAGAAGGAGCACCAAAGAATTTGTGGACACATATAAAACTCCGCCACAGGACACATCTGGAAAGCTGTCTGTATACTTCTGCTGCTCGTACCCCATTGGCTAGAATTCAGTCACATGACCACACATAGTCCAGAGGGAGCTGGGATGTGTTGTCTCTATTGTAGCGGTGGTACACACAACTAAAAATTGGTGGTGTTACTATGGGAAAGAAAAGGGACACAAATTATGTTTCTGACTCAAAAGAAGCAAAAATGCAGATGTGCCAGGTGAAAGAAAGAATCCAGTGGCATATAATTTACACGTTTTTCATCAATGGTGTCCTTTATGATGTTCATGACATATGGATGAGTGAAAATCACAGGTTGAATAACAGCATGATCCCATTTAAGACGATTTATACACACATATCTCAACGGGTGTGGAGGCAGAGAGGTGGCTGGGAAAGGTGTTTGCCTAGTTGATAAGCATGGTTATCTCCAGGTGGTTAAATTATTGTCACCTTTTTTCATACATTTCTATGTAGTTTTTCTATATCATTTACTGTTTTTCCCGAAACAGAAAAAGCTGTAAAAAATATTTCCTCCAGTCCTTTCTAATCAACCTACCTGGTCTGGAGGAGGAGGGTCAGTGAGGAATTCTGGGTGTCCTGCCGTGAGTCTGTGAGCTGTGAATCTGCCGTGAATCTGGCAGCTCCCAGGAAGGTCAAATGCAGAACAGGAGGGAGAGGCAGGCAGGGCTGAGAATCTGGTTAGATAGTCAGGCTGTGCCAGGAGACACAGGGCATGAAATCACAGCGGAGACCACGGGGTGGGGCCGGGCGCAGGCCAGGAATCGTGAGAACAGAAGTCAGAGGCTGGAGAGCCAGGCCAATAGTGGGAGCAACCAAGGTGTGGTACCTGAGGGGATGTTTCTGGGGCTGGATGAAGTGATAGTCCTAGCATCCAGGCTGAGGACAGTGTTCCCAGTTCCAACAAGCCCCGGGTCCAGAGGAAAAGGGGTTCCAGAAAGCAATGCTAGGAATCAGTGAAGAGAGCCCATGCAGGTTGAAAAATCCTAGGGGCCCCTTCTCGGCAGGAGCAGCCAACTGGACTGTAGTCCCAGGGCAACTGTGAGGCCCCTGGGGAGTGTGCCGCTGCCCCAGCAAGAGAGGCCTCTGTGGGGCTGGTGTTGACTGTCCTGCCTCCTGCCTGGGCAAGAGTGGATGAATGGGTTAATCTTGCCTGCCAGCTCTGATCTGTGGCTGGAAGCTCCCTGGCTTGCCCGGCTGAGAAAGATTCTAAGACAGAGTCTGGACCTCAGTGAAACCACTGACGGGACTGATTAGTGATGTCTACCAAAGCACAGCAGAGCGTGTTGTGGGCTGAGTGCCATCATTCCGACCTATCCTTTTCCACTGAGGATTCCCCATTCATCTCTTCCCTGCCTCACTCTCCTGCCTCCGATGTAGGGAAAAATTACCCACAATCCCCCTCCTTTTCTTTTGGGCTAATTCACTGCTAGAGTTCCTACATAGAGAGAGCCTTTTTATTGAACTGTCATCAAAAAGTACATCCTAGGGGCACCGAGGTGGTTTAGCCGGTTAAGCATCTACCTTCAGCTCAGGTCATGATCTCGGGGTCCCAGGATGGAGCCCCCCCTGTCAGGGTCCCTGCTCAGCGGGGACGCTGATTCTCCCTCTCCCTCTGCTGTTACCCCTGCTTGTGCTCATGCTCTCGCGCTCTCTCTCTCTCTCTCTCTCAAATAAATAAATAAAATCTTTTTTAAAAAAAGTACATCCCAATTGTAAATGCTTTTTTACTTGGCATGACAGCACAAGGACTTTCCTATGATTGTTTTTAGTCTTTTTTGACGTAACAACAGTACATTGTAGAAAATACAGAGAACAAACCAAAAAAAAACCCCAAAAAACTGTAAAACATCTTTAATTCTAAAACCCCCAGGGCACCCCTGTGGCAAACCAGGGGGATACTCACTCTAGCATAACAGCTCTAGAACCTTCGTAAGTATCAGAATTATCTGGGATTTGTTGTTGTTGTTCTTAAGAAATGAAGATCCCCTCTAAAAACTCATTAGAAAAGGTAAGCCGTTCTCCCACCCCACCCCCAACCAACACCAAAAAGTGAATAATGGCTATATGCAAGACAGCAGAAATAAGAATTATTCAAGTAGTCAATAAATAAGAAACACAGCCTTCTCTATTAGTCAGGAAAATGAAAATTAAAACAATAAGATGCCTTCCCCCTCATTAACACATTGGCAAGAATTCAAGTGTCATATGACATCCAGCGCAGGCAGGGAAATGGGCATGACTTGCTACAACCCCTTGGGAAAATAATCTAAAGTTGTTTATTAAAATTAAAAATACTCTACACTGTGTGCATTTGACACAACAACCTCACTTCCAGGATTTATTCTGCAGAAGTAAAAAGTTCAGAATGTGAAGCTATATGTGCAAGGATATTGGCTAAAGCTCCCAAGTCATTTGTTCAACAAATATTTCTTGTTCTACTACTAGGTGCCTGGCACTGTTCTAGATGCTAGGGATACATTGAATGAAAATACATTGAATGAAACAAACAAAAATCCCTTATCCCATGGAGCTAACCTTTCAGAGGGAGGGAAAAAAAAATCAATAAACAAACAGATACATTTATAAGACATAGCATGTCAGTCAGTGAAGAGTCTGGGGAGAAAAATAAAACAGGGAAGAAGACAGAGAATGCTGGGGGCAGTGCAGTGAGGGAGCATTGCAGTTTAAAACAGAGTAATCAGGGAAGGCCTCACGGAGTAGGTGGCATCTGATCAAAGAACTGAAGAAGGTGAGCATACAAGTCATGGGAATATCCTGGAGTAGAGCATTCCAGGTTGGGGAATAGCTGGTGCAAAGGCCCGAAGGCGGGCTGGGCTAGTTTGTCAAAGAACCACAGAGAGGAGAGGAGCAGGCGGTGAGGTCAGGTTGGTAACCGGGGCAGGTGGCGTAGGCTGTAAGAACCTGGTTTTACTTCCAGGTGGGATGTAGCCATCTCTGGGAGGCACATATGAATTTGGAAGTCAATGAGTGGCCTGCAAAGGGTATGCTCCCTGGAGTGAGGGAGGGGAGAGAATGACAAGCCTGAGCACTGAACCTCAGGGCAGCCAACAAGCAAAAGAGGCTGAGAAGAAGCAGCCAGAGAGGTAGGGGGCAGCCCCAAGGGACCTCACCGACTGTGTGGACCAGTCAGCTCTGGTGCATACTGACTATCGACTCTGGACTTAGCATCATGAACATCCTGAGGGAGAATGATGGGACGATGTGGCTTTAGGGGAGGACTTCAGTCACTGAGGATGGGCGCTTCCTTGTAGGAGCCCATCAGGGAGGGAAACAGAAAGAACCCAGGAGAGCAAGAAGGAGCAAGAGGACAGCAGCTGACAGACCCTGCCAGCAGCCAGGGGCAGTTGGGCTTCTGCAGACAACAGTGGGCCACTCCGCTGTGTCCCTGAGCAACTGCGTGGTGGCTGCCTCTCACCCAGCAGATCTCTGTGTTAACGGAGTCTCATCTAGAGCAGGCCTGTGTCTGCCAAGCTGGTCCACACCCTGCCTCTGAGAAAGTGTCCAGGCAGCAGGGGCAGGCACTGGCTCCTCAAGAAAGTGCTCAGGCCCAGGGGAGGAAATGAGCCCCTGACTGAGGACTGAGGACCGGGCCAGAGGAAGGCCGCAGCCCTGGGAGGGGCGCAGAGGGCTAGGGGACAGGCCAGGCCAGCCGAGGCCAGGCCTGAATGAGAAAAGCAGATGGAACGAAATGCTTCTTCCTTCCTACAGTGGGTGATGCCTGGTGGGGCAGGCAGGCTTAAAATGCTGAATTTGGAATAGAACTTAAGTAGATTCTTTTTTTAAAATGTAAGTAGATTTTTAACTCAGCCTGGTGTTGACTATGATCTTCTAGGGCGATAGAATTATGTAGCTGGAAGGAGCTTTAGTCATCATGTTGTCCAACCACATATTTTGTGGATGGAAACTGAGGCTCAGAGAGGGGAGTGATTTGCCCCAGGTCACACAGGAGTGAGCAGCAGGGCCGAGCACCAGAGTCAGGGCCCCTGCACCTGGGACAACCTGCATGCCAGGAGGTCCCTGGAGTGGGTACACAAGGGACCTTGGAGACCACAGAGCCACTGGCTACTTGTACTCAAGAGAGGTGACGCATGGCGTTAAAGCTGCCTTGGAACCCATACCTAGAGGAAACCAGGCTGGGGAGGGGCAAACAGGAGCCAGGAGAGGCAAAAGGGTCTCCTCCAGAGGACAGAGAAGAACTGAGAGATGCAGGCCTCTCCTGGCAGGGCTGGGCTCTGGGAGCAGGGGAGAAGACATCCTGAGAACAGACTGGCCCAGGTGGGAGAGGGAGATGGCAAGTCTGTGATGAGGCAGGGCCCCAGGTGGGCTCAGGACCTGGGAGGCAGGTGCACACATGCCCTGGTAAGGATGAACACATACCCCTGGCTCGTCCTGCGGCTGAGGGAAGTTCCCTCCAATCCTCTGAATGGCTTTGGGCTGGAGAAGCTCAGTAGTCACCAATTCCCCTCACTGCATGGTCCCTGTGGCTCGTGCTTCTTACTCATTTCACACCGGGGAACACTCATTTACCTGATACTCTTCTCCCTCACCTAAATCTCTGCTGGGCCCTGCGCATCCGGCAGGCTGGAGTGGAACGGGCAGAACACTCTGGGCTCCCCCTGCAGCCCCTCACCAGGGCAGAGAACCCCAAGGAGCCCTCCCATCCCAGAGCAGCAGTGCTTTCCAGCAAGGCCTCTGGTCCTGAGGGCCCTTCTGCCCTGGGGAGACAGCTGGACCCGCCTCCCTGACCTCCCAGAGCCCATGAGCCCACGAGCAATCCAGGAAGATAGAGGGAGAGACAATCAACAGTGTCAAGAGGGGAAAGGAGGTGTCCTGGGAAGCCCGAGCCATATGGAGTTTGGACCAAGGGTGAAGGACCTTCAGTTGAGGGGGCAGGGCTGGGGGCTGAGGAGGTGAGTACCCAGATTAGAAAGACGGCCGCTCATTCACTTGTGATTTCTCTAAAGATGCTGTCGTCCTTTGTGATCTGTTTCACAGCTCTGGCAGGCCTTTGTTCCTTCAAATAATTTTTCTGGTTTAACAGATCATCTTTCAGGAGGAGAAATACAGCTGAACAAGGCTGGGTTTCCAGCTCCTCGTGGAGGCTGAGCCTGTGTGGGGAGTTGTCATCTGAATCCTGACCTCCAGCATGCAGGCAAAACCCATCAGTTTGGGACTCAGGTTGGACATCGCTATGGGGAACCTTGGAGAGAGCCACCGGCTACTTGTATTCAAGAGAGGGGACTCATGGAGTCGAAGCTCAGGCCAAGACGGACTCCAGGCCTCCAGGTTCCTGAAGGGGCCCACGTTCTCCCTGCAGTCCCAGGAGGCTCTACTCTGGGTGCCGCCTCCCTTGCCTTTCCCAGACCCATTTCCGTGGGAGGAGAGAGCTGCCGTGGAGACCCTCTGAAAGGGGGAGTGAGCCCAGCATGTCTGCCTGCTAGAGAGAGGTCTCTGTGGAAAGTGCTGACAGGGAAGGGCAGGGAGGGGCCGTGGTTCAGGACTGTTCGTCCAGCTCCCTGAAGGAACAGGACAAGGCGCACCTGTGAGGCTGCCAAGAGGGGGCCGGGGCCTCTCAGGCAACAGCACCCCTCCAGGTTGGCTCCTGTCCAGTCCTATCATCAAAGCCAGGGAAGGCAGCCCTGACAGATGTCACCGACACTGAACTGTCAGTCATCCCAGTGGGTCCCCAAGGCACAGCAGGGCCACGTGTCTGATGAGGGGTGGAGGGCAAGGCTCTCCCTCATTTCCCCAAGCACTAGCCGAGGACCACCTGGCCAAGGTACTTCCCGGACAGTTTCACCTCTCGGGCCTCAGCCCCACCTTGAGTTTGGAGACTGAGCTGACCAGAGCCCCTCTGGCAGTGCCTGGGGCAACCATGTGTGTAAGAAAGTCCTCGCCCATCCCAAATCCAAACATTCTAGTGACTCCATACACCTGCAGTCTCCAAACTGTATTCCAGGGAACCCCCTCAGTGTTCCGTAAGACATAGGGGTATGAAATAAAGATTAAATGCACTCCGTCAATAGAAGAATGAATAAACAAAATGTAGTATATACAAACAATAGAATATCATTTGGGCATAAAAGGGAATAAAGCCCTGATACATGCTGCAACACGGACCGATCTTGAAAACAGTATACTTAGTGAAATAAGCCCAAGAGGGAAGGACAAATAGTGTATACTTCACTTACATGAGGTACCTAGAATAGGCACATTCACAGAGACAGAAAGTAGAATAGAGGCTATCAGGAGCTGGGGGACATGGAAAGGGTTTTCGTTGGGGATGATGACAAAGGTTAGGATATAGATAGCGGTGATGCTTACATGGCATTGTGCGTGTATTTATTTAATGCCACAGAATTGGGAATTTAAAAATGGTCAAAACGACAAATATTATGTTACATATATTTTACAACAGTAAAAAAAAAAAAAAATCTTTTTAAAATGATAAGTGCTGGGTGCCTGGGTGACTCAGTGGGTTAAAGCCTCTGCCTTCAGCTCAGGTAATGATCCCAGGGTCCTGGGATCAAGCCCCGAATCTGGCTCTCTGCTCAGCAGGGAGCCTGCTTCCCTCTCTCTCTGTCTCTGCCTGCCTCTCTGCCCACTTGTGATCTCCGTCTACCAAATAAATAAATAAAATCTTAAAAGAAAAAAAAAAAGAATAAGTGTTGAAATAAGTTGGAGAAGCACTTGTTTTCAGAGTTAAATTGTTTTCCTACACAGGACTTTTCTTTAGAGCCTTTATTACGCTGTGGCCCCCAATGGAGAGGATCATCGAACCCTTTGTTATTAGAAGGCTCAGTCCTATTCATCATAGAGTTGTTCCCCAAATTACAATTTTGGCTTCTAAGGCTGCCCCTTATACCTGGAAGAGGCACTAAAATCTTTGTCAAACCTGGATATTTATTTAGAAAACCAAGGTCAACAGAACTAGCCCAAAGTGTGCCCAAAAAACTTGCTTTTTTGTTTTATTTTCTTCTCCAAAAATGGAGATTTCTTTCTTGGGACTTGGAAGCATTTTGAGTTCTTCATTAAAAAAAAAAAAGAAGAAGAAGAAGAAGTGTGTGTTGCACGCATGTATGTGTGTGCAAGAGGGAAATTCTCTAGAAACTTCTGGTATGGAGCTGGAAATGAAACCCCAGAGGATGAACGCATGTTGTCTGTGGGCCAGATGGCTTTGAAGGTGGTTTGGGGTGTGAGCTTGGCACGGGGCTAAGTTCAGGGCTCTGTCTGCCTCTTGGGGGAGGGGGCAGGCTTTGTCCTCTTCCCTGCTCCTGATGGTGTTGTCAGTCAGCTGTCTTTAGACATGCCTCAGTTACAGGAAGCCCTGAAGGGAGGAATGTGTCTTCTCCAGGCCATGCATCTCTCCTCCTGGAAGCAAGACCTCTGATACCTGCTCAGCTAAGGGTGGGTGAGAGCCCCAGGCTGCTGCCTTGTTTGCCTGTGACCTTTCCATTGGATACCGTATTTTATAGTCTCACGTTTTCTGGTCTGGTTTTGGTGGGGACCTAGAGCTGGCGAGGGGGATATTCAATTGAAGAAAAAAGGCTGGATTCAAGCCCCAGCTGTGGGACAACTTAGGGTGAGTCATGGCCCAGAAATGTAGTGTCAGGGAGTGAAGCCAGAGGGGAAAATATTTATAACTGCCGGAAACATGAAGAACCTGTCAAAAATACATGAAATCAGCTAAATAAATTGGGAAGAAAAAAGCAAGGTCTTGTTTGGTTTTGTGAGTATAAACATTTTTTTTTTAATCACCAAGAAAGAGAAAAATAATTCCTCTACATACAGCTCCCTTATGTAAATGATGTTTGGGGGAATCAAGGAAAAGTGTCTGTGTTCTCTTGAGTTGAAGCAGATTAGAGAGATGGGATCAGCCATCGGAGGCAATTGGGAGAGAGAATATGAATTCAGTGGACCCAAGAGATCAAAGCCAACATAACCATGGGGCTACAACCCTCCCCCCAAGAATCCTGGGAGACCTGGGGTCATGCTGGGCTTCTGTGAATTTGGGGTGGGGGTTGAGATGTTTTTATATCTGAGCGAGAGAGAGGAGCTCTTAGGATGGGAGGACAAACACCTAGGCCATGGTGTTGGGTAAAGCAGGGTCCCTCTGGCTGCCCAAGTTCTGAGACTGAAGGAACTCATGCTCTGGGAGGAACTGGGGTGGCAGGGAGCAGGGGGGCAGCTGGGTGGATCCTAGCAGAGCAAAGTTAGATTGAAAAGGAACTGTTTCCACTGCAGCAAACACTAAGGTTCAGAAAGAATGTGGTTTCATGGGCAGCCAGAGAAAAGGAACCTGGGATTCAGCCAGCACCCTGGGGTCGCCAAGATGCGGGTCACAAAGACTGGGGAGACGTTGGAGACTCTGGAGGAGAGGAGGGTCCGACGGGCAGCGAGGGAGCCTGGATTTTGACCTGGCTGAGGTGGGTCCAGGGAAGGGGCTTCAGAAAGCGACCTGTATGGGCCACCGCAGGGGAAAGGTCAGCGGTAGCCGATCAGGGACAGAGAGGCCCGCCAGGGGGCGCCACACAGCTCAGTGGGCAACAAGGAAGCCTGTCTCCCAACCTAGCCTCAGTCACTTCTTCCTTGGGTTGCACCAGGAGGCTGGCCTAAGGGTGTTCCCACTGAAACTTGCTCCTGGAGGCCAAAAGGAGCGCATCTCTTTGAATGATTAATAGTGACTGCCCGGAGCGCTGTCAGGAACTCCGTCAGGTGGCCTCCAGCCCCGCGAGAAGAGCCACTGCTGTTGATACCGATTGGCGATGTCTGCGGTGGGGGCAGCCCGGGGGTGTGGCAGCGTCCATTCATTCATCTTCGCACAGGCCATAGCTGTCCACCTGCTCCTCGCGGGCCCCTGTGCTCTGCAGTGGTCCTCTGCGGGCGCTCCGTTCTCAAAGGCTCACCTGCAGAGGGAGCAAAAAGCCCCAAGCCAGGCTCCACTCCGCTCTAGACCTTCTCCCTCGGAGCCTCTTTAAGGTTTTGGAAAAGGCCTGTGTCCCATTCTCTCGGGGTCTTGAACAAATTAGCTGCTCAGTAGTTATTTGTGAAAGGACGAAAATAAATGCGTGAATCACCGTATTTCCCACTTTTTATTCATTTAATACCAATATACACATTTTGCAAGGCCTTTTCGAGGATTTGGAAATGGATTAGACCCAATCTTTGCCCTCTAGGAATTCATAGCACCATCTGGAGGTTAGATATGTGCCCAAATATCTGTAAAACCAGGTCATTATGTACAAATCCAAGTTCCTTGAAGGTACCTGGCTTCAGGAAGGCAGAGAGAGCTTGTCCAGGGTCTGGGGTCTCAGAGGGGAGACGGGCGCCAAGGTGAGAACCAGGATGGGAGTGGATAGCGGAGGATGAAGCCAGCCGCTCTTCTCCTTGCCCCCTCTCCGTGCCCTCTAAGGAGAGGCCCCCCATGCCTCCCTGTCCTACTGGAGCCTGGAAACAGACCACAGCTGAACAAGTGGGGCGGCAGCAAGAGGTCCGAGTGAGAAGGGCTGTACAAAACCCTTTCGAGGAAACACTTAAAGATGTCCAAGTCTTGCTCTGCCCCTGGACACTGGCGATGACTTTGTCGCTCAGGAAACAGCATGGGAAGAGGGAGGCAAGTGCAGTACCCGCTCCAGCCCCCAGGGGGCCTCCTCCCATGGCTGACCCCAACACAGCGCCGGCCTCCGCCCCCGGGGGATTGTGGGCAGGAAGGGGCTCTGTCTGTCCCTCCAGCTCCCAGCACAGTACCCCCACACAGCCACCCAGTTCCCCACCCCTGGGACGTATCTCTCCTCTTCACTGGACGAGGAGAAAAGGGAAAGGGAAAGGGGCGAAGGTGGGGTAAAGGGAAAAGCACAGTCCAGGACCTTGGAGGACTTGGAGGGTAGGAGGAGGTCTCAGGCCAGAGTGGGGGAGCATAAGGACCCAAGGGAGTACGGAGTGGTGAGACAGAGTCCACTTGGGGCCCTGGCCAAGCTGTGAGCCCAGAGAGGGGCCCAGGGACTTGTGGACTGCCCTCCCCAGAACTTAAGCCTCTCTTCTGGGGTAGTATGAGGCTGGAACCAGGAAGCAGTGCAGCCTCTGTGCATGGAGTTTTTGAAGCGTCATGTGAAGCTTGGTGGAGCCAGAAGCCCCAAATCCTGGAGCGGCTGTCTGGGTTTTTGTCCTGTGGAGAGCAGGAAGCATGCGTACTGCAGGAACCGGGGACACACACAGAGGTACACGTGCAGACGTGTGCGTGCACTCTCATGCAGGTGCCCTGGGTCCCCCGTGGCTGGTGACTGATGAGCCATCACAGGGCTGTGGGGCCGGGACCCAGAGTAAACAACAAAGCAGGAGGGTGCGTCACAAACAAGCTGGCAGGGGCTCCGGGACCAAAACCCTCAGCTGGACCCGGACACATGAAGAGGGTGGCTCTTCATTGTTTTTACGTGGGTGAGGGTCTTTTTGCATGGTTGCTTACGTAAAACCGTCTAAAAGACTGTCAAGGAGATCTGAACCTATCTTAAACAGATTTCCCTTCCCAGGGAATATATGCAAATGCGTACACAGGTGTGCATGGGAACACGAGGAGGAGTGTATGTTTGTGTGGGCGCGTGCAAAAACACACAAGCTCCTGTGCTGGTGGGGAAGCTGGGAGAAGAAAGAAAAGCATGGACTTTTAATCATTCCCCACACACGTGTGTGTGCGTGTGCACACAAAGCTATACACACACGCACATCCATCCATCTGCATTTTTGGCCCAGCCTGCATCCCCATAAACTGCTTTTAGGTCGGAGACCCAAGCCCACTTTAAACCAGTAGTTCTTCACCTTACTGGCACATTGGAATCATGTAGGGAATTTAAAAAAATCCCAGTGCCCCGGGAACACTCCAGACCAACACATTATAATTTCTGGAGATGGGACTTTGGCATAAATACTTCATATCAATATTTAATCATCTCCTGAGGTGATTCCAATGTCCTGCCAGGGCTAAGTATTCCTATGTGTAGAAAGCCCTTCTCCCATTCCTCTGCACAGAAAACTTCTGTTCATCCTTCAAGACCCAACTCCCAAGGCCCCTTTGGAGGAAAGCTCTTCCTGACAACTGCCCGGGGAGACCTGGTTTTTCCTTTCCTGAAGTTCCCAACACCATCTTAGATATCTGACTGCGTCATAATTATTTGCTTGTCTATACAGAACCATGACCTCTGTGAAGAAAAGTGCTATGTGAGAGCCATTTGTCTATTGCGAACACCTAGCTCCATGTCTGATACGCAGCAGGTGACCCATAGAAGCTTCAGAATGAAATAGAAGTATGTAATGAAGGCCAGGAACAAGAGGGGGTGGGGAGTGGAGGCCATGGGTTTCTCTCGGTGGGAAGGCAATGGCTCTGGTCCCCTGGTAGCAGGATGGGGGTACCTCCCTACGTTTTAATAACAGAAAGGGTCCTCTTATGTCAATAAGTTTGATGCTGATTGGTCCACACTTTCTGTTTCCTTAGGAAGTGCCACAAGCATTACTCAGAAGTTCAGAGAGACAAGAGAGTGGGTTTGTGACCTGTGCCTGGAGTCCTAGGTGACCAACCTCTTTCTCTCTCTCTCTATTTAGAGATGTATTTAAATTTATTTAGAGAGAGAGTTATGAGCAGGGGGAAGGGCAGGGGGAGAAAGAGAGAGAGAGAGATGCCTCAAACAGACTCCCAGCTCGGGACTCAATGCCAGGGTCCTGGGATCATGACCTGAGCCAAAACCAAGAGCCGGCTGTTTCACCGACTGAGCCATCCAGGTGCCCCTTTTCTGAACCATCCCCTTGTCACCCCCATCCCAAGCCCACTCTGTCTATCTGGCTTCCAGGGCACCTTCGCTTTGAGGAGCACTATGAACATCTGGGTCCCTTGCTTCTGTCCCAGATCCAGAACAGCTCAACAACCTGGTTCTTGCCCAAGGGCTGTGCCTGGGAAACACTTGTGCAAGGGAGGGAGGCTCCGGTCAGCCCACTGGGCCTGCAGACACTCCGGCCCCGGCCCAGGAGCCTAAGGAACAGATAAGAGAAGGTGTCCCGGGGCTGAACGAAGTGAGCGAGGTCTGAGGTGGAAAGAGCTCCTCATGTTTCTGACGAGGCATCCTGGTCACTAGTCCAGGCTGAGGTCATGGTGCGGGCCCCCTACCTCCTGACACACACAGACATACACATTCACACACTGCCCACTTCCTGAAGGGTTCTCAATCTCTAGGCCGAGAACAGGCTCTCCCCTCCCCCACAACTTCCCCTCAACTGACCAGCCAAAGTCCTGGTCGCCCAGAGAGTCCATTCAACACGAGCAAGTGTTTTCTTTACATGTTGGGGCTTTTACTTCAATTTGAAGCAGACGGTTGAGCACAGATGTGAACAGCTTTGGCCTTTTGAGCACAAGGAAGAACAGGCCTTGGCTTTGAACACGCCTCCCCCCTCCCCAACTTACTGGCCCATTCCCCTGGTCCCTTCTTCCCCTCTGCCCCCCCTCCCCGCTGCATAACCGGGAACAGACTACTGGCCTTCGTGCAAGGCACCATCTTGTTTCCCCAGCCAGGAGTGAGGGCTACAGGCAAGGCGTGGCTGACTGGGCTGGCTGGGCAACAAAGACCCTGTAGGTGACCTTGGTGGGGCAAGTCCCTGGGGTGGAATACAGGGTGGTCAATATTGCTTCTTTCCTTCCTTCTTCCTTTGCCTTGATGCTCAGGGCCCAAGGAGCCTGGACCCAGGGAACACTGAGAATCAGGGTCAGAGGCCTGGGCAGCCAGTGCGAGGGCGAGAAGAGGGCCAGGATCTCATATCCCACTCCATGCAAGTGCCCCCAGCCCTCTCTCACCACCCCCAGAAAGTTTATCTTGTACCCAGCCGGCTAGGGCCCAGTGTAGAAAGAGAGTTCCAGGTCAGAGGGTCGAGCCCTTCCAATGGTCACCAAACGTCCATCCCTTCCATGAGTTTCCAGTGGGTTCGCTGACTCGTCTTTGGCTTGGGATGGCTTTGGCAATAGGAGGAGCAAAAGTCATAGAGCAATGGTGCAGCTTCTCACTGAGGGGTGTTCTCACAATTTGTTCAGTGTCTCTGTGGAATCTTTGGCAATGAATTTCTGCAGCCCTGGGCAAGGGGGAGGCTTTGCTCTCCCCTCCCCACCAGGCAGAGGGCAAAGTGCGGAGTCACCAGAGTGGCCGAGGGGGGACAGGAGGGTGAGAGGGAGGCAGGTGTGCCCCTGCCCCACCCTGAGAGGCAGTGGTCTGAGCATCTGGTGGTATCTTGGAGAAGAAGACAAGGCTGGATTTGGAGAGCTCACCTTCTCCTCAGGCTTGACCAGAAAGAAGGCGCACAGCAGCATCCTTGGTCTAGCCTGGGGCCAGTCACTCCTGAAAGAAACAACCAACGGTCAGAAGAAACCCTACTCTGCTGACTCCTGTTTCTTAAAGGCCAGCTGGTCGCAGAGTCTGGCACCGTCAGCCCCTCCTCTTTTACTCCTTGCTGCTGCCCCCGGAGGGACTCCTGTGGCCCCGGCAGGTGACTGCATCTTGAAGGGCTCCGTAAGGGACGCACCCAGCATCTGAACCCAGGACCCGCTGCCCTTAGAGCCCACACTGCATTTTAAAGCCATTGCTGATTTTGTCGGTTTGGAGAAATGGGCAAAGGCTGCGGGGCTCGAGAGAGCTCGGAGATACCTGTGTTGATCGCACAACCCTCCAGCTCACACCCCATGGGGATGGTCGTCCACAGCTCCTCTTCCCTCCACTGTTGAGACAAGAGCACTGTTCCCTGAGTCACTGGGCCAGCTAGAGACAAGCCCATCGAACCGCCCGCTGGGGGAACCTGAGACAAGTCACTTAACTTCTCTGGGCCTCAGTGTCCTCATCTAGAAAATGACACCACTGGACCAGCTCAGTAATTGCCAAACTTGCTTTTAAGCCATAGAAATGTGGTCTGAACTGTGGAGGCCTAACCCAGAACACAGAGAGACCTAGTCTGGTGTATCTGCAGCAGCGGGGTAGGGGGGGACACAGGGAGAGAGGTTTGCAGGGTGCATTCCCTCCAGTGTAAGGCCTGGGACAGCTCTGAGAACCCAGGATGCTAAGGAGCACAGTTTGGAAACCACTAGGTTAGACCATCTGTAAGGGCGACACCGTGCAGACTGCTGGAACCTTCCCTCTGGCCGCTGACCTTGCTCTTGCTCCTGAGAATGGGGACCACAGGGTGTGACTTGCTATCAGGAAGGGGCAGGAGATGGAGAAAGGTCACAGGGACCACTGGGACTTAAGGTTTTGGGGGAGGTCAGAGCGGTAGGGGTGGGTCCGTCAGGACACGTCCTCCCAGAACAGGTCAGGGGAACAGGGGTGCCTTAACCTGGCACGGCCTGCTCCTACGATAGCAGGGCTCCTGCAACCACCCCAGACAACACAGCTAAGATGCTTGTTCTTGAAGTAAAACATCTGTGGGGCCCCTCCACCCCACCAGGTGCCTTGCTCGTGTCCCCCTCTCAGAGGTGGTGCAGGAAACTGGCCACAACAGGATCTGAATTCAGACCCGTGGTGTTTATTCGGGCGCAGAGAAGCCGCTCCGGCTGAACTGCAGGCCTGGGGAGCCAGGTTGCAGCCAAACCACGGGGCTGGGGGGCTGCCAACCGCAGGCTCTGGGGAGCCTCGGGGAGCCTTGCAGGCCTCGGGCGCTGGGCTTGGCCCATGGCCCAGGGGTGAGGCAGGGGCAGGGTTGGAGGCAGGGGGTCCAAGGGGAGGGGTCGCCCAGCTAGCAGAGGCCAAGCAGAAGAAAGGCAGGGGGAGAAGGGAGGAGGGAGCACTGCTGCGTGCGCCCATGTCCAGGCTCACCTCCTCTGCGCGCTGTGCCGCTGGCCCCGGCGGGAATCTGCTTTCTGTTACCCCGTCTGAAGAGGAGGATTAAGAGGCGGGAAGGAAACCCATGGGGATGGCACGGGGTCTGTGGTCCAGGGGTGATTTACAGCCCGAGTCAGCCGGGCGCTGGCTGCCTGGGCGGGCCCTTTCGGGCCGGGCCGCCTGTGGTCTGGGGAAAGGCTCAGAAAGCTGGCCCGGCCAGCCGTCCAAGCTGTCTTACTGGCCACTCCATCAAGGCGCCGGGACCCTGTCCCAGGCCCTCTGTTGGCTCTCAGACCCTGCGGAAGCTATCCACGGCCCAAAGGCAACCAAGAGCAATGGAGCAGTTTCCTCTCGCCAAAGCCTGACCTTCAGGACTCCATTCTACCCTTTTCCTGGTGTCTACGCTGGACCTGGGTTCCCACCGCCCACCTCCGCACAGGAATCCCAGCACATGCACCAACCATCCAAGGAAGTCTTATGTCAAATGGGGCACGGTGGGAAGAATACAAGGAGGTCTTCGGTGCCAGTACCTCCTCTGAGATTAAACAGCTTTGTGACCTTGGGGAACTTACCATCCCTCTCTGTGCTTTAATTCCTTCACCTATACAGCAAGTACAAGTACATAGACATAGACATATGCTTTCCCCCAAAGGGTCCTTTGTAGAATACTAGACAGGTGAGGTATATCCCATGAGTCTGGGAAACACCACAAACCTAAGCCTCATCTTGGAAAGTCACTACATATATTAGCATATTAAAGGCTCTGAAAAGTCCTGCAGTAAAGAAATTTGCCTGGCTTTATTTATCTACTATCTGTTGAATTCATTTGATCCTGTGATAACAACTGCACTTTGAGGCGATCTGTGGCCCTTCCCTGGACTTCAAGTATCTGCTTCTTTCCTGCCTCAGCATCCCAACCCCAATGTCCAGTGGGGGCTGCAGGTTGGTCCAGCCTCAGAGTTCTTCCAGAGACCAGCTATGCTTGAGGGATAGGAGACAAACCCATGGATGCCCCTTCAGAAGGGGCAGGGTGTGTGTGTGTGTGTGTGTGTGTGTGTGTGTGTGTGTGTGTGTGTGTTAATTACAGGCAGGTAATTGTAAATACAGAGGAGAGGGCTGGCAAATATTCCCCATTGTGACAACCATACCACAGACCCCTTCTCATGGAACCAGGGGAAACATCCTGTGTCACCCCATGTGAGAAACACAGCTTGAGAGGGCCTCTCGACTCCCATCCAGCTCTGGCTTTTTGTGGGGGGTGTTTTCTCTGGGCCAAGGCTCTGGGTACAGCTAGGAAATGCTCTTGGCTCACTGCCCTAAGGACCCCCCTAAACCCTAGCCCCTTACCATAAAAGATGTCCTTTAAACAGGGTCTGATGTGAAAACAAACTTTGAACATGACTAGACAAGATGGCCTCTCAGGTCTCTTTCTGTGTCTGCCATGATGAGTGTGAAGGAGGGGATTTGGTCAGTGTGGTAAAGTGGTTGAGTTCATCAAATTTGAAATCATCTTTTGATCCGTCCATTCATTTGTGGCCAGAACATCAGCTCCACGAGGACAGGGACATGGTCTGTTTTGTTTGCTGATGTAGCCCCAGAGCCTAGAACAGTCTAGACACACAGGAGCACCTCAATAAATATTTGTTGAACCAGGAAATAAATATTTCCAGTCACGGGCATTTTATTTACTATAGCTTTTATATACCATGGAATATGTTTCCTGTTTCAAATGTAACTTAGCATTTTTGTAAATATGTCTGTGATTCAGGGAAACTTCGGGTAATTGTTGTGAATCCTGGAGCAACGCTGCACCTTTTCCACTTTTGTTCAATTTCCATTTTTTTTTTTTTATTTCTAATGATACCTCCTCCGCTTACCAAGTTTATCTCTGGCTTTACAAGGACTGGCTTCCTCTCTCAATCACTTCTGTGTACAAAAGCACAATTTTACCATTTTAGGGGCCTTTTTAAAAAATGACTCTAACTACCTTTTTTTTTATTTTATTTTATTTATTTATTTGACAGAGAGAGCGAGACAGCACAAACAGGGGGAGCAGCAGAGGGAGAGGGAAAAGCAGGCTCCCCGCTGAGCAGAGAGCCCAATGTGGGGCTTGATCCCAGGACCCTAAATCATGATGTGAGCCGAAGTCAGACGCTTAACCAACTGAGCCACCTAGGCATCCCTCTATCTGCCTTCTAAGGTGTTTTGCCTTTTAAATTCATTTCCAGTTTATGATCTGCATATTCATTTTCAGTCCACTCTACCTCCTTAACCATTTTTTGCTATTTTAGAATTATCCTTTTTTAATATTTTAGCAGTTTGGAGATAACCTTCCAGATGCAGAAAAAGATCCAATGGAATGGAAATCCTGACAGCTTTGTTTGCTTGTTTGTTTCTCCTAAAAACAATAGTCAGATTTCAAATGTTGTTTTAAAACAAAACTATGGAAGATGAGCAGGGAGTACACGAGAGATGCATTTTCAACCCCCACACTATTAGGTATTATTTTAGCTTTCCCTTCTCAATACACTAACATGTGGGCTGGGAAGGGGTTTTGTGTTTGGTTCTAAACGCAGAACACTGGGGTCCACTGTGGCCCCAGAGTCAGCAGACCGCGGGGCCCTGGGCAGGTCGGTTTAATCTCTCGATGCCTCAGTTTCCCCATCTTTAAAGTGAACACAGTAATAGTACCCGCCTCCCAGGCCAGTTGTGGAGAATCAATGAGACAATGGAGCTGTGCTCCCTCCCAGCAGGGCCTCGCACACTGCGCAGGCACAGGAAAGTGCTGGCTCACCTACCTGCAAAAAGCTGGGTCCTTCCTTTGATGAACTGGTGTCTGAAAACTTAAAAAAGGCGGGACGCCTGGGTGGCTCAGTTGGTTAAGCGGCTGCCTTCCGCTCAGGTCATGATCCCGGCGTCCTGGGATCGAGTCCCATATCAGGCTCCTTTCTCAGCGGGGAGCCTGCTTCTCCCTCTGCCTCTGCCTACCACTCTGTCTGCCTGTGCTCGCTCGCTCGCTCTCTCTCTCTCTAACAAATAAATAAATTAAAAAAAAAAAAACTTAAAAAAGGTATCACTTGGGGGCGCCTGGGTGGCTCAGTGGGTTAAAGCCTCTGCCTTCGGCTCAGGTCATGAGCTCAGGGTCCTGGGATCGAGCCCTACATCGGGCTCTCTGCTCAGCAGGGAGCCTGCTTCCTCCTCTCTCTGCCTGCCTCTCTGCCTACTTGTGATCTGTCAAATAAATAAATGAAATCTTAAAAAATAAAATAAAATAAAAAAGGCATCACAGTCTGAAAAGTCTCAGGTAATCAGAAATAGTCACATTGAACCAACTGTCATCTTGACCTTGCTTTTGATGGATTTTTAAAAAAATAGACACAATTTCTAAAATTATGCAAGGCATGTCCATCACCTCCTGAAGGGGTAACCAAAATGTGGTGTATCCACACAAGGGAATATTATTCAGCCAGAACAAGGGTGGAGGTTACTAACACATGCCAGAACATGGATGGACCTGGAAAGCTGTGTGCTAAGTGAAAGAAGCCAGTCACTAAAGGTCACGTGTTCTAGGATTCCATTCACATGAAGTGTCCAGAGCAGGGAAACCCAGACTAGCAGCCCCTGGGGGCAGGGAGGACAGTGGGGTAGGAAGGGAGAACTAAAGGATAGGGGTTGTCTTCCTCCCCTGAGAAGAAAGTTCTAAACGCACTGCGGTGATGGCTGCACATAGCAGTGAAAATACTAGAAACCACTCAGCTGTACACTTCGAGTGGGTGAACTGACGTCATCTCAGTCAAGCAGTTAAATTTTTAAAAATTACGTAGGTAGTTATATAATGTTAATTATAGAAAGGTTCGAAAATACAGAAGAGTGAACCGAAGGAAAAATTTCAGTCACCTTAATCTCCCCACTGGGAACATGGGGTGACTACTGTTCCTTTACTTTTCTCAGGCTTAGACACAGCTATAGAGTATTTTGGGGGTATTTGTTTGGGTATTTATTTATTCACTGGCTTTTTTTTTAAAATGTTTATTATTTACATGTCCTCTGACACCGACATAGAATTTTATGGAAGTGGAAGTGGGCTGTGCCAACCGCACGGGAAGCTGGGGTTTGTGTTCTAACGCTCCGGCCTGTCCGCCTCTGCCTCTGGCGCGTGAGTTTTCCCATCTTCTCCGTGGGCCAGGCGCTGCGGAGGTTATTCTGGGCACAAGCACAGGCCCGGGCTTCTGGCCTCCCAACTTCCCAGGGAACTGGAAGCAGGTACGGACCAGCCCACCCCAGCGCCTCCCGCCCCGCCTGGCCTGGGCGCCAGGGGTGACAGGCAGGAAATTTATGAGCAGTTGGAGTTGGCTGCTATTTTCCGAGGGCGGGAACATGGTGTGAATCAAGGATCCCACTGTGTCCGGGCTGGGAGGGCCCTCTGAGGTCCCAGCCATCTAAGAGTTGCAAAGTTAGGGCCAGAGGCCCTGGTGAGCCAGGAGAATCCTCCTGGGGACTGTGGATTGGGAGAATTCATTTACTCAGCAAAGATACACTGGGTCCCTACTGGGTGCCAGCCGTGTGACAGGCATGGGGTCAGAGTCCCAGCTGGGGGGGGGGGGGCAGCTGATATCGTGACTCCAGAGTGAGGCTGAAAGTCACTGGGGCTGGTCTGTGCTGCTGGGTGCCTGGTTGCTGTCGTGTTGGCTGCTCGCCAGAGGAGCGGCTGAGATTGCCAGGGGCCCCAGGCTGCAGTGTGCAGACAGCTGTCCACGCAGCTAAGGGGCTGCCCTGTCTGGCACGCCTCAGCCCCCCAGGCTGGGAGACTGGGTGGGTCTGGCAATCTAAGCCCCTCATTTCCTGAGGCCAGTGAATCCATTCAAACCTGAGTCAGCCCATGACATACAGAAGCACTTTCCTACCAGTAACCAAGAACGACCAACCGCATCAGACAATGCCGAGATGAGAGCCGGCAGCCCTGGGGCCTGTCCTGGGCTAAGCTGTGAGAGGCGGAGCCGGGTCCCAGGTGTGCAGGCAAGCTCTGAGAGGGCGCTGTCCACATACCCCACACCGTCCTAATGGCTTACCGCCTGGACCATAAGCTCCAGTGAGGGCGGGGTTTCCTGGCCGGGTCCCTGCTGTCACCCCAATCCGGGATAATCGGAGCTAACTGGAGTCCAGTCTCTTAACCCGCCACATCCCACCTCCACTGCAGGCTGAGAAAGCTGTGTTTCTCCTCTGTGTTCCCGACGCACCTCATATGGACCCCTACATCCCTCTGTGCCACGAATTATTGGTGGTATGATGGCCATCATCCCCTCACTCACCCCAAGCACCCCCAGCACGAGCTCCTGAGGGAAGGAAGAGGTCATGTTGTCCTCAGCACCCCTGTGCTGCTAGGCTGCTATCTGTTTACCGAGGGTGGCCTCTTGCCAGGCGCCACACTCCACTCCTTTGCGTGTGCTGTTTTACACCCTCCCAGGGAGGTGGCCGTCGCTGCTCCCATTTTGCAGATGAGGAAATCGAGGCTGGCACAATTTTCTGGCTTCCCCAGGGCAGCAAGGCAGACAGACCCCTTGACCACTGGAGAGCTCAGCTTCTTTGCTGGCAAGCGGGACTGGCAAATCCCCAAGCCATCCCCCCAGCTGCCACCTTCCTGGGTTCTAAGAAAATTTCAGTCTTTGTCCCTTGAGCCTAAAGGTGGCTGGCACTGGGAGGCCTGGCACTCCCAGAGCCAGGGCCAGAGCCCATGAAGAGCCCACTAAGCCTGCAAAGGACAGCCAGAGAGACCCACAGCCCCCGCCGTGCTGACGCCTTCTTGGGCTCCAGGCCACTCTCTCTGGCTGCCAATCTCTCGGTTTCTCTCTCCACGCTTCGCCTGTGTGTCTCTGTGCCAACTCTCTCTTGGCCTCTCCTTTGTTTATCTCTCCCCGTCTGTCAGCCTATCTGTCTTTCTTGGCCCCCACCCCACCCGGCCCAGAGCACAGGGCACTGTGAGGGTCGAGCTGGCCCGAGAGACGGCCTGAGGCCCAGCTGCCGCAGCTTCCCATCTGCTTCCCATTCTGCGACGCTGTCCAGCCAATTCTACTTGGCTGCACACTGCTCGTCCAGACCCCAGGAGCCCAAGGAGCCCATGACCTTGCCCCCATAACCAGAGGAGGCACTCAGACTAGAGGGGAGCAGACAGCTGGGTAGACAGGTGGCCCAGCCAGGTGAGAATGGCCCTGCTCCCTGGCAACTTCCCGGTGGGCCCTGACCCATGACCCTCACCCCCCACTCCCACACACACTGCACACATACACTCACACCTAACCACCGTGTCGACAGATCCCTGTCAGGCCTGCTTCTTCCCCAGCTGGGGATCTCCCCACCGCCACGCCTCTGCATTCTCAGTACCCTCCGCGGCAGTCCTTACCGCAGCTGGCAGACGGCTGGGGTGACTGGGCACCGAGCAGACAAGCCAAGTCTCGCCCAAGTGCTGGCCAGCAAGCCTTTGCAAAGACTGCAGTACGTCTCCAGGAGACCCCCAGGACCAGTGTGGGAAATAATGGGTGGTCATAAGGTCCCTGGACAGCACCCCGAAATCAAATGACTTCCACAAACACTATGCAAATGCAGTTTTAAGGTGGGAAAAACACCTCCCCTACCCTTTCTCACCGTCCCTGGGCCCCTCACAGATAGATCCTGGAGGCACCGTGGGATCCAGGCCAAGGCAGGGTGGTATCGCTGATCAGGGCTCTTTACCCACTGCCCCCCCCCCTCCATCAGCGATGACCCAAAAGTAACTTCCAGCTGCGCCAGGGACAGGCCAAGACTGGAAGAGAATCGAGTGTTTTGCGCACACGCATGTGCACACGCACACCTACTCACAAGCAACACAGCCCTGCAGCAGGAGTGTCTCCCACAGCCTCTGTTTGAATCCTGACTTCCCCATTCTACCAGCTGTGTAACTTTGAGCAAGTTACTTCACCTCTCTGTGCCTCCATTTCTTCACCTATAAAATGGTAGTAACAGTGATCTACTGCCTGAGGTTGTAGGGAAAATTCAGGAACACAATGGTGGCAAGGCAAAGCGCTGGGCACTGGGCAGCCCCACGTCAGGACACACGGGTGTGTGTCTGTGGCTCCCTGTCATTGGCCCGCTAGCTTCCCGAGGCAGGACCGTTTCTCCACCTCAGACTGCCAGGGTCCCACTCAGTACTGGGCACAGAGGAGCCGCCTGTCCGATACTGTGGGCGACAACTGGAAACCTTTCCTTTCTCTCTGCTTCCTTTCCCTCTGCTTCATTTCCCCCACTCATTCAGCAACTCTCTCCTGCATGTTCAGACCATGCCTGCTCCCTCTGAGGCACTGGGGATCCAGCAGTGAGCATAGGAGACCAGGAGCCCTGCCCTCCCCAAGCTGACATCCTAGAACTGGCCCTTCCCCAGGAGCAGATTTCCTTAGGGAAAGGAAGCCTCGCATTTTCTGTGCCAAACAGCTTGGACAGGTCCCTTCCCAATAACTGATGCATTTCCCTGCATTCTCAGTCAGACATTACTGGATGTACTTTAGCTTCCTCTTGACAACCCAAGGTCAAGCCCAGAAACATCAGGCTACAGGAGCCTCCCCAGGTCCTTGAGGCTTCTGGGCCCCCTCCCCCAGAGGCGCAACATGGCACAAGCCTCTTGCCTCTCCAGAGTGTCTGGCATTGTTCTTTCTGCTTTTCTGTTTCTTCCCACACCATCAGGCCACCGGCTGTGACTCCAGGCGCCGTCCCTGCACCTGCTCCAGGAGCTGGCCTCCCACTTGAATTGGTTATTTCTGTTCAGCTGCTCCCATCTGAGACTCCAGGGAATCAAGCTTGTAAGAAGTGGGCACAGATGAAGGGCAGTGGGCTCTGGAGAAGGCCCCCCTGGGGCTCTCCTATGAGCTTTTATGCATGGCCTTTGTGTCCCCAGCTCTGCACTCCAAGGGGTGGGGCCTTTGTTTTGTTCTCCAAAGTGACCAGGCACCCAGAACAACGCCTGGTACATAGTAAACACCCTGAAGTATGTGTTCTTTAGTAAACGTGCGGGGCCCTCATGCTTCCTTCATCGTCTTCTCCTTATGGAATTAAAGACACAGAACAAGTAAGAACCACTGTGTCTCTGCAGAGGGTGTGGGTGGGCCAAAGTGGATCAACCTTTTGTGAATAACCTCACTGGCCGCTCAGCCACATGCTGTGCGTGCCGTGGGGGGGATGTGGGGGCAGGGGAGCGTGGTGGTCACGCAGCAAGCGGGTGGTTCTCAGCCTCACCTGCTATCCCCCTTGCCGTGGGGGGGATGTGGGGGCAGGGGAGCGTGGTGGTCACGCAGCAAGCGGGTGGTTCTCAGCCTCACCTGCTATCCCCCTGAAAGGAACACAACCCACCATGTGGGAGGCCCCCATGTGACCTGGAGAGACGGTGCCTACAGAAGCACCAGGACACCTGTGCGCATGTGTGCATGTCCGTGCACGTGCGCGTGCGTGCACATGCATGTACGCACACTTGCACATGTGCGCGTGCACACACACACACCAGAAGAGGGACAAACAGGGTGTCCCCTGTCTGTGCAACGGAACCAAGTCCTCAGTGGGCAGCCCAGCCCGGTATCCGTTCTCTAAATCACTGTGTGGGGAGACGTGACTGGGCTGACCCTCAGACCCACGTATCCCCGCCTCTGGGGTGGACTCCCTGTGCAGTTCACACTCCCACCCTGGGGGCAGCAGAGGACAGAGATGGTCTAGATTCAGAAGCACTTGTGTCCCAGAGCTGAGGAGCCGGCCTCACCCTGCCCGGCCTGCCCAGCTGTGTGAGCTGGGGGACTTCACCGCAGGGTCCCAGCCTCTCCATCTACCTGCCATGGTTAGAAACATGCATCCTGGGTGGCTGCTGTAGGAGTCAAGTGAAAAAGGGGCACGAGACGGCTCTGCAAACTGTAAAGCACCGTGCAGAGAGGTTCAAGATCGCTAGTGGCCTGGCCTGGTCCTCCAGCTTCTTTGAACCTCAGTGCAGGCAGCCGAAAATGGAGGTACCGGCACTGATTTCGTGGAGCCATGGTAAAGAGTCTGTGGTTAATGTGGTGACGCTGGTCAGCCCCACCAAGAAGAAAACCACCCCGTCACAAAACGGTCAATTCTCCAGGGAGGAGCCATGCTGCTGTTTAAGCCTGCTGCACTCCCAGCATAGAGATCCCGTTGTTTTTCTGTTTCAGGGGGAGTGCCCCTTCTTCCAGGGCAGGTAGGGGATGTCTGGGCAGGGCAACTGAACTGAGGAGGAGAAATGCTCTTTCCAGCAAGGTCCCTGTCCTGCCTTTGGATGCAGCATAAGGATGAAGTGCTCGGTGCAGTGGCAGCCACTATGCAGCCAGGAGGCAAACACCAAAAGAAGCCTTGGAGCCCAGGAAACATTTGCCTCCCTTCAGCTTTCCTGGGAAACGGGAGCCATTTAGTTTAAGCTGCTGCTTGGGGGGGGGGTTCCATGATCTGCATTGCAAAGCTTTGTTCAATGATTCAAGGGAACAAGGACATAAGGGAACATGGGGGCATTTCCCTGTTGTGTCCTGAGGCTCCTAGTTTATCCTTCCCTAGAGTCTCTGCCTTCAGCATAGGAAGATACAGCCCCCACTGTGCAGATTTTAGTTGAAGGAATGGTGTGTCATTATTTGGGGGCCTACTGTGTGCCAGACGCTGGGGCACAAAAATGAAAGGGCACCCAGTCTGTCTAGAGAAGCAGGCACTACAAAAATTGTATGATGTAATGTAGCATGGGGGTTACAATATAATGTAATATATCATGTAACGTACCAGCTAAAAGTATAAGGTAATGACGTAACATGAGCTCTGGCAGATCCCATCACAGAACATTTATATCATTACTTCACAGCGTATCACAGGACATGCTCCTGAAGCAGACTATACACACCCCTGTGGTAAAGGTCACTGAGTGGCCACTATGAGGCCCTGAGCAGGAGGCTGGATAGGGGTCAGGGAGGGCTTCCAGGAGGAACAGAGCCTTCCAGAATGGGCAGGAGTTAGTCAGACAGACAGGGGAAAAGGGCATTCCAGGCAGAAGGGACAACATGAGCACAGAGGCCAAAAATAACCCCTTTGGGCGAGGAGTTCCTTGTTGCTAGAGTGTAAATTGGGACACAGGGAGTGACCGGCTGGAGCCAGGTCACTTGGGGGAGGGGTGTGGCCTCTACTCTTGGCCTGTGGGGAGCCCCTGGGGGTCCTGAGCAGGGAGCGAGGTGGTCAGACCTGGATTGTGGCTGAGCGGCTAGGAGGAGCTCAGGTGGGGCCCGACTGAGTGGCTGGGCAGCTGGGCCAGGTTCCAGGTGGCTGTGAATTCTGGGCAGAGAGCAGGAGGGTCTTGAAGGAAGGAGTGGCTTCCTACTTCTCCCTCCAGAAATATTTTTACTAGGAGCTCAAGGAAAGCAGGGATTGATATTTTCCCCTAGAACCAGCTTTCTGGTCTGCTAGGGCAGGTGGAAAGGGGATAATGGGCTCCCGGGCAAGGGAAGAACTGGGGCCTGCTGACACCCCTCTCATCCAGGCCTCCCACTGTGCTGGGTCCAGGGGCTCAGGGCCAGGCAGTGGGAAGGCTTGTCCTCCCCCTGCCTCCCTTGTCCTCTGGAGGCCTCAGGCTGGAAAACAAATTCTGGTCATTGGGCTGACTCCATAGTACAACCAGGGGCCTGAGGCCAGTGGTCACTCCTCCTTGCCCAGGCTCTCCTCATCTTTGGCCCCACGAAGCCCATTTCTCAGGCAGAAGACAGGGGAAGAAGGAGGGAGTTGACAAAACAATTTCGCATACTTTGTGCCTCCATCCCTGAGCAGGTCCGGGAGGCAGGCTGGGTGTGTTCCAGATAGGACACGTGAGCAAGTCCACCGGTCACACAGCCCCAGGGCAGAGCTGAGGTGAGCTTCAGAGTCCAGACCCAGACACCTGCCCGTTGGAGACCAAGCGGGAGGGTAGATCTCAGCCCTCTCTGAACCCTTCAGACGGTGAGATTAATGGCCCTGAAATTGCGATCAACATAAATACTTGGCCCTTCCGGACCGCCTCTCTCCAGCTAAAATGGGGAAGGAAGGAGCGAGGAAAGGAGGGCAAAGGAAGGAAGAGCAGGGGCCTGGGTACAATGCAGATGAGACACAGAGACGCCCTCCACTCCCGAGGCCTTGGGTTGCAAGAAGCCAGCCCCCCACACGGGACATCACGCTTTCCCCACTGAGGCCGTGAGGGGCTCCAGAGCTTCTGGGTCTGTTGGGATGGGGGGCAGTGGAAAAGGGGTGCAGGGAATTGAGAAAGGAAAGGGAAGAGCCCCAGTCCCCTGGCCTTGACGTACCTCCCCCACCACAAAATCACCAGCCTCTGACACTGAGGGGCCATCCCTTTCCCCACCTCCACTTGGCAGCCCCCTGCCTGACTCTAAACTCCTCATCTGGGCTCCAGGGGGTGTGAGGAAGGCAGGCCACACCTTGCCATCTCCCTTCCTCCCTGATGCTGGTGTCCCAGCTGCCAGCCCTGCCCCAACACCCCACGGGCTCCGGACAGGCCACCCGGTGACTGCTCCCAGGAGGTGCCCAGATTCCAGGCAGACATCTCCCAGAAGCTTCCTGGCAGAGACAGCCAGTTCTTAAAAAAGGCTTCATGTCATAGTGCAATCAGTCGAGAGGCCCGAGCACAAGGGTGTTTATTAACGTCACTGTGTTCCCCAAGCACCTCCGTGTTGCCCTCCGAGGAGCTGACAGGGGTCTCGGCGTCATCTCTGTCTTCCCCCCCACCGCCCCCAATGCTATTGGCGTCTCTGCGCCTCTTGTCCAAGACCTGAACCCTGACGGCCTGGGCCCTCCCCACAGCGTGCCCTCCCAGGCACCTTCCTTCCCGTCTGTCCCCTCCAGCCGAGGTTTTACAAAAACAGTCCCTTTCAACGATCCCCGACTTTAAGTTTCAAGAAGGAAGAGAATCTGGCAGCATCCAGGAGAACCAATTAGGTGGTCCTCGGGCACCTTTGAGGAGGAAGAAAAGTCACACGGGCTGCAAGAGGAGGAAGAAACAGCATAAAAAGAAAACAAGGGGAAACAAAATAAAAACCAGAGATAAAAAGTCCAGAGAAAACAGCGGCGCCTGAGAAACAAGGATCCCAGCCGCCAACTTTTACGGCGTCCAGCCCTGTTATTCATAAGTGAGTTTCCTCTCTCACAAAGGACCTTTTGCACGGTTTTCCCTTCTGCCTCCAAACCAGCTGCTCGCGCTGTTGTATCCTGAGTGATGATGAGGCTCTGAAAGGGTTTTTTGGGAACAGATGGCCAGGGGAGAGCTGGGGAATGTGCCAGCAGCGGGCTGGGCGGGCGGCCAGGGCCCGCGGTGACTGAGTGCTTGGGCTTCCAGCTCGCGTGCTTTCCCTGCCCTCTGCCCTCCGTGGCGCCAGCAGGCCTTCCCAGCGAGCGCTCGGAACATCTGGAGTCTGGGGCTGCCAGGAGGGGGGGCCGCGGCGGCCGGGCGGGGGACCCTCTGTTCCCGCGGAGCTCCCATGTACGCCACCAGGCCCGCCTCGCAGAACAGCTAATCAAAACCACAGCACCCCGAATGGGAACCAGGCGTGCTCCCAGCTGCAGCCAGAGGCCGCCAGGCGACTTAACCCGGTGTCAGGCCTCGCCGGCGGTGCAGCGCTGGGGGCGCTCGGGGCCCATGACACCCCCGGCCCACCCCACCCGGCGCCACCCCCCACGCCACCGCCAGCGGCTCTTGGCTCCCTGCGGCTAAATGGAGCCTCCACGTGCTGCTGCCCTGGCTGCTTACATAAGAGCCGCTGTTCCGGGTGAGACGCGCCACCCCGCTATTTGCGGGGGGCCTCCGGGTGCGGGCCACCCCGCTGGGCAGCGTGCGAGCACGAGGGCCCAGCAGGCCTTCAGGGTTGAAGAGCAGGGGGCTTTGGGACCCAAGAGACACAGGCTTGAAGGGGCTCCACTGCTTGTTAGCCACATGGCCCTGGGCACATGCCCCCCTGGGCCTCAGTTTCCCCTCTGTGCAACGGGGGAAGTGGTCCTCACTTGCAGGGTCAGTGAAACGTGAGGTACAGATGACGTACATGGGTGTCTGGCAGGCAATGGGCACTTAAGCACGTGGTTGACACGACTCTTGGCGACAGCTTGTCAGCATTATTAGTGTGTGCAACCAAACACTGGGCATGTTTTGTGGTTATGAATCCACGAACTTCGAAAACCCGGGAATTTCTGAGTGGTCTACATGCTCACCTCCTGTTATGGGTCCAGGACCAGGGCTGTGGGCTAAAGTGCTACAGAGGGACAGATCCCCCATTCAGAGCTATTTATCCTTATCTGCCTTTTGGTCGATCAGACATTCAGCACCCCTGGCATGGCCTCATCCCTGAGATACTCCTTCATGGGGTTCCACGGGAAGTTGTTACCTTACTGCTGTAAATTCCGAGATTTCCTCTCCGGCACTCACTGAGAAAATGCCAGCCCTTTCTCACATGGGACCTCGTTGAATCCTTCCAGCAAGGTGGCAAGGAAGGCATGTGGGTTCTCACTTTACAGAGGAGAGAGGATTGGGGGATGGGATCAGAGAGGTTAAGTGACATGCCCAAGGTCACACAGCTACAAAGTGCCAGTGTCAGGAATCAAACCCAGGTCTCTGGCTCCAAAGCTCTCTAGTTCTCCTACTTCACAGTCTTGCTTGTCATGCTTTTACATGCCTTAGAGTTAAACGCCAGCACCACGGAGAATTGCAGGAATGGTAGGGTTCAACTCAACCCACACCTACACAGACACCCTTTCTCCAGTGTCCTGGACTGAGGGTCACCGAGCCTCTGCAGGGATTTCCAGAGGACCACCCTGGCTCTGGGGGGAAAAGGTTCTCTGAAGGGTCTTTGGATCCCAAAGGGTGATCAGTTATCGAATCAGAGGGGGCTTCCCATGTCTCTGTGGCTCTGGTTCTTCCTTGCTGTGGGGAGAAGGGAGGGATCTGTGAGTGCATGTCAGGAGGGGCGCAATTTGGAGCAGGGGACAGGAGCGGGGTGAAGAGAGCGTGAGAGGAGAGAGGAAAGCAGGGCCTCTTCTCTACCCTACCCGGGAACCACCGGGGAACTCCAGAGGGCCGAGTTCTGCCTTCCGGGGAGAGCTGGCTCTGAGCTCACCTGTGAGGCGCCCCAGCCAATGATCCCTCCAACCCAGTCCCTGCCAGACTTGTGGACTAATGATGTCAAATGTGAGAGGAGAAGCAGCAGCTGAGAGAACACTCTGTGTTAGAGCAAACAGCTGGCGACAAACGTCTCTGTAATTGGAATGCCAGAAAAAATAAATTGCATCCATTTTTATGACTAGAAGGGAATTTGATGGTGGTTTCCCACCCACCCCCCTTTTATCCCAGCATAGATGGACTCTGTGGGCTTTGAAGGCAAATGGTATTTAACTCAGTAGCTTCGCCAGGAGGATGTGGAAAGAGAACGTCCATGTGGGAGGCAGGACAGGGAAGGGCAGCCCCCCCCCAACGCCTCTCTCACTGGCTAAGGGACCTTGGTCAAGCTCCTCAGGCCTCTGAACCTCAGCTTTGTTATCTGGACAATGGGACAGCCCCGGTGCCCACCTCTGCAGGCTTGGCGGGAAGAGTCACAAGGCGACCCATCACAAGACCTAAGCTCCGGGCCCAGCATGTAATCCAGGCTCTGAGAAGCTCAGGTATTATCAGTGTTCTTGGGACGCACTGCCTGGGGGTCCCAGCAGTCTCTGGGAGCAACTCTCAGGTCTGTGTGAAACACCCACGAGGGGCACAGGGAAAGTAAGAGCAACGCGTTTGGTCATTCGGACAGTCCTTAAACAGGAGAAGCCCGACCCCAAAGGGCCTGAGAAATCACCTCAGGTGATAAGCCACCTTACAGAAGTGGACACGGAGGCCCCAGCGGGGGTGACCATGGACATGCGGGTGGGGGCAGAGCCAGGACAGTGCCCCTCAGTGGACACTCTAGGGACACAGGAGGCCCTGCAAACAGACGGCTGGATCCAGTCAGAGCAGGAGCCCTTGAGACTCTGCCTCATGTGCTCTGGGGCTTGGGCACGGTCTACATACACAGCAGGAACCACAAGGTCCAGCCACCCAGCCTCGCAGAGCCAGTCACCCCCCGCCCCCACCGGCACAGCCCCCGGGGGTCCCCAGTCACTACCCAGGCTTCTGGAAGAGCCCATCACTCAGTGCATCAGGACATTCTTTTCTCTCCCCGTCCCCAAATGGCCTGCACACAACCCGAAGGCGGGGATTTGCTGGCCGTCTAGCACCAGGGTTGAAACTATGCCGTCAATGTCAGTAGCCATTATTTTTCTCTGGTTAGTACTCGAGAGGTTAAAGTGGCTGGAAAGGAGCACCCCGGATTGTGGGAGACCGGTCCCTTGCTATTCTGCAGATCTGGCAAGGCCCCCCTCAGCCCAGGTGTGAAACAGTCCTGCTGTTCTTCCTCTTTCTCCTCCTCCTCCTCCTCCCAAGCTCCCGGGAGTTGCTGCTTTAAAAACAGGAGCTGCAGAAACATGGCCCAGAGCCAGGTGCTTAGCGTGCATTATCTCAGCTACAGCGGAGTCGGAGTCGGAACTGAGCTCTCCAGGGCCCATCCACTCCTCCCCCCTGCCCGTGCCCCTGCCCCCATCCCTGGGCTGGGCAGCCTCTGACACGGGCCTCGCTGCACGACCTGGCTCCCTAACGAGGCTCTGAACCCCCAAAGCTGTGTCCTGGGAGGCGCAGAGACAGAGGACCCACAGGTCAAGGGATGCAGGTCTCCAGCCCTGCCAGGGAACGGCTAAGATGGGCAAAAGGATGCACCTGGGGCCTGGCAGGGGCGGGGAGAATTCACTTTATATCCCATTCCTAACACAGGTCTGGGGGGTGGGGGGCGTCAAGGCAGCTCATTAGAGCTACAAGGGATCTTAGAGGATACTGTGCACAGTCTCTCATAGAGGTAACCCAAGAAAGGGTGGCCCGGCCTCTTGGGTTCACATTCACTGTGAGGGCGCCATTGAGGGGAATAGCTGAAATTGCTATAGGTCGCGCTGGTGAGGGTCACCCGCCGTCACAGCTGCCATTTACAGAGGACCTCCTCTGAGCCACTCACTTACCCTGGCACGCGTTCTCTAGTTTCTTCCCTTCTTTGCTCTCTCTCTCCCTCTCTCCTTAGGATGTAAGCCTGGCTCACTCCCATCCCCAAACCCGCGCAAACCCGCGGTGGCCACGGGGGGAGGGGGACAGAGACTTGATCTCAGCCCCTAAACCATCCACTCTGTCTACAGGGACTGCGGAGGGTGAAGCCCCCATTCGGAGCTCACTGCACATGCTCAATAAACACTGAATGAACGAATCATCAGGGGATCTCCAGGGGCACAAGCCCCCCTGATTCCGATGAACAAAATGGGGGCCTGCCCCAGCCCAGTGCCCAGGGCCACTGGGCAGGTTACTGGAGACCCTCCCTAAGGACACCTCAGGACTCACCTACCTGCATGGCGACAGGCACGCAGGAAAGCACAAGCCACAGAAACAGGGGTGGCCCTGTGAACCCCCCCGCCAGCCAGGGCAGAACGCCAGGGCGGGACAGGTCCTTGGATGTCCTGGCACCTCCAGGACCCTGGCCATCTATGTCCTCCTGGCAGTATTGACTGCAGACACAGCCCCCGGGGACAGCAGCCCCAGGCCCACCACGCAGCAGGAGGGGACGCAGGGTACCAGCAGCCCCCTGCTCTTCCGAGGTGAGGCAAGACCTCCGCTTGGACACAGAGGCTGGAAGGGGCCTGAGAAATCACTGATGAGGTTCCCACAGTGCCCACTTATCAGCAACAAACCACAACCTGTCACCCCACTCTCCCAATCTGGGCGATGGGGGTTGGACACGATGGTCTCTAATGTGTCTCAGATCTGAGGGGATTTCAGGGGAAGCCATAAGCTCATCTCCGTTTGGCATCTTCACCCCACTCCCCTCCCATCCTCCACAGCCCAGGACTCCAATCGGCTCCAATCAAGGAACAGGGAAGGGAAGGGCCGGCCCTCCTGTCTTAGTGCGTGAGTCGGGGACACGCGGTGGGGAGGGAAGGGGATGAGAGGTGGATTTGGAGCAAACGGCGCCTGCCCACCCTGCCCATCCACACCTCCGGGCCGCCCCAATGCTACGGGAAGTTCACCCAGAGTTTACAAACCTCCTTTGTCACAGAGCCCTGCATGGAGCCATCAATCACGCCCTTAATTTACCCGTGTCACTTTCCAGAGGAAAGCGGCCCTGCCAGCAGCCAGTGGCGCTTCCTCTCTCACCCACTTGATGAGGATTTCATCTAATTGGTCCACGTTAAATCACTCCCAGGAATGCAACGTACAATTACCACAGCAGCGGCAGTGGCTGGCTGGCAGGGGGGACAGAGTGGGGCCCTCCCTGGCGGAGGCAGGTCAGTCCATGGGGAGGCCTCCCTGGCTCTGGGCCCAGAGGTCTCTGGGAAACCTGGGGAACCCAGAGAGAGCCTGCTGGCAAGGGGGGGCTAGGCGGGGAATGTCAGGGATGAGAGGGAGAGGCAGGCCAGGAAGGAAGGAGGAGGTGGAAGGAAGGAAGGAGGATGCCAGTCACCGGGCTCCCCCACCCTCTCCAGCCTGGATGGCCAGGGGGGCAGGCATGTCCCCCAGCCTCCATCCACCTCGTGGACACAGACAGGGTCCCACCCTCTGTGTCTCTTCCCCTGGCCCTGCTGGAACAGGGATCCAGAGGGCTGCCGTAAGCCTTGCTCAGTACTGCCTGGCACAGACCCCCAAATGGAAAGGCAGGGGAGCACAGGCCATTCAGGGCCATAGCTGGGTCCACCACCCTTCCTCCCGCACATCCTTCTCCAAACACATCAAGCTTCATGCAGGCTGGTTCCCCTGTCTCGGATGCTAGGCCCTGCTTCATCTTCCCAGTGACCTCCTGGTTGTCTTTCTGGGCCCAGATCAAATACCTCTTACCCTAAGATGCACTTTCAAACTCCCTTGGGCGGGCAGCAGAAGTAAGCTGTCCCTCCTCCACCTGGCCTTCCACCGCCCTTAGCCCAGACCTCCGAGACCACCTTTTCACACTCTGCCACCCATATCCACTGGCAGAAGGGTGACTCTGACCATCCTGTGGGCTTCGTGGGCACTGGGACCACATTTGTCACCTTTATAGTCCTGCCTGGCATGCTTGATACAGGGCTGGGGATCAGCAAATCTCTCCAGAACGAAAGAATGAATTACAAACGTCACTCGCCTTAATGCACGGCTGCAGGCAATCCCCAGGCCAAGTCATATTCCCAAAGGTGCCGAAGAGCTCTCCGGTCCCGTGACCCCGCTCAGGGGAGCTCAGTCTGGCTCATTCTAATACAACATCTATCATGGACCACCTGGGCACATCGGCACCACAGCACGGAAAACCAGAAAAGAGCTCCAGACCTACCACCTTCCCCGTGAAGGGAGCACACCCAGACCCAGAGGCCTGGGGTGACTGTGCAAGGTACCCGACAGCCCCATGACCAGGAGTAGGGTCACCCCTATAATCCCAGGGAGCGACCCCCAGCATACCTCCAGGAGGCTGACCTTGCTGGCCCCATCAGAAGCCTGGGTGAGAGGAGGACGCCCAACTTCCGCTCCCACTTCTCCCGCCCCCCTCCGGAGGCTGCTGAGTGGCTGCTGGCACGTACCTTGCGCTTCTTGGCGCGTCCCTCGGCTTGCAGGGTGCGGGTGCAGCGCTGCACACACTCGGAGAAGCTGAGGTTGCTGTGGTCGGCGCTGTAGTCAAGGTCCGCCAGCCGCGCCAGGGACAGGATGTAGTTACAGGCGATCCTCAGGATGGCCAGTTTGGACAGCTTCTGCCCGTAGGAGTAACACGGCACCTGGGGGTTGAGAAGGCATCAGGAGGGGCTGCTGGCGGGGGGGTTGGGTCTGGGCCCTGACCAGGCAGACGGGGCCACTCACAATGACGTCTCGCTGCCCAAGAGGGGACCCCTGGGCAGCAGAGGTGGCCTGTTGAATGCCTTGACCTGGCTTTTATTTTCTGTTCTCAGCACCCACTGTGTGCCTGCACAAATCTCAACTCGTCCACTCACAATCTCCGGGAGGCATCCACGTTCCCACTGTTGCAGGGGAAGAAACCGAGGCTCAACTCACGCCCACGGGGCAATAGGAATGAAGCATGTGAGGTCCCACGCTGACAGAGCTCTGTCCCCCACAGTCCCTAAGAAGGAGTCTCTCTGACAGAACTGACACGCTTCTTCTTTTTTGGCTCTGATACTCCATCCGCCCACTCGCTCAGTCAGCGGACCTTGTTTTGTTAGACACTCGCGGGTCCCACTCTGAATAATAACTTGCTTCCTGACTTCAGAGAACTCACACTTGAGAGAGATGTTAGTGTCATAACAGAGTTAGGGACCCAGGACTCTGGGGACGTACAGGATGGAAAGTACCCGTGCTTAGCCGGGAGGGACTTCCCTTTTCTTTTCTCTTTTTCTTTATGCCCTCTGGACTTGCAGGTGCTGCTGGGCAGGCAACAGGTGTATAATAAATATTTACAGCCACAACCAGACTTGACATGCTTGTCAGTGACTCATCGCCAAGCAGACGCTCACTAATTTGCACAGGGGTTTGTACGGGGTGAAGAGAAGGAGCGTCTAACTTTCTAACACTGTCCGCCGGGGCTGGAACCGCGCAAGCGAAAAGCAACGAAGACTGTGCTGAGACGTGGAAATGCCCCCACACCGTCCATCTGGTGGGTGCTATCCGACACAGCCTACCCCCTCTCTGATGTCCCGCTCACCCGAATGGCTGGGCTGTGCTTACCCAGCCCCCAGGGCTCCGGTTTCTTCCTCTCTCTGACACAGCACCCACCCCTACCGCCGACTCTGGGACCCATTAACCCCATCCCATAGAGTGGGCTGCCCCAGCATGAACACTCAACAAGTATTTTTTGAGTATCCCCCATATACCAGCCCCTCTTCTGGGCCAATGATGCTCAACCGGGGATGATTCTGTCCCTCGGGGACTGTAGGCGATATCTGCAGACATTCTTAATTGTCAGTATTGGGGAGTGGTGGAGGGAAGGTGGTACTGGCCCCTGCTGGACAGAGGCCAGGGAAGCTGTTAAACATCCTGCAGTGCACAGGGTCCTATAAGTTCCCTGCCACCAAGAACTGCCCAGCCCGAATGGTCACTGACGCAGAGATTGAGAAAGCGTGGCTAAGAGAGTCCTCTCAGATGGGGACCCAAAATGCATGGTCCGCTTTGTTCTCACTTTGTCCCGGAGCTCTCTCGGTCCTTCACATCCCAATCCCGAACTAGGGGGTGAGAGGAGGAGAGCCAGAGCAGGCCCTGCCCTTAATAGTGCACTAATAGCCCCCCAACTGTCCTCAACTTCTGATTATTGTGACTCCTTTAAAGGCCAGTCTCCCAGAGAGCTGAGGGGCAGAGGCCCACGTCTGCAGGGCCTGGCACAGATCTCGCCCCTAAGAAGCCCTCCAAAGGGTTTGTTGAACGAGAGAATGAATGAACAAATGACCAGTCTGCCTTCACATTCACCAGGGGGCTGCGGAATGTTTGGAAAGGTGTTCAAAACCCTTTCTTCTCCCAGAGGATGGAGATTTAGCTTTTTGGTGTAGAGCTGAAGCCCACATAACTTTTGGCCATCTGGGCTCAACTTCCGACTCTAGCTGTCCCAGGCTAGCAGACCCCAGGCCACTGACCTCGTCTTTCCACGGGCTGGCTTCCTCTCCATCTACTCGCAGGACCGCACCCACCACCACAGGCACACTGCAGAGAGTGAGGCCTGAGATAAGTCAGCGAGTCCTTAAGAGTGGGGCTGCAGAAGGTCCCCGAGGCAGGGTTTTGGAGCAGGTGAGAAGCACGACAAGATGCCTGCTTATCACCACCCCCTCCCCACCAGCTGGGCTCCTGAAATGGCCCTCACACCAGAGGCAAGGTTTGCTGTCCCCTTTTAAAATCTTCCAGCAGCCACAGAGTTGCCACTCACTGGACTAGGAAACTGAGGAGGGGCAGGCTGGTGACAGAAAGAATGCCGCCTCCTATGCAGTGCCCACCCCCCCCCCCCACACCCGCTAGTCCCGGCTATGGCTCCAAACCCATCCAAGAAAAGCCGGCAGAACAATGCACTTTGCCTGTTCCCAACCAGAGTCCAGAGAATCCTGCTTTATCAGCCTGAACAAATAAACAAGGTCAGTAGGACAGAAAGGTTCCCTGGAGTCCTGGCACAGGGGAAGGGGGGGTGTCTCAAGAGCCAGCCCAGCACCCAGGAGGGAGTGCCTACCTGCCAGAGGCCCTTGGGGACTGGGTATAGCTCCGTGACACAGGTCCCTCCTGGTGTTTTCACCCAGGGGCCACACTGGGAGTTATCTGGCTCATTGAGCCCTTGGCCCCTGAACAGATGGGCTTTCCTGCCAGTGGGCACCAGGGATCTTGGGAAGGATCTGAGCATGAGAAGCCAGGGTCATTGCAGGATTACAGAGCAACAGATGAGGCCAAGGCCAACCTAGGGGCTCCAGTCCAGGGTCTGGGCCAAGTTTTGTCACTCTGTCCCATTGCTTCTATCAAAATCCAGGTCTGACAAGAAAACCATCTATCGGGCTCTGGTGGTATATTTGGCATCATGATAGCTATTTACAGGTAGTATGTCCCATTTAAAATCTTCCCCCAAATAAAGACAGTTATCCCATCTGCACGTGAAGATACAGAGAGATGGACATCCTGGGCCCCAGTTCACTGAACTAAGACCTGAAGCTATGCCAGGAGCTTGTCTGTCTAGTATCCAAGGAAGGTTCATGGCCACTGAGCTCCCTAGACTCCCTCCAGCAGAGGTGGCCACATGTAGGACGCCAAGGGCAACTTTTGGGTGGCTCCATCCTCCTCCTCATCCTCCTGCCCTGGGCTCACCTGGTTAATTCCAGACCCTCCTGGTACCCATTCCCTAGGATGCAGTCCTGTGCCCCCAGAAGCCCAGTTCGGAAGCACCTTGGTCTGGCCCAGCTCCCACAAAGTGAGAGTCTGGCAGCAGGTCCTAGTTCTGGGAGGTGGAGAAGGGTGGAAGGAGCTGGTCTGAACCGCAGGCACTTCCAGCGACTTTGGGAGGTGCCTTTGGTTCTCTGGGCCTTTGTTTCCTCATCTGGAGAGTGGGAACAACAATGTCTGGGTACCCAGGCCACCCCTGGCTGCTCATGTGACCTACTAAGGGTATTTTTAATACAATGCCTATATTTATCTTTAAACGGCCCAGTGAGGTAGAAATGATCTTTTCCAGGCGCCTGGGTGGCTCAGTTGGTTAAGCAACTGCCTTTGGCTCAGGTCATGGTCCCAGAGTCCTGGGATCAAGTCCCACATCGGGCTCCCAGCTCCATGGGGAGTCTGCTTCTCCCTCTGACCTCCCCTCTCATGCTCTCTCTCACTCTGTCTCTCTTACAAAATAAATAAATAAAAATCTTTAAAAAAAAAAAAAAAAGAAGAAGAAGAAATGATCTTTTCCACTCTGCAGAGAAGCATCCGATGCCTCAGCTGGGCTCTTTCCAATTAGCTGGAAGCAACAGCTTGTGGATTTGGATAAGCCTTTATAGCCCTCGGGGGATAGGCAGCCCACCTTTCTGACCTGAGGTTGGAGAGTTCTGGACTAATGATCCCATGGGCCTTTAGCCTTTGGGCATGACCAGCCGCCCCACCACCTGCAGAGGACCCCCTCAGCAGCGGTCTGCTCCGCTAGTCAAAGGACACAGGGCAAAGGAGACAGCACGGTCCCGTGTCTTCAATTCCTAACACTGCCCAACTTCTAGGAAAGTAAAAGGACTTGCCTTGTGTTCACCCCGTAAGGATTTTTAAGCTTCAGAGGACCAGGTGTAGGGATTGTCACAAGGTCCCCTATGACCCCCAGACATTCCACCCCACCCATCCAAGCCAGACTCTCTCCTAGCTCCAGGAAACAGGAAAAGGTAGGAAGGGCACCGTCCTGGGAGCCCGAGGACCCGGCTCTACCACTGGCCGTCCACTGTGACCTTAGACAGTCTCATGACCTCAAAGGATCTCAGCTTCCTTACCAACAAGATGACCAAAGTCCCCATGACCTGAGAAGGGGATGTGGGGAAGCAAACCCAGGCAGTTGCTGCAGAGAAACAACGCTGAAAAGCTACCAGCCCATGCAGTGAAGTGCTCAAAGCCATCCCCTGCTTCAGATCCCGCCCAGGATGCCCTCCTGGAAGCCCGTCGGGACTCCTGGGTCTGCAGAGCTCCCACAGCACTGTGGGCACGACCCACCACTGAACGCCCGATTCTACTGGAACGTCTTCTCTAACCTCTCGTGTCGGCATGAGGGCTGGCTTCCTGGGGTGAAATCCCTTGGTGCAGAGCTGTTCAAGGTCCTTGTCGCGTTCTACCGAAATAGGTTCTCTAAAATCCCTTTTCCACATAGCCATGAGGCTGGACCTCAAGAACCTGGGTCTTGGTATTTGTGAGCCACCGCCCCAGGGCCACATAGGCCTGGAAAGGGGACCATAAAGACACGTAACCACAGGCTCAGGTAGGGCACTTCCCCCAGTGCAAAGAGGCTCATTAAGGAGCCACTGCGGTGACCAGTCCTGAGGGGGCAGAGTGGACGCCTCTTTCACCCCTCAACCATGTGGATGGAGTCCCCAAAGCAGGCCTGTCCCCATTCCCTGGGGAGGCGCGCACTGGCTGCTGTGGGGTCGTGGGCCCCTGGCAGGCCGTGAGGTCTGTGACTGAGGGAAGGGCAGGGTTGGGGGCACCACCCCATCCCCCCTCATAGTCCATCGTGAGTTCCCTCCGTGAGGATCCCCCGGGAGACTCCAGGGGGCAGCAGAGAAGGGGGCCCAGGCCCAACTTGCTTGGCACCCCCTTCCTGAAGAGTCACCTCAGCAGGTCCTGAGGGCTCCTCACAGCCTCCTCGGGCCTCGGCCTTGCAAGGCCGCCATTCCTCCTTCAAAGCTGAGGGGCTTCAAGTTTTGAGGGGAAAGAGGAAAGCTGCAGACACACCAGATGTCCCAAAGTGCCGTCCGGAGGCCAAAGCCAGGACGCTGGCCTCTCCCATACCCCCCCTCCCCCGCCCCCGCAGCAAGGCCAGACTTTCCTTTCGACCCCCTCCCACCTGGCCCTGGAGCAGCCCCGCACACGGGCCAGGCCCAGCTGTGCACACATGGCCTTCACATGAGGCGGCAGGGAGGGCCCTACGCAGCTGGGCTGGTGGCATGTGCTGTGGCCTGACCATCTGCCCCACACATTCCCCCTCTCCACCAGACCAGAGGGCCTCTCCCCCACCTGCACTTCCGTGGCCAAGCAGCTCCCTCTCTTCCCTTCCCAGTTAAGAGCACAGTGGGTTGGACCAAACAGAAGGCTTCCCGGTGGGTGGGTGCTGAGGGTGGACAGCTGCGGGGCATTCAAGAGGCTGAGAAGCAGAGCTCTTGAAAGCCTGGGCTTTGGAGTGACTCTGATTTGAATCCAGGCTCTACAATGACAGTGATACACAGCTATGCAGGCCCTGACGGCTTCATGCCCAGGAGGCACAGCACACCCACATCCAGCGAATGGTGGGACCAGGAGCCAGGCAGGACCGAACCCACAAGGCCCCGTGCACTAGCCAAAGGCTGCGAGACCTCGACTGACTTAGGTAAGCTTTCTGAACCTTAGTTTCACTATCTGTGAAATAGGGAGAGGATAATAATTACACCCATTTCGTTAAATGAACTAACACACATAACACGCCCAACACGGTGCTCGCCACAAAGCAAGTATCTGGTAAATGGTAGTTCCTATGATTGTTATTAAAATGATTACAGAATGTTTATTTCCACATCGCTCAAGGCCTTGCCTGGCACTGCGGACACTACGAATGCTCAAGGAATATTCGTTCCTCCTACAGCCCCCATTCCATTCTTCGTTTGCTCTTTGCAAAGAAGCTATTGGGCGGGGGTGGGGGGGTGGGGTGGGGGGGGTAGGGGGGTGGTGGTAAAGACTTATGGTCATTTTCCAACTTTAGCAACTGAAGCCCCAGAGAGGGAAAGTGACTTTTCCTGGTTAGGCAGAAAGGAGGCAACAGAGCCATGACTCAAACCCTGCCCTCTGGACTCCTTGCCCAGTGCTCTTTTAACCCCATCAGGAAGCTGCTCAGAGAAACAAAACCCTGGACCAGAGTCATAATCCCAGAACTGATCTTGGTGCCATGATGGTCAAGCCTTCATTTCAGGCAGAACCGTCCTTCTGCTTTTCCCTTCTCTGCCAAGGGCCCATTTCAAACAGTCAAACTTGAGCCTAGATCCAGGGCTACAGGTTGTCTGGATTGGGGTGTGTGAGTGTATATATGTGCACACGTGTACTCGCATGTGCCTCGTACATGTGGGAAACAGAGGCCCAGAGGAGGAAGGAGCTCCTTCAGGACAGAGGATTTTCTCCATGGATGGGAGCTGTGGTTGGTGAGGCCTCAGTCCCCAGCTCGGAGATCACCAGTGTCCTACCTACATTTCCTTCCCTGGCAGACAGCAGGCAGATGCCCACTCTGACACAGCATCTTTCTGGGGAAGGAACAGAATGAGCTAGGAGGAAACAAACAGGGGCAGGTGCCTCTATGGCCATGTGTTGTGTGTGCTCTTGGGCATGGGTAACAACCATGTGTATAGGCATAGGTACGTCCCCGAATCTGTCCTTTTTATGTAGAACTGCCCCACAGAAAGGGGAGAAGTGAAAGGAGACCAGGATTTAAATAATTTCCTCTAGGATCCAGTCATGGGTAAACCAGCTTTCGATTGTTAATAAACATGACAGATACAGAGGGCACTGTGGGACACGTTTGGCCAGACAGACATTCCAGAAACTGCTGTCATCTTCCCTAACCCACTAGGTGATCTTGGACAAGTCTCCTTTCTTCTTTCTCTGGGCCCCAGTTTTCCATTCCATTAACTGGGGTAATTCAACCTGACGGGATGTTAAGATCAAGCAAGGTAGAATATGACTGAAAGAAGCAAAAAACACTGGGTAAATGAGATATTTAGTGGAGCTGAGTACGCAGAGACCAGGATACTTTCTCGGAAATGAAAGAGGCAGCCAGAGGGACAAAAGGGACCCTGAACTGGCAGTCCGAGGACCTAGGTGTCAGCCTTACCTGGCTACCTACCAGCTGTGATGCCGTGGGCTTGTGGCATCCCCAATCTTCCCTAGTTGCAAGGTAAGCCAGTGGAAAGGCATCTTTCTGCCTAGGCTGTCAGCCTTCCATCCTGGGCGTGGGTGGCCTGATGCTCTATAGGCTGCCCTTCCCAAGCATTCAGACACAGAGCTGTTGCCCAAGAGTAAGCCTGAATATTCCACTTGGCCCACTGCCCAGGGTCCCAACCGGTATGGCTGGCCACCTCCCTGACCAAGCATCTTACCCAAACCCAAGCAAGACACTTTGGCCCAAGTCACAGAGTCTCCTTCCTCCCAGGAGCTCAACTCCCTTCGCATGGATGGACACATGCACCTGTCCATTCTGCCCACAGAAGGAAGAAGAAAGTGGGATCCAGAAAGAAGATCCAGTTTTCTAAAATGCTTTGTTGTTGGCTAAAGCCAGAGAGGTTGAGTAACTTTCCTGGAGTCACCCAGGAAGTCAGCTGTAGAGTAAGCAAAAGCCTGACCATCCGAACCGGTCACTTCCACACCAATCCTTCCCCATTCCCTTTGGGGGTGGGGGCAGTGGGCACGTACTACCTTCTTCTTAGATTTCCCTTCTCTCTAAGAAAATGAGAAGTCTAGAACCCCAGGGCAGTCCCAGTCTTGTTTAAAGTGTGATTGCAAAACTGCCCCTCCCCATTGCGGGTAATTCTCAGATAAATGTTCTTCTCCAACCCCCTAGAGGACGCTGTCTGGTGAGGGCAGCACCCACCAGCCCCAAACTGAGAAGCCCTGACCCACCACCAAACTAGGCTTTGAAGGTCCCCCAATCCACCCGTCTTGTCAGTAGACCCTGGTGCTTCACCATGAGGCGAAAGGCAGCAGGGGAGAATCCCCTGGGAAGGCTCTCACCAGCCAGCTCCTGAGGCTGCCCCTGGGGAGGGGCCGTAGTCCTGTAGCCCAGATCCTTAAGGTTACCAGGGGATGGGCTGCAGATCCCCAAAGCAGCCTGGGTGTAGGGGCATCCCTTCTGGGAGGTAGAGGCTGAAGGGGGGCTGGCAAAACCAGGGCCACCCCTCTGCAGCATCTTAGGCCTCCCAAAACCCAGACCACGCTAAATGCCCGAAGACGAAGTGTACCCCCCGCCCCACCGCTTCCTCGCTGAAGACCAGATTCCCACATTCCCTCTCTCCACTCCTCACCGAGCCCAAGGGACTCGGGAAGACAAATACTTGTTGCCATAAAAGTGAACTATGAGGGCTAAAGTCAGACGCGCAGAAGGGTCGTGCCGGGGGATGGCGGGAGAACTTGGTCGTGCCTGGGCCAGAAATCTCGACCCTTTGCCCCTACTTTGCACCCTAAGATCCGTACCAAAGCTGTGGCGAAGGTTACTGCCCTAGGAGGGCTCAAACCCGTCTGGACCCTTGGGCCAACCGGGCGGGAATAACTTGCTCTTCGCACACACCCTCATCCTCCGTAAAATCTCCCCGCCACTCACCCACCCACTCCAGCAACCGTCCCCGGGCTCAGTGAGGGTGTGCGGCTGGGAGCCCGTACCTGCTTCCTGAGCGCCTCGAAGGCTGCACTGATCGTGTGCACCCGCGTCCGCTCCCTGGCGTTCGCTAGGAGCCTCCGGGTCTGCTGCAGGGCTTTGATCTCCGAGGCAGCGGTGGTCGCTTCGCCTGGCCGTTTCCTAGGCGACGCGGAGGAATCCGGGTGGTTATTGTAAATTACGTGTGAAATTGACGAGTAAGAACTTTCCCCGGGGCGCGTGGGGGGCGCGGGGCGCACGGAAGACTCCGGGGGCGCAGGGGGCGCAGACGGCGTGGGGCGTGCAGGCGGTGCGCACAGCAAGATACGGGGACGAAGGCCGGGCTCCCGGAAAGGTTGCGCCTCGGGACCCCCGGGTACTTGGCCCTGGGGCGCCGAAGGCGGCGGCGGCGGTGGCGGCGGCGGCGGCGGCGGCGGCGTGGGGAGTCCCGGCCCCACTGCGCCCAGGGCGAAGCCGCGCTTCCGCGCGTCGGAGACCTCCGGCGCCCGAGCGCCCCGGCGCTCCCCAGCCGGGTCCGCGCCCCCACCTGAGGGAACAGCCGGCGCCAGCGGGGCTGGCACCGGGGCCGCGACCGGCTGCAGCCTCTGGGTCCTGTCGCGCAGCCCGTTGGTGGCGGTGGCGCCGTGCTCCGGCGCTTCCAAGTCCAATCGGAAAGTTTTATAGCCGTTCGCGCGCCTCGCCGGCTCCTTGCCTTTCCGCTTGAGCTTCTTGAGGCCGTTCAGCTCCTTCACGCACACGGTCTTCCACGGCCCGTCCTCGAGAACCGGGATGTGCTTCATGGCGCGGGCAGCGCGCGAGGCAGGGGCGTGGGGCTGCCCGGGCCGCGCGCCCGCCGCGCTCGCTCTGCACGCTGCGCGCCGGCTCTGCCCGGGCGGCCGCCGCGCTCAGCGCCTGGGAGTCTCGGGCTCTCCCCCCTGCTCGCGCCGCCCTCCTCCCTCCCTTTCTCCCCCTTGCCCGGGGCAGCTGCGCCGCCGGCTCCGCGAAGCCGCTGAGCTGTCCGTTCCCGGAGCGCTCAGAGTGTCATCTGAAGTCGCTGCCGCCTTGCCAGCATTTCTGGAGAACGCCCGCTGCGCTCCATCTGTGTTTGTTTAGCCTCAGTTTACACAGAAGCCCAGTTCGCGAGATCAGTCAGCGCCGCCGCCCGGAGAGGAGGCAGCTCCCGCCGCCGCCGCCTCCCCAGCCCCGGCCGCCCGAGCCGCGAGCGCCTTTAAAGAAACAGGAAGCATTTTTCAAAACAGCTGGGCTGCCGGCCGCCTCCTTTGTCCGCGTCCTCTCTACCTCCCCCCACCCCCATCCCTTCTGTCCAGAACCTGCCTCCTCTGACTCTCCCTCCCCGCCCCTCCTCAAGTACCGGGCGCTTCTCTTTTCCCCAGAGGACCGTCTGCTCCCCCGCAGAACTACCCCGAGCACGTGGCTTTCTGGGCCCTTCGGCCCTTCCCCAGATCCGAGCTGGGCCTTCTCTACCCAGCCCAGCTGACCTCTGAGGGACCTTCTGCACCCAGGACCTCCCTGTCCCAAATCACCAACTGAGAAAAAACAAAAACAGAAAACGGAGCGTGGACTTCTGCGAGGGGGAGGGTGAGGGGGCCTGCTGGGGTCACTCCCACAGCTCCACAACCCCACCCACTGGTCACTTGCTGGAGCAGGGAGGCCGGGAGTAGAAGGCCTAGGCTCTAGGGAAACTGAGGCTCAGAAAAGGCATGTGCTTTCCCCGCTGTCACACTGCGAGTCAGAGAGGCTGGGGAGAGTGGACACTTCGGATCCAGGTAGACCTGGCATCCGTGAGATTCTGAAGGCACCTCACCAAAGGCCGCCTGCTAAGCCCTGATTTGCTCATCTATGAAATGAGAAGTGTGCAGAGCATAGCACCCAAGTCCCAGGCTTGCTGCTGTGAGCAACTAAACCCCAGGCACACAGGAGGTACTGGTCAAATGATGGCTCTGCTTATGAATGTTACTAACAACAGGGACAGAGTAGCTCCTAGAGGCAGATTTCCTAGGTTCAACCCCAGCTCTGCCCCTTACAAACTGAGTGATCTTGGGCAAGTCACTGCACCTCTCTGTGCCTCCCTTTCCTCAGCTGTAAAAGGGAGGTAACAATTGAATCTTCCCCTGGAGGGGGGTGGAAATTGAGAGTATGTGTGCCAGCGCTCAGAGCCGGGCCTGGTGCTAAGGGAGAGCTTTGCACATGCCCACTAGCACGGACAGAGAGCAGAGGTTGACTTCCCAGACCTTCGATCCTCAGTGCCAGCCCCCTGGAGATTCTGGAAAGAAGAGGTCAAACTAGGGAGCTCTTACCCAAGGCCCATTTCCCCAAGTCTGCCCTGGAGGACCAGCACAGGGCCTCACCCCTCCTGGGTCCCTTCTCTGTGGCAGTTCCTCCTAAAGGCCATAACGGGCACATGGAGCAGTTTGGGAGAAGAAGATGGACCCTCTACCCTGGTCTTAGGCTCTGGACTGTGCAGCCAGTGGGACCTCATCGTTCTGTTTCAGTCCTTCAGTCCTGCTCCCTGGTGGGGCTTCTCCTGTGAAAATGCAGGAGGGGGCATGTGGCGTGGTGGCCTGTGGCATGCAGGGTCCTGGGAGATAGGATGGTAGTCCAGGCAGAAGTCTGGGGCAGGAGCACAGAGCTGGGGCCAGGAGCCCATGATAGACCTTGGTTTTTCAACCATTGAGCCTCATGACCACAAGCCAGACATTTCATCCCACTGGAGTTCTGTTTTCTCCTCTGTCCTTAAGGATATTTCTGTCCAGCCAACCTCTCAGGGTAGCTGGAAAAGTAAAAAGAGGTTGGAGATACAAAATGACTTTGACCTAGGGCTTCAAAGACACACTCATGTGTACACATTCACACTCACGGAGGCAAGCAGTTTTCTGACTATAGTAAATCCTGAACCTTATTTTTTCCACCAAGAGTACTCTTCATAATGCATGGGCCTCCTGAGGCATGCCCCTCCATGCACACCCAGCATCTTCCCGCACCTTCCTTCTCTCTTGTAAGACCAAGGGTGTACCCCAGAGAGGAGCCCTTGTTCATCTGCTGTCTCCCACCCAGTCCCGGGACCCTAACACCTTGGCTTTTGCTCACAGGTCTCCCACATCTCCCCTCTGCGGAGCACCCTCTTCCTCACCTTTTGATGACTGACTACAGTGTCCCCTCCTCCTGTAAATCTGGGCCAACCCCCAGAGCCCCCATCGCCCTTGCTGGCCTCTGCACAGTCTCGCTCACAAGTCTGACTGCAATCTGTCCTCCACTGAGGACCTGGCTGAACCCCTAGTTTGTGAGCACCTGGAAGCCCACAGTCTCCTTCCTCCCTGTCTCCAAGAGTTGGTGCTCAGGAGACCTTTGCTGGAGGACAGCCAGCTCTCCTATCCTTTACATTCTCCAGAACTCAAGCAGAGGCTAAGATCCGTGCTTGCCCTTTCCCCGTGCGTCTAGTCAGTCGGTGGCAGACATAGGAGCAAAACCAGGCGCCTCACCCTCACCCAGAGCTGCAGGGGTGCTCTCTAAGCCTCAGAGTCCTCACCTACAAAATAGAGATCATGCTATTGTGCCTCATAGGGCAGTCACAGGGCTTACATGAGGCTGCAGGTACAGCTTTGCCCATAGTGACCATGTAGAGTGAGCGGTGGCCTTAGGCACCTCCTGTTTGCAGACCGCCTGGGCTCCTTGCATCCCAGCATCTGCCCCCAGACTCGGGGAACAGTTGCGGGCTGGGGTGTCTATAGCTAGTTGGGGTGGCTAGCTTGGAAGTCACTGGCAGGACTGAAAAATCAGGCTGTGCTCCAGGGAAAGCACCTATGTTGGCTGAGTATCAAGGGCTCCACTCATGCTGTCTGAGCCCCTCACCGGCTCTCCCCCAAACTAGAGAAGGTCGCTGGAATCCCATGATGCTCATTTTCTGGGCATTATCCCCTTGGTCATAAGATAGAATGCATGTGTAAGAACAGGAGGCAAACTGTAAAGAGCCCAAGTGAAGCAGAGGGTCCCTGTTAATGCCAAGGCCCAGGCTAGCTGCCCATAGACCCCCAGCCTCAGGGTAGACTTGCATCCCAGGGCTCCTGATTCCATCTTCCCTCAGCCTTCTTGGAAAATTGAGGGGGGCGGCGGGGAGGGCAGGGGGAGAGAACAAGCGAGAGCAGCCAGGCAGCGCCCCCTGGTGGTATGATGCTGCCTGTACCGCACATCTCCCTGCAAGGAACTTGATCGTTTTGAAGCCGCCAGTGATAGCCTTGTGATGACAGTAATATGGATTTTGTGAATTCATAGAGTTGCCAGGATAAAAAGGCTCTTGAGGCTCAAGGTAGTCTCACCCTCTGCTTGGGATGGCACTACACAGACACCCCAAGAAAACCTATGCCCTACGTTAAAAACATCCCCCCACTGACTCAACTGTTGGATGTTACCCTGAGCTAACACGATCGTGCCATTGGGAGGGTCCACATCCCCTGGATGGCTGTTCCAAAGAACAAGAACGAAGCTAGAAAGGGAAAGGAAGGCAAGAGCTCTGGGTCTTAGGCCTCTGGGAACAAATACTAGATAGCCAGGCCGCAATCATTACTTCCACGCAGGGACTGATGACAGGCTCTGTTTCTCTAAATCCTTATAATGACCCAAGGAGGTAAACCCACTCTACAGATGAGGAATCTATTCCCAGAGTCAAAACCTTGCCAGCAGAAAGGAAATAACCGAAGTGGGCTTTGAGCCCAGGGCAACTGACCAAAACTCCCAAGCTTTAATCATCATGCTTTGCTGCCTCCTGAGATCTTAGGGACTTGCATGTGGGGGACTGAGTAGCTGGGCTACATATAGTGCTGGCCTCTTCGGCATCCTCACTGTCCCTGCCCGTGCTGCCAGCCTGGGTGAGCTTCTTGCTGTCCACCTCTCAGCTGAAGCCACTGGCCTCCCTTTGGATCAGCCCAGTTCTCCAGCTCGTTCCAAGTCAGGATCACCTGCCAGGGCCCCACTTCTGGACATTCGAGAGTCTCAGGCATATGGATCTCAGATCTTGGCATCCAAGCACTGGAGCCCTCCCAGCATTGCTGAGTGAAACCTGCCCAGAAAGTTCTTGGTGCCCACGCAACACCCATGGGTGAGGATAGGACAGCTTGGCAGGGTGACATCCAGCGATTGCCATCTTCTTAGCTGGATGGGATGGAACCTTGGACACTTGCTGCATGAAATTCTATATTCCTGAATCTGGAGTCTTCATTGCTGGCTGTCCCGATTGTTCCAAAGTGGGTGTGTCCATCAGCTAATCAAGAAAGGGGTGAAGAGGGGTGCCTGGGTGGCTCAGTGGGTTAAAGCCTCTGCCTTCGGCCCAGGTCACGAACTCAGGGTTCTGGGATCGAGCCCCATTGGGCTCTCTGCTCAGCAGGGAACCTGCTTCCTCCTCTCTCTCTCTCTGCCTGCCTCTCTGCCTACTTGTGATCTCTGTCTGTCCAATAAATAAATAATTTCTTTGAAAAAAATTAAAAAATTAAAAAAAAGAAAGGGGCGAAGAGTGGAAACTGGATTGGCAGAAGGAAATGGGGTACATGTGACTAGAGCACCCAGAGTCAACCTCACAGCAGCCCTATATAGGGCCACCCAGGACAGTGAGCAAAAAGTAGGATACAGTCAGCCTGAGGGCCCCAAAGCCCCTCCCTGGCTCCCAGTCACGGGGTCCACACAGCCACCATTAATCAGCAGGACGCTGGTCCAGGGGACAGGGATGAGACACCCAGGCAGGGAGCTCTTTCGGACTCACTTTCCCCTCTTCCCTCTACCTTCCTCCTTCCAAGTGATCTTTGCACTGGCTCTTCTCTTTGCTGTGCTCTGCCCCCAGGTATCCTGATGGCTCATTCTCTCTCCCCTTCCGGGTCTCTGTGTCACCTTGGTGAGGCTGTCTTTGAGCGCCCAGGTAGAGTTCGTGTCCCTTTCCCCTTCTCCCTTTTCCCTGCTTTCATTTTTCAAGCACTTACCCTGAGGGCAGGGGTTTTGGCCTGCCTGGTCCACTGCTGTATCCCAGCCTCTGGAACAATCCCTGGCACACAGTAGGCACTCAGAAAGCACTGGCTGAACGAACGAAGGCCCGCTGCACGGCTGGGATATTGGCTCGCTCAACTTTTGCCCAACCAGCTGCTTTGACAGAAGAGCAGGCAGATCCCAAGACAGAGCCTGTCCTATACAGGGATGGCTGCTCTGGCCACGGGAAACCGGTACGCCTGTCAGATTCCACCTCTTTTCTCTGATTTTTGGCCTCTCCGCTGATAAATGGAGTGGAGGAGGATGGGTTTTAATCAGCAGTCGTCCACTCATCTGACAAATGTTGGACCCATTCAGGTCTCATGATGGGACCAGGGCAGAGAGATGAAATGTCCACATCGGGAGCCTGAGTACAAACGACAGACTGTTCCCATCCCCTACTTGGTCCACTTCTGACAAATCAGTTTGCATTCGTAGGTCACCAACTGAGGCTGGGGATACAGCAGTGAGGAGAGCAAACACTCCTGCCCACAGAGGATGGACATTCTGGTGGGGGAAGGCGTGATGTCCAACCTCAAGGGGCTCCTGGTTCAGCAGAAGGATAACTCAAGCCTGACAAGAGCTCCAAGACATGGTTGGTGCACAGGGCTCCATGCCGCAGGAAAAGCCGTGGGAGTTCTGAGCGTGGTGGAACAGCTCTGGGAGACTGCTTGGAGGAAGGCACATTTAAACCACGCCGGAGAGCACTGGGACTCGGCTCAGCAGGCCGCCTCCCTGACAAACACCCGTGGCTTGCTCCCTCGCCTCCTCCAAGCCTTTGTTGTCATGTCACTTCTCTACAACTAAACCACCAGCGCTTTCCTGCTGCTAACACCCTAGATGGTCTACTTACAAATCATGTTCACGGTCTGTTCTCACCCAAAGGAGATGGGAAGGAGCAGGAAGGAGCAGCACTTGCTTCCTTGCAAAGTCCAACAAGAGTTCTTCCCATGGGTGGGCGAGATGACAGAGGAGAGGGGAGAGGGTCACATGGTACTGCCTGCTTTGGAGAATTTGCTAAAAAGCCAGGGGATCATCTATGTCTCAAGGAGACCTGCCCAAGGAAGAAACAGTTAGCCAGAGGACAAGAGGGCTGGCCTGAAGGAGCTCCGTGTCCAGGCTCCCAGCTTCCTTTGAGCAGTGTCCGACTTGGCCTCCCCATCTCCTGTCCTCGTACTAACTTAATGTCATGAATGTTTTACCACCTTTGTGGTTTTGTTTATTAATTTATTGATTTGTTTTGCTTGATAATTATATAACAATTTAAAAGCGTAAAGCAGAAGAGTACAGTTGTGTCCCAGGGCTCAGTGATGATATGTTGTCTTTTCAGACAATGGCACATGTTCCTCAGGTTCGAGAAGCTCTGGGCTAGACTCATCAGAATTCTGTAGCTTTGACTTCGTGGTCTGGGAGGCAAGAGAGGCTCTCTCTTCTCAGGATCCACTCGGAGTACCCTCCTTCGGGCTCCTGCCTGCCCTGCCTTCCTACCCACTGAAACTTCAGTCTCTTCATCTATGAAATGGGAAGAGTGAGGGGGAGCTGGAGCCTACCTCTCCTGAGACCCTCTCCATCCCCAGCATCTTAGCATTGGTCAGCAACCTCTGCAAAACCCAGAACACCAGTGGGGGAAAAGTAAAACATTCACTCGTTGGAAGGAAAGTTCTCCTGCCTGCCTAGCCTCCATTGCAGGCAAGAAAAGCTGTCTCATGGAGCCACCCAGCCCCCTGCAACACCGAAGCTGGATCAGCCGGCAGCGGGTTGGGGGGGAGGAAACAAGCGGCTCATTAGGGCTCGCTCATCAGCACCAAGTTGTCAACAGCCTAACAAGACCTGGCTTAAGCCAGTGATCTCCGGGGAGCGGTTACCAGTCCTCACAGACATGCTCTGTGGCTAGATGTGAAACCAGAGTGTGATAACTTCTTTAAAAAAAAAAAAGAAAGAAAAGGGAAAACAACTTTAAATTCCCCAGGGAGCACATTCCTTCATTGTGAAGTATTCCCTACCCATCTCCCCCATTCCCTCAGAAAAGAAAGGAAACAAAAAAGGCTTGGCTGCTTCTTCTGTGCAAGCTCCTTAAAAAAACTATTTTTACAGCTCTCTGAAAAAGTCCCCGCTGCTGGCGGCAGCCGGAGAACATGAGGGGGCAGAGTGGGGCTGACGCAATGCACATTTATTAGCAGTGAGGAAAATTAATAAGGCACCAGCTCAGCCCCGGCCCAGCTCAAGGGCAGTTGCACAGACCTGGGAAGCCCCAGGGACAGCTGTCGATCTGGTGGTCTCCAGGCTGAGACCTCAGATACCTAATCAGTTGCAATCCTAGATCAGCACAGCTGGAGGGAGGCTGGGAGACCAGCTAGTGCCCAGAAGACAAATGCTTTTTATCATGCATGCCAAATCTAATTGATTGGTAGGGCTGCCCGAAGCCCTGTGTTGAAAAGGAGTCTGAGGCTGCATCTGGTCCCATGGGAATGAGTGCTGCGATTGATTAGCAATGTCTGCCATGGATGAAATAGGAATAGTGGTAGTATTCACACCATATATTTGCCACTCTTGATCCAGTCCAACCTTCCCATTTTATTGTTGGAGAGACTGAGTACCCAAGCTTATTGTTCATAGGTTTTGTTTTTGTGTTTTTTTTTTTTCCCCCAGCCTTCTCAAGGGTCTGGCTGTTGTTGGTAAGTAGCAGGTAGCCTAAAAGTGTCTGAGGACCAAAGAGATCGGATCTAAAGACTGTCTCTGAAAAGCCAGAACAATTATTGGGTTTGGTGAATTCAGTCAATTACCTGTTTCCTGGAAACAATAGTAAAATCAGTTGTCTTGTGAAATTGATGAGTCAGTTCAACCAACGTAGGTGATTTGGCAGGTTCAGGTGACCCCAAGTCAGTGTTTACTAATACTTGTGGTCAGGTAGGTCAAAAAGAACCAATGGGGGAGACTAACCAACTATTTGACCTCAGGCCAATAAAGTCTCCATGTGGCCATTGGAGTCATCCTAATCCGATAGATTACGGTCCATCTGATCTCTGCCTGACAAGCTTGGGTCTAATCACCCTGAGCGTGACTCCACCTCCCTCACTCTGTCTTCTGTCCTACCAAGGCTGGCTTATTTCCTTCTCCCCTTGTGAGCCTGTGATGGCCCCTGCTTCCTGTGCCAGAGAATCTCTGCTGTGCGCTGGCCACCTGAGACAAGCTCCTCTCACCTGCATACCAACTCTGCGTTCTTAGATTCTCTCCTTCTATCTGTGGCAGAGGATGCAGACCACTCTCACTGAGGCCGTCCAGGCCACTCCTCATTTGTAGAACTGAGAAAAAAGAGACATGAGCAGGGAGAGGACTTGCTAGATACCTCTGGGAAGTCATGGCAGCCCTCGACCTCCTTACTCCCGACTCTCTAGGCTCCTGCTGGTTGCCCTGGAGGAATCCATTCTGTCTGGTTCACCTGAGTTTCATGCGCCACTCAGAGGAGCCTACATAGCTTCTGACGACCCCCAAAATGGGTGGTCCCAGAGTGAACACCTGGAGTGGGAAAGAACCTGGCATGTGAAGGGGGTATGCTTGGGAGTGTGGGAGGGGATGTGGGTCATCAGTAAGGTGAGTCAGGTTGCAGGAAAGCCTCGGCTTGGGACGGAAACTGGCAGGACTACTAAGGGGCCCAGCCCTCACTTCCTGGGAATGGTGAAGCCATACAGGGTCTTCTGTGATCTCCAAGTACTTGTCACACCGTCTCTGGGAATCTGCCTTGGCACCTTATATCCCCACTTTGAATTTAACAGTTTTCTATCCAGGGATGGATGGATAGATAGATAGATAGATAGATAGATAGAAAGAATTTAAAAAAAAAAATAGGCCTTTACATGGGGAACTTGGCTAAGTGGAAAAGGACACTTGGTGAGGAGAAATGGGACTTTAGAGTGGGACAGCCCTTGGTTGAATGTTGGCTTACCATTTACGAGTTGGGAGCTTGGCAAAGTTCCCTCATCTCTCTGGGCCTCAGTCTTCTTGTTTCCAAAGTCAGATGGGAAGATCAGTGACCCTCTGAGGGTTGCTGGGAGAACTAAAGGGGATTGTCACTGTAAAGGGCTTGGTGCATGATAGCCACAAACTGTTATCTTGAACACCTCTCCTTTCCTTTCAAAGCACCACTTCATGCTTCGGGGCTTGGACCCTACCAAACCTCCTCCAGGAAGCCTTCCTTGAACACCTTCAGTCATTCATACAGCCTGCTCTGGGGAACTTCCAGGCTGGCCTGGCTGTGTTCTGTCCTGTGAGCCTTGTTTCCCCCCCGCCCCAGGGAGCCAGGGTGGTCTGTATCTCCCCTCGCTCCTGAGGGCCCCCAGCTCCGGGCTGGGAACACAGTGGGTGCTGGATGAAGTCGCCGTGCAGCTCCTGGCCCCAGTCTCCCATCCCCACCCACCTAATCTCCCCAGCTCCCTGATTTTCCAACCCCCTGTCTAGTTTCTTCCTAATGCTTCTGTCTCCACATCTCCAGGGCTCTGTTTGCATGAGGGAAAAAAGTCTACACATACACACACACACACACACACACACACGCACACACACACATACACAGAGCCCAGAAAGCATCCAGTTGCTCTGGGCGGGCTGCCAGCAATTGAGTGACCTGCAGCTTCCACCCCAAATCACATTCCACTGGCACGGATCTTGCCCCGCCTGACGCCAGCCTCCAAACTCGCCCCCAGAGCAAACATTTCCAGTTGGCAGCTCAGCCTTGTTTTTCTGAGGCCCTGATTCAGGCTCCCTTGTAGAAAACAGAAAACAAAATACATGGGACCAAAAATGAATTAAAATAAAATTCGAAAGGAGGCGGGTGAGGTGGGAAGGCGTTTGCTCTGAGGCACATGGAAATCTATGAGCTTCGGATGTGCAAAGAGTTTCTAAGAAGCAGACGCACAGGCTCCCGGCCCCTCCCCTGCTGGCTGGGAGGCTGTGATCAATTCATTCAGGCCCCTGCCTCCTGCGAAAAGACTCACTCTGTTCTCATTCACAGCTGCGAGCAGGACAGGGCGTGGGTGGAGAGGCTACAGATCTGGGGGTGGGGGGGCGGTGCGGGTAGTGGTCCGTGTTACAGGACTGGTGTTTGTTCTAAAGGGAAATTAGAAGAAGGAAAATAAACACAGCCAGCCAGACTTCCACAGCAGTGGGAGAGGGTGTCAGGACGAGGAAGGGTGTGTGTGTGCGTGCCTGTGGACACCACGGCGTTTGCTCCTCGAATCAGAGCCACTCCGTGGAAAGATGTCATAACCCAGGCTTGGTGGCAGGGGGAAAAGGCCGGCCAGGGAGGGCCAGAGCTGGTGGTTGTGGGGTCAGGTGAAGGCCAGGTGTCCGAAGAGGAGAGCTAAGAGCTCCAAACCTGGGGCTGTTCGTCAAGGGCTGAGCATGTGGGGATGGCACTCGGAAGGTCAACTCCAAATCAGGTGCTCGGTCCCTAGGGAAGAAGGATGGGCTCAGGCCTGGAATCCAGGAGCCCTTTCATCAGGGGAGGGCCATGAAGCAGGAGGGAGGAACTGGGAGAGGTCCAAGGGCTAGGCAGGGGCTGGGGAGGTGATCGGGTGGGAAAGAGGACAGTGAGAGGTGGTTAGCAGATGCCGGAGTGAGGACAGATCAACCCTAAATTGGGTTGAGACACAGAGCTGATCAGCTGGGTATGAAGAACCTCCTGACCAGGGACAAGGGTCCTGTGAGGGCACCAGGGACGAGAGAGGAATCCCTCAGTTGAGATGCACGGTCCCAGGCCCAGGGGAGCCCAACAAGTGGTGTCAAGCACCAAGGGCCAGGGGTGAGTGGGCTGTCACATGAGATGCTGGGCATGTCAGGACAGCTCAGGAAGCCACAGGAGAGGGGAGAGTAAGCAGCTCAGAGCTCACACTGGGACCCATGTGGCTGGGTCCCTTCTCCATGGTGCCAGCTTCCCCACCCAAGGAATGGCCTGGCAGAGGTGAAGAGGTCCCAGGGAGAAGGGTCTGCGAGAGTTTGCAGAAGCTGGGAGCACTCCGCTGTGACAGTTCACCACTGCTGGAGCAGCAAGCCACACAGGCTACTAGGAAAGATCTAGGAGCCCTGGCCCAGTGTCTCCCAGAAAATGGGGACAGAAGCACCTGGGTCCAAATCACCTGGGACATATAATAAAATATACATTTCTGCCCTGCTTTCCACCTACTGGAACAGATGCCATCTGATGGGGCTACCAAGGAGCTAGACTTTGGAGAGCCAGCTCAGGGTGCTCTTGGGTGCATTCAAGCTGAACAATTCTTGCCCCTAGATGATGTTGCCAGGTTCTTTGACCCTCCCAGCTCTAGCTGTACCCTTATCTGCCCGACCCAGGAATCAGAGGACTTCCCACTTCTTCTCTAGCACAATCTGTGAGGGAAGTAGTTACCAAACCTTTCCCAAGGGTACTTTGGCTTTGATTCAGAACATCTCTTAACCCAAAGAAATTAATCTCTAATGGTGGAAATTCAGGCCTGGAGAAAGCCAGAGGGAGAGTCTTGGGAATACATGAGAAGCCTTCCAACAGGCCTCAAATTCACTTTATTGTTGGGAGGCCCCAAAGTTAGCTTTTAAACAATTTCTTTCCCTTTATTTTTCAGTTCTCAGAATAGTGAGTTAGTTTCCTGTAAGCATCCTCCAAGTGTCTTTTTGTAATTATTATCGCTGTGAATTTATGGATCTTTAAAATATTTCATATGTTGCAGTTCGTTGCAAGGTTTTTGTTTACTTGTTTAGTTTTTATTTTCATGCACAAATGATCCCCTTCTGTCTAGTAGGTTCTCCTTCAAGTTGCCACCTGTGTCCTTTCCACACGACCCCAATAGTGTTTGATAGCTTTCTTGGCTTCCGGTGTAAGACATTCTGTGCTCCTCTTGTAAATTTCCTGCTCCAGACCGGGAAACAGCCAATTAATTCTCCAAGAAGCCGTAGTTCCTTTGAGTGAGTAAAGATGTTTAGAGACCACAATCTGATCCCTATATATGCTCAAAGACAGCTTATTTTTTTTATTATTTATTTGTTTGTTTGTTTGTTTATATTTTCTTAATCTTCTCCAAGAAGGACTTGAGGCCTAAGGGCACCTGAAGGATACCACACCCTGTCTCATTAAGTGTGTTTCTCCCAGATCCCAGATTGTCTCCTCCAAGGAGGTAAGCTCTCTACCCACCTGGGGCAGCCTTGACCCTTCTTTTTCCCTCCCCAAAGATCAATCTCAGTCCCCCAGGGCTGGGCCCCAAACCCTCCTCACCATCGCTCTTGGGGGTTTCCTATAATGTGAGAAGCACAGTTACAAAAATCAGACCTCAGGGGAGTTGCTCACCTCTCTATGCCATAGTCTCTTCACCAGCAAAGTGAGGTTGAAAGTATTTTCAATGAAGGAATTCAGATGAAGTTCTTAGCACAGTGCTTGGCTAACAGTAAACCCTAGAACCCTTTATGGATCTGTATTACTACCTGCCAGGGGAACCTGCTAAGGCTCAGTGTGTGCAAATAGACTTTCCAGCAGTCTCCTCGGACATTCCTGAGGCAGGCAGGCCTGGGGATCCCCACCTTGTTATAAAATAGAGACACAAAGGTGTTTTGTGCTGCTTTAGGCTTTTGAGAGACAGAGTACCCCGTTAAGAAAGGAGCATTCAAAGGAAATATGAAGTCCCTGGAGTGAGGTCTTAAGTGACAAGAAATAAGCCAGCGTGTGTGTGGAGGGCAGTGGGCATTGCAAGGCGTGCATGGGCCAGTAAGGGTGATGAAGATCTCATGTGCGTGCAAACCCGGACCACAGTACAGCAGGGCCTTGTGAGATCCAGACCTATGCAGGCCGAAGTGGCTCTCTAGCTGTGCTTTCTCTGGACATCACTAAAGCTGGCCACCAACATTCCTGTTTCTCGTCTTTGCATGCACACAGTAGCATGGCATTACACTTCCACCTTTAAAATTAAGCACAGTTGGGGCGCCTGGGTGGCTCACTCAGTTAAGCAGCTGCCTTCGGCTCAGGTCATGATCCCAGGGTCCTGGGGCGGAACCAAGCATCAGGCTCCCTGCTCAGCGGGGAGTCTGCTTCTCCCTCTCCCTCTCCCTGCCTCTCTGCCTATTTGTGCTCTCTATCTCTCTGTCAAATACTAAATAAAATCTTTTAAATAAAATAAAATAAAATAAAACAAAGCACTGTCATTAATTGTCAGTGGAAGGGTCATGTGTCACCTCTGGGTAGAAGCCTTACTAGCTGGTGAGCAGTTGGCTGGATTTCCTTCCCCTGCCTCCGCACCCGTTGAAGAACCCGCCAAGGTAGAGCTTCTGAAGGTCTGAGGCCTCATGGCGCTGGAGCATGCAGCGCTGTCCTCGTGGACCTGCGATGGACAGGTTGTGCGTGGCCAAGATCGAATTCTGGCTGGGTCAGCCGCTGGCATCTGGGACTGTTCATTTCCACAGCCGAGTCTGGCCTATCCTGACTAATTTCTTTCTGTCTCCTTCTCAGTGGCACTCTCCCTGGCTCAGGGAGTCTGTCCTGTCTGTGAATCCATCCCGCCCTCTGCTATCAACCAGCTTATTCTTGCCCTGGACTCTGGGGCAGCTCTCTCCTTGTAGCCCCACCTGCTCCTCTCTTCCGCTCCCACATAACTTCCACTGACTGATCATTCTCCCCCCGCCCCGTCTCTGCTTCGCAGCTCTGCCTGTAACCGCTTCCTTCTTCAGAACACCTTAGTTCCGAGAGACAAAGACCAATCGCCCCGGCTGATTCCTTCGTGCCTGGCCACACATGGGTGGTTGGCCAGTCTCTAGACCGGCTCTCTGGGCTAGACACCAATCCCCAGCCCGAACAGCTGTGGAAGAAGGGGACAAGCGGACTGGAAGGTATATCACAGGATGCAAAATGGGACACCTGCCTGAGGACTCGTGTGGGACACCGCCACCGGGAAGGGACTCGGAGTGGGCAGGCATGGAGGTGGAGATGGGGTAGGGAAGGAAGTTTGCTTTTAAGCATTAAATCACGTTAACCTTCCATCTACGAGATACTCAACATCTGGCTGAAGCGAGAACACTTTCACGGGACATCTGGATACTCACTCAGCACAGCGCAAAACAGCTGGACCTTTGGCAGCATCTGTATGAGTAACTGATGTGGGGTCTCCTCTGTGTGTTTAACATCACATTTACGCTTTCCTTTGCCCGTAACAGAAAACCAGATTCACACTGGCTTAAGTTTTTTGAAAGGAAATTATTAGCTCACTGGGCTGCAAAGTCCGGAGAGGGGGCTGGCACCAACATAGCAGCTGAACAATGTCCCCAGGACTCAGTCCCTCTGGATCTCACTAGGAGCTTTATCCCCAACCCCGACCCAGAGGTCCCAAAAAGGCTGCCGGAGGCCCTCCGGCACAGTTACCCTTACCTTGTTTGATGACAAGAATGGAATCCTATCCATCCCGGGATCCCTCGCAAAAGGCTTGATACCTCCTCTGATTGGACAGGACTGGGCCACAGGCCACAGCTGATTAAGTCGCTGAGACCTAAGGGCACTGGAATGTGCTGACGGGCTTAGTCACACACTCCACCCTTGGAAGCGGTGATGGAGCCAGCTTCTTTGGAACCCCAAGGATCCCCAAGGGCAAGCGGGAGAATGCTGGGAAACGGGAAGAGGCATGGAAGGTTATGTAGTGCTAGACACAGGGTCGGGATGAAGGGGAAGCGAGTGAGGAAGCTAGGGCACAAAATTGAAGGAGGAGTTTCACTCTCAGGGCTGGTCCTTGAATTTCGTGCCCTGGGCTCCTTACTTGCTTCCCCCTCGTCCCAGCCCTGGCTGCACAACAGATCACCCCAAAACTTGGTGGCTTCAAACAATCAACATTTATTATCTCACAGCTTCTGTGAGTCAGGAATTTGAAAGTGGCTTAGCTGGGGGATACTGGCTTGGGGGCATTCCTCAGGTTGCAAATATCGACAGGGACTCCAGTCATATGAAAACTTGACGGGGGCTGGAGATCCACGTCCAAAATGGCTTCCTCACATAGCTGTTGGCAAAGGTCTCAGCTCCTTCCCACAGGAACTTCTCTGAAGGGCTGTCAGAGCGTTGTCATGGCATGGTGGCTGGTCTTCCCCAGAACAAGTGATCCGAGAGAGAGCAAGGTGAAAGCTACACTCCTTTTATGACACCGTTCAAAATCCACACACCATCACTTCGGCCAATTTCTGTTCACAGAAAATGAATTACTAGATCAAGACCACACTCAAAGGGACGGGATTACCTGCCACCCTTTGAAGGGTGGACTGTAAAAGTATTTTGAGATGTATTTAAATCCTTCCTGCTTCCTACAGGAAGCAATGACAAGATGACTGGGTCACTGAAGATGCCCTGAATTATGGCTTCCTTACTCCGCATCATCTAAGGCTGAGATGATACACGTGCTTTTTCTCCTCTGCCAACTTTGATTGATAATGCCCGTCCGATAAAAAGAGCTCTAATTGATTATTAATACCTACCCTGAGCCTAACCAGCAGCCGTGGCTCCCTATTTCTCTGATAACAGAATTTGTCTTTGTTCAGGATCCAGCTGTAACATGCTCAGAGAAGGGGGCCCCAGCTGAGGACTCCTGATTGGTCAAAACCAACCATCCCATGGGAAGGGGTGACCCTATTCACCCTTGCCAATGGTTGGTTGAAGGATAGAGATATAACCTATTCTAGCCAAGAAAGGACTCTGATTCCAAACAATTCTGACAAAGAGGTTCTAGAAAAGGTTTCCCTCATAGATAAGATGGCCCTGGTGAGGAGAATACGTCTTTCCTTTGAAAGCAGATTTAGAACAATATGCTTGGCGGTCTAGCTACCATGTTACAACCAAAAGGAAGAGCTGTGAGGATTTCCAGGAAAGGGAATCAGAGCCCAGACATCATGAAACTGTGGACTTAATCAATCTCAGAATAGCACTCCTCTGGACCTCTTGTTTTGAGAGATAATAAATGCTCCTATCCAACATTTTGGTTGGGTTTTCTGTTACTTGTGGCCCAGAGTGACCTGAGCGATATGTGAAATGATCCCAGTTTTATGTACTTTCATGTATCTTGAAGAAAACTGGTCAAGTTCCTTCCTTAACAATGAGAAAGAATATTACTCGGTATGACATCACATCCTTCTTCGTGACCAGAGTGCCTCCTGGAACCTCTTCTTGGCTAAGTAGGAAAGTAAACCCTGCACTTCATCTAGTTTCCTTTTGTTAGATGCAGACCCCTCTCCACAGACTGTGACCAAGGTATCCCCAATCCATGTCAGGTCTGGGCCCAGGTTGCAGGTTAATGCATCTCTGGGGAAGGCGGAAAGTTCCCAGCCCCCACGGAGCCTGCTTATGACAAAGCCCTGGGGGTGGGTCCCGGTGTGATGGGAGGTCAGGTGTGGCCATAGGTCCAAGTTGCTCCTAAGAGTCTTTCCTTCCCTCTTGCTCCCTCCCTCCACCCTCCTCCCTCCAAGAGCTTCTCTTCCTCTTTATTTCTCTCTGTCCCAATACCCATTTTCTCCTTTCTCATGAAGCTTTTTTTTTTTTAAGATTTTATTTATTTGTTTTACAGAGAGAGAGATCACAAGTAGGCAGAGAGGCAGGCAGAGAAAGAGGGGGAAGCACGCTCCCTGCTGAGCAGGAGCAGAGAGTCCGATGCAGGGCTCGAACCTAGGACCCTGAGATCATGACCCGAGCCGAAGGCAGAGGCTTAACCCACTGAGCCACCCAGGTGCCCCATCTCATGGAGCTTTTTGATCTGGACACATAGGATGCTCAGAACAAAGACTACCTTCCTCAGTTTCTCTTGCAGCTAGAGGCAGCCCTATGACTCCATTTTGGTCAGTGACACGGCAGAGGGAGCCACGTGTGCAACTCTCACTCCAGTCCAAAAGTGAGAATATGCCCCATGCCCACCACTTCCTCCACACCGCAACTTATATTTGGGAAATTGTGGAAGAAGGAGCCTGGGTTCTGGCACTAGCACCGGACTATCACCTACAGCTTTATGTGAGAGAGGCGCCATCTTGTTTGAGTCACTGTTACCTTGGGGTCTCTGTTACCGGGAGCCCAACCAACCCTTCCTTTCACCTTTCCTCTCCTTCTTCCTCCTCTCTCTCTCACGTTTTTCTCTCTTGTTTTCCTTCCCGATCTTCAAATCCACGCTCCTTCCCTTTCTGTCTTCTCTCCAACCCACTGCCCCTTTCCAAAGTGGCAGACACAGGCGCCCCCCCCACCCCAGTCCCTGTGACATGCCCCTGTCCCAAGGGCCCTGCCCAGTGGGGGTTTGTTTCCCACCCAGAGGAGCCTCCCGCCCTGTCCCGCTCTGTGCTCTGGGGATGGCCTGCTCCCAGGGAGGGGCAGAGAGCCAGCCAGGCCGCCAACCCCAGGCAGCCCATCCGTGGACCGATGCCCAGTGCCAGCTCCTGTCTCATGATTCCACGGTGACCGTTGTGAGACCTGGAACTGAATGCCTGCTTGGGCTGGAGACCATCTGGCTGTGCCCTCTGGCTTTCCCAGAAGGGAATGCTCTTAGATGTTGGGGACGCTGAAGCCAGCCTGAGACGGGGACTGACCACTTCGAGCTCCTTTATCTCTCAGCCCCAGCTTCAGACTTCACACCAGTGGCTGATGGTGGCAGAAGGGGCAAGGAGGGGCTCTCTCACCAGGGAGCCCTCAAAACCCACAGCACGGGTCCCTGTGACTTCCCCTCCCAGCTCTGGCCCCTGAGCCTCAGTGCCAGCCTTCTCTCCCTGCTCAGCCCTGGCAGGAAACAGATGGTGCCTTGAAGACAAGTCCTGGGTCTGGGCCCAGGGCGAGGATGGCAGCTGGGGCAGGGCGCTCCCCTTTCATCCTCCGCATGTGGCTGGGGAGCCCCAGCTCTTCACCTGGCTCAGAAGGGCTTAGCGGGGCCGGAGGGCTGAGCCTCGAGACGCCACAGGCAGCACTCTGGCGGTCCTCTGGGAGGGGAGGCCTGGCCTGCAGGAGGAGAGACAGTCTGGGCCCCAGGGTGGGGTCAGAGAACCTAGAGATGCCCAGTGGGGCCTTGCCCACAGCCAGTGGCTGGAGTGCATGGCCTTTGCTAGGCTCAAGTCACATGTGTGCCCCCAGACTGTTCCTGGCAGTGGTCTGCACACCCAGAAGGCCTCTCCCTCTGCTGCCACTTGGTTCTAGATGGCCACCCCCATGCTGAGCTCCTTGATCCGAGCCAGCCCTTGACAAGAGGCAAAGCCGGGAGTGGCTTCACTGGGCCCCTCCCAGATCAGTTACTGTCCTCAGTGCAGTGTCGTGATGGTGTGGTGTCACATCAGAATTCTCGAAACACTTTCCATCTGGAGTCAACGCCATCGTCGCAGCTGCTGCAAGGGCCTCGCGCCACCGGTGGCCAGGGGACGGGATCAAGTGTCCCTCTGGAGGCCCGCTCAGGGCAGCCTTCAGAGGAACAAAGTCCAGGCGGGGAGCTGCTTCGGGAACAGGGAAGCGCTTGTGGGGCTGAAGTGCAGAAGCTCTGAGTCCAGAGGACAGTGGGGAGAGGCCCCTAGAGTTCAGGACTGGGCCAGCTGCTCTGGGGAGGGTGTCCCCGGAGCCAGAGGCCAAGGAAAGACCCATGGACACAAATAGAAGCCTGCTTCTCTCTGTCTCTGTCTCTGTCTCTCTCCCACACACATACACACACACACTTTCATACCCACACCATCCTCTCTGCTATGGACCCCCAAGTCTCTGAGCTTTGCTCACACTGTTCCCCTGCCAGGAATGCCCTCCACCGCCCGGTGAATCTCTTTCATCCTTCTCAGGGCAGCTCCCATATCACCTCCTCAAGGATACAACTCCCCCCACCCCCAAACACTGAGCCCACCTTCTGCCCTTCTCCACTGGTAGATTCAGGAGCCGCCTCTGAGCCTGGGCAGCACCTTCCCCACACTGAGCTCGCTCTGCCATGTTAGCAGAGGGCTTCCCGGCCTACCTGCCCATGTCCCCCACTGGCAAGGGACAAGCAGTGTCTCCAGGGCAGGCTGAACCCTGGAAGAGCTCAGAAGTGACTCAGTCTTCCGACAGACTTGTGGTCACCAGGGTCTGCCCCTCAGGACTCCCCGAGGTGGCTGAGGGCAATAGGGAGCCCACTCTAGGGACTTGTCTGTCCCATGGTGGGCACACAGTTGGGACTCAGACAAATAGTTGCCGGTTAAATGCATTTAAATAGGCCTTTGTCCTATACCCACATACATTCCAGGGCTCTCTAGCACCTCTCTCTCTCTCTCTCTCTTTCTCTCCCTCTTCAGTGTCTTAGAGTTACTTGGGGGTTGGCCCTCAGTGTCAGGGAAAGATGCTTCAAAAAAGCATTCTGGTGTTGTTGGAACAAACAAATGAAACAAAAGTACCCCAGGTGTTTCCCACAACCACAGAAGCCACGTGAGGAAGAGGGAGGCCTGGGGACCCAACACCAGAGAGCCCAGTGGAAGGCGTGTTCTGCCACTCACTAGCCACCTGGTGCTTCTTCAGTCAGAGACTCCATTTCTTCCCTGGTCCTGTGAGAACATTTGTGGTAATTATACTCCCAGTGTTGTTGTAAGAACCACACAAGATGACACGAGACAAAGTGTTGGCCAAAAACTAGGACACACCAATGGCCTAGATTCTCATTCCTCCCCCCTCCCACTTCTTTAATTACTAGCTCTGGAAAACTGATGTCAGCGACGGAGGCCCCGAGGACCTCCATGAAGTCGTCAGCCGTTGGCGTGAGACTCCGTTAGTGGTACAGAGAGGACAACGTAAGGATAGAGCGCTAGATCCATATTGGGATTCATTAATGCTCTTTGATGAGATGATATTTTAGAATGACTTCTAACTTCAGAAGTCAAAGTTCTGAAATGTGGAAAAAAAAAAAAGCAAATAAAAATTTTTTAAAAAGGAAAAAAAAATTCTGAAATGTGTTGAGAGGGGCCCTTATGGAACAGGAACGGTTTAACTGAATTCCAGTCCCTGAGCATTCTGGGGGACCAGAAAAAAACTCTCTGGAAAAACCCAGGGGCCAACTCAGATCAAGCACGAGATCACCCTGTGCCTCTCACCGCCGCATGAGGGGGACATGAAGCCAAGGGCAAGCGTCACACACCTGCCAGGAGAGCCAATTTGTACTCTGGAGTTTTTTCAGAGGCTGAAAATTACCAACAAGGATTTCCCTAACTTGAAGTTGCACATTTTTTTCATACAAACAATTCTAAAAATCTGAATGCGTTGATGTGTCTGTTAAGGCAGCTATGTTCCTTGCACCTAAAAAAATTTTTTTGAATGTTCTTAAATCTGTGGTGCCTCTTGCAACTGACAGCATCTTAGAACTGAAAAAATAAACCAGCCATTCAGCTCACTTTGTATTGAACAGTAAGTCGTTTAAAACATTGTTTTTATGTTAAAGCTTGCCAAGACACACTAAAAAGTAGAAGGCGAAAGGCATGTGAACTTTAAAAAAAGAAAAAGCACGAGAGGACCACAAAATGTTTTGTTCGTGGTGGGGCCACTGCCTGCTGAGCCCCCAGACCCCGGGACTCTTCCTTCTCCCTGGCCCTGGGCTGTGCTGAGGATGGCTGCCCAAGCCGCCACCTGGGATCAGCCTGCCAAGAAGGAAGTTGCCTGGGAATAAAATTAAAGATGGGCAAAGTAGGGGTGTCCCATGTGACACGGCATTCCCTTGGCTGTGGGGTAGCACAGCTGTGTCCACGGAGCGGGGCAGGACAGGCCTGAGGGCTGCAGGGCTGCAGGGGGCAAACCAGGGGAGGGAGCACCTCCAGTGCCCGCATCTCCCCTCGCACCCCTACTCCTTCTCGGACAATTTTGGGGGACCACAGAGCTTCAGCGACCACGCACAACTTATCAACCGAGAATAAGTCCCGATTGTCAAAGACCCAGCCAAGTCCCATTTCAAACTCTTTTGGGAAAAGGGATATGGGCTGGATGGAGACCTGGAAACCACCCCCCCCCCTTAAGCCTGAGAGCCTGTGCCATTGGTTTAGGGTAGGGGGCATCTGGGCTGGTCTCAGCTTCCTTGTCATCCTTGGGGACGAAGGACCACGGCTGCCGTCGGAAGCAAGAGGTGGTAGGCTAGGCTGGGTCTCTTCTTCACTGGCTTTGCTGGGTCTTGGAGCCCACTGACCTTGTCAGCGGACTACATAGTAACCTCCTAACCACACTCCTCTACCCTCTCTCGCCATCTTCCTTAGCCCAGGTTAGTTCCTGCTTCAAATATCCCAACCCACATCCTGACCAAGGACTTAAGAGATGCCAACATAATGATTGGTGGAACATTTGATATTCTCTTAGCATCCAAGAGACCCAACATCCTTCTAGACCAGAGCCGTCAGCCTCTTTCTCTGCTTCAGCTCACAGGGAAAGATGACTCCTGCAGGCAGGCACGCTCCCTTGGGCTCCCTCCGAACTAAATGACTACGTTCTAATTCCACCTCTCTTTCCCCCACTTTGTGCTGCCACCAGATTTCACAGGCATACCTATTATGGCACTGCACACAGTGTACCCTGGTTATTTATTTACATGACAGTCTGCCTTGGGGGCAAGACCTGTTTTGGGGTTTTCGTGTTTTGTTTTGTTTTTTTCTTAATCCCAGCACACAGCCCAGCATCAAACATGCCATCTGCAGGAAGCGTGTGTCCCTGAAGACTGGACCTGTTTGAGGAACTTGGAAAAAGTGCTCTGTGAGCAGGACTGTGAAATGATAGGGATGACGTGAGGGACTTTCGAAACCCTGGGAAGGAGTACCCATGTGAATTACAGCCCCTTGCTATTCTTGGCCCCTAGCGTTCAGGTTTTGACTGGGGCAGCTGCTGGGAGGTGGCAGTCAGCTGGGGACAGGGCAGTGGGATCAGCTCAGACCTCTGCTGCCCCCTGGTGGCCTCCTGGGCCCGGGGCTGAGCAGCGTCGCTAAGGACTCCAGCTTCTGCTCTCTGGGAAACTTCTGAACACCAACACCCCACCACACCTGAACGAAGAGCCCGCCCCCCCGCCCGACAATTGGAGGCACACTTGAGATCTGTCTGGGGAATGCCGCTTTGTAACATAGGACCAGGAACCGTGAAGAACAGGGCCGTGGATGTTTGTCAACTGAGAGCTGTGCAGTTTCACCCACGGTATAAACTTCAGGGGCCTTCACCAACCTAAGCCTCAGTTTCCTTATCTGTAAGATGGGGATAATAATACGGATCCTACCTCCTATGGGTTTTGTGCCAATTACAAGAGATAATACATGAAAATCGCTTAGCACGGCACCTGGCACATAGTAAGATGCACAGAAATAACAGTTGTTATTATAACAGAATCTTGGTGACCCTTCACCTCGCTGCTCCTCCCCTCTCTGCCATCCCTTTTCGCCCTGTGAGACCCTCTCTCCATAAACCTGTCTCCCCCACCCGTATCCACTGCCCGCCACCACCTCCCAGTGCTGGCAAAGAAGCTGCGCCCAAGGAAATAATTATGATGCCCATGGTGGCCTCAACATCAGCAAAATCAAAATCTGATGACAAGTGAAGGCACCAAGTCTGGCCCAATAATTACAAATGGCATTTGTATCACGAATGTCTTCTTCAATTTCGTTTCTCTTGTAATTTGCTTTTATTGCATTTTCAAAGACACTGGAATATGACATTTGGAATTTTTAGAAGCCTGATTCTTCAACCACAGAGAGTTGAACTCTCCCACTCTGCAGGGAAAGCCCATGAACCCGTTGCTGTGAACCCTTTCCACCACACGTCCCGTGAACCCATTGCTCTGCCTTTCCCACTGCTGCACTGAAAGTCTAGAACAGCCACAAGGATTCAGATACTTTCAGTATTGGTGAGGGGTGGAGAAGCGGGAGCCCTAAATATTGCTGATGAAAATGTAAACTGGTTAAAAAAATTTTCTTGGGAGGGAATATTGAGAGCCATGGGAAAATCATAAATGCACATACTCTGACTTTTTTTTTTTTAAAGAATTCATCCTAAATATACACTCACACAAAGGCATATGGATCTAAAGTAATCATTACAGCATTGTCTTACTGGCACAAGTTTGAAAGCAACCAGTGTAACAGGGAACGGACTAAATAAATTATGGTACATTCATACTATAAAGTACGATACAGTCATTAAATAGAATAAGGCAACTAGATTTGTATTGAGATGACCGATTGCCAAATAATATTAAGAAGGAACAAACAAGGGGTGTCTGGGTGGCTCAGTTGGTTAGCATCTGCCTTCAGCTCAGACCATGATCCCGGGGTCCTGGGATCGAGTTCCACATTGGGCTCCCTGTTCAGCAAGGAGTCTGTCTCTCACTTCTCACTCTCCTTCTGTCTCTCCCTCAGCTCATGCTCTCTCTCTCTCCCTCTTTCTCTCAAATAAATAAAATCCTTTAAAAAAAAAAAAAGAAGGAACGAACAAGTACAGAAAAGTATGAGATGCAACTGATTCTGTAAAAAAGGACACAGAAAGAGAGGCAGGAAGCACACACATATATGCTCACATTCATACTGACAAGTTCTGAAATGACACATAAGAGACAGGTGACAAGGTTTGACTCTGGTAAGATGACATGACAGATGGGAGTTGGGGTGGGACTGAGAGGACATTTCCCCGTGTTATCCTTCCATACCTTTCAGAATTGTTTTTTAAACGAAATTCTGGGAGTTGTTATCTCTGTGACTTAGGCAGTGTGCCCATTCCCGGGGTCCCTACCTCTGGGAACAAGGGTCAGAATGTATTTCAGTGTCCGCCGAGTTGGCACCATCTGGGGTCAGGACACCTGCTTCCTGGGACATGCCAGGGCTCACAGGTCCCCCGGGCTCTGGAGGGCCCACAGCCCCTCTGCACAGGCAATGATTCTGTGTAGAAGTGCCGAGTGGCCTGAAGCAACATGCTGTTGGCAATTCCTCCCCCTGGTGGCTCTTGGTTCCTATGTAAACAGTACAGCAAATACCAACTTCGACACGGGAAATTCAGATCTAACTTGATTTAGAGAGCATCTCTTACTCTCGCCATCTAATATCAACTCATTCTTCTGGAATGTGGGCCTTAATTTTCCTCTGGGATCAACCTCCTCATGAAATGTCTGGGGTCACTGACCCCACCCTTTGCTCTAGGAACCACAGGCAGCACAGTCCAGGCTGGGACAATCAGAGTCCCTGAGTCCCTGGCTCTAGGGTTAGTTCAGGCAAAGAGAGAAACACGACCCAACGAAAGCACTGATAATGCTGCTGAGATCCCAAGGAATCTCCCTTCCCGGAGCCCAAGAGGGAAATGGGGCTGAAGCGGAGGCTGTCCTCTTGCCTCCTTGGGGACGCCGGTCTGCTGCCAAGAAAGGGGGAAGAAAACTATCTCCAGGGATATCATTTGGGCCTAGAGCAGACTGCAGTTCTCCGCTCCATTGTCCACACATGCCCCCATCCACTTCCAGGCTTCCCTGCACTTGTTTCTCAACCCACAGACCTGCTCATGTCCAAGCTGGAGGGTGGGGGGCATTTTCTGCCTCATCAGGAAGCACCTCTTAGCCGCCTCTCCTTCTGTTAGAAGCACTGCGCTCTCTCGCTGTGCGTGAGGCACAGTCCCCCACTTCCCCCTCATCTCTCACGCTTCTCCCCTCCAGCTTCCCCACTCCAGCTTCTCCCCTCCCCGCCCCCACTCCTCTCATCCTCTCCCCAGCCTCACCCTGTTGGGAGTTCCCAGGGCTCAACCCTGCACCCTCTTATTTGTCCACACCTTTTCCTAAGGTGCACCCTTCCAGTCTCAAGGTGTTAGTCATGACAAATCCTGGATGACACCCAAATTTGTCCCCAGCCCAACCTCTTTTCTGAGCTCCCAAAAATTTCCGTCACTGAATTGCCACACCCGAGTGTGTCAACTCTCAACCCTTCAACCTGTCCTGCACTCAAAACTTGTTTCACACTCCCACGTCCCACTTGGCAAAACAGGACCACCAACCACCTAGACACTTAAACTGCAAACCCGGGAATCATCTAGAATGTTCTCTCTGTTCCCCTACTCTTCACATACAACTTCATCATACAACTCATCAGTAAGACCTGTCACTTTCACTTCCAAAACCTATCTTAAACCCACATCCTCTCCACCTTCACTGGCACAGCCTGGTTGGTGGTCCAGCCTTTCTCCTCCTGGGAACGTGGTTGAATGGCACTTTCCCTGCCCCATCTGAGGGTGGGCATGCCCATGTGACTTCCTTGGCCAATAACATGGGAGAGGAAGAGACGTCTGTGGCTTCGGGTGGGGAATTTTAAAAGCCAATACAGTTCCTTCCTCCTGCCATGGAGGTTGTAGAAATCATGGGGCAATGGGGACCCTGTCAGTCTGAATCTCCAAGGGCTTAGGAGGAGCAGGACCCTTCTGCTGACCCACAAAAAAAACTGAGCAGGAAGGAGAACACAATATTTATTATATTAACCATCGAGGTTAGCAGCTGTTTGTAACTGCGGCACAGCCTAGCCCATCCTGTCTGACACACTAATGTCGTCCCATCGTCCCTCCCAAAACCCTGCTGTAGCCCCCTGCTCCTACTCTTCTCTCCCTCGACACAGTCAAAGTAACCTTCTTACCATGGAAACCAGACTCTGTTACTCTTTCCTTGAAACCTTTTGGCAGCTTCCCTGGAATTCCCTTGTACCTGGAAAAAAAAAATCCAAACTCCTGCCTCTGGCCGTAAGATCTGAGCCCTGCCGGTCGGTCGGGCCCGATCTCCTCCCCTCCCTTCCTCCAGGTCCCCTGACTCCTTGCTATCTCTAAGGCACCGAGCCTTTCCCGCCTCAGAGCTCTCGCAGATGCTCTTCCCTCTTCCTGGATTGTTCTCCTGCACTTGTCACAGAACTGGGTCCTTCTCCTTCAAGCCGGAGCTCCAAGGACACCCTCTCTGGGAGGCCCCTGGACAACACACGCTGCTCCTTTCCTGATTAGCTCAACCACAAGTTGGAACTGTATTTGCTTTTCACGTTTATTTACGTGTTTATTCACTGTAGAGGCCCTCAGCCTTCAATAACTTTGTGGAGTGGAGGAATGATCGAATAAGAAACCCGTTGTAAAGGGTAACACACTGTGCAAAGGTAAATATCACAGACCAATTCAGACTAGCCCTGGGGGCTGGCTTCTTGCAGGTGGCAGGGGCTCAAACTCCTCTCAAGTTCTTTTATTCTCTGTAGCAGCTGTAGTGCCTCTGAGATCCCAGGGCTTCTCCCGAGGACCCAGCTGGGGCCCTGTGCTCCCGCTCAGCTCTGACAGCTCAGCCAGTGATATCCCAGCATGGAGCAGGTCCAGCAAGGGCCAACAAACGGGCAGCCAGGCCCAGTGAGGAGGCAGCCAGCTGCTGCCGTCATGGAGAGCGGCCTGGCCAGCTCTAGAAATAGCCCAAGGTCAAGGTGGGGTGCTTCCGTCCCTACAGATGCAGAAATCTGGGGAGACTCCCGTCCAGGATTTCCCTCCACCCTGCTACTGGGATCCCTGATCTTGGTCCGGAACTCCCCAATTTCCAGCTATCCTTCCACGGACCCCTGTGTTCATCACTGCTCACAAAAAACCCCAGGCCTCCGACCCCTTGTCCTCCCAACACAATTCAGAAGTGGAGAGGATGGGCCTTCTCCCATCTCACAGATAAGGATACTGTGACTCAGAGAAGTCACGAGTCTCTTCCAAAGTCATATGGTGAGTTGACAGATAAGCTGGAATTCAAATTCCATCTCAGAGTCCCATCTCAGACTCCATGCCTTAGCCCACCAGAACTTTCCTCACAAGGGACGTGCTTAACAGGGCCCCATAGCCTCTGTCCAAGGACTGGTCTCATCTCTGTGTTACTTGCTTTTGAGGGCTCTTTGCCTGTGGACTCCGGCCCTATTCCCTGGACAGGACAGGATGGACACCTGTTAGTTTGCTACTAGTCAGATGACAGCAAGCAGAGGAGATACAGGAATTCATAAAGAATGAAAGGTAGAATGATGATGATGATGATGATTTTAGAAATATGTTTTGTCTTTAAAGGACATTCACGAGATCCAAGTAAAAGCTGGTAGAGTGTCCTCAGACTCCCGAGGAACCCAAACAACTGAACATGGAGAGCACGTCAAGGTCCTATGCACATGGGTCTGCAAGCACAGTACACAACTCCCAACACCTGATGCAGACACGTCCCAGACCTCCAAGCACTCCTGCTCCCAGTCAGTTTCTCCCCTCACATGCCAGGGCTTCGGGCCAAGGTCTTCAAGATGCAGAATGGCTTCTGTTTCCTGGCCTGCCCTGACCCTGCCTTCAGGATCTCTCTGCTGTCTGGCTCTGAGCTCCAGCCTCCTTTCTCCCCATAGCCTCCTGTTCCATCCCTCTGACTCTCTTCCCAGCACCGGCTCAGCACTGACCCCCACAGAGAACTCAGTCCTCTTCCTGGAGCCCCCCTAGGCCAAGGCAGTGGACTTCACAGGAGGCTCAGAGGTTACCAGAGAAGTTCCACATCACACTGACACCAAACAGGATAAAGTGTCAGGCACAGGGGCTCTTAAAGGTTGCTCTGTCCCTTTTTTCCACCCTTACTCAGTCTCAGGCCTGCTTTGAGAGCTCTGCTAAGACAAAGGTTTTCTATTCTAGCTTGTAAGCATCAACAGAACAAAGACCTGCCCCACACCTTGAAGCTCCCAATTTCCTTTCTCCATCCTCCATGGGCCTCTATAGAGAGAAAGGATTCCTATAGACAGTGGTTTCCCCATCAACCTGGAGTCATCCTTTCTTAGAAGGAAAATGCTGGTAGACTTTGTATATCTTTATTTCTTTTCTCCCACTCCACTAGAGTTGGTGCTTGAATTGGGTATAGCTGGCTCTGAACAATATTTTAGGGGGTGTGTGTGTGTTCGTTATCAATTGCTGTATAACAAATTACCCCAAACTTAGCTGCTTAGAACAATGAATGTTTCTTATCTCACTGTCTCTGTGGGTCAGGAATGACTTCATGGGATGGTCTGGCTCAGGGATTCCCATGAAGCTGCAGTCAAGATGTGGGCAGGGACTGTGGTCATCCAAGGGCATGCTTGGAGCTAGAGACTCTACTTCTGAGAGGACACCCTCAGAAAGCTGCTGGCAGGATGCTCAGGCCTCAGAGTCACCACATGGCCTAAAGCTGCCTAAAGCTGCCGGAGTGTCCTCATGGATGTGTCACCTAACTTGCCCCAGAGCAAGTGATCCAAAAGACAGAGTATTTATGATCTAGTTTTAGAAGTCACAACTGTCAGTTCCCTTCTATTCTACTCCTTAAAGATGAGTCACTAAGTCTAGGCCACACTCAAGGGCAAGGGAACAAAGCTCCCCCTTTCAGAGAGAGGAATATCAAGGAATTTGTGGATGTATATTTAAACCACCAAAATGTGAAAAGAGTACAGGATGAGGAGTCAAAATCCTCATGTTCTCATTTTACTTCTAAATGCAGAGGGACTCGATCCCAGGGTCCTGGGATCGAGTCCCACATTGGGCTCCCTGCTCAGCAGAGATCCTGCTTCTCCCCCTCCCTCTGCCTGCCGCTCAACCTACTTGTGTTCTCTATCTCTCTGTCAAATAAATAAATAAAATCTTAAATAAATAAATAAATAAATAAATAAATAAATGCTGAGGGACTTAGAGGCACCTGGGTGGCTCAATGGGTTAAGCATCTGACTCTTGGTTTCGGCTCCGATCATGATCTCTCAGGGTTGTGGGATTGAACCCTGCATTGGGCTCCATGCTCAGCAGGAGCCTGTTTCAGATTCTCTCCCTCTGCCCCTTCTTTCTCTCTCTCCTTCTCTCTCTCTCTCTCTCTCTCTCTCTCACACACACACACACACACACACACATAAATAAACCTTTAAATGCTCAGGGACTGAGGCACATCTTTTCACCTTTCTGGATCTATTTCTCCAACTGCAAAACAAGAAGAATGACCTCGATGACCATTAAGGTCTCATTTTCAGTTAGTATGTGTCTCAGTGTTCCAGCACTCAAGACCCTGACCTTGACCCCAGACCTCAAGCATCTGCACCCCCTTCCAACCAGCACCCATGTCCCTGGTCCCGGATGCAGCCACCACCCATCAGCTCCCAAGCCACCCCCAAGGTTACCTGCATCTGTAGGGTGGGAGCCAGGCATTGGTAGGCTTTCCGGCACCCCTGTGATTCCACGTGCATGGCCATGTTTGGGAAGCTCTGCTCTAACTTAAGGAGCCCCTCACATAGAGAATCTTTTCAATAAAATAACACTGCACTTGACTCATCCAGAATCTGCCCTGTCCTTTGATCTCTATGTAGTTTGAGGGTCTTACACAGCCCAGAATACAGGTATTTCCTTCTCAGTTATTTGTTTTTGCGGTCTGATTTCTCTAAGAGACTGTTTTGCTCTGTGTAGCTTCAGAGAAATAATTAGAGAAGTTTAGAAAATTAGAGAAGTTTAGAGGAATTTTCACGGCCAGGAGAGGACTCTTTATAAAATTGTTTCCCTTGCTCAGAGTTTCTCATCATGGTATTATTTCTGTGGGAAAATTGATCCAATTTTTATCTTTTTTCACTTACACCACCTTTTCCTAGAATATAACCTGCTCTAAGTTTAAACAATGCCTGCCTCTTTTTCTTTCTTTCTTTCTTTCTTTCTTTTTTTTTGCTTGTGTATGTGCATGTGTGGGTGTGAGAAAAGTCAACATTCTCCAAGACAGGGCAGAGCCCGGCGCTGAGAGACAAGCAGGACTTGGAACGCCCTGGTAAGAGACGCCTCTAGAAGGCCGTGAGTTCAGGGCTTGGGAAGGTGCTAGAAGCAGTCAGCGGGGCTCTTCTGATCCTTGACTTAGTGTCTTCTTCCACACGTGCTCTGCCTCATGTAAGCTGCTGAGCAGCACGGCCCCTGTCCCAGTTTGCCCAGGATGCATGTGCATCCTGGGATGTACAACTTTCAGTACTCAAACTGGGAAAGTTCCAGAAAACCAGGACAACTGGTCACTTTACAAGGGCTGTGCACCTATGAACACTGCCTCCACCTCTCAACATTGCCAGAAACTTCTGATGCACGGGTTGCTCCAAAGGCCTTCAGCTTGGTGAGTGCCTACCAACAACCTGAATGCCTAGTGGAGATGGCTTCAGAGCTGGCCCGCTCAGAGGCTAGGTGGCTTCACTGACAGGAAAGAGGGTGGCAACAGCACTGCTCTGCCCCGCAAGGCCCTTAGATGTTGCTTGGCAGAGCCCAAGGTCCAGGTAGTGGAGCAAGATCTGTCCCATTGACGTCCATTAGCCAGCTTCAATTACCTGAGTGCCTGTCATGGAGAAAACGGAGTGACCTGTTGTCTATCCTGAGACTCTGGACACAAAGGGGAATCACCTGGGGAGTTCATGTCCCACCCCCAGAGATTCTGATTTCGGTGGTCTGGGGTCGCGTCCGGGTTCTCACACACACACAGACACATTTCTTGACCTTTCCCCACTGGTTTCTTTCTGGACGGGAAATTCCTCCCCTGGCCAAGAAAAATGTATTCCTCTTAAACTTCTCTAATTCTGTCTCTGAGGTTATCTTGAGCAAAAAATGCCTTCTAGAGAGATCAGACATTTTTGCTCTATCGATGGCTATCAGATTATAGATTCTCTTCAAGGGAAATTCTCACTTATAAAATTCAAACCACTCTTCATCGTCTGTGAGGAACTTGTCCGGCTCATGGGTGTGGGTGCTTGGTCTGGATTCCCATTTCTTCCCGGCTCTGTGCTGGGCTTCTACTCAACTGGAGCCCCAGCCAGGGGGGTTCCTTGGCTCTGGTCCTCCACTTCCTGTCCTGCCCCACCTCCCGGCCCCCATGTCTCCCTTGTTTCTGTCTCCCCTGCCATGGCTCCTAGAAGTGAAGCACTTCCACATCGTTCTTCCGAACCTGCCAACCCCAGTGGATGGGCTGTGCATCTCTGGCCAGCCTTGTCCAAGTACAGAATCTGGGGATTACCCACAGGGTCTCTGGGGAGCTGACATGATGGGCTCCATCTGGAAGGTCATGAGCCTCAGGGTCTATGGTTGCCACACGGGGAAAGATTATTTGAGGCCGCTAGCAGCAATGATCACAATGGGAGACCAGGTCTGCAGACAAACAACAAAGACCCAGTGGCCAGACAGCCCAGGAGAGGAGGGCTGAGCCACCGACCTGGAGCCTAACATTGTTCCGCAAGTTTCCTGCTTCCCGTTCTCATTCTCATGCTACCCTTAGGTTCCGTGAGATCTTTCCCCTAATTTCCTCTTTAGTTAAACCAGCATTAATAGATGTCTATCACTTGCCACCAACCAAGCCCTGGGAGAGTCACTAATGTCCACCCCCACCCCCACCCCCGCACAAAGGCACCTTTTTGAAGCATCAGTATGGGCCTTTCCTGCTCCTACAAGATCCCCCAAGCCCATTCCTTTTCTGGCTCCCTTTCGACACCACAAGCCACTAGCTCCCACCTCCCCTGTGGGGACTTTTGCCCTGGGAGTTAGAGGAGCGATGGCCTCTTTGTGAATCCAGGCTTTCTCACCCAGGCTTCTGCAGAGCCACACATCTCAGTTCCCACGGTCCAGGCCTCAGCTCCCCCATCGTCCTCTACCTAGACACATTTTAGAACACCCTTCAGTGGAACGCTCTTGAAAACAGAGTAAACAGTGGTTTCCTCATGTTCTTGTCAGCCTTTGTTGTCCAAGACTGAAGAGTCTTAAACTGGAGAGCTCCCCCACTTCCCCACACTACATTCCCAGGCTCTCGGCTCTACCTGGACCTTGAGGGGGTGGGGGTTGCCTCTCAGGATTGCTGGGCTAGGCTTTCAGTGTCTGCTTCCGCTGCCCCCCTCAGCCCTACTCTCACTCTGGAGTGAGAATCAAGTCAAGCGACAGGCCATGGCGCTCAGCGTCCCGGGCAGAGCAGAGGGGCCTTGGCGCTGGCGGCACTCCTGCCCACGGCCCCAGTCAGACACCCAGGGCCGCATTCTCAGCTCAGCCACGACTTTGTCCCGACAAGGTCCCAGGGACCTGGCTTCTCCTCTTCTCGGATGTGGTGTGGGCCTCAGGGGAGAGCGAGAACAATGCAGGGCCCCTTATCAACAGCTAATCCCATCCGGCCGGCTCCTGGACTTCCCTTCTCAGAAATGCCGACTCTGATTTTAACACATGGCGTGTTCACTTCTGAGTCACCTCGGCCCTAATTGTGTGCAGCCGGAGCCGCGACAAGCCCTCCCCGACACCTCAGCCAAGCTCTTCCACGGGACGAAAAGCAAACACCTTCAAGTCCATCCGGAACAGGCCTGGCTTCCTTCTGCCCAGTCACGAGCTCCCGGCGCCACGAAACGCAAGAGCCGGAAGAGACCCTAGAAATCTCCAAGTTCCCCTCCCTTGTTCACATCTAGGGTCACCAAAGCCCAGGGACCGAGTCCTGCTCAAGGTCATACAGCAAGGTCGGGACTCCTGATCCACTCCCTTACTTCCACAGCACACACTTCTCAGGAGGCACGAGGAAGGAAAATCTGGGGGTGCTGTGGCTAATTCAATTTGCTTCTATTTAAGTTTCCATGCTATACTCGCCCAGGAGGACGGCTTTTCCACCACAGGGGTCAACACAGTGCTGTATTTGGCAACAGGAACAGCCTCAAGCACCCCAGGTGTCGAGGACGGCTTTGCCTAGAAGCGGGCGTATCAGGAATCCCCATGAGTCAGAACCTCCAAGTGTCCCAACCGTGGCACTTAACAGCAGAGAGTGCTACGTGGCTGGGAAAATGGCTAATAACAAAAGAGCTGGGATCATGGGGAAGTCCACACCCCTTCCAACTCTACCTACAGCCCTGGAAAATGAGAGCCAGGTCCAGAATGACCTCCCAGGGGCCCTGCGGGGGCTTTACCAGCTCTGATCTTCTGTCCTGAGACTCGGTGAGAAGGATTTATACCAAACCCAGAGGGATTGGAGGCTAACCCCCAGTGAACCCTGCATTTAGCGCCCCACACCTCAGCCCCTCACCCCTTGCACATTCTCCTTCCTCAAGACATGCGCTCTGGAGGCAGTCTGCCTGGGGCCATAGCAACAGACCCTTCCTTCCCCCCAGGGTTGGGTGTAAGCATTAAAGCCTTTGCAACACCGCCTGGCACGTGATCACTTACCTACATTATCATCATCATAATAACTATTTCAGGCCCTCAGCAGATAGGATCTGCTTCCTTTGCCCTCAAGTGGAACACCTAAGGGCCAGCATTGTGAAAGCAGGAAGCATAAGCCCTGGGGTCCTCAGGATCACGCTGGGTGCAGATCTGGGAATGTCTGTGAAATGGAGGAACATAAGCCAGAAGCTGTGCTCAGGATATTCCAGAAGTGGAATGGAGGGCTTGGCCCACCTGATGTATGTGCTGTGATTTAGCTAAAACAGCTAATGCACATTCATGTGTGTGTTCCTCAGTATTTGCCCAGATATTTCCCTTCTTTCTACTTCTGGGCTGTGATAAATGTAGACGTCAAACAGAGAAGTTCATCTGACAGACTAAGAGACCAGAGACCAGAGAATTTGGGCTCTGGCCTGGGGGGTTTCAAACTTTTGGTAAGCAAAAACCTGATACACTTTGTAATGCTTTTTAAAAAGCACTTTAGGGGCACCTGAGTGCTCAGTGGGTTAAAGCCTCTGCCTTCAGCTCAGGTCATGATCCCAGGATTCTGGGATCGAGCTCCACATCAGGCTTTCTGCTCAGCGGGGAGCCTGCTTCCCTTCCTCTCTCTCTGCCTGCCTCTCTGACTGCTTGTGATCTCTGTCAAATAAATAATAAATAAAATCTTTAAAAATAAATAAAATAAAAAGCCCTTTAAAACCTATATATATTTTATTGCATGCTTATTTTTCATTCTGGGATAATTTTAGACTTTAAAAAATTGCAAAAATAGTACAAAAATTCCTATATACTCTTCACCTAGCTTCCCTAATAGCATCTTATATAACCACAGTATCACGATCAACACCAGGATACGAACACTGACATGACACTGTTAACTTCCTTGCAGCCCTCATTCCAACTTTTCCACTGTCCCACCAATGTGCCTTCTGCTCCAAAATAGTCCCACCTAGGATTTCACACTGTGGAAATTGTGCCTCCTTGGTCTCCTCCAGTCTGGGACAGTCCCTCAGTCTTCGTCTTTCATGACTGCAATACTTTTGGCTCCTTATCTTTTAGAATGTTCTTTATTTTGGGTGCAACTGGTGTTTTTCCACGATGAGACTGAGGTTCTGCATTTTGGGCAAGAACATCACTGAAGGGATGTTGTGTCCTCCCGTCCTCTGTGAATCATGCCAGGGTCGCATTCCTGGTGAATTTTGCCCACTGGGATGCAGTGGTGCCTATCAGATCTATCCTCGGCAACATTACTATTTTTCCTTTGGCAATGAATAAGTACCGTGTGGGGAGATAGCTTGACACTATGAACATGTCTTGTTTCTTGTCGTACTTTTACCCACTCTTTTGAGCAGTCTTTGATTGTTCTTGCCTGAAACACTTATTACCATAATGTTAGCAGTTTCCTATTTCCAGCATTCTTTCTACCTTTATTAATTGGAATTTCGCTTTAAGGAAGAGCTTTCCCTTCCTCCTCATTTATTTATTTATTTACTTAATTATGCGATTATTTATTTCTACCAACACGATCTTTGGTCATGGATATTTACTTCATTCTGTGAGTTGTAATCTACTACGCTCATTATTTATTTTGTCACTAAAGTGATTTGGCCCCCAGGAGTCCCTTCAGTGTAGCTCTTATGTCCTTTTGTAATGTCCTCATTGTTTCTGGGCATGTTTTCTAGCAGTGCAAAGTCTTCCAAGCTCTTTTATATTTTTCCTGCTCCAGCCCTAGAATTAGCCATATCTCCAAGGATCTCTGCTCCCTTGTTTCAGAGGATGGTACTTAGAAACCAAGATCTAGGGGTGAGTGTGCTTAGAGCTATGGTCACGTCACTATTTCCAGTCCCTCTCACAGGGCAAAGCTAGGATGTAGACATCCGTATGCATATATACACATATACACCTGTGTCTCGCCCTAACTCTGTGTCAGCCTCTGTGTGTATAAAGCCATGACTTCACACCGATTCCTCTGCCTCTGATCCAGAGGTGCATGCTGACCTCCTTCCTTTCTATTTTAGTTACTCTTTTCCAACAGTGAAAAACCTGTCTCTCACTATCCATCCTAGATTTACTTTTTTGCCTGATGGTGGAATACACTTGAAATATTCTCCGGATGTGTAATGCCTTTTCTTTCGAGTTTGTGTGATTTCAGTCAAATCGTGAAATGCTCGTGATGCAGTGTTATGGGCAAAGGGGAAGCAAAGCAGCCTAATGTTTAATCGAGCCAGGTCAAGTAGGCAATTATTTATTTCTCTGAGTCTCACCCACCTTGTGTATAAACTAGAGATAAGAACAATATCTAGCTCACAGGATTGCATTGAGAATAAAAGTTAACGTACGTGAAGTGCTTAGCACCTAGAAAGCCCTGGATAAATAGTAATTTTTATTAGCTATTAATTAGGAAATAAAGAAAATTTTCTATTACTATCTAATAGTTTTTATGAAAAGTTGAAACTTGTACAAAAAGTTGAAAAGAGTCCATAGTACCAACTGATATGAGGGAAACAAGAAAGAGGTTGGAAACTTCACAGTTTGTTGAAATAGTTCCCTTTTCATACAGTTGTGATGAAAGTTAATTTTCCTCCAGTAGGTGGTAGCACTTGGACCATCGTCTTTGAGTGAGGTCTAGGTAGAGTCATGGCAGTGCGCATCACAACAGGTGCCCTCCCTATTACCCATCACCTGGCTACCTCATCCCCCACGTCCCTCCCTTCTGAAACCCTCAGTTTGTTTCCCAGAGTCCAGAGTCTCTTGTGGTTTTTTTATACACAACTAATCAGTCATTGAACACTACATCAAAAACTAATGATGTACTGTATGTTGGCTAACTGAATATAATAAAAATAAAAAATAAAATTAAATGTGTACAATTTATAAGAAAAAAAAGTCATCGCTGTAGATCGTCCAAGCCTGCTGAAGATAGGAAGCAAGTTCTGACTTGGCAGCCTCAAACAAAATGTGAAAAACAATCCACAACTTTTAAAAAAGCTAATTATGGGACCCTAGGTGGCTCAGGTGGTTAAGTGTGCGCCTTCAGCTCGGGGCCTGATCCCAGGATCCTGGGATGGAGCCCCACGTCTGGCTCCCTCTTCAGCAGGGAGTCTGCTTCTCCCTCTGCTTGCTGTTCCTCCCTGCCGGCACCATGCTCTCTCTCTTTCACTCACTCTCTCTTTCAAATAAATAAAATCTTTTTTAAAAAAATAAAAAGCAAATTAAAAATGTCCCACATCACAGCGCCTGGGTGGGTCAGTCATTAAGCATCTGCCTTCAGCTCAAGTCATGATCCCCGGCTCCTGGGATCCAGCCCCGCATCGGGCTCTCTGCCTCTCGGGAAGCCTGCTTCTCCCTCTGCCTGCTGCTCCCCCTACTTGTGCACGCTTGCTCTCTTTCTCTCTCTCTGACAAATAAATAAATAAGAATCTTAAAAAAAAAAAAAAATGTCCCACATCTAAGCATACTTGTGAAGATCTAAGAGAGAATTGAAACAAGTTTGTCCAAACCCATTACAGGCCACAGGCACCTCCCTGTCTTGGGGTGGAGGGGGCACCCAGGTCCTCCAGGCTTCCAAATGCCACTCTGGGGTAAAGTTGAGGGTGGGAGGCAAACTGGACAGGACTCACTGAAGGTCCTACAGCCTGGAGAGAAGCTGGAACAGATCTCAGGCCCCTGCCCCTGCCTGGGGTCCCAGGGACTCATAAAGGGACATGAACCCTCGCGTGCACCCTCATGGCCTGGGGCTAGAGAAACAGGAGTCTGGCTCTGAGCTGAGAAACAGAGACTTGCTCGACCTGGCTGAAGAAGAACTGGAGGAGGACAGTGGGGCCTCACAGTGGAACCCAGGGGCTGTCCAACCACAGAAGACATTTGGACTCAGGAAATCAAAGTGGCTCCATGGAGTTACCATCTCCTGTCACTAACATGACCAATCCTGTTCCCTTGAGTGGCAGGAGAGGGCAAGACATGGCCTGGGCTCTAACTCCAGAGCTGCTAGTTCCTAGCTGTGGAACTTGACCAAGTTGTTTACCCTCTTTGGGCCTCAGTTTCCTTATCTGGAAACCTCACAGGGCTTTTGGGTTTTCGTGAGAACTATGTGAGAGAATATTGTGAATTATCTAGAATGGAGCCCAGCAGAGAGAGAATACGTAACAAAAGTTAGCTTTTATTTTTATTACCACAAACACTATTGTTATTATTTACATTTTCATTAACCACGTCATTATGGCGTCTGGTCCTCTGTAACTCCTGCTTGCTAACAGCTATTATGGCTGCCCCAACCCCAAGACTAATTCTTGGCAGTCTCCTCCCTCTGGGTCTGTTAGGTCCAACTCCAGAGCCAGTCCTCTGATGGGTCCAGCACATGAATATGCCCCAGGCCACATGCTAGGCTCCACCCCTGTGCCCCCCTCCTTGGTCCAGTCAGATTTGGCTGAGGGGGATAGAAGTCCCAAGGCCATAGAGGGCAACCAGCATGGTGGCAAGGGGCTCCTTCCAAACAGTAGACTCCCAGGTACACCTGGGTGGCTCAGTTGGTTAAGCCACTGCCTTTTGCTCAGGTCATGATCCCAGGGTTCTGGGATCGAGTCCCACATTGGGCTCCTTGCTCAGCAGGGAGCCTGCTTCTCTTTCTGCCTCTGCTTGCCTCTCTGTCGGCTTGTGCTCTCTCTCTCTCAGACAAATAAATAAATAAAATCTTTAAAAAAAAAAAAAAAGAGTAGACCCCCCCCAGACTAAAGTCTTAACCTACATATGAAACATTTTTCCAAGACACATACATGCTGTTGTGAATAATATACAAATTCGTGAAAAGATGTTATTGAACATAGTAACTTTCTTAATTATTAACACTACTACTAATATCATTTCTATTTTATACAATATTATTTTAATATTAGTCTACCTAATATTTACTATTATAATAAATATGAAGTAATTAATTCATATAACTAAAGGTGTAAATTTTACCATGTGATCTCCATAAAATGCTTTGATTGTAAAAATTGTCCTCATCTTCAAAAATTTGAGATACAATCCCCTGGTAGCGCACTGGGCTGCTTCAAGTCCACTTTCAAAGCAGCTGAGTGAGTCTCAGATCCCTGAACTAGCGTGCACTCCCACCCTGCCCCCTTGCCTGGGGTCCCACCCACCTGGAGTCCATACCCCTTTAGAGCCTTGGCCTCTGCCCTTGAGCACCCAGCCTGCAGTGCCTAGGTTGAGCTGAAGAGGGAGCCACCATTCGGGTGCTCTGATTTTTAGGAGCATCTCTAAGTGCTCTCCTTGAGCATCGTCTCCATCCTCAACAAAAGCATCTGCTTGAGTGGGAATGACCTGACAGTAGAGGAGGGGCATCGAACAATCCTGTGAGTAGCTGGTCTTCAGGAGGAGACTAGGAGGAGTCACGGCATCTAAGGCAGAAACAAGGCCAGCATTTGAGATGAGTCTTGTCCTGCAGGACAGGAGTCCCCGCTCTATGCTCCTGGTTCTAGGAATGGAGGAACAGGGTAGGAGCCCAGCGGCCAACACAGGTGCTCAGTCTGCAGCAAGGTGAGTTGATGGGGGCACAGGCTGCAGACAAGAATTGCCCTGTGAACTAGAGACAATGACAATTCTGATCACTTCATCATCTGCCTGAAATTTTTCACGGGCTGCCCAGAACCTTACAGGTGGTGCCCCAACATCTCAGCACAAACCGAGGCACCCATGTGAATTATCTCATCAGAACCCATGCCCGTCTGGGGCCTGGAGCTGTGTCCCAGGCCACAGGCTGGGGCTCAAGCCATTTCAATGGACCCCTCCACAGGCCGAGACAGGACCCTGAGGGGTGTTGCCAGAGAGGAAGATGGGCCCCCCAGGCAGTGTTTCTGCTGCTGGGATAAGGTTCTCTCTGAGGCTTGGTTACTGACTACCAAGTGGCAGGAAGGAAGTAGCTCTCAGGGGTGATAGAATTATTCTGTGCTTGATAAGGATGGTAGATACTTGGTACAGACAGTGTCAAAACTTGCCTAAGAGAGCACTTAGGATCTGTGCATTTCATTATCTGTAAATTGTACTCAATTAAAAATAAATACTGGGGGAAAACTTGATTCACAGGATGCTGGACTAGGGTCCTCAGCACCTTGGCTCCACAGGGGTTAGATGACTGGGCTCCCTGAGCCTTTCTTTTCCCAGCTGGTCGTTCCAGGCAGGTAAGCAGAACATTCTTTATCCCGGGAGTCCTTCAGGGGAGGTGGTCAATCCTGGAAAGACACAATCTTTATTCCCTAAAAAAAATACCTTCCTCCATCAAACGAAGCTGGTACATACAGAGGAGGGCTCCACAGCAGTCAGTGGGTCCAGGGCTTGGAAGTCTATAAAATGCAAACAGTATCCATCCCACTCAGCCACAGGACTGAGTTGTTCACAAGCCCAGCACCTCTCTGAAGGATGTTCCCAGCATTTCTGGCAGCATGCTTCACCTTTCTTTCCACTCAACCCATCGTATCATACAGTGTCATTATTTTAGAGTTAACCTTGAAGCTTTTTAAAAACTTTAATTTATTTTATTTTTTAAGAAATAATCTCTATGCTTAACATGGGGCTCGAACTCACAAACCCGAGATCAAGAGTCCCATGCTCCACCCAGTGAGCCAGCCAGGCACCCCGAAGCTCTTTTTTTTTCTAATAAATCACCCACAAATTCTGGGACCTTAACTCTAAGTAGTACCACATCCATGCTGTCCCTCAACTGAAACCTTCACTCGCATTATGCCCAAGAGCCAAGGCTAAGGGCACCAGCACCAGGACAGAAATCGTGTCCTGCTGGTTCACAGGAGGCACTGTGGATGTCTGTTGAGTAAACTCCAAGGTTCTCAGCCGGAGCATGGAGGAAAGCACATCTTACTTAAGGACAGCCAAGCCCCCCAGAACCAGCATCTGTAGTACCTGATTCCTGCTAGTGACATGTCTTTCTATTAGGCAATACCACAGGGATACCACCCACCTGTCATTATAAGGTAGGCTGGACATTTGACGTGATCTGCCATACAGCATCTACTCTTCTTTCTGACATAACACTAATTTCCTTTGGGGAATTATCTGGCACCTACTGTGTACAGTCTTGGCAGACAGTAATCCACCCAGGGATCCATTCCCCCACTTCATTAGCCAAAAAGTTCCTTCAGATCTCCTGCTCCTGGCTTCTCCTCCATCACCTTAGCACAACCAAAGGCAGGTATCTGATCCAAGTTTGGCCGATTGGACTCTCTTTCCTAGGAACTTGGCTTTGTAGCAAAAAAACACAAGGGCAGAGGAATGGAAGTTCACTCCTCCCAGTGACTGCACCTGGGCAAGTCCACCGTGCTGCTCCTACTTCCAAAATCCTCTGATCTGCCTGGCTCCTGTCTTCAAGCTCAGTTCTAGGCCTTCCCCTCTGCCCTGTGGCATCCATGGTTGTCCCATCACTTCTCAGTTCTTAAATTTGCCTGAATCAGTTTCAGTTGCTTACCATCAGTGAACTCGGTTGATACACGAGCTCATCGTAAAGAATTCCCCATTTCTCCTCCCTAGGGAAGTCCAGTGTGGGATCCAAGGCCACATGGGACCCTTCTACCCCAGGGGAATGAAGCTCCCAAGATTCTTAACAAAGAGAGAAGAGGAAGAAGGAGGAGGAGGAGAAAGAGGAGGAACATGGGTGTGGGGGAGAAGTCGTTTATATAATTAGCTAAACCTAGCCATCTGCCAGCTGGCAACTTCTGATGAGAACATGGAAAACTGAGTTTACCTGACAAAGTTATGCCACCTGTTATGAAAGGGATGGGAGGGGTGGAATTTCAAGTGTTTAGTCAACTCACAAGAAAAGCCTAATGATTACCTACTCTCTATTGTATTGTTCCTCAAATTACAGTGCGGGGTCAAGCTCACTGCATCAGAGGAGAGAGGAAATGATCAACTTGGTCCACTTTGTTTTCCTGTCCCTAACCATTTCCAGATTATGCAGAGCCTTCTGGTCTTGCCATCCCTGAAGGACACGTGCCCTGCTTACTTATTATGATGGACATTTACCCCAAATTATAAGGTGTTAAAAAACAAAATTCAACCAAGTAAATCTAAAAGATCTTACTGGCTTTCCCAAAATGTGGAAAGAGCCCAGATGGCCATCGATGGATGAATGGATAAAGAAGATATGGTATGTATATGCAATGGAATATTACTCAGCGATCAAAAAGAACAAAATCTTGCTATTTGCAACGACATGAATGGAAAAAGAGCGGTACTATGCTAAGTGAAATAAGTCAGTCTGAGAAAGACAAATACCATATGATCTCATTTATATGTGGAATTTAAGGAACAGATGAACATAGGGGAAGGGAAGGAAAAATAAAATAAGGTGAAAATTGAGAGGGAGACAAATAATAAGAGACTCTTAACTCTAGGAGACAAACCGAGGCTTGCTAGAAGGGAGGTGGTTGGGGGATGGGGTAACTGGGTGTTGGGCATAAAGGAGAGCACGTGATGTAATGAGCACTGGGTGTTATATGCACCTGACAAATCACTAAATTCTACCTCTGCAACTATTTTTTTAAAAAAAGATCTTCTTGATTTTATTCAACAATTCATGAATTGGACAGCATCCCATCTGGCAGACAGAAAGGAGCTCCAGAGAGGTGTACGAAATAAGACTTCTATAGGTAGAAGGGGGCAGGATAAGAAAGTCACCGGCAAAGAGTGGATTATTTTAGGCAAGGCCACTTTCCTCTAGGCGACGGCAGGGGTCTCTCAGGCAGACACCCTCTCAGTAGTGCTGACCAGCCAATTCCAGATTGACTGGTTTAAGTTTCCACTCCTGGGAGAGGTTGAAACTGGAATTAAATGAGGTAGTAAATCTTGTCTGGGCGATGTGGGCCTGCTATCTCTTTTTTAACAAATGGAACCCAAACCCCTATCCCCCAGAGAAAGGCAGGATTGTGTGGCGCTACAGACCCAACTGCCTAGGCTCAAATCCCAAATCCGTCAAGGCTACGGAACCTTCCACATGTCCATTCATCTCTCCCTGCCTCAGCCTCCATATTTGTAAAACCAGTTTCCAGGTCACTATGTGGGAAGCACCAAGAATTGGCACCTAGAAATGGAAACTTGCCACCCCATGTTGCTGTGACCCTGACCCTGCCATTGGATGGCGAACACCAACCTCTATACTCTGGAGCCGAAATGCACAAAGCAAAGACACGGTTTGGTATAAAGAGAACAATATAGCTCTGTGGCTTTGCCAGGCAAAGGAGGCTGCAGCAGGCCATGACCTTCAAGCCTGCAAGCCCACCTGGAGGAAAGGGTCTGAGGGGGGAATGGGAGGTTACTAGGGAAATACAGGATCAAGCCAGTTTCGACAGGAATCACCTCTGCGACGTCAGCCTGGTTTGTCCTGTCTTCAGGGTGGTACCGGGATCCTGAAACAAAAGGCTAAGAAGGGAGGAGGGGAGGTTTGCAGAAGAGACGGAAAAGGTGACTTGGTTTAAAATCCAGCTTCCCTGAAGCATTAGTGCAGCCATTTTGATTTTTGTTCAACTTGATGCTTTTAAGTGGTTTCGATAGCATCAGGCCACTAAACACTGAGCAACCGACTGACACTGTATGGGCTGTCATCTCCGGTTTCTCTGTGGTTACACTTGTCAAAAGAAAACATCCAGGCATTCCACGTCCTGCACAACAGTGTGACATGTTCTGTGGATCCATGACCCAGTGGAACCGGGGAAAATTGTTTTTAGAACAACCATCTAAATTCTCTGGCATCTAAGTGCACAGAGCAAATGAAGAAAGATTTATTCCAGAAAATCTACTAAAACTCAGGAAGAACTACATGGAGGCTGGGGTATTTGAACCAAGACCCACCTTGTCCCTCCCCTCGCAACTCGGAGAGATGGAAACTCTCCTCCTATCTGGTACAGACAAGAACCTAGGGCTCTCTCTCCTCCCAGATCCCAGCCATCAGGCTATCCCCAGCTGACCTGTTGCTGAGACCAAGGCTCAGGTGAGGACACCTAAGACGTGGGGGCTGTCTTCTGCTCAGACCCTACTGGTGGGACTGGCGCTCTGCATGGAGTGTGGCAGGGCCCAGAATACCGGACCCACACTTGGTCCCTTGGAAAGCTCATGGGCAAGGAATTCCCACCAGGACTGGCAAGCCAAGGAGGCCTGGGGCTGTGGCCTCCAGACCCACTGAGTACTCAGCTACTGGAGTGGGGGTGTCACTCAGAGAGAAGTACATCATTGTGAGACAGGGAAACTAAAGGGACCCCGTGAAAGACTCTCTTGCTGCTTCTATTCTTGCTAGGACCGAAACTGCAGCCCTATACATGCCTTATGGTACAAGTAACGCATGCCCTCCTGGTCAAGGTCAAGGACTTAACAATTTCTTTATAGAGTCTTCCAGCACAATAGCTAACATCTAAGGAGTGATGGTGGGGAAGGGGAAGTGGGGCAGGGTGGGGGTTGTCATGTTCAAGGCATAAGAGACTTATGGAGAACACCTAAACACTCCTCTTTGTTTTGACCAGTTCTGGACCACTGTCCTCAATAAAAACCCAAGACCACAAGCAGAGACAAGACTCATGTTTCTTTCTTTCTGAGTCTCCAAGATGCTCTGTCTTCAATAAACCCTGTGCTTACTTCCTCTCAGCTCGAGATTGATTTCCACCCTGCCTGAAGCCAAGGACTCTCTTGGCTGGTCCTGCTGGACCTTCTTGGGGTCCTCGGACCCAGTCACCATTGTCCCCACTACCCCATTGTCCCCACTACCGGCACAGAGCCTTGGCTCTAAGATTTCCCCCAGGAGGGAGAAGCAGGCCAGAGAGAGCTCCAAACTCCTCCCTAAAAGAATGGACTCCATTTGCAACAGATTGTAGCGAGCTGCAAGCTTTCTGGAGCTCTCAAGAACAGTAAAGGTCATGGTGAAAGACACTTGTTAGGAGATTGATAGATTCATTAAAAAATATAGGCTAAACCGGAGGCAGGCTCATTTGCTGGAGAAAAATGGGGGAAGAGGCAACGGGGAAGAGGCCTCTTAGGGTCAAAATGAATCTCTAACACTGACCTCAGGCACCCATCTGACAAAGACATTTTGATTTGATTGAATTCCGCCATGAAGAATTCATTCCCTGAGGCCTGGTGAAAACAATAGAGTAAGCAGCGGGTGTCGTTAGAGAAAGAGACAGAGAGCCCTGCCTGAACACCTGTCGGCACCGGGTAGTTGTGGGCAAACTCAAGGCCGCTCCCCGACGGGCACCTCAGAGACCTCCCCTGAGAGCCAGTGATGGGCGGCCACTCCGATTAATTCTGCAGTCACTGAGCAAGTAAACTAGTGAATAGCAATGACAAGGTCGGGGGTGGGTGACCTGTAGCCAGGTCTCCCACGAAAATATAAAAAATATTTTCAACAAAAAAAATTGCGAGATACAAATGAATAAGAAAGAATGACCCATGAGAAGGGGAAAGAAAGAACAGAAAACAGAACTGTCTGTGAAAGAGAACTGGTGCTCCCAAAGTCTATGTCATGACACCAGTGCCCTCACACCGACTCCTGACAGGTGACCAGAGCTGGCTTGGCCTCTGTCCTTTGCCAGCTTCTACCCCTAAGGCTGAGGCCACCTTCTTTTGCTCCCACCTTATGCTAACCCTCCATTGTGTCCTAGACCCAACCTCTCCCTTCTCGAGGCCTCCCCTGAGGCTGTCCCTCAGTTCTGTCCTGCACCATAGGCCCCTCTTCCCTGCCGGGACCACTCCCATTCGCATGTACACACCTGAAACACAGACCCCCATCTCTAACTTCACATGGCCTCCAGCTTCGCCCCATTTCTCTCCAAGTCTTGACATAACCCCCTTCATAAAGCTGATTTCACATCCTTCACTCCCACTCCACGTGGGTGTTGTCCCCTCCTAGCACTGAACATCTCACTAAGGTCACCAAGGCCCAAAAGCACCGGAAGCCAATGGCCATTCCTCTGTCCTTTGCTTTCTTAACTTCCCAGCAGCCCTGGACAGGGTCAGCCATTCTCTAGTTTCCGAAACATTTTGTTCTCTTGGCTCTTGGGCCCCATGTCTGGACTCCCCCTGGGAATCCCGCAGGCTCCCCCTCCACAGTCCCCTCACTGGGTCCTCACCGCACCCCAGGACCCCCCCCCCCCCGGCTCCACAGGCTGACTAGTCCCTTCTGTCCTCAGACAGGAATGCTCTCCTTCTGCACTTTCTCCCTGTCCTTCACATCCAGTTCAGGGACTTCAAATGTGGACTTGGCCCTGACCCCGCCCCCCCATTCACCTGCCTGTTGACATTTCTACCTGCCTGTGGAGTAAACACACTTCTTAGGGTCAAAGTAGAACTCTTCCTTATTCTCTCCAAGTCCACCCACCCAAATGTCTTCCCCTCAGTGCATGTCACCACCATCCATCCATGGGCTAAGGTCAGATTACTACCAGTCATTTATTTTTATTTTTAAATCTTGTCAAATTTAGAAAAAAAAACGTGTAAGGCTAGAACAAAGAGCTCCTTTTCACCTTCACTAGATTTCCCCCCACCCCATAACATTTTACTACATGTATGTGGTGTGCGTCTCATCATAGTGTTTCTGTGTGGACATATTACCATTTCTTCTAAATCATTGACAGTCCATTGCAGACACGGTGCCCCACGACCCCCTTAATGCTTTAGTACGTGTTTCCTTACAAGAAGCACACTGTCATCCATAAACTGGCACCACCAGCCACATCAGGACACTGACACTGGCGCAATATTATCATCGCAGACTGCCAGTCATGTCCCTAATGGCAGGGTCATCGGTTAGAACTACGCCAAGTGGCTGCTTAGTTTCCTTTGATCCGTAACAGGGCCTCCACCTTCTCTTGTCTTTCCTGACCTTGGCATAGTGAAGAGCACAGGCCAGCTCCTGTGTGAAAAGTCATTTTGGGTTTGTCTGAGGTTTCCTCAGGATGTATGCATTTTGGGGCAGGAGGGGCAGAAAACATTTATCACCTGTCTGCCAGTCTTCTCCACTGTCAACTTAACTAATAATGCGGTTTGTTAATTAATATCAAATTAGTAAGTACGTCTTAGGAATATACTTGGCAATAAGTCTACATGATTATTTGGCATTCTGCGGTAAGGGAACATTTTCCTTTTTCCATTATGTATTAATTTATTATTTATATAAATTCATGGATTCTAATTAACCTAATGGGTTATAATCTGCTTTTGTCATTTTCTGTTTTGTATTAAAATGGCCCAAGATTTCACCACTGGGAGTCTCGACCTGCTTTTATGATTGAATGCGCCATTGCTCCTTGTGATGGCCAGCAACCCTTTGCCCCACCTCCAGTGACAATCTCTTAAAGATTTGCATGTCCATTCTCGCCCAAATGATTGGGGGATGGGTGTAAACCCCGCATCAGCCCCAGCAGTGTGTCCTCACTCTGCTCACACTATTCAGTGTAGCCCATGCCCTCGGAACAGAGGGATGGGTTCCAAATGGGTGCCAGGCCCATCCTGGCCAGTGAGAACAGAGATGTCTGATGGGGCTTCTGGAAAAGACACTGCCATTCTCTTCCAAGGGAGCTTCTGAAAGACGGGATAGCAAAGAACTCTCCTTCCCTCTTCATGACACGGTCTATAATGTCAAGTTTGGACCTGATGTGCCGATGGCTGCTGCCCAGAAGGAAGCTAACCTGAGAGCAATCTCAGTACACAGCGGTGGGAGGAACTGAGAGAATGGCAGACTCACAGGACCGGAGATCTGGTGACCCCACAAATTTCTGGATCATTTTGTGCCTGAAGCTATCCATGGACTGTTTAATGATTTCACCCAATAAATTGCTTTATGCATTTAAGCCAGAATGAGCTAAGATTTCTGTTGCTCACAAGCAAAAGAATCCTAAACAATACACTCCCCCAAAACAGAAAAAAAGGGGCTCCCTGCAGAGAAAAGCAAAGGACAGGTTTCTGTGAAAGCCCTCTCGGCTACAAGCCTACTGCTCTCCCCTGCTAGTCTGAGAGCTTCTGGGGGTATATTCACAGGGTACCCCAGCTCTTAGAGGAGTATGTGTCTCTAGTGAGGGCTTCATACATATTTCATGGCCTCTAACCCTGTCTGGTTCACCGCGAAATCCCTAGCCTCTAGAACAGAGCGGGACACATACAGTAAACGTGGACTGAATGAGTATCTGGGTCCCCCAGGCATGCCTCCCAGCGCCTCCCCTCACACCCACCAAAGGAACGGAAGCTGTGGCTACAAGCTTGCATGACATTTTATTCTCTGCCAGGGGAGGGCGCTACAAAGAGTTCGGTGAGGGAAACTGGAGGGTCCACCCTGGATTTAGGAAGGCAGAAGCTGGCGATGGTTGTTGAAGATTCTGTGCTTCTCCTGAGGGTCGGGTAAGGCCCCAGAGGCTCCAAGACCTGAAGTGGTGAGAGGAGCCTGCTGTGGGCAGGTGTGTGGGGGACCCAGAGCCACCTGCCCCCACTGAACACACCCAGAGTTACAACCTGAAACCCAGTCAGAAGCCTGAGCAGGCTGTGGGGCTCTGGAGATAAAAATCACAAGCTCCATGAAGGGAAATGGTGGGAAGCTCACTGTACAAGGTGACCCCAGATCTGCAAGCCCAAAGCCTCAGTCAAGGCTAAACGTGCTGCCAGAGCCACTCAGGGGGCCCTTCCCTGCCCCACGTCCCGCAGCCCTGGCGTGTGCATGGACACAGCCTGAGCAGCCCTGGAGGAAAGGACTGCAGGGCCCTCTGTGCCATCGGGGCTCCTGAGCCCAGTGCTTAGGCCCCCAGAGTGCTGGGCAAAGTTGGTGCCTGGCTCCCATCCCCCAGACCGGTGCTGGGCGGGGGAAGGGAGATCAACCAGGGCTCTGATGGCTAGGAGTATCCCTATCTGAGACCACTTCCCTGGTATCAACCTCCTTATGCATAATCATCTCATTCAATCCTTATTTGAAATAGGAAATAGGGATTGTTATGAACACTGGGTGTTACAATAAGACTGATAAATCACAGACCTGTACCCTGAAACAAATAATACATTATATGTGAATTAATTAATTTTAAATTTTTTTAAAAAGGAAAAATGATGCAAAAAAAAAAAAAGAAAGAAAAAGAAATAGAGATTATTATCCCCTTCACAGGTAAGGGCACTCAGGCTCACTGAGGTGAAGCCACTTGCTCAGGTGCCCAGCTGACCATGGACAGAGACCTGCTGTCACCCCAGGATTGCCTGTGAGAAAAGCAGCACTCTCGGGGTCATGACCCGGGCCCTCCAGCCAGGAGTCCCTGCTGTCCCCTCCGCACTCACCTATTTCTGGTCTGCACATCCTGATTTTCACACAGATTTCCTGGGGGGAATTTTCATTCTCGAGACCCTGGGTGATGGCACTAAGGTATTTAGTGACTGTTTTGTCACATAGACGCCTGGATATGAGTATCTTCCGGCATACCACGGACACAGCCCGCTTGATGGCTTCCTGCAGTAACAGCACCACAGAAAGACGGAGGAGTCAGGGGACCTCTGCCCAGGTCAGCCCCCTGCGGTCCTCCAGCAGCTTGAGGCCCTGGGCGCCGCTGACCGTGACATGCCGGGAGTGGGACGGTGCCAGGTGGCCATGGAAGTAGGGGCTGGAGAGCTCGGGATTGACCCTTGTGCCCAGGCTCCAGCCCAAGCCTGGCCCAGACGGGCTGTTGAGAGAAGGACAGTTGGCCCTGTCGTGTCTCAGTGCCCTGCACATCATCACCCCAGCCCTTGGCCCTCTGTGTGGGGAATGGCGCCCTCGGCTGCTAGAACCCATGTGGAAGGTTCTGCTGCCAAGCTGCCTGGGTCCCAGGCCTGGGGCTCATGCTCAGGGCTGAGGCAGGAAGGTTAGGAGAAGAGAGAGCGTGGAGCCTTGGCACGTTCGATATTGAAATATGTTCTGCTACCATCGCAGTGGAGAAGGATAAAGCTGAAAACCCAGGGCTGAGGGAAGGCCGGGCAGTGCCAAGAGGCTGAGCTGAATCAGGGAGCAAAGGGGAGGGAGTGAGGGTGAAACAAGTCTTCTTGGTACGGTCAGCCCTGACTCAGGGCCTGACAGGGAGCCAAGCACATCATCCCACCCCTGCAGCTCCTTTAAAAGGCTTAGGCGACTTGCAAGATTGGGATTATTTTCCATCTCATTCTTCAGGTAGGAAACCGAGGCTCAGAAAGCCTGAGGGCTGGGCCCAGCCATGCAGCCAGGGAGTGGCAGAGCTGGGGTTGATCTGTCCTGACCCAGGCCCCCCCTGGAACTGGCCTCACAAAGCTCCTCCATGGACACACGCAGAGGGAGTACAAGGGAAAGTTCCTACCTTCTCTGGGGACAAGTTTCCTTTAACAGGGGAATGGAAACCACACACACCCTGCTTCCTACATTCATGCGCCCAGAGCTGTGCCATTTCAGGGGATTCTCTGAAGTCAGTTCCCAGACACAGGAGTGGAGCCCACAGATTCCCTGCTGACAAGATCTCGCCCTCCCTCAGCGCTGCCCCCACCCCCTGAATCCCCACTCATGCCCTTGACCACCGTGCAGATGGCTCCCCAAACCGCAAGGCCTCACCTGCGTGTGATTGTGTCTCAGGACTTTTCTCAGCCATTTGATTATAGCCATACAAGTCTTACAGGGGGTGATCATCTGGTCATCCTGTCAGAAAATGATACCACCTGAGGTGATCTCTCAGACACCGCCAACAGCCCTTGTCAGGGCACCAGGATGAGGCTCTGGGGTGCCTCCTAAGCCAGCAGGATCGTCTATGTTCTTTCTGCCCTTTAGGGACTGAAGCGAGCTGGTAGGCCCCTGCCCTCGTTCCTGCTAGTCTTCCTGGGACTGACACCCCAGACCCTGCCCCACACCCATAGCACCTTAGCCAGCTCAGCACCCGCCCCTCTTCCGGTGTCTGTTCAGACCCTAGAGGACACCATCATGGCCCCCCCACCGAGGCAGGGGTGTGCACAAAATCAGCATCTTCAGCCCACAGCCCCCCCCTCCCCCCCGCAGAGAGGTGCTGCCCCGCCTGGAACTCCCAGGGAGGAGACAATGGCGGAGAGGTGACGGGGGCAGGGGTTTGGTGCTCTGGGAGCTGAGCAGGGAGCCAGCTGACAACCTTGGGGTCCTCCTCGGCCAGGATCTCGAAGAACTGCTCCTCCTCATACATGTCAGCCATGGACAGGTCATTGTCCTCATGGGTCAGACCAGAAAAGGTCAGACCTGCAGAAGAAACAACATCAGCATCTCTCCACAGTGGAAGGGGAGGGAAAGTCAGATCTCCTGGCTGCCAGGGAGCCCAGAAGGTGGCTGGAGCCCAGGAGAGGGGTGGGGCTTTATGAGGAGTCCAGGAACGCTGTCCTCACATTCTGCCCTGGGGCTGCTCTGACCCAGTCTCTGTGCCAAAGCCATGCTCTCTAGTTCTTTCTGGAAAACAGGAGGAAAAGATTATACCTCCCCTACCATCATCCATGAACCCCTCTTCTGTCTCTGTCTCTGTCTCTGTCTGTCTCTGTGAGTCTCTATTCTCTCTCTCCCTCTCAAAAGTACATGCACACTGGCGATTCACAGACCTGTACCCCTGGGGCTAATAATACATTATATGTTTATAAAAAAATTTTTTTAAAAAAGTACACACACAAAAACACACACACACAGATCCGACCTAAAGGAAACTTCCCTCATCTCCTCTCTGAGGTCTTTCTTCTTCTCTTACCTTCCCCAAAGAATTCAAATCAGGTGGTCCGGCCCAGCCCACTCTCCAGAGCTGTCCCTACCCTCAGCTAAGGTGACGCTGCAAGTGGAATGGGGAATGTCCTTACCTGGGGTGGCCAGGAGCACCGAGGCGAGGAGCAGGAGGGCCCAGCAGGTCATGGTGGGGCAGCTGCTGACATAGCCTCCACACCCCCTTTATGCAGGCTGGCCACCTCAGAACGTGACCTTGACGGGTCCTGCTTCTCATGTAGGCCACCTCTCCGGGTCACTTGGTTTACCGCAAACACAGACACCAGCTTCTGCAGAAGTGGGGGAGGATGGGTTCTTCTGAGGTTACACACTATCTTCCACCTCCCTCCACACACACTGCTAGAACTTTCTGAGCTGAGTGAGGGGTTGGCTGGAGGACAGCAGCTGCCATGATGCCCCAACCCTGCCTGGGATGTGCTAATGGAATAGAAATCCCTACACCTGAGGGGTCAGGTGGGGCCCTTGGCCATGGAGCATCCCGCCCCCCCCATCTCTCCCCCCTCCTTCTGGGGGCTCCCTCCACCAGCCATCTTCCGTATTCCTGCTCTCCCCCAGCCACAGCAGGCCACCGAGAGCTACCAGATTCTGCTGGATTTAGAGACAGGTCCCTCTGTGTAGATGCTGATGGCTCCTCCCAGCCCAACTTCTTCGGGGTGGTGAACCCCAAGCATGAGGACTGCAGAATCCCTGGTCCCCAGCTCCTCACCAGCATTCTGGCCATCACCATGGAGGCAGGCTTTTCCCTCAGAGCCCAACCTGTCAGTGACAGGGCTCTGACAGTCCACAGGAGAGACAACCTGTGGGAAGAAAGTGAGCCTCAGCCAGGGATCTAGTCCCAGCTCCCCGGGGCTCTGAGTCCTCATCTGTGCATGAATGTCACTGGCCTTCCCCTGTAATAGACATAGGCTGCCCAGTCAGCATCCAGGACCAGATAAATCACAAATAATTATTTCACATATATGATTCCAAACATGGCATGGAATTTACTCATACTGTGTGCACTGTTCACCTGACACTCACATGACCCACATGACTCACATCTTTTGTCCGGCACCCTTCACCCTCCTCCTTCACGGCTCAGAGGAGGAGACTGGGTGCGGAGAGCAGGAGCCCTAACCTCAGCCACATGGGCTGCTGGTGGCACTGCCGGGGCTGGAACTCGCTTTCCACCTCCTTTGGGGTCTTTCACCCCCAGCTGCTGAGACGGCAGAGCCGCCGAGCCAGGACCAGCTGGCACGGTCCCCTCAGCACCTCCCAGCCCTCCAGCCCCGCTCAGCGTTCGCTCTCACTACTCCACCCCTCCCACTGCCTGGGAATCCCTTCAAGGTCTGAGGACCAAGGGTGAGCCTGGCCTTTTTCTCTAAATTCTTCTATCACCCCTGAGCCCTGCTCTCCGCCTCTGCGGAGAAGGAAAGCGGGTGGAGCTCTAGGCCAGCAGGTCCCGGACAAGCTGGGGACACCTGAGCAACATTCTCCGTCTCTTGGAGTCTCAGTTCCCTTATCTGTGAAATGGGTGTAGTGTCGCCTGCGCATAGGGCTCCCATGTGGCCTGTCTTTGTGCATGAGGAAGCTTTTCAGCCTGCACTGTGCCGGCTAAAGTGGGCTGATGTCCTGGGTGGAGGGGACTGGGAGAGGGTTCCTGTCCTCAGGGGGAAAATGCCCTGCTGGGAAGGTGCCACAGGTGTTGTCCCCACGGGACTCCTCCGTACCCTTGACATGCCAGCATTGCTGGTGGGTCCCCAGCTTCTCAGTCTCTCCTAACATCATTGGCCACAAAATCTTCTGGTCCAGGAGCTATTATGGGATCGAGAGACACTAGCTGACCTGGTACCCGTCTCAGGGTGTGTCTTCAGGAGCACTGCCGGCCTAGCAGCCACTACAGCGTGAGGGGCAGCTGCCCTGGAGACTCAAAACAGAAGGATGGACAGTCAGGCCCCTCCCCAGACGGTCAGACGGAGGTCCTCCTCATTCTCACTTCCTTTCCTGCTCCAAGGTGAGTAGTTCAGAGTGGGCTAAGCAGGTTCACTACACCTCAGGGTGGGCCAGACTGAGCTGAGAAACATGGGGGCCCCCAAGTCTTTTCTGGCTCTTCTCCCCAGCCCAAGGAGGACAGACACACCCACACACTCACTACACACACGCTCACTCACATCACACTCACAATGACTCACAGTCATACGCTCTGCAAAGTACTCACACACTAAGTGTCAGATCACACACTCATACACATTGCACATGTGCGCACACACACACACACACCATCTTTATTCCTGCCCATTGTGGATGCCACCAATGCCAGACTGAGGAGCACGGAATTTCAGCATTTTAAGTACTTTCATCTCCTATTTCTATTTTTTATTAAAAAATATTTTAGGGGCGCCTGGGTGGCTCAGTCGGTTAAGCGTCTGCCTTCAGCTCAGGTCATGATCTCAGGGTCCTGGGATAGAGCCTCACATCGGGCTCCCTGCTTAGCAGGGACCCTGCTTCTCCCTCTCCCTCTGCCTGCTGCTCTGCCTACTTGTGCTCTCTCTCCACCTCTCTCAAATAAATAAAGTCTTAAAAAATTTTAAAAATATATTTTAATCAGATAAGAAAGTTCAAATGCAACTGCCTACAAGTTAGTCGCGCAAATACAGTAAGCCTGTTGAAGATATACAGGACCATCCACTTACACTTTTAAATGAATATATTTCAAAGTAAGTATATGTTTATGTGTAATTATATACCATAAAAAACTATCTTTAAACACCTTTTTTAACTCAACAAAATATCATGAACCTCCTTCCAGGTCCATCTATGCAGATTTCCTTCATCATTTCCACTGGTAGCTTAATGTTCTACTTTAGGGATGGGCTATAACTTGATTCTGGGGCTCATGTGTCCACCTTTTCACAGGCACAGCAGAAGCTGGGAAAGCCCTGTGATGTCTCCTGCAATGGTCTATGTGAGTAAGAGAAATGTCGTCTTCAGATAGAGTGCCCCATGACCTCAAGATGGCTGCTGTAGCTCATCCAGAGCTCAGGGCCTCATCCCAGGTAGAAAAATGGGAAGAGTGAAGCAGGAAGAGGTGACACCTATTTAAGAAGAGCAAATCTTTCCCAGAAACCTTCTGCTTCCATCTCATGTATAGACCTCAGTCACACCCCCCAGCTGCCAAGGGCTACAAGGAAGAAAGCCGTCTGCTGGAATTTTGTTGTCACTTTGAACAAAATTGGGCTTCTGCCAGGAAGGACGAGAATGGGAATCAGGTAGGTTAAAGCAGTATGGGGTACAGGAGGACTTCTTGCTGAAAGGCTTTTGGAAGGAAGACTGATAGGACTTGGTATCTAATTGGACACCGAAAATTGAGGAGAGAGGAGGCCAAAGCTTTACCATATTTTGAGCCCGGGAAGCTGAAGCACTGGTTGCAAAGCAGAAAAAGTAAGAGAAGGAGCTTGTCTGTGACAAGTCACGTTGAGGTGTTGCGGTGTGTGCCACTAGACGTGGACCGCTCCAGGGCAGGGTTGCCTCTGCTGAATCCGGGCTTGGCTCTCGCCAAAGTTTGGGTTTTCCCCCATCCCCCATCCCACGCTGCCCCTCTACCTAGGTGTCCAGAAAGGAGCTGCCACCCCTCTCCCAGCCCACCCCAGCATTGGCTCCCCCAGCTCCCCCTGCGCTTTATGCTCTAACCCCGTGGAAAGACTTTGGTCTAATGTGCAAAGACCACATTAATGAAGTGAAAGAGCCTCTGGAGGGTGACTCATGTTTGTTGTGGTTCTGTGGTAAGGCCAGATATTCCAGTAAGTTCTTGCCTGGGGAGTTGAGGGGAATAGCACAAGGTTCATGTCACGAGCCTCCACGCAGGTATCTGGGGTCCCACTGAAGAGCACCTGGGCAGCTCCTACCTTCTTCCTGCTCGTGGGGTCTCATGGATGCAAGTCAAGCCCAGGCCCTCCAGGATTTCCTGTGTGAAGCTTACTGCTTTGTGTATCTTCTTCAAGGAATCTTGGCTTTCTCCAAGACCATGAAGGTATCCTCTGGTTCTCTGCCAGGTTTTATGGTTTTAAATTTTGACATCTGGCCTATGATTCATCTCAAGTGAGCTAGGTTGAGTTTCCCCAGTTTCAGATCAATTTGTTGAAGATTTTCCTTTTTCCATTGAATTGCTTTAGCACAACACGGTTGGGAGGGGGTTGTATGAAAGCAAACACCAAAGATTTGGGGAGGATGTGCAGCAACTGCTACTTCTGACATTGTTGGCAGGAGTAGAAAAGGGCCAATCACCCTGAAACTTGGAATGATGGCTTTTCATGAAGTTAAGGCTCACCTGCCCTGTAACCCAGTGGTGCCGCCATCTGCATTTTTACCCACACTAAATGAAAACGTCTGTACATACAAAGATCACACAAGAATGATCACACATATGTGACCCAGCAATTATACTGCTAGATATATACTCAAAAGAATTGAAAACAGGGATTCAAAGAGATGTTTGCATATCCATGTTCCTAACAGCATTATTCACAACAGACAAAAGTGGAAGCAACTCATGTGTCTATCGACAGAAGAATGGATTAAGGAAATGCTGTATATACATAGAATGGATTATGTAGCCATAAAAGAAGCAAAGTTTGGACACATGCTACAACATGGATGAAACTAGAAAGCCTCATTTTAAATGAAATAAGCCAGAGACAAAAAGGTAAATATTGTGTGATGCCATTTACATGACTATCTAGAATAGACAAATTCATAGGGATAGAAAGATTAGGGTTACCAGGGGTTGGGGAGGGGAAATGAGGGAGTTACTGCTTAATGATTACACAGTTTCTATTTGGGGTGATGAAAATTTTTTGGAAATATATAGTGGTAATGGTTGTACAATATTTTAAATGTGACAACACCAATGAACTGTACATATAAAATGGTTTAAAATGTGGGGCGCCTGGGTGACTCAGTCGGTTAAGCGTCTGCCTTCAGCTTGGGTTGTGATCCCAGGGTCCTGGGATTGAGTCCTGCATGAGGCTCGTTGCTCAGGGGGGAGCCTGACTCTCCCTCTGCCTGCCATTCCTCCTGCTTATGCTCTCTCTCTTTCTGACAAATGAATAAATAAAATCTTTTTTAAAACTTGAAAAATGATTAAAATGGCTAATTTTGTTATATATATTTTATGACAATAAAAAATTTCAAAAAAGGAGTTTGTTCACAGAAACTTCCATAAAGCTAAAAAGTATAAGTGACCCAAATGCACATCAGCAGGCAAATGGATGAACAAATTAAGGTATAGCCATACAATATACTAAAACTCGACATGAAAAAGGAATGAATTTTACTGATTTGTGCAAAAAACAGTTGTATCTGAAACACTGAGCATAATGACTACATTCTGTATGACACCATTTCTATGAAGTTTTAGAACAGGCAAAATTCATCTATGGCACTGACAAGCAGAAAAAGCGAAGGAGGCTAGAGGAGAGGGCAGGCATCCTGGGGAACAGGGGCCCACTCCCTGGTGATGACAATGTTTATATGTTGTGGGCTGGAAATTGCCTGCGGGTGTACACCTAGCTAATCTCCTCCAGCTTTACAGGTAGGACTTATGCATTTCTCTCTATGGAAGCCATACCCAGTAGGATTATCTGACAAATCCTCCAGTTCTGAATAATCATGGCTCCTAATGAACATAATAAAATACTTCCCAAATGGATGGTATCAGTTCACATCCCCACCAATACCAGTTTCCTGGGCTCTCACCAGCATTAAATATTATCAGCCTTTATCTTGCAAATGTAATGAGAGAAAATAGCAACTATCTTTAATTTTCACTTACAACTGCAAATTAAGTTTAATATCTTCCCATATGTTTGTTTACTATTAAATTTATTTTGGGGGAATTGTCTTTTTGTGTCCTTTGCCCAATACCAGGCTCTACTATTTTTTTTCAATATGTAGAAATTCCTTATGGAATAAATATATTAATGGTATGATATATTTGCTTCAAATATTTTGTCACTTCTTGGTTGACCTTCAAACTATGGTAAGTTTTTCTTATGTTTAGAAAATCTTTTCTTATGTTTAGAAAAAATGTTTAGAAAGTTAAAAATTTTCTAAACATAAGTCAAACGTGTGTGTCTCTTCACAAGATCTTTTTTTCCACTTAGAAAGTTGTGGGGAGATGGGCAAAATGGAAAGAGGGGAGTGGGAGGTACAGGCTTCCAGTTATGGGATGAATAAGTCACAGGAATAGAAGGAACAGCATAGGGAACATAGTCAGTGGTGTCGTACTAGTGTCGCATGGTAACAGATAGTAGCTGTACTTGTAGGCAGCCTGGCATAAAATACAGACTTATCAAATCAAATGTTGTACACCTGAAACTAGTGTAACATTCTGTGTCAACTATACTCAAGAAAAATAAATAAATAAACGTTACACTTCAGATATTCTATATAGTGTAATAACTTACATACCAAAAGTATATATAAAGCATACCTTATATACTAAATATAGCCTAATGGCTTAAGATACTACTTACACCTCTGAAATTATTTCAGTAAACAAACATCACATTGTAATTTTCATTTTAAATTTCATCAGAAAAAAGAATTAATAGGAAAGTTTATGTCTTTACAGTTGCTTTTCCAACCATGAGCATAGCATGACCTTCTGTTTTTCCAAGTCCTCTTTGGTATTACTCAGGAATGTTATAGGAAGAACTCTCAAGCACAGGCACCAAGCTCAAGCACTGTGGGGGCAGGGAGTGACCCCAGGACCTGCCCCCAGCCTCTCCCGGGGGAGGCCACGGGGCAGAGCTGCCTTCCAAGGAAGCAGGAGCTGCTGGGACTCCGGCTCCTCCCACGAGGGGACCCCGCATCTGAGCTTACTCAAGGGACAAGTGCCTCTAACAAAACCAAGGCAGAGAACCAGAAGTGAGATCATTAAAGGCAGTAAAAAGGACATAAAATTGGAAGATGGTCACCAGAAAGACCCAGCAGAGAAAGCAGAGGATGGAAAAGAGGGGGACACTGGCTTCAAGTGTGAGGTGTCTCAGCCAGCCACCCCAAACTTCTCTGAACAGACTCTGCTGTTTCTGCCCAGAACTGTGCTGTTCACCCCTGTGAACCCAACCAGATCTTCCCTGTTAACTGTCTGCTGTTCCTGACTCTACCTGGGAAAATCCAATATCCTCACACCCAGAATGAGAATAGAAATGCCTATCACAGCTTTATGGGACGTGTCAACATGTTTCGAGCATTCATCCACTTTGCCCTTAGGTGACACTCACTGTGCCCTGTTTCTGGGATCTGGGACTTCCGGGCAGCGGCTTACTAGGCACCACACCTGCCTATTGACTCCAGTCATCTCCTGGCCCCCCGCTGTTTGCATCATCCGGCTGTCCCGGCGACTGGTGCACATTATTACCCCCTGGATTGCTCAAAAATCACCAAGTTCCCACTTAGGTGTCAAACTTACTTTCTCTGCAGTAATTTTAATTTGGATTTCAGTCCTTGCTGATGCTTTGAGAGATGTAGCTCCTGATCAAAGCCTGAGGCACAGAACGTTGCTTCTTCCCATCCTCCTTTCTGTGTGAGCATTCAGGATTCCTGCCACCAGTTTCCATGGTGATGATTCTCTTTCTGGCTTTTGCAAACTCTGGCCAGAAGTTAGGACCTTCATACAGGCTAGTGGGGTAGCTTCCTCTATAAATCAGACTATCCTGTATTTTCCCTTTTCATCCCATCCAATTATAATATGAGCTCCAGGAAACACTCCCGTCCAAACGGACTGCGGGATCTCTGGCTATCTCATCACCATCTATACCACTTCCAGTGATCATCCTTTTACTTTTAGTTAAAGTCCATCCCTCAGTGTGTTTTGGGAAGACCAATCCCTGGTTGTTACTTTGTCAACAGTTTCCTCATTGCAACAGTGTTAAGACACATCAAAATACTTGAGGGTCCATTGGTTAACTTTAAATGCTGCTTTGTTCCACCTACAGTGCATGATCTTGAGCAAACTGAAAAGTCTGTATCAAACTAATTTGTGAATGGTTCCACAAATTAGTTTTAACCTTAACACTGATCAAAACTTACAACTACAATAAGAATCTATTTCAAAATTGGGAAAGAATAATGACCTGGGATATATAAAAAAACAAACTGAACTGAAGGTTTCCATCCCTCCCCTAAATTTTATACTTTTTCATAATGTATCCTTTGGGGCTACAATACTGTTTATTAAAATAGTGTTTTCTTTTACAAACAAAATAATTCCAAACAAACAAACAAAACAAAACAAAAACAAAATAATTCCAGGAAAAGTGTTTAGACCTGGTTGGGAACACTGCATATTACTGGTGTTAATTTGATATTAACACATCAGTGAAATGAGTTAACATCTGGCCATAGTGATGTTTGTGTTACCCAAAAAACTACTCCATGCCAGCTTTATGTAAATATGAGATTCACTGTGAACTCAAAGGCACAAACTTAAATAAGCACTTTTACCAAAAAAAAAAGCAAAAACAAAAAACAAGAATTTTCAACTGCAGCTTATCACCTAAAATATAAAAGAGAGAGAAGAAAGCAAAACACAAAGACCTTCATGTGACTAATGTGGTTAGACTTCACTCACCCTTCATGTTTCCTCCTCCTAACTGGAGAGGTTGAAAAGTTGCACTCACACTTCCCAGAATTCATTGCAACTTGGGTCTGGAGGAAATCAGGCTCTACAACAGAGGCAACACCGTGGGTTTGGGAGGCTGACCCCAAGGTGATCTCTCTGGCCCTTCTCCCTGTTTGGGCTGGTAAGCAAGGTCCTGGAAATGTGAGGTCTGGGGGCAGGAGGGCTTCCAGGGTCAAAAGACTTCTTAAGCTGGGTTTTCCAAACCCCACACGGGAGCTTTGCTTGTGTGTCCTTGAACTTGGAGCTTCAGAGACAACCATGTGGGCAAGTTCTAAGTGCTTTAGGACTATTCCTTGAGACCCAATCAGAACAAGCTCCTTCAGTCCTACTTACAGTTTTTGAGGACTTAGTTCCTTCTTTTAAGTCCCTTGCTCTTGAATTCCCTGGGGTTTCCTGTTTTCTGCAGTGAGCGCTGCTGACTGAGACAGCCTTCATGAGCCCTGTCTTCCTCCTATAAAAGCCAGAAGTGGGGAGGTGGGGGGGGGGGTCTAATTCACTCAGCCAAAGACAAGCATCTCTGTCCTTGCACTGTGCCCTCTATATCTCTGGGGTACATTTGGAGTCTGGTGAACACACACATGCACGCACGCACGCACGCCCCTGTGCCCGCACAAGTCGTTCTTTCTGTTAACCCGATGGATGCAACTGCCAGGGCTGTGGTCAGCAAGATGTGTCTGTACCTTAGAAGAGTAGATGAGTGTTCAAGGTGACTCAGATTATCCTGGGAAGCCAAATGCCCGTCTTTCCCACCACTCCCCATATCCAACAGGAGTTGGGTCAATAATGCAGCCTCTCAGTGTCCCTTATGAATTTCTCTCCATTTTATTCCCAGAAGCCCCTGACCCATGGAGTGTTATCTCCGAGGATCCCCCCTAAGCAATAGGGTGAGAAGCCACTTCTATTGCCCATGTCAGCTTATGGCTACATTAATTTTCTCTTGTTGCTCTAGCAATGACCATAAACATAGTGGCTTGACACAACAGCCATTCAGTGCCTGACAGCTCTGTAGGTCCGAAGTCTGGCTGGGCTCCACCTGCTCCTCTGCTCTGGGTCTCACGAGGCCAAACCAATGTGGTGGCTGCTCAAGCTCTTATCTGGGAAGACTCTACTTCCAAGGTCACTCAGGTTGTTGGCAGAATTCAATGTCACGTGCTTGTAGGACTGGCCCCTTGGCTTACTGGCTGCCAGCTGAGGGTCATTCTCAGCTTCAAGAGGCTGCTGGCATTTCCTGGCTCATGACCACCTCCATCTTCAAAGCCAGCAATAGTCTCTCTTTGCTTTGCATCTCTCTGAAGTCCCCTGCCTCCTCTTCCTATGTCCCATTCCACACACCCATACTCATAATTATCCACAAGCCATCCTTCTTGTTCTTCTACTCTGCTTGGATCCCTACTTCACCTCCTATTTATGATTTAGATTTTGACTTCTATTTATGAATAGCAGGAGGACATTCTTCAAATTGTTTTACTTACAAAAAGCGCAAGGAAAACAAATATAATTGTCCCCTTGTGCCCCCCATCAATTCCCCACTATTCCATAATTTCTCGCCTCAGGGAAAACTATTGTTAAAACTGTCTTTTTTATCTTTCTATACAAGCGTAGTATATATGGATTGCTCCATTCCTAATTATAAAATGTAAAACATATTCAGGAATGTGCACAAAACAAAATGGACAGCTCAACCGGTCCCTATGAAGGAACCATCCGTGGAACCACCACCCAGACCAAGAACCCTGCAGCACCCCAGAAGCCCCCTCTTACCTCCGCCTCTCCTCCCCTAAAGTACACTGCCCCGACCTTAATGATACTCATGTACTTGCTGGTCCCTCTAGTAATCATCTGATCACAGGCTCTTAAACAGCATAGTCCCATTTCCTCTAGTAGTGAAGTGTATGTAAATGGAATGATACATAATGCATTCTGTCGTGTCTGGCTTATTGTGATTAGCATTCATGTGTGAGATTCATGCACGTTGTTGTGGGCAGGAGGCGTTGGCTCCTTTCTGTTGCTGGACACTATGCCATTGTGGAAATATTCCAGAATTTACCCATTCTCCTGCTGATGGATGTTTTGATTTGTATCCGTTTTGACCTTCTGATACACACTAATTACCTTCCTTTTCTCCAGTTTTACTGAGGTATAGTTAAAGTATACTCACCTGCATGCATTTATAGTTTACAACCTTGTCTGTTTTGACATGTCTACACCTATGAAACTATCATAGCAGTCAAGACAGTGAACATGTCCATCACCTCCTTTCATCTTTTTGGATAAATGAATGGACCAGTAGATGGATGGATGGATGGATGGTAGATGGTGGATGGATGGTGGATAGATGGAGGTGGATGGACGGACGGATGGTGGTTGGATAGATAGAGAAATGGATGGATGGATTGATAGTGGATGGATGGATGGATGGATGAAGTTGGTCTGGAATGAAGAAGTGAAGGAAGGAGATCTGAATGACACATGGGTTGAATGAATGGAGGGATGAATGCCTGGGAAGAGTTCCATATGGCGTAGTTTCCTCTCACATTTGAATGCACTTCCCTGGATACCTTCTAAACTACATGTTATAGGGGCACCTGGGTGGCTCAGTCGTTAAGCATCTGCCTTTAGCTCAGGTCACGATCCTGGGGTCCTGGGATTGAGCCCTGCATCGGGCTCCCTGCTCAGCGGGGAGACTGCTTCTTCCTCTCCCACTCCCCCCGCTTGTGTTCCCTCTCTCACTGTCTGTCAAATAAATAAAATCTTTTTTAAAATAAATAAATGGAAATAAACTACATGTTACAGACACTTCATGAATCAACCGACTCTAAGGGACCATCCCAGTGCCTGGGCAGCCTGCTGACCCGGGAAGCCTGACTGGTGGTTGAAAAAGGACAGGCACACCTCCTTTGTGTTTTGGACAGAAGCTACTGGACGCAGTACTCTGGCCAGCCAGACAGATCAGGTGGGGAGGGCTGACTCACCAACCTCTCATTAGTTTTCCTGATCAAAGCTGAGGTCACACTCCTGACCACAGGCCAACACCATCTGAGTGACACCTCAGAGTGTGACTCTGAGGAGATCAGGAGTTTCTCACAGAGATAACAAACTTCATCAAAACCACCCAAGACCAGTTTCTCAAGTTCCCAGGCCACAAGAGGAGCCTAGCTCCAGCCAGGCTTCTGCTCTCAGAGGCTAAGGTTTTTATATCACCTTTTCTCCCTCGTGTCCACCTTTTGCTCATAACTTCACAAACTTGTCATAATCTCCCATCCCAGACTCATCCCTACATGGGTCCTTTTGAGAAGCCCCAAAGTCACAGGCAACTTCCATCTCTGGCTTCTAGGGTTGATGAGACCTTGGATCCAGAGACCTTTAAAATTAGGGCTTCTTACACCCACTCTGAGCCCTGTCCTGCCCCCTCTCCACCTCCCCCACCAGCTGCATCCCAGAATCACCCCCAATGAGTCCCAGTTCCCCTCTGGCCTGCTTAGACGTTGGCATTTGCCACTGGGTACCCTGATACCTGACCCTTGCCTCATCCACTGCCCTGCTACAGTGCCTTGACCTGAGCTTTTCAAGAAAGCCACCTGTCCCATAGAAATGGCAGCTGGCACCCTTCCAGTCAGAATCAGCTTCTCTTCTCTCTGCTGAAGCTGCCACCACCCTTGCCCTGTCCTGAGGCCATTCAAATAGCAAGGCTCCCTGGGCCTTCTCTCCTCCTCCAGCTGCCTCAGCGGCTACTTCCCCAGACCCGCCTTCTTCCTCAAGATTCCAACCTCAGGCTCCACATTTTCCCACGCTACTTCGCACAGGTTCCAGGCATAGCCATCCTGGCACCCCTGGGACACCCCTGCCTCCACAAAGGAGACCCAGACACCTCTGAGAGGTCTCTCAGGACTCTTCCCTCCTTACGCATGAGCAACTGGAGGCTGGGCCACAAAAGCAGAAAAGAACCTCACCAACAGGGGACAGAAGTTCCCTCCAAACCAATGGCAGCCACACCATACAGGTGCCATCTTGGGGACATTTAAAAGATTCGCAATCTCATTTTTAAAAATGTGGTATCTCTAGACAACGGAACATGATTCCATTATTTCTTGAGAACGAGGAGATCCTGGCACACGCTACAGCACGGATGAACCTTGAGGACACGATGCCCGTGAAATCCTCCAGACACAAAGCAACAAATACCACATGGCTCCTCTCACAAGAGGCATGGAGAGGCGTCACAGTCACAGAGACGGCGCTTGCAAGGGTAGTTGCCTAGGGCTGGGACAGTAGAGAGATATTTGGTTATGGTTTTTTTTCTTTTTTCTTTTTTATGAATAGACATTTTTATTTAAATGCTACTTAGCTAACACATATGGTAAAATTGGTTTCAACGGAGGTATTTACTTTTCATTAATACAGACTTCATTTCACAAGACCAACAACCTGATTGCACAACAGGGTGATTGTACTTAATACCCCTGAACTATGCGCTTAGGAATGGTCACGATGAGAGACTCTCTTGGGTGCATTTTACAATTCGGAAATAAAGATACACCCTCCTACCCCATGGGGGCAAAGGTCAACGGGACATTTTTGAAGGGCTACTGGCAAAGCTCAGTAAGGTGTGAGGATGCCGGCCTTCTAGCCAGTCTTAGATTCAGCCAAGCTGAAAACCCTCCAACAAGCCCACAAACACACATGTGAAGGGGAGTCTTTGAGACATTGTCCCTAGTCCCCAACACCTGAAAGTAACCCATCCCTGGGCGAATGAGTACATAGGCTATGGCAGAGTTCATAAAATGAAACACTATGCAGGCAGGGAAGAGAGAGAAAGCCCTGTTCTGGAACTTGAAAAGATGTTCAAGATGAAGGAACTGGGGAACCAGTTAAGAACAGCAGGCACAGGACATTCTTTCTAGGAAAAGAATGGCTCCCGATTTCATTAGCATGCCAATGCTGCAAACCAGATCACACCCTCACTGGCTGGAAACAACACCCATTTAGGACCTCAGGATTCCAGAGGCCAGAAGCCTGGATGGGCCACAAGGCCAAAAATCAAGGTGTGGGCCAGCCTGGACTCTCCTCCAGAGGCTGACCAGAAGCCACTCCCAAGTTAGCAGAGCTGCTCTGAAATTCAGGTCCTGGGGGCTTTCCCCCTCTCCCTTGCTTGCCCACTGCTCGTGGGTATCCCGCAGTGGCCACAGCACACAGTTCTTGTGTTTCCTCCCACTCCCCGTTCCCTCTTCCCTGCCCCCTTCCTCCTGCTCGCCACTCCCCTTTTCATGTGTCCCACCATCACGGCACAAACATGGGCTCAGGGTTGGGTCCACGCCCCAATATGACCAGTGAGATGCGAGCTATGTACTGTGGCTCCAGGGAAGAAAGGGTCCCTCTGACCATCGGCAGGACTACCAGAGGGGCACCCCTCCTGCCCCAACAGCCCGGGGCAGGGTAGGGGTGAAGCTGGGACATCTGCAATGGCCACCACATTTCACTCCATGAGGGGAGAGAGAGAGAGCTGCAGGATGACCCCGCAGAAAGCAGAGGACAGGCACAGAGAGAAGCCAGGTCTTGGTGACAGCATGGGAGCCTACAGACCAAGCTTTGCCTACAACCACTTTATCTATGTCTGGACTTTCCTTTCTGGTAGAAGTCGTTTGAATCAATTTCACTCTTGTTTGTAACAAAAAAGTTCCCGATACACATATTTCTGAAAGCAGAAATTCATTGATGAATGCAAAAATCACAGAAATGGTCCCAAAGTCAAACTTTCTCCTGCTAACGTTAAGAAAGCCTGAATGTTGACTTTAGCTCATCCTCTGCCCAGGTATTTCTACGTCCTGGATATAATACAAAGGGGCTGTGCGGGGAGAGCTACACCACCCTGAGCGGGGTTAATCCAGCAGCACCACTCCAGTCAGGAAATAGGTTTGCACAGCCGCCAGACACAGTGCCATCAGGGTGGCTTGAAAGCCACACATAGGAATTAAACCGATGCCTGACCCTGGGGCCCACAGAGTGGAGGAGAGAGAGATCCACCCCTATAACAGCACCCAGTGGGAGGGAAGCCCCCTGAGGGCCAGGGTATTAGCAGGTTGGTTCACTGTGTCTGCAGGGAACACAAGCTTAGATGTGAGCTTAAAAACGGAGTCAGTGTGGGGGCACCTGGGTGGCTCAGTGGGTTAAGCCTCTGCCTTCAGCTCAGGTCATGATCCCAGGGTCCTGGGATCGAGTCCCGCATCGGGCTCTCTGCTCGGCAGGGAGCCTGCTTCCCACCCCCCCCACCTCTGTTTGTCTCTCTGCCTACTCGTGATTTCTCTCTCTCTGTCAGATAAAGAAATAAAAAAAAATCTTTAAAAAAAAAAAAAAAAAAAAAAAAAAAACGGAGTCAGTGTGGGGTGCCTGGGTGGCTTAGTCATTAAGCAATCCACTCTTGGTTTGGGTTTAGGTCAGGATCAGAAGGTTATTGAAATCTAGCTTTGCCTCAGGCTCTGTGCTCAGCCGGAAGTCTGCTTAGGGATTCTCCCCCACTCCTTCTCCCCCACCCCAAATAAATAAATAAGTTTGTTTGTTTGTTTGTTTTAATGGAGTCATTGCCAAAGCAAAAACTGGAACCTGTAGGGTCCCTCCCTTCCAGCCATGGCAAGAATCCCATCTCCTACTGTTTCCTCCGTTCCCAAGCATTTCTGGGCATTGCAGGGACCGTCCCGGCATCAATATTCTGGGAAATTCCTGTTTCTGCTTTTCTTGGGGCTATGATCTACCTAATATCCTACCTTATATATGATCTACCTAATATCCTACCTTATATCCTAGCCTCTCCCAAAGGTGTTAGTGGGACATGTCTCTACTTTTTCCTCTCCTAGAACCGAGGCCTTCGTTGAGGGGGCAGGGCTGGGCTGGAGAGTGGCCGATGCCATGAGAAGCTCAGGTCCTCCGCCTCTCTTCAGGTGTCTGAGACTTTGTCAGAGGGACAAGTCTGGCCAGCTGACTTCTGTGTCCCTTAGGGAGAGGGTTCTCCCGAAAGGCTCCCCCAGTCCCCCCCTCTTCTGTTCATCCCAGGGCTACCATCCCAGAACATGGGCAGAACACACTGAGTGTGGACCCCAGAGGGGGTCACTTTGAGGCTCCAGCTGTGACCTCCAAGCCAGAGTTCGTGCAAGTCTACCAGTGTTGAGACATGTCACAAAGGACAGAGGGCCCACGGGGGCAAGAGGAGGGGAGATGGACTCCAGTCGGGGCAAACTGGGAGACCTCCTTGGAGGAGATGGAATTTAATCTGCATGGAAAGGATGGAAAGAATCCCCTGACTTTCTTTGTCCCTTGCTTCCTCCCTAGGTCTCTCTTCCCTTCCTTCTGCCTTTGGTTAAGATGATGTGGGCTGCACACAAGAAAATATCTGACTAGAAATTGTATAAGCAGAACAGAAAAGGCTCAGGAAGAGTAAACTGGCAGCTAAGCCAGGTCGGGGCTCTGAACTGCTTCTCTGTGTGTCTCATGTTTTTCCCTTCTGGGACAGAATGGCTGCTAATTCTCCAACATCACATCATTTCATGGGAATGTCCAAAAGGAGATAGAGTCATTTGTCCCCATCGGTCTCTTAACCAGGAGGACACATCGCCAAGAAATACACCCACCCCTGCAGCCCCCAGCAGATTTCTGTGGGACCAGAATCTGAACATATGCTTACTCCAGAGTAATTTCTGGCAAAGGGGACTGGCGTGGCTGACTCATGGAGCATCCATAGGGCTGGGGCAGAGACTCAGCTCTCCTAACACCCAGAAACTGTGTTCTTCCCACAGGCCTCTACCACTCTCAGACCCTCGGGTCACAGAAAACAAAACCACGCACAGCAACATTGACTGGCACCAGGCCTCCCTGTATCAGGCGGCTCTGAATTCAGATTTGCAAGGTATGGGCATAGGAGGCTGGTGTAGGAGCGGGAGAAATGGCTCAGGCTGAATGCGGTGGGCAACGGTAGTGCTTTGTTAGAGCTCCCTTACAGACTCCCGGACTGAGTGACTTAAAACAAAAGAAATGTAATCCCTCATGGGGCTGGGAGCTAAAAGGTCAGCTGTTACCCCACACTGAGCCCCACTATTCTGAGCTCACTATTGGGAAAGGGGTGTCTGTTGTCTCCTCCATCAAACAGGATCAAAATAACCCCAATTGTCCCCATCCCAGGCCTCTGCAGGAGCCATTCCCTCCCCTGGGAGCACGTCCCAGTCCCACCTCCCATTTGACCAGCCGCACTCATAGGCTTCCTGAAATCTCTGCCCAGCTGTCCTGTGTCCCCCAGAGCCTCCCCTCCTCACCGGGGGCCTGGGCAGTTCCCCTGCTCTGCTCACCGGTCTGTGGCTCCCAAGGCACTTGAAGTCCACAAGGGGCAGTGACCCCTGGGCTCCCAACCCAGACCATTAACCAGTACTGGGTCAAATGAATGCATCAGCAAGAGCTCTGGTATAAAGGCCAAGCTTCCCTGCCCTCCCTTCAAAAGAAGGAAATTCCTTCTTTTGAAAGAACTGAAGACAGAAGAAAGGGGCAGTGCTAGGAAGGGCTCCCATGAGGCCTCCCAAGCTGGCATTTGCCAGACATTCCCTGGGTTTTACCCCCAGACCACACAGCACAGTGGAATAAGTCAAGTCCAGAGTGGGGATGGCCACGGGCATGGGGATGGCCAGGGAGGGCAGTCTTAGGCCCCTGGGGAGCAGCCCCAGGGGGAAGTCACAGAGACACCACCCAGAGCCACAGAGGAGTGACAAGGAAGTCAGTGGGCTCTTCACCTGCACCCCCCCCCAGAGATTTCCACATATAACCTGTGACCGCACTTCCTGACCCCCTGCCTCAGCCCCCCGTTCTCTCCACCCAGACTTTTGGCCTTTTCCACAGTCAGAGAAAGAAGTGGGCCAACTATTCTGCAGTAAAAAATGAATTCATTTACAAATAAGAAAGGAAGGAAGGAAGGGAGGGAGAGAGAGAGGAAGGAAGGAAGGAAAAGAGATAGAGAGGGAAGGAGGGAGGGAGGGAGGGGGGAAGGAGGGAAGGAAGGAAGGAAGGGAAGAAAAAAAGAAAGAGAGAGAGAGAGAAAGAAAACTTTGCTCTACCCCAACTGGCTTCCTTCTCCCTCTGTCTGTCTTCCTTCTGCCCTCGATGTTTCAAAACTGCTGTAAAATATCCACAAACAGAACTGACCGTTCTCACCGTCTGTAAGTGTATCATTCAGTGGCACTGAGTACACCGATGACTCTTGGAAGAACCGTTTGCACACACTGCTCTTCCAGCAATAGCACTTTCCGCATTCCCACCAGTGATGCCCTGGGGTTCCCATTCTCCGCATCCCCACCAACACTTGGCATTGCCTGCTTTTTAATAATAGCCATCCTAGAGGGTGTGAAGGGTTTGCTCGGGCCCCTGGGTCTTCAGCAGCCCGGGACCCTATCTGGGTGCACCACCAATTCGACTGGGCTTCACACCTTCGCTTCTCTGCTGTCCCACCACTCAGCTCTGATCTCCCAAGTCAAAACAGGTGCAGTTGGCTCCAGCAAGCCTGTGGATTGAACAGTTTGGGGGCAGCTGTCTAGCCCTGGTCCAGCTGGTGGGGGTGGAGGGAGGTGGTCCACAGGCCTTCCAATTCCAGGAGTGTGGCAAGGCCACTTTATTTTTTCTTTCCTCGTTTCTTCCTTGCCTCCTTCCTTCCCCTCCTCCCTCCCTCGCTCCCTCCCTTCCTTCCTTCTCTTTCTCTCCCTCTCTTTCCTTCTCCCTTTCTTTACATCTTTTCTCTCTCTCTCTCTCTTTTTAAGATTTCATTTATTTTAGAGAAAGAGAGAGAGCAACTGCGGGGAGGGGGTGGAGAGAGGAGGAGGAAGAAGCAGACTCCCTGCTCAGCGGGGAACTCCACTCAGGGCTCCATCCCAGGACCCCAAGACCATGATCTGAGCTGAACTCAAACACTTAACTGACTGAGCTGCCCAGGTGCCCCACGAGGCCACTTTCTTGCTGTAGGCAGGCAAGGACAGACTGGCGGAGTGGGGACCAAGGCCAGCTGCGGACACAGCGCTAGACAGGAAGCATGAGTGGAAACAGCGTGGTCACCAGAGACTGGCCGCAGAAATGGCAACTGTCCACACACAGGAGAGGGGGGCCATCCTTATCAACAAACTCAAGTTCATGAGCTCCCAGACCTTGGGATGGCTAACAGTGCTGGGTTGGTTCGTTTGTTTTTCCCAGAAAAACATTGACAGTGAGAAATAGATGGGCCCGGAAGACAGGCGACAGATCTGCGCAGGCTCTCCTTATGTCCATGCCCATGAAAAACCAAACTTTGATCAGAGATTGTGCTGACAGTAGTGTTGGGACAAGGGGAACCAGAGACCCATTCCAGGAACCATGAGGTGGGGCACCTCCTTCCCCTCCAGGACCAGGGCTCTCTACAATGGCTGGCTTTCTGTGTTTCTTTTATTTTATGCTCTTGGATGACAATTCTCAGCAGTGGGAGAAGCCACAGGCCCGCTATCCAAGAAACCCCACGAAACCCTCCGTTCTGCGCTCACTGGGCTGGATGTGAGACAATGCTTGTGTCTGACTCCATTCCCCTGTGCCCCGGTGCTCAGGCACGTTGCATCTGCCAGCCTGCCACGTGGTTTAGCAGCAACCTGTGCCTGAGTTTGGGACAATGAGCTGAGGGCACAGATGATGGACAGCCTGTCCCGCCTGGCCTGGCCTCGAACCTTTCTCGTGTCTTCCAGGCTTCTTCTGTGTGGCCTGCCAGCCAGAGGCGAACAATCCAGGGGAGGACTCCCAGCCCTGGCGGATGGTGGCCAGGCAAACAGAGGAGTCCATGCCCCTGAATGACCTTATGAACCAGAACCATCGCCCCACTCCCACCAGAGACTGCCCTGGGATGGGAGTGAGAAACAAGCATGTCCTGGGAAGCCCCTGGTCTCAAGGGCTCTGTGTTCCCGCTGTGCGACTTCCCTGACCAGCGCACCCTGGGGACAGCCGTCCCCAAATCCTGCTCTGCTGCTCAGTCAGTCCTGACAGCACCCAAACCGGCTGTGTCCAGCTCGACTCATCTGTTCCCCACCAGGGACCCACTAGAACATTCCGGTCCCACCTTCCTGGCTTGGGCCCAAGTCACCTGCTCCTAATCTGTGGTCCTACATTCTCTTACTGACAAGGGCTTGAGCCAACAAACTGCACGTCACCTCCAGCATGTCACTTGACTATCCTGTGTGCAATGGCACTAACTCCCGCCCCCACAAAGCCATGAGTATTGGGGCGCCTCCTGGAGCACAGAGGCTGGGAGCCTCCACTGCAGAGGGCACCCCAGACATCAGATGCACTCCTCGCCAGCTGATGACAAGGAGCTAAAGGCTCTACTCCTTGCACTCACAGAAGTGTCCTCCCCTGGGCAGGTGGTGAGCTTGTCCCCGGGTGTGCGTACCGGTGGGACCTGACGCTGGAGTCCCTGCCCTGCCCAGGACGCTTTCTTTCTCCTGGACCTCCAGCGGTGGCCTGCCCCTACCCAGGAGTGGCCCCCCAGGGGGCAACTGTGCTGCTCAGGAGCCAGCCTGGAAATCCTGTCCCTGCATCCTTGTCTAAGGCTCTTGGGGTCACTTGGGGGTTTTGTTTCATGTAAGTGCTCTTCTGAGGAATGACAATCCTGTGTCCACAGACCCAGATGAGTTTCTGGGGAAAGGATAAGGAGAGGTAGGTGGCAGGTAGGTGGCCTAGGAAGGTAGGTGGCCTAGGAAGGTCCCAGGTTTGTCCCTGCAGGGCTTGCCCTGGGCCAAGAGCCAGGCAGAGTGGCACCTGGGTGGTGCAGTCAGTTAACTGTCCACTCTTGGTTTCAGCTCAGGTCATGCTCTCAGGGTTGTGAGATCGAGCCCTGCGCTGGGTTCCATGCTCAGCACAGAGTCTGCTTGGGTTTCACTCCCCCTTTCCCTCTACCCCTCCCTCCTGAGCTCTCTCTCTCTTTCTCTCTAAAAGATAAATAAAAAATCTTAAAAAGAGAGAGAGAGAGAAAGAGCCAGCCAGGAAGCTCTTGAGAGCATTGCTCAAGAGTGGAGGAAGACTGAGGGGCTGGAAAGTAATGGGGCTCATTCTGGCTATTCCAGCCCTGCCTCTGTTTCCCCCACCATAGCCCAGAGAGAGGCACCAGACGTGGGCACTCAAAAGTCCCCTTTTTGCAGGGACCCAGGAGTCCAGGCCCATGGGACTTAGTGCAGGAAGAGAAAGGGAGCTGGAACCCAGCATGAGGCAGGAAACAGTGGGGGGTAGAGTGTCACTGCACTGAAGAGGCAGGGATCAAAGCACCTGGAGGGCTCTCCAGGACAAAGGCAAACATCGAGGTCCCTGCTGCTCCCCCAGAGCCCTGCCCCCCTCCCCCCAGCCAGGTATAAGGGCCCCCGCCCAAGCAGGGCATCCAGGTTGTGGAGGTGACATGGCCCAGTCACACTTGCTGCTGTGGCTGCTGCTGCTCCCCACGCTGTGTGGCCCCGGTGCTGGTGAGTCTCCCCAGCCTCTCCTCAGCTCCCTCTCGCCTGGAGCTAGGTGTGGAGGAGACTTCCCGGCCATCTCCAGGCTCTGAGCCAGGCATTATCCCCAGTTCGTTCAATATCCTCATTTTAAGATGAGGCAGCTGAGGCTCAGAGAGGTTCCCGGGCTTGTCCGAGGATACACACCGGGCGGGGGGGCACTAGAGCAGGTGGAACCCTGCTCCTTCTGACTCCAGCATCTCTAAGGCCCCAGTGCTCCTAGTAAAATTAGATTTGGAGGTTGGGTGAAGTCAGAGTGCCAGGCGTGGCCTAAATTCCATGGCTGCTCTGGCCCCAAATCACAGCTGACTGGACTGCCTCGTCCCTGGCTTGTGCCCGGGGCCCCGAGTTCTGGTGTCAGAGCCTGGAGCACGCACTGCAGTGCAGAGCCCTGGGGCACTGCCTACAGGAAGTCTGGGGCTACGCAAGAGCTGTGAGTACCTCCCTCGGAGGCGCAGGGACTGGAGGCTTGGCATAGGGAGTGTTGGGTAGCCTCTGCTTGCACCTGAGGGAACTCAAGGCCCCCCAGGGGTAGGACGGGATGGATGATAAGATGGGATTCCATGAGACGGGATGGGACGGGTTGGGACGGGAGGGGATGGGACAGGACGGGATGGGAGGGGATGGGACTGGATGAGATGGGACGGGACGGGACGGGGGCAGGTAGTTGCCTGTGCCTTGGAGCGCTCTTTCAGCCTCATGCACCTGAGCTGGGAGCATGCCCCCCCCCATCAAATGCTCCACCTTGGGGCCCCCTCCCCAGGATGACCTGTGTCAGGAATGTGAGGACATCGTCCGGATCCTCACCAAGATGACGAAGGAGGCCATTTTTCAGGTGATGAGGTCCAGATCCTGGATGAAGCTTGGGGGCCAAGAGATGGGGGACAGAACAGGACATAGAGGTCAGCCCCCTAAAGAGACCATCTCCAGGCCAAGAGTGAGGCATGGGTTTGCCTGGAGACTCCAGGAATCTCCTGGCCAGGAGAGGGACCTGGGAGTGAGCTCAGCAGCACAAACAGATGGTCTGTCCCAAGGGGGAGAATTGTCCTTGTAGCCAGCTACTTAACCCCTTGGCACTCTCTCAACTCTGGTGCCCCAGGAGAGGGTGGCCAGCCTGCATCCAGGGACTTGGGCGGGCACAGACCTTGGAGGGGTCAGCCTGACTGTCCCCTCTATAACCTGTCTCCTCACTGCCTCCCAGGACACGGTGCGCAAGTTCCTGGAGCAAGAGTGTGACGTTCTCCCCTTGAAGCTGCTTGTGCCGCAGTGCCGTCACCTGCTGGATACCTACTTCCCAGTGGTCATCGACTACTTCCAGAGCCAGATTGTGAGGGCGCAGCAACCTCACCTCCATCCTGCCTCCCCGATGGCCCCCATGTCCAGCCACGCCGAGAGTTACCCACACAACACCCCAGCCCACACCCCCCCACGCCCCCTCCCACTGTGACCAGTCCAGGAGACATAGAGGCCCACAGCCAGATGGCCCAAGTCAGCCCTACTGGCTTACCTAAGTGGGATGGGCCCACACAATGGGCTTACCAAACACCTCACACCCTTCACACTCACACTTGTTCACACACTCATACCACACACACAGCCTCACGCAGAACCCACACAATCACATACTTGCACACACAAACACACTTTCACCCTCATGCTTGCACTCATCCATTCTCACAAACAAACATGCGTGTGCTCATTCACCCACATCCCCAGACACCTGCCGTAAGACCCCACATAGCCCCACCTCTGCCTTTTGGCTCCCCCAACCCTCACCACAGAGCCCTAGGCCACAGCCCCCATCTAGCCTGCTGCCCCCCATTCCAGGCCCAAAGCCAGGGGTCTTAGTGACCACTCCCTCCCCCTGCACTGTTCCCTAGAACCCAAAGGTCATCTGCAGTCACCTGGGCCTGTGCAAACTTGGGCGTCCAGAGCCTGGGCAGGAGCCAGAGCTGTCAGACCTGCTGCCGGAGAAGCTGATCCTCCCGGGGCTGCCGGGAGCCCTCCAGGTGAGGGCTGGGCCTCATACCTCGGTGACAGAGGTCCCCCGCACTGCTGGCCCCTTACACAGATAGGTGGGCTTCCAGACAGCGAGGCCACAGCCAAGGCCCATAAGCACTTGCCCTGAAGAGGGCAGAGCCAGAACGGGGACAAGAAGCTCTAAGCAGGGCCTAAGGCAGGAGGGGGAAAGGGGAAGAGGAGGCAGGGGAGGCAGAGCCTGGAGGAAGCCTCCTCCCAGTGCCCAGCCTGGCCTCACCTGGGGGTGATTCTCTCCCCAGGATCTGTCCGAGCGGCGGTTGCCCATCCCCCTCCCCTACTGCTGGCTGTGCAGGACTCTGATCAAGCGGATCCAGGTTGTGATTCCCAAGGTGAGACATCCAAGAATACGAGGAGCTTGGCAGGGCCTTCCATAGCTCTACCCTCCCCTTCCCTTCCTCATATCCTTGTCAGGGGCCACACAAAGGACCCCAGAGCTCAGGCCCCCTGGGGGTGAGAACTAGAGTTCATTCAACACTTGTAAAGCCCCCCCGTTATATGCCAGGCCTCATGCCAGGTGTCAAAGAACAAAAGTGAACAGGACCTGGGTCTTGCCCACCAGCGGCTCGTCATCGGATGGCAAAGAATCCCAGGGTTTTGTTTTTTCTTTTCTTAGAGAGAGCAACATAGTAGGGGTGGGGGGAGGACAAGGAGAGAATCTTAAGCAGGCTCCAGGATCAGCGGGGAGCCCAACACGGGGCTCCATCTCACCACCCTAAAATCAAGATCTGAGCCAAAATCAAGAGTTGGACACTCAACCGACTGAGCCCCCCTCAGGTGCCCCAACAAGTGAGGTTTTTAGCGATTTCTTGGCGCACTTGTGTGCTGATGAGACCGGCCAACAGATGGGAGAAGCAGTGACGTGGGGAGAGAGGACAGGGCCGGTAACGTACTGGAGAAGGTGGGGGTGGGGGTCCAGGGCACGAGTCGACAGGCTAGCCTTGGGCAGAGCAAGAACCGGTCCTCTGTCATCGAAGTAGGGAGGTTAGGCAAGCGTGGGTTCTGACACAAGCAGGTGAAATGCACAAGCATTTGGTGAAATGAGCCCGTTTGGAAGGTAGCGCAGCCGAGAGACATACAGTTCAGTGTCCTGCGCCCGCCCCTACCTTCCCACCAACAGGGGACAGCGTGGCCACAAGCAGAGCTAGAGCCAAGGCCAGCCTGGGGCGTCCAGGTTCTTGACCCGGGTTGGTTGAAAGAAGAAAGAAGGGAGGGAATGAGCCAGAGTGTCCATCACCTCGGCCTCTCTCCTTGCCCTTCAGCAAGGAGGTGGAGTTTGGAATCGGGGTGGGCTGGGGAAAATCCTTGCTTCCCCCAGGGGCTCTGGGAGCCACAGATGAAAGCTGATCCCACTGCAGGGAAATGTGGCAAGCCTGGCGTCTGCAGGGAGAAGGCGCAGGTCTGATCACCATGTGGCCCGGCTGATGCCTGCCCCTCTGGGCTGGCCATGCTACTTCCTGCGCTCCCAGAGCCTGTGGACACCGAGCTGGGATGGTGGCCTGGCTCCTGCACTCACTTGGTGACTCTGGCTGGGCCCCTTGCACGCTTGGAGGCCCAGTGTCCTTATCTGTAAATGGCATAAGCATTCCCCCTCCCAGAAGGGTGCAGGGTCAAACTAAAAAGTGCCTGCGGCTGCCGGGCGCGGTGTAGACCTTGCTGGGGCAGGTCCCACCGTGCCCTGTGTCTGCCCCCGCCCCAGGGTGTGCTGGCCATGGCTGTGGGCCAGGTGTGCCACGTCGTACCCCTGGTGGTGGGTGGCATCTGCCAGTGCCTGGCTGAGCGCTACACTGTCCTGCTGCTCGATGCGCTGCTGGGCCGCGTGCTGCCCCAGCTGGTCTGCGGCCTGGTCCTCCGCTGCTCCAACGAGGACGGCGCCGGTGAGCCTGCCGCCCCGGCCCCTCCCCAGTGCCCATGCTCCTCTTCCCCAGCCCTGGCCTTGCACCGCCCTGCCCCTTCCGGCTCCTCACCCTCTACCTCCCACCCTCCCCAACCCTCCCAACCCCCTCCCCCTGGCACTGCACCAGTCAGGACTGGAACTGAGCTCCTCTGCAGGGCAGTCCTGATGGTTTTCTCTCCAGTCCTCCCAGCTCTGGAGTCCCTGCCTGGAGAAGGGTCCCCTGAAGAGCCCGAGTGCCACGTCTGCATGTTCGTGACCACGCAGGCTGGGAACAGCAGCGAGCAGGCCGTGCCGCAGGCAATACGCCAGGCCTGCCTCAGCCCCTGGCTGGACAGGCAAAAGGTGAGGGATGGGCACACGGGGGACTTGGGACAACGGGCCTGCCCCCACTGGAGGGGGGATCCCGGGAAAGGCTTCCCAGTCAGAGACACACAGAGTCTAACCCTGCCCTGAAGGGGATCAAACAGGCAGAACATGGCCCCAAAACCTTGGAACAATAACACAGGGCAAAACCTGCCAAGGTCAGGGGTCACCCTTGGACAAAGGGCATGGGCCCCAGAGGACCTGCAGGCCTCCCTCGCAGACAGAGTAAGGACACGAATAACAGCAGGCCCATGGGAGCAGCGGAGGGCCTGGCCTTCTCTCCAGGGTCCCCTCTGTCCTGCCCCATCTCTCTGCTCACCGGGAACACATTCATCCACGAAGAGAGCCGGGCTTGAAGGCCCTAGAGTCCCAGGACTCAGAGTCCCAACAGCGAACTCCCTTCACAAAGTCAGGTCCTGAGGCAAGCCTATTGACAACCTGCCCAGGAGGCAGCTTTCTACCCACCACACCAGGCTGCCAAGACCAAAGGCGCTTTAAGATTTCTAGAACCGAAATTTGGGGGGATGGGAAGGTGGTGGCTAAGATGTTGCCCCTGCGTCTGAGTTTCAAGACCCTCCCTCTCCAGAGTCTCCGGCTTTCCCAACAGAAACCCTCCGTTTGAGTCCGCACCAGCCTTTTCCCAGCCAGAACTGCTCAGTGGGGGCGATGGCGGGACCGCCAGTGGGTCAGGAGGGAGCACTGGAGTGATGCAGAGAAGGGGAGAGTTCTGAGCAGGCCCGGTTCCTCCGACACCTGTTTCTTTCTCCTTCCTCAGTGTGAGCGGTTTGTGGAGCAGCACACACCTCAGCTGCAGACCCTAGTGTCCGGGGGCCGGGATGCCCACGCCACCTGTCAGGTGCTCGCTCCCTCCCAGCAGGTGCCAGGGCCTTCCTTGGCTCCCAGGGCCCCCACCCTCTCCGGCTCCAGATCACCAGCAGAGGCTCGGGTCCTCAGGGTCCAGGGCAACCCCAGGAGTGCAGGCCCAGGACGCTATTTTAACTGGGGTCCAGGAAAAGCTGCAAGAGAAGGGACAAGGAGACATAGAGGAAAGGATGGGGCAGCTTTAAAAAGCGTGGTTTGATGCACATTGTGGAATGGGGGTTGTTTGGTGAGCAGTGGGGGCAGGGGCTGCAAAGTGGGTGTTCTGGGCCAAGCATCCTACCTCCTCAGGCTCCAAACCTAGAAGGCCCATGGCTCAGGAGTGGCTCCAGAGATCTACAGGGTCACACCAAGAGCAACCACCAGAGGCAGGCGAAGTGAAAACTGCCCCTTCCAGCAGGAGCTTCCCATCCCCCTCAGAGCTGGGAAATGGGAACAGGGTGCAAGGCCTCTGGGCCTAACGCTGTCCCTTTGGCAGGCCCTGGGGGCATGTAGGACCACATTCAGTCCTCTCGAGTGTATCCACATTCCTCACTTCTGACGAGAACGCAAAGCCATGCCAGGTGAGTCTGGGTTCCCAGCTGAGGGGAGGAAGAGGAGGAAGAGGTAGATGGGTCCTGTCCCCATCGGGACAGGGGCCCTGTGTCCCCAAGCAGGAAGAGCTAGTCACTGCTGCTGGTTGCCCCATCTTCCCCCTCATAGGCCACAACTCAAGGCTCCTGAGTGCCCCTCACAGCACGATCTCAAGAATGGCCTCCCCCACTCCCTCTCCTCAGAATCCCACCACCCTCGGTGCTAGGCCCAGTTCCCACCTCCCTCGTCCTGTCCCAGGCCTCAGGAGGAGCTGCACTTCACCCTCTGTGCTCACTGATCTTCCGTATTTGACATACCAAGGCCAATCTTTCCTGAAGTTCAGGGGAAATCACACTTTCCTGCACAAAGATGTTGTCCCCATAGAAGCCAGGAACCCTACCATCATTTGACGACCTTTTCCCAAGACACATTTCTCTCTTCCTGTCATTGTCTAAGTCAGAGGTAGCATCTTAGGATGGAGGGGTGAGTCAGACGCAGCCCCTGTGACCCCGGCCCTCAGGGCAGGGGAATGACTCTGAGAAGGGCAGACACAGCAACTGTGGGCTAGAAGTGTCCCTGAGAAAGAACTTGGCCCACTTCACCATTCTGCTTGGAGCCAGCCCTAACATAATGCTCATATATTCATCTGTTCACTCATTTTTTTTTTTTTTTAAATATCATGGGTGTCTATGGCCAGGCCATGTTTTAGGTCTACACTGTGAGGAATATGATGAACCCCATGCCCTCTTTGTGCTCAGGCCCCAGGGTCCAACTCTTCCGTCTGAGTGGGGCAGCCCAGGCCTGCTGCTGAATCTCTCTAGAATCACAAGCCCCTGTGGGAGGCACTGGGTTAGAAGAGTCTGCCCCAACTCAGAGCTATCCCACAAGGACCAAATTTATGTTTCCCCTCCACCCTGATGACAGCTGGGGGATCCTGGAGGCCAGGGAGCTGCCCAGGAGACCAGGGTGGTCTCTTTCCCCAGCTCCTAAGGCTTCCAGCACCAGAAGAACTGGGCCTTCCAACCCCGTCGGAACAGGAACAGCAATGGATTGGCCCAGGGGGCCTGGGTTCTGGTCCCGACTCTGCCATCAACTGACTACGGGTTCCCCAGCCAAGATACGTTGCCCCTCTCTGGCTCACATTCTCCTCAGTGGTAAAGGGGGGATCGAATAAAGTGGTTTCTAGGATTCTTTAGCTCTCCCATGTGCCAAGCCTCCTCCTCAGGCTCCCTGCCCTCTGCCCACACTGAGAAGAAGTCTTTCACCACCATGGTCACCTTCCCCATCTCCTTTAAGCTGATGGGCCATGAGCCCGCAGCTTGTAACCTCAGTCCTGTCGTCAGGCTTACCTCTCCTGTCTCTAACCACAGCCCAAAGCAGAGCCACTCCCTTCCTCTCTGGGTGTGAGGAGCAGCCTGGGGGGGCATCTTCCAGAGATCTGCAAGAGGGGGCTTCCGGCCCAGCCCACAAACTTCCGGCCAGACTTCACACCCCACTGGAGCCAGCCAGCTTCCACAGCACCCCAAGACTGGGTCCCCCGGAACTTGTCAGCCACACAGTCCTCCCCTGGCTCCAAGAGGACAGCGGGGTAGAAGCCAGGACCCACCTCACTTTCATCTCCATGTGCATCAGATACGGGCTTTTACAGTGATTTTGCTAATACTTTTACAAAACTCAGATTCAGAAGAATTTAAAAAATGGGAACATCAAGTACCATAAAAGATAGATACATGAAGTCAACATTTTTTTTTTTTTTAAAGTCAGAAAATCTCTGACTTGTCAAGAATGGACATAGCAGGACTCAAGCAGGGTGGGGAGGTGACTGGACAAGCTTTCATATTTGAAATTTCTCCTGCTTAAGAGCTATCATTTTAGGATGTAAAAAGGGGTTTTCTTTTTATCTTTGTGTAAGGTGAGCTTCCAAGTTTTGGTGGAAATTCCAGCATGATTCCATTTCTGCTATGATTTATCTCCTCAAAGCTCAGTTGGGGCACATGCTAAAAATCAGTTCTATGTAACCCAATGCCTATAACAATACTAATAAAACCTATTGCTTCACACTAAAAGGAAAAAGACAGTCATTTAAAATGCCCCCAAAGGGGCACCTGGGTGGCTCAGTGGGTTAAAGCCGCTGCCTTCGGCTCAGGTCATGATCCCAGCGTCCTGGGATCGAGCCCCGCATCGGGCTCTCTGCTCAGCTGGGAGCCTGCTTCTTCCCTTCTCTCTCTGCCTACTTGTGATCTGTCTGTCAAATAAATAAATAAAATCTTTAAAAAAAAAAATAAATAAATAAAATAAAATAAAATGCCCCCAAAGCCACAGCCTCACGCCTAGGGCAGCTGGACCGGACAGCGACATCACCCTGATCCTTAAGGGAGAGGTAGGTGCCCACGGTACCTCTCCCTCTGGTAACCGCTTCCAGCCCACCTCTCACACTCCCCTCTCCCAAAGAATAAGAAGGAGGTTGTTAGGGCACTCGAAAAATCAAAATATACAACAGCAGCAATAAAATTAAATAAACCTTAAACTTTAAAGACCTAAGTGCCTGGGAAGTGTCCTTTTATTTATAATATAAGAACTTTTGTTATTATATGTCCTATTATGAAAGAAATACATGTTTATTTCAGAAAATTCAGAAACTGCAGGTGACAAAGGAGTGGAAATCACCCCAATCCTACCAATCCCAGGAGAGGACGAGAGCAGGATATGTATACTTTGGCACTGAGCTATAGACATTTCCAATCCATTTTCCCCACATCACCACCATTTAAGTTGCAGAGAAAAGCTTTCTATACACTTGGGGTAAGGATGTACACAAATCCCTGGCCTCTGAATTTGAACTTGTAAGTGGATTTTTGTAAATCTATAGCAGACTATTGCCTTGCATACCATTATTTTGATCATAAGGTCAAGATCTCCAAGAGAAGAATGCTTTAAATTTTTTAAAAGCTCGGCTGGGAAGATGACGACGAGACAGAGCCTGGAGGTGAGGCAAGTGTGGGGATGAGTTCCTGAGGATGGCAGACAGGCTTTCACGCAACAGGAAGGTCAGGAGAGGACCAGCTTGTGGGAGGAGAGAACTGCAGGAGGCGGCTGCAGCTGAGACTCAGGGGGTCCCTGAGACATGCTCAGCATCCTGCACCCCCAGAGCAGGGTGGGAAAGGAAAAGCCCCAGGAGGTGTGAGGGCCGAAGAACAGAGAGGACTTGTTCTTCACTTCCCAGGGTGTGAGGAGAACACAAGTCCCTCGGAGAAGGCTGCCTCCAACATGGCATCAGGAAGAGTGCAAAATACAGCCTTCAAGGGGGGCCTAGCAAATAGGCCTGAGGACAGCCTCAGAGGGTGCCCCCTCCATGGTGCAGAAGGGCAAGCACACCCCCAGTGCCCAAGAGGCCATCAGAATCCACGTGGGACAAAATGGGGGGTCCTCAAGAGCCCATGACTGGGGACAAAGCACTGACAGATGTCATGCACCTTGAGAGGAACAGAAGTCAGACATGAGAGCCCATCACAGTGCAAGGACAGGGGGACCGAGAGGACCAGGGACAGTACAATCCCCAGTACCTCCCCTCATTACAGGGCACTTTGTCAGTCATTCCCAGAGAAAATGGAAGTAGGGTCCAGTCGTTAGTAACCCAAGAGGGGCTGAGTATTAAAAGAAGGGGCTGCAAATGTTTATAGCAGCATGTCCACAACAGCCAAACTATGGAAAGAGCCTAGATGTCCATCAACAGATGAATGGATAAAGAGGATATGGTGTATATATACAATGGAATACCATGCAGCCATCAAAAAACCAAAATTTTGCCATTTGCAAGGACATGAATGGAACTAGAGGGTATTATGCTAAACGAAATAAGTCAATCAGAGAAAGACAATTATCATATGATCTCACTGATATGAAAAATTTGAGAAACGAAGCAGAGTATCATAGGGGAAGGGAGGGAAAAATGAAACAAGACAAAACCAGAGAGGGAGAAAAATCATAAAAGACTCTTAATCTTAGGAAATAAACTGAGGGTTGCTGGAGGGGAGGGGGGTTGGGAGGAATGGGGTGGCTGAGTGATGGACGCTGGGGAGGGTACGTGCTACGGTGAGTGCTGTGAATTGTGTAAGATTGATGAATCACAGACCTGTACCCCTGAAACAAATAATCATTATATGTTATTAAAAAAAGAAAAGAAAAAAAAAGGAGAGGAAAGGAAAGGAAAGAAAAAAAAGAAAAAGAAAGGGCTGGGCACATGGGTGGCTCAGTCAGTTAAGCAACAGACTCTTGATTTCAGCTCAGGTCATGATCTCAGGGTTGTGAAACTGAGCTCTGTATGGGGCTTTATGCTGGGTGTGGGGCCTGCTTGGGATTCTCTGTCTCTCATAAATTAATTTTTTTAATAAATAAAAAAATAAGAAGGGGTTCAGTCACTTTCTAATGGAAATGTTATATTTTGGGGGCTTAAGAGCCCAAATTAGTTCAATTATAAAACAATAAAGATAGTCTCATGTCCCCCTAATTAATGACTGAGATTTAAAATCCACAACATAATCATTGTAACATTTTATCACAGATCATTCCGAACTTTTCTCTACACATATACAAAAATAGATGTAACAGATTTTTTTTCTTTAGACTTTATTTATTTATTCAAGAGAGAGAGAGGCAGAGAGGGAGAGAGAGCAGCAGAGTCCCCACTGAGCACAGAGCCTGACTCTAGGCCAATCCCAGGATATGACCCGAGCCAAAGGCAGCTGCTTAACTGACTAAGCCACCCAGGCACCCCTATATATAACAGATGTACAAAAATGGAAACATTCTACATCTGCTTTGTAAACTGAGTAACTGCTTTGTTCATTTAAAATTAATCTTTCTGGGGGCACCTGGTGGCTTAGTCCGTTGAGTGGCTGGCTTAGTTTCAGCTCAGGTGCTGATCTTGGGGGTTTGGGCATAAAGCCCCGCCTCTCTGTGCTCAGCAGGGAGTCTGCATAAGATTTCCTCCCCCTCTCTCTCTGAAATGAATAAATAGATCTTTTTTTAAATTAAAATAAAAAATAATAAATAATAGAAAGAATACTTCCAGGGACTCCTGGCTGGTTGAGTTGGTGAGGCTCGCAACTCTTTTCTTTTTTTTTTTTTTTTAAGATTTTATTTATTTATTTGACAGAGAGAGAGCACAAGTAAGCAGAGCAGCAGGCAGAGGGAGAGAGAGAAGCAGGCTCTCTGCTAAGCAGGGAAAGCCCCAAAGTTGCAAGCCCCAAAGCTTGCAACTCTTGATCTCAGGGTTATGAGCTTGAGCCCCAGGTTGGGTGTAGAGATTATTTAAAAATAAAATCTTAGGGGCACCTGGGTGGCTCAGTGGGTTAAGGCCTCTGCCTTCGGCTCAGGTCATGATCCCAGGGTCCTGGGATCGAGCCCCGCATCGGGCTCTCTGCTCAGCAGGGAGCCTGCTTCCCACCCCCCTGCTCTCTGCCTGCCTCTCTGCCTACTTGTGATCTCTCTCTGTCAAATAAATAAATAAAATCTTTAAAAAAATGTTAAAAAATAAATAAAATAAAGTAAAATAAAATAAAAATAATTGACCTTTTCCTTCAAGTCAATTGCAAGACGTGAAATTTGGGGGATGAAAACTACACACATCTTTACTTCTACTAGAGGTTGCATCACACACTACCCCTCTGTGCCAGCCACATAGGCTTCTATCCCAGTAACAAACACGTGCCTCTTCTCCACTCTCACCAACCCTCAGTATTAGCAATCTTTCAAATCTTTGCTAATCTAAAATGTAAAAACAACCTCCCTGCTTGTTCTATTTTCCCTTTCTTCAGTTACGAAGTAGACACTTTTTTACATATTTATTGGCCATTTGTATTTTATCTTTTGTGAAATGCCTATTGGGGTTTTTGCTCAATTTTCCATAGAAGTATTCTTTTCCTTTTTCTTTTTTTTTAAGATTTTATTTATTTGAGAGAGTATGCATGAGCAGTGGGGAGGGGCAGTGGGGAGGGCCAGAGGGAGAGTGGATAGCAGATTCCCCGCTGAGCAGGGAGCCTGACCACAACCACACGGGGCTCCATCCCAGGAGCCTGGGATCATGACCTCAGCCAAAGGCGGATGCTTAACTGACTGAGCCACCCTGCTTGTGAGCCCCTGGAGTATTCTCTTTTTTATCAGTAAAAATATATTAGGTATATTCTTTACTGTCCTATAAGTTGTAAAACTCATCCTGTCATATGTCTTTTACCTTTAGGTTATGTGTTCCATGTATCTGTCTTTTCCTTTGTGATTTCTGGCTAAGAAGACACAAATTCCACTTTTCTCTCATGTGCTGGTCAGACCAGACAGACCCTGAGGTCTCCAAACCAGAAGCCTGTGACCCCAGTTCAGACAGCAGTGGTGGAAGCACATGTCACCCACAAAGGCCCTAAAACTTCTGCACACAGAATCAGCTCTGAGCAGTGGTTCTAAACATTTCAGGCAACAGTGTCTATTGTCAATATCTTGGGTGGGTTTAAAGCAACAAAATCTGGGCACCTGGGTGGCTCAGTTAAGTGTCTGCCTTTGGCTCAGGTCATGATCTCAGGGGCCTGGGATCAAGCTCCACATTGGGCTCTGAGCTCAACAGGGAGTTTGCTTCTCCCTCTGCCCCTTTCCTCACTCATGTTCTCTCTTCCTCTCAAATAAATAGATGAATAAATAAATAAAATCTTAAAAAAAATAGACAAAATCTGATCCTGGAGTCCCAGGATCAAGTCCCGTATTGGGCACCCTGCTCAGCAGGGAGCCTACTTCTCGCTTTGATGCTCCCCCCGTCATGCTCCCCCACTCTCTCAAATTATCTAAAAAAAAAAGACAAAATCATTTGTGCAAAACAAACCTACAGAGAACACAGACTTAGCACTATATAACTTGCCCCATGAACATTAAGTTAGCAGCTGAGTTTTAAGTGCCGAGCATTTATGTAGGGCTAGGCACAAAAAAACAGTTCCTGTCTGCCCTTTGGGAACTTAGAGCCTAGTTGGGAAGACAGACATTCATCACGGAATCACAGCAGGAAAAAAAAAGGAACACCTCAGGTATGATCTGTGTTACCACTCAGAGACACACATGGTACTGAGGAGGTGTGAGAGGTCAGAGAGGCAAAGGAAGAGCAAGTTAAAAGGGAGAGAGCATCCCTAGCAGAGGAAGCAGATGGCAGAAAGGCCTGCATCCTATGGCCCATCTGAGCAATGGAAGGAAAGACAGGGAGCCTGGGACTGACAACCAGGAGAAACTTCCCAAGTCCTGAGGCTGAGAGGCTAAGGATTTCCATCTAAGAGCCAACAAAGTGTCTTCAGTGGGAAATCAGGGTATGTGGGAGAAATAACTTGATTAGGCGTGTGCTTTGAAGGATTGGTCTGGCCAAAGTGTGAATGAATAGGGAGAAGCGGCCACAAGAAGGGGCGGAGACCTGTTAGGAGACCATTGTAAACGGAAGTTAGTGATAGCTTAAACTAGGATGAGAGTGGCAGAGGGCCTGTGCCGAAGTCACATGGATCCTGGAGAATAGCGTCAGACTACGGTAAACGTAATCAGATGGCGACTCCAGCTGAAGCTGTTGTCCCAGATGTAGCGTCTTTACTGATAATACAGCACAGCCCTCGGTCCTTGGCCTGCAGCTTTAGCTCTTTTTTCTCCATATCAATTTATAAAGATCACAAGAAATAGTTAGCTTTTACCTGGCAGGACACCTTCACAGTGTTGTCTCAGGACAATGTCAATTCTCCCCCTACCATCATACTGTTCGGATATCTTGGTTATCCTGACATTCCACAAAACATCACACTTATCTGCTACGCTGATGACAGTATGATGATGCTAGGCAATGAGCAGGAAGTGACGAGTACTTTTTTTTTTAAGATTTTATTTTCGAGAGAGAGAGAGAGGAGAGCGACCGTGAGTGAGGGGAAGAGCAGAGTGGGAGGGAGAGGGACATGCAGACTCCTTGCTGAGTGTGGATCCCGATGTGGGGCTCGATCCCGGAACCCAAACCATGAGTCAAACAGTCAACAGCCACCCAAGCACCCCGTGACAAGTACTTTAGATGTCTTAGTAAGACATAAGCAAACAAGAGGGTGGGATTTAACCCTGAAACAATTCAGGGGCCAGCTACCTTAGAGGTTTCTGGGGATCTACAGTGTGGTCTAGAGTACGTCAAAGTATCCCCTCCTTTGTGAAAGACAAGCTGCTATACCTCTTAACACTTACCACTTACTACGTTAGGGTGTGCTACTTTAACTCAGCTAGAGATCGCTGTAGAGCTACTAGTTTCAAAGGGAGGCCAGGACAAGAAGTTTCCAAAGCACAAGCAGTCAGATAGACTGCTCTACTCCTTGCACCTAAGGATCCAGGCTGGCCGACATTTTGAAGTGTCCTTGGCAAATGGGAATGCTGAATGGAGCCTCTGACAAGAACCACCAGGAGAATCACAGTGCAGAATTTCAGGATTTGGGAGCAAGTCTATGCCCTCATCTTCTGCAGGTACCTATCCTCCTCCTGAGAAACAGCTGCTGGCTAGCTAGTGGGCCATAACAGACTGAGCACCTAAACACGGGCTAACAGGTGACCATGCAAACTGCATCTCCTGCACTCATGAACCTGCTGTGGTCTGACTCAACGAGCCCTAATATTGGCCAAGTGCGGCTGCAAGCTACCATTAAATGGGTAGTCTATTAAACCAACCTCAGTCAAGGCCAAAAGGCACAAGTTACATGAGCAGGTGGCCCACATTCCTTTAAGACCAACTCCTGTTGCATTGCCTCCCCGGGCGTTCCTTAAGACCAGCTGACCAAGGAAGACGAAACGCAAGCCTGATGTACAGACGGATTCGTACAAAATGCTGGTCCAGGCTGCAAGTGGGCAGCTGCAGTACTTCGTCCCCACTCAGGGTGACAGTGAAGGACAGTGGTGAAGGGAAATCCTCTAGCGGGCTTAACTGCAAACAGTATACTGGGTTGCTTACTATGTTTGGAGCGTGAGACAGCCAAAAGTTCAGACCTCAACTAATTCATGGGCAGTTGTCAACGGCTGAGTTGGATGGTCAGGGATTCAGAATGAGCAGGATTATAAAACTGGTGAAAAGGAAGTCTGGGGAAGAGGTGTAAGTACAGACTCCTTGATACACTATATAGATCTATCACACTACACTATATATACTATATACCATATATATGCTACATGTATTACTATAGTAACATAATACACATACTATGCAAGTACTTGTTTTCCATCTGAATGGCTCCAAAAGGCATCTGCTGCAGAGGAGACCCTTAATAATGAGGTTTACACGAGTGACGTGACCTGTGGAATGCCAGCCAGCAGCCTTTCTCTGGTGCTTGCCCAGTGAGCTCGTGAGCCATCGTGGCAGCAAGAGAGGCTCCACGTGGGCTCAACAACCTGACTTCCCCATACCCTGACCTGAGCAGTACTTCTGCCGAACAGCTGATCTGCCAACAGCAGGAATGAACAGTGAGTGCCCAGTACGGCACTATTCCTTGTGAGCATCAGCCAGCTATGTGGTGCAGGCGGATGACATCATCTATTCTGGAGGCAGAGATCTGACCTCAGAGCCTAGCACTGAGTCCTGAGGAATCTCAACTTTAAACAGCCAGAGAGAGGAAGAGGAGTCAGCAAGCGACATCCTGAAGCTGTCAAAGAGGTAAAAGCAAACAGCAGCAGCACTGACTTCCAGAAGTCAAGGGTGGCAGCCACAGACATGCAGGGATCCTACCTCCCTTTAAGAGACCTCGCTGTGGGCGACTGACTGCCACCAGCGGCTGTGTCTTTACATCGCCCACATTTTCAGCTCTGCCACAGTGCTTGGGCTGAGGCCACACTTTCTCCAGGCTGGTCCTCATCAATAGCTGAGCTTGAAGAAAGCCATTTCTGCTTGATTCTTCTCATCAGCAAGCTTTGCTCTGCGCCCCCCACTGGCCTGGCTCAGACTCTCAGAACTGCGCTGCAGTCCGTTATCCCTCCTGCCTGCCTTCCCTCCTCCTTCCCTCACATGGCCCTGCACCTCAGCCTGAAGCCGCCCACCTCCACACTTCTGGTTAAGCACAGGAATTTATTGCTTTAGTCAGATATTTTGTTACCTGGAGACAAAATGCATCCCAAATGACACACCACCCACAAGCTGACAATAGCCTAAGGGAAGGATATAAAACAAGAGGCTGGTTTAAAAACAGGAAAACATTTAATCCATTCCAATACACATCAGGAAATGAAGTGAACCACAGGAAAAACACCTATGATGGAAGAAGGACATTACTGGCTTCATGCTCTTATTCCTAGAACCCTGAGGCTCTGATACCGAGAAGACATTATCTTGTCCTTCAGATACTCCCAGAAGCCCAGAAAGAAATTACACACATCTGTTACAGAGTTCTGGCCTGCTCAAGCTAGAGGGGAGCTAGACAAGAAGGAGAAAGGATCATCAATCTATAATCAACTGATCAGAGAACAGCTGCGTGATGGTGCAGAGCCATCCCAGGCATGTGGGCCCCTCTGATGCCCTGGGGTGAACCTGAACCCACAAAACGGGTTAGTTCAGGGAATGTGCCAATCGGCCCATGGTCAGCTACAGTTTTTGGTATTATTATACCTTCAGCCAAAGCCCTGGGGAGCAAAACCCAAAACTCCTCCTTCAAGCCCCCTGCTGGTTGGTTTCATCATTATCTCGCCTCTTCCAAATCTGTAAGAAACGAATACAACAGACATGTAGGAGCTGGCACTCAATCCACACGCATTTACCACGTACCTGTTCTACCCTAGGCGAGGGACAGCCCCTCGCTCCACATCCATATTTTGGCTGTCCCCTAAAACAAACCCCATCTTCCTTCAGGAAATACCCCTTTGTTTGATTTTTATCTTTCTACCCATCCCCCTCTCCTTACCCTCTATGCCAAACTAGCTTTCTAAAAAAGAACTCCTAGTTAAGACTAGACATAGACAAATAGACAAAGTCATGGGCCACAGACTAAGTCAGTAAAGAGTTATCTCTAGAACGGGAAGTGTCTCCATTCGTTTTTACGAAGCTATAGCTTTTTGACACCAGGGGACAAGGTCGTGAAAAGAGCAGGACGCAGTGTGGCACTGCCTTTTCTACCGTCTTGGATCTCTGCGCTTTTTGCAGAACTTCCAACAGCCCTTGGCTGGGACAGAGCAGCCCAAGGTGCGCAAGCTCTGTGCCCCAGAGGAGCCCCTGTGAAGAGGACCCAGGGATACAACTGCTATTTTCAGTGGAACACCAGTGGCAGTTACTAATTAGGATGACTGTACTTTGGATTTGCTGCACCTTTTTTTATAGTAAGATACCAAATGCTTAATAAGGATGTTTTATTTAACCCACTAAGCAGATATCAAAGGGAGCATTTTAAAGAGAATTACGCCTCTTTGAAAAATGGATCAAATTCTTGAATTCAACATAGTGTGTTTGTAAGTAAACTTACGGTGTGATAAGACAAAACAAAGCTATAGGTTTTTCTTAGTCTCTGTCTTCCTTCTTTGCCAGGTACCAGGGCAGTTATAAAAGAAACAAGAGATACTCTGCTCCGTGAGCTCTCAATCCAATAGAGAGAACATTAAAATACTAAGGTTGGTGCTCTAGTAAAGGCATGCAGAAAGCACTCTGAGGTCACAAAGAGCGCTAACTTGGCCTGGGATGCTGGGGAAAGCTTCAGAGCCAACTCCTAGTTAGGGTCCTGATGATTCTGGGCTCTCCTTCCTTGAAACCTCTGCAAAACTAACTTGGCCACACATATAACCTCCTTGCTCATCCATAAACCATCCATGCTTCCCAGCCCTTCTCTTTTCTAGCAATCACCCCTGGGCTCTCACAGTCATATAATCGGGCCCCATCTCACTCCTCCCGAGCATCCCAACAGGTATCCAGCCTAACCAAGGGTATAACTCCATCCCACCTCCTGCCTTCACCCACATCATTCCTCTCACTGGCCCCATACCCTCTCTGTTCAGTGCACACCAAGTTCATGGCTAACCCACCTGAATGTAAGCCTCTGAAAGCGTGATCATCTGGGGAAGGATGTCAGTCACCTGCAGGTCTTGTAATTCATACCATTTGCCCGTCCCCTGCAAAAAGTGTGAAGGGATGGGTTAGTGTGCTCCCTAAAACCAAAAGGTGTAGGAGAGGACTGCAGCAAAAAGTGAGAAAAATCAGAATAGTCATTAGACCACCACTTGGAAAGAGTCATAATTAAGAGGGTGCATGGTTGGGGGCACCTGGGTGGCTCAGTGGGTTAAGCCTCTGCCTTCGGCTCAGGTCATGATCCCAGTGTCCTGGGATCGAGCCCCATATCAGGCTCTCTGCTCGCTCGGGGGGAAGCCTGCTTCTCCCTCTCCCATTCCCCCTGCTTGTATTCCCTCTCTCGCTGTGTCTCTGTCAAATAAATAAAATTTAAAAAAAAAAAAAAAAAAGAGGGTGCATGGCTTCTGCTTGGTATTATTTGATTTAAAGAGCTTTTAGAGTGCTGACTCTTGTTTTCTGCTCAGGTCATGATCTCCCGATGATGAGATCAAGCCCTGTGCTGGGCTCTGCACTTAGCACGTAGTCTGTTTAGGATTCTCTCTGCACCCCTCCCTATCTCTCAAATAAATACATTTTCTTAAAAAAGATACAAATGAGCTGAACACACATTAAGCAGTTGGCATACTTTCCAGCGCACAGTGAAATGCTGGATAAACCGAGCTAGTTATTACACAGTCCCAGAATACTAGTCAAATTAAAACAATCTGTGCTAATAATCCGTGTGATACCAAATATAACTTAAGTACATGTTTCATCCATTTTTAGCTTGAGACAAATTCAGAAGTGTTTTTAGCTAAAAGAAACCTTTAGAGCAGTGCTTCATAAACTTTAATTACATACTGGAGGGTCTTGTTTAAAATGCGGATTCTGATCCAGGAGGTTTGGGTGGGGCCTAAGATTCTACATTCCTAGCAAGTTCTCCTGTATGTCAATGCTGCTAGCTGGAGAATGCCACTTCAGGTGGTAAGGCTCTCGTCTGGGACAGCGGTGTTCAACCTTAGCTGCACAGTGGAATCTCCTGGATAATTTAACACCATGCTGCCTGCTTCCCACCTCCAGATAATCTAATGCAATCTCTCAAGTCTGACTGACACCTTGAGCCAGATAATCCTTCATTATGGGGCTGCCTGGGCACTACAGGATATTTAGCAGCAGCCCCAGCCTCTATTCCAGGTGAAACCCAACAGGCACAAATTACACTGTTCTAACCTAACTGGCCTGGAATGGCCCAGGTGTAAGGATTTAAAAACCTCCCCAGGTGAGTACAACGTGCGGCCGAAATTGAGAATCACTGCCTGAAACTAACCACTGACTACTGACAGCTCTTTTACTTGAAGAACAGCAAAGTCAAGGCCAAGACCAGGCAAACTAAAGAGAGCTGCCCACTGAAATGCCAAAGGCACAAGCACCATTTCTGCCACTCACGTGATGAAGCACATGGATCCGGTAGGAGCCCTCCGAGGGCTTGCCGTCATGGACAATGTTGGCAATGAGGTCATACGTGGTATTCTTGTGCACTGCTTGTACTTCCTCAGACAGGTACTCTCTCAGATCCACATTTCTAGTGATGATGACAATAAAGCCACAAGATCAGACAAAGGCTATGGAGGTCAGGGAAACAGTCCTACATCAATGGACCACTGAGCTACTGAACCCTATTTTAGAAGCCCAGATCTAGGTAGGCCTGCAGAGCCTTAGAAGCCCAGGCTGGTGGAAATTCACATCATTTACCACAAGCATGAGACAAACTAGAAAGACTGGCTCTACGGGGAAAGCACACTAAAAAAGGAGGTCTGGCCATCAAAGATGTGGGGCCTCACATCATTCAGATTAGAACTGGAATGAGGGCTTCTGCCGCTTCAGAGATACACGGGAATCTGAACAGGTTACAAAGCCTAAGGTCTTTGAGGATATGAAAAGAGTGTCACCATCTCCTCTGAGATGGTGAGGATTAAGGAAGACATGACTAACATGCTGCCCTCTCTCGGAATACCAAAGCCGCAGTGTTCATTCGATGCTGGGTCCCTAATCTCTGGCTATGGAAGGTCTGACCGCATGATTCTGTGAGTTGCCACTGTATACAATCATTTTCACAATTTCAACATGGCAAAATGGGCAAACGAGTAGCTTCAGCACGGAAGGGGAATTTACTCAAGGTAAGGTAGAAAAGCAGCTAGAACCAGGCCCTGGAGAAGCAGCAAGATCCAAGGGACTTGCATGACCTCTTTTCTGACACTGATTTTGTTTTTCTCCCTCTTTCGGCAGCTCCACTTTCTCTTCTTTAGGTGACCCACCCTGGCTACTCCATAGCTTCCCAATTTTTCAGTTCTGGTTGCCAAAAGAAACTACTGACTACGTTCCTGCAACTGGGACTGCAAAATATCTATTTTATTTTGAATACCTTAACATTCCCTTTCAAATACAGAGAAGCACTCTTGAATCTGGAATAAATCTCCTTTCATGTTTTATGTGTTGGATTCTAACCATCAGTTGAAGCATAAATGTATATACCAGTTACTGCAAAACCAAGTGCTATAGTAAATGTCAACTATGAAAATGGGACAAAGACAATTGTGATGAAATTTCCTATAGTTAAAACTATACAACAGAAAGCGTGACCATGAACATGCATTAGAGTGTATTATATTTCTAATCTCTCTAGAACTGACATGCCGTCTCATGTACTACCACTCAAGACATAAACTCCAATAATGTCATCCATGAAGGATTCACAGGAAATGCTAACAGCAGTCACGGCCATGGTCACTTCCAGATGGATATCTCCCTCTGAATTATAGACTGTGAATACACTACCTGTCCAAAAATAAAAAAACTCTTCTATGTAAACTATGTAATAATAAATGAACATGTAACTTTGTTCTAATTACATCAGGGAGATTTCCACGTGTTAGTGAAAGCTATTTATTTCTGCAGACTAAAAGAGTACCATATAGACTGCAAAGCAACATTTATTGTTAAAGATAATCTGGATAGGAGTTGAAGGAAATCCAAGTGAGTTCCAGAGAGCCAGAAGGCCTGCTGGATGCCAAGAGTGATCTGCTCCAGCTGCCTCTCCTCTGCTTTAATAACACCTGTCCAGACTTTTTATCCGAACCTGTCCTAGAGAATCTTCAGGAGTATTAATACTCATGTTTTCATATCTAAACCAAAACCGTTTAGTGATAAAAGGGAATGAATACATGTTAAAATCATTTTGTTTTAGAAAACAGCCAAAGGCTCCCACTACACTCTTCTTCCAATCAGAACAGTCCAATTCAGAGAACACCTAACTAGCTGGAAGTACAGCTCTAATCCTGTGCTCCAGAAACCCTACCCCCAGATGAGCAAAGGGCACCTAATCACCACAAATATGATCAGTCTCTAGTAAAAAGATGTATTATGAATAAAACACAGAAGAAAAATTAGGTAGGAAAAGGTTCCTCTTTGAAAATCGGAGACTTCAGGGTGCCTGGGTGGCTCAGTCGGTTGAGCATCTGACTCTTGGTTTTGGCTCAAGTCATGATCTCATGGGTCATGAGATGGAGCCCCGCATCAGGCTCCATGCTCAGCGTGGAGTCTGCTTGGGATTCTTTCCCTCTTCATCTCCCTCCCCCTCTGTCCCTCCCTCCGCTCACACGTGTGCTTGCTCAATCACTCTTTATTTCTCGCCTATATACTCTCTCCCTAAAATAAATAAATCTTAAAAAAAAAAAAAAGAGTGGAGACTTTAGCTAATCTAGAACCATATTACTCCAAAAGTAATTATAGTGTACAAAGCATTTAAAATGCAGGTTTCCGGAATTAGCCTGTAAAAGGATGACTAGCTAAGAATTTATCTTTTTCTCAACTTCTCCCAAGTCGCTTTCCAAAGAACAAACTAATGAAGTCAGTTACCAAAACCTAAATGCAACAAGTAGCCAAATAAACATACTCCAGGTGCAACATAAAAGAAACCAACGGAGAGGGCGCCTGGGTGGCTCAGTTGGTTGCGCGACTGCCTTCGGCTCAGGTCACGATCCTGGACTTCCAGGATCGAGTCCCGCATCGGGCTCCCAGCTCCTTGGGGAGTCTGTTTCTCACTCTGACCTTCTCCTCTCTCATGCTCTCTCTCACTCATTCTCTCTCAAGTAAATAAATAAAATCTTAAAAAAAAAAAAAAAAAGAAACCAACGAGAGAGGCCATTTCTGTGGTGACTGAGCAGGAACTATCATCGATGCATAGTCCTCCTTCCTCCGGAACTGCCCTCCAGTCAAGAGCACTCCCTCCTCCCAGGAACACACTGGTGACTGTGGCAATTCACAAGAGTCCAGTTCTGAAAGAGAACCCCACTACATGGACTTCCAAAGAAAGGTTCTCTGTGGTCTCACTCAAGGTAGCACAGAGCTGGCTTTCATGTCCTCTAATTTCACTCTGTTCCACAGACAAGATACTAGTGAAGAACAGGAAGGAAAGTGTGGGATAATCAAGTAAGAGATTCTCCTGTAATGCTAACTACAAAAGTGTCCTCTCCTCATCCTCTCAACTGTTCTCAGATTCCTGGTGATCATAGAAACAGGAAAAATAAAATGTTAATCTTGGAAGGACCCCGAGGGTTCACTAGTCCAAGCCTCTCATTTTATCCATGTCAGAATAACTCCAGAAGATATGCAACAACCTGCCCAAAGTCACACAGCTAGAATAGCACAGCACTCGGGCTTCTTTACTTTCAGATACTACCCTCTTAAACACTACCCAGAATTAAGAACTGGAACCATTCAAAGGAGAAAACTGGTAGTGCTGGTGTGGTTTGGTCAACTGAGAAATGGAGAGGGATGGAGAGAGAGGGGAAGGAAGGGATGAGCATTTACACATTACAGCTCCCAAACTACTCTGTGAGGGTTTGGGGGAAAAAAACACCAAAAAACAAAAAATCTTACTGAGCTAAACATCAAGTTAATCCCATCATAGATCCACCCAAATCCTTCTCGACAAGAAGCTGCCTTGGGGCTCCACTCTCACCTAAACGCCAGCAAAGAGACCATCACTCCTCCTGCCAGTCCTACCATCAGGTTTCTCCATGTTCTCAGAGACATCTTCTTCAGAGCATGAAAAACCATGTCTCCTAAGAACTGAAAACCAACTGTCTACCCCCCAAAACAGAAGCTGAGTTAGAAAGAAGTAAAATGAAAGCATCTGGTACAACTCCTCCAAATTTACATTAAAATACTCACAGAAGTTCATAAAAAGGCAACTACATGATAAAAAGTAAGGCCATATATCAAAATTTATCTTTCTCACCAACAGGCAAGACAAAGATGGCAAAACAAATGTGGAACCTCCCCATTGTCTGTGCCTAACTACAGATGCAAAGACCGGCAAACAGACGAAAAGACCCTAACTGCTCGGGATCACCTTTGAAGCCAGGCAGAATTCTACCTGTCCTGCCCTACTTCCATCAACTGTTTTTCCTACAGTGAAAGACTACACTGCCCAGCAAGCAACAGGAGAGAAGGTAAAAGGACTGCCTCGAGGTAAACATCTAACTTTGAAGTCCCTGAAATATTTGTATCCTTCCAATAACCCTTAACTTACATAGTATAGGTAGGCTCCGTTCCCAGCAACCTCTAAGACAGTTCCAAATGATTAACAATACAAAAATATGAAAAGAGATTCAGGCTCACTCCCCCTAAGAGAAATGAAGCAGGTTAATACTCACGTAATGGGGAAGTTGACAATAGTTGGATTCTTCTCCACAAAGAAATTGTTTTTAGTGAATCTCTTAATACAAAAGATGAGATATGGAGGCAACTTGGTAAGCTGAAAGCGTTTTAGAAAGTTCTCCTTGTAGGTCTTATATTCCTAGACAAAGTGAGAAGGAAATCATCAAATTAGTGCTGGAGTACTGAGGTAGGGGCGTGAGTTTTGTTTTGGTTGGATTTTTAAATATAATTCTGCCTTGCACTTAAGAATTCAGAAGATGGGGTGCCTGGGTGGCTCAGATGGTTAAGCGTCTGCCTTCAGCTTGGGTCATGGTCCCGGGGTCCCGTGACTGATCCCCTCTCGGGCTTCCAGCTCAGCAGGGAGTCTGCTTCCCCCTCTGCCATTCCCTGCTGCTCCTGTACTCTCTCTTGCTCTCACTCTCCCTCTCTCAAATAAATAAATAATCTTAAAAAAAAAAAAAAAAAGAATTCAGAAGACACCTGATCCCAGAAGCCATGTGAAGGCTTAGGGACAGCCATTAACACTGCCTAAAAGACAACCTGCAGGCCGTGTTTATGCCAGCACATGAGCACACTGCTGAACTCCACCTACAGCAATGTGGGTATCTGTTTCTACAGGGAAAACAAAAATGTCAGATGAGAGAGGTTTGTTAAAAACTGCAGAATTAAAACCACGAAAGTCTTGGGGTGCCCGGGTGGCCCAGTTGGCTAAGTGTCTGCCTTCAGCTCAGGTCATGCTCCCCAACAATGGGCTCCCTGCTCTGTGTGGACTCTGCTTCTCCCTCCCACTCTGTCCCTTCCCCAACGCATGCTCTCTGTCACTCTCTCTCTCAAATATATAAAGAAAATCTTTTCAAAAAATTAAAATAAAATAAAATAAAACCACAAAAGTCTCACTGAATTCAAAATAGGGAAGACCCTCCTGACCACGAGAGGTACACACCCACAGAACAAGTAATTCTTTTTTTTTTTTTTTAAGATTTTATTTATTTATTTGACAGACAGAGATCACAAGTAGGCAGAGAGAGGGGGAAGCAGGCTCTCTGCTGAGCAGAGAGCCCGATGAGGGACTCGATCCCAGGACCCTGAGACCATGACCTGAGCTGGAAGCAGAGGCTTAACCCACTGAACCACCTAGGCGCCCCAGAATGAGTACTTCTGAAGCAGTGAGGGACCCTGCACTACTGAGGGTACCCTAGCAGATGTAAGAGATAAAACTACAGAAGTCTTAGAAGAAAACATAAGGGTAAATTTTCATGATCTGGGATTTGACAACGGATTCTTACATAGGAAAACAAAAGCACACGCTTCAAAAGAACACCTAGACAGTAATTCACCAAACTTAAAACTTCTGTGCTTCAAACAACACCATCGAGAGAGTGAAGACGCAGTCTACAGAAGAGGAGAAATTGTTTGCAAAATCAGACATCTGATAAAGGACTGGAATCTAGATTATATAAAGCACTCCTACAACTCAATAATAAAAAGATAACCCAGTTAAAATATATCCAAAGGACCTGAACAGTTCTCCAAAGGTCCAACAAGCACATGAAAAGATATTTAACAGCATTAGTCACCCGGGAAATACAGCTCAAAACCACACTACGCTACTACGGCACACGGATTAGGGTGCCTCTTACCCAGAACACCAACAGTACTGAGTGTCGGTGAAGACGCAGACAAAGTGGAACATGCATACGCTGCTGACAGGGACACAACACGGGGTACAGCCGCCTCGGAAAACAGCCCGGCAGCTCCTCACTTGGCTAAACAGAAGAGTGACCACAGCCCAGCAATTCTGATTCGTAATTACCACCCAAGAGAAATGAAAACACGTTCACAGAACAGCCTGTAGACTACTATCTATGGCAGCATGATTCACAGTAGCCAAAAGGCAGCAACAATCCCAAATGTCCATCAACTGACGACTGGATAAACTAAATATGGTGTGATCACACAATGGGGTATTATTCGGCCACAAAAAGAAATGAAGGAGCGACACATGCTACAACATGGATGAACGCTGGAAACATTACACTAAGTGAAAGAAGCAAATCACAGAAGACCATGCATTACAAGCTTCCACTTAGATGAAACGTCCAAAATGGGCAAATCCTGAAAGACAGAAAGTAGATTAAAAGCTGCCTACAGCTGGGGGAGATGGGGCTGAGAAGGTAACCAAAGGGTGATGAAAACACGAATGATGAAAGTGTTCTAAAACTGACTCTGTGGACAGAATAAAAATCATCCAGTTATAAACTTTAAATGGGCTCACTGTATGGTATGTGAGTTTTATCACAATAAAGTGGTTATTATCTTTTTTTAAATCAAGTTCCCCTGTCACATGATGAGAAACCTAAGAACACTGCAGAAATTAGCTTTCCATCTCTACTGCACACATCATAGGCACACCTTTCTGGTAAATTTTTGATCATCTATAGGTATAAGCACTACTGGAAAAAGTATCTTTTTGTTGGCTCAAGTAACTTCCATGCGGCTGAAATAACATACTGTACTGAAAGCAAAAAAAAATTTCCTTAAGGTGTTAATTTTTTTTTTAATTTATTCATTTGAGAGAGAGCATAAAAGAGTGAGCAAGAGCATGAGCGGGGCGGTGGGTGTCAGAGAGAAAAGCGGACTCCGCACTGAGCAGGGAGCCCAACTCAGGGCTCAATCCCAAGACCCTGAGATCACGACCTGAGCGGAAAGCAGACACTTAACTGACTGAGCCACACAGACGCCCCTAATGGTTTTTAAGTAAGCTCTACACCAAACGTGGGGCTAACACTCACAACCCCGAGATCAAGAGTTGCATGTTCCCCTGACTGAACCAGCCAGGCATCCTCCCTCCACCTTGGCCTCCCCCCGAAAATGTTTTTAATCAGGCATACGTTAAGAAATTTCACTGCCTACATCTGAATCTGTAAACAAGGGGACACAAGAAGCGTTCATTTTAATCATCTCAGACTACGGAAGGATTTAACGAATAAATGATATCACAGCCTAACATACAAAGTTTCCTCAGAAGCTCCAGAAAACGTAGGGGAAGAATTTCACCATGGACAGCAGTACCACAATCAGACAGCAAGGAACAATATAACTACACATCACATTGTAACAGCACTGCTGATCAATTTCATTGGTTTTAAAGTTTTGCTTGCATAACTTAGAAATGTGTTATAATTTCATACTTGCTTAAAAGCTATAGGTATAATGAGCTTATACCAAAGTTTACATTTATACTAATTCAAGTATTATTATAGTAAAAACAAATGCAAATCAATAGTGATGACTCAAGGGAATCTTAATATTACTTAAGTTTGAACAAACAGAAATAAGAGGGACCAAGAATGGCACGACTGAAAAAGCCAGATGAAAAATCAGAGTTTAGATTCTCAGCTCTGTCACTTTAAACCATAAAATAAAGAAACTGAGATACACGAACCCTAAGGTCTCTCTTTCACCTCCCTAAAATGAAACAAGTCTAAATAGATTAGACATCTTAGGTATCACTGTTACCAATCTCTGTGCGTGTGTGTGCACACACACGTGTGTGTGAGTGCAAGAGAAAGAGAGACAGGCAGTTGCCACTGTCCATGGATATCCAGGGCTTGTGCATAATAAGCCTGCTTACAGTACCTGACAATGGACTTGTACATTGGATGGAAACAGTGATGGAGGTCAGGTGAGGCATATTTTAGAGTGTTGGAGTAGCTGCCTAGTTCACAATTCAGCCTTTTCAAGGAAAAGACCCTGTTCACTGGGTCCTTGAACAGAAAGGAAACCTGATTCAAGAGGGCCTTTCGACTCCCTCCAGGGAACCTAGAGCAGCGTGGCAGACGCTGGGCCTTGGAGATAAGGTAACAGCACTCTGTACAACAGATAATCAACAGGCTGACACTTCTGACAAGCCCCTCGCTCTCATTCTGTCCTTCCCAAGTCCTGCTCAGTTCAAGTCTCCCTAAGATCCTAAGGAGATGCCTACCAATAAAGTTTCTCTTTTAATGAGCTTTTCATTGGTATTTAGTATCTGAAAACAAAAGACTCTTAGCTAATGAAGAGAAAAGGCAGAAAGGGTTTGGAAGGAGACATTAAGTTTAAAAAAATCCTCCCAGTACAAAACCAAAAGGATTAAAATTTGTCTAGCATGAAGAAAGGAATTAAACCAAGAAACAGTTAATTCAGTAGATAAAAAGACACTTTTAACTTCATAAGAAGTAATATCACAGGGGCACCTGGGTGGTCAGTCAGTTAAGTGACCGGGTCTTGATTTTGGCTCAGGTCATGATCTCAGGGTCCTAGGATTGAGCCCTGCACTGCGTTCCATGCTCAGCGAGCAGTCTGCTTCTCCCTCTCCCGCTGCCACTCCCCCAACCTGCTCATGTTCTAATAAATAAATATAACGTTTAAAAAAAAAAAAAAGAGTCATGTACAGTTCTCAACAAGACTTACTGTCTCCAGGAACCACTGTTCCCTCTGCTCCTCCCCACCCCTCACCCAGCTTGCAGGCCCGCACATATCCGCGAGCGCGTGCGTGCTTTCTCTCAAATAAATAAGTCAATCTTAAAAAAGAAAAGTAATGTGACAGTAAGAATAAATGATTTCATTTTATTTATATTTTAGCTCTATTTTCTCCACTTTAATACTAACACTACATTTTTTTTAAAAGATTTTATTTATTTGACAGAGAGAGAGAGATCAAAAGTAGGCAGAAAGGCAAGCAGAGGGAAGGGTAAAGCAGGCTCCCTACTGAGCAGAGAGCCCAATGTGGGGCTCAATCCCAGGACCCTGAGATAATGGCTTGAGCTAAAGGCAGAGGCTTAACCCACTGAGCCACCCAAGCACCCCCTGACACTACATTTTTTAAAAGATGGGAGTTTTTCCCACTTTTCTGGGTTTCTACTGTCCTAAATACCCCCTCCTTTCTCCAACCTACCCAGAGGCAGGTGGTTTAAAGGAGCATAAGAGAAGTACAAGAGAGGGCATAGCAAATCAAGTTAAGAGTTGGGGTGACAAGCTAGAAGCAACAATAGAGTCTGGGAGGCTCACGACAGACAATATGCTTTATGGTAAATGCATTCCACACTTGTGATGACTTCAAAGTATTAAAAGAAACTGAGAAAGTCAAGAGAGAAAGCAGCATCAGCAGGGGAGCTGTGCAAATGGGCTACCTTCTCCGTGATGCCGTTGAACTTGGCCAGGATATTGAAAAGCGGCACCTGAGGGATGATGAGCTGCTCCTTCTCGTCCTTGTAGAGGGGAGCAGTAGGGAGATCCAGCGTCAGGTACATGAAGGTGGACTCCACCATTGTCTCCTGATACTCGTCATTATGCAGCAGCTGCTCTTTTTCTTCTGCTGGCTAGAGATTAGGCAGAGGAGAAAGGAGGGAAAGACTGTGAGCAGTACAGAGACCACCGCATGCACGCACGGAAAGAAACCATGTTTTTGTTATATTTACTTAATTTTGTTTTGAACTGAATGAAGAGGGGGCCCGAGAGACTGGGCATTTCATGGGCAGCAGCATCACCTGGTCAGGGTAATGCAAAAACTGATGGGCTTCCATCTTCAGAGAGATTTTATTTAAATACCAGACTATTTAAAACGTTTTCAGATGACCTAGAAAGCTCCCCTGAGCTTTCTGAAAAATCAGGCCAGCACCACCCAGTGGCCAGGCCCTCCCATAACTCCCACACTTCGCACACTGGCATGACAGGAGCCTAAGGAACTGTCCCTTGGCCAGTGCTTCACAGCACCTCATCCTGGGGCAGAGGCCTTGATAGATCTCTAAGCCTCTCTGTGTCCAAGAGTCGGGTTCGACCCACTCACCAGATCAGGATGAGGAAGCTTTTTAGTGAAGATCCTCATGGATCCCTGGAAAACATCAGTCACAATAGCTGTACAAACAGAGATCAAAATGTAAATTCTGTCAGGTTGGAAAAGTGTTTCCAAAATACAGTCCTAACTTCTAAATTTCTGAAATAAACCAGCATCTTCCAGCATAAGACCTAAAGGTCTCACTAAACACAGAAATACCTTTATAACATATATTGCCACAGTAGCTTCATTATTATTTGTGTAAATAATTATTTTATGTCTGTCTTCTCCATAAGATGCCCTTTGACCCTCCAGCACAGGGCCTGGCGTATAAAAGAAAAATTAAGTGTGCCTGAAATGAATGAATGATTTATAAAGCCTAGAGACTTATGAATCACAAAGAATTCACAAACAAGACAAGTCGAAAGAATTTCCCATAACCATATGCTGTGTGCAAAGGAAGAGAGAGTCCACCTTGCGCTAGACATGAAAAAAAAAAGCAGACTAAGGGACGGAGCCAAAGAGAACCAAAGGAAAGAGAGAAAGCACAACAGAGTTCTAGAATCCTGAGAGGACATGAGTTACAGAACTCAGAGGCTGTGCACAGGTTGAAGACATCTGGTGGAGGGCAGCACCAGCCCACAATTCCACAGGAGTAAACACCAACACCAGCAGAACGGAGAAAAAGGACAAGAAAAAAACTGCAGTCGGTCTCCAAAATCATTCATCTAGCTCGGCAGTCTCTAAGCTGAGAGTTTTTTCTGGCATTCGAGGAAACCAACTACTGATATGCAGACATGGATGTTAAGAGACACAGGACTTGAACCTGAGAACCTGTACGGACCCAGCCTCAATTCCCCAAGTACAGGCCCAGGGGAACAAACTAGCTTTCACTCTGCTCAACCAGTTAACTGAGAAGCCAGGCAAACACTCAGTGAGCTCCTGCACTACCAGGCCAGCAGCTGATAACATGCTACCCAGGCCCTCAGTGTGGAACTGGGTCAGAGTTTGCAGAGCACAATTCCATCCATTTCCATGTATTAAGCGTGTCACTGGATTAACCATATCCTAATTTTTTTAATGGGGAAAAAATCTATTCAGGAATAGAATTTAGTTCATGTGTACATAAACACTACCCTAACACACAAAAAAATCAACAGTTAAGGATGGGAAGTTGCAGAGTGCCTGTAAAAGGAAACAAACAAAAAAAGAGCTCTCTTTTATAAAAGAACATGACATACTTTTTTTTTTCTTCTTTGTGCCCCCCAGCGCAGAGTGTAGAGCATTCAGAAACCAGGACAGAAAGTCAACTCCATCCCCTGGAAAAGAAGGAAGCGTGGAGCATGTCAAAGCTGGAAATCAGTTTAACCCAAACCGTGTCCTGGCTGGCATGATGCCACACTCCTGGTTTTCCTCCTTCCTTTCAGGCCACACCATCTGGTCCCCCGGGCATCCTCCTCTATTTGGCCTTTAAATACTAGCACTCCTCATGGTCAAGCTCCTAGTCTTCCAATCTTTACTCTCTCCCTGGTCTCTCTGACCCAACCAGGACATTCGATTATCAGCTCCCTTCAAGCCTCTCACCATCCACCAAAAGCCAGTATTGAATGTCCTCTCTAAATCACTCCTCAGCTAGAATGTTTTCAAAACTTGAGTCTGATGTCACATCTTGGCTTAAAAGCCTTCACTGACTCCCCACCGCTGTCAGGATATAACCCAAGCTCCTTCTAGTGGCATAAACCCGATGATCCAGTCCCTCCCACCTCCGCCCTCACACTGTCCCCTGGACTCCAAGCGCCTGGCTACTGGCAGTCTTCCATCTGTCCCAGGGACGTCCGCGCTGCTGGCAGTATCCTCTCTACCTGGAGTGCCCAGCCCCAACCAATCTCCACGGTGCCTGAAACTCAGCTAGCTCTTCCTCTGCCCTGACCCCAGCTGACCACCGGTGTGCTCAGAGGGGGCTCCTTGTTCCATGCTCCCTCCCAGAGCATACTTCACTTCCTCTACCATAGCACTCACACCCTGCAGTCGCCTCTTTACACAATGATCTTCCCCACTAGAATGGGAGCTCCTGGAAGAAAACAACTGTGCTGCTTATCCCCGTAGCTCTAAAACCTACTAGAGCAGCAGGAAGCCGTGGTGATTACACGGACAGGAGGCAAGAGGACGCTGCCTGAGATCCAGGTGCTAAGAGCTCCAGGGTGTCCACTCTACTCACATGGCAGTAACTAGTGAGTGGGACTTAGAGGGATGAAAAGAGTCAGAATAAGTCATCAGAATATCTGGTCTGCAACATGACAACATGAGAAGCAAAGGTGACAAGCCGTTCAGGATTAGTGCCTTTCCCAGCCTCCTAGTTTTCTCTGGAACCATATGGTTTAGTTTACCAAATAAGACAGCCTTTCTATCCAGCTGAGGTCTCAGAACTCTGAGCAGGGGAGGCTGATGAAAGAGGAGTGAGGAACTCAATCACACTATCAACTAAACACTCATCCAGTTAGTATAAGGTTCATTGCAAGCACAGTAAATTTGTTCATCAAACTAGTTTTGTTGCCCTACAATCAGGAAAGATGAATGGGGGCGCCTGGGTGGCTCAGTCATTAAATGTCTGCCTTTGGGTCAAGTCATGATCCCAGCTTACTGGGGCTGAGCCCCATATCGAGATCCCCACTCAGCAGGTTGTCTGCTTCTCCCTCTCCAGCTCCCCCGTGCTTGTTTTCCCTCTCTCACAATTGGTCATAAATAAATAAAAACTTAAAAAAAAAAGAAAGAAAGAAAGAAAGAAAGAGAGAAAGAAAAGATAAATGAATGATTCCGTACCCTGCTTGGTGATCTGGAAGGTCTTCTTGCTGCAAAGGACAACAGCCTGCAGCATCTCATGGGGAGAGACATGTGCCTTGAAATTTCGAGGGTTCCAGAGCTTTCTCATCAGTTCTCCAAAACGCTGGACCAACAGGAACATGATATCCCCCGGAGGACGCTTTATGTTCTTATAATTGTCTTCTTCCAGGAAGTAGTTCCGGAGAGGAGGAACATTAGACAAAGCCTGGAAGTCAAACACTCCAATTAATCCAGAGCCCCTGGACCTAACCCTGGAGACAAGCTCTTCAGCTAGAACTGGGCCTGTAATGGCCTTCAGGAGACAGAAGGAAATGCTCAGGATTAAAGTTCATGTTATAGAAACATCCTCTGTACTAAGTTTCACATAAAGTCCAGTTCTGCAGACACTGTACTGATGTAGACATGACGAACTTTTGTTTTAAGTTTTTTTTTTCTTAATCTGACCTTTTATTTTCTAAGATTCTATTTTTTATTTGTCAGAAAGGTGGGGGAGCACACAAGCAGCAGGAGTGGCAGGCAGAGAAGCAGACTCCCCAGTGAGCAAGGAGCCTGGTGCAGGACTTGATCCCAGAACCCTGGGATCATGACCTGAGCCAAAGGCAGACACTCAACTGACTGAGACACCCATAAATCTCAAGATTTTACTTTTTTTTAAGCAATCTCAACCCCCAACATGGAGCTCAAACTCACAATCCCAAGATCCAGGATCAACATGCTCCACCAACTAAGCCAGCCAGGTGCCCCAAGGAAATTAAAAAAAAAAAAAAAAAAGTATTCAAGTCCCTATCCACTGATCAACTTTTTTTTTTTTTTTAGATTTTAATTCCCAGACTCTTAATTGACTGAGCCACCCAGGTGCCCACACTGACCAACTTTTTAAAAATAATATCTTTTATTTATTCTAATTAGGCCTGCAACTATGTGTAAAATCATCTTAAAATTTGGTGTTTTCCCCAAATGTGGTATTTACTGAGAGAATGGTAATAAATACAAACAAAATGAAAGAAAAATGAATTATACATATAAATGACACAAAATGAGTACATATTTTAAAATGATTAATTCTATTAGGATTGAAGGGTGCTTGGGTGGTTCAGTCAGTTAAGCATCTGCCTTCAGCTCAGGTCATGATCCCTGGGTCCTGGTATCGAGCCCCACATTGGGCTCCCTGCTCAGTGGGGAGCCAGCTTCTCCCTCTCCCTCTACTCCTCTCCCTGGCTAGATGCTTGCTCCATCTTGCTCTCTCTCTCAAATAAATAAATCTTGAAAAAAAATTCTGTTAGGGTTGAAGTGGTCAAAAGATTTAGGAAAACAAAAATACATTTTACCTCATTAAGCAAAAAGATAGTCTAGCCATGTCAGTTCAGGAAGAAATATGTGCTCATTAGTGTGAGCTACAAAACTGGCAGAAACTATTCTGACCACAGAACAGACTCTAAATAAATGCAGTTTCCCCGAAGGCCCCTCCTGATGGGTTTGTGAATCCTTACCAACACTGTGCTTACCAGAAGCACCACTTTCTCTGGTGAGGTAATCCACTTAGAAAAGAGGAGTGAAGTTTCTGCTAAACACAATAAACCCAAGCATCTTCAAGGAAGACAACTCAGGACACAGGGACCACCATAACAACAGACATGCAGGGAAAGCCCCTACAAGTTTAGCTCAGCTAAACAAATAAGGACATCATGCTTAGAGAATAATTTTTTAAAAAATGAGTTACTGGGGCACCTGGGTGGCTCAGTCGTTAAGTGTCTGCCTTCGGCTCATGTCATGATCCTAGGGTGCTGGGATCGAGCCCCACATCAGGCTCCTTGCTCAGCAGGAAGCCTGCTTCCTCCTCTCCCACTCCCCCTGCTGTGTTCCCTCTCTCGATATGTCTCTGCCAAATAAATAAATAAAATCTTTAAAAAAAAAAAAGAGTTACTATCTAAAGGAAAGGAGTATGGATGAAGTTCTTCTTGGTTCTCAGTCATCCAAGCTGTGGAAGGCAGCTGCTCTCAGGCTTCCGGAACAATACAAAAAGTATCAGAGAGAAATTAGTCAGCCTCCAGATGGAGTACTTCATCCATTCAATCCCATTCTAGCGGCAATAATATCACAGAGGGTTTATTCATCTACTTATTTTAAAAATAAAAACTTCTTATGGGAACTAACTAGAAGAAAATATTTGCAACATATACGAAGAGAAGACTAGTGTATCTCTTAGAGCTCAGTGAAATAAAGCACCAATAGAAAAATGAGCACATACAGCCCAACACTGCATGAAAAAAATCTAAATAATCAACTTTAGAAGTGAATTTTTTTTTTTTTTAAAGATTTTATTTATTTGTTTGACAGACAGAGATCACCAGTAGGCAGAGAGGCAGGCAGAGAGAGAGGGAGAAGCAGGCTCCCTGCTGAGCAGAGAGCCCGACGTGGGGCTCGATCCCAGGACCCTGAGATCATGACCTGAGCCGAAGGCAGAGGCTTTAACCCACTGAGCCACCCAGGCGCCCCTAGAAGTGAATTTAAAAAGGTACATTAAACATATCAAAATGGGAAAAATAATAGTGTAACAGTGACGGTGCAAAGTGAAGAACCCTCTTTTGTTTTGTTGATGGATTTGTGAGTTGCTACACTCTACAGCCTAGAGTCTAGGGCCTAGATACATTAATATAAGAGGTAATGATTAAACTGTAATTCATCCACAGAATGGATTAACATGTAATCATTAAAGATGCTGCACAAGAACAGGTACAGGCCTATTTCAGAGGTATTATGGGTTCAGATTCAAACCACCACAATAAAGCTAATGCAGCAAAAAAGAGAGTCAAATGAATTTTTTGGGTTTCCCAATGCATTCATAAAGGTTATGCTTACACTATACTGCAGTCTACTAAGTATGCAATAGCTTATGTCTAAAAAAAAACAATGTACAGACCTTAATTTAAAAAATACTTGGGCGCCTGGGTGGCTCAGTGGGTTGAGCCGCTGCCTTCAGCTCAGGTCATGGTCTCAGGGTCCTGGGATCGAGTCCCATATGGGGCTCTCTGCTCAGCGGGGAGCCTGCTTCCCTCCCTCTCTCTGCCTGCCTCTCTGCCTACCTGTGATCTCTCTCTGTCGGATAAATAAATAAAATCTTTAAAAAAAATTTTAAAATACTTTATTGCTAAAAAATGCTAACCATCATCTGAGCTATCAATGAGACTATCTTTTTGCTGGTGGGGGATCTTGCCTCCATGCTGATGGTTACTGACAGATCCGCTGTTGAAGGTTGCAGTGCCTATGGGAGCTTATTAAAATAAGACAACAATGAAGTTTGCTGTATCAATTGATTCTTCCTTTTATGAACAATTTCTCTGTGGCATGTGATGCTGTTTGACAGCATTTTACCCACAGCACTACTTTCAAAACTGGAGTCAACCCTCTACAACCTTGCTAATTCTTCATCAACTAAGTTTATATACCAAATCCTTTGTTGTCATTTCTACGGTCCTTACAGTATCTTTTTTTTTTTTTTAAGATTTTATTTATTTGACAGAGAGAACGAGCACAAGCAGGGAGAGTGGCAGGCAGAGGGAGAGAGAGAAGCAGGCTCCCCGCCAGGCAAGGAGCCGATGTAGGGCACCATCCCAGGACCCCGGCATCATGCCTGAGCCAAGGGCAGATGCTTAACCAACTGAGCCAATCAGGTGCCCCGGATCCTCACAGCATCTTCACCCTCCCATCTCAAGAAACCACTTTCTTGGCTTATTCGTAAGAAGCAACTCCTCATTCACTAACGTTTTAGGAGATTGAAGCTATTCAAATATAATAATAAATTGGGAGAATTATCAAAATGTGACAACCATGAAGTGATCGGAAATTGGTGCTGAAGGACTTCTTCAACACAGGGTTGCCACAAACCTTCAATCTGTAAAAAGCGCAGTATCTGGGAGGTACAATAAAGTAGAGCACAATAAAATGAAGTATGCCTATATTGATTTCATAATATACCTTTTTTTGGTAAGATTTTATTTATTTTAGAGGGAGAAAGAGCATGAAGAGAGCATGTGAGTGGGGCAGGGGGCAGGGGGGCAGAGGGAGAGAGAAAATCCCAAGCAGACTCCACACTGAGCAGCCAGCCTGAGGCGGGGCTCAATCTCACAACCTTAAGATCATGACCTGATCCAAAATCGAGACTTGGACGCTCAACCAACCAAGCTGAGCCATCCAGGCGCCCCTTTCATAATATGCTTTAAAGCCAGCCCAGGACAGAGGACTAGAGAAAGGAGAGAATGAAGCCTTCTCTTTATACTTTCTCTATCTCCCAACCACTCTATAAGTGTTTATGTTTATAAATCTTTTTAATTTTGGGATGCCTGGGTGGCTCAGTCGGTTAAGCTGCTGCCTTCGGCTCAGGTCATGATCCCAGGGTCCTGGGATGGAGTCCTGCATAAGGCTCCCTGCCAAGCAGGGAGCCTGCTTCTCTCTCCGCCTCTGCCTGCTTGTGTGCACTCTCTCTCTCTCTCTCTCTCTCTCTGACAAATAAATAAATAAATAATCTTTAATTTTGGGGGGGCAGTAAAGCAAGATTATTAATTTTCTTAATTGTGTCACATCTTCTACTTTTTCTACAATGTGTATGTATTACTAATATTTAAAAAAAAAACTTAATCGCAAATAGGACAAATCTGCCTTTCTGCATTCCCCACTTTAGGGCTTACACACAAGAGCAGGATCAAGACATGAGAAAACCAGCACAAAGAACATCCGCACTATTAAAAAAAAAAAAAAAAAAAAAGGAGACCCCTGGGTGGCTCAGCTGGTTAAGCAACTACTTTCAGCTCAGGTCATGATCCTGGGGTCCTGGGATTGAGCCCCACATTGGGCTCCTTGCTCAGCAGGGAGCCTGCTTCTCCCTTACCCTCTCCCTGCTACTCCGCCTGCTTGTGCATGCACACTCTCTGTCAAGTAAATAAATAAATAAATAAACATCATCTCACACATGTGTTTCTTATTTGGTACTACCAGGCCACACACACATTCTATCCTTCATTCCCTAAAAACTCCAGAGGCCATGAGCCCGGAGGCTAGGAAAGGCCTCACTATTTGGCAGCAGTCCTTGAGCAGATACAGGAGTGTCATCTGGTGAAGAGTCAAGTACAAAGGTGCCTGAGTGGCTGAGTTGGTTAAGCAGCTGCCTTCAGCTCAGCTCAGGATCTCAGGGCCCTGGAATCGAGCCCCATGTCAGGGAGTCTGTCCCTGCTCAGCGGGAGCCCCATGTCGGGGAGTCTGTCCCTGCTCAGCAGGGAGTCTGCTTTTCCCTCTCCCTCTGCCCCACTAAATAAATCCCCTCTAATAAATAAAACCTTTAAAAAAAAAAAAGTCAAATACAGTTCTCAGCAAGACTTGGTGTTTCCAAGAACCACTGACTATACCAGAAGGGAGTTATTTCTTAGCTCACCTTCATAGTGTTCCCAAATTACCTCCTTCCCTGCTGTTTCCATCCTGATCCTACCTGAAGGACGGCATTGGCATAGTCATTGGCCTTTATGTTATTCAGGCCCACGATGCCTGGCAGGTAAGTGGTACCATCATACGCCCGGGACAACTTGGCTTGCTTGTCCAAGTTTGCAATCTGCTGCTTTGTGAAAGTGGGTTTCAACACATACTGTAAAACAAAAGAAAATTCCAAATTGTTGTAGGTCTGTCTACAGAGTTCACAAGATATATCTGAAATAGCAATTTCTGCCAAAAACAAAAAACACTTCGCTCATGAACGTCTCACCACACACCTAAAGGGCTCCCAACAATAGGTATAAAGGCTGAGGTAACAAATAGGCCCAGTCCACGTTACCAATCCAGAAGAGGATCTCTGTGTTTAACCCAAAATCACTGAATCCCAGGTCTTTCCTCAGACCTTAGGTCTGGCCAACTCCTTGATAAAGGACTGTCAGAAACTGGAAGACACTCAAGTCTCTGCAGGCAGCAGGAGTCTGAGTCTCAGGTGGGACCTCACACAGAGCCAGCACGGACCCAGCACGGGCGCAGGAACATCTCCCCGGCTCTGCAAACCTGAGATCTCAGAAACTCCCTGTGGCTGGAGAGGCAGGAACAGAATTTTCCCCGGTCCTAGAGCTGCAAGGGTCATCACATAAAGGGTTGAACAGAGGTCTCTAACAACTCACTTTGAAACCCTGCATTTACTTCAGTTTCTCTCTCTCTGAATACTATAACTACTTTAACCTCAACTATCCATAGGTCTATAAAACTTAAAAAAGCAACATAAATGTTTCAAACACTTGGAACACCAAATTTTCCTTAAGAACAAACAGAGCATTCAGCATGAATGTATAAACACTTGCTAAAAAGGAAAATAATAATCAACAGTTCCAACATTAATGAAACCCAAGACTTTTCATGCTCTCCATCGAAGTACCATGACTCTGGGCACAGATCATACACCAGAAAACGCAGCTGGGATGCACAGGCCACTCTGGCCACATCACAGCAAAAGCAGCCAAGAGCTAGTATGCAGCCTGGCATCCATTGTCCTACACCAGGCCCAATTCATATCCTTACTCTAGAGTGTGCAAGGGAATATATTTCACAAAAATGCTTTCACCCCTATTTCTTTAGTCCTAACTCTCTGCAGAAATAGCAGCTAGGCTGCAGACCACAGACCACAATTACGAATCCTGACCTTCTTACTCACGTCTCCCTGGTTCCTCCCACAGGAGAAACAGCCTCTCCACCTAAAGGACTGAAATTCTTCCCTAACCTCATGTGAAGCAGGTGCCCAGGAGACCCAGGATGGCTCCCAAGAGAACTAGTTCCAAACCAGCCCTCCTGGACACATACTGTGATATCCTCCAGCGAGGAATCGATGATCTCGTAGTTGTCTGGAAGGCAGTAGAACTTGAGGGTGTGGAGGTTGAGGAAGACATGGTGGCTAAACTGGACGCTATGAATGTAGGCATGAGACTTCAAACCCCGGCCTATAGGGAAGGATGAAAGGCTGTAAGAGTAGATGCCAGAGAGGCACAAATCAGATTTGATTTTCCTGTCAAAATTTTGTACTGGGACATGTCAATACCAGCAAAAACAAAGTGCTGTGCCATCTGTGCAATGAGTCTCTTAAAAATAAGCAAGGAAGAATAGCACATTAGTACTTTATTCCCTGGATGGCATAGAACATTGGTTACGAAAAAAATCTCATACACGTAAATATGAAATGTGTGTGGCTGTGTATGAGTTAGTTCCACGTTATCTAAAATTATCTATGCACACACCATGTATAACACATGCACACACATACACAGATATGCACACATACACATATGAATATCTTATGACAGTCCACCACCAATCAGTCCTGAATTTCCAAACACCCACATTCAAGACAATCCTGCACCTACACACCTTTGTTCACATTGCCACTCCTTTCTAGAATCTCTCTCCGTTAACTTGTTCAAACCCTCTATGTCCTGCCAGTTCAAGTCCCACCTGACCTCCTCTGTGAATGGAACGCAAACATTCCAGCTAACATTGATCTTCGCATATTTCAATTCCCATAGTCCTTATCCATACTCAGTGCCACATAATCCAGCAGTAATCCCTATAATCTTCTAGAGTCTGCTATTTTATGTGTTAACCTTGACTATGAGCTCTTTATAAGTGCAATGAATATAGTTTACATTTCTTTTCAATCCTCCAGTACACTGTGTACACAGCATTTGCTTGGTCTGAATGAATTAATAAATTTCCAGAGAACAAAATGAAAAAGCCCTCAGAGCAAAAGGATTTTCAAAAAAAAGACATGAGGGACGCCTGGGTGGCTCCATCGTTAAGTGTCTGCCTTCGGCTCAGGTCATGATCCCAAGGTCCTGGGATCAAACCCTGCATCAGGCTCCTTGCTTGGTGGGAAGCCTGCTTCTCTCTCTCCCACCTCCCCTGCTTGTGTTCCCTCTCTTGCTGTCTCTCTTTGTGTCAAAAAATAAATAAAGTCTTTAAAAAAAAAAAAAAAAAGACACGAGTACAGAAAACATCAGAGATTCAAAAACCCACAGACTTTGAGGTCTCCTACATAGCCTCAACTAATTCTTTCTCCCTTTCATATGCATATAGGCTCTAACCAGAGAATCTCCTATTGATTTCTTAAGAGTACCCCAATTTCCTGGGAACAGAGAGAGGGATTCTCAGATGTGACTCCTGACAGCAGCTTACTTTCTTTCTTTCTTTTTTTTTTTTTTTTAATTTTACTTAATTATTTGACAGGCAGAGATCACAAGAAGGCAGAGAGGCAGGGAGAGAGAGGAAGGGAAGCAGGCTCCCCACCGAGCAGAGAGCCCAATGCGGGCTCGAACCCAGGACCCTGGGACCATGACCCGAGCCGAAGGCAGAGGCTTTAACCCACTGAGCCACCCAGGCGCCCCAGCAGCTTACTTTCTTTAAAAGAGGGAAAAAAAAAAGAAAAAAAAAACACAAAAAAACCTTCTGGAGCAGACCTGTAGCTGGCACTGAAACTTAGTAAGTTTATAATACACAACCTTTACTTACCCTGAAAGTATTTGCCACACACAAGACAGGCATATGCATTGATATGTGAGAGGGAGATGGAACACAGTTTCTCAAAGTCAAAGTCCAGCACACTCCTAAAAGAACCAAACAAGAGAAAAAACAATTAATAGGGAGAGATGCCTAGGAAAGCACCCAAGTGAAGCAGCACTGGCTCCACATCCCACAACGTCACATAGCATCCTTCAGAGATAGTTCAACGACCATACATATATAAACTGTGGGGGACATTAACTATTCCTCCCCTAGACATTTAATATAACACCCCTACCCACCAAGCCCTAAAGCAGTGTCAAGGTATCTCTACCAGACACACAATGCGATGTCCCTCTCTTTTTAAAATTTACAACCAAGAGAAAACCTTCCATTGCAGTTGCTTTCTCTGGAGGAAAAGCTAAAAGCAGGACTAACGTAACAGGACCCAAATGGCATCCCAGATTAAAAGACTGGGGACGAGGGCACCTGGTTGGCTCAGTCAGTTAAGTGTCCAACTCTTGATTTTAGCTCAGGTCATGATCTCAGGGTTCTGAGATCTAACCCCATGTCAGGCTCTGTGCTGGGCGTGGAATCTGCTCAAGACTTTCCCCCTCTCTAGGAAAAACAAGACAGGTAATGGAAGGAAATCAAAAGAGTGAACAAACCCTTTTATAAGAGAAAAATCTATTTTTGTCCATAAAAATAAATGGAAAGTCTGAATATTAGGAAAATACCTACAAACAGATTACTTACTCACTGCAAAGTAATGTTATTTGAGTAGCGGGCAGGTTATGGGACAAAAAAACTTTACTTCCACTGAATCCACAAGTGACAAAGAGATTTCTCCTCAAATATTAACTATAATTAATTGGTAATGGTCCCGATAAAGATGCAATGTCCATTAAAGGACACAATAGCTACCAGTAGATACTGACATTTAAATTTAAAATAATTAAAATCTGGAACTGGGTTCCTCAAGCCATGTTTCAAGTCCTCTCTAGCCATAAATGGCTTGAGCCTGTCACAATAGATAGCCTATATAAAGAGTAATTCCACTACTGAGAGAAGTTCTGTATCTAATCTATATATTGGACAGTACTATCTTAGAGCGTAAGTTGAAAAGCATCCAAAGATGCCAGCGGGGACCACGGAAAAGAAACAAGGATGATGTAGCTACTTCTGCTTTAGGACATATGTTTATCTGTTTCTCCTTTCTCTGTTGAATTCTGGCCACATAAAGTAGTGTCTAGCACATAATGAATACTCAAAAGATATTCAAATTTGCTACTGTCATTTAAGAACACCATGTACCCTGTTACACCATCAAGGAAATTCAAGATAAACTAAAAGCTCTTTATGCACATGCCCACCCTAAAAAAACCACGCCCTCTGACATTTTATATTAAAAAGCAAAGATTAATAAATATGGCAAGAAATACAATTTTCTTGCAGAAAGCTTTAAAATGGATAAAGTTTGTGAATCTGTCAATGTACAGTTCAAAGAATTTTCTGCATAGATTCCATTGTTTTCTGCCCTCAGCATCCCTGTTCTACTAACCTGTTAATGGTATCCAGGTAGGGGCAATGGCGACTCCTCCGGTCCTCGGAATCCACACGGCCATTCTTTGCTGAAAGGAAAATCATCACAGGCTGTGAAAATGGGAAACGTACTCAGGGTCAACTACTAGTACAAACAAACAAATGAGAAAAGCCCAACAGGATGGGCCCCTCCAGAGGTGGCCAGAAATACACCAAACTGGGAGAACATATTTGAAACACATATAACTAACAAACGATTCATTTGCAGATTACATAAATCTGGTGAAGCGATAAGAAAAAGAAAATGAGGATTATAACCCTCATCAACATTCAATAAAATGCCAATTTCCTTGCACAACAATATACGACCTCACACTTACCACAGGAAAAAATAAAACCAGAAAATTCCAAGTGTTGACAAATACAGAGAGCAATGGAAATGCTCATGTACTGCTGGTGGGAGTGTAAACTGTTACAACCTTCTAGAAAATAGTACAGCAAGATCAAAGCTGAAAATATGCAGACCTCTGACCCAGCAATCTACTTATAAACCAGAGAGAAACTTCTGCACAGGTACACTGGGAGTGCTTTACTAGAGATATTTATAGCAGCAATATTTAAAAGGGCCAACATGGAAACAAACCAAATATCCACCACAAATAAATGGATAAACAACATTCAGGTATATCATCAATACAACACTACACAGCCATAAACATCTACTTGGATGAACCTCAAAAATACGGCTAGCAAAAAATAAAACAAAACCAAAACAAAACAAAACAAAAAAAAAACCAACAGACAAATCAGAAGGTTACATATAGTATGATTCCATTTATATCAAACACAAAGTAAAGCAGTACTACTTACAGATACATATATGAGGTAAAACTATAAACAAAAATAGACATGGTTAGAAAAAAAATTCAAAATAGTGAATTCTTAAGCAAGGAAGGAAAGTAGATACAACTGGGAAGGGGCTTATGGGAGCTTCTAAGGTACTGGTTATGTGCCACTTCTAATGCTGAATAGCATTAGGAGACAATCCTCCATGGGTGTCTCATGTTTCTGCCCATACATATTGTGACCAGAGGCACTGTCTGCCTCCAGACTACCTTGACAAGGGTATTTGTATAGTAAACGGCAATGGGGTTGTGTGTGGGGGGGGGGGGGGTGTGTCTCCCTACAGAGCAAAGGGGAGTCAAGTTCACAGACCACAAAAAAAATCCACATTCTGTAAGCCCAGAGTTCTCTCCTGGAAGGCCACCCACTGTGAGTATAAGTTCTCTTCAAACTGCACTGTGGAAAATGATGCTACAGGAACTTGTCCTGTCTTCATCAGCATCCAGAAAACTGGCAGGCTAACTAGGCAGCTTGCAAATAAAATCTTAAACCCTTAACAGTTCTTAACAAATGATGTATTTCCACTCTTCTTTAAACTATACTTGTGCATTATATTCAGTCCATCTTAGTTCCTGTGATCTATTTCATCATAAAAATAAAAGGGAAAAAACAAACAAAAGACAACCCAGAACAGCAAGTGGAATCCTAGTGTGTCTCAGAGGAAAAACCTCCTTATCACAATTACGCAAGATACCTAAGAAACAACTTCTCTTCCAAAGGGGAAATCTGAACCTGACAAGGTACTTAAGAAAAACAAAGAATACCCTGAAATTATCAATTATTCAAAGAATATTTATCAGACACTTTCTCTGACCAAAGTGCTATCCTGGACTGTAATACAAAAATATGTCAGAGGACCCTAAGCAAGAAAATTTAATATTAAAGTAAAATCATACACAGATAAACAGAGACACAAACAAAATTATAAAGCCTCAGAGAATTAGTACTGTCCTCACTACAATGCAGTCGAGTCTGGTCGCGGACACTAGAAGTGTGAATCCCCCAAACCCACGCCCACCTCCACTCCCAGGAAAAGCTGAAAAGAGAAAAAGGAGAACGTGAGTGGAGCTCGAGCCCGCCCCGGCCCAGCCCAGGCCAGCCCCGCGCACCTCGCACCTCCCGCTCAGGCTCAGAGTCCTCGTCAGCCTCGCGCTCCCGCTTCACCCGCACAGCCGGGACTACGGGCGCTGGGGCCTCCCGCGCGCTCACCGGCTCGACCTCCCGCTTAACACGCACTGGGCTGCCCCGGGAGCTCGGCGCCTCGGCCTCCCGCTCCCGGTCTCGCTCCCGCTTAACGCGACCCGAGCTGCCCCGCGACTCGGACTCGCGCTTCCCGCGGGTGGAACCACGAGATTCACGCTTGGACCGGCCGGACATCGCCACTACGGGCCGAGTCGCTCTGCGCAGGCTCCAGACACGCAGGAGCGCGCGGCACATAGCCAATCAGGAGCGGAGCTGTTATGGAAAGCTGGGCTCTCTACGAGTCGCCGTGGAGGACACATCATGCCGCGAGAAGCTTCTGGGAAGTACTACGCTTCCTGTGGCCTCTTAGCGTCTGCGTGCACACCTGGGAAAAGACTGCGGGCCTACTGCCACCTTACCCATAATTTTCTGGATTAAAAGAAAGTTGTCTTTGGGCCCCGAATTTCTTCGAGATACTTTGTGCACGGGAAACAGAATCGGGAGGTCGTCTCCACAGTCACTGGGCACCAGAGAACTAGGCTACATCCCCAAACCATCCTCCCGTGGAGCGACCTGGCCACTCTATTCCGCATTTAGAGAATTCTTCTTGGCATCACAGGAAAATGCAAACGTCAGGCAGAGACAACCTTGACGCTAATAAAGCTCAGACTTCGGGGCCTGTGACCTTCACGACCCTGTCCACGGCCCTGAACTAGTTTGTTTGTATAGTTTTACCTAGATGAAATTGACATGCAATCAAATGCATGCTTAAAGTATACAATTTGGGACGCCTGGGTGGCTCGGTGGGTTGCCTCTGCCTTCGGCTCAGGTCATGATCTCAGAGTGCTGGGATCCAGCCCTGCATCGGGCTCTCTGCTCAGTAGGGAGCCTGCTTCCCCCTCTCTCTCTCTGCCTGCCTCTCTGCCTACTTGTGATCTCTGTCCCTCAAATAAATAAATAAAAATCTTTAAAAAAAAATAAAATGTGCAATTTGCTAGATACTGACGGATGGGCGTATACCCTCTGAAGCCATCACCACAATCAAGATAAGAAACCTACCCACCAGCCTCAAAATTGTCCTTCCCCATACATCTGCCTTCTCTCACTACAGAGCAGTTTTATATAAATGGAAGCCCACGGCATGTCCTCTTTTTTGCCTGGTGCCTTTGGCTAGGAGAATTTATTTTGAGATTCATCCATGGGCTTGCGTCTATCAACAACTTGTTCCTTTTGATTGCTCAGCGGTATTCCATCGTGTGGATATACCAATATGTCTCTGTACTAACCACAAATTTCTAATTTTGTCATTTTTAATTTTTTTAAAGATTTTATTTATTTATTTGACAGACAGAGATCACAAGTAGGCAGAGAGGCAGAGAGAGAGAGAGGAGGAAGCAGGCTCCCTGCTGAGCAGAGAGCCCGATGCGGGGCTGGATTCCAGGACCCTGAGATCACGATCTGAGCCGAAGGCAGAGGCTTTAACCCACTGAGCCACCCAGGCGCCCCTAATTTTGTCATTTTTTAAAAGAGGACTCCCAAACTACACACTCAGATTCTGAAAAGCGCTGGGTCCTCCCGAGGGGACAGTTGAGATGTGGATCGGGTGGGCTCCGGCTCTGGACCGGCTAGAAGGGGCGACCCAGGCGCCAGCAGCCTTCGCAGGGCTGTGCGGCCAGGATGCCGCTGTGTGCCCTGCCCGAGCACTCGCCTCCTCACAACCTCTTTTGAGGTAAATGAGCTCGATGGCCTCGTTTACCGATGAGGACACTGAGGCTCCGCGGGCTTCAATGGTCAGCGGAGGTCACACAACCGGGCATGGGAGTTCTACAGCATTTTCTCACCACAAAAAGGAAAGGAAGACTCCACACCGATCGCTGAGTGGTGTAATGGGTGCTTTGTGTTTTTTTGAATTTTCTGATGTATCAGCGGTAAGCCTAAATCCTGTTTCCTAGTGGCTAACCTGACAAAAGAAAAGCCCCGACGGGGAGTGAAAGCCGCGCATGCCCCATCCCAGCACCCGCGTCGGGAACTCCGGGCGCCGCGACACTCGGCCCGGCAGGCTCTTTCGGGGCGGGACGTAGGGGCGCGGGGCCGGAAGTCGGACGAGGGACGGTGCGGTATTCGCCGGGCGGGAGGGCGGCCGTTGGGGCCGCTGAGTTGGCGGAGGCTCCCAGCACAAGGCTCCAGATGGAAGCGGCGCCAGATCCCGGGCCGGGGCTCTGCTGCAAGCCTGGCGGGCGGCTGGACATGAGCCACGGCTTTGTGCACCACATCCGACGGAACCAGCTCGCCCGGTACCGCCCCTCCCCGCCGCCGCCCCCAGCCTAGCTCGGCCCGGCGGTCCCTGACTCCCGCTCGGCTCCCCGCAGGGACGACTATGACAAGAAGGTGAAGCAGGCGGCCAAGGAGAAGGCGAGGAGGCGGCACACGCCCGCGCCGACGCGGCCCCGCAAGCCCGACCTGCAGGTGTACCTGCCGCGACACCGAGGTGAGGCCGCCCACCCCGCCTGCCTCCTCCATCCCTCGCGCTCTTTCAGCCCCCAGCTCTCTCTCTACGCGCTCCTTTTTCTACGTGGAAAAAGCCACTTACTAACCCCCAAGGCTCAGTTCATGACGTTCCTTCCCGGAACACCTACCTTGACGCTCCTCATTCGCTCACTGATTCTCTCTGAAAACAGAGAAGGCTCGTGGCCCCCAGTTAAGCATCACTATTAACAGGAAATATCTGGGAGCCGGCAAGTAGTGGTTTGTCTACTGATTTGCCCACTATCCTGTGCTTTAGGGTTCTCACTAGCTGACAGAGAGCTTGGCACAGCTATAGCTGACCAGGACATAGGTGTGGAATGAAACTCAAACTCAGTATTTAAAATGGCCTTTTCTCCAGCTTCCCAGGGACCTAGAGATCACAATAGCTAGGGTGGCACTAAATTTGTTTGGTATTACTTAAAAGTGTTTTTAGATTTTGGGTATGTTAATTCATTTAATTTTCATTGGATCCATAAGACGGAAACTCCTGTCACTTGTTTCATAGAAAACAGGTAGAGAGAGGTTAACTTGTCCAAGGTCTCTCATAGCTAATAAATGACAGAGCCTGGATTTGAACCCAAGTAGGACTCTGGCCACCTCTCCACTACCTTGCAAACTTATTCACTAGATGAAGGTGTATTGTGTATCTATCACATGATAGGATTGTGCTGGCCCCAGAGCAGGGATACAAAGGTAAATGAAACTATTGATTGGCTGCGCACTTAACACATAACACACACGCACAGAGCCCGTGAGAAGATCGGGACTTTCTTTATGGTATGTTTTCATGTGTCCTCCGTGTGGGCAGGGGCTCCAGCAGCCTTCCCCTCTTCCCTCTCACTGTGATTCATCCTTCCAGATGGCTCGACCCACCTAAGCAACCCAGACTGTGAGGAGTCCAGTGAAAGCAGCAGTAGTGGCGGCTCCGAGCCAGAACCTTCTGGCCATCAGCTCTTCTGTTTAGAATATGAGGCAGACAGCGGAGAGGTCACCTCAGTTATCGTGTATCAGGTATGCCTCGTGGAAACAGCTGCAGCCTGAAGGCCCTTGGCTGTGCTAGAAATCACTGCCAGAGCCTGAGCCACTGTTTTCCTCAGGGCCAGTGGGAAGTGTTGGCTCCACATAGGAGCATAGACTGTTGGGCGATGGTTTTGAGCACAACTCACCCCTGTCACACAGTGATCCTCAGCAGGCCCCTAGGAGGGCATGTGGCCCCCAGCTGAAAATCACTATCACGGGGGACACCTGGGAAGTGGCAGGCACTGGCAAAAAGCCGTGAATCAAAAAGAGTGTTGTCTAGGGACAGGGCAGGTCGCCTTTCCAGAAGACGCCCAGCCCTGAGCTTCTTGACTCTTCCTCCACGTAGGATGATGATCCAGGAAGGGTGAGTGAGGAGGTGTCTGCACACACACCTCTGGATCCACCAATGCGAGAGGCCCTCAAGTTGCGCATCCAGGAGGAGATCGCAAAGCGCCAGAGCCGACACTGACCAGGCTGAAGGCATTCTCACCAGGCTGGATTCACTGCCCAGGGAGCTCACTCCTAGTTTGGGGGTGTCAGGACCAGTCTGAGCTGATCTTCTCACACACACACACACACACCAAGCTCAACATCCATAGGAACCGAGTGTTACAGGGACAAACCTGCTTTTCAGGCCATTCTTTCTTGTATGTTGGCCCATTTGACCAGCTTAGTATTCTGGAATATGAGAATTTTGTTTGGCTAACTTGGTGTTCTAGAAGCAGAGATTCCAGGGAGAGCTGAGGTTTATGAAACCTTATGCCAGTATGCTGCTTTCTTACTGAGGTCATATGCCGTGGGACACTACCCGCTGCTGCTCCACCCAACTTAATGAACCGTGTTTGTAGTTTTACAGTTCCTTTGTTCCTTGCTTCTGCTCCATGTTTTCCTAGACCTTTTTTTCAGCTGTTTCTTTGTTCTTTCCATTCCCTCATCTTTGTCTCAGAACCTGTCAGTTCCACCCCACCTCCCAAGGTGACTGTGGACCTCCCAACTGCTCAGGACTTTGGAGGTGGGGAGTTCTGGGGGGTCTACCTTTCTGACAAACTCTCCCAGTAATTCCGTTACCAGTAACATGGGAGATTTTCATTTCTGAGACTGTCTTGCAAGCATGTCTCCCTATCCTTCCATGGCTTTTGCAAGTTTCTTTCACATCGCTCTGCTTTGCACTGTCTAGATAAAGAGATCTAGGAAGATGATGCCAGAACTCAACTGCAAGGATTTCTTGCAGCAAAACCTCCCTTGGTTAGGGGTACAGAATTCCAGTTTTCAACCTCATTCCTAGCTCTGAACAGACCATCCTTTGCTCAGGTTAAAGGGGAATTATCAAAACAAGCTTGAAACTGACTTTTCAAATGTGATTTAACAGTCTCGAATGTACATACAAAGGGAAATTCAACATGAGCAATAATTGCCTATTTGGAGCCCTAGTTGGGGAAAAAAAAGAAAGAAAAAGGCCCATATAATGGGCTGCGAAATGAGCCTGTCTCATCTGCCCTGCCCCTGCCCCATTCTTTCTCCTTTCCTATCTGCCAAGAGTATATAGATCCTAGGAATATCACTGTCTTCAACGCAGTGACCTGTTTCCCTAATGCAGGGCCAGGCTAAGGTTTGAGACATCCACAAGACATCCTATGCACCGCAGTTCCAACCCCCTGCAGATTTCCAGCAATTGACCTAACCTCAGTGACTTGAAGTATGGGATTTAAATGAGCCCATGAACACTAAAACTTCTTGAAACCAAAGTCCCTCTGCCCCAGGGGTTTTTCTACATCAGGGTCTCAAGATCAGTCTGGCTGTTCCATCTCAGCGGCTTTTCTCTTAAAGGACACCTGAGGGCACTGTTGGTTTGTGCCCTACACCCCTGAAAATCTACCACCTCAGAAATGGGGCAAGGCAGCTACTTCAACTACATCATTAGAATCCATTAAGCCACAGCTTGCAGTGCCAGAGGAATTCTGGGAAAGTGAGTGAGGTAGATAAGTGAGATGGGCCTGGTAGTGAAGGGAGCCAGGGACCAAAGTGTTCCTGACCCACAGAGCTGGCCCAAGGTTAAATGCCTTAAATTTGCCAGTCCTGGGCTCGTTTCTACTTTCAGAGGAGAAAGTCTGCCCTCCACTTACTCAGGCAGGCTAGAAGTGCCTTTTGACTTACAATGTTAACTACCCTCCAGAGTCTCCAGGTCAAGGAGCCTGTGCCATACTCTCCCCAATCTTCCGGCAGCTCAGAGGACTGGGGATTTTAGTTTTCCAGCTCTTCAACCGCTCTTCTGATTTGGACATAGGATTTCACTGGAACTCTTAGGTTTCCTAGTCTGGAAATACTTTTTTGGGTCTGTCTTCTCACAACTGGATGGCCTGTTTCGTGGACTTATTACAGGATTAGAAACAAGACCAGAAGAGGAGATTGAGGGCATGGCACCTGAAATCTTAGCCTCCATTCCTTTTTGTGAGAAGGAAAGTGTGTACCTAGTACAACCTTTTCTGTCTGTCGTAACCCTCACACTCTCAGGTAAGAGACTGATAGAAACTCCTTATTGGTGAACTTTTTTTCTTGAGGCATTTTGCTTACCAAGCGCACATAAAATATTTTCCACCCAGGAAAGCATCCTCATTCTTAGCTCATTTAAGCAGTAGGACTATAGAAAGCACTAGGCCTGATACTTAAATGAGAGGTTGTCCTTCCGGGGAGGCCTGTTGGTGGTTTTGCTGCCACTACTCTGGATGTACCTGAAATGCTTCTCTGGTGGTGGCCCTTGGCCAGCTGGCAGCCGTAGAGCTCAGGCTCACTGCTCATGGCCGCCCCTCCTCTGGGGTCCACGATGGTACTGCTACTGTCCAGTTTATTCACCAGACTTGCCTCCAGACATCTTCCAGCTGTTTTCAAAACTCAGTGCTTTGCCATCAAGGAGCATGTTACAGAGCATTACCCACAGGCTCTGGACATGTCACAGAGGACTGCCCCATGCTGTTGGGTACCGTGGAGCCTTCAGGCAGGCTGCTTCAGAACCAACACTCATTTGACTAGATCTATTCTTGGTGGTCAAAAAAAAAAAAAAAAAAAAAAAATTTTTTTCTGGTAGTCTCGTAGACCTATCTCATGTCCATGAATGTTCTTCACTTACTGAGAGAAGGCCTTGGATTTTTAGACTTTCAGTTTCCTGGTCCTCCATGGGTGATACTATAAATAGAAGGAATCTGGGGTTTTTAGTGGCTTTGGGCTATGTAAACACTGGAGCTTGAACTCTAGCAGTTCACAAGCCTAGAAATCTTTGAAGAATGTAATGCAAGGAGAAAGAAGAATGTAAAGCTTTTTCTACTGAGGGTAGGAGTCTGTGGTGCATGGCCAGCCAATAGGGCCAACGTGGGCAGTAACAAATGCTTCGCCCTGTGGATGAGGCTCTGAAAGGGGCACTTCACCTCCACTGTCCACTCTGAGGGGCGCTGCCAACTAGAGATTAGCCCATGGGGCTGGAAGAAACCCTCTGAGGTGGTGAGTCTCCAGCCTGCTGTGCATTTGCCAGGATGCATGGATAGTAGGATAGTGGATCCCCAGCTGGTTCACAAGCATAAATGAGACCTTTGCATATAGAAAGAGGGATGAGGACAGATTGTTTTCCTACCTTCAAGCCTTTGGGGAGAATCAGCATGGAATGTTAACAATTATTTGGAACATTTTCAGCTCCCTCGTTGAATTTCCTGTTCTATCCCTGAGGACTCAGATGGTCAAGAAGCTGTAGGCAGCCACCCCAGATATCTCCAGTAGTTATAACCTTGAGTATATGGCTCATTTGCCTTCCCAGAGCCTCCAGGATGAGAGGTTGGTTGCACTGGTTAAGTTGTGTTAAATGTATAACAAGCCATATATTCTTACTGTTTTTTCATTTCCAATGTTTCTGCTGTGTGAATGAATGAACTGTGCAAATTATTTGAAAATATTGGAAGGGGGTACTTTTCGAAAACAGTATTCTTTTTAAGCAATAAACTATTTTTACAGCACTGTTTTTGCCAAGGGTTTTGAAATCACTTGTGTACATAAGAAAAGTGAAGATTAAATGCCTGCCCTAAAGTCATTCAGCACCACAGAATCAGCACTTGAAATCTCATCTCTTGCTTTGCCTTGACTATTTTAAGAACCGTCCTGGTTGGAGCATAACAACTAGACTCACATAGCATTAGAGCTGGAAGGGACTATTAAAGATGTCTGCTCCCACTCATCTGATAAGTGACTTCACCCTACCAAGTACCATGAAGAGTCCCTCCGTATTAGGGAGTTTTATGCTGGGGTAATTTTACTTTAGGGAGTGCTGAGATTATCCTATTAAGCCAAATTTTCCTCTTAACTCTGGAGTGCCCATCTTACCCTCACTTTATGTTAGAATAGCTGGTTTCGAACCTAAGTAGCTTCTCAGGTCTTCCTCATGATAACATTGGGACAGGAACCCAAACCTAGTTCAGCAGGATATACTAAGTGCTGACTAAGACTTGCAAAGCTTCCATTGAGAGAGGAAATGCTGAGGGTTCACAGCACCATTGGGCAGGTGAGGAAAAGGTGCCTGCTCCAAATGGGAACACCTGGGCAGAAAGATGGTGCTTCTCTGTGAATTAGAAAACGACACCTCTGTGTCCTGGGACACAGAGCATGGCTGGCAAAAAGTGGACTGGATTTTATACCCCACTGATCCTTCAGCCAGGTATTGGACAGTGATCACTCTGCATGACCATCCTTTTTTTTTTTTTTTTTAAAGATTTTATTTGACAGAAATTGAGGGCACAAGTTGGTGGGGGGTGGGTCAAGGAGAGGGAGAAGCAGGCGCCCCACTGAGCAAGGAGCCCTACACAGGGCTCAGTCCCAGGACCCTGGAATCATGACCTGGGCTGAAGGCAGACGCTTATTTAACCAACTGAGCCCCCCAGGAGCCCCTGCTCAGCCATACTTCTTGGCCCTGCTTTATCTATTTGTCCTGAAGTGACTGAGGAAAGTGCTCTCCAACAGATTTTCGGTTTCCATTTTCACTTTCCATTGGGTCCAAAAAAGGTCGCTCCTTCAAGCCCTTGTGCAGTTTATCTGCTCCATTTTTTCCTCACAATACATGGCCCCCTGTTTCTGCACATTACCTCTGACTCTCCAATGCTGCCAGACCTAAGCTTCCCCTGCTCCTGGCTGTCTGGGTCCATGTTCCCTTCAGATAACCATCTATCAGCCCAGGTGTTGTCTGACAGGGGTGCCAGCACCTGCTGGGCTTCTTATAGTGCCAGACACACTTTTAGTATGTGAAAAGTATTCCCACCCTTTTCATCAATGCCCAAGGAGGCACCCTTGGCCTGTACATTTTGGTGAAGCCGGTGGTAATTTATTCCCACACTATTCTGTTTCCTCTTCCCAAATTGCTCAGGGTCTCCAATCTGCCTCTCCTCTCTTGCTTACCAGTACCTGGCCATGTGTGACCATGGGTATCCATTGGTCTCTGTGGCCTTGAAGTAAGTGTTCATCAGCCAGGAAACATGTTTTGGACACTGACTTCTGAACAGTATTCTGTGTCCTTGGACACTTGAAAATAAGTATCTGATGAAAGGAGCCCTCCTCCAGAGTTTGCCAAGCCTAGGGAAACATAAGCCAAATCCAGGGCGCTTGAATTTAACAGCCAAGGCTTTGTCCTCCCTTCTTCGCTGACCCGCCTCGCCTAGGGCAGGCAGACACGGGGAGCCGCGTTTTGCGAGGTTCCCCCAAGTCTCACTGTCGGCCAGTCCGGCATGCAAAAATGTGCCCAGCGGCGGAGGGAGGCTTCCTCCAGGCTTGTGCGCGATGCCAATCACAGAGGCGCAGCCCCAGAGCTTCCCGCTCCCCCGAAGCTCCCACCTCAGAAACAAGGTAGGGGGACTCTGGGTACCTCGGAGTCGGAGCCTCCGCCCGAGTCCCACCCGACAGCGCTCAGGACCCCCGAGGTCGGGGCGCCGCCCACGCTTCCACCGCCCTCGGGCGCGGGGGCTCGGGAGTTGTAGTCTCCTGCGGAGCGCGGGCGCGGGGGCCAGGGCAGCGCGGACTCCACGTCCCGGCGGGCGGCGCGGCGCTGCTGGGGCGCTAGGGGCGGGGCCGCTCGGCCCTTTAAACCTTCCAGGGCCGCTCCGAGGGCCGCAGCCAGAGACGGCGCCACGAGGGGCCGAGCAGGGCGCGGCGGAGGCGGCGGCGGCGGCGGCGGGGCGCTCCGAGGAGGTGCGTACTGGGCCCCTTCGTGTACCCGGCCCTTGGGGGTCCGCTGGGGAGGCTCTCGCCCCCAGCTCTCGAGGGGCCCCGTGCGCCCCGCCGGGCTGGGGTTCCTGGGCTAACCCGCCTCTCCCCACCGGCCGCCCGCGGTCAGGTGGTTGCCTGCGCGCGGCCGCCGCTCCGCGGGGACCCGCACCCGCCCGCAGGCTCTCCCTGGCGCGGCACGCCCGGACTGCCTTGACTGCAGTCCCTTCCCCGGCCTGGTCCCTCCAGCTTGGGAACGGGACACCCTCCCGAGACGTTACGGCCCGGCCTGAGAGTCTGGGCGCACCGATGGCATGCGGGTGGAACGTGGACACCCACGGCGGAGGCCACAAGGTGTCCACGTTCTGGCGCGGGCTCAGCCCCAAATGTGGGCGCTGTGAATCCGGTGCTGGCCACCTTCTCCCCCGACCGGCTGCAGCCAGACACTGGACCCTGGACTTTGACCTGTCTCTCTCCACCAGGCCTGGGCCGCTGATGGTTTTGGTGAAGTATCTTAAGGCAGCTGGGCCGGCCCCCTCTTTCCGACCTACCTCTTGTCCTCCCCCCCACACCACCACCACCCTGGCTCCCCTCCCTCATGACCGCCTGGATCCTCCTTCCTGTCAGCTTGTCAGCATTCTCCATCACGGGCCTATGGACTGTGTGAGTAAAGAGGGGGAGGGGAAGGGAGAGAACAACTAAGGGACAAAATGGGCCGAGGCTGAGGAGGGCTGGGGTCCAGCCAGCACCCAACAGGAGCTCAACGGCACACACAGAGTCCCTTGTCCTGCTGTGGGCTCCAGGGTGGTACCCAGGATCACTCTAGCTGTCTCCAGAGCCTGGCCTGGTGCCTGGGCACACAGCCCCTCTGGACAAGCTGGCACCACTGCTATCCAGTAGCGTGACCCTGACAGACCTTCTAGCCAGGGCCACTTCCAGAGGTCCTCGAGTTTGGGCCATGCTGTGGGTTCTCGTGTGGTATCAAGCTTCAGGGCCACCTCAACTTGAGTCCCCAGCCAGGACAAAGGCTGAATGGGGCCAGAATGGGGAGAAGAGAGTCTGTGGTGGAAAGCTGGGCTGGGAGGGCCATGGGTGTGAGGTGACAGCTCTGCTCCCGCAGGTATGCCATGGCCGTGATGAACCGCCACGCGTGCCCTGTGGAGAACTGGTATGGCGCACTCTGCAGACAGCCTCCCTCTAAAGCTCCCTTCATCTCTGTTCCCTCTCGGGTCAGGGCAGCTACAAGCCAGACGGAGACCCTGGGCCTCGCTGCTCTTAACTGACACTGGCAACGCCTGCCCCTCCCCAGGCATGGCTCCACGCTTGTCTCCCTGTTTCCCACTGTCCCTTCACCCCTTTGGCTTCTGTCTCAGGCCGGTTCTGGGGGGTGGGCTCTTCTGTCCCTGCCAGCAGAAGTCTGGGAGGGCGGTCCCCAAGAGGGCCCGAGGCTGCGGGCCGAGAACCTGGAAGAGCCCCTTTTCCCCAGGCTACTCTCTGTCCTGCCTGCCAGGTCCTACAACGAATCCTGCTCTCCTGACCCCGCCGAACACGGGGGCCCCAAGACCTGCTGCACCTTGGACGACATCCCGCTCATCAGGTAGAGCCGGAAACCAGCAGGTCAGGGGGACTCAGGCCCTCAAGCAAGACCTGTACCGCAGTCTCAGCAATAAGGAGAGGATTGAGATTACTTGTAATAGCCCTCCGTGCGGTCACTGTGTGCCAGGTGCGGTGCGGAACGCACTTCGTGCGCAGTGCCATTCAGTCCTGCCCGCATCGGGGCAGCTACTGTTCCTCTGTCTTGTAGGCAAGAGAACAGACTGAGGCATGTCCCCGTCCCGGTCACACAGCTGGGAAGTGGAGGCACCTGGACTGAAGCTCAAGCCCTCCAATTGCACAGCCGCAGTTCTGGCTCAAGGGAAGCCAGACTGGCTGCAGGCCTTGACAATCTCAGGGAGTCCAAGGAGTCTCAGGCATTCTCTCACCCATTGCATACATGAGCTCTGCTTTGGGGGAGGGCCTAGCCTGGGGGCAGCTGTGCGTGATACACAACTGGCCCATCTCATAAATCAGTGGCTTGCCTGCTAAGGAACAGGCACAGATAAAGCAAGAGACAGATAGGCCAGAATGGGGGTACTAGTGCTCCTGCCCCTCTCTCACTCTGTCCTTGCCCCCCACCCCCAGCAAGTGTGGCACATATCCCCCAGAGAGCTGCCTCTTCAGCCTCATTGGCAACATGGGTGCTTTCATGGGTGAGTTGTGCCCTCAGCCCCCAAGCCAGCCCAGTCCAGCCCACTTCCCCACCCCCACCCCGGAGAGGCCCACGAAACTCTTGTTCAGTGTAGCCCACCCCACCAAGGGCTAAAGCAAGAGGGACCATTTGTCTCCCATTCCTTTAACAAGGGCCAAAGGCTCCCACACAGCCACACTGCTGGCCAGAGCCTGAGGAAACCCAGTTCACTACCTGCCCTTTATTCCCTTTCAGCCCTCAAGAGTGGTCTGGCGCGGGGGGGGGGGGGGGGGGGGGTAGTTGGTGGGAGGAGGGCACCAGTGCTGGCCCCACCTGTTTTGTCTTTCCCCAGTGGTCCTGATCTGTCTGCTGCTGTATGGGCAGCTCCTGGAGCAGAGTCGTCATTCCTGGGTCAACACCACGACACTCATCACAGGCTGCACCAATGCTGCGGGCCTCGTGGTGGTTGGCAACTTCCAGGTGTGCCCACCTGCCTGCCTCTTGAACTTTCACTAGCGGGGCCTGGCTGTCTGCAGCTGCCCTCAGTCCTCTGAAGACTGACACCAGTGGCAGAGCTAGCTCTTCGAAGCTGAGGGTGGGGAGAGAGGGGCTGGAGGAGGGAAAGGGGGAAGAGGTGTGCTAGAGGTGGGGCTGCTTCACAGAGCCCCTCTCTTTGGGCCCAGGTGGACCACGCGAAGTCTCTGCACTACATCGGAACTGGTGTGGCCTTCCCTGCCGGGCTGCTCTTCGTCTGCCTGCACTGTGCCCTCTCCTACCATGGGGCCACTGCCCCCCAGGACCTGGCTATGGCCTACCTGCGGATTGTGCTGGCAGCCATCGCCTTTGTCACCCTAATCCTCAGTATCCTTCCAGGACAGCCGGGAACTCCTCCTCTAACCCAGCCTTCCCCCCACCCCACCCCCACACACAAGCCCCACGGGGTGGGGGTGGAGGGAGGGGTGGGCGGGGAGAGCTCGGCATACATATAGCCGGAAAATACTGCCTAGTGCAGTTTCCTTCTTCCCCTCCCAGGTCGTGAGAGGTGGCTCTTTGCCCCAGCTTAGCTCGCTGGGAAGATAGGAGTGTCACCAGCTCCCACGTGTACTACCGCACACTTCCTTAGCCCCATTGCAGGCGGTGTCTTCTTTATGCACGAGAGCTCTCAGCTGCAACATGGGGCAGCCCTGTGCGAGTGGGTGTTTGTGATTGACATCCTGATTTTCTACGGCACCTTCAGCTATGAGTTCGGGGCAGTGTCCTCAGAGACGCTGGTGGCGGCCCTGCAGCCTGCCCCTGGCCGGGCCTGCAAGTCCTCTGGGAGCAGCAGCACCTCCACTCGCCTCAACTGTGCTCCTGAAAGCATTGCCATGATCTGAGGTCTGGGGAGGGTGGCTGGCCCAGCCTCAGCAGCTCCCCACCTCATTAACTTTGCATTTATTTTGTACCAAAAACGATTTTGAGAAAGTATTCTGCTGGGATATAGGATTCCTTGCTGCTGAAGGAACCGCCATCCTACACTCACCTGTGCCACAGCGGAGCGGGCCAGGCAGCTGCGTGGGCCACACACAAGCTACTCCCCGACTCTGCAGTGTTGTTTTTCTGAAAGGTCACATATCCTCACTCACCCAGCCAGCCCTTCAGGTGCCTTCTACGCCCCAGTGCTGAGGCCACACCACTGGGGTTTCCTGCTGCAGGAATTGGGGGCTGGGAACAGCAAGAGGGATAGAAGTCAGGGAGTGGAGGGGGGGAGCACTACTTAGTCTGTGGGGAGGCCCTCTTTCGGGCTCACTGAGCTGCACTGGGATTCTTCACTCTGCCCTTTACTTTCTTTTGGGCAAATAATACAGCAGAACCACATGGGTATTTTAGTACTTTTTTTTTTATCTATTAAAAGAATTCTAATTTGCACGTTTGTAGTCTGTTCAATAGAATCAAGCGAGGGCCTAAGCCAGGACAGCTTTCCCTAGGCAAAGGATAGGAGGAAACCCCTGCCCTCAGGGAGAGTCCTGGGTGCCCACTGCTCTTTTGAGAGTTGGGCTGCCAAGAACAAAGGATGCCTGGTGCCATCCAAATACCCCTCAAGGGCTTGAAACCCTTTCTAGACCTTTAAACAGTCTGAAGAACTGAGGTGATCCTTCCCCCACTCAAAGTGGTTTGAAGTTTGCTTCCTTAGTAAGGGATATGGGGGGTGGGGGAGGGTGTGGGTCACCCATAGAGCAACTTTAAAATGGTAGAAGCAATTTTCACAACGAAGCTAAAGAAAGCCTGTGGGATTCCAAGGTTGACTAAAAATTGCAGGGAAGAGAGATGTAGGCTAATTTTTCTTTACCATCTGTAAGTAGCCAGTGGATGCCAGACCCTGACATGATTTCTTTCCAACAATGAGCTCATAGGCCCAAGCACTGGCTGGTCCAGTGGCCAGGTTCTTAATCCAGGCTCCACTGCTCTCAGGCCAGTGGGCTGGCAGGAAGGGACACATAGCCTAGTGCTTTCTGTGGTTCAGGCCCATCTTCTCCAACAGCATTTAGGGGTACAGAGCCCCTACCCAGGCCTCTGAGCAATGCAGTGCAGGGTGGGTAAAGAAATCTTTAATGAGGATTCAAGGTACAAGAGGAAGATGTGAAGGACGGGTGGTCAGCCCCAGGCAGCTCATGTGTACATGGCTCCGTGAAGGTTCTCAAGTCGGTGCTTTTGCTGCTGCTTGCGAGCCTGAAGGAAAGAGGGCACACTGGGCATGGGGCATACCTGAAGGCCTGTGGGCAGCATGATGGGACAACTATCACAGGGCTGCCTATGACTGTTTTCAGGCCCCTAGCAGGTACATTGCCAAGGTTCTTGTCCCTTGCCAAAGTCACCAGAAAAACAACCAGAGCCAGTGGCCCTGAGGCTTACCCAGGCCTGTTAAGGTAGGGAATGAAAACACTAAGGACAGGGCCTGAGGGGTCCCCATTACCACCCAACCTCTCCACTTACCACCAGCCCCTACCTTATCTCGTCTGTGCTCCTCATAAGTGTCATCATCAGTGGGCAGCTCATGGCGGCACAGGGGGCAGGAATTTGTCTGAGAAAAGGAGGGCAGTGTTTCAGCCCAGGTATGGTCTTCATAAGCTAACACCTGTCCCCTGCTCCTAGTTCCCACCCCTACCCCTGTCCCTTCCCTGATCCCCTAAAAGTCCATAAACAGGAAGAGGCTTGAGAACTGGGCTCAGGGCAGGGTGAGGGGTGAGAGAAAGGAAGCAGTACCTTGCTTAGCCATGGTAGAATGCAGTTGGAATGGAAGATGTGATGGCAAGGCATCTCAATGGCAGTCTCCTCCTCCTCAAATTCCAAAAGACACACGGGGCACTTGAGCTCTTTAGGAGGGAGTGCTGATCAGGAGAGCTGCTACAGGCCTTACCTCCCGGCTCCCACTCCTGAAGGACATTCTTGCCCCAACCTGACCTGGAAAACTGAAGGGCTAGACCAGTCTAGCTTGGGAGAGGGTGGGTCTGGAAAGCCTGCCCCAAACAGCAGCAAGAATTAATGTTCTTACCAGCCTGAGAGCCCCTGATGACTGTCCTGGGAAGGTTCTCAACCACAGTCTTGGCAGCAGGTGGAGGCAGGTGGTGATCCCAATCTACTACCAACCCCAAGTCTTCAAAGTCCATCCTGTTGAAAAGTGACCTGGGAAGAACAATGCATGTTCAGAACCAAAGAAAACCATACTTTCTCTTTACCCCCACAATCCACTAAGCATTAACAGATAAATATACCCTGAACAGCTACTCCTAACAGCTACCCCATAAACTGCTCGGTAGATAAAAAGCACAGTGAGAAATGGCTTCCAGTTGCTATAAGACAACCCCGAGCATGCAAGCTGTTTAGTCCCATTTTTACACATGAGGCAACAGGCTCAGAGAAGTTACTCAGGCCATGCAGAAATCACCTGGTAAAGCCAGATTCCAAGTGGCTGTGTTGACTTCCCTGCCTGCTCCTAACGAACGCACCTAATCACACCCACAAGGCCCCTCCCCTGGCCCCATGACCCGTCTTCTGCCGTACCTACTAGAACCCGCTGCCCTCCCGCTCCCGACTCCCCCGTCCACCAGCTCCAGTCTTTTCTACAATCCCCTTGCCCGGCCCAACCACGGATGACCCAAATGATCGACCTTCGTCGAATCTCATCCCCGGACTAATTCTCCAGATTATTCATCCTCCTCAGAGAGTCCTCCCCAGACTCTCTGCCCTCCCGCTCCCGACTCCCCCGTCCACCAGCTCCAGTCTTTTCTACAATCCCCTTGCCCGGCCCAACCACGGATGACCCAAATGATCGACCTTCGTCGAATCTCATCCCCGGACTAATTCTCCAGATTATTCATCCTCCTCAGAGAGTCCTCCCCAGACTCTCTGCCCCATGTAATCCGCCTTCTCCAGCCAGCCCCAGCCCAGAAACCTGCCACCTGGGCCCCCACCTCCTAGCACCACGCACCCACCTTGCGAGCTCCAGCAGCATATTGGTTCGGGCCTCCTGCTCGGAATCCAACGGCTCGCAGTCGTGTTCATCAAAATAGGACGCCATGGCAGCCGGGGTGTCTGACACAGCCCTCGCACCTTGATGGACTGCGGCCCCGCGGCGCTGGCCAATAAGCTGCAGACTTGAGAGAGGAAGACCAATCAGAACATCCGAAAGGCGGGCACAGAGACTCGTTAGGGGCCGAAAGCGGAAGTATTATTTCTGCTGCCTCTCGTTGGCTCAAAGGAATCAGGTGACCAAACGCTAAAGCCAATGGCAGGGGATGAGGCTCGTCAGAAAATATCTGTTTTGGACTCCGAACCTAGGGTAAACGAAGTGGGAGTGATGTGCGGTTTTCGTCCACAGCGTCCTGGAAAGCCAAGTGTCGGGGCTTTAGGAGTCGTCAGTCCGTTCTGCGGCTCAGAGGGCCTAGGACGTGCAGATGCTAGAAGCCCTCCAGAGAGCGAGGTGCTGGCTCAGGGGCTCAGGGTACAAAGAACCCGGAATCACAGCCTTTCTCGCTGCTCTGCCTGATGCCCGCCGAGTACTTCTGCACCTGCTGCATTCTGGGTGGTTCAGGAGTCCGCTCTTGATTCCCCTCTGACCCACAAAACAAAAATACCCTGCTTATCTCTTCTGTGTTAGGAACAATAAAGAGTGGGGCAAAACTCCCCACCGAGAGAGGGAAGATCCCTGCTGGGGAATCTGGGGCCTTACCCGAACAGGGAACTCTGTGTGTGACCTTCAGCCCATTGCGCAGCCCCTCCCCCTAGCTTCTGTGAAATTAGTGGCTTGAATTCAATAAGTAAATTAGTGACTTGGATTCAAAAAGTTTGCATCACTGACTACCCATGACTATCCTGGAGAGAGAACGAGAGGTTGCAGCAGGGGGAAATAACCCTGCGTCAGATACGTACCCTCAGAGAGTTTGATTTAACTGATCTAGGCCCCATAAGGCAGTTGTGTAGGCTTATGTAGGTTAATGTGTGGTGCCCAGGCATCCCGCAGAATTGGATTTAAATCTTAGCTTTGGTACTCACGGATCTAGGCCTGGAGCTGGTATTTTTAGAAGTTCTACTGGTAATTCTAATGTGAGGCAGGGTTGAGAACTACTGCAGTAAATGATTTGGGTGATAGCTACCATTTATTTGGCATCTAGAACATTACAATACAAATAATCCTCACAATTGTTCTGGGAGTTAAGTATGTCCCTTTTTACGTATGTGAAACCCAAGCCTCAGAAGTGTCTTGCCCAAATTCGCATGGCCTCTAAATGATGTTGCTGACCAAGTAGGGCGCCAAGTGTTTTTCTCCATCTTTCCAAAATGAAGATGGTCATGAGTCCACTGGAAGTAACAAGCTCTGTGAGAGGTAAAGCTCCACACAACTCTTAGTTTCTTTCTTGTTTCTCTGTCAGTAGCCCTCACTTTACCTAACAAGGAGTTGCTTCTGTTACACACTTGACCCTGAATTCCTCTCCACCCACACTTGAGTTTGAGGTGCAGTCAAGTAGCCCAGGCAGAGACTACCCAGATCCTGCAGTCCTGGTAGGGCTTTCTTTCCTTCTTCCATGGCCTTTACCCAGTCATCTTTCCTGTGACCCTGAGGCCCTGCCAGCTTAGCCCTGTGTGGCCCTGGAGCTTTGAAAAGGCCAAATTCTTTCCTACAGGGCAAGCTCTAGGCTATCCTTTGTGATGGTGAATTACAGGACCAGAGAAGCCCTTCCCATTTTCACTGCTATCTGCCTCATCTGTAATCAGGTGTAAAGCTTGAGGAAGAGCGTAGGAGAGAAATTGAGGACGGAGTATACAGAAAGGGAAAAGTCTACTCAAAAATGAGAGCCTTAAAAAAAAAAAATGAAACCCTTGGGACACCTGGGTGGCTCAATCATAGTTACACATCTGCCTTTAGCTCAGGTCATGGTCCCAGGGTCCTGGGATAGAGCCCTCATTGGGCTCCCTGCTTCTCCCTCGCCCTTTGCCCCTCCCCCCTGCTTGTGCTTGCTTTCTCTCTCTTTTGCTCTCCCTCAAATAAATAAAATCTTTAAAAAGAAAAAAAACATAAGAGCCTTATGAGATTAAAAACCTTTGAGGTGCTTTCCTCTTCTGGAGTCCTATTCTGAGCATTCTCAAGACATCAGAAAAAGAACAGATTTCATTCTGAGAGAAACAGGTTCAGAAGGCCCTGGTTGGAGGGCCTGGTTTGGGAGCCACTCTGTCTTTGCACCTGTACCCCAGAAGGATCTGTCTAGGTAGGTTTGGATCAAGTACAGAAGGAAGAGGAGGGATGCCTGGGAGGCTCAGCGTCTGCCTTCGGCTTAGGTCATGATCCCAGACTCCTGGGATCAAGCCTCACGTCAGGCCCCCTGCTCAGTGGGGAGCCTGCTTCTCCCTCTACCTACCAATTCCCCTGCTTGTTCTCTCTCTCTCTGGCAAATAAATAAATAAGTAAAATCTTAAAAAAAAGAAAAAAGGAAGAGGAGGAGAAGAGGAAAGGGGCCACCTTCCAGGGCTGAAGTCCTTCCACTGACTCTTTAAACAACCTCAGGAGTGGAGGCAGAGAAGGATGAACCAACTTGAAGAACTTTGTGGGCACACACACTAGGTTTTAACCAAACAGCAGCTTTTACTGAGCTCCAGGTGGGGCTGGCCTGTCATGGCCAGTGCAGCAGGCTGCCCTCAAGGGCCAGTCTGTGGGGTGATAGGAGATACAAAGGTGCACACATCAAGGTTGCTCTTCGGTGCTCAGTTGGGTGGCTCAGATGTGAGCAAACGCTGGGGTTTTGTGGAGACCAGGACCGGCCAGTGTGGCCACTTGGCCTCTCCTCCAGGCCCAGCTGGGTCAGTCCCCAGGCCCCGAGGCGGCACCTGTGTCCTGGGCCTGTGCGGCACTGCTGCCCCCACTGCTCTGTGGGAGAAAGATGGCCAGCAGCACGATCAGGAGGATGAGCAGGCAACCGCCCAACACCAGCCCCAAGTAGATCCGGCAACGCATGTTCTCCCAGCGCTTCTGCTGGGCCAGGGTCTTGGTTGTCTTGCTGAAGGCGGAGCTCTGTGGACATCCCCAGACACAGGGTGGGAGTTAGTGGCTTCCCTGGAGCCCCAGGGCCAGATTCTCCCAATCCTCCTTCCCTCCCTGCCCCCTAGCAAGACCTAATCTCCTGCATCTTCCCAGCCTGTCTGCTCCCCTTCTCTACACAGCCTGCCCTGGGACCCTCCCGGCTGGACTCCCGGTCACAGATGCTGGTGTAGCCTTCGACCCACACCCCTGTGGGCTCATGCCTGGCTAACAATACCAACCCTCAGCCTTTAGGAAGCTTCAAACCAAGAACTTCTTGCTTCATGAGGCCTGCCTGGAACTTATCTAGGCTATAAACCTATGGGTCCCACACTGGCCCTCAGGCCCCAGGAAGGGCCTGGAGACCCTGAGCACAGCCTGAGGACTTGCTCTGAGGATGCCCTGTGGCCTCTCCCAGCCCCACCCCTGCTTCCCCAGGCCTCACACCATGTCCAGGAGTTGGTCCGATCGCTTCTCCAGCTCCGCCAGCTTCCCATCGCGCTCCAGGACCTTGTCGAAGTTGTTGAGCATGATCTCTGTCACCTCATCCGCCTGCCGCTGGCACCGTTCCAACTCTGTCCCTGCCTGGGCACCAAGCCCAAGGTCAGAACTGCATGAGGCCCCCAGCTGGCCCTCCTCTGATCCTGAGAACTAGCGGCCTCCTTGCCCCCACTGTGGGTGGGGGTGTGTGGGTGGGTAGGGGGAATAGCAGCTTTCAGGTAAGGGTATGACATGTATAGAGTGAAGGACTGGTCTCCTGGGTGTGTCTGGCTTGCCTCTGATCTCACAGATCAGATCCTCCCCATGCCCATCAAGGCAGGTCCGAGGTCAGCCTTGGCTATAGCATCTCAGCTTCATCTGAGATGCCCCAGAATGGAAACTTCCCAGGACCTCACCCTCCCACAAAGCAGACACTCTGCTCACCTGCTCTCGGATGGCCTCTACCCAATATGCACACAGTGGACACAGGCCCTGGGGCTTCCTACTGGCCTAAAGAAGCAGTGAAGAGCAGGGAACCAAGCTACATAGCTAGAAGCCAGACAGGGAGGAGATCCACCCCGTAGAACTAGAAAGGTAATTTTGGACCACCACCCGTCATAACCTCTACCTAACCCCACAGACACACACACACAGAAACAAACTGAAAAGATCAGATCTCTCTCTGACTGACTAGGCCAGTTCTGCCTCCTGGCATGATCCTACTCCCGCATCAGTGCTCAGAACTGATTCCCTGTCTGCCTGGAAATCTCAGCCTCCTTGGCCTCTGGCCTCAGCCTTCCAGCTACCCGGGATCTTCACTGGGGTCCAACTCACAGACAACGAAACCAACTCTTAGACCTCTCAGCTTAAGCAGCAACCACACCTGACAAAAGAACCCAGCTCATTTCAGAGGACAAAGCAGGGAGGTGCAGGGCCCAAACGTAGGGGTGCAGGGAGTGTTGAGAGAACAGGGGAGAGAAGAGAGAGTGTGTCACAAGCAAGAAAGGGGCTGGGCTTTGGACACATGCGACCAAGAGAGACCCAGGGTAGGAGGCCCCAGTAAGAGCTGGAAGTCCAGGAGCAGGTCCAGGGATGTGTCAGGGAGCTGAATCCCAGCAGAGTCACAAACCACAGCAGCTCTCTCCTGCCATTCTAGTCCCCGACAGCCCATCCCTGTTCCCATCTCCTCTCCACAGAGCACTGGCCAAGCTCCCTTTCCTGCCAGACCACATTACCCATTGTCTGCAACTGACATTTTGGCACTTGACTGAATTCCACTTAAAACCAGAGAAAGGAGAAGTATCTGGTGGTCACAGAGGGCCACTCCTACTCAGGCAAGAATTCACATTCAGGATCCTTGCAGCTGCCTTGCACATGGCCTCCAAGCATTCCCAGTACATGAGTCCTATCTTCCCAACTGGACCACGAGCCGCAGAAGAAGGGACTACCTTTGTCTGCTCCCATCCCGATGGCCCAGGAGGCCAGCACAGCGCTGACCATTACGAAGACTCAGAGTGATCACATTATAGCCTCTCCAAAAGCAACTCTTATTTTTTAAAGGATGTTATCCTAGTGTGTTTATCCAGCCCAGCAGGAGTTTAGAGGGGCAGGCATCTGAAACCCAAGTAGGTCAATATTTACCCATGAGCTAGAAAAGCAGCCTGCTTGGAAAGGGGGCAGGCAAACCATGCCAGAGGTGTGCACTCACAGGCACGGGGAGCAGTGACTGGGGAACAAGGAGCAATAATGCAGACAGCAGGGCGGCTGCCCACATCTATACCTCTTCCTCGGCCAGCCATCATCGCCATTATTCTTCCTACCATGGTAGTCAACAAGCTCACGCAGCCCGTGTTCACACAGTCCTAGGCATCCCCACCTTCCTAACAGTCCAAGGCCAAAACCTGAGAATGGGCAAAGATTCAAAATGACAGTCACAGCTAGAGGTTGGTGGCCTGCTGCATATTATGTTTTCTGCTATGAAAACTACAGCCGTTGTTCTCTGATGCTCCAACACAGGATGACATTGGGTCACGTTCTCCAGGAGAGTGGGCTGTGCTTCCCACTGCAAAGCCAGGTCTGTCCGGGCCAAGGTGGGACCAGGCCGAAATGAACACATTTGCTCCAGGGAACACAGAGGCCTCAGGCTTAACTTCCTGGCCCTCCTTGGCCCTCCCCGAACCAGAGGAAAAAGGACACTGTATGCACAGGTCTCCCCTGCTGGCATGGGAGAAATAAGGAACTACAGGATGTGGACGGAGGTAAGGGACCAGGGGACAGGGCCACGCTCCCTCCAGCCGTGGTGAACTCAGCATAGTGCCAGGAACACACACAGTGGACACGGGGAAGAAACATTTCCAGATGAATTGTGCCTGTTCTTAAGAAGCTCACTATGTGCTTGGGGAAAGAGACATATGTGACCCCCTTAGGGAAGAGGGGAGAAGTTCAAACACTGAGTGCTGGAGCCCCCCTCAGAGAGTGGACTCCTGCATACTGAGACAACCCAGGTGGACGAGCCCTTGCAGGATGGGGTAGAGCTGGGGCATTGGGGCAGACAGAGACCAGGCAGAGAGTAAGGGCGGAGGGACAGGGTGGGGCCAGAGAAGATACAGAGTGAAAGTCCAGAAGAGGACATTCACTTAGAGGGAAGACTGGAACCAGACCTAGTGTAGACTTCTGAGCCAAGGGGGAGGGAGGCTTCAGAGTAATTTCTCTAGGGGCGCCTGGGTGCCTCAGTCGGTTAGGCATCTGCCTTTGACTCAGGTCATGATCCCAGGGTCCTGGGATCAAACCCGCGTCCAGCTTCCCGCTCAGTAGGGAGTCTGCTTTTCTCTCCCTCTGCTTCTCCCCCTGCCCATGCTCCCTCTCTCTCTCTGTCAAATAAATAAATAAAGAAGAAGGAGGAGAAGGAGGAGGAGGAGGAGGAGGAGCAGGAGGAAGAAGAAGAAGAAGAGAAAGAATAAGAATGGGGCGCCTGGGTGGCTCAGTGGGTTAAAGCCTCTGCCTTCGGCTCAGGTCATGATCCCAGGGTCCTGGGATCAGGCCCCACATTGGGCTCTCTGCTCCGCAGGGAGCCTGCTTCCTCCCCTCTCTCTCTGCCTACTTGTGATCTCTGCCTCAAATAAATTTTTAAACACTTTAAAAAAAAACACAATATTTAGAAGAAGAAGAAGAATTGGAATTTCTGCATTCGTGGTAGACTGGTATGGATGGCAGCGGGAAAACTCCGGGCCGGGGGGCCAGCCAGAATGGGTGGAAACATGCCACCAGCAAGGGTGTGAAGGGTTGCCAGGCTCGTGGAGAGCAGAGTGTAGAGAGGAAGGGAGGGTGGGAGGGATGCTTCCCAGCCCCACCAGGGTCTGCGTGGTTGGCAGACAGGGGGTGGCAGTTACACAGGAAATGTTCTCCACAGACCGTTACCCTCTGTACAGAATATCCTGCCTACAACCCTCAAATATCTCAGGTGTTTCAAGGCCAAATACCCCTGGTTCCTCTGAAAACAAAGCTTTCCAAACCTCCCTGTTCTAACTCTTCCTGTCTCCCTTCTCTCTCGGTGAGTGCTGAAGAAACACTATTCCAGCTGTCACCACTGTCCTTGTCAGAGGACGGGGGCAACGAAGGGCTGTAGCAGCATCTTCCTAGGTCAGCATGCCCCTGAGCTCAGAGCTAAGGGCCAGGGCTCTGCATCGCAGCCCTGGGTTCCCTGGAATCTTGCCTTTGCCCCTCACCCACTGTGCAAACTTGCCGACCCTCCACTTCCTCATCTGTAAAGTGGCGACAAGAATGGTATCTACCATGTCAGCTAATGCATGTGACATGTTACAAAGTGCTTATCACAATACTTGACACATTCCAAATGCTCAATAAATAATAGCTATTATTATGGACAGAGCCTGAGTTTCCCTCACTGATTTTTTTTTTTAAGCAGTCAGATCTCAAGAACTCTACAATACCTGTGGTCAATAAAACCTCTTAAATAATTTTACAAAATACAAAGCCAAGCAAGCTCTTCCTTGTTGCAAACATGTGCACTTACTTTTCTCGCAACTAAATACAGAACATCACCTGGGTCTTCACTAATCTGCATGGAGTTCATTTCCACCAGGCCCTGTAAGCTGTTGAGAAGGTTTAATGTCTTGACGGTGAAAACAGCCACGTTCAACAGGCACGTACTCTGAGCTAATGCGCACTTTTCTCACCTGATCTCATTTAATCCCGGCCACAATCCACTGAGGCATGCTATTATAACAGTTTTGTAAGAAACTGAGGCTCAGAGGGGTGGAGTCCTCTGTCCAAGGTCATACAGCCAGTAAATAGACGATCCGGGAGTGGAACCCATGTAGACTCCAAGAATCACATTTTTAACCATGGTGCTAAAGTGAATGCAGGTAAAGCAGGGGCTCAAATACTTTAGCTGGCTGGCCAAAGACTCTCCAGACTTCTTAATGCGGCCAAGTCAACCTGTGTGCCTATGAGGGAAGCCCGTTGCTCAAAACCCACATTCACTGGGCCGTGCATGAGAGAGGACCATCTGTAGGATGAATGAATTCAAGCCCTTACCCATTCATGTTTCATCTTTCCCATCACTGTTCTGTGCTGTCCCCTATACCTGTCACCACATATGGCACCGAGGAAATGCCCAAGAAATGCTTGTTGACTGAATGAATCAGAGGAGAGGACAAGGAAGAAAGACCAGGCAGGGAAAGGGGTGGGAAGAAGAAAGGCAAAGAGCTGGGGCCAGAGAAAGGGAAAGGTGTGAAAGATACAGAGGAATGGGGCTAGGAGCTGGGAGGGGATAAAGATCAAGGTATGCGCCCCCCCACCCCTACCGCCAGGCTCTGATCCACTGTTGGCCTCAGCTGAACCTGTGAGAGTGCCAGAGTTTTCCAGTAACCGCCCCCCCCCAATAAATTATCCTGGCCTCAGCCTTCATTTCAGGAGTTTCCTCTTCTCCCCAAGTGCTCAAGGCCGACTGGAAGCCCACCCCTAGCCCTGCCTGATCCCTTGCCCTGCATGCTGGGAAGTGGGCTCCAAGCTTTGTCCCATTCTTGGAGCCTCCCTCAGTTTCCTGGCGTGGCCTTAGAGCTCAGTGCAACCTTCCTGCCCCGCTTCCTCTTCCTGCCTCTGGTTCCCTAGAGATGAGGCCATCTAGACATCTCAACCCCCAGCCAGGCCACATCCCTCACACCTCTGCCAGCTTCACCAGGGTAGAAGCTTGAAGTCCCAAGCCGGCTTCCTGCCCAGCCCATCTTCCCAGGAGTCCAGAGGATGGAGGAAAGCTACTGGCACCACCTGTTCCTGACACCTTTGCCTTAGAGACGGCAAGTGGGGACACAGGCCAGAGTCTGCAGCAGGAGTGAGGGATGACTCACTTCAAGAATGTGTCCCTGGGTAGAGGTTAGGAGAGAGCCAGGACTGTGCCACAGTCTGATAACTTCAGGGGAACCTTTAGGGTAAACATCTCCCTTTATCTTTCGGCAGAGGAAGGAGTGTGCCCTCCAGTACCCTGCCGTGGGGCTGGCAAGCCCTCTCCCACCCCATCTGCTCAGGTTTCCAACTCCCGGGTCACACTTGGCTTCTCACAGCTCCAGGAATGGCTGAAGAGGTCATGGCATTACCTACCACTCCTCGGGAGCGGGTTCTGAGCGCCAGGCGCGGCTCTGGCACTGCATCTCCCTTCACCTCGCAAAGACCCAGTAAGGCAGGCATTGCTGACCCCACTTCACAGATGCGGAAAAGAAGGCTCGGGAAGGTTAAGTGACTGGCCCGGGGTCACAGAGACAGCAAGTGGCCATCACCAGGATCTCAGCCTGGAGTCTGACTCCGAAGCCCGAAGCCTGGGCTCGTAACCCCTTGGCTCAGGGAGGAGGGAAGCTGGAGTCCTGCACACTGAGCGCCGGCGGCCAAACTTTCCCTTCCCAGCCTGCGCGCCCCGAGTGGAGGCGCTGGCTCCCAGCCGGCTCCCGGCCGCGGGCACCTCACTTTGGCGGCGGCGGGGGGGGCGGGTGGAGGGGGACAGGCGCGGGTCCCGGACGACACCCCCACCCTCGGACTTCATCCTCCGGCCGCGCACCCCTACGTCGCCCTCTGCCCCCCGGCCGGCCGGCTCCGCCCCGCCCGGCCCCTCACCATAGCTGCTGCCGCCGCCTCGCCAGCTCGGGCTCCTCTGTCGCCCGGCGGCCGCGGTGCCAGATACCCGGGAGGAAGCGGAGGGGCGGGGCCGCGGCCGGCGGGGGCGGGGGGCGCGCCTGCCCGGAGCCCCGACCCGGACCGCTGGAAAGCGAAAGCTGCCGGCACCCGGCCCAGCCTCCGGAACTGGGGCCCTCGTGCCTGAGCAGCCTGGTGCTCGCGCTGCACTCTGGCCACACGTCGGGGTCCCAAGCTGTGACCCGGGCACAGTGGAGTGGGCTCTGGAGCCGAGGTAGCGCTCATTGCACAAGCATCTGTATCCGTGCCAAGGCTGGGCACGGCGCTAGAGACGCCTCGAACAGCCAGCCGGGCCGGGTCTCTGCCACCTTGGGTGAGTGCGTTCGCCAGTAACCAAAACCCGACTCCCGGAAAAGTTTTAAAACGAAAGAAACTTTATTCACAATCAACATTGTGAATGCACTACCTGCGGCTGAACTGTGTATTTCAGAACGCTACCGCTGTCTGCTACAATTGAATGCACACTTACACAACCATATTGTGCGGATTTCTCCTCAATTCAAAACGAAAACAGACCCCCAGGGAGAAGGTGCTAGTTCTGGCTTTTCTGTATTTCCCTCTTCACCACAAGGGCAGCTGCTGCCCTGCCCTCATGTGACCCTGCTCCTCAGTGGGAGGGAGGATGGGCGAAGCCACCCCTCCAGAGCCTTCCTGAGCTGAATCTACCCTTTCTCCTCTCCTTTCAAAGCTGCGGGGGGGGGGGGGGGGGCGGTCAGAGACGCCGGCTCTCCAGCCCACCCCAGCCACCCCCACCCCCCCACCCCCCTCCTCTCAGCTGTGGCCCCTCTTGAGGAAGGGGGTTGAGCCTGCGTGAGTACAGCCCACATTCCCACCCTGGGCAATCTAGATCCCAAGGAAGAGGTTTCACCCCAGTTCTGTGGACTCTGAGTCCAGGAATGACCTAAGGAGAGAGGATGGCCACAGGTCTATCATAGGAGGACAAAGACTGTTTTTCCCCCCTGGTTTCCGGAGTACGATTCCAGAAGCTGATTTGGCAGGAGGAGTCCCAAATCCTGTCTCCCAACCCTGACCCTTCTACACTCCCTCCCCAAAACAGGTTGTTTTCAATACTGGAAAGTTGTAAAGTCCATGGGAGAAACAGGGACAGAGATGGCAAGAGCCCTTTCCCCAAATCAAGACAGAGGAAAGAGTGACAATGAGGTGGAACCTGGCGGGGAGGAGGGAAGGCCAAAGACAAAGAGGCCCATTGTACATGGAGGGGAAGGAGGGCCATAGGCCCTGTCCTGTGACACTGACTGGGTCCGGCCACGAGACATGGGGAGAGATGCTCGCCCCCTCAGCTAAGACCCGGAGGCCCTGCTAAGTCCCAGAAGGGCAGGGGCAGACAGAAGACAAATAGAACTTCACAGAACCAGGGGCGCCTGGCTGGCTCAGTCGGATGCGCACATGACTCTTGATTCCAGGGTCGTGAGTTCAAGGTCCATGTTGGGTTTAGAGATTACTTAAATTAAAAACAACAAAAACAAAACAAACAAGCAAAAACAACTTTGCAGAACCAAAAAGAAGGAAAAGTGGTCCAGTTCCTCCAATCCCTTATTCTAGACTGCAATAGGGCCACACAAGAGAGATAGAAGGAGGCCCTCGCCTGTCTCGGCTAACACTTCCAGCAAAGAAGTAATAAAAGGGACATGGCAAGACCCCAGGGGACACACTTAGGAGTCTTGCATACCACCCTAAAATGGTTTTGAATTTTCCACATGTGAAGAGCCTCAGAAAATTCTGTTTCTTGAGACCTCTGACTAAGAATGGAAATAAGAGAAGGATGGGAAGACTCCATCTTCCTTCACCAAACATACACTCTCTACCCCTCCAACCATGGGGCCTCAAACAGGTGAATCTCAGGCAGAGGGTGTCTCCAGAGAGAAAAGAAATAGAAGAGCCAAAGGCAAAATGGAAGGGGAGAAATTACCTCACATATGTAGGGATACCGAAAGGTCTTTATTGCCCACCGGCCACCATCTGTTTCCCAGCCACAGGCTGGGTTTTCTGGGTGTCTCTCCAACCAACTCTGGGGGCCCATGAAACACAGCCACAGTCCAGCTTTCTCCTTCCGGGGGGCCAAGGAGCCTGGGGCAGACAGTGTGGTAGAGAGGCCCCTGAGTGAGGGGCGGGAGGACGCAGCAGCACTCCCTGCGGGCAAGGATGGGAGAGAGGACCCTTCTTGGCACCCACTGTGGAGGGTTGCCCTGAAGAGGAGGGCGGGGGTGAGGGGCTCCCTAAGTTGGGATGGCATGGGTGGCAAAAAGCACGATGAAGAGGATGATGATAAAAACAATCACGCAGATGAGGACAATCATCTTCACGTTCTTCCACCAGAACTTCCGAGCCACCTTCTGCGATGTGGTCTTGAAGTGCTCCGACTGTTGGGGACAAGGCAGAGTGAACCAGGGCCTCCTTCCACCGGAACAAGAGGACAAACAGAGGCCCACAGGCTAGTCATCTAAATATTTACGTGAGCAGTTGATGGAACAGACTGTTACACAAAAAAAGTGCAGTCCTCCTACCTTGACAGACACACCTTCATGACACTCTGATGGGCCAGGCTCAAATTTAGAATTCTTGGGCTCCCCTTGACCCCTGCCACCCCCCTTCTCTCCTTACCCCTACACTGTCACACACATGGAGGAGTCTTTTCCATATGCTCACACCCAGGGATGCGACACTGTCTGTACAATCTGCCCTTGGGAGGGCACACATGGGCTGAGGGGTGCAAGCTCCAGGAGGCTCCACAACTCCTTGCCCCATGGGAACCGCTGAAGCTGGAGGACAGGGCCAGGGCAGCAGGGAGCTTGGAGGTGAGAGAAACTGTTCTTCCTCCTCAACACGAGTTGCAGAAATTACATTTCCCTGGGCCATGCTCCCCAGACTAGGCTGTGGGAAGAAATTCTAAGTCTGGGGAGACTAGACCCAAGAGTACATTCTGGACTTGGAAAGCCACAGCCAGTCTCTCCCTGTGGACGTGGAACCTTAGGCTCCAACCTTTGTTGCAGTATTTTGTTAGTTACTCCCTCCCTGAGCAGCTGGCTTCAGCCCCTGGCTAGAGAAAGAGAGAGAGAGAGGAATGAGGTCTAGCAAGATGTGTGGGAGATATTATTCTAGCCTTCAGCTAGCAGAGGACCCTTGGATCAAAGAATCTCACTGCTCTTCCCAGCTTCCTTTTAAAGCAGACTCAGCAAAACCCTAGCAGTTTTCCGCCCCCTGCCTAGTAACTCCTAGAGAAGGCCAAAGGCCCTGGGAGGAATTTTCAAGAGCCAATATTTTTGCCCTGGGAAGGTCAGGCCCAAATGATTGTCAGGCGCAGCCTTCAAAGGGAAAAATCAGTTTCAAGGGAGAGGGGCCTAAGAATGCGAGGGCTGACTGGGCCATCTTATCTGTCTCGGAAAATGCCTCCAAGAGTCAGCTCTGCCCATTCCCCCCAACCACCGCCAAGTCCCTGGAGGCACTGCCTGGACCCCAGTACCAATCAGTGGAGTAGACCAGAGTCAGAACTGGGGACTTGCTTGTCAATTCCCCCAAACAAGGGAAAAGGCAGACTTCCCTCGTATTCATTTTGCCTCCAACACCACCAAGCCCCCAAACCCAACAATCCTCCCTCCCTCTCTTCCTCTACCCTTCCCTCCCCCAAACCCCTCCCCCGGGTGGGCTCCCCATCTCACTGTGGCTTCCAGATCCTCTGTCTTGTTGCGGAGATGTTCCAGGTTTTCTCCTCGGGCCAGGATCCGCTCCACATTCTGGGTCATAATATTCTTGACGCCCTCCACCTCACTCTGCAGGTTCCGCACGTGATCATGTCCCCCACCTCCACTGGCCTCCTCCTGGGCAGCAACACAGGGGTTAATTAGACCAAGTGGTGGAGGAACTGAGAGTCAGCCTCAGAGGCCAGGGGAGGGGAAGGCCTGAGGTGGACTTTAGCTTTTTTTAATGCCTCAACTGTTTACAAAGAGGATGTTTTCATGTATTACTCATGTAATCAAAAACAAATGCATTTTGAAGCCCCAGAAGGTGAGCGCTGATGCTAGATAGACTAGATCAAGTTTCTTTTCAGGTTCTCGAGGCCCCTGAGGAGGAAAAGAAACACAGCCCTAAATCCCACTCCATGGTTGCCTTGCTCTTCTGATGTGGTCAGAGGACCTGGCATCTTCTGACAGGGGAAACCCACCACTCTTTATCAAAGAGTCCTCATTAAAAAATATGTGTGCTGGCCGGCAGAACACCCTCAGGGGGCACAAACCCCCTCTCACTGCAAGACAGTAGCTGAAGAGGGGTTTGGGGGCCCCAGGCCACCTGCAGCCTCCTTGCGGAGACCCAGAGAAACAGCAACCAGGCTCCAAGGCCCCCACCAGGCCACCTGAGGGACGGCCATTGCGCCATGAACTTCTGCTTTCCCCACCGCATAGCACCATGCGCAGGCACCCAAGCCACCACCGCCTGCTTAAGCAGATATTAAATAAAAACAGCAGCCTGGGTGTTGAGGAAAATGGAGGGCAAGTCCTCCCGGCTGACGATAAGGTTTTGTGAATAGGGAGGGAAAGACCAGTATTAGGCTCCTCTCTCCCTGACCCACTCAACCTCTGAAACAGGCCGGGAAGCGGGGGTCCAAACTAGACGGATTATCAGAGAGAACCAACTTCTGGTTCCTTTAGAAACCCTTAGCTTTCTTCCTCATGTTTAGAGAGAGGGGGCCGCCGATTCCTTAGACTCCGCGGGGAGACAGATTCTTGGGGTTTCTATATGGGGATAAGGTGAAAGGCAGCCGGGCAGAGCTCCCGCCACAGGGCTGGAATCTAACCCCGGGAACTTCGGAGGTGCCGCCCGGGGCTGTCACAACCCCCGGCTGGCGGGCGGGCTGGAGGAGGAGATGCAGGACCTCTCAGCAACTCCCCGCCTGGAATTCGGACCCCCCCAGCCCCCACCGAAACCCTGCTCCAGGCCAGCCGCGAGGTCAGGGCAGGGAGGGAGTGGACAAGGAGCAGGAATACCCGCCCAGGCGGCTGCGAGCTTTCCGCAGCCAAGTTGTCAAAGAAGAGCGGCCGCAGCCAGCGCTGGCCCGGCACTCTGCCTTTGCCACCTGCTCCCCCGATCCCCGGGCCCCCCACCCCGCCCCCAGCCCACACTGGCTCCTTTTTGAATCAGCCCCTTTTTGGTTCCCAGCGCGCTCACCATGTCTCCCAGCGGCTCGGGCCTGTCCGCGACGGGACTCGCCTAGTCTGTTTCCTCCCGGGCGGCCCTCGCTTCACTTCCTGCTTGCTCCAACTTTCAGCCTCCCCCGCCCGCCTCGCATCCCGAGACGCGCCAGCCTCACCTCCAGCAGGTTCCCCCAGGTAGGCGGGCACCCTCCGTCGCCCTCCCAGTCTCCTCCCAAACCAGGGCTCAGGCTTAAAGCCACAGGGCTCCTGGGCACCAGAGATTGTCTAACCCGCCAGGAGCAAGAGAAGAAAGATCAAGCAGCCCTCCTAGGTTTCTTGAGGCTGGTCTCCTGGTCTAGATAAGGAGGCTGTCTCCTTTTTCTTTTTCTTTTTTCTTTTTTTTAATGTCCTGAATATTTGATCCCAAATCTTAGAGACTGAAGTCAACTGTAAGTACCCCGCCAGGGGTAATTCACATGGAAACAGAACACAGAAATGAAAATTTCTTCCTGGCAACCGCTGTTCCCATGTTGGTGGGTAGGCAGAGAGTATTCAAATCCCCCAAGTCTGGACTGCTGTGATTGATACTGGGCTATGGTGTCAGAAAGCTCTGGGTTACTAGCTGTGTGACCCTGAGTGACTCTCTTCACCTCTCTGGAGTTTGCAGGTGCTAATGCTGACCTCAGAGGACAGTGGGGAGGTGTAAAAGGACAGCATAGGCAGTGTGCCCCGCACGGTGTCCAGAAGGAAGACCTGTCCACTGTCAGAACCAGGAAATGCTGCCCTACCAATCCCTTCTTTCTTTCCAGAGTGCAACAGTCTCTTCAGGAGCCACAAAGAGGGGTTGGTGAGTCCCATCAGAAATGGTCAGAGCCCTGCCCTATGGACAGAGAAGGGCCCCAGGGCAAAGGATTTTTCCACCACCTGGCTCCAATCTAGCCTTCTTGGCTGGTGTTTATCAAGACAGAACAGTAACCGGGACATGCAACAGGGAACAAACATTCCTGTCCCATCCCGGAAGTATGAGTGTCAGTTCTAAGAGGGAAATTTCAGCTTCTCCACATACTTTTTTAAAAGAAATTAACAAATTTTGGACCTCTGTTTTGAGATGCATTATTCTACTTTATAATGAAATCTGATCTCCAATTAAATGAGATTATTGTATTTTGCAAATCTGAAATTTGATGGACAGCACCAGCCTGCTTTCACAGAGAATGTGGCTGTCCCACTTCTCACTATCCTTAGAGGTAGGTCAGAATCCTTGATCTGTCCTTGCACTGTCCAGTACAGTAGCCACTGACCACATGTGGCTGGTGAGCACTTGAACTGTGGCTAGTCTGAATTGAGAAGTGACATAAGAGTACATACCGTATTTCTTTTTTTTTCCTTAGGATTTATTTATTTGAGAGAGAAAGTAAGAGAGCGTACACTTGAGGAGGGGAGAGGAAGAGGGAGAGATAATCTCAAGCAGACTCCCCTGTGAGTGCGGAGACCTATGCCCAGGGGCTCAGTCTCCCTCCCAACCCTGAGATCAGGACCTGAGCCAAAATCAAGAGTAGGACACTCAGCTGACTGAGCCACCCAGGCACCCCAAGAACTTCAAAGACTTATTACACAAAGAAGAATGCAAATATCTCATCAGTAGTTTTACATACTGATGACTGCTGAAATAATGCTGTAGGTTTATTGAGTTAAATTTTAAAAGTTGGTAACATTAAGTAACATTAATTTCACCCGTTTCTTCTTTTAATTTGGCCAGTAGAAAATTTAAAAGTACAAATGTGGCTCAATTTATATTTCTATTAGACACACTGTTCTATACGTTAATATTTGTGTGACCCTGGACAGACTGATGGGACATCTGTGACCCTCAGTTACCTCATTGTCTGCTCCTGGCGCTGAAACAAGCCACCGTACATGGTGGCTATTATAATTACTATGATTAAGAATTCCAGATGCTAGGGACGCCTGGGTGGCTCAGTTGGTTAAGCCGCTGCCTTCGGCTCAGGTCATGATTCCAGGGTCCTGGGATCGAGTCCCGCATGGGGCTCCTTGCTCAGCAGGGAGCCTGCTTCTCTCACTGCCTCTGCCTGCCTCTCTGCCTGCTTGTGTGTACTCTCTCTCTCTCTCTGGCAAATAAATAAAATCTTAAAAAAAAAAAAAAAAGAATTCCAGATGCTAATATGCGGTGGTGGGTAGGGAAACATGAAAGGTGCCAAGAAACAAAGGACAAGAGTCAGATGGCTAAGGAGAGCAGAAACACATGGAGGAGAATTTCCAGGGTGGAAATCAGGGTTACATCCGTTGAGGAATTACCGGGGTCTCGTACGCCACTGCCAGCCTGGGACATACATTGGTGTCCCTGAAGGAGCTGACCCTTGACCTAAACCCAGCACCCATTAGGGAGATTCTCCAGCACCCACAGTTGGGAATGCAGCCTGCTTACCCTCTTCACTGTGTGGAATCCCTGCGGGCTTGGCCTCACCTGTACACATCACAATGCTTCCCTTTGTCAAAAGACCACCTTGCTAGCACCCTCACAAGATGAGCCATTCAGTAAGGCACCAAACAGTGCACTATGAGCAGAAATGGTAATATGGCCGGAAGGTGTGGGGAGTCGTGCCTGGCTGCCTCAGTCAGAGGCGCATGCAACTCTTGATCTTGGGGTCATGAGTTCAAGCCATGTTGGGTTTAGAGCTTACTTTAAAAGAAAAGGAAAGAAAAGAGAAGGAAAGAAAAGAAAAGAGAAGGTACTATGGGCAGGGTGCAAGAAGAGAAACAAGTCACTGATTCCTTTACAGACAGGGAAAGCTCTTTTCCAGGAGAACTGGAGTGTAGGTCACTTTGCAAAGAAAAATGCTAGGTGGTCGGCATTGTAGCCAAAGAAGCAGTCATGGTGTGAATGAAGAGTGTTCTCTGTCCCGGTGTGATCAGAAGGTTTGGGCCTCAGCTCTACTACTCCCTGGCTGTGTAGTCTTGGGCAAGCCACTTCTCTCTTGGAACTCTAGTTTCCTCATCTGCAAAATGGGAAGAAGTATGAAAGCTGCTTTGTGGGGTCTTTATTAGGATTAAATAATCCGGATATGTATTTCTGTATTTCTGTTAAAGGACTTTACAAAAGAAAAGGGAGACTAATAGAGGAAACAGAAAGAGAAAATAGTGAAAGAGGAACATTAGCAACTTGCAAAGCAATGAGGCAAACTTTGGGGGTGCACTGACATCTATTCCAATCTTCTTATTTACGGCCCAAGTGGCAGTTTACACCTGTACCTCTCTGGGGAAAGGCTGGAAAACAAGGAAAAGGCACATTCAGGAGGTGTAACTGGCATTGTTCCCTGAAGGATCATAAAGCTCTCACCACTGCCAAGGCCTCTTTTGTCTCCAAACTCCTTTGTAGACTGTTACACTGCTGGCCATCTATGACAGTCACCCCCTATCACTCCCAATGTCTCTTTCCCTTTCTGACTGTGTTCTTAGAGCCAGAAGTTTCCACCCATGGCCATCTTCCCTTTGGACGCTCCACTCTCCTGGAGCAATAGTCCTTTCTGAGGTGAGGCTGATTTTGCCCTCCAAGGGACATGTGACAACATGTGGAGGCATTTTCGGTTGTCACAGCTAGGGGGATGTGCTCCCGCCATCCAGTGGGTAGAGGCCAGGGGTGCTAAATTTTCTACATGCAAAGGCAGCCCTCCCCAAACAAAGAATTATTCGGACCAAAATATCAATAATGCCGAGGTTGAAACCCTGGTCTCCCTAGGGAAGTGCAATGCATTATGGTTTCGGTAGCCATTTATGGATGAGTCTCAAATCTGTGTCTCCAGCCCTGACCTTGTTCTCATTTGCCTCTCCAGTGCTCTCTCCACAGACTCCACCAACAGCCAAACCAAACCGTTTATCTTTTCCCCATGTTCCTCCTGCGGGGTAGTACTCCTGTTCCACCAGTTTCCCAAGCTAGGAATCCCTAAGCACGTTTTATCTTTTATAGAATGTGTCATGTGCCTTGCCATTATTAGCTGCATACACATTGACACCTTCGAGACTCTAACTTCTGTGAAGGCAGGGGCTATGTTTTTATTTTGGCACCCCTTGTTGAAAATAACATGCACCATGTGCACAGTACTCATCCACTAAATGTTTGAGGTGTTGAACTGAGAGATCTGAAAGAGGGCTTTTTTTCTCTGCAGTGCAGATAAAAAGATAATATTTATTTATTTATTTACTTGACAGACAGAGATCACAAGTAGGAGAGAGGCAGTCAGAGAGAGAGGAAGGGAAGTAGGCTCCCTGCTGAGCAGAGAGCCCGATGTGGGGCTCGATCCCAGGACCCTGGGGTCATGACCTGAGCCAAAGGCAGAGGCTTTTAACCCACTGAGCCACCCAGGCACCCCGATAATTTTTTTTTAAGAAAAGACCCATGCATGGGGCACCTCGTTGGCTCAGTCGTTTGAGTATCTTCCTTTGGCTCAAGTCATAATCTCAGGGTCCTGGGATCGAGCCCCACACTGGGTATCCCATTCAGTGGGGAGTCTGCTTCTCCTTCTCCCTCTCTCCCTGCCCCTCACCCCCACTCATGCTCTCTCTCTCAAATAAATAAATAAAATCTTTAAAAAAATAAAAGGACCTATGAAGAAATCTCTTTCCTAGATATTTAGACCATTTTATGGATAAATAAACACTAAGTGGTGTGGGTCTTTGTATACTGGTCCTGAAAGGATAAATTGGAAATCAACCCCCTCAACAAAAACAAATTAAGTCATGGGGTGAAGAGGTGCTGTGTTAGCACAGTTCATTTTTACCAGCTGTACTTCTCTTACCCAGAATGCTCTCTGGTCACCCAAGACTATACTAATAACTTTTTTTTTTTTTTGAAGATTTTATTTATTTACTTGACAGAGAGAGACACAGCGAGAGAGGGAACACAAGCAGGGGGAGCGGGAGAGGGAGAAGTAGGCTTCCCGCTGAACAGGCAGTCTGATCCGTGGGCCCAATCCCAGGACCCCGGGATCACGACCCACCTGAGCCAAAGGCAGACGCTTATCTACTGAGCCACCCAGGCACCCCTACTAAAAACTTTTGATTTCCCTCTCTCCTCTCAAAATGATACTCATCCTTCAAAGCCCAGTGCCAAGTTTTCAGAAAACTTTCCTGAATTCTCCAGTTGTGATTCATTTCCTCTTCAGTGCTCCCACAGCACTTTGAATCTCATTGAATACTTAGGATTTTGTACATTCTATTATTATCATTCTATTATTTCCATATTCTTTTATTATTATGTTTCCTTATCCTTTAACTCCTATAGGACAGAGGCAACAGCTTAATAATTTCTCTATAACCTGTCCAGTTCTGGCACATAACAGACTATAAATGCTTAATTGATTTTTTAATATATTTTTTAAAGATTTTATTTATTTATTTGACAGAGAGAGACAGTGAGAGGGGGAGCACAAGCAGGGGGAGTGGGAAAGGGAGAAGCAGGCTTCCCACCGAGCAGGGAGACCTATGCTGGGCTCCATCCCAGGACCCTGGGATCATGACCTGAACCGAAGGCAGACACTTAATGACGAAGCCACCCAGGCACCCCATAAATACTGAATTTAATGGAACCATCTAATTTTGAATGGTTTTTAACGAGCTAGCCCAAAGTTTCCAACCCATATTGGATTCATTTGGACTAGGGTTTGACAGCAGATTAAGACATTCATCCCCCAAATAGATCTATGGCTTCTAAAGGGACTTGGCCTACCTTGCCTGTTAGGATAACCTAGAAATGGGCCAGACCCTCAGTAGCAGGAACACTGTTAACCCCACGATTCTACCTGCCAAACACATCTGTCCCTGGAAATCCCTACTTTTACATCTACTCCAGACATTCTTTTCCTTTAGGATAGTAGTTCTCAGCACATGGTCCACGAACCCCTGGGGTCTTCAAGAACAAAACTATTTTTATAATAAGACTGATATGTTATTCGTCTTTTTAACTATGTTGCCATTTGCACTGATGATACAAAAGCAACCGTGGGTAACAAAATTATTGGCAAGTTAGCAGGAATGAGACAGTGGCACCAAATCACAGTAATAGTCCTTGTATTCCTCCTGGCTGCACAGTTGCATTTTCAAAAAATGCCATTTTCAACATCCCTAATGAAGCAGTACAAATTATTAATTTTATTAATTCTTGACACTGAAGTACACACCCTTAACTATTTTTTTTAAAGATTTTATTTATTTATTTGACAGACAGAGGTTACAAGTAGGCAGAGAGGCAGGCAGAGAGAGGGGGAAGCGGGCTCCCTAATGAGCAGAGAGCATGATGTGGGGCTCGATGATGGGGCTCGATCCCAGGACCCTGGGATCATGACCTGAGCCAAAGGCAGAGGCTTTAACCCACTGAACCACCCAGGCGCCCCCACCCTTAACTATTTTATGGGAAATACACACAGCACTTTGCATAACCAAGTATGATGGCTGTCTCCCAGCTGTTCGGAGAAAAAGCACTTGTGTAGTTAAACTGTGAGCTGAAGTAATGTTTTAAAATTAACAGAATTTATTTTTTTGAGTACTACAGACTGTTGCCACATACCCCTTAGCACTCTCCCATTTTTCTCCCATTATTAACAGCTTGCACTGGTATGGCATATTTGCTTTACAACTGATGAGCTATGGTTGATGTGTTATTATTAACAAAGTCCATAGTTTACATTAGGGTTCATATTCAATGGGTTTTGGAAAATGTATAATTACATGTATGCATCATGATACCATTACAATATCATACAGGATAGTTTCATCTCTCTAAAAATTCCCTGTGCTTCACCCATTCATCCCTCCCACCTTCCCCCCTACCCCCCAGTTCCTGGCAAACACTGATCTTTCACCTTAAAACCACAGTTTTGCCTTTTTCAGGATATCAGTTTGGATAAGTGTGTAAGCTTTCCAGATTGGTTTCTTTCACTTAGGAATATGAGTTTAAGGTTCACCCACATCCTTTTGTGGCTTTAATAGTTCGTTTTGCTTTATCACTTCATATTCCACTGTATGGATGTATCTGTTTGTTTATCCATTCACCTATTGAAGGACCTCTTGGTTGCCTCCAAGTTTGGGCAATTATGAATAATGCTGCTATATATTTGTGTGGGCATAATTTTTCACCTCTTTGGGTCTTTACCAAGGAGCACAATTGCTGGATCATATGGTAAAAGCATGTTTAGTTTTGTAAGAAACTGCCAGATTTTTTTCCAAGGTGAGTGTACCATTTTGTATTCCTACCAACAATGAAGTAGAGTTCCTGTTGCTCCAACCACTCTAACAGCTATCTCATTGTTGTTCTAATTTGTAACTCCCTAATAAAATAAGATGTTGAGTGTCTTTGTTTCTTCCTTTCTTTTTAAAAAATGAAACATCATTTTACTTGTGGACATCTGACAAACTATGGTTATTCAAACTGGCATATTTGGCAGGTTTTTTTTTTCAAAAATGAAAGAAGTGTGGCTGTTCCTTGAAGGGAAACAATAGACAGTATTTGTTGCCAATGAATAAATTTGAACTTTCAAACGAAAATTAGAATTTTGGAAAACTTGTATCTGCCACTGTGAGCTTGGCAGCTTCCCAACATTTAAGAGACTCTGCATTTAGAAGAGCAGCATAACTCACCAAACCAATGTTTTCCAAATGACTATATGCATGATTTTGTAAAAGGTCCAAAGTGGGAGATATACCAATGATTTCAATGTGACAGAGCATGCAGTTCATTGAGATGGTTTCAGATTCTACGTTTTTTAAATATTTTATTTATTTATTTAACAGAGAGAGAGAGACAGAGAGATCACAAGTAGGCAGAGAGGCAGGCAGAGAGAGAGGGAAGCAGGCTCCCTGCTGAGCAGAGAGCCCAATGTGGGGCTCGATCCCAGGACCCTGAGATCAGGACCTGAGCTGAAGGCAGAGGTTTAACCCACTAAGCCACCCAGGTGCCCCTCAGAGTCTACATTTCACTAACCTGTAAAAAACTACCACTTTTAAGTTTAGGTGTGTTATCAAACAAGGATACCCACAATTACCTAAACGTTACCTAAAAATGTTACCTAAAATGTTACCTAAAAACGTTATTAAAATGTTTTTCCCAGGGGCGCCTGGGTGGCACAGTTGTTAAGCATCTGCCTTCTGATCCCAGAGTCCTGGGATCCCAGAGTCCCTGCTCCGCAGGAAGCCTGCTTCTCCTTCTCCTACTGCCCCCGCTTGTGTTCCCTCTCTCACTGTGTCTCTCTCTGTCAAAAATAAATAAATAAATAAATAAAATCTTTTTAAAAAATAAAATAAAATGCTTTTCCTTTTTCCAACTAAGTATCTGTGAGGCCAGATTTCCTTCACATACTTCAATCAGCACCAGATCAAATGCAGAAGCAGATATGAGAATCCAGCTGTTTCCAATTAACCCAGACATTAGATTTGCATATGAAACAATATGATACTACTTGTGCAATTTTTTGTGGAAAACAAACTTTTTCCATATAAGTTATTTATGTAAACGTTTTATTTGTAAACATGGCTTATTACTTTTTTTTAAAAAGTGACTCAATACGTATTTTAAACATTTCTCAGTATAAATTTCCAGTACGGTAAATGTGGAAAAATATAAACCACATAAATAAATGCTCTTTAGGGCTCTCAGTAATGTGTAGCAGTGTAAAAGTGTCCTGACACCAAGAAAATGCGAGTACTGCTTTTCTAGGATGCCTTTCTATGATCCTGCTGGCCAATCCCATGGCAGAAAATTAGATATTGTAAATGCTGTTCAAGACTCACCTCTAGGAATCCTCCCTGATCGAGCACACTCTACGCGCTGCCCCTATTCTACATCTTCTAAAGCTACATCTACATCTGCAGCTGTGTCCTTCCGGTTTCCCCAGCTCATTTCAAACCTCTGGTTCTTGGCCGGTACTGGAAGAGAGAATAAAGCAACTCGCACCCTCTCCCTACACCGGGACAGCCCTTCAGGTGCGTCCTCAACTCGGAGGTCAACGTCTTGGGGAAAAAGTGACATTTGCACCCGCATGCTCACGTCAGGGAGCACCGCAGGAACCCTACAACCTGGAGAGACCTAATGGGGGCGTGGGGGGTGGGTCAGGCAAGTTGTCAGGACTCTGAGACTTGTTAAGGCTGAAAGCGCCAAGGGCTTTGGGACGCTTCGTGGTAAGACTGGTCTAGCGGCTGAAGATGGGCGTCTGGGGGAATCCCGGCTCCTCCTCCATCACCCGGTCGGGCGATACCAGAGCAACCTCCCTCTTCCCCCGCCCCAAGGTCCCTCGCTCCGCCCTTTGCCGTCAAGCAGGGAGCAAGCGACGCCGGCGAGAGGTGTTCACGACAGTTCTATCTAGCGCTTTCCGGCCGGCCGCACGCGCGCTGATGTGTCGGGGAGGCGGGGCTTAGGGAAGTGATTCCTCCCGTCGCGACCTGCTAGTCTGTCACCGCTTTGGCTGTCTAGCCTCCGCGGAGCCATGGCGGTGTCTGCCCGGTCCGCGCGGGTCCAGCCGGACTCACGTAGGCTCAGAGTCCTCCCATGCGGCGGAGGGAGAGAGGGGCTCTGTCTCAGAGGGGTGGGGGTGGTAGGACTCCCCTGAGGGACCCCGGGAAAGGGGTCTCTGTTTGGAAGGGGCTTGTAGAGAGAGATTGCAGTATGCGGCTTTGGGGTGATGGTGACACTCGGGGCGCTTTGCGGTTAGGGGGCTATAGTCTGAGAGAGGTTCTGGGACATTGGGAGATCCAGAAGGATCTGGCACTGCGAGGATGTTTCTAGTAGTCAGAAATCAATGGGAGAACCCTGATAGGGAGAAACCCTGGGGCTGTAGGGGCTGTGGTTTCTGTGTTTTGGGGAGGAGCCGATTTTAAAGCACTTCCGACCCCACACCTGCAGATACACTTTTCTGTTTGCTTGCAGATAAAGTGCAGAAAGACAAGGCTGGACAGTCTTCAGGGCCGAGCCAGGGCAGCGGAATGGGGAAACTCTTGGGGTTTGAGTGCACAGATGTTTCCAGCTGGGGAAGGCTGGTGACCCTGCTGAATCGACCAACGGATCCTGCCAGCCTGGCTGTCTTCCGTTTTCTCTTTGGTAAATGGGGTTTCTGGAGCGACTAGTGTGATGATGGGTGGGAGAATAACCATCGTCCCTTGCGCACTTCTTGGTTACTTACTAGTGACTTGCCTCCCTTTTCTTCAGACCTGAAGATACTGATTTCCTGGAAGGGATCTTTGTGGAGTTTAGGATCAAATCCACCTTTGTCTCCTCTGATTAGGGATTGGAGGGCAGAAATGCTTTGATCTGAGGCCATAGGAAATACAGAGGCAGATGACCAGAGACCCATCTTGCTTGTGGCATGAAGTTGCCCAGTAACTATACTCAGGACCAGACCTCAGAGAAATAGCAGGGTGACAGGGCTGACATTTTGGCTGTGACTCCCTAGGTCAGAGTTTCCTTACTCATAGGCTACAGTATGTATGCTTGGAGTGGGTTACAAATGTGCTAAGATATTAATTCTCTTAGCCCAGCCTCAACTGGTGGCAATTTTGCTCTCTGGTGGACATTTGGCAATGACTGTAGACATTTTTATTTGTCACAACTTGGGGGAAGGGGAATAGGTAGCTACTGGTATTGACTTAGGAGCCAGGGATGCTGTTGAGTGACCAATAGTTCACAGGATAACCCCTCCCAGCAAATAATTAACAAGCCCAAAATGTGAGTAGTCCTGAGGTTGAGAAACCCTGCCTTAACTGGAACTGGCCTCCTGACCTGAGTAGCCCCTTCTGTTTGCTCTAGTGTGGTAAGCCAAATACTATTTTCTGGGTGTGTTAAGAAGTGAAAAAAGTTCAGACGGACCATCCTGGAACACTTTTTATGGCCTCAGAGGACAGAAGTTAATAACTCAAGGTTACCTGAACAGCTTTTATAGCATTTTGTACACTTCTTTTATTTAATCCTCATTGTAACCCTGTAAAATTCGTTTTAAGGATTTTTATTTATTTGAGAGAGAGACAGAAAGAGACAGCGCACACAAGCAGGGGGAGGGGCCGAGGGAGAGGGAGAAGCAGGTTTCCTGCTGAGCAGAGAGCCTGATGCAGGGCTCCATCCCAGGACTCTTGGATCATGACCTGAGCCAAAGGCAGACGCTTAACCAGCTGAGCCATCCAGGCGCCTCCTGTAACCCTGTAAGATATTATGAATCCCTTTCTCAAATAGGGAAGGAGGAATTGGCTCAGTAGGTGCAGTGGCTATCTGAGATCACATAGCTGGCATAATGCCTAGCACAGAGCAGATGCTCAGTAATTATTGTTGAATAATGAATAAATGAATGAATGAATGAATTCATTTGTTGAATGAATGAATAAATGGCAGAGCCGGGGTTAGGTAAAAAGGCTGACCCTGGGGGCGCCTGGGTGGCTCAGTGGGTTAAAGCCGCTGCCTTCGGCTCGGGTCATGATCCCAGCATCCTGGGATCGAGCCCCACATTGGGCTCTCTGCTCAGCAGGGAGCCTGCTATCTCCCTTCTCTCTCTGCCTGCCTCTCTGCCTACTTGTGATCTGTCAAATAAATAAATAAAATCTTTTTAAAAAATTGCTTAAAAAAAAAAAAAGGGCTGACCCTGGATCTGGGTGCTGTATTCCACTGCTTCCTTTGCTAAGGCCTAAGGGTGCCTCCTCGACTGCCTCCCCAGGGCTGATGATGGTGTTGGACATTCCCCAGGAGCGGGGGCTCAGCTCCCTGGACCGAAGATACCTGGATGGGCTGGACGTGTGCCGCTTCCCCTTGCTGGACGCCCTGCAGCCACTACCACTTGACTGGATGTATCTTGTCTATACCATCATGTTTCTGGGTGAGGGAAAGTATGGGAGAGATGGGAGTATTGACTAGCCTCCCTAAACCACAGAAATACAAAGCATGCTGGTGAATGACCAAAGTCTTGGGTTCATTATTTCATTTCTGCTGTGACTCCCAATATCATCCCGCTCCCTGTGTGTCATCTGAGCTGTTACCCCATGAGCCTTTTTAAAATGCTAAAATAACATTTGATTTTTCATTTGGCTTTGCAATTATAAAATGTCCAATGACTTTTCTTAATCCCACCCACAGCCTGTCCTGGGGGAGCTGGGCCTCTGGTGACCCTTTGACCTCTTGATCCTCTCCCCCACAAATCCCAGGGGCACTGGGCATGATGCTGGGCCTGTGCTACCGGATAAGCTGTGTGTTATTCCTGCTGCCATACTGGTATGTGTTTCTCCTGGACAAGACGTCATGGAACAACCACTCCTATCTGTATGGTTTGTTGGCCTTTCAGCTGACATTCGTGGATGCAAACCGCTACTGGTATGATTCTAGGGGAAAGGGGAAAAGGGTTGGCTGGGTCAGGATGGTTACCAGTGGTAGGGGTCCAGTGAGGTCCTAGAATTTGCCCCAGCAAGAGTATTTTCAACCATGCTTTGCAAAGTGTGGTTACAGGGTCACACTTTGGTCCAGATGAATTTGGGAAGGGGAGGGGTCAGTGAGGTTGGGGCATGTGGGATGACAAAAAGCAAAATGGCTCCATTCCCACCCCTTCACTCTTTCCATATCTCCCCAGGTGCCTTGATCTATCCACTTCCTGTAATCCACTTAGAGAGAAGAAGAGAAGACTAAAGCCAGACATAGATGTTTTCAGATACTTCAAGGGTGGTCATGTGGAAGAGGGAGCAGACTTTCTCTGTGTGAGCCCAGAGGGGCAGAGTTAGAGCCAAGAGTAGAAGTTGCTGTGAGGCAGAGTCATGTCAGAAGGAGAGGGCCCACCAGGGCTGCTCAGCAGTGCTGTCCTGGGAGGTGGTAACCCTCCCCCACCTCTGGCTTAGGTGACCATCTCTCAGGGGAGGTGGTGAAGGGATTTGGAGACAGGGTGGCAGGGTAGATGACCTCTAGGGATTCTCTCCCTTAAGCAAATAGGAGATGCCAGTAAGATGGGTATAGGGAAAAAAATCTCAGATGATGCCTTTGTTAGTGACTTATCAGCCATTAATTATACCTAGACATACCCCTTTGTAAACCTTTAAACTCATTCAAATGCACAGGTCTGATCATATAAAATTAAGAGACAGTTTTGACTGAATGTTCATGAAAAGTTCCATTTTTGTAATTTTACACAGTTTGAAAAAATACTTATCCCTTACTCAGGGCTTTCCCCATGGCCAGGCACTGTACTAAACACTTTACATTTTTCCTCATTACAGTGCCATGAGGCTTTAAACCACAAGTGTAAGCTGCCCCTTCCCAACCTCTCTGTTCATTCATTGTCTTCTTGAAACCTGCTTTGCTTCTGTCTCCCCAGAATACATCTCGTTTTAATATCTTGGGTTTATTGCTTCTCTCCCAAGGTACCCTCCAGCACTAGTTCCTGACATCTGGGTCTCTGAGATGTCAGTTTGGTTTGGATATTGAGATTTTTTTTTTTCTTAAATGTACTATATAGTTACATACACCTTTAACTTTCCAAACACTCCCTCAAATTCATTCTTTTTCAAATTCAGTCATATTATGAAGCGTTGTGATTCTTTTCCTGATTTGGTCCATTAAGACAGACTAGTTTACTCACTAATTAATGGTAACCACTGAACCATGTGTTCTAATGCACTTGTAGTATTGCTATTATGACTGAAAATAATCACTTAAATTTGCTCCTACACTTCTAAAGAACCTCAGAAGATCCCAGAGGACCAGAGAGGATAGGGGAGATAGCCTGGGATAGATAATTACACTTAAAAAGAAAGGTGGAAATGTGCGGAATTAAGAAGCTCTCCTTAACCTTACTACCCTTGGTGTAGGTCTGTGGACGGCCTGCTGAATGCCCGCAAGCGGAATGCCCATGTGCCCCTTTGGAACTATGCTGTGCTGCGTGGCCAGGTATAGGATTTTAGGAAAGCGGAGGGGGGGAGGGGTGTTCTTCCATAGCCATTGTCAGCATGACCAGCCTGCTGCCAGGCAGTGCTGTACTCTGCCTCCCTGGAGCTTCCCCTTTTTTTTCCCTTTGGCTGGAAAGCAAGGCTGACTCTTGAGTTTCCAGTCCCCTAGTCTCTGGGTTCTCTTACCTCATCGTAGAAAGCACAGAGCTTTGACCCTGCTAGCTGAGCGTCCTTACAAGAGATCTAGGCTTCACGACTCCCCTTGGCATTGGTAGAATGTCCATACGAGTGAAGATCTCAGATGAGTCAATGGAGTGAATGTAATCTTTAGGGCCCGAACTCAGGTCAGAACTTAGGTCATTTTTGACCTGCAGAAAAGCAGGTTCTTTTTTATTTGAACCTTCGCTTTGCATTTTGTGTTTGTAGATCTTCATTGTGTACTTCATCGCGGGTGTGAAAAAGCTGGACGCAGACTGGGTGGAAGGCTACTCCATGGAATATCTGTCCCGGCACTGGCTCTTCAGTCCCTTCAAGTGAGTGGCAGGCAGAGCAGGCGTCACTTTGTGGCAGTGGTGCGCAGCGGGTGACTCGCCTCCCTCGGGGCTGCAGGAATGGCTGCTGTTCCTGCTTTGCCTGAATTTGCCACGTGCTTTCCTCTGTCTGCTCATATTTCTCTTCAGCAGAAGGCAAAGTCAGTGGTACCAAAACATCTAGGTCTTACCTGCCCCTGGGAGATGTATGGGAGGGGCAAGAATGAAAGGAAAAAACTAAAAAATGAAAGAATCAGAATAAGGTGACCTGTTGCATGCGCCCGAGCTCCCAGCTCACCAGGACTCCTCGGCCAGTGGACTTAGAAGATGGACAGTCCCCACCCTGACAAAACCATTGTTGCCACCTCTTAGAAAACTCTCGATTTCTCCCTTCCTCCCGTTTTTTCTTTCCTCGCTTTTTACTGTGTTCTTTTTCCTCTTGCCTGTTATTTCCCAGTTTCAAACGTTTGATTTTATTATGTTAGTCAGGCATTCACCTTTTATAGTTTCTTCTCCTTTATATCCTCTGTGGAGAATCTACCAGCCCCACCCCTCCCCACCACCACCGGATGCGCTCACTCCTCCATCAGATTTGCCCTAGGAAATCTGCCCTTGGTTAGCACATAGGGTACATTGAAAAAAATTGAAAACCTAAAGGAAATAAAAGGGGGTTGGAGGCTCTACCACAGGGTGTCTTTATGTAGAGTTCTACCCACCTGCTAGGGTACTTCCTTTGGCAAGGACAGGGTGAGCAGAGGCACATTTGCTGTGAATGTGCTGTAAACACTGGCTTCTTCAGTGCGCTGGTGGCTGACCTCTGTCTCCGGTGTCTGCAGACTAGTATTGTCCGAGGAGATGACCAGTCTACTGGTGGTGCACTGGTGTGGACTGCTGCTCGACCTCTCAGCTGGTTTCCTGCTCTTTTTTGATGCCTCGAGGTCCATCGGCCTCCTCTTCGTGTCCTACTTCCACTGCATGAATTCCCAGCTTTTCAGCATTGGTCAGTACCTGTGGTCTGGTAGGAGGTGGGAACCACTGGTGTGTGGGGAGCAGGAGACGGTGATGGCCGCGGGAGCTGCACTGAGTCAAGTGCAGTCACTGACATGGCAGTAAATGGGAGGAAAGGACTGGGGCCTCTGGGCTTAGCTCGTATGTTGCAGAGTAAGGCATCTCGGGGAAATAAGAGCGCTTGAGTTACGAACTGCTTTCATCACAGGTGGAATACCGGGGAGAGGCTTCCGAAAGGAGAGGGCTTGAGGGGTTTATCCATGTCCCCCCCCAGCCAAATTCCTGAAACACTTATTGCCTTCCTCCTTTTCTAGGTATGTTCCCCTACGTCATGCTGGCCAGCAGCCCTCTCTTCTGCTCCCCTGAGTGGCCCCGGAAGCTGGTATCTCGCTTCCCCGAAAGGCTGCAGGAACTACTGCCCCTCAAGGCTACCCCTCAACCCAGTGTGTCCTGCGTGTATAAGAGGAGCCGGGCCAAAGGTGGCCAAAAGCCAGGGCTGCGCCATCGGCTGGGTGCTGCCTTCACGCTGTTCTATCTCCTGGAGCAGCTTTTCCTGCCCTACTCCCATTTCCTCACCCAGGTATGTGTGATCTGGGGGTTAGCTAGGGAGGTGGCAGGGGGCACGGCATTAGGGAAAGTGTGGGGCTGGTTTTGCAGCCCTGTGTTGGTTGAGGATGGGGTTAATGGGAGGACAGCTGGGCTGATCACCTCTGCCCTGCCTTCTCAGGGCTATAACAACTGGACAAATGGGCTGTATGGCTACTCCTGGGACATGATGGTCCACTCACGCTCCCATCAGCACGTGAAGATCACCTACCGTGACGGCCGCACGGGCGAGCTGGGCTACCTTAACCCTGGGGTGAGACACCTGATGTTGACGACCTCCAGTTCTTCAGAGCTCCCTGGAGCATCAGGGTCTGATTTGGTCCTAAACATAATTGTAAAGTAAAACATAATCTGGGTCCATTCTGCCCTTTTCTCAAGAGCCAGGTTGACCCTTCTTTTGTTGAAATTAAAATAGGGCAGTGCCATTCACTTCTTTGAATTGAAATAAGGCTTAGGAAAGGTAAGTAGTAAAAAGCCCAGCAACGAAAAATTCTCCCCCAAAGACAAGTTCGGGTTTTTTTTTCCCCCTGGTCGAAACAGGTAACAGGCAGAGATCTCTTAGTGCTGTTGGCGGGGCATGAGCTGTCTGGGAGGTTGATAACGATGAGATGGGACTAATGTGGGGGTTTGGGGCAGGTATTCACACAGAGCCGGCGATGGAAGGATCACGCAGACATGCTGAAGCAATATGCCACTTGCCTGAGCCACCTGCTTCCCAAGTACAATGTCACTGATCCCCAGATCTACTTTGATATTTGGGTCTCCATCAATGACCGCTTCCAGCAGAGGTGGGCAAGGGGAACAGAGAAGGGGAAAAATGAAGTTTCACTCCTTTTGCCGAGATGAATAGCCCATGTTCCCCAGTGTTGTCTTGCTTGAAAGGCTGTCCTCTGGTGCATGTCCCTGTTCACCTGGTTGTGGGCATAGCTGATTGCTTCCAGCAGGGGGCACCATCAACCAGAAGAAAAGGTAACTTTTTTTTTAAAGAAGCTGTTAACTCAATTCTCCTCAGGTGGCCACTAACCCCTTTTTCCTCCCCCATGCTCCAGAATCTCTTGCCTCTTCTCTCTCTGCCCCAGAGTGGCACTAACATGCTGACATAAGCCATTTCTTCTATTTGGGAACAGTGATGAAAGGAACAGAACCAGAAATTCCGGTGGGTTGGGGGCTGTGGTCTCCTTAGATCGTGGTTTTCTTTCCTAAGGATTTTTGACCCTCGTGTGGACATCGTGCAGGCCGCCTGGTCCCCCTTCCAACGTACACCTTGGCTGCAGCCACTGTTGATGGATCTGTCTCCCTGGAGGACCAAGTTACAGGAAATCAAGAGCAGCCTGGACAACCACACTGAGGTGGTCTTCATTGCAGATTTCCCAGGTAAGGAGGAAAACAAAGAAAGCTTTGCTGTCTTTCCCTGTGGCTTCCTTGGCCGGGGACACTGCATGTGGTAGAGGGGGGAGGAGCATTCTTGCTGGGAGGAATGTTCTTGAAACCTGAGGGGTGGTAGCGGTAAAGGTGTGATGTCTCTGTTCTGGCTGGGAGTGATTTCATCTTCCATAGGATGGGATGGGGAACTCTGTTGCCCCTGGCAGGGCTGCACCTGGAGAATTTTGTGAGTGAAGACCTGGGCAACACTAGCATTCAGCTGCTGCAGGGGGAGGTGACTGTCGAGCTGGTGGCAGAACAGAAGAATCAGACTCTTCAGGAGGGAGAAAAAATGCAGGTATTTTGCTGGAATTAACAATGGCAGAAAAGTTTAGACGAGTGGAGTTAATTTATCAGAGACTTAAAAGTGCGGGCTCCCAAGAAAAGCCTCCTTTGCTTTTATGAGGCTGTGAATAGCCTCATCCAGGATTCTAGAAGTCAGTTCTTTGGACTCCAAAATGCAATGAGAAGAAAGTGCCTGGGTAAGGGACCGGGGTGGTTTGCGGTACAGTGGGTAATGCACAAGGCACATAGGCTGCTGAGGGAAAGGTTAGGAAGTCAAATAATCCATTTCCTCCCCCTTGTCAGTTGCCTGCTGGTGAGTACCATAAGGTGTATACGATATCATCCAGTCCTTCCTGCTACATGTACATCTACGTCAATACTACAGAGCTGGCATTGGAGCAAGACCTGGCGTATCTGCAGGAATTAAAAGAGAAGGTAGAGAATGGAACGGGTGAGTATATGAAGATTTGGCTGAGAAAGCACCTGGTTATGAGAAATCAGGGCTATGAATGAGGATATAGCCATTAAAGAATGAACCTGAAGCTTCTGGCTGGTGAGAATTCTAAAGGAATAATCTCAGTGATTTCTCTTTTTGCCGTCTTCTCGGCAGAAACGGGGCCTCTGCCTCCAGAGCTGCAGCCTCTGCTGGAAGGGGAAGTACAAGGGGGCCCTGAGCCAACACCACTGGTTCAGACCTTTCTTAGACGCCAGCGAAGGCTCCAAGAACTTGAACGCCGGAGAAATACCCCTTTCCATGAGCGGTTCTTCCGCTTCTTGCTGCGGAAGCTCTATATCTTTCGCCGCAGGTGAGTTTTCCACAACAGTACTGGTCAATGTCATCAGATGGTTGTGAGTTGGGTAACTTCTCTGGAGAAGGTAATGGCAGGGTGTGTGTGTGTGGGGGGGTACTTTCCCAGGAAAGGACAGCCTAGTACTAAGTATCTTTTTCTTTCTCCATTCTTTCCCTGACTTAATGGAAGAGTCAGTGACCTGTGTCTGGTGGCCTGCTGTCTTGTTCTGCCTCAGCTTATCACCAGACTCTTGTGGGTTATTCCTACCAGACTCTGGAATCCTTTACCAGACCATATAAAGAGTGGGGTGCCCTTCCAGCTGGGATGGGTGGGTCACTGGGGGATATTTTCACTTATGCCTGAATGAGAGAAGGTAGGACCAGCTAGCCCTAAGGGCTTTGGCAGGAATTCCTATGTAGAAACAGTTTAGACTGGGTGAACTTTTTCCTCTTTTTCAGCTTCCTGATGACTTGTATCTCACTTCGAAATCTGGTACTAGGCCGCCCTTCCCTGGAGCAGCTGGCCCAGGAGGTGACTTACGCAAACTTGCGACCCTTTGAACCAGTGGGAGAGTCAAGTCATTCAAACACAGATTCTTCAAATTCTGATCCTCCTGAGCCAAATTCTGACCATGTCCACTCAGAGTTCTGACTTGGGTACAGATCTGGGAGCAACCAGTCATAGGACCATTAACCTGTGTAGTGGGAATGTGAAGAAATTGATATTTTATACATTTTTTTCCTTGTCTATAGTTCTTTTAAATTCAGAGAGGATACCTTAGAGGAGCCAAGGGAGTGAATCAAGGATAAACTTTATCATATCAAGGTTAAGGGGCTAAGAGGGGTTTAAAAGCAATATGAAAATGCCCTTCTAGGATAAAGGGGTAAAAGTCAGGTTTAACAACTGGCTTCTTGGGGAAAGAGATTTAATGTACCATGATGACCTGTTTTCAAGTACTTGTTATATGCCAGGCACTGTGTGAAGTATTGTGCCTGTGTTACTATATGTAGTTCTCACTGGCCATTAGCCCTATTTTACAGTTGGAGAAAGTGAGGCTTAGAGATAGTATTAATTTGCTCAAAGACAACACCTAGTAAGAGATGTATAGATGGTTTGACTCTCATCTATTTGACTTAAGTTCCCATAGCCTGCCTCTTGTAATTTGCAGAATCACTGACAATAATAATGAAATAATGCAGCTTCAAATTGGTCTTCTTAGTTACAGGTAAGATTAGGATAGTGATCAAGTTCTAAATGCACGGAGTAATTTTTTCTTCTCTACAGTTGTGATTTCTTCATTGTTACTATTATGTATACAGCCAGTAGTTTTTTCCCTAGCAGCTATGAGAATAGTTAGAATAGGACAAAGTCAAACTAATAAGGAAATTTAGAAGATTGGTAGTAGGTCCCTTGAGCTCAGCGTATTTAGCATTATTCTAGCCTTTAGTGGGAAGAGAGTGATGTAAAGTAGGAATTAACCAAACTTGGTTATGGATTAGGGTATGTTTGCAGTTATTCTGTAGGTTTAGATGTACAGTGTGATTGAGGAAGCACCTCAATTCCTTGAAAATTCAAAAGCTTGGCACTGGGCTAGGAAGTAAGAATGCACAGAGAAGAAAGGGGGGGAAAGAAAACTGCTCTGGATGCTCTTGGTCTCATGTGTCATAGCAGTGAATTAGCAGTCCCAGCAACTTCGATAAAGGATGACATCTCTATTTTCAGGCTTCTCTTCCCATGCCCCGCCCCACCCCCGCCTCCTCAGTCAGTGGTTCTTTCCCCCGCAGCTGCCTTCTCACCGTACACACTTGGGATGATTGTGTCCACCACATGGTTTCCAGTGACGCTGCTTATTAGCTTTTTTTCCTGTGCTTTCCACCTATACATCTAATTCGCTCCACCTGGGTATCCAACAAAGCTTTCAAACTCTGTCCTAAACATAACTTTACATTCATCCCCAGCTCAGACCTGCTTCTCCTTTATGAGTGGCAGTTGCATTTTTTTTTTTTTTTTGGCCAAGCCATCTGAATCCTGTCTTGAGTCTTCCTTTTTTCTCATTTCTCAGATTCTAAGTTGTATCAGTTCTACCTCTTCTTCAGTCTATTCATCTCTAGTACTTCTATATTCTTTCACCCTTAGAGCAGAGTAGGTGCAGTTGTGCAGGTTGGGCCTGAATTAAGGGCATCCCACGAAGCCTGATTCCTACAAGATATTGTGTGGGTTAAGCTAGCAGTAGCTGTTCCACGGGGTATCTTGATCACTTTGGTAAGAATAGTGTGGGGGAAACACTGGTTTCAATAGTTTTGCAGATCTCAATGACAGTATACCGTGGCAATGTCCTTTGCTAGTAAGTTCAGCTATCTTGTTCCCCTGTACTACCCATCCGCCCTCCCCTCCCCATGCCTGTTATTTGACTGGTAAGAAAAGTAGTTCCTTTTGGGGAATGGACTCTTAAGAGTAGTTTAATATAGGCAAGGATGCTCTCCTGAAACTGTTAGTATACCACCTCTTTTTCCCAGTGAAAATGTTGGGGTGGGATGGAGAGGTAGTCATCTTAATAGTTTATGAGGAAAGCTGTTCAATGGAATAAATCTGAGTTCAGATTTCAGGAGGAATCAGGCCCTGTGCAGCCATTATAGGAATGGGCTGTCAATGTCCTTTTAGCCAGGCTTTAAAAGTATTCCATTTCATTCTACTCCCAGCATTTGGATCTTTTGTCCCTTGCCAGGTCATCCCTTCAAAACTCTGTAGAAAGTCGATTTCCTTCTAACCCAAACATTTGACCTTTCCTTCCGTACATGGCCTGCATCACCCCAGTTGACATCTTTGGTTCTCTTCTCCCTGGGCTGCTTATTTTTCTTCACCTTTAGAAACTTTCCCCATTAGGCAGAAGACAGGTCCTTTACAAAGATCTTTCCCCAAGCTCCTTAAGGTCCAGTTTATCTTCTTAGCAAGTCCTAAACCTAACCTTAATTTCCCTGGCTCTGTCCCACCAGCCTATAGGCACCCAACTCTTCCCCAAATCATTCCCCTTATCTGACCAGCATGGTTGTTTTGACAGCAATGTGTTGTTCATTCTCTAAAAAAAAGCTTTTTGAAACTTTTTAGACACACAGATTTAACTTTGGCTCCCCTCCTAACAAATTTTTAAGCCTCCAAATAGGTGTAATTAAGCATTCCTTGGGTCTCACTCACATTTACAGGTCAGCAGTAAAAAGTTGAACCATTTGATTTTCATACATGATCGTGTAAACATGCCAAAATAGCTGTCTGTACTTTTAGTTCCTAGGCTTAAAAAATTAAAAAGGGATGGCTGTAGTTCTTGTGTAGACCTCTCTGTACACAAACTCAGAATAAAGGTTTTAGAAACTTATAGCATCTTCACTATAATTTTGTTAAAATTTTCACTTTAGCTAGCTTATAAAATGGATTAGAACCTGGCCCCAACTGTTCAAAAATTTTGCCAACTGTGTCACGTACTGAACATCTAACTTGCAGCCTTTAACATTTGTTTATAATAAAGGGATTAATACTTAAAGCATATTTAAGACTTTCACAATGGAAAGCTAAATAATGGGTTTAAGCTTAAGAGTAAACATTACCATTCCATGTTTCGTCCTTGATCTTGGACAATTTTAAAACATTCCTGGTGACTGAGTGGCTACTGCAGTAAGGACACATGGATCTTGGCCATTGTATCAGCCAAAAAGGTAGTGCTGGACAAACAGATCAAATCTTGAGTATTTTTCTTCATGAGAGGGATTGGTCTTACAAACCTATTAAAATGCTTGCAGTCATGGTTGAAGGGGTGTGAGATGATTTCCCTGAACCATAAGAAGATTTACAATTATTCAGGGATAAAGAATATATTCTCAGATCATATTCATACCAAAACACTTTTAAAGAATAATGGACACAGTTAAGGTAGAACCTAGCATTTTATTTAGATCTTCATTAAACTGTTGGAATTGAGAACCAGACATACGTAATAAACCTCCAAAAATAGATCCTGAAAGGCACTTTCTGCTTAGGGCAAGCAGTCATGGAATAAGCATGTAAACAAGCTGGCTTCTCTGTACCACACCAGCCAAGTCAGCTTTCTCCATGGCCAGCCGCACCAGCTCTGCCCTCCCTTCTGTTAACACCAGCCAGACCCCCTGTAGGTCTAACCCAAGGTTTTTCTGTAGGACACCTTGGCCTACCTGGGAATGCTGGAAACATGTTGTTAAAGGAATCATGGTGTTGAGGAAAAAAAAAAAATCTTTTAAAAGCTGCCATCTGAGGTGATGGCTTCTCTGTACTTACGCCATACCCCAGAATACAATAAATAAGCAATTAGAAAATGTTCAAGTATGAAGGGATTTCCTCCTCCCCGCCAAAAGCACTGCTCTCTGAAGGAAGCTGGTTTCTCTGTAGCTACACCAGCTGTTCAGAAAGCTCATTGGACCTGGTTTTGAAAATAAAACAAAGTTAAAACCCTGGGAGGAATTATTGTGCAGTGTGGAGTACTCAGTCTTTCTTATAAAGAAAAAAAAAAGTTATCTGGTACCAAAGTGTGCAACCTACAGACCCTCAGGTACTGCCCTGTGACTTCTCTGTATGACATCACAAGGGTGCCAAGTGCCTGTTTTTCTAGAGCTAGGAGTTGGTGGTTTGGCTAGTGCTGAAACCATGCATAGGGTTGGTTTACTAAATAAAAACCTTATTACGTACGTCCTCCAAAAGACAGCTGAAAAGTGGAGAGATTTTGATTTGGTGCTATTTAAGAGATGGCAATTAAGAGCATAAGCACCAGGGAGATGGTTTAATGGTAACTGCCTTTTTTTTTTTTTTTTTTTGTCAGGCTAGAGCTCCAACTGGAACTTGCGTTACATGCAAGAGTGATTGGATAGGGAACACTCCCTGACAAAGAGCTACATAATTAGAAATGGATCAAGTTATAGGAAGATAAGGGAAGGCTTCACATTCATAATAGAGCTCAAGACATTACAAATTCATGCTGACAGGGCTATGGCATTGCCAGACAGAGGCTATAAGGGAACTACAAGTACTTTACGTGCACATTACAGGACATTTTTCAGCATTTGGTGGGAAAGTCAATGCAATTAGGATTTTAGAAGGTTGGGTGATAGGGCACAAAGGTTCAATTTCAAAAAGCATTATTTACTACAGTGTTGTTGGTTTTTTTCTAGGCAGTTACATGGATCACCTATGCTCACTAAATTCATTATAATGGTGAACAAAACACCTAGGGACAGAATAGCAAGCCCAACTTACAGTCCCCCACACAAGCTAAAATTCATGTCATTGACTAGGAGTGACTGCAACTGATCAGGAGCTGAAAGAGGACAGGAAAATTTAGGAAGAAGGGCCCTTTCCCTCAGAGCTTGAAGGCTTCTCTGTAGCCTACGCCAACAAGTCTGGGGAAAAAAGGCTAACACTTTCAATATTTAAGCTTTTTGGGCACTTCCCATGGGAAGCTGTCCCTACCAAAGTGGCCATAGGCTGCAGTCCTCTGATAAATTGGCTTCTTCAGATCCAGATCCCTGGAATATACAAGTCCGTAACTTAATATGTAGCATTCAATTAAAATAAAGCAAAACAATCAGCAAGACTCATTTTCAAGAGTTCTGGCAAATGAGTTCAGTTCTCTGGGGTTTGCTAGGAAAAAAGTTTGTGGCAGAAGTGTTTGTTACTTCTCTGGTGTCCAAACTCCTCGCACAGTCCTTATTAGTAACTACAGTTCTTGTTTTTCCATCCTTGGCTCAACAAATATGAAAACTTGTCATTATTCTGAGAAATTGCAAGTATCAAAAGCTCTTCTGAGATCATGGCATACTTACCAAGGTCCCATGCCCACACCCTGCTTATTTTCTTTATAGCAGCCTTGAATATCCCACTTATCTGTACTAATTTCTTATAAGTAAAATAAACATCCTTAGATAACACAAGCACAAATCCCCATTATCAAATGTGGAAGACTTTCTAGGGTGGTTAGTCTAAGCCATGGAGCACTGTAGTTTTAGATTGTTCTTAACACAAGCCTTTACTAAAGGCAATTTAAACATAACATCAACAGTTCTAGGACTTAAAACATTTCCCCACTTGAGGAATCTTCAGACCTTCACCTTGATTTGAATATATCTCAAATATATGTACATACACCCACACCCTCATTTTTAACTAGCAATAGGCTTTACCATCTTTACCTGACAATGACCCCAGGGCGGAGGTCAAAATTCTTCTTCACAATCTCTAATAGCTCTCTCTCACTCTTCTGAGAGGTGCCATAATGGAAAATGGAGATAGACAATGGATGAGAAACTCCAATAGCATAAGAGACCTAAAAGGATTCAAATGTCATAAGAGTCAGTGATTAAAAGACCCACACACTTATGTAATACGCTGGTATTTAAAAAAGACGAATACTATGCTAAATGCCCTCCCACTTGCATGCCTTCTAATCACTCCAGTTACACAAAAAAATATATACCTGAACAAGAACCCTTCTGCACAGACCTCCTTTAACAAGGGATTTTGCCACCCAACGAGCAGCATAAGCAGCTGAACGGTCCACCTTGGTATAATCTTTTCCTGAAAAGGCACCTCCTCCATGAGCTCCCCAACCGCCATAAGTGTCCACAATGATCTTACGACCAGTCAAACCAGCATCACCCTGAAATTACAGGATTTAAGTCACTTCAGCTTAGTGCTTTCCAATAAACGGTTCTGTATCAGGTTTGTTAAACACCTAGTTATCACTCAGCAAACATCCTCAGAAGAGTCAAATGCAAAAAAAACCAAAAAACTATTCTGTAGCTAATAAAATGTGAAAGCACCTGGCTGTTTTCTAACTTCCCCCCGCCTAAAAAAGGTGACAGTAGTCAAATTTGCAAGTCAACATAACAGAAAATTCAAAAAAGTTGAATTGTATATAAGGCCTTACCTGAGGCCCACCAATAACAAATCTGCCACTTGGCTGTAGATGATAGATTGTATCCTCATCAAGGTATTTTGCAGGTACAACTGCTTTGATAACTTTCTCCTTTAGGGCATCCCTCATCTCATCAAGGCAAACCTCTTCATCGTGCTGAACAGATATAACAATTGTGTGGACTCTGATGGGAAGTACAGCACCTCGATCCTGCATATACTGCACAGTCACCTTGAAGACAAAGCAGATGATCAGAACACCAGTTTACTAGATACAGAGCCAAGACAAACCTAAATTACAATACGAAGGATAAACACTAGTCTTTTTCCAGTTAGCTTTAAACAAGTTTACTGATGTTCTGTGAAGTATGTGTAATCCAGCTTTATAATCATCACTTACTTGAGTTTTAGAATCTGGACGTAACCAAGGCAAAGTGCCATTGCGGCGTAGTTCAGCCAGTTTTGCATTGAGCTTGTGTGCTAAGACAATAGTTAAAGGCATACATTCCTCAGTTTCATCAGTGGCATAACCAAACATCAAACCCTAAAAAAGGAAAAAGTCAATGTCATCAATCCAAGCTTTGGAATTTAATGTTAGAAGAGATGCAGACAGTCTACACCAAGGTACCTGGTCCCCTGCACCAATGTCTTCCTCGTTCCGGTCAAGATGAACACCTTGAGCAATATCTGGTGACTGTTGCTCCAAGGCTACCAGCACATTACAAGTCTTGTAGTCAAACCCTACAAACAAAACAATGCCTTAAGGAAAAAAAAAGGGGGGGGCACAAAGAAATACCAATGCCTTCTATTTACGACAAGTGTCTGGAATTTTAAATACTGGTAAATCAAATACAGGTATCCCCCCCCTTTTCTAAAGTGTTTCACACCTTTAACAAAGACCTACACCAGTACTTGTTTTCATCGACTGAAAAAAATCTGCAGAAGATTTCTGCTTTTACCAAAAAAGCTATGTACTAATGTAGGTCTACTGTAAAAATGAAGTCTTTGCATCATTTTGGCTTCCAGGTTGCATAGGAATGTCCCATTTTTGGATAGCAGGGGAAAACTTGTACATCTAAAACTTGGAACTTTAAGAGAATTAAATAGGGCTGGAACAACACAGATAGTAAAACTGTACAACTGGGATTAATGGCTTAGCAGGAACACTCTAAAGACAGAACTAGAGAGAGTTGAAAACGTGGAAAAATGCGCTTAGAAATGCCAACTCATTGGGGCGCCTGGGTGGCTCAGTGGATTAAAGCCTCTGTCTTCGGCTCAGGTCATGATCTCAGGGTCCTGGGATGGAGCCCTGCATACGGCTCTCTGCTCGGCGGGGAGCCTGCTTCCTCCCCTCTCTGCCTGCTGCTCTGCCTACTTGTAATCTATCTCTCTCTCTCTGTTAAATAAATAAATTAAATCTTAAAAAAAAAAAAAAAAAAGAAATGCCAACTCATTAAAACACACCTTTGGAAGAATCATCATATCCAATGTGTTTAATGGTTTCACGAACCACTTTCTGGTAGTCAACAGCAGCTCTGGATGTAATTTCCCCAGCAAGAAGGATCATTCCAGTTTTTGCAACAGTTTCTAATAAAAGATAAATTCACACTCAAATGTCACTCTTATGAAGTAATTTTCATGGTGTTACCTTTTCATCAGTTGGTAAGCAAGCAGTGTTTAGAACCTACCACAAGCCACTTTGGCATCAGGGTCCTGCTGAAGGTGGGCATCAAGCACAGCATCGCTGATCTGGTCACATATCTTATCTGTGGAAAAATAGAATCCTGGCTCAATCTCTTTCTCTTATGGTCAGTGGAAGTATGTTGTTCCTCCTATAAGTACTGCTGTATAGATCTTTGGGAGACCTTTCTTTTAAAATCTGGTAAATGGGCACCTGAATGGCTCAGTCGTTAAGCGGCTGCCTCCAGCTCGGGTTGTGACCCCAGGGTCCTGGGACAGAGCCCCACATCCGACTCCCTCCTCACCGGGAAGCCTGCTTCTCCCTCTCCCGCTCCCCCGCCACTTGTGTCTCTCTTTGTCAAATAAGTCAAGTCTTTAAAAAATAGTAACAATAATAAAAATTGTGGTAAAACCTACAGAACATAAAATTTACAATTTAACCATTTTCAAGCATGGAATTCAGTGGAATTTCAAATATGGAGATCTTAATTGCTGTCTAATTGTAAGTACTGCTTTACCAGAAACCATTTGCCTGAAGAATAAATGCTGGATATAATGCTGCATATTACTTGAAAACTTGACACCGGTCTTAATATAGCTGCACCACAAGCTCACCAATTCAGATCAGCCAGCAGAATGCCCAGCATGTTTAATACATTTAAATTCACTGTGATACATGCAATTTACACCTTAGAAGGATTTCATCCCATCTCTAAAGTATTTCAGACATTTTGAAAAATTAAGTTCCCAGGCAAAACAATTTCCACTCTTAAACAGAACAGCCAGATAATTGGAATTAATCAAGTTCAGGCAGAAAGTTTATCTTCAAACTGAAAGGCAAAGCTGGGAAACATTTTGCTTTACAGTATTATTTCTCAAGGACAATTATACTGACATTTTATCCCCCAAATTTAAAGTCTTCATTATAAATCTAACCAACGAGAAAGGTGAACTGTTTTCTTCCCTTGTTATCAAGTTCTCCCTGATCCTAAGGAACACTAATCAGAGCAACAGAAAATGTCAAAGAGTTAGTAAAAGCACACTTCATGAACAGAAAGAATAAAATATCTGAATCTGCCAGAGGTGTAGTCCAGGAAAATGTCCAAATGTATTTCGAATCCTTGTTTCTTCCCCACTTCATTGCCATCTATTAAGTGGGAAAACAGAAATACCTCCCCTAGAGATTCCAGGGGAATTGAATTTTCTACAATTACCCAGAACAATTAAAGCAGACTGTGTATGGCAGTCAAGTCAGAAGCTCAAGACTTAATTTACAAACTGCTACATGCGCCTATACCTTAAGTGACTAAATTAATAAAAGGTGAATCAAATACATGTGAAGTTCTCAACACTTGAGGGAAGGTGGGTAACCCACACCAGAACACATGACCTTCCTCATCAGGATCTTGGCGTCTGTCCTCTCCCACACCGGTAGGTTGCTTGTGGATTTCATCAGAGGCACAGCAGACTTACTAGACAGAAATGGATTCTTAAAACCATTAAGACTTTACATAACTATGTCACTGTGGTCATCCCAAGAAAAGGCAGAACCTGTACAGCAAAATAGTTATGTCCACTAGGTGATGTTTTCAGGCTGAGATTGAAAGTTCCTTGAAACAGCTTCATTCGTTCACGTGTAAATTGATCTCCATAATGGCGGACTTGTGGACAAAGCCCAGCGAAGGAAATGTTCGGCAAAACCTTACCTAACGGTAAAGCACCCAAGACTTTAAAGGGAAATCCAAAGCAACTGCTGCTTACACTTAATTCATGTTTCCTATCCTTTTCAAACGTGGCCCAAATAAGGAAGGCCTCTCCCGACCTGCGCTATATTTAGTTGGAGACTGTCACCTTGAAGGCAAGGCCATATATTGCCGAAGGGCACGTCCGTCGTCTTCTGGGGGCCGTAATAGCCCAAGGCAAGTAATTAACAAAGACGGCACACGTCCCGAGGTCCGGGCCCCCCACTCCGCACACCCGAGCGCGCCGGGAGCCCGACGGCTCCCCCTCGCCCAGATGCCACATGCGGCAAACACGTGGTTGCGGCTGCAATGCGGGGCGCGCGCTCCCGAGGACCGGCCGCGAGCACTCAGGGCCGGTCGCCCACTCGAGGGCTTTCAGACGGCGGGGCGGAGATGAGGAAATAGTGCCCTCCCCGAGTGGAGCACAGCTGCCCCGGCCCCCGCCCTTCTCGTTTTCTGGAATCTTCCGCATGCCGAAGCGCGCGGCCGGATGGGAGGAGAGGAAAGGAGAGGAAGGGGGAGGGGAGTGGCGGCCACGCGCTCGGCACCGGCGGCGCCACGAGGAAGGCGCGCGGCCGCCGCTCTTCCCACCGCCCGCCCGGCGAGGGCAACCACCGTGGGCACCGCCGCTGGCGGGTCCCGGCCGGCCCTGCCCACGCCCCGCCCCTCACTTCTCGCCAGGGCCCGTCACCTCACCTGGGTGGCCTTCCCCCACAGACTCCGAGGTGAAGAGGAACGTGCCCTCCTCGATGAACGCCTCGTGAAAGCCGTTGAGCTGCCCGTTCATGTTGATGTTCGTAGCGGTAAGTGTAAGTGGCGTTGAGGGAAAAGGGAGCGGCGAGGCGACGACTGCGAAATGCACAAGCAGAAGACAGCGTTCTACTCAGCTCGGACGGGCGGCGCGGAGCGAACGAGGCGGCGGGCGATGCGGCCCAGTATTTATACACAGCGCCCGCGCGCGCCCGACACGGGCCCCGCCCCTCGGCGCCGCGCGCCAATGCGCCACTCGCGCGGGGGTAGGCCGAAGGGGAGGTGCGCGGAAGGGGAGCCCGGGCTGAACCACTCCGCGGGGTAGGGGGAGCGAGCGGAGCTAACGCGCCCTTCTTGCGAATATTTAGTTATATTAAGCACTTCTAACAAGGGCCAAGTGGAAGTGCAAGTATTTGGGGTCCTTGTACCCTTCCGTGCTCGAAGTGAAAGGAAAAGCGACGAAGACTTTATGGGCGTCTTCCCCTTGCTGTGACATGGCACTTCCCTTCCGACCGTTGACCGAGCTGTCTGTCCGCGAGGTCGCGTCCCCCAGCGGTGACGGAGAGAATCGGCCGAGGTTTTGTCCTCAGGCTCTGCCGGAGGGTCTTTCCGGCCGGCCCCGCCTTTAGATACCCTGGGGACGGGGAGCCAGTGGCCCTCGGCCATGTGAAAGTGGCCATCTTGGCTGGTCAGCGCACGATTCTTCGCACGGCCTTATTCATCCCCACCCGGCGCGCAACTGGGGGCTGGAAATCCTGGGGGTTGCTAGTAGTTTCTTGGTTAATGCCTCCGTGGTGAAAATGGCCGAAAAGCAGAATAACGGGAGTTGTGTCATCGATTGCCGTCTTACTTCCACCACAGCGCTAAAGTTTCTGAGGGAGGCCCTTTCCCTTTGTTGCTCCTGCAGTGAGGGCCGTACTCCAGCCCCTTCTTCGGCTCAGGCCTTTTCTCCGTCCAAGAAAGGAGGCCCCTCACAAGGCTGACCTGGCACTTGCTGACTTTCCTATGTCTCTGACGGGAAAATAATCACTGTTCAGAGTGTCCTTTCAGTCCTCTGTTCAGGAGACTGTTGAATTTTTTTCTTGGGGGGAAAGCCCTGTTTTAGCCTTTGTATGTGATTAAGCAGATCTCTTGGTAAGATGAAATGGTCCATTTCATGAAGCTTTCACTTTAAAAGATCAACCTGCGTTTGTCCCAGTTTTGCCCATGAAGGGAATTATAGGGAGAGAAGAAAAAAAGAACAAAACAAAACTTGAGCCAACAAGGAGTAGGGAGTCGGGAACGGATTTCATGGAGTCCGTGTTTGGAAGAAGCCCACAAGTGGAAAGGAGGGCAGGTGTCACTTCCTATCGTCCGGGCGCTGAGACGCCGTGGGCGTCTGACGGGGTCTGCGGTCCTGGTGGTCCCTGTGCATTAACATCGGGTTTAATGATGTTTTTAGGGAAAGGCCTGCTCCTAGGATAGGATGCAAGGTTCCCTGGGGAGATGGAGGAGGACCCCCCCCCCCCCTTGGAACAGCCTCCAGCTGCTTTAACGCTCAGAGAATTAGCTAAATTCTGAAGAACAGTCCTGTCCCCGCAGGAGAAAGGTGGGAGTTTGCCATTGGGAAACAATAGACGCCCTTGGGCTGTGCTAGGGGCTTTGACAAAGGAGGTTAGGAAAGGACTCATGATCTCTTTTCTGACCACATCCATGGTGGCTCAAAGCAGGCAGCGAGGTTAAATCACGGAAGAGACAACATGTATGTTTTTATTTTTTAAAACTAACCACAGAAAAACAACTGTATAAGACTATTTCATAATTTTTCTTGTTTTAGTGTATTTCATTTTTTTTTAAAGCAGAATGCCAATTTATTAACTCACAATGAGTAATAAAATTGCCAACTGGAACAAACTGCGTGTATAGGCTGGTCAGTGCATTATCTCCAAGCAGAAAAATCTATATGGGAAGCCAGAATATAATTAGAAGGTTATTTGGTTAATATGGAGTCAGAACAAGGGGATTAGTTAAATTTAATGATTAGCTCATTAAACCCGGATACCCCTATGATACCAACTCCACAGTGAGGCTGTTCCTGCCAAGGAGATTAGAATCAGCTGTTCGTACTTGCTTACCTACTTCTCTTTCTTGCTCTTAGCATGTGTAATATAGTGGTTAAGAATAAGGGGTTTTGGAGTCAAGCCTCTGCCACTTATTAACGGTGTTGAGCAAACAGCCTCTACATTTCAGTGTCCTCAGTCTGTAAAATTGGCATACTAATAGTACTATCATAGGATTGTTTCAAGGATTAAATGAAATCATGCAAGTAGTCTTTAGCTTTAGAACATAATAGGCATTTTTTTAAACATCAGCTGTAAAAAATAACCCTTCCGTGGCTTCTAATGGCTGTTCGGATAGAGAATAAAATCCCTCCATATCCTGAATATGATTTGACTGCTCATCTTGTGCCACTTTCTCCTTCTGTTTTTTTTATTTTGGATACCTTTGAATTAGTAAAAGTTACGTTCTTAATTTGTTTCAAAACAAAGTGGACACATTTTCATTGATTTTATATTTCTCTCATTGTCCCTTACTCCCACAAATATTTATGAGCACTTCTGGCAACCAGCCCTGGGGACTGGTGCTCTGACAGTCCTGCTCTCTGCCCAACCCCCTACTCCCCAGCTCTAAATGGGAGGAGATGCCTACCTAACTCCTTCTCATCCTTCCACCCCAGCTCAGCTGCCACTTCCTGGATGAAGCCTTCACCTACACTGATTTCTCACAGGGTCCTGTGTTTCCAACTAGGTGCTCTTTGAAATTACAGCATTTATTGGTGTAATTTGTAAGTTCTCTGACAATGAGAAGGTGGTCTGTTTTGATCAAGCTTTGTTACCCAGTGTCTGACACACAGAAGCTGATTAGGAATGTCTGAGGAGAGGGAGAGAGAAGAGCAGGAGAAAAGGAAGGAAACATAAAGGAGGATTAAGTATAAGAGCTAGCAGAAGGAAATAGGGAAATAAGAAATCCTGGGGATCAATAAAAAGAGCTACAGTTTTGTTTTTTTTTTTTTTTAAACATTTTATTTATTTATTTGACACAGAGAGAGATCACAAGTAGGCAGAGAGAGAGGGGAAAGCAGGCTCCCCGCCACAGCAGAGAGCCCGATGCGGGGCTCGATCCCAGGACTCCAGGACTCCAGGACTCCAGGACTCCAGGACTCCTGGATCATGACCTGCGCCGAAGGCAGAGGCTTTAACCCACTGAGCCACCCAGGCGCCCCTACAGTTTTGTTTTAGTTGCAAGCATTATAGTAAAATTGAGGGCCCTTTACTACCAGGGAAGTTCAATGCCATCCTGGTCTGAGAAGAGATTTCTGTTTCCGTACATTAAGGGTAAAATAAACCAGAAGAAGTTATTGGTTTATTTCACATATTAATGAGATTTGTTGAATGTGAAATGTTGTAAAGCACAAGAAAAAAAATCTAATTGCTGCCTAAAGCCTCCAGATTTCTCAACACAAAGAATATTAATGTTAGTAGTCTATGAAAGTGGCAAGGTTGGGATTGGATAAACTAGTGTTTGTGACTCACATAGCAAATATAACAACTCCAGGTCTTACCAGTTTGCCAGTGAACAAGAGAGTTCCAGTAACTAAGAGAAAACATTTACCATGCAAGAAGTTGTTGATTGGGCAGGAGAAAAGAGGAAGATAACAGTAGGTATATCAAAGAGCAATAGAGAAGTTGTGGAGTTGTTGAGAAGAAAGCTGCTAGGCTGTGAATCTAAAGAGTACCTTAAATGTGGTGTGATGTGATGTGATGTGATGTGATGTGATAATAGGCCAAAAAGAAGGAAATCTAGACGACATGTCTCCAAAATTGTTCCAGTCCTTTAGGGCCAAAGCTCAGACATCTCAGATGGCCTCAGACACAAGCTAGCTCTAGTGGGGTCTGAAACAAATAAAATGTAAATTCCCTTATTTCTAGGCTCTTGAAATTTATTTTTGTTTCTCTTTTTCTCTCCTGATTCTTAATCAAATCTTTTGACTGTTCCAATAAAAGTCAGGAGGGATGGAAGAATGGATAGGGTATAATGAAGACACTAAAAGAGACAATAATGATGACAATATAATTTATTGTGGCAGTCACTGTTCTCATATCTATGCCTCCTGACACTTCTAACAGAGAAGTTACTAGTTCTCTTCCTGTTTTACAAATGAAGGCGCTTTCACATAAGTCATCCAGCTCACACATCAATTCAGTAGTGGAGCTGGAACTTGAGCCTAGGTCTGAGCTCTAAATTCATGTTCCTTGTTATTAGTCAAAGAATAAATAATTCATGCTCCCCGAGATCACTAATGATATTTAGTTTGTATCCAGGGTACCTGGCTGGCTCTGTCAGTAGAAAATGTGTCTCTTGATCTCAGGATTGTGAATTTGAGCCCCATTTTTGGGTATAGAGATTACTTTAAAATAATAAAATTTTTACCAAAAAAATTAGTTTATATCCTTTCATACATTTTTCTATTAACACGCATGCCCACACACACTTTACATGAAACATGGATTTTTCTCTTAAAAACTTTTATGGCCATTTCTCCAGGACACTCGAGGTAAATAATTCAATTTTTTCTTTTTCTTACTGTAGTAAAATAAACATAATATTTATAATTTAACCATTTTTAAGTGTACAGTCTGTGGCATTCTCTTAACAGTAAAATATACTATAGTTTGACTCTGCCACCCAATTCATGCAGCTGTTCCCTCACTGGTTGGCATTCAGGTTGTTTCTCATTTTTGCCCCATACACAATGCTGATGAACTGAACATATTTGTACAGACACTTTTGTGAACCAATGTTTTCATTTTTGTGGAAAAGATGTCCAAAAGTGGGATTGCTGAAACAAAGGAAATGTGCATTTTTACACGTTTTTAGTTAGAGCTGGATTACTTTCCAAATGGCTGTCAAAACTCACATTCCTACCAGCAGTCAATGAATGTCAATTCAATTGAATGTTAAGTCAATTCAATGACAATATCATTTCCCAGATCTCCCGCCAATGCTGAGTGTTATCACTCTTTTTAATTTTTTCAGTATGACAAAGGAAAAATGTGGAGAATATTTTTATACCCTTTGGAGACTTTTGCAAGAAAGGTAGAATATCCCAAAGCCACAAAGGAAAAGGTTGAAAGACTTAACTACATTAAGAATGAAAAATTACTATCAGTAAAATACAAAGACAATGGGAGAAAACATTTGCAATATGTATGACAAAGGGTTAGTATCAATTGATAAGAAAATGACAACAGCCCCATGAAACCTATAAAAAATAATGTAATTTATCAAGGAGGAAATGCAAATTGTGAATAAATGTGAAAAGATTCTCAACCTCACTGATAGGTAAATGAATTAATTGATTTGTATGGTGAGTTTGAGAAAAACAAGGCACACGGAGGAGGGAAGATCAGGAGGAATCTAAATGATAGGATGTTCAGTCTTTAGCTCCCCTATTATTTTGGCCCCTGGTGAAGATTTCGTGATTCTGATGGTGCTTTCTAGAATGGTGCCATTCATGGGAGTGTACAGGGTCCAAGCACTAGGATTCAAATCTCTCTCCCACCCAAATCTGGTTGGGGTTCTCAGGATTGAGCCTAGTCTACCTGCCGCCAAAGGCTATAGCTCATCAATCTGGGACTCCTGTAAGGATTTATTCTCACCATTTCTGTTGCAGCTTAGCCCAGCCACTGGCCTCTTGTCTACAGTGATGTCCACTTGACTCATCAGTATCTTTATTGGGGCAGACTGAGATGTTTTCACTATCGTGTAGATGTACCACTGGCCATCCTCAGCTTTTCTCTGAAAGCTAATGCCGTATCACACAGACAGGGTATCACTTAGGGATTTACCTCTTTGGACCTTACCCCACACTTCAGGAGGGCACATACCCATCTCTTGAGACTGGTCCTAGTTTAGACTTGCCTTGAATTCAGGGCCAAATGGGCCCCTGGGTGAATGGTAACTTTGCCCTATTCATAACCTACTTGCTTTTGCTTCCAGCTTTGTTTGCTTGGTACCTGGGCTTCCTTGACTTGCCTTTTCATCTCTTTCCCCCCCACGTTTTTTGTGGGGGGCATAGTGTTTTTGGCTTGACCTCCCACTAACTGATGGCCTCAAGGTCCTTCCCTTGTGAACTGCCTCCACAGGCACCCAAAGGAAGGACCTGCCCCATTCCCTTGGAGAACTAAGGATATTGAGTTAGAAGTAGGAAAGAACTCTTGTATCCTTTCTTGCCCAACTCTGTACTGTGGGAGGGCACAACTGCCCCTGGGACAGAGAATGTTGGTATGATGGGGTAACTGGGAGCACTCAGCCCTGTCTTCAGTGGTGTTGCCTTCACAATTCACAGAGACCTTACACGCTTGCTGAGGTTTTTGCCATACTTTGATAAATTTTCTGTCTTCCAGCTACCCAGTTCTCTAGGAAGCCTGAATAGTTGATGTTCTTACAAATCCCAGTTAACTGAAAAAGGCAATCCACAAAGGAGAAATGTAATGCGACTTTGGTTAAACTGTATTCTGTGATTAAAGCCTGGCAGTGGAAGGGAGTACAAACCAGGCCATGGTCAGGATCTATGAGGTTGAGATCTTCTCAGATGCTGGGGAGCAGAGTTCTGGTCTTGGTCCCCAAACACAGTCTGGAGTGATGTTACCCTTTACCTACAGTCTCAGAGGGTTCATGGCACTTATCACAAGGAAGATGGTCTGGCAGAGTGATCATCCAGTGTGTTCTGCTGGAATGATGCTTTCCTCTGTAAAGGTTCTTAGTACCTTTCTTCCAGGCTTCCAGCTGGAAGACATCAACCCAACTGTCATGGGTTAGGTTATATGCAGATTAGAACTAGCAGATCTGGTTTTGGAGTCCCTTGGCAACTGCAACAGCTGGGATTCAGAGTCATGGGCAACCTTTCTCAAATAGATAATTCGAACAAACAGTGTTGCCATTTCAGCCCTGGCTCTGCATTAGACTAAACTGGAGCACTTTAAATTAAGAGATGCCTAGACCCGTAAATTATTAAATCAGAATCTCTGGGCTTGGGACAGGGAACAGGTAGGTTTTTAAAGCAAAAGGTGATTCTAATGAACAACCGGGGTTGACAATTATTGGGCTAGCCAATTGTTGGTTGCATCAATGGTAATAACCTTACATCTTCAAGAGGCCTGCAAGATCCATATTATATATATAATGAAAATGTTTTCTTCAGGACCACAGACGACTTTGTGGGAAGCAGTGAGTTCTCAGACTTTAATGTGCATACATATCCCCTGTTAAAATACAACTTTTAGCAAGATTCTGCATTTCTTTTTTAAGATTTTATTTATTTATTTGACAGAGAGAGAGAGAGCGAGAGAGCGAGCGCACACAAGTAAGGGGAGCAGGAGGCAGAGGGAGAAGGAGAAGCAGGTTCCCAGCTGAGCAGGGAGCTGGATGTGGGGCATGATCCTGGGACCCTGGGATCGTGACCTGAGCTGAAGTTAGACACCCAACAAATGAGCCACCCAAGTACCCAAGGTTCTGCATTTCTAACAAGCTTCCAGGGGATGCTGATCCTGCTGGACTATGAAGCACAACGAGTAGCAAGAATCTAGACTGGCAGTCTGCAAACCGGATAGAGTACTCCTGAGATTACATGAAACTCTCCAAGGTCTATCTAGACATTGATAGTTTTAATTGATCAATTTCCAGATCCCCAACTTCCATATGAACTATTTTCTAAGACTGATCTGCCAGAGAATAAGGTTTTTTGGTGTGTGTGTGTGTGTGTGTGTGTGTGTGTTTATTTTAAAGAGAGAGAGCGTGCGCGAACAGGGAGTGATAGAGGGAGAGGAAGAGGGAGAAAGAATCTGAAGCAGACTCTGAGCTGAGCTCAGAGCCCAAACTCATGACTGAAAGATCATGACTGGAGTGGCAACCAAGAATCTGATGCTTACCAACTGAGCCACTCAGGTGCCCCTGATCTGCCAGAGAGTAGACCTGAGACAAAAGAGTGGGTTCCCATCTCCCACGTCCCCTTTCACAAAAGCCTCTTTCTTAGGTGCATTAAAGAAAAGAAGACCTCTCACCCAACCAAGTCCCATGCTGGAGTGCTAAACAAGGGAACACACTAAGATACTGATGGAGGTATTGAGAAAATGAATGATTCTGATAACTAACAAATCTTTTTGCAAATTAAGTCTTATTTAATATTTTGTTTTCTATACAACTGGATGACTTAATGACATTATTAGCTAACAGGTCATTACACATAGTTTTGGATGATAGATCATTATATGGTTTTGTTTGTTTTTTTGGCATTTAGAAAAATTAAAAAACATTTGGTAAAATTGCTCTAACAAAACTATTTATCTGAACAAAGTTCCTTAGTGTTTATACCTGTAAAAATGAAAAATAGGATTAAAATCAATAATGAACCCTGTCTCTTTCTAGCAATATGTAATATTCTTCCATGGAATTTAAACTAATTGAGGGAGAAAATACCCCATCCACTTCATCACACACACACACACACACACACACACACACATACACATATAAGCACATGCTTATATACTTTTCCTTTTTTGACTGATAATTATAAAAGATTATAATACATTTATGATTTTGATGAATTGTGTACCTATTATTCTATTGCTAAGTCAAGCCACAGGAAATTTGGCTAATTCTCAAAGACTTATAATAAACATTTTCTAATATATCTCAATTTATATGGATATTTTGGAACAGAGTAGGTGATAGGGTGATCAATAAAAGACTTTCAAGATAAAATATAAAATATATTACGTAAGTAAAAAATTCTGTTGGGGGAAATAGATCGGAGTTCACAGAGAAAAAAGGAACAATACAGAATTTTTCCCTATTAAAGAGGAATTTGCTCATGTACTTTAGTTTTTACTTATGATTACCTTTTGTTCATGTATTTTTTAAAATGAATGATGGTGAGTATTAACTCTATGGTATTTAGATTCCATTGGGCATATTTAAGAGTAATGGTTTATTCTGTTTTAAATGCCAATATTTATAATATGCTGAAAGTTACAACTTTTCAAATGTACTTCAGATATCTACTTAAAAATATGCTGGTAGTAGGAGGGCCTGGGAGGCTCAGTGAGTTGAGCATCTGGATCTTGGTTTTGGCTTAGGTCATGATCTCAGGGTCCTGGGATCAAGCCAAGCCCAGCACTGCAGAGTCTGTCCTTCTCCCTCCCCTTCTACCCTTTCCTCCCTTAAATAGATAAATAAATAACATCAATCTGTAAAAAAAAAAATATGCTGGTAGCATATACTTCTTAAACATTACTTTGGAGTTAAAAAGCCACAAAAATTGAAAGACTATCTACCTAGTCCCATTTGAGAGGAGAGAATACTCCAAAAATTGAGCCTCGAATTGATTAGAGCTTATGTAGAAGAGATTATAAAAGAAACAACTCAGGATGGTCCAGGCAGAAACTTCTTGGGAGCCAGATCCCAGTAGCACCCAGAAATATTAGGTGATCACTTCGTAGTCCAAAATAGTACACAGATGTTATATTAATCAGATATTTTGCAGGGTTTCTCCAACTTCGCAGTAATGACATTTTGTGCTGGATAATTCTGTGTTATGGAAAGCTATTCCGTGCATCATAGGATATGTAGCAGCATCCCTGGCCTCTACCCATTGGATTCCAGTAGCATCTACCCACCCCCCAAGCTGTGACAACTGAAAATGGGCTCCCCATTTAAGAACCACTAAGCTATTGGAAACACTGAAGGATTGTTGTTGATGCTGGAGTTCATAAATCAGGGTCCAACTTATTTGTACCATGTCTAGAAGTCAGCCTCGCCTTCATTCCTTTGGGGATTGGAATGAAACTATAAGTCCCTAAAAGTCATACTTGATGAAGCCCACAGACCCACTGAGTCTAAGGCCCTCTCTGTGGACTGCTACAGAGTTGAGTCTCCAGCTCTGACAAGGAATAGTCTCACTTGGAAGGGCTTATGGACATTGGATATGGGAGCAACATGGGCAAAGAGGAGTTGTGAAGTAGACAGAGGCTGGCAACTGCCCTCACTGCCTGGAGGGAAACTACAGGCAGTGTGGAGATGCCTCCCAATCTGGGAACAAAGAACACCAGCGACCACACATACTGAGCCCTGGGGTAGAAGTGAGGTGCCACACAGATGCACACATGGTGCCTCACTTTTACTCCTCTAGGGGCAAAACATACTAGTAAATGCCACTATCTGCTCTCCTTGCAGGGGGTCTTGGACTTGAACAGTAAGTGACCTGGCCCTTGCTGGACAAGTACCTATTTGAGAAAAATTGCTCAAGACCTGCAAATTTACTACTGGTGGTGGTCCAGAGCCACAGAGAAGTGCCAGCTCCCTGTTGCTCAGTGGTGGTATCTATCTATTCCAGAGATACTGCCTTAGTCATTCCTATGGAATGAGAATTTTACTTGGAGATTGGACCACATTCATGGTATCTGAACTCTGGCTGGGCCCTGAGAACCATCTTTCACAAACTACCCTTTGGATAGCCCTTGTAGGTATGGCCTGATATGTACAGAATCTGCTCTCTTGGACTCTTGCCCATGCCTAGGCCACCAGCTGCAACCAGTGACACTGACAGACTCTAACCCTCTTCCCTTGGCCTCCTGCCATGCTTCCATCCTAAAGTTCCCTCAGATACACTTGGAAGCACTTGAAGTGAAGAGAATGGGTGTTGAAAACTCTTGTACCACACTCAATTTTTGCTCTTATTCTAAGCAATCACATCACCAAAGATAATTTTTAATAATAAATGTATTCCATGTAGGTTTTCCTCTTGGGAACTAGACAGTGAATACAGATATCCCTTCCTCCTTACAATTATTTCTTTAAATTTATTTTTAAAAATATATATATGTGAATGAAAACATATTAAAGAAAGTTTGGAGGAATTTGGATTGAGAGTCCAGAAATATACCCAAGGTGTCAAGACCATTGAGTGGGGGAAAGAATAGTCTTTTCCACAAATGGTGTTGGAACAACTGGATGGCCACATGCAAAAGAATGAAACTAGGTCCTTACCTCACACCATATACAAAAATTAGAATAGATCAAAATTGAAATGTAAGAGCTAAAACTATACAACTCCTAGAAGAAAATGTAGGAGTATTTCTTTATGATCTTAAACTAGAAAATGATTTCTTGGGTATGACACCAAAAATATAAGCAACCATAGGAAAAATAAATAAATTGGGGCACCTGGGTGGCTCAGTGGGTTAAAGCCTCTGCTTTCGGCTCGGGTCATGATCTCAGGATCCTGGGATCAAGCCCCGCATCGGGCTCTCTGCTCAGCGGCGAGCCTGCTTCCTTCTCTCTCTCTGCCTGCCTCTCTGCCTACTTGTGATCTCTGTCTGTCAAATAAATAAATAAAATCTTTAAAATAAATAAATAAATAAATAAATAAATAAATAAATTGGACTTCCTCAAAATTAAAAGACTTTTCTGTATTAAAGAAAACTATCAACAAAATGAAAGGCGACCCACAGAATGGAGAAAATATTTACAAATCATATATCTGGTAAGGGTCTAGCATCTAGAATGTATAAAAAAAACTCTTACAACTCAACAATAAGAAGATAAGAAATGTAACTTTTAAATGGGCAAAGGATTTGAATAGACATTTCTCCAAAGAAGATATACAAATGTCCAATAAGCACATGAAAAGATGCTCATATCATTAGTCATTAGAGAAATGCAAATCAAACTCACAATAAGATACCACCTCATACCTGCTAGCATGGCCATAATAAAAAAGATAATAAAAAGTATTGACAAGGATATGGAGAAATTAGAACACTGATAGATTGCTACTGGAAATGGAAAATGGAAAACTGTTCGGTAGTTTCTCACAAAGTTAAACAGTTACCATATGACCCAGCAATTCTACTCCTAGGTATATGTCCAAGAGAGTTGAAACATATTCACACAAAAACTTGTACACAAATGTTCATAGCAGTTTTTTCATGATAGTCAAAAGGTGAAAACAAACTGAATGTCCATCAACAGATGATTAGATAAACAATAATGTGGCATGGCCACACGATGGAATATTATTTGGCCATAAAAAGGAATGAAGTACAGGGGCACCTGGGTGGCTCAGTGAGTTAAGCCTCTGTCTTCGGCTCAGGTCATGATCCCAGGGTCCTGGGATTGAGCCCTGGATTGAGCTCTCTGCTCATCAGGGAGCCTGCTTCCTCCTCTCTCTCTGCCTGGTGCTCCGCCTACTTGTGATCTCTCTGTCAAATAAATAAATAAAATATATTTTTTAAAAGGAATGAAGTACAGATATATACTGCAACATGGATGAACATTGAAAGTACTATGCTAAGTGAAAGAACCCAGTCACGAGGGATTATGATATCCATTTATATGAGATATCTGGTGTAGACAAATCTACAGACAGAAATGAGATTAGCAGTGGCCAGGAACTGAGAAGAAAAGGGAATAGAGAGTGATTGCTAATGAGTATGGGGTTTCTTTTGGGTGCAATGGTTGCACAAGAAGTAGGGAGTGGTCAGCTGGTTGGGCCAACCATCAGTAGACAGAAAGCTCCAGAAAAAGCCCTTATATGAACTTTCAGGGGCTACTCAATCCTCTGATTGCTTGAGGCTCATACATGGGCAAAGGTAAAATTCATGGAGTTCTATCAATCTATTAACTTCCCTGGGAGACTGAACAATGGTTCAAATACCCAGACTCATAAACTTAACTACCAAACAGGCAGAGGATATGAACAGTCTACAAGAAACACAAATAGCTAGTAGATATATGAAAAGTGTTTAATGTCTCTCAAAGCTAAAAAAAAAATACATCACAAAACAATGAGATTCCGCTTGTCATCAATCAACTCAGCAAACATATTAAAGTTTGGTAATGTCCAGTGTTCACAAGATTATGGGGCAATAGGCACCCTCATATACCGTTCCTGGGAGTGTAAACAGATTTAACTCTTCTGGAGGCAATTTAGCAATGTCTGTCAACATTTTGAGTGCTTGTTCTCATTGACTCAGCAATTCTACCCCTAGGAATTTGCCCTAGGGAGAGACTGGCAAAATTATGCCAAAATCATGGGCAAAATCATGTTCGCTGCAACATAGCTTGTAATAACAAAAACCTGTAGAGCACTTAGACATTCATCAGCAGGGGACCAGTTAAATACAGCCATGTAATGTAAAAGTATGCAATCATTAAAACATGAGGTAGAACATGGAAAGATCCTCTAAATGTGTTCTTAAAAAACAACAACAATGACGACGACAACAATGTGCATAGCAATACTATCCCATTTGTGTTGTTTTAAAATATATACAGGTAGCTGCAGACTTTTTTTTTTTTTTTCAGGAAGGATACATAAGAAGCATTGGTTACTTTTGGAGAATGGCTCTGGGGGGTTGGAGGGACGAAAAAATGACTTTGGCTTTTTATTTGATGCTTTTCTATAATATCTGATTTATTTATACCATGTGAATGTAAGACTTTTCTTAAAATAAATATTTAAGGGGTGCCTGGGTGGAGCAGTTCATTGGGCATCTGCCTTTGGCTGGGGTCGTGATCCCAGGGTTCTGGGATCGAGCCCTGCATTGGGCTCCCTGCTCTGCGGGGAGCCTGCTTCTTCTCCCTGACTTGTGCTCTCTTGCTCTCTCTCTCTCTGTATCTCTCCAATAGATGGATAGAATCTTTAAAAAATAAATAAATAAAATAAATGTTTTAAAAGCAGGTAAGAAACATGGAGGGATAAGAAAGAGTAAAGAAAGAGTAAGAAGGATCTCTTTGGCGGGAAACTATGGTTTGTCGTGACACAGGACCAGTTCATTTTAACTGCATTAATAAAAGCATTGTGACCAGATCGTTAGGGTTTTGGGAAGACCACCAGGGCAGCAGCCTAGAGGATGGAGAGGAGTTGTGAGACTAAAGTCAGGGCAACTGATCAGAGGTCTTTGCAACAGAGCAGGGCTCAATTTTAGTTGGTGATAGTGGGGGTAGAGAATGCCTCAGCTAGGAGAGTTATTAAAAAGGACAACTGATAGCCATGGTGCTTGATGGGATGAGGAGGCCCAGCCATCTGCCTTGGGCAGCTGAGTGGGTGGCAAAGGAAGGAAGGAGAAGGTTAGAGACCAGAGGAGGATGGGGAAGAAAATAATGAGTTCAGTTCTGAGCGCACTGAGTTGAAGAAAACATCGAATCTGATTATGGTGAACAGACGTAAAAGTCTGGAGCTCAGCAGATTCTAAGTTGGAGGCAGAACACATGAGATCAGATGGGAATGGAAACAGGGTATAAGGAAGTTGTGTGATAAGCAAAAAATAAGGCCCAGTTCAAGGTGGCACTCTACAGATACCCATTTTTGAGTGTTGAGTAGAGAAGAAGACCCAGAGTGAGGCTGAGGAGGGAGCGATCAGAGCTGTGAGGGGAACAGGAGGGGACTGGGGTCACAGACGACCATTCCCTGCTCCTGGCAGGACACTGACTGATCTTTTAAGCTACTCTGTCACCAGCGAAAATTGCCCTTCTTTTGCCACACCTGCCCAGTAAAATCCCAACCCTGGATTTTCTGGTTTTGCTCTGGAAAAGGGCCACCTACCCAGTGAGAATGGCCCCACTCCAAGTTCATGGTTTATACCTCTGTTCGGCTTTCTCTCTGCCACCCATCGATTTATTTTTACTTGCCCTGGGCTGGCTCTGGCTCTCATCCTTGTTATTCTAAATCAGCATCCTGTTCACGTCTCACATCTTACTTCCGCTCATCTTTGTGACCTCTTTTGTCTTCTTACTTCAAGGAACAAGAATGAGTGCCTGGAACATCTCCGCTTTCTCTCTGTAAATATATCTAAAACAACATTTGCCTTCTTTCGCAAGTATTCAGGCTCCAAGAATGAAGTTCAGCTCCTGATTAGTGTTAGGGGCCCTCAAGGAAGCCTCACTGACCGCCCCCGCATCCCCGAGCCTTAGCTATTGGTCCTTCTTCTGTCCGCATCACTATATCACACATTCTATCTTCCTCTTCATGGCATCTGCACTGAAGTTATCTCCCTGTCTCCTCCAATTACCTTGATCCTACGCATATTCCCGACCCTTAACGTCTTATTGATAATACGACACCCAAGCAGATAAAGGCACCTGTTGTAAATGTGTCACTCGCAGAATTTTCACCAACTAAACAGAGTCATGCAGTCAGCACCCAGAGGAAGAAACCAAGCTTTACAGCGCCCCCAGGGCCCTCCTTGTGCTCTCTTACACCCTCTATTTCCCCTCCCCAAGGCAAACACTATCGAGTCTTTCAAAAGCATTGATTAGTTTTGGCTGTTTTTATAAACTAAAAAAAAAAAAAAAAAAAAAAGGCCCCAAATGGTGTGTATTCTTCCGTGTCTAGCTTTTCATTGACATTGTGTTTGTGAGTCAACCACATTGTCGTGTGTAGTCCTGGTGCATTTCCATTGCCCTATAATAGTCCATGGTGTGAACGGACCGCGATGCACTGACCCATCCAGGTATGACAGATTGTAAATAGCAGCCACTATGTTGTATTCATCTTCCTATCTCCAGCCTTTCCCACCTGTCTGCATAATGGTTTGTGCATCAACAGGTGAGAGAACTCAAGGAGTGCTTTTCCACTGTATTCTTAGATGATTCGATGATACCTGCAATCTTAGATTCAATCCTGGGTCTCATGATTAAAATGTTCCAAAAGGGCGATTGATAACTTGAATTGTCTATAGAGGGCAACGATGGTCCTGTGTCTGGAAGCTGTGCGGGACCGAAAAACACTGAAGATGTTTATTACAGAATTGAAAACAGAGGGGATCAGACACGGGCCAGGTTGCTTTAGAAGAGAGCACTGGGCCAATGGGTCACTATTTGGGTTAGGCAGCTTTCTGCTCGATAATACTGATGATACTGGTTCATATGTAGAGAGCACTTAGCCACACACCAGCCCCTGACGTGCACTTAAGGCTTGCTGTCCATTAATTCAATACAAGAGTGACTTTTTAATGATTGAGGCTTGAACATGAGCTGCCTGGTGAAACTGTGATCAATCCGTTCAGGGCTGCAGAGACTGGTGACTACAAGCCCTGGGAAGAGGCTCCTGGTTTGTCTGAAAAGCCTTCCTCTGACTTGGCTCCCTGTCCGGCTCCCCTCCTGATAGAACTGCCTTCCTGCCCGGGCCTCCCTGGGTCCCATCACAGTAAGCAAAGTATAAAGTGTTTCTGCCAGGAGCTTCCTTCCGCCCGGGGGGCCTTTCTATCCTGGCTGGGACCCTCTCCTCCCTACCCCAGGATGCCTGTCCAGCCGTGTTCTCTCCTTCCCGTGACTAAAAAAAATTCCCCTGCAAGGGTGTTGGACGGGGACTCTGACTGGGTTTGTGGCCACCGCAGGCTTGACTCTTCAGGGAGCCAAGGGTCCTTTGGGTTATCCTAGAGTTTGTTTGAGGAAAAAATGGGAAAGTTAGCAAGTGTCTAATGGCGGGGTGGGGGGGCGGGGAGGGAAAGCTGGAGAAACCCTTCCCTAGATGTATCTATCCAGCGTAGGCCTCAGAAAGAAGAAAAGCCCAGACAAATAAATCTGGGTTGCTGAATGCAAAAGGCATTTGTTAGAAGCAGCAAAATGCTGTCATCCTCACAGGCTATGCTGTGCTGCTGGCCCCGGGACAAGATGCTTTATCTTGCCACTGGCGCCTAAAGCCAAGGCCTGGCGGCTGCAGAACCACCCGAAAAACACTAGCTTGAGTGAGACAAGCAGGCGTTGTGAAGTGCTGGCGGACTGTGTCCCCACCCGGGTCAGCCCTCCCTCTCACTTTCTCGGCTCTGTTCCCTGCCTCAGTCCCTGCTGTCACCTCACTCTTGTTTCTTCTCAGAGCTTTAATATTTTTTTGTTCTGGAAGCGGCCAGAGGGAGTCCTAGATTTAGGAAGCTGGCCAGCAGAGGGGCAGATCCCAGAAGCCTCGCCCTCCCCACCCTCCTGCAGCCACAGTTAATGTCCTCTCTTTCTTGTCTTCTGCTGGACAAAGCCCAACACACACTAACAGTGTTAACACGATAAATATCAGCAGTCCTGACCTTTGTCTGTGGGTCCTGGAGTCGCCCTGACTCCCAAGCTCCGCCTTGCCTGTGCTTAAAGTGGATTAGCACTTACCGTAGGCTTGCGGGCCCTGTGCGAGGGCTTGATGGGAATCAAAATAGAGATTACCTTATTTGACTTAAAAAAAAAAATTTCCACTTGAAAGATAGAATCCCCTAGAGAAACACACTGGGGCTTACACATACACAACTTTAAATTGGATTTTAAAAATAGTTTGCCAGCTGTTTGCTAGGTCGTGCCTTGGGTTCTTGTCCTTGATTGATGTTGGGTCCATTTGGGAAACGAGGCCAAGAGGGGACAGAGGGACTGCCAAAGCCACAGGATCCTGGATGCCTGGGGATTTTCCCAGGAGCCCTGGCAGTTGTTGCCATGGGCCTTAGAAACCCTCGGAGCCCTGCCACCAGGGTCTGCGTCTTGCCCAGAGCTCGAACCACCTCCCCCAGACCGCACCTCATCCCTGCATTGCTTCTTCTAGGCCAAGTCTGGAAAGAGAAAGAGAGAGACAGACAGAGAAGAGAAGAGAAGAAAAAGGAAGACTGTTCTCAGCTGGATGGCTCTTTCACATTTTTTTGTGGTTAAATATTTATTTTAGCTCCTTGTAACACCTTCAAGTGATACATACACGGGCCCTCTGCCCGGAACTCCCATCGCCCTCCTCTCTACTGGCCTGACTGCTCTTCATCTCTCTGGTCTCAGCATGCCACTTTCTTAGGGAAGCAGGAAGGGCAGGAGAGCGCGGCGCTTAAGAACACCAGTGTGCCCAGTTTGAAATCCCGGCTCAGCACTTCCTAGCTGTGTGACCTTGGGCTAGTCACTCAGTGCCCCTGGGCTTCAGTTTCCTCAGCTGTAAAGTGGGGATAATGATAGCACCTGTCTCATTAGGGTTGTTGTGAGGATTCAGTGCATTACTATATCGTGTACAGAATACGTAAAGCGCTTAGGACATGGCCTGACATGCAATAAGCATCTCTTGTTACTCTAAAGTACGCTGGTGGTCGGTGCCTCGGGGGTCAGCGGCCACCCTGTGCTCCCCCGGCCACCTGTCCTTCTGGGCATCACCTGTCCTTACGTATCTGTAATGCTTAATTATCCGTCTTCTGCACGAGGGCAGGAACCTATGTCTGTCTTGCTCTCCACTGTCCCTTCCTCACAACATAGAGCATGCCTCACTCGGGAGTTACTCAAAGAAAGTTTTTGAGTGCAATCATGAATGAGATAGAAAAAAGAAGAAATGTCAAAGGCAAATGCGACCCAGAAAGGGCGAGAAACTCGGGGTCCTTGGGTCATGCTCTGCCATCTACATTTGCTCCGTATATATACTTGGCCTTTTCGTTGTATTTGTGTGATGGTTAAACAAAGACGGGATTGATGAGTTTCGAGTTCCAGGATTATAAGGATTAGGCTTTGTAATCACATCTTTGGCAGGAGACTTCCGCCCCATCTAGGTTTTCAAAATCGAACTAAATATTAAATGCATACAAAAGAATAAATCACATGAGCAGAATATAAAAAACAAACATCCAACTACCTACAGCCCGGCTTAGACAGAGGATACGGCCCACGCCACCAAAGCCCCACTGTGTACCTCTCCTCTGCACCCTGCCCCTCCCGGCACCCCCCTAAATTCATGTTGATTGTTTCTATACTTTTCTTCATAATTTTACCCGAAAAAAATACCCTTCCCTGAACAACATGCTGGGTTTGCGTGCTTTTGAACTTTATATGAAGTAAATCATGCAGTATGTATGCTTTGGTCTGCTTTTCTTGCCACTCAACGTGCTGTTGGTGACATTTGTCCTTGCTGTGGCGTGCAGCTGTATGACCTCCTATATGTGACTACTCTGCCATTTTCTTCTCCATTCTCCTCTCAACAGATGTTTGGGTTCTTTGGCATTTTTTGCTCTTGCGGACAGTGCCACTGGGAACATTCCTGCAGGTGACTCTAGGGGCCACAGGCGAGAGTTTCTCTGGGGTTATTTCTGGGTCCTAAGGGTTATACATTTTCATCTTGTCTAGATAACACTGACTTGTTTTCCCCAGGGGTTCCCAGCTTCCCACCTGGTCCCAAGCCTCATCTCCGTGACGTTCTTCTTCAGCTTCTATCAGACCTGTTGGAAAGAGGCTTTGAGGCAGGACCAGATCTCTCTGGTCTGTGAACCTGTACGTTCACACTGCCTTGCCTCCCACTTTGGGCACAAGAGGCAACAGCATGGCCTAGGAGATTTAGATCATCTCCCCTTGTGGCCCGAGTGGCTTCTCTCCAGCTCACGTGCACCCCTGGGGCCCCAGACAGGAGAGAACTCTGTTGACCCAAAGCCAGAAGCCCAGTGAAAATCAAACAGATATCTGGAAACAGCATTCTGACCCATTTCTTTTCTTTTCAAGATAATAAAAGTTTTACTATTTCTTCAACTCCGTGAAAGTGATATTAAAAAAAATTAATTTCCTTGTTGTAAATACCTTGCCCTTGCACTCATTGTTTTTAAATCCCAAAGAGCCTTGATTGTAATGGGCTTTCAATAAATACTGACTTTTGTTTTTGGGCATTTAGTAGGATTACTCAGGGATCTATATGCCAGAGCCAAAAATGGAAATCCTTTCTCCTGTTTTCTCTATTCTCTTCTATGGTTTTATGTTGCCCATATAAAAATAATTTAAAAGAAAGCTGGACCAGGGAAACCTAATGAATCCCTAAGGCCTGTTGTGACTTCCTCCTGAAAACCCTTACATATTTGCTCACCGTATGCTCAATAGGGTCTCCTGAACCAGCTTCTCAGGCTATGAAGGAGCCCAGAGCTTCTTGGTCACTCATACACCCTTTTGAGAAGACCCACTGATGCTTCAAGAAAATGCTCCTCTCTGAGGGTTGCTGGGGGGAGGGGGGAGGGAGAGGGTGGTTGGGTTATGGACATTGGGGAAGGTATGTGCTATGGTGAGTGCTGTGAAGTGTGTAAACCTGGCGATTCACAGACCTGTACCCCTGGGGCTAATAATACATTATATGTTAATAAAAAAACTAAAAATTTTTAAAAAAAGAAAATGTTCCTCCGGCAACTGTAAGTGGGACAGTCTGTAAGCAAAGTCTGCTGCTAAAGGCAATAAGTTATAGACATAAGCCAGGGCTGTGCATAAACCTAGTTACCGCTGGGCCTGGCTGAGGCCCCAGTCACTTTGACGCACGGCTATATTCCCTTTGCCCATCACGCGCAATCTCCAACGCTTGCCAATTCATCTTTTATAATATTTCTCCTGCCCATCCCATCATCGTGTTTGGGCCTTTTTCACTAGATGCCTGAGCCACAAGGGCCTGAAAGCATCTCCCTGCTTGAGTTCCTCCTCATTCTAACCCATCGCTGCTGGATTAATCTTTAAACCGTAAAAACCAAACAGCAGCAACCACAAAAACCCTGACGCAGGACTGTTTGCCCCACCATACCCCTCTTTCTGGCCCCCAAACTCAATGGCTTCCACAGAATAAAATCCAGAACCAAGGCACGGCATGCCGAGCTCTCCCCCAGCATCTCGGACCTCCGTGGCCATCTCAGCAGAAGCCCGCATAAGCTCCCCCCATTGTCAGCCCTGTTTTCAGGACTCAGGACCCCTGAAGCAAGCCACAGAGGGGAAGTTCCAGGCCCTGGCCCTGGGACATGGGCCTGGCTTCTCAGAATTATCACCCCACCCCCCCACAATACCCACACCTCTTCTGTGGCACACTGCCAACAGCCACTCCTTCAGGTGCCACCCGCCTGCACTGGCCTCCTGAGCAGCATTGCTTGGCACTCCCCTGGGCCCACATGCCCCCAGCAGAGCCCTCACCTCCTCCATCCCTTCCCTGCCTCCCTTAACCTTTGACCCTTGCCCTCCTCCAGCTTGCTGTCCTGACTCAGGATGTATAGCTTATTCCAGAGAGACTGTCCACCTGAACTGTAGACCCCAGAGAATGGGAACCTTGACGTTCGTGTAGGGCGGGGCCTCCCATATCTTCTGTGCCAACATACATTGCATTTTACAACATGATGGTGATTGTGATAGTGAGAGGGAGAAAATTAAAACTAAAAAAAAACAAATGAAAGGGTAATTCCCTCTTTCTCTATGTCATAGTAGGCCCACCGGCTCCCTCCTTCCTCAAAATCTGCTAAAAAAAACAACAACGAAAGAAAATGCTGGGCCTGACTCCTTTGTCCTGTCATATGTAAAATAAGGAAGTAAAATTCTAGGGAATAGAGAATTGAAAAAGCAAACTAATACATTTCTTTTAATGACCCAAATAGCCCAGGAAAGATAAATAAACAACTTGGACCTGAGACAAAAGGTCGTTGGCCGCTGAGGGAGGCAAACCAGGTGCTTCTGAGAGCCAACCTGGGCCCCACAGCTGCTGGGCCAAGACTGATAATAAAGGAAAGCTGATTACCAAAAATAAAAGGTGCTGAATGGACCCTCAGTGGTCATCTCTGAAATACCAATAGGTTAATATTGTGAAGGCCCCCATTTTTTTTTTTAAATGCCCACGCACTATCATGACCAATCTGTGGTTGTAAATCTGCAAAGCCTTGAGTAGAGAGACCCCATCTGACTTAGGACCTGCAGGGCCATGCCAGTCCCCTCACAGTAGAGTAAACTTCTTGTTTTGAAAGGTGAAGAAACTTCTGTAAAGGGAAAACAGGAGACCCTGGCTGGCTCAGTCCACAGGGCAGGCGACTCTGGCTCTCTGGGGTGTGAGCCCCATACTGCGCCCAGACCCTACTTAGGAAAAAAAAAATAAAACAGAAAACAAATATTCTCTCAAAGCCTTGTCTTTGGCAGGAAGCAGAACCACCCATCTTAATTCACAGGTTATAGTGCAAATACTTAGGTTTCTTTAAAAGAGCAAAAAAACAAAACAAAACAAAACAAAAAAAACTGTCTTTTTTTCTGTGGTCTCTCCATCACTTTGTCCGGCTCATCTCTACAAAATCCATCTTCCTTTTTTTTTTTTTTTTAATTTATTTATTTGACAGAGAGAGCACAAGTAGGCAGAGCAGCTGACAGAGGAAGGGGAGAAACAGACTCCCTGTTGAGCAAGGAGCCCAATGCCGGGCTCAATCCCAGGACGCTGGGATCATGACCCAAGCAGAAGGCAGATAAGCTTAAGGACTGAGCCGCACAAGCGCCCCCAAACCCATCTTCCTAAAACTCCAGCCTCACCTCAGGACTCTCTGCTCAAAAATGTGCAGTGGTTTTCTGTTTCCTCATGTGTACAATATAAATGTTATCAAGGCTGGCTCTGCAGCCCTAGAGGCTCTAGAAATCCAGGCCCTTTTTACCTTCCTAAAGTCGCTTCCCCTCCCCACAGCCAGCCTCCCCACTACTGGGTGCCCGATGCCCGTGCCCCACCCCTGTCCCCAGGCTCCCCTGGAGGCCCACTCTTCCTCCCAGCCTGACAGAGGTACTCCAGTGTCCCGTGAGCTTGGAGCATCCTGTGAGCTGCACACTTGGGCAATTATAACCCGGTGTTAAATGATTTTCTGTGTGTTACACTTAGCTCTCTGGCTAAAGGATAAAGTCCTCGTGGGCAAGGACTGGTCTTATTCGCTGCTGAACTCATTTCTGAGTCTGGACTGCAGCCAGTCTTGGGTGGCTAAAATCTCTTCATTGCTGGGCTAATCAGGACATCTGGCCCTCTTTTTGCTTTGTCCCCCGCTGTCTTGCCCAAGATCTACGCCATCTCCCCAAGTCTCAAATCAGAGCAGCCTTCGGTTGTCCCCACTTATCTTAATCAGATGAGAATAATGGGAGAGATGACGTATTTGAAGAAGCCCCGGGGGGAGCAATTGCAAATAGCCCAGCTTCATTTACGGAGGACTTTCACTGTTATCTCATTTATAAGTAAGGGAGGCAGCTCTCACCCTCTGGTTTACAGATCTGATAAAAACGTTACAAGGCTAAAGGCTTTGCGTAAAGGGTATGTCAGAACTGGCACTTAGGACCCATCTCAAGTCTGGCAATATCCTTTTTCCTACACCAGGTTGCCTCACAGCCAATGGTGATAACAAAGCTAGTTTTATTTATCCAAAATGAAAACTATGTTAATATTTATGCTTAGACGTTGTTCTAGTAAAATGCTAATCATTACTACCCTGATGGGCGCAAAATATTAAAAATAGTTTTGCTGTATCGGTCTTCCTGAATTTGAGATTGATTTTAGGATTAAAGTGTTATTAGCCACCTAACGTGTTTGGGTGCATCCCAGTGAAATCCACTTAGCCTTTGGGTACTCAACAAAAACCCACGTACAGTTTACAAAGACTATTTCAAGTGCCTGCTTATTGGTAGCAGTATCATGCCATAGAAAAGACAGCAAGTTACTGTCAAGCATTCCTGGAATTGTGAAACTCAGAAAGCGTATTTATTTTGAAGACATGTTTATTTCACGCTTTGTATTCATTTTAAACATTAGGACTACTCTGTGGAACAAGTGTATAAGAATTGGCATTTGGGGGGCACCTGGATGGCTCAGTGGGTTAAAGCCTCTTGCCTTCGGCTCAGGTCACGATTCCAGGGTCCTGGGATCCAGCCCCACGTGGCTCCCTGCTCAGTGGGGAGTCTGCTTCTCCCTCTGACCTCCTTTCCCCAGCTCTCCCTCCATCCCTGCTTATGCTCTCTCTCTTGCTCTTTCTCAAATAAATAAAATCTTAAAAAAAAAAAAAAAAAAGACAAGGAAACCAAGGCCAGAGTGCCTAAGTGGTTGTGACCAGGGTCGCCCAGCTCATTAGTGGCTGCAGCAGTCAGGGTCCTGGCAGGAAACCAAGGACACACTCTAACTGGGTGATTTCAGCAGAATTCAGGACTCCTTACAAAAGTGGGGGCAGAGCGTAGGGAAGCCACAGGGGGACAGCCCAGTGTTTGGGGGAGCTACCTGGCCCTGAGGAGAGAGGAGGGCACTGTTAGCAGAAGCAGGAGGGAAACCCAGGGTGGGAGGAGCCGGCCGCAGCCTGCAGAGACCTAGGGAGAAGTCAGGGGAACTAACACCCAACCTGTCTCTCCTGCTGGGAGCCCCTCATTGGCTGCACCATAAAGCCAGAGGGCAAGGGAGCCTGTCTAAGTCTGCAGAGGCCAGCCTCCTAGGACGTAAGACAGGGTGGAGAAGAGCAGAGAGTGCCTCCAGGGTGGGTTAAGCAAACAAAAGATAACCAGCACAGAGGTGAACAGTGGCTAACCCTCAGACTTCCTGTCTCCTGTTCCTCCTATGCACTTTCCATAATGCTGTGGCCTCTACACACTGGGACCTGGCAGAGAATTCCAGAGAAGATCCCTCCAGAGACCACCCTTAGGCCCACAACATCTCTCAGCATTACCCTTCAAGCTAGTTCTCTAAAACCTTATATGTGAGTATTATCCTCTACATGAGGACAGACTACCAATCCAATGGGAGCTGTGAATGAGATTGAGTCACGCAGCTAATACGCAGACCAGGGCAAGCTGGTGGGGGCTGGCAGGTGCAGAGAGCTCATTCTGAAGTCATCACTGGTTCTTGGCCTTCACCTCTTGCTAGTGATATCCCAGGGTCTTTAATGCAGCTGCAGTGGGCATTAGCCACAAGGCTGGTGAAGTTTCAGTAAGAGAAGATCCTACTATCTTTTGCATCTGACAATTAAAATATCTTGAGAGAAAGACTTCATTTCACAGCATTGTCTATAATGATATAATTTGCACTTGGCTACTGTGGCTTTATTTTTATGTAATGCCCCTGGCGTGAAACTTTGGGTTTTATGAAAAGGAATCATCCTGGGCATTGACAGTGTTCTGCTCACTTGGGTGAGCTCCTTATTCCCCTTTGTCCTTGGTTGGATGGGAGTGAAAGTCATGAAAGAGTCTGACCATGGCCTCTTCCACTCCCGGGAGCTGTGAGAACGGTATAATGAGAAATGCAAACCAGTGTTCTCCTAGAACACCAAGAGGCCATAGAGAAAGAATTTTCAGTTCCTGTCCTAGCAGAACAGTTTCCAGAGAAATGAAGTTGTGGTCACATGCAACTCTTATGCCCTGAGTGATCACATTCCCCCACGAAAGGTAACAGCTGCGTCTGTAGTGACTTTGCTCAGAGTACAGCCAAGTCACTCCCTCAACTCCTCACCCAAATTAGACCCTATGCACTGTGTATCCCCCCACCACACACACACATGCACGCGCGCACACACACACACACACACACACACACACACACATGGCCCACCTCCCCATGGGAGGTCTTTCCCAGCTCAGCTATTAAGCAGTTTCCCTGGTATCATTGCAATTGACGGAAAAGGCACAGAGATAAACCAATGGAATCTCGTGGCAATGGCTCTGCAGTCTCCTTGCTGTTTCTGCCTTGGACCTTTTGTACTTGCTAATCCCTCTGTTTGGATTACTCTAGCCCCACATTGCGGCCTGGGGTGAGTATATACCCCGAAGTGGAATTGCTGGGTCCAATGGCAATGCTCTGTTTCATTTCCTGAGGACCCACCGTACTGTTTGCCACAGTGGCTGCACAATGTCACGCCCTCACCAGCCCGCTTCACCTACTTGCACTTACGTATCTTGCGTAGTGTCTGTCCCTACTCTTACTTGAACGTAAGCTCCACGCGGGAAGAGACTTGCTTCCCAAGTGCCCAGAACCTTGTTTGGCATGTGGTAGTTGGCAGTCAGTATTTTTTTTTTTTTTTAAGATTTATTTATTTGCCAGAGAGAGAGGGAGAGTGGCAGGCAGAGGGAGCTGAGCAAGGAGCCTGATGCGGGACTCGATCCCAGGACTCTGGGATCATGACCCACGCAGAAGGCAGATGTTTAACCAAATGAGCCACCCTGGCATCCCAGCGATCAGTATTTGTTAGATGGATGCAAAAGATTCAGTGCCTCTGAGTTCATTTGCAAGGCCAACCCCTTCAAGCCAGCTTGATGCCCAGGGTGCCTCCCTTAGCCCACTTCATCAGAAGTCTCCTTCCTTTCGATTCTTCCTCTTTCCACTTTGCTTTCTGGTCATCTGGGAACTCGCCCCATCTCTCCCGCTAAATCCAGAGCAGAGCTCCTCAAGGTTAGGGAGCATGGTTTGTTTGTTCTTGGCCTTTTGCCAACTTCCTGGCCTAGAGGATATGTGCTCAACACACAGAGGAAAGTTCTAATTACCCAAGCTGAGGAGCGACACTATAGGGGCTGGGCTTGAGGTGCTCCAGAGCTCTCTAGAAAGAGTCCCCCAGTAAACCATTGGCTGTGTGGCCAAGGCACATGTCTTCATTCTCTGACCTGGTTCTCCTGGGTCTGATGAGGAGGTTGGATCACTGATTCCTCAGGTTCCTCTTAGATATTTAGGTGTGCTGCAAGACCACTCCTTTGGCAGGAAGACTTCAGTCTGCATCTCTGAGAGCCCATGGTCTGAGATGGAGAAAATAAACACGCGAGAAAACTTAAAGACGCAGAGAAAGCTGGTGCCCAGAGCAGTCCTTGCCTGGAAGGACAGGTGTACAGGGCCTCCCCCAATGCCATCCCCCACTGCTAGAGCTTCAGGGCACAAAACGTCAGGAAACTCAAGAGGAATGCATGACCTTTCCATTCTTGTTGAGAGAAGGAAAAAAATCTTTATAGCTCACGTGATTTCACTGGGTTATTTTAAACTGTTTATTTTTCTGTCCCATCCCCAGGGAATGAACATTTGCAGGCAAAAATGTACTTGCCTTTGCTCAGCTATTCGTGTATAAATATGACTTGAGCAAAGTCTCCAAAGGACGACCAATCCTGCCTACCCCTGGTCCCTTCCCGTTTGTTTCCTAAGAAAGACTTAATGAGTTTGTACCCAAGAGTGAAATGTTTTGGGGACACTTAAAGCCTCCTATACATTTTTTAAATCTTTTCAAATGCATAAACCATGCACTAACAACATTCACAGACTATTTGAACAAATCACTCATGACCTAACAACCCTAACACACAATTCTTTTTTTTATTTTTACCAATTACCTTTCAGGTTTACCCATTTGGTTACATAGTTTAAACTGTAGTATCTGGACCATAATACAACCTTGGATTCTACATTTTCTTCGTAACATCTGTCAAGAAACCACACATTTCCCCAGACGTATCTTTTAAAAAATATCCATAAATCTGGGTCAAATCTACCATGGACTGAGTGCCCAGTGAGTGGGTGCTGGGCTTTAGAGGTTACAGAAAGATAAAAGTTGTGTCTGCCCTCCAGGAGTTTCCATCCTTTTGGAGAGATGGTACACACATTCATCGAACACTCTTGGAGAGTCCTGATTTTTTTATGAGTTTATTTATTTATTTGACAGACAGAGATCACAAGTAGGCAGAGAGGCAGGCAGAGAGAGGGGGAGGCAGTCTTCCTGCTGAGCAGAGAGCCCGATGCAGGGCTCGATCCCAGGACCCTGGGATCATGACCTGAGCTGAAGGCAGAGGCTTTAACCCACTGAGCCACCCATGTGCCCCTCGGAGAGTCCTGATTAATGGGAAGATGTGTGAGGCCAGTGGTGATGCATGCATGGTGAGCAGGCATTCTAGGCAGTGGGGAGTTGATCGGGGGGAAGTCCGCCTCTCCTCGAAGATGAGAGAGTTGATTTATCCGTGATGAGCAACAGAGACAGAAGGAAGGGAGGGAAGAGGCGGTTCAGATGGGGAAAACTGGAGGAGGACATGAATGTGTTGAACATGGGGCCATATAATCCATTTGGGAGATGCTGAGGCACTTAGCCCAACAACTGTAGAAGGCGGATGTGTGAGGGAATGGTGCGACCGCACATAGGCAGGTGGTCATGAGAGAGGGAATTGGAGTTTCCCCGAAAGCTGGACAGAAGTATAAAGCTGATATGACTGGGATGAGGAGGGGACATGGTGAGACCAGCACTGTAGTCCCATTGGCCCAGCGGGGGCAGGGTGCTGTGTGTTGTCACCGTTGTTCTGTTCTGGAGGTGAAGGGAATTTATCCATCTAGACATAGCCGGTAGATCAGGGGAGAGTTAAGGTACTAGAGGGCAGAAGGTCGAAGGGAAGCAGGGCCCAGGCCTTGGGAAAGGATGACATACCAGAACTCACAAGTAAACACCCAGGGCAAGCCAGGGCTTGCCCCTCTGGTTCTCTGCTCCATTCTTGCCGAACAGTGCCTGGCCCAGAAGGAGTCCTCATAAGGACTGAACCAAGTTTACTTTTGCAAAATTTCTGTACAGAGTTCAGCAAATCTCTCTTCCTTTTGCAGGCCTCAGTGTCAACTCCCTCAGATAGGCCTATTTTTTCAAGTCTGCCTCCTGGTCATTTAGGGCCAGGTCAGGCCAGGACGCCATGTGCGTCTCAACAGCTAGCCATCCGGAGCCTCGCTGAGGCCTGGAAGGATTGCCACTTGAGATCCTAGTTAGTCATCCTGGCAGCTGCTTCCTGTCGCCCTTCCCTGGGTGACTTCGCTTTAGGCCTCTCTGGGGTGGTAAGAGGATATTGTCTGGACTCATCAATTATTACCACGGGAAGGCAGCTTGCACAGAAGCACGTGTCCCCTTGCCACATCATCAGCCAGATGAATGCAGTCAGGCTGGGAGGGAGGGGGGCTCACCCGAACCACATACTGCCCAACAGTAGCTCACGGTCTAGCCTCATTCACGTAGGAATCAATGTCTGGCACATTTTCACTGCTGGAGATACAGACAAAACTGCTGAGGCAGGGGGACCAATCATTGAAATAAGCAAGGTGGGCAGTAAGAAGTGCCAAGGAAAAAGCAGAGGGGTGGGGAATGGAATGTGATGGGGGTTTACAGTGGTAGAGAATGTGGTCAGGGAAGGTCTCGGGGAGAAGGTGACATTGGAACAATGGCCTGAGCAGAAAGCAGGAGGGAGCACTAGACTATCTGGGTGAAGAGTGGTGCAAAGGCCCTGTGGCAGGAGTGACCCTGGCATGTTGTAGGAACAGTGAAAAGTGATGTGAGAGGAGAGGAAGAGGAAGCGAACCCTGAGAGATCTGAGGGGCAGAGGCTGTACGAGGTCTCAGAGTGCACCGTGGGAGGCCTTTGGCTTTTTTTCTTCCCACACACTGCTCATTGTTGAATTCATGATCCTGCCTTTTCCTGTTGATTCTCAAGGGTGCTGAGACTTCTGTGGGCAGAGGGGAGAATAGGGCAGCCAACAGGATTCGTGAAAGCACATAGCTGTGGTGTGGGCAGCAGCCTGGGCCACCTGTGCTGGGCCCACCCCCATGCCCCTGCTCCAGGAGTCTTTCAGGCTGAGAGGACAATGTGGCCTCCCATTTCATGGTCAGGAGAGAGAGCACAGATGCAAAGTTAAGCCAAATTAATCCAGTACGTAGAATCTGCAAAATGTCGCAGGGGAGCAAGTTCATAGCTGAAGCAAGAGCAAAGGGCTGAGTCCAAGGCCAGCAGTGCTGTGCATGGCTGTGCAAAGAGTAGAAGCAAGTACATTTATATAGCGGTGCCTGGCAAAACAGTGATGTCCTAATGGTGATCCATTTCATTCTAATTCTTAGTGTCCTATGCTCCCTGCCAGCTCTCTGTGCCCCCGTGCATGAGGCCTCTGCTCAGACTGGTTTCGCAGGCATCACCATGGATGCCAGGTCCTGGGTGGGCAGCTGAAGCAGGTAGGCAATGAGCACTGTTGTTTACTGCAAGCTCTTGCCTGCCGGGGCCCCCACCCCCCAGAAGGAACTGTTGCACGTCCTGGGGCAGAGCCAGGTGGGCAGATCCATTTCCCCTGGGGAATCTCAGCTTCTCCCGGTGACCTGGCCCTTCTGCTCTGAGAGGGTGTGGGCAGAGCCCGGATGGTGGGCCAGACCATTGTCAGAGTTCAGTCAATCTGGTCTTGAACTCTGACTCTGGCCGGGATCTTCATCCGTGTGCCTTCTCTCTCTCCCCCAGGACAATCCGGTTCCAAAGTCCAGATCAAGTCAATTTCACAATCTCTTATTAATTCCTAGCTGCCAGACACTTTATCTCTTGCGGGGAATACTAAGATTGACAAGGCATGAATGTTCCCTGCAGAGACACTGAATCTATTGTAAGTGTGGGGTGCAGGCGTTCATGTGTGTGCACATGAACTCACATGTGCTCGTGGGAGGCAGCCTGGGATATTAGTGGGAAGAAACCTGAGTTAAAGTGAATTGGTTTAGTCCCAAGTCACCCAGCTCAAGGCACAAGGCACCACCTCACAAAGGTGGGGAGATCCTGCCTGTTCTAGGACGCAGATAGGATATGGTCTCATCTTTATAACAAATAGAAAAATTAGAAGAAGCTTGCACATGTATATGTGTACGAAAAGATCTGGAAGGACACCTGACAAGCAGCCACTGTGGTTACCCCGCCCCCGCCCCACCCCGCCCCACCCCGCCCCACCCCGCCCCGGGAGTGGAAGGAGGCAAGCAAGGGGAAGAGGCTCTTTTTGCCTTATGCATGTCCTTATTCTTTTTTCTCCAAGAAGCACACGCTACTATGTAATTTTTTGTTCCAATGAATACGTGTAAACTAAGCTAGTGAGGCAGAGTCAGGGTTTAAATCCAAGCAACTGGCTGCCCCTGCGGCTCATCTGGTGGAAAAGATAGCACACACACCTGCAGAGAAGAACCACAGCCAAGGTCGCTGGACAAGGACAGTGCGAGATGATTGGTTCAGAAGTCTGGGGGTGGGAATGACCACTGAGCCATGGTGCCAATGAAAAAGAAGGACAAGGACCTTCTAGGCAAGGGAACTTTAGAGGGGAGAGAACAAAGTCCTGAAGGGTATTAGAGACAAATGCAGGGCTGGAAGGCTCAAGCAGGTGAGTGCTAGGGGATGAGTGGAGATGTGAAGAGGAAGCAGCTGCAAGGACAAGGGACTGAAATTTGATGTGGAGGAATTGAGTAACTGGGACTTTGAGGAGAATGATCTAGTAGGCAGTTCCCAAAGTGTGGTTCTAGGACACCCATGGGTCTTCAAGACCCTTCTGGGGGTCTGTGCATTTAAAACCATTTTCACGGTAATGCTAAGATACTATTTGCCTTCTCTACTCTCATGCTGAGTGTGCAGTGGAGTTTTCCAGAGGCTACATGATGCATGCTGGCATCACCACTCTGATGTTAACATGTAATGGATTTTATTTTGTTTTATTTTTATTTTATTTTATTTTATCTTATTTTGGGGGGTGTTTCTTTTTAATAAAGTAATAAATATCTTTACAATTTCACACTTAAACATTGAACGCAGTGACTACTGATAGATACAATCCATATAAAGAAAACTCTTTGGGATCCTCAATAATTTTAGCATACTCCAATATAAAACTCCATGTGCACAGCTCTGTTTATGTGCATATGCCTGTGTATATGTCAATGAATAAATGGGCTTTTTTCCTGGGATGGGAATCCAGAGTGCTCATTCGATTCTCTAAGTGATGATACACCAAATGCAAAAGTGGGAAATGGTTGGCTTGAAGGGACAGAAAAATCAAACACCAGGACTGAGCAATGGTCCACAGGAGGCAGGTTTTGGGGGCAGTGGCATGGTTTTAGATGAGTACCATAATCCCTTTGTCTCCAATTTGGGAATAATAACATTGGTCTATCAACTTCAGCAGGAAGGTGTATGTGAACACACTTTGCACATCAGAGATGACTCAGAGACCATCAAAATCTATGCCAATGTTAGTTTCTAAAATCCATGGAATTCAAGTTTCTGAGACCTTTGCACCCTGACCTCTACCCTCCTGCAGCAAAGAAAGAACGTGTGAAGTCTTAGGTTGGTGTTTGCAATTTCTCTTCCAGTCACATTCTGGGGGATGGAACCCAAAGAAAAGACTTAAACAAAGATCTGGGCCCGTCTCTTGATTGGGGTAATACCTGCACGTTCACACATCACTTGTTCTTACATTGTCTGGCTGAGGGCCTGCCTGGCAACTTGGCTAGACTCCTGCCTAGAAGTGGGATGAGATGAGAATAGGCTGGGACTCGTTATTTACTCCCAAAGGAGTTGTTCCCAGAGACTTAACTTCCCTCTCTCGCCATAGGTAACTTGCACAATTGCTTCAATATCCTTCCTATGGGAAATGGTAATCTTATTTTCTTTTGCTTCTTTCACAGGCCTCGGAGTATTGAATATTTAATAGGGAGTGTGTGCCCTTGCGAGACCAGGTGTGAGGAAGGGGCTGGAATCAGGACTCAGGCCTCCTTGGACAACGATTTTGAGCAAGCAAGGTAAGAATGACGAATGCCAAGTGGCCCATGACAAGGGGAGCCCTCCTCCAATACAGGTTGCAGTTGAGGAAAAAGAGATATAAAAAGAAAACACCCTGTTTATTGATAACGAGCTTAGGAAGATTTAGCTGAGCAAATTCCTAACAATACTTCCCCCAAGTTCTAAGCCAGTTTTTTGTTCTCAAATGTCAGGTATGAATTTCTCAATGTCATATTTTCATGAGACATTGCAAGTTTAAACATAACCATTCCACTGCTGCCCACCTCTGCATTCCACTTTATGTTCTGAAAATGGCTAAGACCTTTCAAAAGGTGTTAATTAATCTTTCAATAAGTTTCTATTTAATAGCTAGAAACTTGACCAAGCTACGTGAGCCTTATAAAACCTTAGACTATTTGGGAGCTACTAAGAAGACGGGGTCCAACAGATGTGAGTTTGGATTAGCTGGTGACCTAATAGTTGGTAAGCTATTTAACAATTCTAAGCCTTGGTGTCCTCACTTGCAAAAGAAGATCCAAAATGTATTCAATAAATCCATTTTGAATGTTCAACGCCTGCCAGGCACTCTTCGTGTTTACAGGGGCAGACATGACAGACATGCCCCCCTGCTCCCATGGAACTTATCACAGGACCTGGATACTAAACAAAGATTACATAATGAAGTCATTAATTCCAATTGCGATAATGGCATCCACTTCTGCCAATGCTGTGAGGATAGGAGAGGCAAGCAAATTCAAAACTGATGTCCTAATACTACTTATTAGTTTTGCTAACAGTCCTAATTGGAATAGCTCCAGGCTGTGCCTTCGTTCTTCCCTTGTTTTTTGCCCGTACTTAAGTGGTTAGAAGCAACGGCAAGCATGCGCCTTAGATGTGTGTCCTTTACAGCAGATGAGAAGGCAAGCATTCCTCCTATGTTGGGGACATGGGTTTAATTAACCTAAGGAGAGAAGATAGGGTACCTGGGTGGCTCAATCAGTTGAGCGTCTGCCTTCGGCTTAGGTCACGATCCCAGGGTCCTGGGATCAAGCCCCATGTCAGGCTCCCTGCTCGGCTCCCTGCTCTCCTTCTCACTCTGCCTGCTGCTCCCCCTGTTTGTGCTCTCTCTTTCTCTCTCTGTCTGTCTAATAAATAAATAAAATCTTTAAAAAAAAAAAAAAACCTAAGGAGAGAAGCTGAAATCGTTGCTAATTGCTGGCAAGAACAGTTTAGTGTTAACATTAACTGGACTGGCCATGCTTACCCTGTGAGCCCCAAGCCTCAGGGGAGTGGAAGGTGTGGGTACAGAGCTTGGCAAAGGGTCTCTGAATCTTTTTTTTTTTTTTGCAAAGCGAAGTACGAAGCTTCCGAAGAGGGAGGGGACCCAAGAGGGTTTTCTGAGGGTTTCTGAGTCCTGATGTGCATCAGTACTTCCCTCTCCCACAGAGTGAAAGCATATTTTACCCACATATGGACATGATTATAATCGATGTAGATGCTGATGTGATTAATGCAGTATAGATTCCTTTAAATAAATTGTTGAATTCTTACCAGCATTTTTGTAATCACATGCTTTCTCCATCAAATCTTATCCTGTCTCTTCCTGGCTTACACCCTTTAACAGCCCTTCATTGCACAGGATAAAGTCCAAATTCCCTCCCGGGCACTGCCTGATTCCGCTGACCTCCCTTGGCATGCATGCCACCCCTGCCCCTGTCTATCCACCAAGTTCTAACATGAAGGCTCTTTCGGGCCATGGCTTTGAGCAGTCACTGCTCAACTCAAGATTTGTTCTGGCATGAACAGATCTAGAGCTCCTGAGTGGGGAAAAATATCCACCCTTCCTGCAAGTGTCATGCCCTTTGAGCGGGGCATGTGGGTCCACTCAGGTTTCTGCTCAAGCGGGTCTCACCTTGGGCCAATGACTGCTCACCTAGACCACCTGTCCCCCCCTTCTTTTTCTGGGAGTCAGAGGTGAAGTCCCCTCTCTCACTGTTGTAGCAATCCTGCCTTACTGTCCCTCCATATGAGTACACGAGCCATTTTCTGAATTAAAGCCATTTTCATCTCAAGGGTTTCAGAAATAAACAATCTTGGAAGTCACAAAACTTCTTGATGTCCGTTTTCCATGGACTCTCTTTCTTCAGTGTTACATAGAAACCCAAATGCTGTAATGGCCCATATCTCTACATAGCTAGGCATGAGAATTATTCAAATCTCTGGGGAAAGAGTCATTGATAAAGATGGAGAGAGGCATTTTTTACTCCTCTCCCCACCCTAAAACCCCCCAAAAAACGAAAAAGGGAAACAACTCCATCTTTTAGAAGATGAGGAAAAAAAAGGAACAATCATTCCGTTTTTTATTATGAAATTTCACGCTAATAAAAGGATTACTTAATGTATATGAACAATTTAACTAATCACAGTAAAATGAACACATGTACCTACCAACCTGCTTTTAGAAAACCTGATGTAAGTAGTTCCTTAGACGGTCCTGTGTGGACTCGTCCTGTCACACCCCTTCCTCTCCCTCCAAGCAGTAACTACTATCCTGAATTGTGACTTAATCATTCCCTTCTCTTTCTTTAGAGATTTGTTCCTCGTGTATATTTCCCTACACAATATATTTTCAATTGAGGGAGTTTTTGCATTTATGGAAATCACAGAGTATATTCTTCCATGACTGACTTACTTTTCTTTTCACTCAACTGTATGTTTTTAAGACCCATCTATAGTTCACTCTTTTTTTGTTTTTTAAGTTCATTTATCTATTTAAGAAATCTCTACACCCAACATGGTCCTTGAACTCATGACCCCAAGATCAAGAGTCACAGGCTCTTCCAACTGAACCAGCCAGGCACCCCAGTTCACTCACTCGTATTGGTGAATTGCATTCCATTGTATGAGTATGTGACACTGTATTTACCCACCTTCCTGATAGCTCATGATAGATCATTCCTTTCCAGCTTTTTGTTATCACAGTGTTGAACGTTCTTGTACCCGTCTCCAACTTCAGTGACACAAAGAAGCTGTAGACTACCAAGTAAAGGTAAGGACACTATTCTGGAAAGCCATTCTTTTTCTTTTTTTGTTTTTAAAAACTTACTTATCAGGCCACCTGGGTAGCTCAGTCAGTTAAGCATCTGCCTCCAGCTCAGATCATGATCCCAAGGTCCGGGGATTGAGCCCCGAGTAGGGCTCCTTGCTCAGTGGGAAGCCTGCTTCTCCCTCTTGCCTTCCACTCCCTCTGCTTGTGCTAGCTCTCTCTGTCTCATACAAATAAATAAAATCTTTAAAAAAAATAAAGACTTATTTATTTGAGAGAGAGAGTGAGAGAGAGAGCATGAGCAGGGGCAGAGGAGGAGAGAGAACCTCAAGCAGACTCCACTCTGATTGTGGAGACTGACTCAGGGCTTGATTCACAATACTGAGATCACAACCTGAGCTGAAACCAAGAGTCAGATGCTTAACTGATTGTGCCACTCAGGGGCCCCATGAAAGCCCATTTTACAATTCACTGTTTGGAACCATAACTCAAGCATCTGGAATGACTCCAGAGAAGTAACTCCATCAAGGTGTGGCAGGATGTAGGCAATAGGAAGGTGCGAATCATGGAGAAATCAGGTGTAAGTAACATATTCATTATCTATGTCCCAGCCCCCTACCTGAGGGAATCTGCTGGGAGTGAGGAGAGACAAGGGAGGGGGAAAGAGGGCACAGTAATGATCAGAAAGTCTGGTATACACTGAAGGTTTGTGTTCCCTCAAAATTCCTATGTTGAAACCTAATCCCCAAATTGAGGATATTTGGGGGTGGAGCCTTTGGGAGGTAATCAGATGGTGAAGATGAAGCCCTCCTAAATGGGATTAGTGCCCCTTTTTTTTTTTTTAGTTTTTAAAGATTTTATTTATTTATTTGTCAGAGAGAGAGAGCGCGAGCACACACAAGCAGGCAGAGGCCGAGAGAGAAGCAGGCTCCCTGCGGAGCAAGGAGCCTGATGCGGGACTCGATCCCAGGACTCTGGGATCATGGCCTGAGCTGGAGGCAGCAGCTTAACTGACTGAGCCACCCAGGCATCCCAGTGCCCTTTTAAAAAGAGATCCCAGAGAACTCTCTCACCTTTAATACCACATATGGATACAGCACAAAGATGTCCATCTACAAACCATGTGGGGTCGTCCCAGACACCATATCTGCTGGCACCTTGATCTCGGACTTCCCAGCCTCCAGAACTGTGCGGAAATCAATGTTGTTTTTTTAAGCACCCAGTCAGTGGTGTTTTCTGATAGCAGCCCGGACAGATTAAGACAACGCCTGTCTTAGGGAGTGTTACCACACTGACTTTCTACATCCTGAAAACTGGAAGAATATGGCCCCAGACGAAGGCAAAAACAGATTTGGTGACACATTCAAGGAAAATCAACAATTTCAAACTGTGGTCTGTCCAGATCACTGGCCTCATCTTTCTCGAAACTGATTTTTAACAAAGCTGGTCTCTTGCGGCGCCTGGGTGGCTCAGTGGGTTAAGCCTCTGCCTTCAGCTCAGGTTGTGATCTCACAGTCCTAGGATCAAGCCCCACATCAGGCACTTTGCTCAGCAGGGAGCCTGCTTTAACTTCTCTCTCTGCCTGCTGCTGCCTACTTGTGATCTCTCTCTCTGTCAAATAAATAAATAAAATCTTAAAAAAAAAAAAAGCTGGTATCTTTCAGAGATAAGCAATAATCAGAAAGACTTATGCATAATTAATACAACTTCCAGTTAAACAAGCTGGTATGCATAGCCTTTCCTCCCCCAAACCCTAACAAAATGACAATGAAGAAATATAAAAGGGCCTCACCCCTGAAGGAGTGAGAGGCAACTAAATTAGCAAAGTAGAGGAAGATGCGGCTTAAAGCGTCTGCAGATCCCGTGAAGGCATGAGATACTGTGTAAAGTGGTGGTGACGCATTGGGAGAAGACAGCTATTAGATCTTAGGCCTTTTCTTCCACCCCTTAAAGCAAGGTGACCACCAATGCAAGCAGGAAACTGTACATTCAGTGTCTGTAGGAACTAAATCTGAAAGGCTCTTTACTTGGGGACACACATTGTAAAGGGACTGGTGATGTCTTGTGGATTTAGAAACATGGGGATCAAGAGTAAGTCTCCCCTTCATATGACCCAACAATTCCACTAGTGGGTATACACCTACAGGAATTAAAAATATAGGGGGTGCCTAGGTGGCTCAGTGGGTTAAGTCTCTGCCTTCAGCTCAGGTCATGATCTCAGGATCCTGGGATCGAGCCCCACATCGGGCTCTCTGCTCAGCGGGGAGTCTGCTTCCCCCTCTCTCTGCCCGCCTCTCTGCCTGCTTGTGATCTCTATCGAATAAATAAATAAAATCTTTTTTAAAATAATTAAAAATATATGTCCACAAAAACTTATACACAAATGTTTATAGCTTTCTCATCATAATCAAAAGGTGTAAACAACCCAAATGTCCATCAACTGATGAATGGATAAAATGTGGTGTATTCATATAATGAAATATTATTTGCCCACAAAAAGGACTAAAGTACTGATACATGCTACAACGTGAGCCAACCTTAAAAGCATTATGCTAAGTGAAAGTAACCAATCACAAAGGAGAACTTATTTTATAATTACGTTTATATGAAATATCCTCAGTAGGCAAATCCAGAGACAGAAAGTAGATTAGAGGATGCCAGGAGCTAGGAGAGAGGAATGACGGTGACTGCTAATGGATAGGGTGTTTCTTTTTGAGGTGATAAAAATGTTGTGGAAACAGATAGTAGTGATGGTTACACAACTCTGAATATACTAAAGACCAGTGAGCTGTACACTTTGAAAAGGTGGCTTTAATGGTAGTTGAATTGTATCTCCATAATAAAAAAGGAAGGATAAAGTGAAAACCTGTGAAATCCTCCACAATTTAGCTTTAAATCCAGAGTCAAAATAAGAGATTTTAAATCATGCATCAGTTTGGTTACAATAGTAAATTACTGGAAACAATGGAAACGCCTGCCAAGAGACTGGATTAAAAAAAATATGCTATATCATGCCAAAGGAATGTGATGCAACTGCTTAAATAATGTGGGAGAAATATATCTCCTGACAATAAAAACACATATGACATGAAGAAAACCAATTGCAAAAGAGAACGTAGATTGTCATCTTATTTTGCAAGGGAAAATTATGTACACATCTCTCTGGAAGTATACATACCAAAATGTTAACCATGGGGCAAAAGAAAAAAAAAAAAAGAAGAGGAAAGAAAAGAACAGAGGAAGTCTGTCTCCTGAATGGTGGAAACTCCAACCCCTTTCTCTCACTCTGCTCCTAGAGCATAAATGGCCTTCCTCTCCCGAAATAAAGAAAAGAGAGCCATAAGCAAAAAGCAGATGAAAAACATACATCAGAAAGGGGATTACTGGGCGCCTGGGTGGCTCAGTGGGTTAAGTCTCTGCCTTCGGCTCAGGTCATGATCCCGGGGTCCTGGGATCGAGCCCCACATCAGGCTCTCTGCCCCACGGGGAGCCTGCTTCCTCCTCTCTCTCTCTGCCTGCTCTCTGCCTCCTTGTGATCTCTCTCTCTGTGTCAAATAAATAAATAAAATCTTTAAAAAAAAGGGATTACTTCAGGAAACAGAGTCCAACAAATAATTCTCCATGATCTTAAAGAATGTGAGATGAAAGTCTCTCTTTGACAAGAGAGCTCAAAGATGCAAGAGTGCAAAGAAGAGATTCCAAGGCCACAGAAGAGGACGAAAAGTAGGCTGGCTTACTTCAGAAAGAAAGGAAGAAAAAGATAGTAATATCACAGAGATACATACACCAGCGGAAACAATAAGAACTGGAATAAATACAACCGAAAAAGTTTTCTGGATGAATACAGTTGATAACACAAATGAAAAGAAAGTGAAATGGAAAGAAAACATTGTAAAAATATTTAGAGGAAGGATGATTAATATGGAAGACATGTACAAAGGGTACAAACACAGATACAAAGGTTAAAATAAGAAAGAGATACAGAGTACAAAAGCTGGATAGTTGGCGTTCCTAAAGCAGAAAATGGAACAGGAAAAAAATAGTCACAGATGTTCTAGAAGCTTTCCTGAAATAAAGATTGGAAGCTACATATTGAAAAGACAGGCCATACCCCAGGAAAGAACTGATACAGATTGATCATAGCAAAATTTTCTAGTTTTTCTCCAGTGTTCATTCTCCCTTTTTCCATTACAGTGGAATGTTTTTAGCTGGATATATAGTCACCCAGAATGAAGACTGTATTTCCAGTATTCCTGCAGTTAGGTAGGGTCATATGACCAAGTTCCGTCCAATGGGATGTGAGCACAAGATTACTGTATGCAACTTCTGGAAACATCCTTAAAGGGAAGGAATCTGATCTCTTTCTCTTTCCTCCTTCCTATTGGCTAGAGTATGTATCTTGGTCCTTGGACAAGGACAATACCCTAGGGATGGTAAAGCAACAAAATCGAAAGAGCCTGAACCCCTGACCATTTCATTAGAGAATTGCTACTGTATCAGTTTATATCATTAAGTGAGAAACACATTTCTCTCTTTTAAAGCCACTGTTACTTTGCGTTTGTGTCTGAATTTCTACCCTAAGCGATACACTGATTACAGTATATATTGGTAAAGTTGCTGAATTTTAGAGTGAAGGAAAGAATCTTAAATATATCCAAGGAGAAGAAGCAAGTCATACACAAGGAATAAAAGTTAGTTAACCTTTGGCTTCCCCCAAAGCAACACTCAATGCCAGAAGACAAAGGAGCAATATCTGGAAAGATCCGAGGAAAAGAGATAACCCAAAAACTTTAAATCAGTGTGCCCTTTAAGTATAATGATGCAGACCCTTTGAAGCATGCAAGAATCTATGAGACCTGTAGGAAAACAGACTACTTGACGACAAAATCCCACCAATGAAGGGATGACTCCAAATGTAGGAATGGAGAAGTCATGGAAAAAGAACACTAATGAGCACCAATTCCATTTAGACACAGAGCCAGCCAGACAACTGTGGGAATTGTGGTAAAAGAATGGAATGTAAATATTATTAACCTTTCCTATGTGAAAATGATACAACCAAAAAAATCAGGGGGAGGCAAGGGAAGAGGAAATGGGGAAAAGTACAAGTGTGTTAATGTCCTCACGTTTGTTGGCTGGAAGTCAACTGACATTGTCTAAAGGTGAAACATGGTTTTAGAAATGACTCAAAACTCTTAATGTCATCATTTTTCTTAATTTAACAGGCAATTTTTAGGAACCTGTATTTCTTGATGTCAAGAAATATTTTCTGAAGTTCATGAATTCCTTCAAGTTTTTTCTCCTGATAAATGTCATGCCTTTGTTGGAAAGAAAAATATGATCCCATTTGGGGGCGGGGGTAATGCTATTGTGGGTATTTCCATTCTCTGTAAAACTGTTTCTTTTTTTTTCCCCCTACACAGATGCAAACATACACTTTCTTTTATTCTCATTCCTATCTGTGTATTTGCAGATAGAAACATCTGGAACAATGGTCCCTACATGTCAACAATTAATTGTCTCTGAGTGATGAACTGGGACCAAATTTGTTTTTGCTTTTTACTTTGCTCCTTGACAATTTTTGGCACGCTTCAAATTTTGATAATACAATAGAAGTTCAATAACCAAGCACAGATCTGACTTGGAACATGCCAAATAATTAGAAATTCTGGATTATTAGATTTCCTGGGTATTCGTCTATTACTAGTCCAAGGCATCACTATTTCACAAATGTATTTGTAATGTACTTCATTAATCTGTTTTTCACCTTAAAAGTATAATGATTTGGGGCACCTGAGTAGCTCAGTCAATTGAGCATCTGCTATGGGTTTGGGTCCTGATCTCAGGGTCCTGGGATCAAGTCCCAAGTCGGGTCCCTTGCTCAGCAAGGGACTCTGCTTCTCCCTCTCCCTCTACCCCTGCCCCTGGTTGTGCTCTCCACCCCCCCATACATAGATAAAATCTTAAAAAAAAAAAAGTATAATGATTTAAGTATAATGATATAACCCATATACTAAAATAATATACTCCAGTTTAGTCATATTAGAAATATAATGACTATAGTAAAACACACTAATAATTCAGACCCCGAAAATACAATACACATTGCAGATTATAATTAAATATATTACAGTAGATGCATTACCTGAGTGGAGTTGATTTGAAAAGTGAAAAAAGGGGCATCTGGGTGGCTCAGTCAGTAGAGCATGCAACTCAACTCTTGATCTCAAGGTTGTGAGTTCAATCCCCACCTTGGGTATAGAGATTACTTAAAGATAAAATCTCCAAAGGAAAAAAAAAACCCCAAAAAACAAACAAACCACAGTGGGTGTTAATAGCCAAATAGGATTCTATCAGATGATTCTACTTGGCAGATTCTCAGTTGTTAGATAGTAAGGTCATTTCCATTTTTTTGCTAATATAAAGTTTGCTTACATCCTTAATTATTTCTCTGAGATAGATTCCTAGCAGAATCTATCTGGGTCACGGGAATGTGTATTTCACAGGAATGTATATTTCACAGGAATGTATATTGCCTGGCTGCCTTCCAGAAGGTCCTAGCTAGTTACGCACCCCCACCTGCACTTCAGAAAAGAAAGTTCAGGCCTTCCCACGGGGTGTTATTCTAGGAGAGATGAACTCTGAGCTTTCTTCTCAGGTGCCTGGGGAAGTGCACTCACTAGCTGAAGACTTAGACTTTAAGTCATGTCTTAGAGACTGGCCAGTGGGGGCGGGGCTTTGGGCCATTTAAAGCGTCCATGTGGTTACACCCCAGTGGACAGATCTAGCCCTAACTCCCATGCCTGCCTTGTCCTTCATCTCCCGTTTCCCCCACACTGCTCTTCGGAAGCCAGCTCCACACAGACATGCTTGTGCTTGGCACCACAATGTGTTTAAATTGCTCAGTTCATTGGTACCCCGCCCTCCCAGACAGGAGTTCCCTGAGGACCGGAAGCACAGCTACCTGGTCTGCACTGATCCTGCGAGGAGAACAGTGCCAGGCACCTTGTTTAATGTAGGGGTAGGAGAGGCTGGGAATGGGAAGCCGCTCACCGATCAACTAAACGCAGCGGTCTTCCGGTGGTCTCTGCCTCTTCCTCGCTCTCCCTATAACCTGCAATAAGCCAACTTTTGCTTCTCACCCTTCCCTCTCCAAACCTCTGGGCTACCAGGCCTTATTCAGGTCCTTAGGGCATATCACTTAAACAATTAGCTTGCCCCTTAGCTGATCGCCTTGCTTCCCACGTCCTCCTGTTTTAGCTCATTAATTCTCACATTCCCTTGGTTCTCTTTTGAACATAAAGATCTGGCCCCACCATACCCCTGCTCATAAACCTTCAGGGCTTCCCATTCCCTCTAGAATCCTTTCAGTGGAGGTTTTGGCCCCTTTCACCTTATTTTGGCCTTCTCTTCCCCCAGGACTCTGATGACCCTATTTTAAAGAATACAAAATGAACCAAAATCCCCTCCCCTGCCCTGGGCCAAGAAGCCACCTGTTCTAATGCCTTCCTTTGTGCATGCTCTTTCCTGCACCTAGAACGCTTTCTCCTGTCTAAATTTCTGTTGAAGGCCCAACTCTGCGGTCACCGTCTCTATGAATCTTTCCCTGTCTCTCTAGACAGCTCATCACTACCTCACTTCTCCTCCCAGAATTCTTTGTTCACAACTTTACAAAAAAATTTTTTTAAATGGTAGAATATTCCGTTGATTATTAGCATTTTCCTAAAACGTGTGAATTCCTAAAGGGCGAGGACTGTGTTGTCTTCATCTTTGTATTTCTTGAGCCCTGCTCAGCGGGGAGCCTGCTTCTCCCTCTGCCTGCCGCCACCCCCACCTCTGTCTCCCTCCCTCTCTCTCTCACAAATCAGGAAAATCTTTAAAAATAAATAAATAAACAGAAGGGAAATACTTTTCTCACTGTTCATCTTTCCTTCTTCCTCAAACACAGTGGTGACAGCTGTGACTTGAAGAGCGCTACTGAATGGTAAGGGATCTTGGTTTCCTGATGACCAGAAAGGCCCCATACTAACCCCAGTTTCCCTACTTCTGGGCTTCTTTTACCTTCTTAAAAAAACATGCCGTTGGGGCGCCTGGGTGGCTCAGTGGGTTAAAGCCTCTGCCTTTGGCTCAGGTCATGATCCCAGGGTCCTGGGATCATGCCCCACATCGGGCTCTCCGCTCGGCAGGAAGCCTGCTTCCTCCTCTCTCTCTGCCTGCCTCTCTGCCTACTTGTGATCTCTGCCTGTCAAATAAATAAATAATCTTTAAAAAAACAAACAAAAAAAATGCCGTTATTAGCTTTTTCCCTGATATGTAGCCATACATAAGCCCGACTGATTCAGTAGCCAATAAATGTTTTTTTGAATGTGGAGTAACTCCTCAATTATGTAACTTTTATTTTGTCTTACCTACCAATGAACTTGGAATAAAACTTAGCACTTCATTCTATCGATGTATCATCACACTTTCCTTGTGTCTGTCTTTATTTTTTTAATTGTCTTTGCCTATATTTTATTAATTTTGTAAAGTTGATTCAAATTTGTCTAAAATACAGATGGGGTAAAAATTGTAAATAAGTCAACTTTCAATTTAAAATATAGACAATCGGAGTGCCTGGGTGGCTCAGTCAGTTAAGCATCTGCCTTCAGCGCAGGTCACGATCCTAGAGTCCTGGGGTTGAGCCCCACATTGTGGGGGGGGGGTCCCTGCTCAGCGGGGAGCCTGCTTCTCCCTCTGTCCCTCCCCCTGCTTGTGCTCTCTTGCTTTCTTTCTGCCAAATGATTAAATAAAATATTTTTTTAAAAATAACATGTAGACGATCAAAGCTGAAAGTCCAGGATTGGGGAGCAGCGGAATCACACCCACATACTGGAAAGTCAGCTCTGTTGTCCTCCTGGCACTTCCCCCATGGATTGCCTCAGCAGGCTGTCTTCCAGGCAGGGTTTGTCAACATCTTTCTCTGTGACACAATGTGGGCCAGGGCATACACCCCCAAAGGAATCTTCGTTTTGGTAAGTGGATGTGGCAGATAGCTGGCAGAAAGACTGAGTAGGAGGAGAGGAGATGAAGAGGTTGACTGTTGAAAGGTGCACAGAATCAAAGAATAGGACCTTGCTCTATGGGCAGTGAGCCCCAGGCCTAGGGATAGAAGTGACAAGCAAGGATCCTGTGACTAATGTTTTAGCTGCGATTCTTTCAGACTCAAGCAATAAAAAACAACTCTGACAAGTTAAAGCAAAAGAGAGAGCATGGCATCCATGGAAGAATTTCAGATGCTCGGAGGGCAGCTATGCTCACCACTACACTACCAACACTCAAATGCTCGGTACAGACATCGTATGATGGACGGTGAGGACTGACTTCCCGCAGACCGCATCCTGTCATCCCCTCACACACGCATCCCAAGCCCTTCATCATCCCAGCGAATTATGTTCCCTTTCCTTCACAATTCTATCTTCCCTAGAGTAATGTCTTGTTTTTTCATTTGCCTGGTTTTCTACATACTTCTTGTTAATCTGATCTCAGCCTCCTCCCTCCCCCCAGAGTGGTATAAATCTCTCATCATGTTCAAGCAAGGAACGTTCCATCAGTTTCATCATCTTGAAGAAATCTCTCCAGGGCCTTTGACCTGATCTTGTCTTCTGTGGACCTCTCTTTAGGACTGCTGTTTAGGGTGGTTATGGGGTCTCACTAGACCATCACCCTGGGGATGTCTTAGATGCACACATACTTAAGAGTGGGGCACAGAAAATTTCCTTAGAAACCCCATATACAGATGTGGGGCTTGCCACCTGGGGACTTAAGTGCAGAGTAATCAGTCTGGGCCAGTTCATTGGGAAACCTCTGATGTCAGGATCTCTAGTTTTTTTTCCTTGGGTTTATTCAGACTTCCCAGAAAAGTTTCTGCCAGTCTCATGCTCAGAGGGAATAAGTCTGTCAGTGTTCTAATTGTGGAATGGGGAAAGAGGGGTGGTGGTCTCCTCGTTTAGTATGTAGGATGTCCCTGCTTAAGCCCCCTGTTTCCAGTATGCCACCTATGCCCTCAACTGTGACTGATGTCTTCCTCTCCAGAAAACCTGTTTTTATGAAGTCTCTAGTGTCTCCTGCTGGGGTAGAGGGGGGACGGCCACTCACCAAGGGCAGTGGAGGAGGGGTTAGGGGTCTAATTGCTTCTTAAATCAATATTTAATCAGTCTTCCTGTTTTTATGCTCAGCTCTACCCTTACTCCAAGTGAGTGATACCTGCTGCCTCCTATCTCAAGCTCCTGGGGGTTCCGTGTATTAGGGAGAGTGTACTGTTTTTTGTTTTTTCGGTCTTTTGGTTTAGGATTCCACTTTCTCAGGTCTTCTAACTCCGTTTTCACGCAGCCATCTAACCTCCCAGCTTCCAGCATTTTGTTGCTCTGTCTCCTCCCACATTCTCTTTGTTCTTGTTCAATTATTCCTTTTCACAAATTCCTCCACTATTGTTTTAATGGATTTAAGGAGGGAAATACTGATTTCTGCTGACTTTCGTTGTTTAAAATTTTATGCAGGGAAATACACTTGCCTCTCCCAGTCCCTAGGAAGTGAGCCTTTGTCCAGTTTGAGTCACGTGTCCCTTCTAAACCCATTAACTTTGGCAAGGAGGGTAGAGGCCGTGACTAGTGTGGGAGGGACCAATAGTGTGGTGGGGGTAAGAGTCATATTTCACTAACAAGGCAGCTCCCATGGTCATGGAGATGGGGAAGGGCAGTCCCTAGGAAAGGGACTCTAGAAGGATAGTTCCTCGGAATCTACTACAGCTAGGAAATAGGAGATTGAAATCTGAAGCTCTTTTTATTCTCCCCAAGGTGTTGGTCATCATAATGAGGGCAGAAACGAGATGGAGGGGACAGGAGGAAGAAGGAGCCATCACAGCTGCTGGGGTAGGAGCTGCTGTCCACAGGAAACTTGGCTGCTACTGGATTAGATAAGGGAAAAGACAGTCTACACACAGCGGCTGGAGCAGGCGGAGGGACAATGGGGAAGTCTCCGAGAGGGCGCCGAATGGGAATGCCATGGGGGAAGCACTGCCTTGAGGAAGAAGGTTGCCCTGCCAAGTGCTCATCAAGAATTTCTGGGAGGGATGCCTGGGTGGCTCAGTCAGTTAAGTGTCTGCTCCTTGCTCAGCGAGGAGCTTGCTTCTCCCTCTTCCTCTCTCTGCCACTCTCCCTGCTTGTGTGCATGCTCTCTCTCTCTCTCTGACAAATAAATAAATAAAATCTTAAAAAAAAAAAAAAGAAGGGACGCCTGGGTGGCTCAGTTGGTTAAGCGGCTGCCTTCGGCTCAGGTCATGATCCCAGCGTCCTGGGATCGAGTCCCGCATCGGGCTCCTTGCTCAGCAGGGAGCCTGCTTCTCCCTCTGCCTCTACCTGCCACTCTGCCTGCCTGTGCTCGTTCGCTCTCTCTCCCTCTCTCTCTCTGACAAATAAATAAATAAAATCTTTAAAAAAAAAAAAAAAAGAAGAAGAATTTCTGGGAGTCTTTCAGGGGTAGCTCACAAGGACTTAGGAATACACGGGTCCTTCTCTGGCATTAGGGCTGCCCCAAGTCTCCCACTGGATATCCTCTGGGCACCACTAGTTTCTGGGAGATACTGGCATTTTGTGATGCCAACATGGCACATGGTTCTGTTGCAAAATGGGGCAAGACCTGTTCATCCCTACTGTGTTACATTTGCCGGAGGACTCCTAAAGCCACTTATGGCCACACCAACTTGAAAAATAAAAGCATTTTTCTATTTTTTCATTTCTAACCTGACACATGGTGCCTCTCTCCTCCAATGGACATGACTCTCCTCCAACAGCTCTTGCCTGGCCCAAGCTGGTCCCACCTTTGGATTGAGCGCTTTCCCAGAAGTCTGCTCAGTCACTCAGGGAAATTAACTGCTGGGCACACTCTTGCATATCCAAGCCTCAACTTATGCCCCAGATTATGTTTTCCTAGTCTTAATGTGTTCAGTATATTTTCTGGAACATGTTGATTAATGTTGAGGAGATTCAACAAAGAGGTGGATATGTGCTGCCTCTCACACTCCTGGGAGTGAACGTGGAAGAGATTCAGTATATGTGTGTTTGAGGGCAGTCCTTTGTAAACTAGGACAAGCACTGCTTTCCATTGTGGTAACAGAAGACCTAACCAGTGGGGGCTTGAGCAAATGTGCCAGCAAGCCAAATCCGGCCTCTCCCCTGTTTTTGTAAAAGCCCATGAACCAAGAATGGTTTTTACATTTTCAAGTGATTGAACAAAAATTGAAAGAAAAATGAGGGGACTCCAAGTTGGCTCAGTCAGTTAAGCATCCAGCTCTTGATTTCGGCTCAGGTCATGAGTTCAGGGTTATGAGATCGAGCCCCACATCAGGCTCTGTGGTGGGCATGGAGCCTGCTTAAGATTCTCTCTTTCCTTCTCCCTCTGCCCCACCCCCCCACACCACTCCTGCTGGCACACACTCTTCTCTCTCTCCCTTTAAAAAAAAATGAAGAAGAATTAGATCTTGTGACATGTTAAGGTTACATGAAGTTCAAGTTTCAGTATGCATAATAAAGTTTGACTGGAACATAGCCATACTCTTTCCTTCATGTGTTGTGTATGCTGTTTCCACGTGACAACAGTAGAATGAAATAGTTGTGACAGACATTGTGTAACCTGCAAAATTGAAAATATTTGCTATCTCATTCTTTACAAAAAGACATGCTGATCCCTGGCTTAAATCATTTTTAAAAATCTCTATTTACTTAAAAAATCTGAAAATAGGCATTTCCAGGATTTAGTTCAGCAGTTGCACAAAGTCCAGATGCTGAGTTGTCATCTCTAAAACTCTCTGTCTGGACTCATAGTCACAAAATGGCTGCATCAGCTTGGAGCAGGACTTACTCACAAGATCACATCCAAAGCCAGGAAACAAAAGAATAGCAGGGAGGCAGAGAGGGGCCTTATTAGCATGCTTCTTTAAATTTATCAGGGAGGAACTTTTTTTTTTCTTCTCAAATTCCCCTGAAAAGACTTATCCTCAATCTCGTTGGCCAGCACTAAGCCACTAGGTCATCCCATCCCATCCCATCATAGTAGTGGCTGAAACAGAAGGGGGAGGACACGGCCATTGAGACATTGCGTGGCTGACTGTGTGACTGCCACCTGCACAAGCTATGGCTCTGGCCAGTTGGTGAGTTAGGGCCAGGGGTGTGATAGCCAGCTGTGAATATCTCTTCCCTACCCTGCCTTTAGTGAGGTCTCATGGGTAGCTGGAAGCCAGCTGAAACTGACCATGGCGGGAGTATTGATGTCACAGAAGTCACCTAACAATATAAATCAAGTGTTTTTATCAGCACACCACGGATGAGGGATGATTTTTATTTGGCTTATACTTTCCCAAGTTTTCTACAAGAACACAAATTAATTTTATAATAGGAAAGATGTATTTATTTTATTTATTTTTTTAAAGATTTTATTTACTTATTTGAGAGGGAGGGAGAGAGATCACAAACGGGGGAGGAGCAGAGGGAGAGGGAGAAGCAGACTCCCCGCTGAGCAGGGAACCTGATGCGGGCCTTGATCCCAACACCCTGGAATCGTGACCTGAGTCGAAGGCAGATGCTTAACTGACTTAGCCACCCAGGCGCCCCAAAAGCAGAGTCTTGAAGAGGTATTTATACAACCATGTTCATAGCATCATTATTTACAAGAGCCCAAAGGTGGAAGCCACCCAGTGTCCATCTATAGATAGAGGGATAAAAAAAAAAAAAGGTACATACATGCATGCAAAGAAATATTGTTCAGCCTTTAAAAGGAGAGACTATTTTGACACATGCTACAACATGGATGAAACTTGAAGACATTATGCTAAGTGAAACGAGTCAGTCACAAAAAGACAACGTATGATTCCAATCACATGAGATCCCTAGACTAGTCAAGTTCAGAGACAGAATAGAATGGTGGTTGCCAGGGGATGTGGTTGGGAAGGGGAGAACGAGGAGATATTATTTACTGGATACAGAATTTCAATTCCGCAAGATGAAAATAATTCTAGAAATTGGTTCCACAACAATGTGGATATACTAAACATTACTTGACCATATACTTAAAAATGGCTAAGATGGTAAATTCTATGTTACAGGTATTTTACCACAACTAAAAATTTTTTTTTAATTTTCTGGGGACAGTGTCTAGAGGCATTTAGATGACCCAGCATCTGCCAGCATCTCAGGATATCCTACAACACAGCCTCTGGCAAAACCAGGCTGTCCCGAGCTCCTGGTAATAGAATTGTTTCCCTTTATACTGAGAAGGTTAGGAAAGCACCAAAACATGGGTGGGGCTTTCCTGGGCTGACATCAAGGAGGTCCTGCTGTGAGACCTCACCTTCCTATCAAGTTGCCTCAAATGAACAAACATATCAGCAGGGCCGATGGTAGTTCCATGTCTGCTAAACGTGTCCACAATGGGATCAAAAGTACTTTCCTTACTGAGGATCAGAAGTATGAAAGTGTTGAAGGACAGAACGTAAGCACAGAGTCAAACATTTAACAAAAAAAAACAAAAAAAAAAAACACCTTTTTTGAGTAACAGAGCCTTTTTTTTTTTGTTGTTGTTGTTGTTAAAGGTTAATTCAAGCTTGAGGTGGAAACTGGAGTTAAAATATTTTGAGTCCCGGTGAACAGACTCGAGGACAGACTGACTTCCGAGGTCGCTGGGGACAGCAGCCGGTAACTTGGGCTAGACCATGCGATCCCTGAAGACCACAGGAGCTTAATTTCTTGGCGATTTGGGTTAGAAGCAGAAGCAAAGACAGTCCTGCCCCCTTCTGATCTGGGGTGCTCCTTTCTGAAACAATGAAGAAAACCAGGCTAGGATTACAACACTGTGGTCTAGTTTAAATGTCCACCTGTAATTTCTACTTTAACGTAAAGGATACAATAAAATATAAGTGTACTTTTTTCACAGAATTTTAAAGAAAAAGGAGTCCATTATGCATCACAGACAGGAAGGCCAGTCATTAAGCCACACGCTGTTTTATTTGTTTTTTCATTTCTGTCAGGGCCTCTCTGTCGGTGTAAGTATAATCCTATTTGGAAATAACATCACGAATCTAAGTTTGAGACCTGTTGTGACAGTGAGACCCGAGCCTGATGGCCCTCCTGCCAGCCAGCTGCCCAGCACCCACCCCCACAGGACCTGGAGGGAAGCCATCTGGGACCTAAGAGAGACCACAGTTGGCTTGAGAGGCCCGGTCAGAACCACCCTTTCCTGGGAATTGATTTCGGCTTTATGGCAATGTTCTCCAGTGTCTGATCTCAGTCTTCTATCTTTACCCAGATTCAGAGACTGCATCCGTGTGGGTGTCTCCAAGCCCTCACTTCCGCCTGACCTCTATGGTCACTCCGGTCCCACGCTCCCACCCGCCTGAGAGAAAGGTCCACTTTGCTGCCTGACCAAAGCAGGCCACAAAGCTCAATGCTCCAAATTGAACTCCTCATTCTACCGCCCAGACCTAAAACCTAGAATGATTTTCAACTCCTACCTCTGCCTTGGCATGGGGACCCGGTTAGTCACCACGCACAGTGCCCCGCTGCTGGCAATAGCTTTCACACTCATCTCATTGTAGACAGCTGTGAGGTTGCTGTGGGCGTCTAATCTGTCAGGCAGATCAGGCCAAATGGGACCCTGCCTGGGGCAGGCCGGTGTCAGCATGGAAATCTGTCACTAACCACCAGAGTGGTATGTAATGGGAGCAACGGAGCGATGGGTGAGAGGAGGAGATGTAGTCAAGGTCAGCGTCAGATTCCCAGGCTAAGAGGGGCCAGACAGGCATGGAAGTCATGAGCCGGAGCGGACCTGAGAGCTGAGGTGGTTTGGGCTCACATGACAGAGCAGGGGCACTGTGAATGGCTTCTAGGGACAGAATTTTGCTTTGGGGGGTGGCAGTGGGATCTCTTTGGAAAGCCCAGGCCTGTACTTTCCTAGCTGTGTTGTGTGGCCAGGCCTCATGGAACTGTGTACCCTTAACACGCTCCTTCTTTTCCACCATCCTACCGCACCCCAGCCCAGAATGACTCCTTCATTGCCTTGACTTTGAGAAATATATCTCTACCTGGGAGGAAACCATTATGAATACAACCTTGCAGCCTCTGGAGGGGGAGCTACTAGCCTCTGTTGTATACCTTCTGAGGCCTTTTATGTATTTTATCACATTCATCCTGGCAGATAGATGGGGCAGACCCCTGAGATAGGTGGGGACAACTGACATTTATTCGGTGACTTTATCTTTATTTTATTTTCACAAACGCGAACTCTTTTGAGCCAGTGAAGTGGTCAGAGCTCTACTTGGCAGATGAGAACACAGTGACTCCCTAAACTCACCCAGGTCCTCATTACTCCAAGTGTAGTCCATCAACAGCACCTGGGAATTGATAGCAACACAAGATGTTGGACTCACCCCAGGCATCTGCGTCTGAACCGGGACCCTGGGGGATTCACGGGCCCATTAACGCTGGTCTGGGGAGTTGTTGGAGGAATCTGTACTAGAAAGCAGTCTGACAGAACCAAGTTGGCTCCAGTTAGCCATGGCGGACACAAAGACCAGGCTACCTACAGCTCTTAGAGTCGAGCTCCACCACGGGCGTTCCGTGCGGAGGAAGCTGATGGAGCCAGGAACTGGATGGGGAGAGAAGAGAAAGGGAAGTCAAGTCAAGGGGCATTTGTGGAGCTCCAGGAACACATAGCAAGAAGGCCTGGGAGCTGAGGTGTGTTTGGGGAGCCCGCCAGGGAGGCCTACAATCCAGCACATGAAGGCAAGCTAAGTGGAGAAGACGCTGGTCCACCAGCAGAGAAGGGCCTTCCTGAGCAGAGGCGGAGGGAAGGCAGGAGGAGGCCAGTAGGCCTGGGTGTGGTGGGTCTTTACGATGAGGCAAGTGGGCGCGGGTTTGGTCCTCCAGGCAGTGTCTTTGCGGGGTCTTGGGTGGAGAATGTCCTAGTGTCTCTTTACCCTTTGTTTCCTCACCTGTCTCCTCTTCTCAGGAGAACGTCTGTGTTTACGCCATTGCAGCTTGTAGAACTGCTCCCCGCCCTTCCCCAACACCCAGAACCGAGTCCCACCAGGTCCCATGCCCTCTTTTTGAGCCTTGATAAAGCTGCCACTCTTCACCCAGGCAATCGGCCGCTCACCTTGGGAGTGATCTCTAACTCCTCCCCTTCTAACGACCTTCACTTTCAGTTCAGTTGCCTCTGTGTGAATTATCTCTGGTAAGAACCATTTATCTCACAATGTCTCCCTACCTCTCGTATCCCCACCCCCCCCACCCCCTCGCACGCAGGAATCTCTGGAGGCTTCCTTTGTGGAGTTCAAATTCCGCAGCCTCGGCTACTGTTCTCAGCTCTCCGTGCCTTCCTCCCACTTGGCCACGTCTCTCTCTTTCCCCAGTGTTCCCCTTGAGACAGCCATCCCCATCATCCCCCACCTCCCTGCCCTCAGATCCTTCTTGTCCATTTCTGCTTGTCTGCCCCTGACTGGGGAGACCTTGGGTCCTTGTGTCCTCTAGCCAAAGCCTGCTCGTCTTTCTCTGACCATAATATGCCTTTGCTTCTCTTTCACTGGGATTACAACCAAGGATTTGTGGCCCAGATAATAATGGTGATCCCTGTCATGCACAAATGCCACAGGAGACACCGGAATGAGAGAGCCATATAGTAACCATGGTGGCCTCTGGTGTCTGGGCAATTGGTAATTTTGTCCTTCCTACTCTGAAAAAATATTTTCCTATTTTCTCCATGTGCTATGCTGTGATTATACAAAGAACATGAACTACTATGTTTTCTAGAGCATGGATTGCAATGAGAAAGAGGCTGAAGGGCAGACTGCTGTTCAGGATGGTGGTGGTTGGGTGGACCGAGGTGGTTAGCGTTGGGAGGCTGGGAAGGTAGAAAGCACAGTAGTTAATTCGGACCTGGGCTTGAACCCCAGCTTTGCACCTCTTACTGTGACCCTGGGCAAGTTTGTTAACCCTCTGAGTTTCGACAGGTGCTAGCTATTTGGCCTTGGGGAACTAGTTTAGCCTCTGTAAGCCTGATGATTCATTCAACAACTTTAATGACTATGGAACTATGTTCCAGAAACGGTTCTGGTTGCCGCAGTCTAGCTGTGCACAATTCACACGCAGTCTCCACGCTCATGGAGTTCCTAGAGGGGCGAGGCAGGTAATAAACATCCGAGAAAGATATAGAATCTGATGTTTATATGTGCACACGCATACACAAACGCATATATATGAGATCCCAGGCTGTGATTAAAGGCTCTGAAGAGAGTGTAAAGAGGGGCGTAGAGGCTGGAGTGTGGGAGGCTTTGCTATCTTACATAGGATAGTTCACGGAGGTCCCACTGAGGAGGTGACATCGAAGTGGAGATCAGAAGGAATGAGAGAGCTAGCTCTGTGAGGGCCTGGGGGAGAGAATTCCAACCCAAAAGGATGGCAGTGCCAAGGCCTCCGGGCAGGAGTGGGCTGTGGATCTGAGGAGTAGCCAGAAGGAAGGCCGGGATGGCAGGAGCCAAGTAGGGGGAGTGACAGGAGATGAAGGCAGGGAGGGGCAGTGGGCCAGATGTTACATGAGCCTGGGAGGCGGAGGTCAAGGCTTCGGTGGCTAAGAATAGTGGCAAGAGGGCATGGGGGATGTATCCTGAAGGCAGAGCCAATGGGATTTGCTCATATACTGACAGTGAAGTGTGAAAAAAACACATCGGGGAAGAGTCCTCCAACCAGTTTGGGTCTGAGCCCTGGGAGGATGAAGGTGCCATGTAGCTGTTTACTGACAATGGGAAGAATCACGTGCCTGTTTCAGCCTATTGGTAACCGACACTGTGGTGGGACTGGCCCTGTAGTTCTCACAATGATTGCAACACACCCTTCAGCCATAGCCATCAGGAAACTTCTTAAAAAAATAAAGGTTTATTACTTACAGGACCTGGAAATTACATAGTATGCTTGGGGCCACAGAGTGAGGTCACAGGGAGAGAGAGAGAGAATGCACAGGCAGGCCCGGGGTGAAGGGTGGAGGCCTAGGGTTTCATAGACTCACTATGTGTTGGAGAATTTAAAACATAAAAGGGGGAATTTAAAGCACGGGAAGAGAGAATGCAAGGGGCCCAAATGATCAGTTATCAAAATTGACCAAATTCTGTAAAAACAAAGGAGCCTCAGTCCAGGGAGTGGCCTGGCTCTTGGTCTAGTCCTGTGGCTGGTAATTTGGAGTGGTTGCCTCTTGGAAGTGAGACCTTGGTGATCCAAGCCGAAGTCAGGCACTTGTCTTACAAAAAAGAGGAAAATCAACGGCCAGAGTTTCTGCTTCAGGAAGGCTGTGGAAGGAGCAGGTTGGGGCACAAAATAAAGGTTTGATTTTGGATAGTGTGTTGGCAATGTCTATTAGATGTCTAGGTCAAGGTGTAGAGTAGACCGTTGGGTCCTCAAGCCTCAAGCCTGGAGCTCAGGGGACAGGCTAGGGCCGGAGATATAAACGTAGTTGCTCTCAGCATAGGGAGATGGACCCATTTCGTGACTCTGGATGAGGTCATCTAGTGTGAGCAAGGACAGAGAAAAAAGAATGACCCAGTCCTGGGGCCCTCCAGTGTTAGACGTCAGGAAGATGAAGAGGAACCAGAAAAATACATGGAGAAGGAGAGGCCGCTGAAATAAAGAAAACCAGAAAAGAGTGGAAGCCCAGAGGGTGGGTGAGATTGTGTTCACTAACCATGAAGCCTTGTGTTGTTGCTAGTATTATTGACGGACTAAGTTCAGGCTCCATGTGGGTGATGCTAGTAGTCCTTTATCTGGAGGAATGCTATTGCGGCTATGTTAAAGAAAGGCCACTCTTTTCAATGGTCAATGGTTCAACAAACCAATTCCACCCAACTGAATGCAATAGTCATCCCACACTCCAAATTAAGTTTATCTTGACCTCACACAGCCACCTGTAATGGAAATCCAGAGGGAACAAGGCAGTGGTGGGGGTTGGGGGGGGAGGGAGCAGGCTTGGGAGAATGCCACATCTGGAATCCTTGGGAAGCAGGTGGGGCCCGAGATCCCACAACGGAGCTTTGGTCTCTGGGGAGCCTGGTGAGAGTTAGGTGAGGTCCTGGGCGCAGAGGAGGTGCCCGGTCCATCAGAATGGAGACACCCTGAGCGGAACAAGAAAGCAGGCAGAGAGGCCAGTTCTTGGAACAGATGAGTCCTTTGGTGAGTACCTTGCTTTTCTGGTGTCTGGTGGAGCCTCCAGCTTCCTTCTCTGTGACCTCTGACCTGCCCCTCCTTAGATTTGCCATTTTCTCACCCTTCTCCATACTCAGGTGTCCCCCTCTCTGATTGTAGTCCCCAACTGCCACCTGTTCTGTCCCTCCAGCAGCATGGCCTCCGATCCTCTCAGGTCAGCACCCCCTTGGTCACAGGCCTCCTTACAGGCCCTCCCTCACCCGCCAGCATCCTCACTCCCACCACAGAACGGAGCCTGAGTTCACACGACAGCCCTGACAGATACTTTGTGTTCTCTGAAATGAATAAAGCCTCCCTCTTGTTCCTGCTGCATCGCTGGATAGGCACAGCTCATACTTTTTTGAAGCCACTGTTCCCTGTTATGACCTTGTTTTCTCAGAGCCTAATCACCCTGGGCACATTATAACCTTCAGAGAGATGGGCTTTATTTTTTTTTTTTTAAAGATCTTATTTATTTATTTGACACAGAGAGACACAGCGAGAGAAGGAACACAAGCAGGGGGAGTGGGAAAGGGAGAAGCAGGCTTCCCACAGAGCAGGGAGTCTGATGCAGGGCTCGATCCCAGGACCCTGGGGTCAGGATCTGAGCCGAAGGCAGACCCGTAACCGACTGTGCCACCCAGGCGCCCCAGATAAGCTTTACTGAAGCAAGCCTGGACATATAAGATGGAACTGGATGGTGCAGCGGGACTCACCCCAGAGAAACCCCAAGGATCACAGAGGTGGGGGTGGGGAGGAATTGGGAGGAGGAGGGGATTACAAAGGAGGTCACCCCTTCAGCTAGATGACTGCTCATTTTCCTTTTCACAGAGGGAAAAATCTCTTTTTGTCACCCAGCTGTCATTTGCAACAATCTATATAGTTCATGGGCAAGGAACAGAATGTTTCACCATAAGATGATTCCACCCCTGAGGAGCAAACCCATGGCCTTGGCCTCCTGAGCGGGGCCATTAACTAACTGGGCCAACTACACAAGGAAAGAACTCTGAAGGCACAGGCCTGTGGGTCAGTGAGTTTGGTGGTCAGGCATGTGCGTGTGTCCAGGTAGCAAACCTCAGGGCCTTGGATGCCCCCAGAAGAAACAGCACTCCCTGTGCTGCTCTCATTGGACCTCGCTGACATCGTTTCCCACTGCTGGGAGGCTGTACAGGGCCCAGCTCAGAGTCCAGCTCGGAGGGGGCGAGAGAAGAGGAGTCCTTGACCCTGCCCTTGCAATGTCTGGAGTCGAGTTGTAGCAAATATAATGAAGAACTTGAGGTGGTTTAGAAGACGAGGGGAAGATACCAGGGAAGGGGGTGGTGGTGTGGGGACACCGGGGTGCCTCAGCGTGAAGTGTGAGAACTTGTGGCTCTTTAACCTCTTCCCTGTCTAAGGAATGAGGCCGATGCCATCTGTCCTTCGCTCTTGCCTTGGGCATCTAGCGAAGTAACAGGTGGAGGGCAGTGAAGGGGAGAGAACCGGAACGTGGGCCTGCTGGGGGAAGCTAATCTCCAGTCACTTCCTGTTCTCAGGGAGCATTCAAAGCAGGGGAGTTTACCCTTCCTCATCCCGAGCAGGAAAGAGAAGCAAGATGTGACCTTGCTATGTCAGCTCTGATCATCACAAACCCCGTGGCTAATCTAGCCTGTCTGGAAAGAAACACAAGAAACTGGTAACAGTGGTTTTGTCCGGGGTGGAGAACAGGGCAGCGGAGCGAAAGGTATGGGAGGGACGCTGTCTCTCTCTGTGGTAGACTCTCTTATGCCTTTTTACTTTAATAGCATGTGATTGGAATATCTGATACGAAAACCAGTGTAATTCCAACTGAAAAGCTGTTTTAGGAATTGGTTTGAGGTCAGGACGGAGTCGGGAGCCGTCTGTGCACGGTGTGTTCTCCCTCAGATCCCCCTTCTCTGACCAGGTGCGCTCGGTGAAGGGCGAGGAGCGTCCACCGAAGGGCTTGCAGTGTCCAGCAGGCTGGGCCTGGCGTGGCCCCTGCAGCCGGTGTGTTGTCTTGGAGTGCTTCTAATGAGAGGGGCGCCCCTGCCTTCCTCTTCGCCTCTGGCTCGTGCAGGCCAGTAAGCCTGAGTCAGGGAGGGCGGGTGCCACTAGCACGGGCTGTACCCTCCAGGGCACTGTGTGCTCACCTGCCCTCGAGCCAGGCCAGCCTGAGCTCACTGGGCTCCCAAGTTGCATCAGCAGCAAGCAGCCCTGGGAGGGTGGGCAAGGGTCATGAAGACGTGCGTGTGGCCACCCAAAGAGGTCCAGGCATGGCGGAGGGCAAAGGGCAGGTCCGAATGGAATGGGGCAGATGACGAGGAAGGCCTCCTTCAACCCTGGCCTGGAGAGGGAGGCCAGCAGCGGCCACGACTGCTGGTCCCAAGCCAGAACTGCAGGGGCCGGTCCTGAAGCCTGCTTCCGTCCCCAGGCGGTGACCCCGGCCCAGCTGGTGGCGGCCTGAGGTTGTCATGACCCATGAGCCTTTGTCTGAGGGAGCAAGTGACACAGGAGCTATGGCTTCTGGGCTCCGAGTACCCTGCCTACCGTCTCTGTGCTCCCAGACTGTCTCCAGGCCTTTCCAGACGGGCTTGGCTCCCAGCGCAGCTCTACCCCAGCTCCACAATTGATCCTGCCAGCCTCCTCCACCTGGCCCCCAGGGTCCTCAAGAAAAGTTCCTCTGCCTCAGCAGAGTCCCAGTAGCAAGCAAGTCTGTGGGAGGCTGCTTCCTGCTCAGGGCCATGCCTGATGGACGGGCCCATGGGCATGACTCCTGATTCTGCCACTTGACCTCTCTGCTGGAGCTGCCCTACATCATGACATCGTCCCTTGGAGGACATCAAATGTGACACCCATCATCCACGTGATGATATTACGCCTCACGTCATTATCACTGAGCTTTTAGCAAATGCCATACGAATGCCCATCTTGAGTTGACGGTGCCTCGGGAGGGTAAGAGGGCCTTGGCATCCCTGCCTTTGGCCTGGACATTGACAGAGTGAGAACAGGTAGAGGTAAGTCTACCCTCAAACGGTACAAGAGGGTCTGACCCCCTGGCGAAGAGGAATCGGGCCAGTCTGGAGAGAGCCTGAAAGCAAACGGGTTCCCAGGCCCTCCCTGAACAGGTGCCCTGGAAGCAGAACTCTGGGTGTCCACGTTGTTCACAGGTTGCGGGTGCAGGGCAGCTGGGCTGACTCAGAAATGCCCAGCGCTACCGCAGCTCCCAGCAGCACCTGTTCCCAGAGCCTTCCCTTAGAGGGCCCTGCTCTGCTTCCAGAAGGAATGGAGCTAGAGACCCAGGAGGGCCAAGGCAGAAGGGAATGAATGGGTACATTTTCTAGAGCACAGAGGGGGCGCGGAAGCTCCCTGCACCAGAGCCTGGCTGAGCTCACCCACCTCGGGCCTTGCATCAGCTGCAGAGCTGGCTGGGAACTAGGCAGGAGGTTCCCTGGAGGGGAGCCTGGCCTTGCTTCTGCTCTCAGGGAGAGGCTGGCCCGGAGGAGCAGGCAAGCGTGGGGCTCCCTGGGCTCTCCATTTCCAGGTCAGCCAGCTGCCCCAACTCCCAGCTTCCCAGGCAGCAGATGGCCTGGGTGCTCAAGGACAGGCACAGCTGAGGACCTTGTGAGGCCACCCTGGCTGGCCAAGGTCTCCTTGCTGGAAGCCTTCCTAAAGCTGGTGGCGTCTCCCAGGTAGATTCGGGGACTCTGGAGCTGGCTCCTCTCTGGCCCCTGACATCACCACTTTAAAAATGACCCTCTACCAACAGCAGCAGGTGCTAGAGATATGGGCAGGATGTGGATCATGGAGACTTCCAGTGTGGCTTTTATCTCACACTTATTATTCACCGCAGGGCTGAATGCGACAGGGAGTTGGAGGGATTCCTGCTTTGTTGTTCTCCCCAGTGTTTGGGGTTTGTGGACTCCACGGGAACTGCCGGGAACCTGCTCTATCCCTGGATCCTTCTGGGGTCCACAGTGCATGTGTGGTGGGGAGAGGAGTCCGTTCTAAGTGCAATGCTAGCTCCCCTTCAACTCCCCTCTTTCTGGAGCTTCTCAAAAGGGCATGCGGAGTTTCCGGGCACTCTGGGGGGCACCCATCAGCCCTCCTCACTCTCTAACCAGCGCTCTCTCTTGCCAGTCTCCTCCTGCTCCAAGCCCATCGGGGCCGCTGTCTGTGATATCCTGAGAGCTGAGCTGAGGGCAACGGCAAAGGAAAGGAGAGCTGGAGGGCCAGAGCAGAGAGGGCAGGCTGGGGGACAGGGACACAAGGGCTTAGGGGAGCCTGGGTCATCTCTAATCTAGCGCTTCTGGCCTCTCCTGGACTCAATTTCCAAGTTTCCCTCACTTCCTCTCCATCTCCAGACCTTACCCCAGCTGAGGCATTGCTAGAGAAAAAATGTACATCCCACTCCCAGCCATAGACTTCTCTCCCTTCCCTGGGCTTTCGTCTCCTCATTGGTAACCTGAGGAGACAGGACAAGATGGATCGGGCGCTGTAGGAGTTCATGATGGCATTCTTTTGCTAGAACTTTCTCTTTCAATGCAGACTCTGTCTTGGTGTTTGTTCTTAGGTTTGTTCCTGGTATCTGACCCTCCGCCCTTCCAGGGTTTTATGGAGGCTGGGCGGATCCGTTCATGATATCAGGACAAACATTAGGCTATTCCAAACCTATACTTGCCTTTTATAAGCTGTATCCTCTGGGTTTTCGATTAATCCAAAGTGCAGTAAGGGGGCGTTTCTCTGCAAGGAGCACAGAAGACCAGCTCAGCCGAGAGGGCAAACATTATGGTGCTGAGCAGGGAGGGCTGGAGGGGATGAGGGGAGAAGTAGAGTCTAGGGGGAAGCAGGCCAGGCTATGAGCAGCACCGTCCCAAGCAGCAAGCAATGAGCCCCAGGCCTGAAGATCTTGGGATATCAGGTTGGAAAGGCCCTTGGAGGTTACCTAAGCCGAGCACCCTGCCCCTCCTATTCCTTTGGGTTTTGGGTTTTGTTTTGTTTTGTTTTGTTTTTTTTTGCTATTTCTAGTTTTCCTCCTATTCCATTTTAAAGATGAGGCCCAGCAAAATAAAGTGGCCTAAAAGAAAGTATGATTTGATACCAAAAAAGGAGCACAAACTTGATTTCCCTCTAAAAGATGGTCCTTTAAATGGAATAATTTTGCTTCAGGAAGCACTCACTCTGCAGGTTGTGTTTTTCTCCTTTTTTTGTCACCAACTGGTGATGTCATCATCATGGTCCATGGGTGTTCTGAGGACCAGATTTGGAAACCACTGTCCTGAAGTCCTTCTCTTCCCAACACCCCTCTCTCTCCTCAACCAGATTTGCAAAGTAAACAAGGGGGACATGTGGGTCAATTGAGATCAAAACCACTTTTAAAACAACCTCAGTATCCCCATAAATGGTCACGGCAGCCATAAAGGAAGCAGGAACCTGTCGCTCATGTAGGGTGCAGGCAGAAACTCTGCTTCGGGGCTCTGGGCCAGGGCTAGGACTCAACTCCATGCCAAGCAGACTGTGGTAGGTAGGTAGGTAGGTAGGCAGGCAGGTAGGTAGCTGGCTCCTCTCCTATCTTTGGCACATGAGGAGGATTCTGGGAGTATTGATTCTGGAAAGACTGTGAGTGGGTTCCCCCCTCCTGGGGGAGAGAACTGTTTTTCAGGTCCTCTGATCTGCGGGTCCTTAGAGATTGTGAGTGAAGGTGGGGAGGAGGAGACCTCCAGTAGGTGTGGAGGGGGAACAGGATGTTAGTTTGGTGCTTGGCACATAATATGCACTCAGTAAACACTTGTGAGTGATGTGTGGGGTGTCAGTTTATGGCCGACCTAGAGCCAGTCAGACAAGTCTAAACTCTGGTTCTACCACTAAGGGCTCTGTGCTTCAGAAAAACCCCCAATGCCCCCAGACTTCAAGCACACAAGTGCCTGTGGCAGGCAGGGGTCTTCTTGACAAATATCAGATGCCATACTCCCACTAGCTTAAACCAAAAAGGAAATTTCTAGCTCACATAGCTGGGAGGGGCACTATAACTAAAGCTGTGACGTTGGGGCCAGACCCAGTGTCTCCAAGAGTCTTGCTCCTTGTTTTTGCCTGATTTTGCAGTTAGGCTCTGTCCCCGTGGTAGGGAAGGTGGCCATCTGCAGCCCAAATTCAGGCTTGGAGAGAAGGTTTCTTTCTCTGAACATCAATATATCCATCTCAGAGAAGGCTTTGACTGGGCCTGTCTTGGCCCTAGTCAGACTTAGGTCACAAGCGGGTCCTATGGTTGGGGGAGTGGATGACATCACCAGAAGGAGGGGGATAGGAAAGCCAGGTGGGCAGACAAAACAATCATCACAGTACCTGCAATTCCTAAAGGCTGAGCACATGCACGCGTGTGTGTGTATGTGTGCAGGGGGCTGTTAGGAAAGCCCAAGTCAGAAAGAGCCCCCAAAAAGCATACAGGTGGGACCAGAACCAAGCTTGGTCTATTCACAGGATTATCATTAGGTACCAATCATTTGGTTCCACTATATGTCAGACTCCACATTAGGCTAAGTATATGTTACATTAATCATTTCTCATTCTCACAGTAACCCTAAGAAGTAGATACTATTAGCCCCATTTAAAAAATAAAGAGAGGTTGCCAGAGGGGAGGTGGGTGGGAGGGGAAGGGAACTGGGTGACAGGCACTAAGCAGGGCACTTGATGTAATGAGCACTGGGTGTTCTATGCAACTGATGAATCACTAAATTCTACTCCCGAAACTAATAATACACTACAAGTTAGCTAAATTGAATTTAAATAAAGATAAAAAAAAAAAAAAAGTAAAGAGACCGACTTTAAGGACACACAGGCAGTGAGTAACTGAGCCGGATTTAAACGTGGGTCCTTCAGACTCCAGAGCCCATATTTTTTGCTGAAGGTCAGGCAACTGCTTTAGAAACCAAAGTCGAAAGCTTGCTGAATGGTTGCAGGGAGCACACCATAAGCCCCAGCAGGTGTGGTCTTGCCAGGGACTTTCACGAACTTCCTGGCTGCGTACTTCCTCCGCTCCCCATCCTACAGGCCCTTCCTGGCAAATGGAGACAGGCAAACCACTCGTGGTAATACACGGGCTTCTTCACCAAATGGTGTTTCTCCCAGACTTGATCTCCCAATTGCTGACCCTGCCTGGAATTTTCTAGAGTCTAGCCTTTTAGGTTAGAGGAAGTGGGGCTGGGGTGTTTGAAGGGACACTAACATGGCAAAAAAAAAAAAAAAAAAAAAAGGATGTCATCTCTCATCTAAATCACAGAAATATCTGCAGCCCCTAATTGTTCTCTCTGTTCCTGTGCTGCCTCTTCAACCCATTCAGCACATCACAGCTAGAGAGACCCTCCTCAAATACTATTCCTCCTGCATCCCCCCTCCCCTGAACCTCAATGGCTCCCCTTTGCCCACACTCATTATGCAGGCTTCCCAGGCTTCTCAGGACCTAGACCCCCTCCCAAGTTCTCCAGCTTTCTCTTTTACCACTGGCCCTCACACTTAATGCAAAAGATTTGGAACAATAAGATAACAAGGAATCACATGTGGCTATTTAAATTTAAATTAATTAAAATTAATTCAATTATAGTTAAAATTTCAGTTCCTCAGTCACACTAGTCACACCTCAAGTGCTCAGTAACCTCTGTGCTAGTGGCTACTATACTGGACAATGCAGATATAGAATGTTCCTATCATCACAGAAAGTTCTATTGAAATTTTACTAAGGAAGCTCTGATCAAGGAATGTTAATAGCTTTAGAGGAATCCAGGGTGGATCTCACCTATTCAGTGCCTTTTTTTTCTTTCTTTCTTTCTTTTTATTCAATGACTCTTTCAACAAATATTTGGCACCTATTGTATTCCAGGTCCTGAATACGCAATAGTGGGCAGTGGTAGCTTGGTCCTTCCCTAGGAGTAAAAAGGCAATTGCTGGAAGGTGTCCTAAGTGCCTGAGCCCAGGTTTGGGGATCTGGGAAGGCTTCCTGGAACAGGGGACATCTAAGTGCAACCTGTAGGAGGGTACTAGCTAAACTGAGTGGCTCTTGAAACCAAGCTCTTTTGGGCCCTCAATAGCCCTTATCACTGGCTATTCCCACTGCCTGGACTGTTCCTCCTCTCTTTTTCCCTAAGGAGAGAAGGGCTGAGGCTTTTTCCTTAAAGTTAGTCCTCCAGCTGGGACCAAGCAGAGGGTGTCAGGCCACCGGCTCAAGAGCTCTGTGCTGTGGCCTCCCCTCACGGGCCAGCTGGCTTTGGGGCTAGGCAAATTCACCGCTAGGAAAAGCAGGCCCTGAGTAGGGGGCTCCTCAAGGAAAGTGAAAGCTGAAAATCTGGTGGGAGGTGGGAGAGTCTGATTGTACCCTGAGGCCAATACAAGGTTGGGCTGGCCACCTTCTCCAGTCCCTAAGTTCCCACCTGAATCTGACTAGGGAAAGTGTAGAGGAGACAGGCCACACTCCCACATAGGGCCTAGAGGGAGCCGGGACTGGCTAACAGAGCAGAGGGAGGCTGTCCTGAGGTCTCCTAACCACCTGCTTCTGCGAGAGCACCCAGCTGCTAATCCCCTTCCCACATCACAGGCCGTGCCCACCCTCACCTGCCCTGTGCCACCTGCCTCATGCTGCTCCCCTTCCCGGTGGCCTGGCCTGAAGGTACTCCCTGCTAGGACTTGAAAGTCATTGACCCGAATTCCTGGGAGTGCTTATCTGGGAGACAGACGCTAGGGCGCTGTCCATCAGGCCCTGCACTGTCCAGAGCACGCCTCACCTAAGCCTCCTCCCCCTAGGATAATTGCGTAGGGACCTCTATCTCCACCTCCATCACAGAAATAAAGGAAAGGGTGATCTGTCAGAGCCGGGAGCGCGGGGGCCAACCGCCAACGCCCCACCACCCAGCCTGGCCCTGGCTCCGTATCGCACTTGCATCTCCCAGTGCCCGCCGCGACCCTCGCCCATCTCCCCGCGCTCCAGCCCGGGCCTCCGCACGATCCGATGCGGAGCCGCCCTACCGGCCAGCGCCCGGGGTCCTTTGGGAGGCGGGGCCGGGGGCCCGGCTGGGGGTAGGGGGTCCCGCCCGTCGGTGCCAGCCCGAGCACCAGGCGGCCGCAGAACGCCCTTTGTTTGGCGGCGCTCGCGGCTTCTGCGCAGTCACGGTCACATGGCGTTTCCGGCACGGGGTGTTCCGGGCGCCGGGCCAGGGCTCGGGACGCCCCCGCCCCCCCCCCCCCGCGCGCGCGCGCCGTCCCGCCCGCCGGCCGGCCGGCCGCAGATCTCTGACCACCCCCCAACCCCCGCCCAGGCTCCCCGAGCGGGAGCTGTACCTCCCCGGGCGCGTCCCGCAGGCAGATCTGCTCCCTGGCCGCTGATCTTCTCTAAGCCCCACCCTTGGGCCTTCCACAGATTTTGGTCTTCGGACTGACATGTCCAATACCCAGTTGCTTCCTGGGGTCCCTGTCTCCCCTACTCTAGACAACACCAAGTGAGCGAACTCGGGCTCATTCCTCCGTGGGGCAACACCCTACGGCAAATAGGTGGGGGACAAATACTTAAGGCAGTTCTCGTCATAAATGGGGCGGCAGACAGCACCAAGCCTTTCCCACCCTTACCCCATTCTGAGCCCCGAAAACACAATCAAGCAAAAACAAGCCACCCTCCACGGGACGTCTAAGGGCAAAAAACCCAATCAGGTACAGAAATGGGGCTGACCCTTCCCGCCCTGGCCACCGCTGCTCCACCACGCTCAGACCCGGTCTGCACCCTGGGACACTTAAGGACCTTGGAGCCTCATGGAGGCCACCTCTGCCTCGCTCAGCAGATTCCAGATTCATTCAACAAATATTTATTGAAAGCAGACTATGTACAGTGCAATCAAGCTGCCAGCCCTGTGCTAAGCCCCTAAGAGAATGTGAAAGGATTCCCTTTGTGTCCAAGCAGTGCCCCAGGCAGGCCTCCCGAGGCTCAGCTTCCTGGAGGGGGCCTTTATCCAGAGCAGCTGGGAGGCCCTTGGGAACAGTGCAGACCCAGCCATGCCTGGGGCCTGGGAGAGGGGGCTGTGCCTGACCCTTGCTTCCCAGCCTTGGATGTACAGCAGGGAGGGGCACCTCCAGGCTCCAGGTGAAGCTGGCGTGGAGTCTCAGGGGTTCTTTCTGCTTCTGGGCAACCTTTCTGACAGCCTTTCGGCCAGGTCTGCAGGGACTGCAGCAAGAGAAGGGGAGGGCCTGGAGGGGCGGAGACTGGGGAGAGGCAAGAGGGACACAGCCCAAGGTGGCCAGGGCAAAGAGCAAACTGTGGGGCGGGAGGTGGGTGTGTACAATCCGCAATGTAGTCAGGGCTTGGTCGGGAAGAGCAGGCAGGTGAGCTGACAGCGGTGGCTGTATCTGTCCACAAGGGGCAGGGGATGCTGTGTGTAGTGCTGGACCATGGCAGCCACGGACGGGAACAGCTAGACAGGACACAGGGCATCAGTGAGTCCCCCAAGCCTCATGCTGGGGAAGGGGCCTTTTGACGTTTTTCTAAATCCTTTCCTTTGAGTTTGCCCCATGAAGTTCCAATGCCCTTTTGTGCCCCATTCCAGGCCTCGTGGAACTTTCTCGCCACAGCATCCACGGGTGTGCTGTTAGCCAGGCCAGGTAGAAATAGCTCTGGGGCCCTTCCTCTGCCCAGGCCTTCTAGCATGGAAACCTCAGCAAGTGCCGGACACAAAGTCCAATCCTTGGCATGGACGGAGTCTAGACTACCTGGGTCCCACTCTCCTCCTGGCTGGGGTCGTGGCAGGCACAAAACCCCCCCACCCCCACCTGGGGCCCTGGACAGACTGAGCCCTGCAGGAGGGGGTGTATCCCTCAGAGGAAGGCAGACCTCTGAGAAGGAATTCAAGTCCCTGGCCTCTGTCATGTCCAAATCACGGCAAAATGTGTGTTTTCCCCTGGGCAAATGTACCTGGCTCTGCTGTGCCCTTTTGCCTGCTAGTCTCCATCCTCCTCCAGCACCTACCTCCTCGTTGTTCCTGCCCTGCCGGCCCAGGGCATAATGCCTCCCACCGTCCAGCTGCCGGATGGGGATATTGAAGACCCGGCCACGCAGAAGCACTGCCAGGGTGAGGGGCTGGGAGCTGTGAGGCTCTGAGCTGGGGCGCACAGTGTAGGCGCCATCCTGTGGAGGAGACCCCATCTGTCAACCCCATCTCTCACCTAGCCTACCTGCAGCCTTGGCCCACAGATGGTCAGCAAACCACCTCCCACCCACCCTCCCATCCCCAGTTGCTCAGCCAGCCACAGCCCATGAGCAGAAGGGTTTCTGCAAAGGCCCAGGAAGGCTGCAGTTGCCCACCTTTTGGAATCGGAGCAGGGCATTGTCAACAGCATGGCGGTCACAGTTTCCTGAGTACCAGGGCTGACCCAGCAGGCTGCCGTCCTGTACATACACATACAGCCACTCAGAGACGTGCCGGGGGCTGGGGCACAGAGAAACCTGGGCTATGGTTCTTTGTGTTCACATCTGCCTTCCCCAGACTGAGTCTGTGCCAGTAGAACAAAGATGTGTCCGTGCCTGCCGCCCAGGACAGTGCTACATGCCCACATTCAATGTGTTCCTTGCAATAGCAGCCGCCAGCCCAAGGAGGGTCCCTGTCCGTCTCGCTCCAGCCCTCTCCCAGCCCCTCTTCACCTCAGCAGCTGAGGTGCTCCAGGTAGGTGCTCTAGAGGAAAGAGAGGATCTCCTTCCTGCTGAAAGAAGCAGATTACAGAGTTGAGGCTGGGAGGGGATTAGACAAAGAAGGCTTTGGGTCTGGCTGCAGAGGTGGGGGAGGTTAGAGGGCTGGGCACATAGGCCTGAAGCCCAAAACTGGACACTCAGTGCTTCACCCCTCCTCTCCAGGTCTTGGGCTCTGGTAGGACCTATCAGCTAGGCCGTATGTGACCTTCAAATGAGAGCTGATCTTGAGGTACAGGCTGGGAGTTTCCGGCTTTGTTGAAGACCCTAGCAATTGCCCAGTGGGATCCCCTTAGGCCTGCTCTCACCTAAAGTCAGAGCTGCAAGGATTCCCACAGCAAAGTGGGGCATGAGAGGTGGGCAGAGGGCTGGGGAGCAGACTTGTGGCTGCAGGCCTGTGGCTAGGGTGGGTGGCAGGACTGCCTGGGGTTCACACTGAAGATGCCCGTACTCACCTTTAGAGGTGGCATTCGCTGCTCCCTGGGACACAGAAAGGCTGCTCAGAAGAGACTCAATCCTGTAACCCTACCCCCTGGGCCCAAATTCCCTCCCTGATCCTCCCCCCAACCCCAGGTCACACGTCCCCTGGCTAATAGCCTCTTACATTCCAAGCTTCCTGGGGAGCTACAGTGGGCCTGTGGGGGCAAGGTGGGGAAGAGAGCTCAGATTTTACTTCCTTTAAGAGAAAGAGCCCAGGGAACCCAGAGATCACAGGGTCAGAGATGGGGAAGCCAGAGTTGGCCATTTTGTGTGTGTGTGCACGCACACACATACACACACACACACACACCCAGTGGGCACTCACCTGGGCACCACTGATATCCTTGGAAGAGAGATTGGGGGCATCAGGACTTGGGAGCTCAGAGTCCTAGTCAAGGCTGGGACTGAAATAGGGAGGGCAGGCTGGGCTGAGCTGGGCACCAGGCAGGGGTACCCACGCTGACCAGGGAGGGGAGCAGATGCCTGCAGGGTCTGCTGCCTCTCAGCAGCCTGGGCTCTCTGGGAGTCCTTCCAACCAGAGGGAGGGCTGTCCTGACACAAGAGCTGGGAAGCCCCATGCAGCCCTTGAGTAAGTCCCCCCCGCTATGCAGTGGGGGTCAATCTGGACCAAAGGCCAAAGCATGGGTGTCCCTGTGGGTGTCTGAAAGCAAATGTGTGTTGGTGGAACGGTGAGGGAAGACAAGGGAAGAACATGGAGCCAGAATGTGTCCTGTTTTGAGCAGCCGAGGGCCCCAGGGCCGGAGGGACCTGGGGCAGAGGGAGGTGTTCACTTGGACTGGACTCACATTGCAGGTAGATGTCCTCATCAGGTTTCTCTGGAAGGCCTGGCACCTAAGGGTTTGACCAGCAAGTGGGAGAGAGGGTGAATCCATCACCGGGGGGCAGGGGGGGCTAATTTGGGTATCTCCCTTCCCCCTCACAAGGTGGTCACTTTCTGAGAGCTAGCTAGAATGATTTCAGTCGCTCCTTTGCCTGGGGGAGGAGCACCCATGAGCACCTTCCCCTTCAGAGGTACTTGTAGGCTCCAGCTCTCCTAAATATGGGCATCCAGGAAGAGTGGCCTCTAGGAGGCCTCTGGGGGAGGCCTTCCCCAGTAGCGCTGGATGGCACAGAGAGCTGGCTTACATCCTGACAGGGGCCCATGGCAAACAGGGAGCCACTCTGCTCTGAGCCTTTTTCTTTGGTTTCAGGGATATTTCCTGGCCCCCCGAGGCCTGCTACCCCAGCTCTGCCAACTTCCTAGCCAGAACCCTGTGAGGGGTGGGCAGGGGGGCCACTCACCTCTCTGGCTGGTGTAACCAGCTCTGGAAGGAAAAGGAGAAACCAGCAGTCAGAAGCACAGGGAGAAAGGAATTCAGCGAAACTTAAGCTGGGAGAGTGGAGTGTCCTCGGACCTTATCTGAGGGCACCCCCAGAGCCAGCTTTGAAGCCCCAGGCGATAGCCACCTGAGCTCCAATCACCCCACTTCATAATCCCCGGGGGTGCTGCCCAACTTAACCTCCCAAATGATTTGTGAGGCTTGCTCCAAATGACTTCGGGGTGTTCCAAAAATCTAAATCACTCCCAAGCTCATGAAGGCTTACCAACCACTGAGCAAAGAAAACACAAACGTGCCTCAGGTTAGCTGTTTGCTCTGAGGCAGGAGGAGACTGCCCCTCTTGAGCCATTTCAGACAAAAATACACGGGCTGAGGTCCCTCAGTATCCCGACATCCCAGAGGTTCTATGTTCAGGCACTTAGCATGGGCAGTCTCTGGACAGTGATAGCAATAATGACAAGGATAGAATCAGAGACTGGCAGCCAAAGGGCCCCTTTGATGGGGGATGACACTCAGATGTGTTTCAACAGTGCAGGTCCTCTGGACAGGTGAGGCTGCCCTTCAGAACTCCTCAGCCCAGAGTGTCCCTTGCCTGGCCCGGACACCACAGCAGATGCACGACCGGACCTGGGAGTCAGGGACTCTGCTGCTTTGTGATCTCAGGCAAAACATTTCTGGGCTCCAGCCCTCAGTCTCCCCCTGAACTGCCTGCCTTAGCAGGGATGGGCAATCAGCAGGTTAAAAAAAAACGAGGACCCCCGGTGGTTGGTGGCGGGGGGGGGGGGGGGGGGGGGCGCGGCGGAGTGCAGTGAACAGGCAAAGCCTGAAACCAAGTCAGGGGAGCTTGGGTCTACCTTCAGTGGTGGGCAACCAGTGGGCCTCTGAAAAAGACAGGACATCCTCATTACCTTGCTTCCAGAGGGGGAAGGGCTGTCCCTGCTTCCTAGCCTCCTTCAGGCTCAGTACCGCCTCCAGCTGTGGGCACAAAGGGGCGGGGAGGGGAACTAGGGTTAGGGGGGAGGGGGAGGGGAACTGAGTCAGGGGGAGGGCACGGATGGCGGGGTGGGAATGGGCCTTGAAACCACAGCAGCACAAGAACCATGTGCAGAGGTGACTCTCTGCCTTGGTCCTGTGGCTCTTGCTTTGTTGTGAATCTCTCCCTGTTTTCCTTTTTATTCCAGTAAAATCTATGATGAAAGCGGTAACTTGTGAGACCATAAGCTTCTCTCAGCCCAGCGGGCAGTGATGGCAGCAAAATGAAGGATTTCTTCACTGTCTAGGCAGGGAGGGGTCTGCAGGCTCTAGGGACTGGGGAGGGGAAGCCGAGCCAGCCCTGCCTTCTGGGCTCCAGCTCCAGAGGAAGGGTGAGTCCAGGGGGATGAGGACAGCCAGGGGTGCAGCGCTGGGGAGGGCCGGGTGGGGCAGGTGGGAGCAGCGAGGGTTAACAGGGTTCCTCTTCTGGCACATCTAATTTTTCAGGGACCTCTTTTTTTTTTTTAAGATTATTATTCATGTATTTGACAGAGAGAGAGGGAACACAAGCAGGGGGAGTGGGAGAGGGAGAAGCAGGCTCCCCACCGAGCAGGGAGCCCAATTTGGGCCTTGATCCCAGGACCCTGGGATCATGACCTGAGCTGAAGGCAAGACTCTTAACGGCTGAGCCATCCAGGCACCCTCAGGGGCCTCTTGAATGCAAATATGGGGGAATCTTGCAAATGAGATGCCTCTTAGATTTACTCCCTGGGAAAGGGTAGCCGGGTGGGGTGGGTGGGGAAGGAGGGGCTTGGGGAGGGTACTGTTCACCGTTGTGGCCTGGGGCTGCGGTGGTGGTGACTTGGATGGGCCCACGGGGTCAGGGTGATCTGGAAAAGGCCCCAGGCATCGTGGGTCGGTGGGTTCCTCCCACATAGGTTTCCAATTTTCCTCCCACCCCCCACTTAGCCTCTGTTTCCTCCCCTTCTCCCCCTCACTGGCTTCCCCACAGCCCCGTCTCCATGGCAACTGGAGGCGGCCAGCTTTCCTGCCCCCACCTGGCCTAGTGGAGGAGCTCTGGGGGTGGGAGGCCAGCAGCAGCCCAGGCTCTCCTGGCACCCCTACCCTTGCTCTGAGAAGTGAGGGATCTCAGAGGAGGCCCCAGGGACCTTGTCGGGCCTCCTGCTTTCCCACTGTTGCCTTGGTTACGGTGCCCCTCCAGCCTCCTCTCCCCTTCCCACTCTTCCTCCTGCCTTTCTCCCTCCTCCCTCCGCCTTTCCTTCATCCTTCCCTCTCTCTGCCCAGCCCAGAAGCTTCTGCAGCTGCCGGCTGAGGCCTCCCCTTGCCGCCCCAGCACAGACAAAGGGAGAAGAGGCAAGGCCTGCGCCCTCCTTCCTCATGGGGACCTCTGTCCTGCCTGACCACCCAACTCCCTGCCTCAAATGCCCAGCCCTTACCCAAGTACACAGGGTCCTCCTCGGTGTCAGGAAGGTGGGCTGGGGCAAGACTGAACAGCAGAGCCTCACAGGGGGGCAGCTCATATTCGTTTTCATCTTCTTCCTCCTCCTCTTGGGCTTTCTAGAAGGGACAGAAGAGGGGCAGTACCAGTGGTAGGCACTGTGGCCCACCTCCCTCCACACCAGGCTCAGCAGCTGCACTTACCTCAAATCTCCTTGTCCCTGGGGTGGGCTGAGGAGATGGGCTGGGGGCATCTTTGTTCCAGGCTGGGGAATCTGGACAGGGGACTGAGGAGACTGGCCTCACCTTCCAGCACCCCCACCCCACAGTGACTTCCCCTCTTTCCCCCATATAAACCATCTGCATTTTTACAGTGGGCCTTTCAGGCTGCTTCACTCGACTCAGAGGAGCTATTCATGACGAGTGTCCAACACAGCCGCAGGGCCAGTGAGGTCAGCGTTTTGAAACCAAGGGGGCCACCGTCACTTACCTACACATCTAGGGGGTGGAACGGGTGGCTCCGACCTGCAATCAGACTCTGGTCAACTATGCCCGAGGGGCCGGACCCTGCACCGCTCCCGGGACATTCACAGCCGCGGCGATGTGAGTGGCACCCCCTGGGGTTGTGTGCCAATAGCCTGGGACCGGGGCAGCAGGAAGAACAGTCTGGGGGCAGAGCCGGTGCCTGGTGGGTGCGTAGCCGGATGAGCGGGTGCCCCAGCGAAGCCGGTGGGGCGGGAGCCCTAGTGCTCACAGTGGCATGGAGGTGGGTGGATGGTCACCCTGGGCAAGTAGGGCTGTGCCCAGGAAAAGGGGTAGCGAGGGAGAGACAAGAGAGGAGACGGAGGAAAGAGAGGAGCCCGAGTACTCACTGGAGCTTGCTTCCCCTGAGCTTGTCCTGGAAAGAATCAGGGAGAGGGCATAAGTCAGTGCAGCCGGGATGCCTCTCCCTAGCAAGCATTCTGGGTCGCTGCTGCCCCAGAACCAACTCTCACCATGGCTGGGCTGAAGGAGCTCTGATCCCTGCGAGCCTAGGCTCTACCACAAAGGGCCTGGGGACAGAGGTCCTATTATTCTCATCATTTGCATCTCAACAAGCACCAGGAAGGTAGGTCTGCTGTGGTCTCTAACCTCAAACCCAGTTGCCCCATGAGGCTCCCAAGAGCTTCCCCACATGTCCTCCCACAGCTGCGGTCCATGGTCTCCAGCCCCTCTGCCCCACTGGAGGAAGGGCTCTCCCCTCCGCTCCAGGGTCTCAGGCCCACAAGGCCGGACCCGAGCTCAGAGGCTTCCTGGAAGCTCTGTGATCTGTGCCCCCTCCCCCAGAGGCTCCAACTCTCCCCATGGTCGGCCAGACGGTGGCCAGATGGTCCTTTCCCAACTCACAGAACAGAGGCCATTAGCAGATCCAGTTGAAAATGGGACACTGTCCTTGCACTTTTCTTAAACACTTTTGCTTGCTGTCCTTTCCTGGTGAAAGGTCACCAATGATCCAAGAAACGGAGGTTAGTGAAAAGCTCAGAAATAGGCATGTGTATTTCGTTTGACAGCTTCCTTTCTGGATGGCTGTATTTATTCATGGAGTAAATATTTATTGAACATCCTCTCTATGCCACTGTTCCAGGTGCTGAAGGTGTTGTAGAAAATCCCAAAGAAGCATGCGTATTTCCTGCTGGACCCTCACAGTAGCCCCATGATGCAAACGCTAGTTTTATCCCTGTGTTTCAGATGAGGGAACTGAGCTTATTAGAGCAAACTCCTCACAGAATACCACAGATGCGGTGCCTTCGACAACAGAAATGGCTTTTCTCACTGTTCTGGAGGCCAGAAGCTCACGATCAATGTGCCATCAGGATTCATTTCCGGGGAGAGGTCTCTTCCCAATTGCAGACCGTCTCCTCCTCTCCCTGTCCTCACATGGCCTAGACTCTCTGCAGGCCTGGAGAGAGACATCTCTCATCCCTTCTTAGAGGGACACCAGTCTCATGGAATCAGACCTCCACCTTTATGACCTCATTTAACCTTAATGATCTCCCTAAAGAGCCTGTCTTCGAATCCAATCCCAGGGGTGTTAGGACTTCACTATAGGCATGGAAGAGGGGCAAATGCAGTCCAGAGCTCAGAGGCTTTGAGGAACTGAGTGGTTTTCCCAAGGTCAGACAGCTGGTAAGCATGGGAGGTGGGGTTCCACCCCAGGTTTGCCAACCCAGAGTCTGTGCACCAACCTGGAGAGCCTCCTGTATCTCATCTAGGGTTGAGTCCTTACCCTCCTTTCCTGTCATGGAATTAGACACAGGAGGAAACATGCCTTCCTTAAGCCTGAAGGAGCCCATGACCTCCAGGTGTTGTTACTTTAACATCTGAGACGTGTTGGGGGAAGGGCCTGGGGTCTGACTTTGTTAAAACCAGGGACTGAGGAAACACAGAGGAGGATCATGAACTAATACCTTTCTAGTGCACCGTGACTTTCCTATGTCTGTTATTTTGGTCATGTCTTGGCTGTTAGCAGAAAGGAGAAGTGAAAGCTAGGTGCTTACGTCTTGGGAAGCCACATGGCTAGGACCCTGGAGAGGAAACCCCATGGTTGGAGCTGGCCACAGCCTTCAGAGAGGAAGACCAGATGAGTCCTGGAACCTGCAGGCCAATGGGCACTTCGGAAGCTGTGAAAAATCACTGGGGTGGCTTACCAGGGAACCCAAGTGGTACAGTGGAAAACACTGAGAAAACAAGAACAGTGAAACAATCCAGGCCTGGGTCAGGGGCAGGAGGCTCCTCCCCGACCTCTCCTCCCCATTTGACCTTTGTTCCACATTTGGACCATAATGCAGGGGGCAAGTTCCCTTACCAAAGGGACCTCCTATGGGACAGGGTCAGCAGGTCAAAGTCAGCTGGAGGCTGCTGCTCTAGAAGCCCAAACCAAGTGGGTTTCCAGTCAGCACTGCCCTTGCCCCAGCACCTCCCTCCTGTTCTGGGCTTTGCATAGGCAAATTCCAAGACCTGGGTGAGTGAAAGGGCCCCCCGGGGAACAGAGGATGGAATCGTGCCATCTGGGTGGGGGCATGGGCCAGGACAGATCAGGGAGAGGCGGGGAGGATGGAAGGAAGCCTGCTTCATGGCTTTGTCTCACCCTGGCCGGCCTTCTGAGGGGTGCGGACTGTGCTTCTTACTAATTACACAGACAGATTTGTTGGACAACCTCTTTCTCCCCTGGCACAGGATAGCGCAGAAGCCTAGCTCTTCCCTCAGGATGAATTCCTAGAAGTGGAATTACTGGACGCTCACATTTTGGTTGCAAGACTCCATGGTCTGGTAGCCCCCGAGTGCCTGATTTAAGGCCCTTCCCCGGCACTCAGTGATTCTCCACATTTGCTGGTTTTCAGCAGCTGATCTCCAATGGGAACAGACTGTAATCTGCAGGCCCAGGGTAGTCTAAATCCACCCAAAGCTCTCTAGGGCAGTGTCCCCCCATTTGCATGATCACAAGCATCGCTGGAGAGCTTGTTAAAAGCCCTTGTTCCCAGATCTTCCCTGAGATTTTTTTTTTTTTTTTTTGACAGAGAGAGAGAGAGAGCACGCGCTCGAGCACGTTAAGCATGGGGAGTGGCGGGCAGAGCCTTCCCTGAGATCTTAAGGACTGGCTGCTCCAGGAGGGAATTGGGATTCTACATTATTATTTTAAAGATTTATTTCCTTGAGAGAGAGAGAGAGGACACACGTGTAAGCAGTGGGAAGGGACAGAGGGAGAGGGAGAGAACTGGACTCTGAGCTAAGTGGGGAGCCCAACGTAGGGCTTGATCCCACGACCCTTGAGATCATGACCTGAGCTGAAACTAAGACTGGGACACCTAACCGACTGAGCCACCTAGGTGCCCCAGGACTCTGTATTATTTTTAACAAACATCCTAGGTCAATTTTATGATCAGTTTTGGGAAATGCTGCTCTACAGGAAATAGTCTGAGAACATGTGACTTCTAGGACATTTTTAGAATCCCATATGGACTTTTGCTCATTCAGAATATAGGGGTCCCCAGCAGAGAAAGAATGTGACACAGACCTTGCTTTCAAGGGGCCCCTCCAAGTGATGGAGAGGGCACATCCGAGGAGATGTCCAATCTCTGTGTTTCGGTTTCCTCTTGTGTAAATGGAGATGTCTGTGGGCAGTCCTCTTGGCAGGGGAGCTTCTGAGGGTCAAATGAGGGGACAGCCCAAGAAACACACAGCAGCCGCACAATAAATACCAGCTCTCCCTGAGACAGTGGTGTGGTGCCTGACGAGGTTGTTGCCAGCAGACAGGGCAGGTGGTGGGATCCTTGGTGTGGCCAAGTGGGAAGCACTATGAGGAGGAGGGCATAGTTCCTGAGGACCCGGAGTAGGAAGGTAAGCAGGCTGTGGCCTGAGGTCTCAGGGGTGAGGGCAGGAGCTCTGAGATGGGGGTGACTGGACTCCCAGAGAATGGAAGGGGATATGTGCCATTCCTTCTGACTGGGGGGCACGTCCTGCACTGGGGGCATTCTCCATCTTCCAAATCCTGGATCCAGCCATAGGAGGCCCCTGAGGCCTTCCCAGACTTCCTTGCAGCTGTGGTGCAAGCATTTGGCCAGCGATAGGCCCCCATGTCAGACTTTGTATCCAAAGCAGGCACCAAGAGGATGACAGGATGACAGGATGACAGGATGACAGCTGTGTCCTATTTCCAGAGTCTGGAGATTGAGAAGCTAGTGCCACTACCAGGGCCCAGGGTAGCGGCGCTGGCAAAGAGTGATATCTGTGTGCAGAGGTGCCTCCACTGGGCCAACTAGGCCGTGACCTTTGGGACATGATTCCTGGGAGTTTCTCTGGCCGTCCGAGAGCTATTGTGAGCTACAGAATATTTTTAATACTTATTTTTCAGCCTAAACTAGCTAGGGTGGGCTTGTCTTTCACTTGAGTTGAAACTGCAGAAGTCCAAACAGTGAGGCCAGATGTGGGCGTCTCCTGGAAAGGTGAGACCAGGTAGAGGTGAGACCGTGGCATGGGATGGCCCGAACATACAGGGTGGGGGAGGGGAGCCCTGCAAGTGGCAAACAAGGTCCTACAAGGCGTCAGAGAGACTGAGTCCTCAAGATATTTCTACCTGAGCAGGTGAAGCCTGAGGCCAATGGAACTCGGAGGTTGGGTTAAAGCGAAGGTCAGGGACCCGCCCTCTCACTCCCTAAAAGTGATACCAAGCTTGGAGCGTATAGTAGGTCTCTGTGTTTTTTTCTAGTTTCCCTCAGATTTCCCAAGGGTTAGGGTGGGGGCTGACGGTCAATGCCAGCTTTCTGGGTCTCTAGGGCGAAGAGCACGAGCCGCTAGCACCCTGCTTCTGCCCGCGCCTGGCACGCCTCTGTCCCACACACCCTGCCCTTCCCTCTTCCAGAGCCTTTGCTCATAGCAGAATTTGCCGTGTCACAGCTCTGCCTAAGACCCGGGAGGGACTCCCCATGGCTCCTTGAATGAAAGAGCCAAATGCTTCTTGTTGCCTTGTAAGGAGGTCAGGCCCCTATCTGCTCCTCCTGCCCCAGCCTCTCCACTTTCCCCACAGACTCACACTTGCCTTCTCTCTGACGTGACAACAGGAGGGGTATTGTCCCTCTGCACCCTGTTGACTGAAGGAAATTTCAGTTGGAAGAAATTTAGATCTCTACTGAGTCCTTAGAGAATAAAACCAAGGGAGGGCACTCTTCATGTACAGCAAAACACAGTAAAAAAGGAAAAAGGACTCTTCCCTATGTATGTAATACTTCAAAAACATTTTACACCCTCCCCCCCCCCCCCAGCCTCCAGCGACTTTACTCAGCTCTGCAAGTGACAAGACTCTCTTCACAGATGGTAGAAGCACATTCCCCTTCCCCAGACTCCAGCCCTCTCCCCTCCACCTGGGCCTGATAATGCAGATCACCACAATTTCTCTAGCTACCTTTAAACTTGATCTGTTAGCCACTGCCCAGATTCTAGAAGGAGCACCTGGTTTTAGAGAACTCAGGAGATGTCCCAGGATTTGGGAAGCCTAGGGAAGGTGAGGGGGGGCAGGGTGGTTGCAAACACTTACAATGTTACATGGCTTCCTTCATCCCTTTCTAGCCTCAAGCAGGCTCCTTTTCTAAAAAGATATTTTTTAAAAAATTTTATTTATTTGACAGTCAGAGATCACAAGTAGGCAGAGAGGCAGGCAGAGAGAAAGGGGAAAGCAGGCTCCCCGCTGAGCAGAGAGCCTGATGTGAGGCTCCATCCCAGGACCCTGAGACCATGACCTGAGCTGAAGGCAGAGGCTTTAACCCACTGAGCCACCCAGGTGCCCCAAGCAGGCTCCCTTTCTAGAGGTTACACACCTGCCATTCTTTTGCTAGAACACTCTGGCCCGTCTCCTCCCTCCTCCTTCAGGCCACAGCTTCTGTGACCCTCAGCAGAGGTCCCAGACCAGGGCCAACTCTCTCTCCCCACAACACACTCGCTCTTGTGGCTCCCACCATCATTAAATCTAGGGCTTTACTCCAGAGCTAGACTGTGGACTCCCACCTGACTGTAAGCACTCTCAATGGGTAGCGACTGTGACTGTTCAGTTCAGGGCCCAATTCCAAGTGCCCAGCCCACAGCCTGGCACAGAGCCAGCTCTTAACAAATAGTTGTTGTTGCTGCATATTCAAATCTCCCTTGAAGCCTGCCTCTCTGTGAGCACCTACTACATGCTAGGCATTGGCCTGGGCACCGGAAATACTGCACAGAATGACAGAAAAATATCCGTACCCACTGGAGCCTACATTCTACAAATAAAGACAACAAATAAATAAGAATTAAAAAAAAAAAAAAAAGCCTGCGTCTCTGCAAACATCTCTGGTGTCTCTCTTCTGAAAAGCTATAGCTTGTTCCTTTACTGCCTACTGGACACCGGGCACTAGGCCTAGACTGAGTACAGTGTCCTACCTGCTAACGACTCCCTGAATGCAGATGGATTACCGAGGAAATCTTCTCTGAGTACCTGTGCCTGACTGTGCCCTTACCCTACTGGGTCCTTTCCTCTATTTACCTTCCTGAGTGTGTGTGTGTGTGTGTGTGTGTGGTGGGGGCATCTATCCCCCTCCCCCCGTGCTCCAACCCCTCATTCCCCCAACCCCCGGTCTCCCTGGACGGATGTAATATGGCCCAACTCTGGTTTCTCTCTTCAGCCCAAAGCCAGAGAGCCAGATATCTGCTATTCCCGTTGCTTGCTAGTTCCTTTCTCCTAGGACTGGCGAGCCGAGAGAGGTTATGGAAAACCGGCCAGGCCTTTTACCTCCCCCCTCGGAGAGACCAGGCCCTGCTGTTAACGGATGTGTCACCATTCCACATCCTTCCTTGATGGGCGTGGAGGGCTCTGAGATCACCCTCCTCGCCTTTACCAACGGAAAAATTGAGACTCAAGCAGGGATGGATGCTGGGCCTTGGGCCAAGGCCATCCAATCGTATCATACGCCTGTACTAAAGCCCTCAGTCCCCAGCCCGACCCCGTCCGCCGCCGGGACCACAGCAGTCTTTCTACGGGAAAGGGCGACCCCTGGTGGTGAAGAGAAGCGTGGCGGCCTGTCCTCATCTCCAGGATGACAGGAAGGGGCGTGGCCTGCAGGACCACCGACAAAGGTTTACCACCGGCTAGTGATGCAAGGACCCTGCTTTGAAAATGGGCAAAAATTTGTGAGGCCTACACAGATGAAAGATTTTTAAAATATGCACAAATAAGATGGAAGGTGTTATTAAAACGAGTTTCTGTTTATGATTTTTTAAGGTTTTATTTTTTAGTGATCTTTACACCCATTGCTGGGCGAGAACCTACAACCCCCGAGATCAGGAGTCACATGCTCTACTAACTGAGGCAGCTAGGTGCCCCCCTTGTTTATGATTTTAAATGACGGTTTTAACAAACTTTTATTTAAAACATTCATGTGTCGAGGATAACTCCATCCAGCACAGGTGCAGGTCCTTCCCAGTATAGACTATGTATGGTCCTGAATTGCTCCCATGGGCCTGAAGGGGAAAGAACCCAAATTCTGGTGCACCTTACCCTTAGCCACATTCCCTGTAATGACCTAATTAACACTGCCCTGTGACTTTACCTGCATCCTGTCAGCTGGATATTCAGAAAGTAGGGATAGGCATTAAATAGCTTTTGGCACATCCCGGCCAAGGGACACAGGCTCTAACTGGTTCAAGAGTCCAGTGCTCAGCCCTGGAATGCAGAAGTCCCTGTTACAGGAGAGAACGGGCCTTTATTAGAGAGTCCAGTGCCTGGGGCAAGGCTGTCTCCAAGTTTCTATGGTATCTATCGCTCATCTCTTGGCACAGAGGACTATTCAACAAAAGGTTGATTGTCTCAACCAAAGTACTTGGAAAACCAAGACTCTGAGAACTTCCCAGACAGAAATGGGTATGCTTAAAGACCACCTGACTAGTTAATATGACCCCCACTCCTGCTACCAAGGGAACCTGGGTGATCTACTTTGAATATAATTTCTGAAGTTGTTTCTAATTGTTCCAAAAATAAATGGAATATTTCTAGGAAACAGCTGGTCTCGACCCAAGTACAGAAGAATAAAATCTCACTGTATCACAGGGTCATGACTATACCTTCACAAACCAGGTATTTTCCTATCAACCCTGATGATCAGGGACACAGCAGTACATGATCAGATCAGAAAGTGTATAAGCTGAAAATAGGGTTGGAGACATAAAGTACAATATATTGCTGGCCACTGTGGTGTCACTGCTCCCGATACAGGTGTAACCTGAATCCCCACCTGGGAGCCAGAAATCAGCTGAGAAGAAGCCTCTGGAGAGAGACTGTCCTGGTCCTGGAGGGTGGATGAAGTGGGGCCTCCCCACAGCTCATCCCACTGAGCAGACTGGACTGAGTTCCTGACTTGCACTTAAAGGATTGGGTAAGTCTCTTCTGTAGCGCCTCAGAGGATCCCTGAGTAATCTGGAAGTTTGGACGAGAGTCTGGCGCTGACCCTGAGCTGTGAGCAGAGCATTTTGAGAGCATACTGAAGGAGAATGCCCAGCTCTAACTTGCTGGCAGCCTCTCAGCCTTATCAGGGTCTGTCATGTAAAGTTGATGCCTGCGCGCAAGACGCTGACAGCGGTCGGACACCGTGGCCCGAACGCCCGGACACATATCCCAGGGGCTGAGAACCCAGGCCTTCTGCGAGCTTCTCCAGAAGACCTGCAGGCCATACAAGGACCCTAACGGGCTTAGTCCCGCCTCAGGGTCCCGGCTGCTCCTCCCTCCTGGGAAAAGGCGTTCGCTCCACGCGAAGGAGAAGAGGTCAGGGAGAAGCACTCTGCATCTTTCCACAGCGGAGGGGCCAAGCTCCAAACCACCATCCCCTTTCCCCAGCAGCCCAGGACGGGGTAGGGTGGGAGGCGGGCGAGGGCTCCGGTCCGCGGAAACGGAGGGCTCAGACCGGCGGCCCCGCAGTCGAGCAGTGTATGCAGGGGCGGGGAGCCCGGCTGGCGGGGAGAGAAGACCCTCTTCTCTGTAGCAGGGAAGCCCCCATTCCGGGATGAGGGTCCCACCTCTCGGTACATTCTTCCGGTCCCGAGCGTCCGGGTCTCTGAGGCCCCACCCCGCAACCCACTGCTTGCTGGGATTTGTAGTTCCTGGGGGCGGAGCTAGCACGGCCTGTGCGTGGGTGTGTCTGTGTGTCCCGAGGTCCACTGTGCGTCCCGGTCCTCGTGACCTCATGCCCGAGGGCCTACTGGACCTGGGGTTGGCGCTGAGGTCGCAGGCCACAGCTCCCGAGGCCCCGCCACGTGACCCACTCCTACTGGGACTTGTAGTTGGGGCGCGGATTCGCGCCTGTGTAGATCCGGCGGGCGGAGAGTGTCCCGCGGGAGCTGAGCCCAGCTAGTGCCATCCTATTCCTCTTTGGCCTGGATCTGCATAGTAGACCTGGCAGCTCCGGTCGGGCTTCTGGTGTCCCTTTTTGCAGCCGGTCCACCGCCTCAGCGGCACCTGAAATACCAGCCTCTAGGTGGGCAAATTGAGGCACGAAGAGTTGCGTGCTTCGGCTGCGGTCTGCCCTGATGTCAGGTGGAGCCAGGCTGCAGCCAGGCTGCAGCGTAAACGCGGCAGAGGAAAGACCAGAGTGAGAACTTGGCCTGGGAGGCCCAGCCCAGGCCTGTGGGCCATCCTGGGCAAGGGGAGGGTCCAGGGCCCTTTCAGTTCTTTTTTATTTTTTATTTTTTAAGATTTTATTTTTCTTTTAATTTTTATTTTTTTTTAAAGATTTTATTTATTTGACAGAGCTCACAAGTAGGCAGAGAGGCAGGCAGAGAGAGAGGAGGAAGCAGGCTCCCCACAGAGCAGAGAGCCTGATGTGGGGCTCGATCCCAGGATCCTGAGATCATGACCCGAAACGAAGGCAGAGGCTTTAACCCACTGAGCCACCCAGGCGCCCCTAAGATTTTATTTCTTTATTTGACAAGTAGGCAGAGAGGCAGACGGGATGGGGTGCGGGGGGCGGGGAAGGGTGGAGGAAGCAGTCTCTCTGCTCAGCAGAGAGCCCAGTGCGGGGCTGGATCCCAGAACCCTGAGATCATGACCTGAGAGGAAGGCAGAGGCTTAACCCACAGCCTCCCAAGTGCCCCTGTTCTTAAGAGTCTGTGATCAGTGCTGTCTCGAAAAGATGAACAGACTCGCCCAGGACTGGCTGAGCACATTAGAGCTGACCACCTCATAGGGTTTGGCAACCCTAGAGAGGGAGATCAGGGAGGAAGGAAGTTTCTCCTGAGGAGGAAAACCAAGAAATGGGACAATCCTGGCCCACAGGTTTCCTTTGAGGATTACATAAATAGGGTTTTCGGGTGGGTTATTTTTTTTTAATCGAAGAATAAGTGAAATACAATATTATATTAGTCTCAGGTACAACATAGTGACAGTTCCATATATTAGGGAAGTATCATTATCATTTAGTTACCATCTGGGGATGGGACTGTTTTGTAAACTCTAAAGTCCAGGGCATGGGTAAGGAGTTACCATCCTCAGAACTTGAACTTGTGACCCTGGAGAAAAGGCTCTGGGCCTTTAGCACCCTCACTTTAAAAGGAAAGGTACACTCGTGTTAGATCGCTCTATCAGGAGAAGCTGGGTGGTAGAAACATGGGACCTGTCTATAATATATTTTTTAAGTCGGGTGCAAATGAGTTAAGGATGGCCTTACTGCTCAAAGGTTACAAAGCCCTTTGAGTGTTTGTTTGTTGACTGCTTTATTGACTGTACAATTCAGTGTTTTTTAGTATATTCACAGATTTGTGCAACTACCACCACTATCTAATTTCAGAACACTTTCATCACCCCAAAAGGAAACTCCTCCCTATTAGCGGCCACCCCCTAAACCCCACCTCCTTATCTCCTCCAGCCCTAGGCAGCCATTAATCTATTTATTTCTACAGATTTGCCTGTGCTGGACATTTCATGGAATCATATGATATGTGTTCTTTTGTGATGGGATTCTTTCACTTAGCATAATGTTTTAGAATTTCATCCAGGCAGGTAGCAGGTAGCAGTACTCCATTACCGTTTTTTGCAACTTCTTGTGAGTCTACAATTATTGCAAAATACAACTTCTTTTCTTTAAAGCCAAGTATCTGGAGGGTGAGCAGAAGTAGCTTGTTACAAGTGAAAGGACTCCCATCTGGCACTAACATTTTTTTTTTTTTAAGATTTTATTTATTAGAGAGAGAGAGAGAGAGCACAGGCAGACAGAGTGGCAGGCAGAGGCAGAGGGCGAAGCAGGCTCCCCGCCGAGCAAGGGGCCCGATGTGGGACTCGATCCCAGGACGCTGGGATCATGACCTGAGCCGAAGGCAGCCGCTTAACCAACTGAGCCACCCAGGTGTCCCTGGCACTAACATTTGATGCTGAGAGCTGGGTGGGCCCTGGGGAAGGAAGAAGGACAGAGCCTGGTGGGGAGGAGGAGGTCCCTGACTCAGCCCAGCTTCACCTCAGGAGCCTGTGTGCTCTGAGGGTTGGGATGGCCTCACCACCAGGCTCCTAATCCACCCTCTGCCGCTCACTAAAGGGATCTTGGAGCAAGTTTTTCGGTTTGTTTGGTTTGGTTTTACCTCATTTGGCCTCCATTTCTTCATCTGCAAAATGGGGATAATAAAATCATCTACCTTAGAGAATAAATGGGAGGATTAAAGGGAAAAAATCATATAAAGGACAACACCTGGCATATAGTGCCAGCACTCAAGATTGTTAGCTCTTTTTTTTTTTTTTTAAGATTTTATTTATTTGACAGAGAGAGAGAGAGAGATCACAAGTAGGCAGAGAGGCAAGCAGAGAGGGGGGGAAGCAGGCTCCCTGCTGAGCAGAGAGCCTGATGTGGGACTCAATCCCAGGACCCTGAGATCATGATCTGAGCCAAAGGTAACCCAGGCACCCCAAGATTGTTAGCTCTTATCATGAGCTTACAATGTATTGAAGACCCAGTGTGACCCTGGCTTTGAGTGGATAAACCAGCCCTTCCTCCTGCCCCTGTCACCCAGTGCCCTTCTTTGTCACCAGAGTGCACCACTGGAGCTCCTCCTGCCCCATTCTTGCTGGACTGCAAGAGTCCCACTTTCCCAGAGGTCACCAAGAAATTCTAGCATGTCACAGCCCAGAATGTCTCTGAGCACCCAAAAGCTTTATTCAGAAAATATGGCGGTCCACACCCCTGGCCATTCCTCAGAGCTGGCTGAAACGATCTAGAAAAATTTATTACAGATCAAATTTAAAGACTAGATGCATTCCAAGTCAATGCCTTCAAAGGAATATTTTGGGGAATTTGATGTTGGAATTTTTAAGTGTTACAACAGATCCCTGCCAGCTTCCCAGGCTGAGGAAACATGACAGCTCAGCCTGACCTGTGCCTCTGGATTGGAGTCAGAGGACCCAGAAGGGACTACTTTGCTGGTGTCTGCATTTTACACATTTTACTCAGGGAGGACCATACGGCAGGGTAGTTAGAAGCAAGGTTGGGAACTCCATTAGGGAGACTCCTTTCCAATTTCAAGAAATCCTTAGCCCTGGAAACCAATTCATAAACCTGGGTCCATGGACACAGAAGCAGAGAGCTGGCCCTCTTGGGTGGCTCCAGACCTTGGCCAGAGACCAAGCAGCCAAATCCAGAAGTCAATGTCAGATGCCTCTCTCTCCTGGTGTTTTTCAGCCAGATGTTTGTCCTGGAAGTAATTTATTAATAATAATGGTAATAGCACCTTGCATGTGTCCAGGCCTTTATTTTTTTCAAAGAGCTTCCCGAGGGTCATCTCATTGGATGCCCACAATACCCCAAGGTAGGATGATGGTGAGAGGAACCTGTGGCTCAAAAGTTTTAAGTGACTTTCGCAAGGTGACAAGTACCTTGGGGACACACTAGAATATGGGAATTTTGCTTTCTAATCTGCTTATCAGAGTAGAAATCTGGTAAAAAAAATTTTTTTTTACCTGCTAGGTGCTCTGCTGAGTGCTGGCATCTGTGGGAAGCAAGTATTTCTTGTTCTCTTCAAGGTCCTTCCAGCTGGACTAAGAATTAAATTGATGTGAGACAGATTAACAGGAGAAAATCAAATTTAATAGCGTACATACGGAGAACCCACACAGACATGGAAATTCCAGGGACAGTCAGGCAAAATGAGATCTAGTTGTCATTCTGAATTAAGAAGGGGGTAGTGTTCTGGGACTTCAAAGGGAAAGAATGCAACTCACAAGAGGATGAAAAAGAGTAAATGTTTGGTCAACATTGTTTTCTAGACCACTCAGAAACAATGGGACAGAGGGGACTTTGATCAAATGGGCCCAGGCTAGATTCCTTCCAGTCTACCATACCTAGTTCACAGTATAATGTTGATGGTGATAGCTGTCTTCCTGGAACAGGTCCTCTACCTAAATTCTTTTAGGCATTTGGGAGGGGAAGGGGATAAAGAGCTTTTCCTGAATCTGCTGGGTTTTGATTGTTTTTTAACTCAATATGACCTTCATGTTGGTGTGGCCTGCCCTTGGACTCTTCATTTCACAAGAATAACCTGATGTAACTCCTGGGCTGAGGGAGCCAGCAGTGTGATAGGAGAGGCACGCATGTAGCAGATGATAAAAAGTGATGGCAAGAGAACTTTCCAAGGGGGCAGAAGTGTTTTATATCTTGGTAGGATATAGGTTTACATGGGTGTTTGCATATGCCAAAACTCATTATGTGTATGCTTTGTGCATTTTGCTGTATATTTTCCCTAAAAATGTAGAAAATGAGAATGCTCTTGGAAGACTATGTCTAGCTGGGTGTTGGCAGGGGGCAACTGTTGGGAAGTGGGCCAGAGGCAAATTAGGTTGCCCATGGGTACAATTCCACGTTTCCTTGTGGGGTGTGGTTGAAAAGTTTTCCCATGGAGGCTGTAGACCAGATGGCCTAGTAGCCTTGATGCCCAGAGCACCTGGGGACTACAGAGGAGGGGGACAGGGATTGCTGCATGTTTCAGGGGACCAATATTTCAACTGAGTGTGCAGGGTGAGCAGTTGGCAGGAAGACAGTGGACAGGGGGAGGGTGGTTTCTGAGCACTGCTCAGTGAAGTGTGGTTGCCGAGCATGGTCCAGATAGAAAGGGGTAGTACCAGGCTTTGAACTGCTTCCCTTCCTCCAAGCCCTATCAGTAGGCCTCAGTGAAATTCAAGCTGGTTGGAATTTTTTTTTTTAAGATTTTATTTATTTATTTGACAGAGATCACAGGTAGGCAGAGAGGCAGGCAGAGAGAAAGAGGAGGAAGCAGGCTCCCCGCCGAGCAGAAAGCCCGATGCGGGGCTCGATGCCAGGACCCTGGGATCACGACTGGAGCCGAAGACAGAGGCCCAACCCACTGAGCCACCCAGGTGTCCCTGGTTGGAATATTTTTTTTTAAAATAGGGGCACCTAAATGGCTCAGTCGGTTAAAAGGTTAAGCGTCTGCCTTTGGCTCAGGTCATGATCTCTGAGTCCTGGGATTGAGCCCCATGTCCTCGGCATGCTCAGTGTGGGTCCACTTGGGACTTTTTTTCTCCCTCTCCTTCTGCCCTCCTCCTGCTCATGTGCTCTCTCCCTCTCTCAGATATATAAAACAAAATCCTTATTTATTTATTCATCTGAGAGAGAGAGAGCACAAGGGGGTGAGGGACAGAAGGAGAGGGAAAAGCAGACTCCCCAGTGAGCAGGGGCTCCCTCCCAGGACCTGACCTGAGCCAAAGGTGGACGCTTAACCAACTGAAACCCCCAGACACCCCTAAAAATTTGTTTTAAATTAATTTTATTTATTAATTTTTAAAATAAATTCTACGCCCAACATGGGTCTCAAACTCATGACCAGGACATCAAGAGTCCCAAGCTCTACTGACTGAACCCTCCAGGTGCCCCTAAGATAGTTGGAACTTTTTAGGTTTTTTTGTTTTTCAGATTTATTATTTATTTGAGAGAGAGAACACCTGTGCTAGCAAGCAGGAGAGCGGGGAGGGGCAGAAGGAAAGAATCACCAGCAGACTCCCCTCTGAGCATGGAGCCCAACGTGGGGCTCAGTTCTATGACCCATGAAATCACCACCTGAGGAGAAACCAAGAGTCAGCCACTGAGCCACCCCTGCGCCCCCAGTTCGAAGTTTTAAATCTGCTTCAAAGAAAAGAGAACAATGTCCTGTTACCACCGTGTCAGGAGGCCAGGTCCATATCCTGATCGCAATGCGTTTTGTCAGCTGACATTTTTGGGGTTTGCCTGCCGCTCCTGACTCTCCACCCAGGATCCAGGGTGTAAGTGTGGCCCCTGTGCTGGCTCACTTCCTGGAGGGCCCGGCTGGCTGGTGCAAACACGGGCTGTCCTGTCTTCCTCTGGAGAGAAGGGTAGGAAGTATTGCAGGTCTAGTCCAGGCTTTGAAGCCAGACCAGCCTGGGCGAGAATCCTGGTTCTCAGCTGAACTGGCAATGTAACCCTGGACAAGTCACTCCCTTCGAGCCTCCCTGACCCTTCTCTGTCCATGAAGCCTAATGATGAGGGTAGTAGGTCTGAGGACAGAACCACATCGTGTGTAAAGCAACTGAGTCCGCAGCAGGCACTCAAGGGACAGACAGCAGCTGTGAGAGCTTGAACGAGTCCAAGGCTCTATCAGTCGACTGGGGCTGTGGACACTGCCATCCCTGGCGGAGTTTCCCGCGCGGCCTGGCTGCTGTTAGCCTCCCCAATACCCGCTACAATTCTAGGTCCACATGAGCATCCCTGGCTCCCGGCAAGGGACAGGGGCGAGGGACGGCTCAGCAGCGCCCCCAGCCGGTTCAGGCCGCCGGGCTCTGATTCCCCCGGGCGTGCGGGGCAGCGGAGGCCACCGCCACGGCCACGAGCTACCGGCGAGGCGCTGGCAGGCAAGCAGCGCTCTGGGGTCTGACCCCCGGAGCCAGGCTGCGCTGCAGAGGTCGGAGGGACTCTGCTGGCCCGGGGCGCCTCCTCCGGGCTCTCGCTCCCCGTCTCCTCTTGGGGCACACACACTTGCCTTATCATGTCTTCCCGCTTCCTGAAAAGAGGGGCCTTCCGGAAAGGAGAGGCGGGAGAGGGCGGATCCTTGCTAAAGAAATGCTTTATTTTACTCCATCTGTGACAAACTGAGCATTCCCGCTGGGGCAAGCTGGAGGGAAAGGAAAAATGTGAGTCTGGTTAAAAGAAAACCAAACCAACCAAACACACACACACACACACACACACACACACGCAAGGTTTAGAGTCTGGTTACCAGATGTTTTTGTCGCTTATGGAGTGCTAAGGGGCTTGGGATTCCTAGGCTGAGCGACCTGCTCTTTTGTTTTGCCCTTAAGTCGCAAACCTCATTTCATGTTTGTGGTGATGGGGCCACCATTTGCCAAGTGAGGCTCAAATGTGGAGAACAGTGACTCCCATTCATCCCGTGTCCTCCGTAATGCACAGAGTCAGTACAGAACCGAAGAGCTACCTGTTATGCCCCGGGGCAGACCAGAATCTGTAAACCTTGCTAGGGTGGGAGTAAGGGACGGGGGCAAGAGGCCGTGGGGTGTGTGTAACTTCCCATCCACCTGCCAGCTACACCAAGCTCATGGTGGGAGGGTCAGGGGCATTACTTCCTGAGGTGCCCAGCACACCTACTGGAGTCCCCCTACTAAATTCTCTTTGTTGGGAAGAAAAAAAGTCTAAGTTTATTAAGCATCTATTTGTTAATTTTATGATCTCATTTAATCTTTGCCTTTATCTTTCTGCCCACTTACAGATTGGGTACAGTGAGGCTCCAGATTAAACACAGTGAGTAAGCAGTCAAACTATTCAGCTCTTTCTGCTCTGCCAGGTTATCTGCCCAGCCACAGGTTCTTGTGGGGACAAGGCTCTTGTGGGTGTTACAGCTCAGATTACCTTGTATTTAAAACCAGCAGTTTGGGGCACCTGGGTGGCTCAGTGGGTTGAGCCTCTGCCTTTTGCTTTGATCATGATCTCAGGGTCTTGGGATCGAGCCCCGAATCAGGCTCTCTGCTCAGCAGGGAGCCTGCTTCCCCTTCTTTCTCTGCCTGCCTCTCTGCCTACTTGTGATCTCTCTTTCAAATAAATCTCTCTTTCTTAAAAAAGAAAAGGGGGCATGGGGGAGGTCACCCAACTGGTATGGGCTTTAAAAAAAAAAAAATGAAAAAGACCAGCAGTTTGACCATGAAGACACTCAGATGTCAGCTAGTCTGCATTCTCCAAATAGAATTTACCATCTTGGGGCGCCTGGGTGGCTCAGTGGGTTAAGCCGCTGCCTTCGGCTCAGGTCATGGTCTCAGGGTCCTGGGATCGAGCCCCACATCGGGCTTTCTGCTCAGCAGGGAGCCTGCTTCCCTCTCTCTCTCTATGCCTGCCTCTCTGCCTACCTGTGATCTCTCTCTGTCAGATAAATAAATAAATCTTTAAAAAAAAAAAAAAGAATTACCATCTTGCTCTGGTCTTGAAATTTTAACAAGTGGATTTGACTTAGTTCTGCTTAAACTGCTGCCCCCTGGGTGGGGCCTTGCCTCTAAAGTCTGAGCCTAATCTTTAACAAGCCTGTTGACCATCGCTGGGCCAGGGCAGGCCCGAGTCCCGAGAGCCGCACGTGTGGCTGAGCAACTGGGCGCTCACTTTCTCCTGGATCTCATGCAGACTCTGCATCCCTCCGCATGGATTCAGAAAGAAATGGCAGCTTCCCCCCTTACACTGCCCCTGCCTCCCATTCCTGTGTGACCTGCATCTGGTCGCACAGGACCATGGGCACGCCACCTGTGCTCGCAGGGCCTCAGTCTCCTCCTCTAGAAAGTGTGCAAGCAAGCTGGCCAGACTAGCTCCAGGGTCCTCTGATGTGATGCAGGCAAGATGGCTCCTGGGTTGAGACAGAACTACTACTTTTTTTTTAAGTAGGTTCTACACCCATGTGGGGCTCAAACTCACAGCCTCAAGATCATAAGTCGCATGCTCTACCCACTGAGCCAGCCAAGTGCCCCTTCCTTTTATTGCTGTGCCTCAGAGCGCCCAGTGCCAGGACTGTGTGTCAGTAAACATCTGGTGAATGAAAAGATGACCCAGGGTAGACTCGGGAGACATTTTGAATGCAGGACACAGCAAAGAATGTTTTCTAGACCCCAGACACTCCCTCATTAGTGAGCTTAAAAAAAAAAAAAAATCAAATGTATGCATTCAGGGCAAGGAGAAAGACAAGTCTGGGGGAGGAGGAAAAAGTCACTGCAGAGGCAGTGACCCCACCCAGGAAATATGACTAACCCCGCTGAGGCTGGGGCTGGCAGAGAGGTCCGCCCCCGGGTGGTGAGTGTGGTAGCTCTCGTGGGGCTCTCCTCGCAGGTCCCAGACTCAGAGGCTACCCTGGCCTGCAGCGGGCTGAGACCACTATGGGGAACCCCCCCCATCCGGGGTGGACTTTAGCACCCCATCCCCCCCGGGTGCCAGCAAGAAGCCAGGCTGGCGGCAACCCCTGCTGGGCCCCAGTGCTCGCCCTCCTCCATTGAGGCCGGCTGGCCCCTCAGCACTGTCCCCCCCGAGGCTGGAGGGGACCAGGCTCCAAGGGGGCGGGGGCGGAGCCAGGCGGGGCAGGTGGGCGGGGCAGCCCGGCCCCGGACCTCGGGAAGTGAGAAGCTGGGTGGGGCAGGCTCGGAGGAAGAATCTGAAAAGTAGAAGTGCCGGGAAGGAGCTCTGCGGAAAGGTGAAAGTAGGTGGGTGGGTGAGGGAGAGCCGGCCCCTGGGACTTCTGCCTGGGACCCTCTAACGCGGGCAGGGGAGAGCTGGCTACCAGGCTCTGGAAACAGAGACTCAGGTTTCTGGAAGCCGCTTTGTCCGGGACCGGTGTCCCCCAACCCGCTGTCCTGGCAGCTTTGTGCCAGGCTCCAGGTACATTTATGGTCTGTCTGGAGCCCCACGGCTGCCTCGGAGGAGGGCGGGTTGTGCCCAGGATACTGAGGACCCACTGCTGGGTCAGGCGTGTCCTGGCTGGCCGGAGAGGAGGTGCGGATATCCTGACAGATTTGAGGATGCGGGTCCCTGAGACTGGACTGGCCTGATTGTAGATGGGTGGGCTACAATGGTTGGCGGAGAGGGCAGAGCATTTGAATTCAAACTGTAGCACAGCCCATTATTTTGCAGATTCAGTGAGACCTCAGCCCAGGGGTCTGGTCCTGAGCCTGGGGTAGGAGAAGGAGAGGAGGAGGGAGGGAAAGGTGGAGGAGGGAAAGAGTAGGAGCTCCACTTGGTGTCAGGGGAAAGAGCACTAGCTAGGGAGTCCCCAGGCGAGGCCTCTGGACCCAGTTTCCCCCCGGGAATGCCCGTGTCCCAGGCTGGGGGGACCTGCTGTCGTTTCTAGTGTTGATGATCACCCCTCCACCCTTTCTTGAGGCGTGAGGTAGGGCTGTTTCATTTCACAGCTAGAGGCAAACGGACCATGAGGTGAAGGGACCTGTTCGGATCAAGAGTCAATGTCTGAGGAGGGCGGAGATAGCACAGGAGGGCAGGCAGGGACAGCTGTTTGGACAGTTGTCAAGCATTGCCTTAAAGGTCTGCATCACAGCAACCCCTCCCCCTCCCCAGGCCCCCCAGGCTGTCCTCAAAGGTGGGATCCTAACAAAGTCAGGGCTGTTGAAGGGCCAAGCCTGTGTGCACCCTCCCCCACCCCTGGCCTCAGGACAGTCTCACTGGATTCCCCAGCTTCTGCTTTCTGGCTCTAGGGCTGTTGCAACCTGTCCCAGCCTGTGAAATCCCGTGCTCTCTCAGGCTCCCGCTGCTCTCGGAATCACAGCCCCACAAGTCCTATGTATCCTGTATGTCCTCTGAGCGTCCGCAGGGTGCCCGGCACAGGGTGGGGTTTATAGCGGCAGAAAAGTTTTCCCTTCTTCCCTTCTAGACTCTGGTCTAGTAAATTGATACAAGACAGATTAACAGGAGAAAAACTGAGTTTAATTACGTGTATACCTCCTGTATACTTGGGAGAGACCCAGGAAAACACCCTGAAATGGTTGAAGGCATTAGAAATACCATTAAATACCATCTTATGTTAAAGAAAAAAGAGGTTGGGGGTCAGTTACCGGAGGTTACCAGGAAAGGCATAGTGAACAAGGGAAAGATTGTTATGAAGATTTAAGTGGCTGCTTCCCCTTTTGATAAGTTGCTACAGTCATTCCCCCTCCCTTCCTGATGCCGTGGGGAGACACCCTTACCAAGGGAGATTTCCCTTATAAGTGTAAATGTCTCTTACCAAGGGCAACTTCTACTTGTTTTTCAGAATGTTACCTGTGGTCTGCTGCTTCTTAAAAATAGCCAGTTTAAAATAATCAACATGCCAAAGAGGCTTATTTTGGGGTGGTATATTTTGCTCCCCTTCAGGTTCTAGCTATGTTCAGAGAGGCAAAATACTGTCTCTGCCCAAAGGGCCTTTATAGCCTAGTAGGGGAGGTAGGCAGATCCATAACTCAGAGTACTCTGAGAGTGGGAAGAAGCAAAAGTTTTAAGGTAAGAGGTATTTATCGAAGAGGCTGTCCTGTGAGGTGGTGAGTTCCCCATCACCAGAAGTGTGCAAGAGGAGGACTGTGAGGGATGCTGTAGAAGAGATTCCTGCACTGTGTATGTATGGGCATGTGTTGGGAGGCAGATGTGGAGCAGGATTAAATAAGTATTTAGGCCCTTTCCAACGCTGACATCTGTGATTCTGTGACATTCCCCACCTAGGGGAAGTTTGTGGCACCACTGGGTGTGATGGCTCCCTACTGCTCTGCCTCCTGAGGTAGACCATGAGACATGGGTTGTTCTTTCTCATTTCTGTGCCCCCACCATCACTCTGCCCAGTGCCAAGCTCCCAGTGTAGACTTTGTATGGAATTGCACGGAGCCTGTCATGGGCTGTTGGAGGAACACAGGAGTGTCAGTCGAGTCTGCGGCTCTGGCTGAGACATGAGCGGTCAGATCATCCTAATAGACAACCTGCAGGTAGAGACTGGAGTATCTGCTCCCGAGTGAGAGGGCTGGGAGTGCTCCTGGAAAAGACTGAGGCTGCCGAACGTCCTGGCAGGCTCATTGGACAGCTGGGGTTTGGTCTGGGCCTGGAGGGTGGTGGGGCTGGACTTGAGGGTGGGTGTGCACACTGGGCAAGCTCAAGCTGCTGTGGGCTTGGGCAGAGCCGCTGGAAGGGAGAGGTGTCTGTTGGCCCCTGGAGCAGAAGACCAAGGGGCAGGGATCTGATGGGATGGTAGGTGTTCCTGCCCCGACCTGAACTTTAGAGTCTCCCTGGGACTTCTCACACACGCCCTCCGTCCTGGCTCCACACCGGGAACTCTGATTTCAACTGTTCTGGTGTGTGGCCTGGACACTGGGATATTTTTTTGAGATGGATGATTCTGATGTACAGGCAGGTGTGAGATGCCTCTCTGGCCAGTTAGCGGGCAGCAGAGAATCACCTGGAATGTATGTTCAAAATGCAGATGCACAGGCCCCACTCCACACCTCTGTGATCAAAATCTCTAGGCCTGGGGCTGGGGCAGCTGTGTTTTTATATGATCCCAAGCTAATTTTAACAGGCAGGGAGGATGATGAAGAAGCAGGTGGCCAAGAGGGTCCCGGAGACCCGTAGTTCTGATGGGGGGCTGCCTGCTTCTGAGGTATGGCCTGAGCTCCCCGGTCAGGGACAGAAAAGGAAAAATAGTAAAGCTAACAATTGGTCCTCTTGTTCACGCTATCTCTCCCCACTGGCCTGGGCGTGGGACAGCCGCCCCACCGTTTCAGACCTGAGTCATAGGCTGAGCGGTCTGTGGCAAGGGATGTGGGCAAGCATGTGACCCTCTGTGGAATGGAGGAACATTAAAGGTTCCCTCCCCCAAATTTCCCCTCACTGCCTCCTGCTTTGGGAAAGAGTGATTCCAAACAATGCCTTCAGCTCTGCTGTGAGTTAGGAATGGAAAAGAAGTCATGATTCCCGTGGTTTGTGACAGCCATTACCACTGGCTCCTGTTTTCCCTCGTTTTCTGCTCAGACCCAACACCCTCTGCTCTCCTGCCCGTCCCCTAAGGATGGCTCTTCGCCCTTCCTGCTTCCCCAGGCCCCCAAAAGCTCCCCATGGTGCCCATTTGTCTCTTCACCCTGAAATTCCCCAGGCCCTTACCCTGAGTAACAGATGCTGTTCACCTGCACAGCATGAATTGTGTTACAGTGCTGGCTAGTGTGGGCTGTGCATTTTAAGCCAAAAAAGAAAAAAAAGAAGCTGTGTAGTAATAGGAGCATAGGAAACAGATGGTGAGTGAATCTGTAGCTATTGCATTTGCTGGTTTTTTAAAAAATAATAATATATATTTTTGAAATATTTGCCTTTACCATTTCCCTCCTGAGTAACTTGTCCAAAAAAGATTGCTCTCACTGACCTATAGAATAACATGACAATTGAGGTATGGGGGAGGAAAAATTTCCTCAGTCCCTCAAGGTCCTTCTAGAATCAGGTACACCCTAATTTTCTTTTCTATAATATATTTATCTTGTTTTTAATATCAGGATAATGCTGGTGGCATAGAATGATTTGGGAAGGTTCTCTCCTATTTTCTGGAAAATAGAATCAGTACTTTGTCTTCTTTAAATTTTTGGTAGAATGTACCGTGTCTTGGGGGTCGCTTGGGTGGCTCAGTTGAGTATCCAACTCTTGATTTCAGTTCAGATCATGATCCCAGGGTCCTGGGATTGAACCCCAGGTAGGGTTCCCTGCTCAGCAGGGAGTCTGCTTCTCCTTTTCCCTCTCTCTCAAAGAAAGAAAGGAAGAATGAAAAGAAAAAAAAAAAAAAAAAGAATGTACCATGACTTGGAATTAGACGCAGAGGGTTAAGTACAAATTCAGTTTTTTAAATAGATATGGAAACTATTCGGGTAGTCTATTTTTTCTTGATTGAACTTTCATAATTTATATCCTTTAAGGAATTTTCCCATTTCATATATGTTGTTGAATATATTGGCGTAAGTTTTTGTAATATTCTCTTTGTCCTTTTAATATTTGTAGAGTCTGTAGTGAATCATCTCTCTTATTTCTGAATTGGAAATTTGTGTCTTTTCTTTTTCCTAATCAGTTTGTCTAAAGGCTCATCAGTTTTATTGACTTTTTTTCAAAAACCAGCTTCTTGGGGCACCTGGGTGGCTCAGTGGATTAAAGCCTCTGCCTTCGGCTCAGGTCATGATGCCAGGGTCCTGGGATCGAGCCCCACATTGGGCTCTCTGCTCAGCAGGGAGCCTGCTTCCCCTATCTCTCTCTGCCTGCATCTCTGCCTACTTGTGATCTCTGTCTGTCAAATAAATAAATAAAATCTTAAAAAAAAAAACCCAGCTTCATTGATTTTCTCTCCATATATTTTTTTTATTTCTATTGATTTCTGCTGTTATTTTTATTATTTCGTTTCTTCTGATTATTTTGGGTTTAATTTGCTTTTCCTTCTCTGGTGTTTTTATGGTGGGAACTTAAGTTATTGATTTTTGACTTTTCTAATATAAGCAGTTATTGCTTAAAGAGCTGTATGTCAGTCAGTCTCGTGTAAGGACCAGAGTTAGGGGTCTGGAAGCAGAGGAGAGGTATGGCTGAGAGGTCACAGCAAGAGAAAGACATTGACCCAGGAGTCAGAAACCTAGTTTTCACTAGCCACTCACAAGCTTTGTGGCTTTGAACTTTGATTTTCTGAGCCTCAGTGTCTTTGCCTGCAGAATGGAGCCAGGGTAATCTCTTGGGCTCTTGCAATGAAGTTGTTAATGAATATAGCATTTGACACCTGGAAGGGCCTCCCCAGACCAGTGTGAAGGGTGGTTGTCATAACATTTGTAATCATAACGGCTTCTTCTCTCTTTCCAGAACCGGAAACAGCATGTACACACGCCTCCCCCAGAGGTAGGCTATATGCTCCATCCCCTTTCCCTTCTCCCCTTCTTCAGCCTCAAGGGCTGCCCTCCTCACAGCTTCCCTCATGCCCCACCCGCCCTGGTCCTCCCCGGTGTCTGCTTGGGCCCACTCCTCCTGGGCCCTGGCCACCATCACCCCCCTTCCCTCCTGCAGCGGCTCTCCGTTCCCAGCCTCGGTGCAGGATCCGGGCCTGCATGTATGGCGGGTGGAGAAACTGAAGCCAGTGCCTGTAGCACGTGAGAACCAGGGCATCTTCTTCTCGGGGGACTCCTACCTCGTGCTGCACAATGGCCCGGAAGAGCTGTCCCACCTGCACCTGTGGATAGGTAAAGAGGCTGAGGGCTGAGCTGGGGGTGTGGCCCTGGCAGGAGCTGGGGCTGGCACGGGTCTCATGGGCCTTCCCTTGCCCCTCCCCGCCCCTGCAGGCCAGCAGTCCTCCCGGGACGAGCAGGGGGCCTGCGCTGTGCTGGCCGTGCATCTCAACACCCTGCTTGGGGAGCGGCCCGTGCAGCACCGAGAGGTGCAGGGCAATGAGTCCGACCTCTTCATGAGCTACTTCCCACGTGGCCTCAAGTACCAGGTCAGAGCCCTCCTTCTGGCACCCTTAGCCTGTAGCTTCTCTCCGAGCCACTCCTCCTTCCAGCCAGTTCTCACCCTGCAGGCCATCCCCCGCTGGCAGAGGCTGCAGAGGGCTGGGGGCCTCCCATCAGCCCTCTAAGGTTGGCTGGTCTGGGCTGCAGGAGGGCGGAGTGGAGTCAGCATTTCACAAGACCTCCCCCGGGGCCGCTCCAGCTGCCATCAAGAAACTGTACCAGGTGAAGGGGAAGAAGAACATCCGGGCCACTGAGCGGGCATTGAGCTGGGACAGCTTCAACACCGGGGACTGCTTCATCCTGGACCTGGGCCAGGTGAGCAGGCCGGCGGGGCTGAGTGACGTGTGGGCACCCGGCTTTTAAGAGTGCCAGGGAGCAGGAGAGAAGCTGCTCCAGCCTTTAGAAAACATCTTACATTCAGAAAGACAGAAACCTGCCTCTGCCGTCTAGCCAGGGTCTCTAACACGGCAGCCCACTGTCTCCTCCTCTTGGAGCCTTTGTAACTCCGAGGTCGCACCAGCCAGACCTCTCGTTCATTTGTCCGCTCATTCACTCAGTGAGTCTCTGATGCCTACTCGGAGCCTTCCCCGGGGACCACAAATGGCTTGCCCTGGGAAGGCATCCCACACAGGCCTGTCACCTGCTGTAATGCTCCCTGGGATGCGATGAAGACTCAGAGAGGCAGGACCTGTGCTGAGGGTGCTTGGGGCTGGCAGGGCTCCCTCTAGCGGGCGCTGACGCCACTGTCCCAGGCAGGAGCCATCTGACTAGACCCTCACGAAGGGGGGACTTACCTCTCCCGGTGAAGGGACAGGCGAAGTGAGGCTGAGGCACTGAAGGGGGAGAGGTGCAGAAACACATGCTGACGGCAGAGAGGGGACTAGCTGGGCTGGGACCCTGAGTGGGGACAGGAGCTGTGGGAGCAAAAATTGTTGCAGAGCCTGAGACCCAGGTCCTGAGACTGTTGGAGGAGTCTGGACCGCACCTTGTACTGAAGGCTCCAGGCAGGAAGCCCACCTCGGGCAGTGTGTGAGGAGGGTGAGCAGTAGTGAGTGGAGGGAGACAACCAGTGCAGCACGGTGCGGGTGGTGGTGTGAGATATGGGGCTTAAGGGTGCCATTCACCCCTTCCCTCACTCATTCTTTCATTCATTCATTCAGTATTTAATACGTGTCTGGATATGTGCCAGTCTCTGTTTAAGTACTGGGCACGCGGCTGTGAACAAAGCAAAGCAAAGCAAAACGCTCCTGCCCTAGTGAAGCTTACTTCCTAGTCAGGGGAAATAGATTACAGACAAGATCAAGACTTTATGTATTTGCGGGTGAGCCTTGTGGAGGAAAGGAAAGCAGGAGGGACACAGGCTGGCCACAGAAACACTCTTGCAAAAAGTGTCGTGTTGTCTTAGATGGTCTTGCCCCCAGGGGCAGTTCTTCAGGACCCCCTGCCCAAAACACACACACACAACAGGCTGGATGCAGGCTGGATGCAGGCAGCTGAGCCTCCCCACTTCCCTCCAGAACATCTTCGCCTGGTGTGGTGGCAAGTCCAACATCCTGGAGCGCAACAAGGCGCGGGACCTGGCCCTGGCCATCCGGGACAGTGAGCGGCAGGGCAAGGCCCAGGTGGAGATCGTCACGGATGGGGAAGAGCCCGCCGAGATGATCCAGGTCGGGGGACTTTGGGGTGGGCAGCTGGGAGAAGCTGGGGGGAGGAGGGTGGTCAGGAGAGAAGGATGGGGGTGGGGATGGGTGGTCTGGGGGTACTGCTTAGGGCTGTGGTTTCTCTCAGGGTGCCCTGGTGCGATTCAGAATAAAGCGCCCCTCTGGGTGGATGGACAAGTGCCCTGGCGGGTGGACTGGGCTGGACCCAGCCCTCACTCTCCTCTGCTGGGTGCCCTTGTGCAGGACACGGTTTGCCTCCCCCAGACGCGGTAGCCTCAGGCATGATGGGTTGGGAAGGTCTGGGGCAGATGCCCAGGACTCCCTGGGAACCTGGCCTGATGTGGCCCCTCTAGGTCCTGGGCCCCAAGCCAGCTCTGAAGGAGGGCAACCCCGAGGAAGACCTCACAGCTGACCGGACAAACGCCCAGGCCGCAGCTCTGTATAAGGTGGGCACTCTGGGCCTGCCCTGGGCCAGGGCAGGGTGTGCTGAAGGGAGAGGGGGAAGCCCGGGGAAGGTTGGGCCACGCAGCGGGGTGGCTTATCCGGGGCTTGGAGTGAGGTGAGGATGGGAAATGGATGGATGCCTGGCCCTTCTGAGGAGATAAAGACCACTTCACTTCTCCCCCATTCTTGGAAAAGAAAGTGTGAAACCAATGCTGAGCTTTACTTTTTTGGGTTCTTTGCATTCATTTGTAATTTGGAGTCCACTTAATTTCCAAACGGATGCAGGGCCTTGGCGCTGCAGTGACTGAGGGTGACACGAGCTTTGGTGTGCCCAGTCTCCTCTCTGCTCCTTGGGCTGGGGTCATGAGTGGGGACCGTAGGGACTGTGGTCTAGGGGTGGAGGTTAGGGCTGTGTGCTGGGGGCAGCGGGTAGGATCTGGCACTGCCCATCCTCCCCCAGGTCTCCGATGCCACCGGACAGATGAACCTGACCAAGGTGGCTGACTCCAGTCCCTTTGCCCTTGAGCTGCTGCTGTCTGATGACTGCTTTGTGCTGGACAACGGGCTCTGTGGCAAGATCTACATCTGGAAAGGTACACGTGGCTTCTCCATTCTAGCCTGAGGCCCCTGCAGTTGCTCAGACCTGGGCATGCTTCCCACTGGGGGGCTCAGCCTGACTGATTGCTTTCAAAAACAGCCTCAGGGAGCTGCTGAGCCTTTTCTCTTTGCTGTTCCCACCCCTAAATTCCAGACTAGCAAGCCTTAGAATCACCAGAGGGCTTGTTAGAACGGATGGCTGGACAACCCCCCCCCACAAAGAATTTGCATATCTAACTGGTTCCTAGGCCTTGCTGCTGGTCCAGGATCACATTTTGGGGACTGCTGTCCTAGAGCACCCCTAGGTCTTCAGGGCTGCTGGGACCCCAGTCTTGCCATTCTGCCTTGGGGTATGACAGAAATTTTAGATAAATTAAATCTCACTTGGTGCCCTGAGTAATGAACTAGTAGAACTTGTTTTTCCCAAGAAATTGTATTGGCTGGAGATAGAAACACTGTTGTGTACAAGCTTGTTCGCTTGGTTTAACTCCGAAAATGTTGAAACAAACCTCTGAGTCTCCGACTGACCCTGGGAACTTCTTTCTCCATGCTTCTCTTTTCTCAAGCGTGTCTTACCTCCCTGACCAGATTATAACCTTCCTGAGAGCAGGAACAATATCATCTCCAGTGTTGTGGCAAAATAGCATTTGCTCAATCAATATTTGTGGGGGCAACCAAAGCCAAGAGAAACCTGCAGCCCTAGCCTGGTGAGGAAGATGGGGAGGGATTAGGCGGTCCCAGGGTAGCTGCTACTGGCCAGTAATACTCCGGGCTCGGGGAAGGGCCAGCAGCAAGGAGCTGCTCTCCTTGCTTTCTGTGAGCTGGGGCGGGAACGGTGGGGGACTGGGCACTGGGGCTGCCTTCCCCCTCTTGCCACAAGGTACTTTTCCCATGGAACCAGTTCCGAGCTTGAGGGGTTCCCACATGCCCATGGAAGGGAATTTAACCCCAAGCAAAGTACCGAATCATTTTGGAAAGAGAAATCAGAGAAGAAAAACAAACAAAAACAAGAAAATTGGGAGCTAGCAAGAGAGGTATCTTGCCTTACCTGGAGCACATCTTGCACTAACGGGATTGCCCACAGGAGGGGATGGATAACTGTATGGTCTTGCTTTTTATAAGCTCTGGCATCATGGGAGTGAGGTAATGATAAATCACACCCTTTTGTCCTATTTAGGTTTACACAAAAGGCCTGATACTTGTTGATACTCGTCAACAGTACAGTTGACAGACTCCAGCGGTAAGGTGTCCTGGGATGGGACTCTCGACTTAGAGTCTCGTGCCACGGGGAACACTAACTCTGAGCATCCGTGGGGTCCTGGGCCAAGCAGAAGGTTTCGATTAGAGCAGGCAGAAAGAAGAGTTTCCATCCCATTGGGAGCTGCTGGGTTGGGAGAAGTCTCCAGACTCCTCAGTATCTTAGCACCTCCTGGTCCATTTATTTGAGAAGCTGCCAGCTATCTATGGACTGCCCCCCCCTTCACTTTCCTTGAGAAAATGGGATGTAGGCTAGAGAGGGTCCCTGCTCTTTTTAAAAAATTCCCCTTCCGTTTGATCCAGGGCGAAAAGCTAACGAGAAGGAGCGGCAGGCGGCTCTCCAAGTGGCCGAGGACTTCATCTCCCGCATGCGATATGCCCCCAACACTCAGGTGAGGAGATGCCTGGTGCTCCCCTCCCCCTCCTGGGACTCTTCCCGTGGCCTCCTAACCCGCAGACTGGACAAGAAGGGCTGGAAACCCTCGGGCACAGTCAGGAACAGTCAGGCCTCCCTACGGGCCCCACCAGGTTGAAAGCCCTTTTAATCCTTCAACATTTAAAAGTACATGGTGTTTTCTTTTCCTTTTTAAAAGATTTATTTATCTGAGAGAGAGCGAGCTCGGGCACGAGCATGGTGGGGGAGGGGCAGAGGGAGAGAGGGACGGAGAGCAGCGGACTCTGCTCAGTGCGGGCTCTATCTCACAACCCTGAGATCAGGACCTGAGCCAAAACCAAGAGTCGGATGCTCAGCTGACTGAGACACTCAGGTGTCCCAAAAGTACACAGAGTTTTCTGAGGGGACGTTGGGCAGCCCTCTTCTGGCAGCCCAGAGAGCCTGGTGTGGGCAGCGTGTGTGCCTCCTCTGGGGCCTGGTCTCCGGCTCGTCCTGCCCCTGTTGCCCCAGCATGGCGACTCCATGAGTCATTCCAAGGGGAGCTGATAAGGCTCAGAGATGGCAGCTGCATCTCTCGGACTATGCACCCAAGTGCTTGAAGCCATTTCTTTTCTCAGCTGTGTCCCATCTCTTGGCTTATTTCTTGGCCAGGAGCATCCATGGCCTGGGCAGCCATGTGGACTCAGGCCTGGCACCCGGCACCCCACTCCATGGCTCCGCTCTGGCCTTGCCTGGTGGAACCTCGTGGGCTAGACTTCTCCCCCGGTCTTCCTGCAGGTGGAGATTCTGCCCCAGGGCCGCGAGAGCCCCATCTTCAAGCAATTCTTCAAGGACTGGAAATGAGGGTGTGCGCCTCCCTGACCCCCACGTCCTGCCCGCTTTCTCCTCCTCTGGCTGCCTGGTCAGTGCAGAGGTGGCCCCGAGGCTGTTCAATAAAGGAGATGAGTGCTTTCCTGGCCGTCTGTCCTCACCGCCTGCCCTGAGCTAATCCTCACTCCCCCACTTGCCATCAGGGCTCATCCAGGGGCTGGGGCAGAGGAGGGCCCGGCAATCCCCCGTCGTCCCACTCAGGGGCTGGGGCAGACTTTCAAAGTGGTGGGGCCCGGAGCTCCAGACAGCTGGTGAGGACTTCGGGAAGCCTGGTGGGGAGGAGGCACAGCCCCGGGCCTGGGCACTGCTTGCCGCTGGGGTTCAGTTCTGTCACACATCCCCAGCTGGGACGAGGCTGGGGCAGCAGGCTGGGGACGCAGTTCTGTTTGAGCTGCGATTTCCTCAGCTGCCCTGAGAAACCACTGTGAGGCGGCACCTGAACAACATGCTTGCTGACCAAGAGGACAGCTTATTGCTGCTGCACACAAGTCTGGCTTGTCACCTTGGGGGCGCATCGCATTAGGCCGATGGGAACAGGGCCACTGGAGGGCCACGGAAACCCCAGGCTAGCGTGGAGAATCACGGAGTGATTCCTTTTCCTTGTCTAGGCCATTCTTTCGTATCACCGGGGGGGGGGGGTGCCTGAAAAACCAGGCTAGAGAGCCGAATGGGAGAATGGAGTAGCCCAGAGTGCTCAATCCAGAGGCAGGAGCAAGGCTGGGTAAGTCTGAACTGGAGTTCAGGAGGCCAGGCCGACCTGCGGCTGTCCTGACCCACTCCCACCCCTGGGCCCCAAGGGTTATGTGGCTTCTGAGCTCTGATCAGCTGGATTCTTCCATCCCCAACAAATTCTAACCAAGTTCATCTTGATTTCATGCAAAGCAGCACAGGGAAATCAGCTCAGCTCCTCTACGTATCCCCCCATCTTCTCTCTGGGGAGCTGTGTGGGGGTCCACCCGACAGCCTATGGAGACAGCATGTGCCAGGGATGATTCGCAAAGGAGAGCAAGAAGGAGGGGCACCAGATCCGTGGTTCCGACCTTTCTAGGGTTGTGAAGCATTTTTCATCTCCTGTGGAAGGCCTAGATAAGATAACCTTCCTAAGAAAAATGCACAGGTTAAGATGTTTGCATCTACTTCCAAAGGGTTTCGGCCCCCTCCCCCTTCCCCAAGAGAACCACAACTTAATCCCTGGACTGTGCTGTTGCTAATGTCCCAAGGTCTGAAGCTGAGCACTCTGGAGGCATTACATGGGGAGTGACTTAGTTAGAAAGGACTCTCGCAGAGGCCACTGGCCTCCCCTCCAGCTAGAAGCCCACGTGGACTGGTCCCCAGCTATGCTGCAGGCTACTGGGTGTTCTCTGTCCGGTCTGCAGAATTAGCCTTCTGCAGAGCAAGTGGAAGGAATCTGCAGGGGAGGAGCTACGGAACGGACACTCTCAAGCGGAGGTTGGGTCGTAGCCTTTCTGCGCCCCTGCCCCACCAAGCTCAGGATGCTGTCGGCCACCCCTGCAGGCCCACTAAGAACCCAGACTGGAGGAAGTAAAGGGGATGAAGGATTAGTTCAGGTTGGGCCAGGATGGCACAAGGCAAACTGCAGTCCATTACCAGCCCCGGCCTTGAGGCATCCTGCTAACAATGGTGGGGAGTTCTCTACTGTACCGGGGGTAGGGGGGCTATCTGTCATTTCACCTCAGCAATGCACCCCAGCTCCAGAGGGTTGGACTTGGAGAAGTGTGCAGGGGTGAGACTGTGATCTTCCATGGGTCTACTTGAAGGGGTACAGAGGACAGAGTGGTGTGGTGGGGTCTCCCCAGCTCAGGACACCCTGACCCGGAGCAATGGAGCAACAGAGCTACTAGCTTCCCCAGAAGCCAGTGTAGGAAAAACACGTGGGGGCCTCACAGCAATCTTAACCAGAGCCAGAGCCACCCTTCCCCTGGCTAGAGTGTGCAAGGAGTCTGGGCCTCTAAGTGCAGGATGGACACCACATGCCCTCAGTGGGAGCCTGGCCAGGGCAGAGCAGCCTTCTCTCCTGGAGCCCCTGGCTCTCACCAGGCCCTGGAACAGGACCACAATAAGGTACGAGGTTTGTCTTGGAGGAAAACACTTGGGGCCCCTGACCTAGAATAATTCTTTTATTCAAAAACTGTTGGTGTGTGAATCTCCTCCTTCCTTCAACCAGGCCAGAAAACCACCCCTGATGGGAAGCGCACACCTCCACGGGGTAGGGGGCGTGCAGCAGGGGGGTGCCCAGCTGGCAGACAGCCGGGATGGGCAGGGTGGGCAGCAATGGAGACACCCACCAGAAAGCTGGTCCTGTGACATAAACTAAGGGATAGGGAGAGGGGAGGGTGGGATAAGTCCAGAACAGACACCCCCAGGGGCCTGGCTACCAGCCTGAGGGAGGATGGAGAGAAGGCCTCTTGCCCTGATTCATGCTGCCCTGTTGGCTGCTACTATGGCTACCTTCTCCCTTCAAATTCTAGCTGCAGGGTCCCTGTCCTGTGGACACCCACGGCCCGAGAACCCTGCTGCCCAGCGACTCAGAATTCTGGCCCCTCTGTGTGGGAATCTCTCTCAGCGGGATATGGGGAGCATCCACGCAGGGCCTTCCCACCTCACGATCCATCCACTTGTTCACCTGGAAACCAATTCTCAACTAACTCAGCTCCAGTTACGGCAAATTCTTGCTCTGGAGGCGGGTCTGTGGAGAGTGGGATGGGTCTAACTAACCTGAAAGTCTCACACAGGTGAGGGTCCTTGGCCTCCCCCAACCAGGCCCAGCCAGGGTACACCTGGCACAATACACCAGGCACCCTCCCAAGCCCCTCTGGCCCAGCCTTTAAGTGTCTCTGTCAGCGTTGGGCTGGTCAGATCAGCCACGTGCCTTCGGATGAATGTGGTGGCAGGTCACACACGCCTGTGAAGGTGAGATCCTTGGAGTGAGGGGCGTGTGGCCCATAGCACTTCGGTGCTCCCAGCAATGAGGCCTGTCCCTTTGACACTCCAGCCAGGTAGATTTCCAGGGTCTTGAGCAGCCGCCTGGGGCTCTTCTTGGCCAACACCTCCAAGTCTGGAACAGAGGATTGGAGACAAAAGGCTTGACGGGGTTCTGGACTGCACACCAGTCTGGGCCCAGCAGCTCTAGGCAGCGCCCTCACCCCAGACCCCGCAGGGAGAAGGGTGAAGGAGCGTTCTAAGATGGAGGGTCACCAGAGAGGGAGGATGATGGACCAGAAAAAGCCACAGCAGCCACACCTTCTACCTTGACCAGGACAGTCTCAATATGGAATGGTTAGTCCAGCTGTTAGGCCCAGCTTTTGATTCAGAAACCATGACTACCCTCGGTCTGAGGCCAGAAAGGGAGGACAGGTGGCAGAGAAAGGCAGGCTCCAGAGGGTGGGCTGATGGAGACTGAGAAGCTAGAGCTCGAGAAGGTGTGAGTGGAGGTGCTGGGGGGAAGGGAAGCACAGTCCAAACCAGTCTAGCCACCACCCTGGGGTCCCTGAACCTAGGGAGGGGGATGCTAGGGAGTTCAGGCCTCTCCAAGAAGAAAGAGCGCACCTTTGAGGACAAAGCCAGAGTCAGCGATGGTCTTCTGCTGCGTCCTCCAGACATGTGCGAGGCGGAGGAAGGTCGCGGCATAGAAGCTGTTCACCACGGGGATCACCTTCTGCTGCCGGTTACACTCCCTACGGCACAAGCGGGGTGGTGTGCTCAGCAGCCGACAGACAACGCCTGACAGCTGGGTGCCTCGGCCAGCCCCATTCCCCCAGTGAGCCATTCCCCCCACACAGCCTTCACCCCCAGGGCAGGGTTGGGAGACAGGCACGGGCTCCCCAGAGAGAGCGGGGAGAATGGCGTGGGATGGGAGGGAAGCAGGCTCTGCTGGATCTCTGTCGCCAGCCAGCCAGCAGCCAGGACTGAGCAGCGGGGACTCACCTGGAGAGGCACTCCTCCCTTAAGGCCTGGATTGCGATGCGGGTGATGTTCACGGACATCAGACAGAAGGGGAATTGCTGGAATGGGGTGGGCAAGGGTCAGCAGCTGCCCCGGCTCTTGCCTTCTGGAGCCGCCATCCACAGCCCAGCAAGGCCCACTGCAAGCAGGGGCAGCCATGGCCCGGAGTCAACAGCTGACATTGCTGATGCCACCCTTGATTTTTGCAATAATCATCCCATTTCCCAGATGAAGAGGCTGGGACTCAGTGACTTGAAGTGATCTCCCTGAGGGGCTGCAACCAGGATCCCAACTGAGGATAATTCACTCCCGGCAGGCATAACCCCCGTGCTAGCTCTCCAGCCTCTTCGCCATCCTGACCCATGGGCTCTCCTTGACCTTCATTCACCAGACCCACCGTGGTGCTGCCCAAGGACTGCACCACCCCCTGGGGTCAGGGTGAACACAGGAGCGGTGGGGCTCGGTTATCTAACCGTACAGGTTCCTACAATCTTTTCTCCCCTTTTCTAAGTGTCTTTTTATTTGACTGCTCATAAGCACTTCATTCAAAAGTAGACAGCACAGGTAGAAAGTCAGCCTGACTTGCTGGCACACCCTATCTGTCAGTAACAGAGCCCTGAGGTCAGCTGTGCAGGTCAGAGAGGGGGCAGCATGGGGTTCAGCAGGGCTGCTTCCCCTGGGGGGCCTCAGAATTCCCTGTGGGGTCCACTTTAATGCTTTATTTTTTGGAGGGGCACGCTCCTTTCTTTTTTATTTTTTTAAAGTAGGCTCTATGCCCTGTGTGGAGCCCAATGCAGGGCTTGAACTCGTGACCCTGAGATCAAGACCTGAGCTAGACTAAAGGGTCAGATGCTAAACCCACCAAGCCACTCAGGTGCCCCATCCTTCCCATTCTTTAATAACAAAAAACTAAGAAAATGAAAAGGGGCTTTTCCCAGGACATTTCCATATATTACATGTTAGTTTCCACCGCTGCACATACTCAAGGACACCCACTGAGAGGGCCCCACAGTTCAGTGCACTCATTAGTTTAGAACAAGAGCCAAAGTCTATCCCATCTGCTACCCCCGAGAAGAAAAAGCCATTATATTATGATGCAAAACTGTGCTGTCCACTATGATAGCAAGTAGCAACACAGAACTATTTAAGTTTATTATCTTTTTCAAAGATTTTATTATCTATTTGACAGAGAGAGAGAGAGTGAGAGAGGGAACACAAGCAGGGGAGTGGAAGAGAGAGAAGCAGGATTCCCGCTGAGCAGGGAGCCCAATGAGGGGCTCGATCCCAGGACCCTGGGATCATGCCCTGATTAAATTAAATTTAATTAATTTAATTTTTAAAATTAATTAAAACATTAAACAACATTGGGGTACCTGGGTGGTTCAGTGGGTGAAGTGTTTGCCTTTGCCTCAGGCTCAGGCTCAGGTGCCCTGTTGAGTGGGGAGTCTGCTTCTCCCTCTCCCTCTGCCCCCCTGCACCACCCTGCTTGTGTTCTCTCTTTCAAATAAATAAACAAAATCTCTTTAAAAAAGATAAATAAACTTAAACATTCAACTCCTTAGTTGAAAAAAACTCAAGTTTTCAGTCCTATTAGCCCTATTTCAAGTGCTCCATAGTCATGCGCGCTCAGACAGTGCTGATATATGACATTCCCTTCGTTGCAGAAAGTTCTGACAGCACTAAACTGTCGAGGGCCTTCTGGCTCCACAAAGAATTTTCTCAGGGTCTTCCGTGACATCTGGGTTCCAGATCTTGGCCTGGCCACCTACTAGGTTTGCGTTCTTAGGAAGTCCACCTGAACTCTGTGAGACTTAGCTTTCCCATGTCTTAAAACCGAAAAGGAAGTACCTTTGAGTGCCGTGCAGGAAGAGTTAACGTACCAGGCCCGAGACTGCTGTCCTTAGGAAGGCCTGCTTGCAGGGGTGGCCCCTGGCTGGCACCTGGGAACCTGGATTTGGGAAGGGTTCCCACCATTCCCTCAGGATGACTCATGCGCCTAAGCTGTTTGTGCAAACAATGCGGTTTATGAATATCTGCTTTTTCTCTGATTCCGGCATTTGGGTATGTGCCACACAGATGATGTCTCCACGAGTGCCCCCCATAAAAACCTTGGGGACTGAGTCTCTCCATAGTGAGCTCCCTGGCTGGCAACATTTCCCGTGCCACACAATTCAATGCTGGAGGAATTAACTATGTCCCTTGTGACTGTACCGGGAGAGGACTCTGGGAAGGAAGCCCACCCGACTTCCTATAGCTTTGTCCCATGCACTCCTTCCCTCTGCTGGTTTTGCTTTTGCTGGACTAGATGAGAGCTGTGCATACAACTACAGACCAAGTCCCGTGAGTCCTCCCAGCACATCCTCGACCCTGAGGGTGGTCCTGGGGACCCTGCCACGCGTGCCATGCTGGATGGAGTCAAGTCACTAACATCACACTCCCTGAGATAGGTTTTATTACCTACAGTTCAGTTTCTACCATCTAACCCAGGACCTACTCCCAGAGTTACTGTCAGAAGTAATCTAGATCACATATGCAAAACACTAAGCACAGTGCTGGTCCAAGGAGGTGCTAACAACAGTTCATGATCATCATCCTTGCCTCAACGTGAGCAGCTGGGGTCAGCGGCAACACATTAACGCCTTCACGAACCTGCCTATCTACCACATCCTTGTATAAGATTGCCCTCTCCGTTGCCTTTTCGCGGTCTAAAAATTAATAAGGGAACAAGAATATGGCAGCAACATAATTAACAGAGGATCTATACCTCGTGTTCACTCACTCTTGGGAACATTCTAACCAAGACCACTTATTAAAAAGCAGAGAAAAACTGGGATTCAAATCTAACTGTCTCCTTTTCTCCAGCAGTTCCGTTGGCCCTGGAAAGTGTTGCCTGCAGCTGAAATACCACCAGGAGGCTGAGTTTAGGGAACTGACTGAGGGACAGCAGGGGACACCAAACCTGGACCATTTTGAGTTTCCATTTAAGATTTCACTTCTCCTCATCCCTCACACTGGGGCTTAACCACCTTGGAATCCTGAAGCGAGGAAGACCAGGTCATCTTTTGTGGGGGCTGCTGAGATGGCCCCGCCCCTGGAGATTCAACCCAGTAGTTCTGGGGAGGGGCCTGGGACTCTCAAGTGGGTTGCTGGCTGACCACAGCTGCCCTAAGGAGCCTGCTGCTAGGCCTGCTGTCAGGAGGCAGGTCCCAGGCCCAGCTTTACCCTTTGCTAGCTTTACCTCTCTGACCCTCACATTCCTTTGCTGGAAAACAGTTTGCAAGGATCACTGACGCCCTACCTCTTCATTGGCCAGTCATGTTGGTGGAATGAAACAATGGGTGGAAACTGCACAGAAGGCTACGGGAGTGTGTGTGTGACTAAGCGCGATTATAAGCCGCTTCCTCGCCTGCCCTGAGCAAGCAGCCCGATGTGCCCTGTGTCTCTGTGTTGTAACCGCTCCGCTTCTCAGCGCGGCACAGGCTAAGCACACCCACCCTGCCGGGATTCCGTGGAAGCCTGTCCCCCTCCCGCCCAGCACTTGTATTTTTGGTCAGTTCCCTTCTAGCAGGATGAACCGCAGGTACCTTGAACTTGAGTTCTTCCCTTAGGAGAGAACAGGACTGGTTATGGGCAGGGCTGTGTCCCCAACTGCTCCTCTGATCTCACCATGCCTCCTGGAAAACGGTGTTTTCAAGATTCATAAGGGCTTGAGGTCAAGTTTTACTTTAAAACCTCGGAATTGCTTATAGTTCAAGGAATTATACAATAAATCTGGAAGGGACCTTGGAATTTTTTGGGCCAGACAAAGGCCCAGAGAGGTGAAGTGACTTGTCTCAAATCATAGCTCCATAATAATACCACAGATAGAATGAGCGTCTAGCTTCCCAACGTCTGCACCAGCCCTCTTGTTTTATTAGGTTAAGCTGCAGTTCCGTCTTATTGTCTGACAGGCATATTGTGGAGGAGTAAACATAAATCCCCAGTAAATCCCAGAGGCCAGCAAGTGAAGGGATGAGAAACACATTGGTCAAACTGGGGAGTCTGGGTCCCTGCCCGTCCCTGCTGATCAAGTTCCCAGCATTTCCCCTCTCATCCCGTTGCTCTCTCTGTCTGCGATGCTCCTCCCACAGATATCTGAATGGCCTGCTCCCTCCCCTCATTCAATTGAGGAATTCTGAGTTGGCAAAAACCCTCTATCCTGGCTTCCGTATTTCCACAGGAAGCTCTTATAAGAGAGCCTTCGTGAATCATAAGAAGGGAGACACTGAGGTCAGAGATGACCTATAGGAAATACTGATTAGTTGTGAGACCTTTGGCAAGTCATTTCCCTTCTCTGGGCCTCCATCTAAAATGAGGGGCTGGGGGCGCCTGGGTGGCTCAGTTGGGTAAGTGTCTGACTTCAGCTTTGGTCATGATCTCAGGGTTCTGGGATCGAGCCCCACACAGGGCTTTGTGCTCAATGGGGAGTCTGCTTCTCGCTCTCTCCCTCCTCTGTCCCTCCCCGCCATTCATGCTCATGCTCTCTCTCTCTCTCAAATAAATAAATAAATTCTCTGTCCAGAGAAACGATCCTCAAGGAGTGAAGGGGCAATCAAGACATTCTCAGAAGAAGGGAAACTAAGAGAATTTATCACTAGCAGACCTCCTTTAGAAAATGATTAAAGGAAGTTCTTCGAAATGAAAGGAAATGATAAAAGAAGAAATCTTGGAATATCAGAAAACAAAAACAGCAGTGGAAAGAGTAAGCATCGGGGGAAATACAGCAGACTTAGCTCCTCCTCTTGAGTTTTCTAAATTGTTTGACGGTTGAAACAAAAACTGTAACACTGACATGATTCTCATTGCATAAGAAAAAGATGTTGGCTATGCTTGCTTGCTTGCTTGCTTTCCTTCCTTCTTTCTTAAGTAAACTCTACCCCCAAGGTGGGTTTGAATTCATGACCCCAAGATCAAGAGTCACATGTTCTTCCAATTGAGCCAGCCAGGCACCCCACTTGGCTCTACTTTTTTTTTTTAAATTTTATTTATTAATTTGCCAGAGGGAGAGAGATCAAAAGTAGGCAGAGAGGCAGGCAGAGAGAGAGAGGGAAGCAGGCTCCCTGCTGAGCAGAGAGCCCGATGCGGGGCTCGATCCCAGGACCCTGAGATTACCACCCGAGGCAAAGGCAGAGGCTTAACCCACTGAGCCACCCAGGCACCACTTGGCTCTACTTTCTTAAGCCCGTGAGCTCAAGATTCTACATCCAGGGGGTGCCTGGGTGGCTCAGTGGGTTAAGCCTCTGCCTTCGGCTCAGGTCATGATCTTGGGGTCCTGGGATTAAGCCCCGCATCGGGCTCTCTGCTCAGTAGGGAGCCTGCTTCCTCCCCTCTCTCTCTGCCTAATAAATAAAATCTTTAAAAAAAATTCTACAACCAGAACCTGACCACTTCACACCAACTCCTCTGAAAATACCCATCATCTCTGACTTGATTATAAGAGCCCTCCCTATAGACTATTCTCAACCTAGCAGCTGATAGGATACATTTAAAAAGTTAGGCTGGATCATGTACTCCAGGCTGCGAAAACCCTCACTTTATTTGGAGTAAAATCAAAAGTCCTTACCACAGCCTACCAGACCCTCCACCATCTGTTCCCTGTTCGCCGTAGGACCTCCCTTCCGAATGCTCTCCTGGGCTCCTTCTGTTCCAGCTGGTTCCCTGCTACCCCTTCACGTGCCAGATATGATCCTTCCTCAGGAGCTTTGCTCTAGTGCTCCCTCTGCATGGAATGTTCTCCCCCAAACACCAACTGAGCCAACACCTTTACCTCCTTCAAGGTCTGGTTTAATTCCCACCCTCTTGTGAGAGTTAGCCTGAGCACCCTATAAAATACTCCCCACAGAGGCACCTGGGTGGCTTAGTCGGTTAAGCATCTGCCTTCGGCTCAGGTCATGATCCCAGGATCCTGGGATCGACTCCTGTGTGGCACTCCCGGTTCAGCAGGGAGCCTGCTCTGGCATAGGTGAATGGCAGGGAACGGGTCAGATTTGTTTTCTAAAATGGTGGGACTACCACCTTTTACTATCTGGGAAAACCATTAAACCCAACCCCAGAGAAGCCTTGGACAGACCGAAGGCTACAGAAGACACATCTGGTCTGTCAGTAAGACCATGTGTCCCTTGCCCCTCATAGGTAGATCTCCTCCTCTGGGGCACAAACAAGCTAACTCTCCTCCTTCAGGGTTAAGAGAACCTACTGCTGCTCAAGGGATGTTCTTAGGGATGACAGTGAGTTGACACATTAACATCACAGCTGTGCCTAGTGCTCTGGTACACATCTCATTTAGTCTTTCTAATTGTCCAGCTGAAGTGTCCCTGATTTCCATTCTACAGATGAAAAAAACCAAGGCTTTGAGGAGTTGAAGCACTTGCCTGAGATACACACTGAGTGGTGGAGCTCAGATTCTAGCACAGGTCAGGCCAGTGGGGGAAACCTGGTCCTGGCTTGCGTCAGTTGTCCTGAGAGCCCTGAGCAACTAGAGACAGCCCCCCTGTGAGGTCCTCCTGGTTGTTCAAGAGCATTCTGCACCAACAATGGCTCCACAGCCCTCTTCTCTGGCTGCCCAGCAAAGCCCCACCTGGATATGGTGACGAGACAGGCGGAAAATCTCCTGGGCCATCAGCAAGGTCTTGGAGTCCATCACCAGGTACAGCAGGTGTAGGAGGGCAAGGAAGCCTGCTCCTCTCAGGTCTGTGGCTGGATTTGCTCCTGTAACCAAGAGGAGAAACTGAAGGGCGACCCAATGCCAAATGAAGTCCCTCCTCCCTTGAGCTTCAAGGGCTTGGCTACCTTTGTTAGGCCAAGTGGGGAGCCTGGACTCCCACTCCTGCCTGACTGTAACGAGGTGCCCCTTAGCTTCACCAGGGTAGTGTCAGCAAACTGGGGAGCTGGGACTGAGCCACATACCTTTGTGTCGTCAGTGGAGTCCACAAAGGACTCCTGTAATGAGTCACGTAATGAGGCACTTGTGCCCCTCTTAGCCAGTGGAACCAGCAGAGCCCAAATGGGGTACCTAAATTTCTACCCCTGCCCCGCAGTAACGAGTGACATCCTCCTTCCCCCACTGGCTCAGTGTCAGAAGAAGCCTGCTAAAATAAAAGATTTACAGCAGATCCAGAGTGTCATTACATAGTACCCCAAATATCCAGGATACAATAAAAAAAAATCACTTGTTACATTAACAACTAGGAAAATCCTAATTTGAATGAGAAAAGATACTTAATAGATAGCAACACTGAGGTAACACAGCTGTTGGAATTACCTGACAAGGATTTTAAAGCAGCAGTTACAGGCAAAATAATGGTCCCTCCAAAGACATCCTTGCTCGAATCCCTAGAACCCAGGAGTATATTTTGTTGCATGGCAAGGGGAAACTAAGATCATAGGTAGAATTAAGGTTGCCTATCAGCAGATAAGGAGATTATCCTGGATTCTCCGGGTGGTCCCACTGTAATCAGAAGAGTCCTTAAAAGTGAGAGAAGGAGGCAGAAGCACAGAATCAGGGAAAGAGATGTGAGGAGAGAACCAGGCTCAGGGAGATGCTAAGTTCCTGGCTGTGGAGAAGGAGGAGTGGAGGCGGCCTCTAGAAGGTGGAAAAGGCTAGGAAACGGAGTCTTTCCTAGAGTCTCCAAAAAGGAATGCAGGCCTGCAGCCACAGTGATCTTACCCCAAGTGAGACCCGTTTCGGACTCCTGAGCTACAGAGCTGTAAGGTAATAAGTTTGTGTGGTGAGGGGCTGGCTGCCTCCACAGGAAGAGCGTGGGGCTCGTGATCTCGGAGTTGTGAGCTTGAGCCCCATGCTGGGTGTAGAGAGTACTTAAATAAATTAATTAATTTTAATAAGTTTATGTGGTTTCAAGCTACTGAATTTGTGGTAATTTGTTACAGCAATAATAGAAAACTACTACAGCAGTTATCACAAAAATGCCTTTAATAAATAATTACACAGTTTGAAAAAAATTTAAAAAGTAGAAAGTCTCAGTAAAGAATTATTAGGTATAAAGAACCAAACAAAAAAAAATTACAACTGAAAAATATAACTAAAATTAAAAACTCACTTGATGGGCTCAACAGCAGAACAGAGACAACAGAGGAAAGAATTGGTGAAATTGAAGATGGAACAATTGAAATTATCCAGTCTGATGAACATCAGAGAGAAACAAAGCAAAACAAAACAAAACAAAATGAGCAGAGCCTTGGAGATCTGTGAGTTATAGAACAACAGACCCAAAGGAATGAACAGCACAGAAGATCTAGCACCTGTGTCATCAGAGTCCCACAAGAGAAGAGAAAGTATGGGGCTGAGCAAAGTACTTGAAGTATTCATTCATGTGGAATTTAAGAAACAAAACAAATGAACAAAGGAAAAAAAAAAAAGAAGCAAACAAAAGAACAGATTCTTAACTACAGAGGACAGATGGTTACCAGAGGGGAGGTGGGTGAGGGGATGGGTGAAAAGGTAAAGGGCTGAGAGCACACTTATCTTGATGAGTACTAGGTGTTGTATGGAATTGTCGGATCACTGTATTATTCGCCTGAAACTAATATAACACTGTATGTGAACTACACTGAAATTAAGGAAAAAAGGCACTTGAAGTAATAATGGCTGAAAATGGACCATATTTGGCAAAAGACATAAACCTATAGGTTCAAGAAGCTGAGCAAACCCAGTAGGGTAAAAGCCCAAAGAAATCCACACTAAGACACAACATAAACTCCTGCAAACTCTAAAAGATCTTGAAAGCAGAGAGAAACAACTCCTTACCTCTCAGGGAGAAAGAATTCAAATGACAGTAGCTTTCTCATGGAGGCCAGAAGCAAGAAGCACAGTGTACAAGTGCTACAAGAAAAGAACTGTCAGCCTGGAATTCTTTGTCCAGAGAAACGATCCTCAAGGAGTGAAGGGGCAATCAAGACATTCTCAGAGGAAAGGAAACTAAGAGAATTTATCACCAGCAGACCTCCTTTAGAAAATGGTTAAAGGAAGTTCTTCAAAATGAAAGGAAATGATAAAAGAAGAAATCTTGGAATATCAAAAAACAAAAACAGAGCAGTGGAAAGAGTAAGCAGTGGGGGAAATACAGCAGACTTAGCTCCTCCTCTTGAGTTTTCTAAATTGTTTGACGGTTGAAACAAAAACTGTAACACTGACATGATTCTCATTGCATATGGAGGGAAATAATATAATTATATTATAGATGAGGGAAGACAGAGGGATTTAAACATGTGTCAACACCAACAGACTGATTAATTATGGGTACGTAAAATTTCCATTTTAAGTGAGGACATTTTCTGGGTCACCTAGGTGGCTCAGTGGGTTAAAGCCTCTGCCTTCGGCTCAGGTCATGATCCCAGGGTCCTGGGATCGAGCCCCACATCGTGCTCTCTGCTCAGCGGGAAGCCTGCTTCCTGCCAACCCTGCCTGCCTCTCTGCCTACTTGTGATCTCTGTCAAATAAATAAATGAAATCTTAAAAAAAAAAAAAAAAAAAGAAAGGCAAGCTGGAGCCTTATTAAAAAAAATAAATGAGGACATTTTCCTATTCCATATAAATGTAACTTGATATGATTTTGAAAAAAGAGTAGCATAATCCAAAAAACAGCTGAAATCAATTTGTTTCACTCAAAAAATAAAATAGTATAAAGCAAAAATTTCATCTGTGTTAAAAGGAAAGAGGAAAAAGAAAAAACCAGATTGCAAATCCAACACTTTGATGCTTTCCATCTCTCTTAGAGTAAATGTCTGACAATGGCCTGTTAGGCCACAAGGAACCTTTCCACTTCCGCCACACTCCTTACTATTTCTCAAGCGCGGTACACATGCTCACTTCAGGCCTTTGTATTCCTGCACCCTCTTCCCCCAGATACCCTGCCTCAGGGCGCTGGCATGACAGGAAGGGGAGTATCTGGGCTCTCACTCTAGTTCTGGATTCAGGGGTCAAGGAAAAGAAGATGAACCATTCCTGTCTCTTACCCTGAAAGCCCAGATCTTCCCAGTGGTCTCCGTGGAGGGCGCAGTCAAACTTGGAGCCAGTCAGCTTCTTGTAGATGGTCTGGAGGACTCGGCCATGCATTGGGTCTTGACTATCCAGGCCACCTGCCGAAAACACACCCCCAGTCTTTGTCGGACTGCCCGCCCCTCAGGAGAGGACTATTTCTCAGAGAATGGTTCAGATAAGATTGAGCTGGACTGTACCAAGAGACTGTATTCTCCCACGTTTTCACCCCACAGCTCCCGCTCTCCCTGCCAACATGGTGCATGCAAGACCTCAGGCTTAGCCTCAGCAACAGGTGTGCAAACAGTGCTCTCTGCTTGACCACATATGCAGCCCCCGCCTCGTGGCAGCACCCAAGCACTCACACTGAGCAATGGTCAGGACCAAGTCCCTTTCTTCTCGGAGGCCCTGGTGGAGCTTTGGAGGCCCGAAGAGGCAGTGCCGGATGGCGGCGAGCCCCGTCCTTCGAATAGTTGGCTGGATTCTTTTCTGGGGAGGAAGTTGCAGGCAATGAGCAAAGGGCTGGATTCACCTGCTCTAACTTACCATCAGGATCAGTACAGGGACTGTTCTTGTAGAAGGAATTAGCTCCCTCAACTAACTGGCTAGTCTCTGGGCCAGGGAAACGGGGTAGGAGCTGTGAAGCACAGGCTCCATCTCCAGAGACAGGCTCTGCTGGCTCCTAGGATTTTTATTAGTAGAAAAGAGATGTCCCTGGGCCACCTGGTGACTCCATTGGTTAAGCGTCTGCCTTTGGCTCAGGTCATGATCTTGGGATCCTGGAATGGAGCCCTGCGTCTGGCTCCCTACTCAGCGGGGAGCCTGCTTCTCCCTCTTTCTCTGCCCCTCACCTTGCTCCTGCTCTCTAATAAATAAATAAAATCTTAAAAAAAAAGAGAAATAAAAGAAAAGAAATGTCCCCAAGTATAGGCATTATTAGCCCATTGTCTGCATTTGTTCCTTTGGGTTTGTCTAGAGCTACTATTCCAGTGATGGCCAGAGACAGCTGGCATGGGGACCCCGCTTTCGTCTGACCAAGGCAGGCCAGACTTCCCAGCAGGGCTGCTTTACCTTCTGTAGGTCCATCTCTTTCTGCAAAGGGCATAAATTACACAGTCCTTCCAGGACGAGGGAGCCAGTGAGGAGGGGAGTTTAGTGGGGACTTTTGGAGCTGGATACCTGAGGGACTGCTGGAGCATTCTGTCCATCCCACAGGGGCACCTCCTAAACCAGGTCATGCTGACTTATTGCTCAAGGGCCACTGCCGCAGGCCTTAGAATATTCTGATTTTGGTAGCTTCTGACCCTCTGCATCCCATGAACCAACCTGATTCTTGACTTTTCAGCCTCTCTTGAAATTCTGAGGTTTTAGGTTGAAGATCTGAAATCAGAATCTTCTTCTTTTTTAAAACATTTTATTTATTTATTTGAGAGAAACAGAGATAGTGAGAGAGAGCATGAGTGGGAAGGAGAGGGAGAAGCAGACTCCCCGATGAGCAAGGAGCCCCATGTGGGGCTTGATCCCAGGATTCTGGGATCACGACCTGAGCCGAAGGCAGACACTTAACCAACTGAGCCACCCAGGTGCCCCTGAAATCACAATCTTTTTTTTTTTTTTAAAGATTTTATTTATTTATCCTACAGACAGAGATCACAATCAGGCAGAGGCAGGTAGAGAGAGAGGAAGGGAAGCAGACTCCCCGCCCAGCAGAGAGCCTGACCCCAGGACCCCAGGATCATGTCCCGAGCCGAAGGCAGAGGCTTTAACCCACTGAGCCACCCAGGTGCCCCCGAAATCACAATCTTCTAAAACTACTCTTAGTCATTCAAGATGCCCTAGAAAGCCCACCAGCTTTTATTTTCCTCAATGTTTCTTTTTCCAACCCCACATATTTTTAAAATTCCCAAATAACTTCTGGCTCCCTGATACGTTCAGGGAATGATAGATTTTCCTACAATAGCCATGAATTACTACAATAGCCTACAATAGCTACTACAATAGCCTACAATCCTACAATAGCCATGAATTACTCAGCTTTCTAGACAGCATGCCTTGCTTCCCTAAGGAACTATCTAACATTTGATTCAAGACCTCCCCATCCCTAAAAGGGAAGAACAGGGAGCAGGTACACGGACCCGTGTATGGCAGGGCCACAAGAGCTCTGGGGACACAGTCCCAAGAAGGCCACTGGGGTCCTGCATGAAGCTTGGGTCCTTGGCTACCCCTGATTCTGTGCTCCAAGATTTCTTAGGTGAGGTAGGGCCCTCAGCTGAAAGTTTCCATCTTGCTTGCCCAGTGTCCTAGGTTGGTGGGATAGAAACCTGGCTCCTGGGAAGAAGATGCTTTGCCTGAGACCCCAAACTCCCTACTTTCATACCTTGAAGGAAGAGAGGTCCACAGTCTGGAAATGCTGCAGAGCCTCACTGAAGGAGATCAGCTGCCCAGGCTGGTCTACACTGGCCTGGCTCCCTGTGGCAAAAGGGAAGACACTCTCAGATTTATAACGGTAGTCATTCTGTCTGCGCACATTCATTGGGGGCCTTCTGATCATCGCCTCTAAGCCAAACACTGGCTTTCAGGGGCAGACATCAGATATCTACAGCTAAAACTGATCTTCTTTTAAGGGGCTGACATTCTCTGCTGGGCCAGGTCCCTTCTTAGACCAGGCTGTTTGGGAGCTTGTTAGACTGACCTCTGCATTGAGTAGGGACAGATCTGCCCTGCGGGAGGTCCCAGTCCACTCATCTGTGAGGAGGCAAGTCACTGCCTAGAGTAGGTACCCATGGAGGAGCATGCCAAGGTCTGTTTCGGGAACTTTCCTCACTTCCACCTTGCCCTTTCTCACACCCTGTATATGAATGGCTCCCTCTCCAGCCTCTGGTACAGTCCACAGGGAATGAATGTATCCATTAGCAATGTCAGGGATGACTGACACAGTCCACTCTAACGACTTTCTAGGAGGCCAGATATAGCTCGAGCTAGATATGGGTCCGAGCTCTATCCTCCTGCAGCTCCATCCAAACCTGTCAGAACACGAAGTGAAACAATTTTTACCCAGCCCTCAAAGCCTTCCCATTCTGTTTGAAGGCTTTAGCCCCTATCTCCAGAGATCTCCTTATACAGTGAACAACCCGCTCACCTTTAGGCCAGGACCCTGGCTGCCTGCCTCCATCCTTCTGTCCAATCTCATCACCCTGCAGAAGCGACCCTGACCAAGGTACTCCCTGTCTTCTCTCAAGTCTGAGTAGATGGCAGCCCTTTTCCCGTGGCGTTCACTCCCATTTCCTCCAGAGGTAGAATGTCATCATCTTTGGATTAGAAAGATACTGTATCCTGAGTCAGGGAGCTAAAATGGGAACTCTCAGGAATTCTGTGTCCTAACCCCAGGGCCACAGAGGTGCTAGCCCCACGTGGATGGGGCCTTTATTAGCAGTGGAACGCCATTCCTGCGGTTACCTGGTTCTGTCTGGATGTTGTTCACAGCTTCCCATTCTTCTTGGGCTCTGAGCACCTCCGCACTTACAACTGCAGTCAAGAGAAAACGAGACCCTCTGAGACCTGGGGAAGTCTGGATCGCTGCCGCAGCCCCAGCCTTGTCCATCCTCCTTGGGTCCCAGCGCCCTCAGATACCCTCTCCACACGGGGGCCAGAGTGAGAGTTTGAAAAGGCAGATTTGATGTCAACCCCCTGCTCGAAAACCTCCAGAGGTTCTCCATGACTCTCCAGATAAAACCCAAACTGTTCAGCACAGCATCTAAATACTCCCACCATTTGGATATTTCTTCCACCCATAGCTGTGCGCTAGGGTATCCAGAACTCTCCAACTTCCTCAGCCCCTCCCACCTTCAGTGCCCTTGCTCAGACGGCTCTCCCCCTGCAGTCACCCCAGGCACCTGTACCCCTTAGTTCCAACCCCGTGCTGTTTGTTGTTCCTCCTCAACCCTCAGTGAACTCTGACATCACCCTCAGCCAGCCGCCTTGCCTGACTCCATCAGGTCTGCAGAGGGAGCCCTTGAGCCTCTGTGAGCCTCTGACACCAGGGCTTCTCAGTGTGGTGATGTCTCTCCCACCACACGGGGCGCTACACGAGGACAGCGTTTTCCAGAACCCAGGGCAGTGCCCCACAAAGGACAGGGGTTCAACAAATGTCTGCTGAATGAATGAAAGCACCGGGAATGGGGGGAAAAGCAGGAGAGAAAAAGCAGCAAGACAGGTTCTCTGCAGCCACCGCATAGCTCTTTCTCCAAACGGCAACTGTCACTCTAACCCAGACTGCTGGCAAGCATCCTGTTGTGGCTTTCCCCACTTGCTAGACAGGAAGTCAATACAACATGGAGAAAGCAGAGACCCTTCAGTCCAAGACCTCAAATCGTGACCCCTTCAGCCTCCAGCCCCAGTGTTAAGAGTGAGAGGGCAGCTTCTCTTGGCCATGCCATCTTGATGGAGAATTATCACAGGGCAATGAACTGTTTCCAAAGTATACTTGTAAATAAAATAAAATAAAATGCTACCAGAAACTCAAAACACTAACAGAAATGGAGGCAGAGAAAGCTGCTGGGAAGCCCTAGAGGGCTGCTGCTGAGAGCAACTCCAGAGCCAGACTGCTGGCAAGCACTTCCTGTCTGCGCTCCCCAGCTGCACTTCTGTGGGCAAGTACTTAACCCCCGGCCGTCACTCCTGGACCTGCTGGAGGATGGTACAACTCTTCAGCTTCCAGGGATGGGTGAGCGGGTATACGACCCAAAGGTCACTACTCAGGACGTGTTAGCTCGTGTCACTGACACTGGCCTGGGTTCAGGCCCAGCAGCGCGGGGTGGGGGGGGGGGGGAGTATTGGCAGCCGGTGACATGGGTCTGGACTTCTGAATTCAATCATGCAAGCCCCAGCCTGGGGTGGACTGAGACCCTGAGCCTTGGGGCTTCCAAGGTAGATAACTTCATCAGGATACAGACTATATGAAGAAAATAAAATTTCCTTCCAGCATACTGGACCCTGGATGATGAAAAGGAGGGAGAAAGCAGCTGAACAAAGAGAAGAGAGGGGCGGCAGCAGGGACTGCTGGTGAGGGCGCTGATGAGGGCTGCGTCACCCCTCACCCTCGCTGGCGCCTGGCTTCACAGACTCTTCACCCTGCAGGTCTTCGTTTCAAGCAACTTGGTCAAACTTTTTTTTTTTTTTTTTAAGATTTCATTTATTTGAGAGAGAGAGAGCATGAGCAGGGGGAGGGGCAGAGGGAGAGAGAGAGAGAGAGAGAAGCAGGCTCCCTGCTGAGCACAGTCCCCTTGCAGGACTTGATCCCAGGACCCTGAGATTATGACCTGAGCTGAAGTCAGATGTCTAACCGAATGAGCCACTCAAGTGTCCCTCTTTTCTTTATTAAAGATTTACTTGTTTATTAGAGAGAAAGAATGAGAACCCGAGCAGGGAGAAAAGCAGAGGGAGAGAGAGAGAGAGGACTTTCAGGCAGACACCCCGCTGAGTGCACAGCCCGAAGAGGGGCTCCATCTCATGACCCTGAGATCATGACCTGGGCCAAAATCAAGAGTTGGCCACTTAACTGACTGAGCCTGCCAGATGCCCTTCAACCTTTCACCTACAAACAACTTGGCAGAAGGTTGTGAGCTCAGAGCAGAAACCTCACCAGCACCTGGGAATCTGCTATAACTGTGTGTTAGTCGACAGAAAGTGCAAGTTCTCAACTAGGAGTTGCAATCTAGTGTCTAAAAACTGGAGACAAATGTCCAAGGCATAGCAAGAGCACCTTTTCCCTTTCCTCGTAGAACCAGGGAGACTCCTCTTTGAAGATCCTGACATAAATACTAATTTCCCCCAATAGAAAAAAGTGGAGGCAAAACACGAATCTTCAGGATAGCGAATGCAGCTCACATCAGCACAGTTCTTACCTTTCTTCCTTTTTCAACTGCCTCCTTGACTTGGGCTCTCTTCTACTTATCCATATGGGAAACAGTATCACTGAGTTAGCAAGCCTGTCCATCTATCTACCTACCTAACCACCTATTTATTTTATTTTTAAACATTTATTTATTTTGGGGGGAGAGGGAAAGACAGTCTTAAGTAGACCTCTGTACAGAGCACAGAGCCTAACATGGGCCAGATCTCATGACCCTGAGATCACAACCTGAGTGGAAACCAAGAGTCCAGTGCTCAACCAACTGTGCTACCCAGGAGCCCCATTTATTTATTTAATTTTAAAGATTTATTTATTTGAGAGAGAGAGGGAGACTTCAAGCGGGGGGTGGGGGGGGAGACACAGAAAGAGAAGCAGACTCCCCTTTGAGCCGGGAGCCTGGCACAGGGCTCGATCCCAGGACCCTGAGATCGTGACCTGAGCCAAAGGCAGATGATTAACTGACCAAGCCACCCAGGCACCCATTTTGAAGATTATATTTTTTTGAAGTAGTCTCCAACATGGTGCTTGAACTCACAATCCAAGATCAAGAGTTGTATGCTCCACCAATTGAGCTGGCCAGGTGCCTCATAAGCCTATCAATTTAAATGAGCTGAGAGCAATCTGGAGGAAAACTGCCAATTTTTTTTTTTAAGATCTTATTTATCTGTTTGACAGAAAGAAAACACAGCAGGGGGAGTGGCAGGGGGAGAGAGGGAGAAGCAGGCTCCTCTCCAAACAGGGAGCCTGACATGGGGCCTGATCCCAGGACTCTGGGATCATGACCCAAGCTGAAGGCAGACACTTAACGACTGAGCCACCCTGTTGCCCCAAAGACTGTTGTTTAATACAACTAAAAATATGTGGCACAGGGGTGCCTTGATGGCTCAGTCAGTTAAGCATCTGACTTCAGCTCAGGTCATAACCTCAGGGTTGTGAGATCGAGTTCTGCATGGGCTCAGTGAGTGCTTATCTTAGAGACTGCTAGAGACTCTCCTTCTCCCTGCGCCCGCTCGCCATGCTTGCTCATGCGCATGCTCTCTCTCTCTCAAATAAGTAAAAAATCTTTAAAAAATACCTGGTACATAAATGCTACTTGTACTGAAATATAAAAATATTTTGGCATTTAAGGCAAAATCTCTAATAAATGTTAGGTTTGTCATTACACAGCAAAGATAAAATTCTCTGAGAAGAGACTTCATATGGGGTGCCTGGGTGGCTCAGTCGTTAAGCGTCTGCCTTCAGCTCAGGTCATGATCCCAGGGTCCTGGGATCAGGTACCACATTGGGCTCTCTACTAGGTGGGAAGCCTGCTTCTTCCTCTCTCACTCCCTCTGCTTGTGTTCCCTCTCTCGCTGTGTCTCTCTCTGTCAAATAAATAAATAAATAATCTTAAAAAAAAAAGATTTAAGAAGAAACTTCATAGATCTCCAGATAACTTTTCTACATTAGAATATTCTTAACAAGCCCCATATTCATGGAGATAACATTTTCAGTTTGCAGAACTTCAAGATAATAATATAGCACTGAGCACTCACTACAGATTTATAGTCTGTGCACTATGCACTTCACCTTAGCTCGTGTAATCCTTATGCAATTCCCATTACTCAGCTTCTGACCAATTTGTTTTATAGATGAACTAAGTGCGGTAAAGGTTAGGAGATTAAGAAACTTGCTCAAGGTCCTATAGCTGGTGGGTGAGAAAGGCAGGACTTAAGCCAGAGATTAGGACTCTAGAATTGGTTATTTCTCACCTGGTAAGTGGGCCTTTCTGTGTCATAAATCAGCAAGTGAAATGAGTTTTAAATACAGTATATGAAAGAATCATGTAAAGCAGATAAAATAGGATACTATTTCAAAGTCTCTTCACATACACTCTCATTTCATTGTTGCAATATCTCGCTGGGGACAGAGAAGGCACTGATGTCTCCACGGCAGATATCTGATTTGCCCAAGGCACATAATAAGCTGCGTGCAGTGCCAAATCAGGGGTCAAATCTTTTGACTTCTAATCCAGTATTGATTCTAATTTTCCTTGAAGAATGATAAATCTGTCAAATTCTATAGGACACACAGTGATAGAAATTCCAATGATGAAAAGCAGACCATGGGGAGCTCTGACTTGGGTCCCACTCAGGCTCCAAGGGCCCCAAAGGGGACCTTACCACCTGGCTGCCATCCGTTGGCTTCTGCTGTCAGGGCCCGGAGGATGCCATGGTTCTTCAATTCTGAGATCTGCAGGGGCAGATGACCTTTGGTGTCAGAGTGAGTCCATACCCTCCCACGCACACAAATGTGCCCAACCCGTGGTACAGAATGTTCTTGGAAGTGGAGGTCAGAAGGATGGCTTGATTAAAGCCAATCTTAAAGAGAGGCACATGGAAAACTCCAACTCTGATGTACAAGTTGGGTGACCTGGAGACAAGCATATGCTCTCCTTAAAAAATAAACAAAAATTCACACAACTCAATCGAGACTGTGAGGTGCCTTTGATATTCCCACTGCACTTTACATTCTGCTTCCCTGGAGCAATTATCTTACTAGCTAGAGGTTGTTTTGCATGTTTGTGGCCCACAACTCCGCCCCCAAGTGTGATTGGGGTCTCAGCCGTCCTGAGTCCCTGGTGTCTGGCCCCACAGAGTGGCATGCAACAAAAGCTGGTATGGGCGGGAGGTCCAGGGTGTGGGTGACACATACAGGAATTCCTCTGAGAGCCCGAAGAACACCAGTCTCCTTGTCATATGGTGAAGGATACGCAGCACACACACTTTCAACCTGTAAGACAAAGCAGGGTCAGCTTCTTGGGAACACATCAGTCCTCTGAAGCTGACAGCTTAAATGTCACACCTTTTCCCAATACCACCCACACAAAGACAGATCAACTCCTGAGAACTCAACTGTAAGGAATCCTGGAAGGGAAAACTTCTGCTTAATCTCATCTTAAGAAAAACTACAAAAAGCTTAATGTTATAGCAGATTTCTTGGCTCTTTGAAAGGTTTCATGTGAAAGGTCTCAGGATCCCGAGTTTAGTGAAGCAGTTTCCTTACTTTTGGCCTTTTTGTTCAACTAAACCTTTGCCCAGTAGAGTTTAAAAAAACTGCTTGGCCAACTTTAAAAAAACAAAACAAAACAAAACCACTTGACCAACTTCTGCAACTCAGATTATCAAATACAGAACTAATTTTCCTAATATGTTGAAAAAAAAATCCTATAAATCAATTAGGAAAAGAAACCCAACCCAGTAGAAAAATGGGCATGGATATGGACAGCTGACAGAAGAGGAAACTCGCACTGCTCTGAAACAAACACAAAATGCTCAACCTTACGTCCTTACTCGTAATAAGAGACATGTCATATAAAACTGGTCTGAGATAATATTTGTCACTTATCATATGAGCAAATTTCAAAAAGTGTGAAAACACACTGTGTTGGCTAGAAAGCCAAGTGTTGTAACACCCCAAGGGTAGATTGTTCCCACCTCTACAGCTTGACAATACTTGACAAAAATCGTACACGCTTTGTCCATTTTGGGCCCATGATTGCATTTTAGGAATTTATCCAACAGATATACTCGTCTTTGTGCAAAAGGACACGCTTACTGCGTCATTCGTGGTAACACTGTTTGTCATAGCAAAAAGCTAGAAAAACCAGAATGCCCACTAATGGACTAATTCCACAAATAAAAGCATATCAACTCAATGAGCTCCAATCTAGCTGTAAAGAAGAATAAGAAAGTGTTTTATGGACAACATGGAACAATCCACATGATATATTAAGTGGAACAAGCAAAGGGCAGAGTATATACACTATGTTACCATTTATATTTTTAGAAAACACACAACTATAGTTGCTTGTCTCTGCCAAGACTATTTCCAGACCCAAGGAAGCAATGATTTTGCCTCCAGAAGAAAACTGGGTGGCTGGGGGACAAGAGGAGAGGCAGTTTTTCACTATAGTACATGCTCCCTACTTTTTGGATTCTGAACATTGTGAATGTATTATTTTCTCTAAAATAAATAAGAGGAGGGGTGCCTGGGTGGCTCAGTGGGTTAAGTGTCTGCCTTCGGCTCAGTTCATGATTCCAGGGTCCTGCTACAGTGTCCTCCATCAAGCTCCCTGCTTAGTGGGGAGCCTGCTTCTCCCTATGCTGCTCCCCCTGCTTGTGCTCTCACTTTCTCTCTCTCTCTCTCTCTCTGACACATAAATAAATAAAACTTAAAAAAGAAAAGAAAAGAAAAAACTTAAAATAACTTAACAAAAAAAAATCAGTGCTATGTCAAGGCCCCAGAATCCCAAGGCCCCTGTTACTCTAATCTGTCTTATACATTTTTGCCAAATACTACTCCTTACACAGAGCTGTGATTTCTTTGCGACCAGGACACAAGAATGGATGCCTGAACATTGCACAGCTGAGCAGACTCCTCCATCAATGGCCTCCTGACGTCTCCTCACAACTATTTCCCACCTCAGTCCAATGAACACACTTGCTGCAGCTCCTCTCACCTCCATCCCTTGGGTCATGTGGTTTTTTCCTCCAGAAGACATCCCTACTGCCACCTTTTCTGTGTCCTCCCGTCCCTTCAAGATCGGTTCCACCTCCTCAAGGTGGCTTGCCTCCCTTGCCCCCGACCCTGGGGTTACAAGGGTCTCCCCTTCTCTCAGTCCTACAGCCAGCCCTTCTACAGGGAGCACACGTCCCTCTACAAGAGGCCTAAGTGACGAGAAAACAGCTATTCGGATTTGCTTCCTACGTGTTTGGAATATGACAACCCTGCTCACCTCCAGAACCCGGATATTTAGATAAGTGCTCGAGTTTAGGATTCCTGCTATGAGTTCCTGCCTTGCTTTTCCTCGGGCACCTTTTAAAATAACCACTTAGAGTTGAGCCTTAGAAAAGCCAGTGACCTCCCCCTTGTAAGTAATAGGGGTGCTTGCTCCCCTACCCTACTCCCTATATCTCATGCTTGCTCATGATCTGGGACTGAGGACTGTCCCTACCTTGGCTCACTGCCCCCTCCACACACTCACCCCTGCCACATTTCTGTGATCTGTACATAATAAGTCCTGTGACTCCACTTCTTTTTTGTGAGTGTGCTGAAACTGCACCGTCAATCAAAACAGCCCTAGAGCTCTCATTTCCTCCAACGCAGCCTATCTTTAAATCAGGCCCTGCGGCTTTGGGTGGAGGAACCTTCTTTTACACTTCTTTTCTATTTCTGACGCCCATTAGTACAGTACTAGGCACAAATGTTTCTCACAAATTCTGATGACTCACTATCCTGAACAACTCCTTGCAGAGGCCTGTGTGCTCAGGGTTCATTCCATCCTTCCTTTCCCTCTCCAATTCAGTCCCCTCCAGTGGCCAAAGACTTCTCTCTGGGAGAACAGTTCACTTTAGTACATGGAAGAAAACCTCCCTAGACTCCCAAAGCAAAGGCTTTGTCCCACAAGCTCCATTAAGACCACTTCTGGACCAGGTAGGGAGAAAGGTAAGGAAGGGAGGGTTAGCTGCCAGGCTCACACAAAGACATATCACATGGGACCCAGAGTCCGCGGATACTCAAGCCAAAGCATGTGTTTGACAAGGGTCAATAAGGTAAACAGTCCAAATTGATAAATTACAAATAGCTTGGGGGATTCCCTGTTGACATTCTCCTCTCATCCAAACAAATCCAAAACAAAATGCCGTGACCCACTTAGAAGATAAGCTATAAGCAAAGCACCTGGCATCAATCAGAAGAGCATGTGACTCTTGATCTCCGGGTTGTGAGTCTGAGCCCCACACTGCATACAGAGATTACTTAAATGAATAAACTTTAAAAAAAAGGGAGGGGGGAGCCTGTGTGGCTCCATCTGTTAAGCGGCTGCCTCTGGCTTGGGTCATGACTTCATGGTCCTGGGATCAAGCCCCGGGTCAGGCTCCCTGCTCAATGGGGAGTCTGCTTCTCCCTCCCCATCTGCCCCTCCCTGCTCCTGTGCATGCACACTCTTTCTCTCTCACAAATAAATAAATAAACTCTTTTAAAAAGAAAAGAAGCTACTAGCAAAAGCAGTTGACTCAGAGGTGAATGAATAGAAGCTCCTCCTAATAGAACAAAGAGCATTATAATGAGGGTTTTCCCAAAACATTTCTAAAGTTCTACATTCTCTTGATATATTGTGTGATATTACTAATAACAATATATCCCAAATGAACACCTTTTTTCTCTAATAGAAGTGCTTGCTTACCTGTCCATCTCTTAATTCTTTCTCACTGTGGAAAGAGCAAGAGTTTTCATTCATGACTCAAAGTCATTTGTTCAAGTGAGCTTTGTCCTTGGTTCAAAAAGAAGCTTAATAAGGTCTGAGATTGGAAGTATGGGGGGAGCCAGAGATCCAACCGCTCTACCTTTGCCTTCCTTCTTGGCAATCATTCAGACTAAGAGCAAGTAAACAGTCCCCATGTGCCATCACCAAGGCTAGGAGGTTTCCGTGAGTACTTAAAGAAGTCTCTGGGGTCTCTGAAGTCTCAGCTCTGAAGAAAAAAAAAATTGCAAAATAAAACTAGTTTCATCATTCAGTTAAGCCGCTGTTAAGGGAACCTGACTTTAAAAATCTTCAAGCAGGGGCAGCTGGTGGCCCAGGAGGTTGAGCATCCCACTCTTGATTTCAGCTCAGGTCATGATCTCAGGTTCGTTAGATCATGTCCCCAGTAGAGTAGGGCTCTGTGTTTTGTGGGGAGTCTGCTTCTCTCCCTCCCTCTGCCCCTCCTCCTGCTTGCATGCTCTGTCAAAATAAATACATGAATCTTAAAAATAAATAAAAATCTTTAAGCAGCTGTGGATTTTTTCTGAATAAATCAGCTGCTTTAGTCAAATGCCTAACTCTTGGGGTGCGTGGGTGGCTCAGTCAGCTAAGCATCTGCCTTTGGCTGAGGTCATGATCCCAGGGTCCTGGGATCAAGCCCTGCATCAGGGTACCTGCTCAGCAGGAAGCCTGCTTCTCCCTCTGCCTGTCTCTCCCCCTGCTTGTGCGCACTCTCTCTGTGTCGAATAAATAAATAGAATCTTTAAAAAAAATGCCTCTTACTTTCCATGCCACTGGATGGAAAGGGGATGCTATAGAGTCTGAGGGCTGGATTCTCAGTGTCCAGAAGGCAGCAGCACCACTGTTAAGTGGTGAGGTCTGGTTCTGAAAATGAAGTCACTGGGATCTAGGGACAGCTTATCAAAGGGATGAAGCTAATGTGTGGCATCCTGTAAGTGGTCTTAGCTGAAGTGCTCAGGCTTTGCTTAGGTCTCAGACACAGGTTGGGTCTGGGAGCTTAGAATACTAGGCCTGATACCTATGGTGATAGAAAATCAAAATGCAACACATTGCCTAACCTTCCTCGGTGAACACCAGTATTGCCCATGTTGCAGCCGTTTAGCCAGCTTGGCCAACTCTAAGATAATCATCCCACAAGCTCACCTTGGGAAGAGGGCTAGACAGGCCCATAATTTATCACGCAGGAATTGTGCAACCTGGATGCCTGTTATGACAACAATCTGGATCGTAAGTCTGCAGATAGCCCATAAACAACTGACGATTACATTTCAGACTTGGAGAACTTAGGAAGGAGGGTGGCCTCTCTTTGAGGTCAGCTCCTGACCTTGGGAACATGACCTGGATTCCCTATGGATTGGCTGCCAGTAACAAACTGGAATCTGTCAGGCGCTAGAATGCACTGATTCCTAGCACCCAGAATGCGAATACTTCCTGGCTATTGGGCTGGACATTTGGGTCACTGTGATTTAGTGGGAAGGACAGTGCTCCCTGGTCATGGTACCTCAGGAACTAGCTCTCTCTCACTGTGTCCTCTGGGCCCTCAGCATCTTTCCTTTCCCTTATCCCTTTCCTTTCCCTCCTCCTAGACCTCCATGACACCATATAATAAAACACTCACACAGCCAACCTTGGGAAGGTGACAGGCAGGGATGGTACTAGTGATTTCAGGGAGCCTCTTCTGTTTCTGCGTATGACATGAATCAGGCAGCACAGAAGCATGAGCAGCTGTACACACGTGCTAGTGCCTCAGTTCTGGCTGGAGCTCTGAGGACTTCAACAGGGACAGTTACTATCTGTACCAGAGAAGAAAAGGGCAAAAAAGCCATCAAAAAGCCAGTAATGGAAATTATGAAGTCACTCCCACCGACAGTAGGCAAATTCTTTATAGCTGGGCCCAAAGAAATGGTCTCCCATAAGTATGGGTCCTTTTCTTTCCGTCTTTTTTTTTTTTTTAAGATTTTATTTATTTATTTATTTGACAGAGGGAGACACAGCAAGAGAGGGAACACAAGCAGGGGGAGTGGGAGAAGGAAGAGCAGGCTTCCCGCAGGGCAGGGAGCCTGATGTGGGGCTCCATCCAGAACCCTGGAATCATGACCTGAGCTGAAGGCAGACGCTTAAGGACTGAGCCGCCCAGGCGCCCCAGGTCCTTTTCAAACTAAGTATGGTACTTAGTTTGGTACACCCACTTTAGGCAAGGAGCTACATTAAGAGGAAACTTCTTGTTGGAGCTTCAACTCTCTGAACAGGTAATTAATCGGGACACTGGATCTATAACTTCAAATACAAATGCCCAATAGGTCTGACAGTCCTTCTCTGATCCTTTCATCAGGCTTCTACCTGGGCGGCTCCCCGGCCCCTCACTCCCCACCCCCGCCACCCCCACGGAAGGCAGGTACCATGGGGACCCAGGTAGAGGCTTGGGGGCGCCACCAGGCCCCAGCCGCAGGCAACGCCATCCCAGGCGGACGCCGCGGCCCCCAACAAAACGACTGGCCACCTGGGGGACACAGGGCCGGGTGCCCGCCGGCTGTGACGCGCGGATCTCGGCGGGAATCTCACTCTACCAAGGTACCCCGCCAGACTAGGGCTGTGTGGATTCCGGACGGAAACCTCCTCACCAGCTGGTGCGGAAAACAGGTAAGCAACTTGCCTCGGGTCATTGGGCGAGCCCACGGCACAGGGCAGACCAGAACCCAGGTCTCCTGAGTCCCGGGCGGGATTCTCTCTCAGGCTTGCAGGTCCCAGCCTCGTCTCGGCCCGGGGCGACCATCTCCACCCCACACCCGCTCTGTAGAGCCAGGGCTTCGCCCACCGCGGCCCAGAACTCCGGAGCCGCCGCGTCTGGGTCAAGCCGCCGACCCGCCTCCCCGCGCGTGCGCATCGCGTCGCCGCGCCTCCTCTCTACGCTTGGCACGGCAAGCGCCTTACGAGCCGCGGGGAGGGTCAGTCTGCGCCGGACTCAAAGCTCCCGGCCAGCAAGGTCTGGCGTATCAGTGGTCGAGGCTGCCTCCGTCTCCTCCCAATCCTCGACTCCCCGCCCAGCCCGGAAGGATATAAAGGCGCGGCAGAGTCCTGGACGCAGAGGCTAGGTGCGGTGGCCGCGGACCCCGTCCTCGGACCCCAGCGGCGCCATGTGGCTTTCGCTGCTGCTGCTGGCCCTGCTGGCCCTGCTGGCCCTGCTGGCCCTGCTGCTGCTGGCGGTCTTCCACAAAGGGCACCTGCGCCTGTCCACAGGCAGCTCCCCGAACCCCTTCTCCGAGGACGTCAGGCGTCCCCCCGCGCCGCTGGTGACCGACAAGGAGGCCAGGAAGAAGGTTCTCAAGCGAGGTCAGCGGGAAGGGACCCTAGGCTCCAGGGCTGCACTTGGGTGGCTTGCATTCCCATTCCGACAGGGCAAGCCGCTGTCTACCTGGGCCTCAGTTTCCCCAAATGTAAAGCGTTAGGAGGGCTTCCTTGCTTGGGGAAGCGCCCCGCCTTAGTATCTGCTACCGCTGGGAGCCTTAGCCCTGGCAGGCCCCGGGCCTTAGTGGCCCCATGGGCGCGGTCTGGTCTCAGCATCCCAAGGTCATGGTATACCCAAGAACAGGTCCACGACCTGCAGGATAGACAAGAGACCTTCCCCCCATTTGGTTTATAGGACCTTAACTTTTTTCACTTACACTACCCCCATGGTTCAGAGGCGTGGAGGAGCTGCACGTTTCTTACAACCTGTGTGGGAAATTGTATTTTGCCCATCAAGTGATTTGACTGGTTATGCCTCCTCCCAAATTATATGGTCGAACTTTGGTTTTAAAACTTTGGGAGAACCTCAACAGGATGCCTCAAGCTCAGAGCTGCTCATTGGTCAACCAGAGTATCTCCACTCTCATCTTTAGGACATATTTTGGGGTTCCTCAAAACCTTTAAAGAAGGAGTTCTGCTTAAAAAAAAAAAAAAAAAAAAAAAGATCTCCTCTTTGATCTCCAAGGTTCCTCCCACTTGTAAATTTTAGAATTCTGTGTGACACATCTTGTGATACAGGCGGTCACAATACTCTTTTAAGTGGAAAGACTGTTAGTCTGAACTTCCAAGATCAGGGTTTTAGCTTGGACTCTGTCATTAATTTACTGCATAACCATTTGCAAGTCACTCCGCTAATCTTGGGTTGGTCTAAAAATGAGGTAGCTGGGAAGCCTGGGTGGCTCGGTTGGTTAAGTCGCTGCCTTCGGCTCAGGTCATGATCCCAGGGTCCTGGGATCGAGTCCCACGTCGGGCTCCTTGCTCGGCGGGAAGCCTGCTTCTCTCGCTGCCTCTGCCTGCCTCTCTGCCTGTTTGTGTGTACTCTCTCTCTGAAAAATAAATAAATAAAATCTTAAAAATAAAATAAAAATAAAATAAAAATGAGGTAGCTAGTGTAACTTTTTCACACCAGGTTGTCATCTATCAGTGGGTCATGAATTCAGTTTTGCGGTTTGGATTTCAAAATGTGGTAGAACAGAAACTGTCAGAGTCATCATACATAGTTCTGGGAAGTGTTGTATTGTGAAACTCCTGTTTCAGGTATTTATATTATATACTTATTTATAACCTGGGTTGTGATATAAAATGTGCTTGTTTCTCTAAAAATGTTTGAAAAGTTTTCCAAGTTCTTTTTTTAAAAGATTTTATTTATTTATTTGACAGAGAGAGATCATAAGTAGGCAGAGAGGCAGGCAGAGAGAGAGAGAGAGAGGAGGAGGAGGAAGCAGGCTCCCTGCTGAGCAGAGAGCCCGATGTGGGGCTCGATCCCAGGACCCTGGCATCGTGACCTGAGCCGAAGGCAGAGGCTTAACCCACTGAGCCACCCAGGCGTCCAAGTTTTCCAAGCTCTTGTGCAGTTTGAAAAATTTCAAATCTCAGTTCTTCAGGAGTGATCTTTAAAGAACAGATCTTATGTGGCCCCTTAGTTCTGCCTCTAGACTTCTCCGATATTAAGGGGGTGCTGCTATGATTTCTCAGCTCTGTCCTGCTCAAGCCTCTGCTTCGGGATCATGAAGAATCCTCATAGGACCAGGCTGCTCCACTGGTGCCGACACTGTATTTTCCAAAGATAACTAACTTGTGAATGGACAGTTCCATGAGCCAGCAGCCTGCCCACAACACTCTCCTCTCTCCCCCATCTCCTTGTTTTCTTTCTTTCCCAGCTCTCTATCTGCACTGAAGTTTCTCAGCCTGTATTACTGTCAGCTTTCTGGTTTTGTTTGTGTTGTGGTTTACTGATACCTACTTTCTTTAGGGATAGTAGGGAGAACCCCCAGGTACATATGGGTTTTGGTTACATCAATTCAACTCAAACCAAATCACTGTCTTTAATCCGCCTGGCTGGTCCCTGAGAATTTCGCAGGTGAACGGGTAGAGTTATTTCAGTCAGCCGCTCCATGCCGAACTCTCTAGAGTTCACTTGCATTGTATAAGCTAGTGGAGTCTTCCTTGGTTTCCATCTCTTTGCTCTCGTGCTGCCCCTGCCTGAGAAGCTCACCCTCTGTCTCTTCCCTCTGTGGTAGCTTTCTCAGCCAGCCAAGTGCCAGAGAATCTGGATGCAGTGGTGATTGGCAGTGGCTTTGGGGGCCTGGCTGCAGCTGCGATTCTGGCCAAAGCTGGCAAGCGAGTTCTGGTGCTGGAACAACACAGCAAGGCCGGAGGCTGCTGTCATACTTTCGGACAGAAAGGTGTTGAGTTTGACACAGGTAAGGTTTACGTGGGAAGGGGCTAGGAGCATGGCTCTGTCTTCAGGAGGCTGGGGGGAAGCCATTGTGGGAGGATCCTGGACTTCTCTGTTGTTTCGGAAACACCACTTTGCCCGATAGCCATAACCACTGGGTATGGAACTGGGCAGAGATTTGGTGGTTTCTGTTGCAACTCCTCCCCACAGAAAGGGTCGGTGGCACCCTCTGGGTGAGAGATTCAGCCAGGCAGGACTACCCCTTTCACCTTGCTCTCTTATCCACCTTTCCAGGGGTCAGTCCCCTTATCTCTATGACACCTTTTTTTTTCTGTCTCCCAATAGGAATCCATTATGTTGGGTCCATGCAAGAGGATGGGATTTGCCGTTTGATCTTGGACCAGATCACGGAGGGGCAGCTGGACTGGGCTGCCTTGTCCTCTCCCTTTGACATCATGGTACTAGAAGGGCCCAATGGCCGAAAGGAGTTCCCCATGTACAGTGGGAAGAAAGCTTACATTCAGGGCCTCAAGGAGAAGTTTCCCCAGGAAGAAGCTGCCATTGACAAATATGTAAAGCTGGTTAAGGTAACATGGCCATGCTGAGGACCCCTGTTTATTCCTGACAAGGCTGACCTTCTTCATGAGTGGAGTGACTCCCTGGCAAGAAGGGAGGAGCAGTCAAGTGTGCCCTGAACTCAGCCACCATCCCTAGTTGGCCTCGGTGCCCAGCTGGGTCCGGTCTCCAGACCCTGGGCTCGGCGGCTGCCACTCTCACTCTGGCCTCTGGGGGACACCCTGGTCTCCTTTTTGACAAGGCTAGCTTCTACTTGGTCAGCTCACAGGCTTTTTTACTTCCTCTGAGATGAGATGGGATTTTTCAAAAGGAATTTGGTCAGAAAACTGAAAAGCAGAGAAGGTCTTATCTGAATGTGGAATGGGAACAATTCACAGAGGACAGAATTTTAAAAACCCAAGTTCAGCCAGGTCTAAGTGGTGCTGGGCCCTGCTTGGGGGCTGGTGCTGGCTATTGGAATGGCGATTTCCTGACAGTGTTCTAGAGATGGGACCTGTTCTCGGGGCTCATGTTTTCCCTCAGGTGGTGTCCCGTGGAACCATCCATGCCGTCTGGTTGAAGATGCTCCCCTTGCGCTTAGCTCAGCTCCTCAGCAAGTGTGGGCCGCTCACCCGTTTCTTTCCATTCTTTCGTGCGTCCACCCAGAGCCTGGCTGACGTCCTGCGGCAGCTGCCCGCTTCCCCGGAGCTCCGGGCGGTGCTGAGCTATATCTTCCCCACTTACGGTGGGTACTAGCCTTGGGTCCTGGGCAGCTCCTGGAGGAGGAGGTGCTGCCCTCTTGGCTCTCAGTCTTTCTTCCTGAGCCTGCTTGACTAACTGAGATGGAGCAGTATATACCCAAGGCCCTCTGGAGCTTCCGGATGACAAGTCTGGCCACCTACCTTCTGGACTCCCTGGTAAAAGTTTCCGTCATCCGTGCCCTGGATGGTTTTCCTTTCCAACCGACAATGTCCTCCCTCATCTTGGCAACATGGCACTTTGCAGGGAGGACATTCCCACCAGCCCCAGGATCTGTCAGGTGCCCTATGTTTGGATGGAAACAGGCCCTCTGACTGCCCTAACCCTGGGGATCGTTTGGATCCTGGGATGGGTTGACTCAGGCTGTGTGATTTTTGACAGGAAACTGTGTTCCTTTCTAAATGGTGCTGCCGCCGGCTCTCACCTCATCACCCCTTCTTGCTTCTGTAGGTGTGACCCCCAGCCACAGTGCCTTTTCCATGCATGCTCTGGTGGTTAACCACTACATAGGAGGAGCTTTTTATCCCCGAGGGGGTACCAGTGAGATCGCTTTCCACACCATCCCTGTGATTCAGCAGGCTGGGGGCGCTGTCCTGACCCATGCCACTGTGCAGAGCGTGTTGCTGGACTCAGCTGGGAAAGCCTGTGGTGAGAGCCCTGCATCCTGCTTCCCGGTCTCCGGGCTAGGGTGGGACAGGACTGGGGTCCTGAAAGAATCGAAACTGTGGTCACAAGGTGGAGAAGAGCTGATCGCACGGGGAGTTCAAGGCTGAAACTGCCCAGAGCAGGGGCTTAGGGAGAGGGATTAGTCTAGAGGTGAAAAAAGGAGGCAGGAAGAATAAAGGATTGACTGTTCCCCCAAAGGACAGTATTTAATCATTTATTCAACAGGTAAAATAGTTATTTGGTAATCCATAACCTCCTTGAATATAGGGGCTGTATCTCTGTAATCTTTGTAGATCTTAGCACATAATGGAGGCTCAACAGGTGTCTATTCAGTGACGGAATGAATAAGTAACATGCGCACTCCAAAGGGCAGTGTGGAGGCCAGCCAGATGCCCTGGCCTCGGTCTGTAAATGGCAGGTGGAGCCAAGAATCTCGTTAGCCTGGCTCAGGTTGTTCCTGCTACCTGCACAGAGAGTCAAAATTGCACTGTGGATGAATTCTGTGAGGGGAGGGTGTATGCAGGGAAGGACTCAGAGAAAGAACAGGCCATCCCTGACTAGGGGCTGCCTGAAGAAGCATCAGGGAAGGAGACAAAGAGACGCCTGAGAGAACAGGGCTGATGTGACAGTGAACTCACCAGAGGAATCTTGCAAGGAGGAGTAGGGGAGTGGATGGCCCAGTGCACGCGTGCATGCACACGCACACACACACACACACACACACACACACACATCAAGGGAGAAAAAGCCATGAGCAGTCTCTGGGAACGCATGTGTAGAAGAGACCAGGAATTGCCAGGATAAAGAAGAGGTGGCTGTCAGCTGTGTGAGATTTTCTCTGATGTCCAGAGCAAGTTCTTCTTCCAGCCAAAAGAGGTTCATGAAGCAAGGTGGGTTGATGGGTTTAATTAGATTTAGTTCAGAATATTACTTGTATTTTTCAGGTACAAGGTGGTAAAAGATGGAGATAAAAACATAAGATGGGTATAAAGAAAATCTGTAACTCAAGAAGTTTCCAGCCTCATAGGGGAGATCACTGAGACATAATTTAAAGTGTCAGATAGAGACACATACTGAGGATGGAGGAAGGAGGGGAGCGGTGCCTGAGCCAGCTCGTAAAGGGTGAGAAGAAGCTAGCCTGAGGTTTTGGGATGTTATTCCAGGCAAGGGGAACAGCATGTGCAAAAGTACAGATGTATGAAAGAGGTGAGTATTTTTAAGCGTCTGGAAGTAGTAGCTTGAACCCTAAGAAGCTGCCTTTTTTTTTTTTTTAAGTAGGCTCCATGCCCAAAGTTGAGCCCAACGTGGGGTTCGAACTCACAACCCTGAAATCAAGATCCAACAGATGCTTAACCAACTAAGCCACCCAGGTGCCCCAGAAACTGCCATTTTTATAGGTCAAACATGGTTGAATATCAGCTGCTTCATATGCTGCCCCCAATAGGTTAGTGAGTACGGCCAGGGATGGGACTGGAGACATAGAAGGACCCAGACCTTGGAAGGCCGGTAGAAGACTTTGGAGTTTATCTTACAGAGGCTGTGGTGACACCAGAGGTTTTCAGAGTATTTTGGAGATAGAACTCTGGTAGCAGTGAAGAAGGGCCAGGGATTCCAGTGGAAGGACTTCAGCCCATGAGCTTTGTTGGGGTCAGTGTGGAGGTTGTTGGGTTTGGCTAAAGAAAAGGGCACCTACATAGGGGAGAGAGCCAGGGAAGGTAAGGGCAGGAGCGACTTGGGCTAGGCAAAGATGTACTCACTTTGCAGTTTGGCCCGGAGCCTGCCTACCTGGCTCTAGGTGGGCTGGATGCCCAGGTCTGAGAACACGCAGTGTAGGCTGGGAGAGATCTGTGCAAGATCTGGACCTTTCTTGGAGTGCACAGAACCTCAGCCAAGCTCTTGTGCCTGTAGGCGTCACTGTGAAGAAGGGTCAGGAGCTGGTGAATATCTGCTGCCCCATCGTGATCTCCAACGCAGGACTCTTCAATACCTATAAGTACCTGCTGCCTGAGAACGCCCGCTGCCTGCCAGGTAAAGACTGGGCTGTGTTGCTCTTCCGAGCTCCCAGCAGCACCCCTCTGGGGCTAGCCTGCCCAGCCCAGCTGGTGCTCCTGCTCCTCCTGACTGCCCTGTGACTGTCCTTGAGCGGAACAGGTGAGCATGAGGATGCCGTCTCCAGCATCTGTTCCCAGCATGGCCTCTGTGCATAGGGGTTGGGAAGCAGCTTGTCTCGTATTGTGTCACCCCCCAAAGAGCCCTTGGTCCCTCTCTCTCATTCCATTCTTGGCATATTTACCCTCTCTCCCCTATAACCTCACCCACTTTGCCCTCTCCTCTTTCAAGGCTCCATTCCAGATTGCCCATTTCTAGCTTCTCCAGATCTTAAATCGTCTCTCTCACAGTTGGTGATGGTGGGTAACATCCTAAAGGAACATTTCTTGGATTTTCACTAAGTTTGTGGTATGAATCCTACTTTTTTCCTTAATTTCTCACTTATTTTGAATGGGAAAGCCTAGTCTGACAGTATCAGTAAGGGAAGCTAAGGCCGGCATGGAGAAGAAGGTCTTGCTGTAACTGTTGTGTGTGTGTGGTTTTTTTTAATTAAAAAAAAATTTTTTTTAAGATTTTTATTTATTTGACACAGAGAAATCACAAGTAGGTAGAGAGGCAGGCAGAGAGAGAGGAGGAAGCAGGCTCCCCGCTGAGAAGAGAGCCTGATGCGGGACTGGATTCCAGGACCCTGAGATCATGACCCGGGCCCAAGGTTGAGACTCAACCCACTGAACCACCCAGGCGCCCAGCTGTTGTGTGTTTTATTTGGGACCCAAGGTTATATTTTTTGCCTCTTTCAGGAACCAGCTCCTTATTGGGCCTGAGGCTGCAGGTGGAGTACCCTTCTGGCTTTCTTCTGTCCCTTGAGCTCTGGGCTTGTGCTTGAAATCTGGGACCCAGACAGAAATAACACTCAATGTGATCATCTCTTCTGATAGACTGTGTCCAAAAATCGAGAAGCCTGATTTTAGGGGTGAGGGGTCAGTAGGCATAGCTATGGGTGAGCCTTCCCTTGATAAGTCTGTGTGAGTCTTGGTAAGTCCCTTTGTCATTGCACATGATCCTCATTGCCACCTGGGAGAGAGATGTCATCATCCTAATGTTTATGCAGGATGTGGAAAAGTGAGGTGAAGTGACTTCCTGAGGCCACCCACGTGAAAGTAGCCAAGTTGAGATGAGAACACTGGTGTGTTTGACTGGCTCTTGGCCCCCTCTGGACTAAGGAATGTGGAGCTTCCAGACAAAAGGAAAGGGACAGGAGAGCAGCCAGCCTACAGGGAACAGTAGCCGAGCCAGAGTTGTGTGAGATGTTATGACTTTGAAATGGACTTTAGAATGTCACGTAACTAGAAGCTACTGGTATGCTCTGAGGGCAGGAGGCCAGCTGGTGGGGAGGGGATCTATAGTCCAGGAGGGTAAGAGACAGTTCTAGATAAAGGCCTCTGGCTGGGGTGGGAGGTGAGAGTGAGGAACAGCTCCAGATGTGGTTGGGGTGGAAACCATGGCCTTCAATGGTGCATGGAGGAGCCCAGAGAGCAGTGGGAAGGAGCTCTCTCCTCTAGAGGGTGGGCCTGTGGCTGCTCTGGAGGAGCCGGGGAAGGTGGGCCACACAGTGGGTTCAGTAGAAAAGTGATGTCCTGGGTTTCCTTCCAGGGGAGAGGGCAGGTGGCAGCCGTGATGGTCTCTGAGGCATGAGATGTGTATGCCCAAAATCCAGCCTTCTCATCTCTTGGCCTCACTTAGCTGGGCCTCAGCCAGCATCTGTGCCAGCAAAGGCCTCCCTTCCCTCACACCACATGGGCTGAGTGGGCTGAGGCAGACCGGCCAGTGGCAGGGCAGCTGGGCAGAGCTCTGTGTACTGACGGACTTTGCCTTTGGTACTTGCTGCCTGGCTGTCTCCCATGAACTCTGAACTCTGGCCCTGTCCTCTGATGGGTCCCTGTATCCTCCCCTCTCTCTCATGCCTCCTTCCCCAGTAACCATGTTGCTCTCCCTTCACTATCTGGTTACAGTTACAACATTTGCTGCTTTATGTGTCTTATCTAATGGCACCAGGCCTGCCTGGCAAAAAAAAACAATTGCCCCAGTTGGGTGGGGAGTTAAATGCAGCCTCAGATGAATCCAGTCTGAGGACATTTCAGGCAGTGGCAGTGAGGATGCCTAACTCAGCACACCCCAGGTGCTGGGATTCCTTTGTTTCCAGCTGCTCTCATGGGTTTGTCTCCCTCTCAGAGACGAGAACTGGGTGGCCTCTGGGGCAGGCAGTGCCAGTTGCCGTCAAGTGTGGAGGAGGGGTGGTCAGGCAGAGGGAGCCTGTGTAAATAGGAGCACTTTTCTTAATTCCACTGCTGAGCCTTGAGGAGGTTCCTGGGGATGGTTTGGAGGGGAAGTTGTCTGAATGGGGAAGACGGGTCTGACAGTACCAGTAAGGGAAGCTGAGGCTAGCTTGGAAAAAAGAGCCTTGATGTCATCCTTGTGTGCCTGACTTGGGACTCTAGGCTCTTATTTTCTGCCAGGTATGTGGTTCCTGGATCACATCCTTCTAGTTGAAGAAAAAGGAAAGGAGGGTCTGGCTGGAGGTGGTTGCTATTCTTAAGGGCCTCTGAAGACCTAGACAGTCTCATTCCCTCGGCCCCCCGTCTTCCCCATGACCACCCCTACTACACCTGCCAAGGGGGAGCTGGCAGTGCGGTCAGCCCTAGATGCTGGGATGCGGGCCACCGGTGCCCCTGCAGCTCCAGAGCACCCCTGGGCGCCCTCCTGTGGTTCTGGAAGCCCGAGCTCCTCTTCCCCCGTCAGCATGCACCTACAGTCCTGCTGCCATCGTTAGCATGCCATAGGCTAAGAAGTGGCCTGTTTTTCTATACTCACCCTACACAGAGCGCTCAGTTCTTTGTAGCCTCTATGGGGAAAGCCAACTTCTTTCAGGAACAGTTGCTTTTCCAGTAGACAGGCATCTTATCTGATAGCCTGTAGTGTCTCCAAGGCCTAGGAGAGGACCTGGCACACTTTACGTCCTCAACAAATACTTGTTCAACAAATTAGGCAGAGCAGCCAGTGGGCGAGTTACCCTTCAGGCAGGTGATGGTCCTGGGAATGGGAACGAAGGATAAGACTTTGTGGGAGCCACGTCCAGAAAATTGGTCTGGGGTCATTTGTTGAGAGGTGGGGAAGCCCAGCTGCTTAGGTCCAGGGGACAGCAGATGGCCCTCAGAAGTCTGTCACCCTCCTCCAGGGTGCTCTTCCCTCCTCCCCTACCTGAATTCTAAACATTAGGTGTCAGTAATGCTGTTCGCATTTGTTCACGTGCATCGCTTACCATGTTGAGGTCTTGTACTGCCTGTAGGGATCATGGGGAATTATGCATAGTCATTCATTAGATGGCTTGTATTAAGTGTAATACGGAAATCAAGGCTGGTAACAAAGTGGTGTGCATATGTGTGGTCTGTATAGTGTGGAGCCAGTAGTCCGCTCATGGACTTAAAGCCATTAGGGGGAGGCTGGAGGCAGTGAGCCCAAGACTGTCCTGCGACCCTGGGCCAGCTTAGGGAAGCTGAGCCTCCCGGGCTTCTAGGGGTGCTTTGAGCAGAGATGGGAGAAGGCAGAAGAGTGGGAGCCTGGGGTTTAGAGGCAGGAGACGGAAGAGCAGCTCCCTCCCCTCGCCAAGTCAGTGTTGAAGTAACAGCTGTGAAAATGGCCCAGGTGCTAGGCTGGCGGCAGCAGGTCAGGGCAGGAAGTGGCCACCACAGCCCCAGGTCACGCAGCCCTGACACTCTGGCAGGTGTGAAGCAGCAGCTGGAGATGGTGCGGCCTGGCTTGGGTGCCTTCTTTGTTTTCATCAGCCTGCGAGGCACCAAGGAGGACTTAGGGCTACAGTCCACCAACTACTTTGTCTGCTTCGACACAGACCACGACAAGGCGTAAGGCGTGTGTGCACATGGGGGGAGAGGGGATCGGCAGGGCCCCATGGTCCACAGGGCTCTTGCTTTCTCCCTTCATGCTGGGAGAATCCACAGCAGGATGTGGACTAAGCCTCAGCTTCGTCCCTGGGGAGGAGGGGTGTCCTTGGGGGTGACATACCCTCCGGGCAGTGCCAGTGGCAGTGAGCGAGGCCTGGGGATTGGCAGCCATGCTCCTCCCCTGCAGAATGGAGCACTACCTCTCGGCGCCCAGGGAAAAGGCTGCGGCACACGTGCCCATCTTCTTCATCGCTTCCTCGTCAGCCAAGGATCCCACCTGGGAGGACCGGTTCCCAGGTGGGGCTTTGGGTCCTGGGGGTGGGGGTGGGGGCTGGAACAGGGAAGGGGCCTGGGGTTAGTAAGCCCGGCTCTGTCCCCAGACCGGTCCACGATGATCGTGCTGATGCCCACCTGCTACGAGTGGTTTGAAGAATGGCGGGAGGAAGCAAAGGGACAGCGGAGCAGCGACTACGAGACCCTCAAAAACTCCTTTGTTGAAGCCTCCCTGTCGGTTGTTATGAGGCTGTTCCCACAGCTGGAGGGGAAGGTAGGATGGTAGACTGTGTGCTTGTGGCAACAAATTGGTGACAATTCTGCTTTTTCTTTTGGGGAGGGCCGTAAAGCCCGGAGACAGCCAAGCTTGGGGAAGGGAAGGGAACCCACGCCGACAGACAGCTCCGTCAGGGAGAGCAGAAAAGGGAGGAGGGAGGACCTTACTAGGCCCCGATCCCACCTCTTGGCTGCCTTTTTTGTCTCTTCAGGTGGACAGTGTGGCCGGAGGGTCCCCACTGACCTACCAGTTCTATCTGGCTGCTCCCCGGGGTGCCTGCTACGGGGCAGACCATGACCTGGACCGCCTACATCCTCACGTGATAGCTTCCATGAGGGCCCAAACCCCCATTCCCAACCTCTACCTGACAGGTACGTGGACTGCCCCATTTCTCCAGGGCCTGAGACCCTGGGCGTCCCTGTCATTCCAGGTACTCTGTTCTGTCCTTCGGTCCTACTGTCCCCTACAGCCTTCCACACGGGGATGGGCTGCCCCAGCAGGCTGTGGACCTGGGGTGGCCTAGCTGGGAGGGATGACCATGAGAGCCCTTGCTCCCCATCCCCCTTGTGGGAAGGTGCTCATGGGCCTCTGCTCTTGTCCCCTAGGCCAGGATATCTTCACCTGTGGGATGATGGGGGCCTTGCAAGGGGCTCTGCTGTGCTGCAGTGCCGTCCTGAAGCGGAACTTGTACTTAGACCTTAAGAAGCTTCACTCAAGGATCCAGGCACAGAAGAAGCAGCATTAGTTCTGTAAGCAGTGGGTCTGAGGAGTCCCATAGGCGCTATGGCTCAGCCCTTAATTAGCCATAATGTCCTCCTGTCCTGTTTCTTCCTCACATAAAGCACTCTAATTTGTTTTGATTTCTGACTAGAGGTCTGACACACAGGTCACAGTCCTTAGATCACAGTTCTCAAGCTGCGGCTCTTCCAGCTGGCTGATGATGAGCTCGCATACCTCCAACATGTTGTCCCTGCTGAAACACCTGGTGTGGGTGGGCCAGTGCCTTGCAGAGCCCGTCTTGTCAAGTGGTGCTTTGCATACCACACTCCCATACCTCCCAGCTCGGAGCTGTCAAGAGTCAAGTATTCTTTTGGTCAGGTGGACAGAACCTTCAAAAGCGTAGGCCAGCTGAGCAGCTTGGGTCAGCTGTCCCGAGGCTTCTCCTCTCCCAATCTCCACACTGTGCTGCAGGAGCTCCACACAGCTGAGGGTAAAGGGTGCCTGAGGAGGCTTTTGTCCAAACCTGGGCATGGTTTTGGTTGTAGTTGAATAGGTTCAGAGGCCCAAAGACCCCATTTTTGTTGGTTCCAGTGGCTCTTTCAGAGGGTCGAGGAAATGCCTATGATGGGCTTGGTGTGGGTGTGGGGGTAAAGACATTCGCCAGCAAGGTATATGTTAGCATATCCAATTCATACACAACAGGCCCTAGGTTCGTCTTACTTCCAAGGTGACACTGGGTCTTCATTGGGTCTGTACCAAGATATGTTCATGGAGCTCAGTACCTGAGCCTCAAGGTTTATCTTCCAAAAGTCCACAGCAAAGGGTAACATTAGCAGGCACAGGACTGGAAAGATGACTTCACCGGGATTGAAGCAGGCTGAAAGAGCATTCCCGCCAAGGGTATAGCAGAGGACAATCACAGAAGTAACTGTAAGACACATTAGCCAGCTACCTCCTAGACCCAGAACATGGGCTGCCTGGTAGGGAGCAGTGTGGCTGGAAATCAGTCAGGATCAGAATGTGGAAAGCTACAAAATGTGTGCAAAGGCCTGGGATGGTGTTCCTGTTTACTGGTACACACGTGGGGATTAGATAGGAAGGTTAACAAGGCTTAAAAAAAAAAATTACCTTTCACTTATATTAGGCCTTATTTCTGTCAATTTTACTACCATTTTAATAAATTTAATGATTTTGTAGCTTTAATATTTGAAGTTTATTTTGGTTTCTGTGCAATGATACAAAGCTACATTGAAATGGCATTCAGAGGAGCTCAGTAAAACATTATGTACTGAAAAATACTTATCATTAGACCAAATAAGCTTTTAAAAAAATAAAAGTAATTATACAGTTAAGTTAAAACTGAAAATATAAAACATTGCAAAAACAGTGGCACTGTACTAATCAGGTAAACAAAAAAGGGAAACAACTTCAGTCATTTATTTAACATGAGAAAATTCTGAACTAAAGGAGTATCTACGAGTGTGAGGAGGCTGGCTTTTTGGCAGCTTGAAACTACACAGCTCAGACCTAACACCATTACAGAGGAGTTTCTCAACAGGGGCATTTAGGAAATTCACACGTTTACTTGTGGGACTAGCTGAGCTAAGATTCAGTCTTTCTCTGGATGAACAGTTAAATGAAACCTTGAAAAATCTCTTCCCAGGATTCTTCCTTAAGCAAGGCCGTGTCAAAGACAACCTTCCCAGCAAGAGTTTTAAGAAAACAGCTGGCAGAACTAAAAAGGTCTGGTGTCTGGTGTCTAAAACACTCTCCTCCCTGTTCAAATGATTCAGAACATGTGCAAAGCGTGCTAGCTTTCATCACGTATACATAACAGCATTATATATCAAGTTACCCTGTAAAAACAAGGAGCAGGCTTCCTTTTTTTGATTTAAATGACATGAAGTAGAGGGAAAAAATGAGAATCACCAGCAGGGGAATTAAAGAGGTTTATAATTCTATCACCAAATGTTTCATTAAAAGCCATCACGGGAAAAGAAATGTCAGCATTTATATAGCTAGTTGTCCGGTCTTTCCGAGTTGTTACAGCCTTTCTACATAGACGGGCCTTCACTCCCCCTGAGTCCAGAAGTGGATTCTTTAATTCCACTCAGTAATCTATAGCAGGAAAACAAACCGTCTATTGACATCCATGACTAAAGCATAGATTCCTCCTCATAGAAATCACCCTACAACCAAAAGCTGGGGCAGGAAAGCAAGCACATAGCTGTCTGGATAGGGGTGCCTCTCATGGCTCCATGTGCCTCCCCTCCCCTCAATGGCTTGAAAGACCTGCCTTAGCCAGTTCATCCTCCTCCACATCATCCCTAGAAAAACATGCTTCCAAGAGTTCATCTTCAGAAGGACAACTCCTGCGGAAACAAGTTTTCCACCGGGGTGAGAGAGTTCCTTCAGTGTAATTTCTAAAGTGAAACTTAAATTCGATCGTACTCTTTTAGCACAAGAAACAATACTTCTTGGATGCTCAAAAAATGGAACTATGTGGACTCCACAGAATACTTATTTTGCATCCACTTGGTGCCAACCCTCTTGGTTCCTGAAACCAACCTTTCTGTTCCCCTCCTTACAAATAAAATCCATCAAAAAGGGGCAGCAACCAGTAGCCAGGAAGAGCTGTGTGAGACCTTAAGTTACATTCATATGTCCTAAACAAAGAAAATGTCTCCTTTGCAAGGAGACACTGAACTGAAATACCAGGGAACATCACTATCCTGTAGGCAGATATGCAGACGGTGCCACAGGCACTCCTGCAAGCAGCTTAGTTTTTTGGGGAAGAGACCAGATAGAGACATCAGATAATGTCTGCCCTTTTTTGCTGGAGTTGCAAAATTTATGACTGGCATTATTAAGAGTTATTAGAGTAGAATGGAAAGAGCCAATCCTCTGTAGTGGGGGCAGTGAGGAAGGTGCGTGGAAAAACCTGAGCTGGGCCCTGGAGGAAGAGTTGGGGGAGACAAGAAGAAGAATAGAAGGGAGTGCACCCTAACCGAAGAAGAGCCAGGGGAAGCCAGGGAATGGAGGACACAGCAAGAACAAAAAGGCACAGAAGCCTAGATGGACCTGCCCAGAGGAGCCTTTGACCTGGAGAGGGTGCAGATCTACACAGTCCTGAACACCAGAGTCATAAGAGCTTGCATCTCTAAGCCACGAGAGGTAGACAGGGGGAACCAAGGTTTTATGGAATGCTAAGAGAACCTGACAGAAGATTCCCTAGAGAGAAGAAAGCATTTTAAGGTTGGTGCACAGGCACAGAGAATGATGCGAGAGCATTCATTCCTTCCTTATCTCCATAAATCTCAAGTCAAAGCCATGCTCTGTTTTAAGCAAGGTGCAAGATAATGTGACAACAGGCTGGTCCCTTCTGCAGACCGGCTTCCTCAACAGCACAGAATTCATCCTATTGCCATCACTTTCCACATTCTTTGTATTTCCCTGAGATCAGCTATTCGATTTCCATTTTTTCTCTGCAGAAACAACTCTCTCTAGGCTATTATAGGGTAGCACAACTAGAGCAGATTTAAGGAAAACTTCAAACCACAGCAGGATCCAAGACACTACCTCAGTTACCCCTGAATTTCTTAAATTTTAGTAATGTCTGACATGGGCTGGAAGGAGAAATTTTACTAATTACCCTTGGCATTTCATATCGATCAGAGAACCATTAACTAGATTAAGGTAAAAGAGAGTACAGTTAGTTTCTGATTACAAGTCTGTTTTGTCTAGTTTAGGCAACAAAGGCAAAGCAGAGTTTATGGGAAACCTTTCATAAAAGCCCTTTGAAATAATGCAGATCAAAACCAAAACCCTCCTGCATATCTTATGAGAAGCCTGAGCTTACCCTATTTTAAAAAGTTTGTTACAATTGTGAGTATAGAAGAACAAAGCATTTCAATAATCATAACTGTGTTTTTAAAAATCTATAATGGGAACCATGGCTTTACAGCCTTACTCCCAGAATCCCCAAGTTCAGTCAGTACAACCAAACGGAAGTTGACTTTGTCTTAATATGAAAATATTGGAAAAATGTGAAGAACTTACTCTAGACAGGTTGGACTAAACAGGCAATAAAGCACTTTTTAAAAGCTGTTTTAGTTTGCTGCTGGAGCCTCTGAAGAGAGTTATGTGTTAAAGTCGCCCTTTGCCCGTCAGCATTCACCTCTTCATCTTTTGTAAAGGGCACAACCCCCCAAAGTGAGAGGCCTTGGTACAGAGCATCTCATCCTGCAGAGAGTTTTCCTAGGTCTACAAAGATAGTAGTGGGCACAATGCTATTTTCGAGGAATAACTACTAAATGGCCAAGACCCAAGGGAAGGCAGTTGGCAGCAATAGCCTGCCTGGGGCTGATCTCTCCCTTTGGTCACAGTTGGATTCCCACATGCTCCCTCTACTCACACTCAGAGGAGGAAAGGATGGAAGACATGAGCAGAGATAATGGGGACACAGGAGTACAAGATCACCAAAGTGCAGGTGCAAAATCAAAGCAATCTCCTTGCTTCTGCCAGCCCAGACTTGCCACCAAATCCTAGACGAGGGGGTGTCTCTTAGGTCTCAGTACTTTTTTCTTCATTTCTCTCCATTTAAAAACAAATCAGCAGGGAGGACAAAGTTCTCAAGAATGGAAAAATCAAATCTGAAACAAGAGCAACACAATTCATTGGTAACATTAATCTCTTTCCAGAGGGAATATACCTATGATTTTAGGGGGGAAAAGATCTTATTGGGGAACCTGGGTGGCTCAGTCAGTTAAACATCTGCCTTTGGCTCAGGTCATGATCACAGGGCCCTGGGACTAAGTCCAGCATCAGACTCCCTGCTCAATGGGAAGCTTGCTTCTCCCTCTCCTTCTGTCCCCTTCCCCCTGCTCATGCTCTCTCAAATAAATAAAATCTTAGAAGTCAGTTTGAAATCAAACATATACCAGAAAGATGCACATTTGGTGGAAGGAATATGGGAATCCTGGCTTCTGCTTTGTGCCATTCTGTGTTGTTCTGAATTGTTTACATGTGCATTTTTTTTAATTAGAAAAAAATGAAAGGGAAATAAATTCTTAAAGTCAATTATCTGGAACAGTACTAGGCCAGGGCTAAATTGTGAAGATGACCTACTAGGCTAGTTAGCAAAGGTGTTCTGAGCTGAGTGGCTTATTCTGGCACTGGTATGAGCTATACATGTGAACTGTGTTCCCTTTAGGAAGTCAGACCACCAACCACTTTTTACCAATGTCCTGACTGTCCCTACACAAAAGGGGAAAGGAAGGGTGAGTGCGGGCAGCAAAAGGCAGTGGGAGTATCCTGCTCCCAGACAGGCTGCCTCTGGGGAGAGTATTGCTCAGCTCCTGCATTGTGGGGCGGAAGGAAGGAAGGCGGAAGGAAGCCTGTTTTCTGACAGGCCTGGGATGGCCACACTCAGGAAACCTAGTGCACAGTGCTTAGTAGGGCTGATCTGGGGAGTTGCAGGCCTTTATGTTTCCGGACTCATTTGTATTCAGGGAGTGTAGTCTAATGCTTTGCTACTTAATGCATGGTTCCCCAGCATTTGGCATCACCTAGAAACTCCTAGAAATGTAGAAACATAGTTTCCACCGAATAGGTAAGAATTCGGATTTTGCTTTCTCATCACAATTTCCAAGGTGGTTAAAATCTGCGAAGTGCTGATTCAGTGCAAAAAGCACAGGACAGGTGTCTACAGACTTGCCATCAGGTCTTAATTTTGCCACAAACTTGCAATATGAACTTTGGGGGGAAAAAATCATGTTTCTGGGCCTGACTTTCCTCATCTGTCGAGGGAGGGAGCTGATGTACAACATAAGAGGGAGGAAGCTGATGTAAAACATATCTAGCTCTGATGTTGCAGACATGTATATAATGGATGTCTCTGCTCTGTGGTCTGCAAAGGGAGGGGCAATGGCGGCAGCACCCCAGAATCAGCTGCTGCCTCCATGTCAAACGCCAAGTGCACTGCTGGGCCTAACTGAGGCTGCATATGCCTCCCACATGCCTGGGGCTCCCTTCCTTACCTTCTGGTCCAAACGCTGGTAATCACTGGCCTTTGGGCGCCGAGTGACTTTAGATCTTTTTCCTTCTAGGACAAAAGCAATAATCTGGGGAAAGGAAAAAGAAATTAACAGGTGACTCTACAATGGCATATTTCAGTCTCTAAAATCAGAGGTCACCACCTGGTAGAACATTTGTTAATGACCCTGACAGTGAAAGAGCAATACAACCACAAAGAGGCCTCTTTAAATTATAAGTTTTCAGGAGGACAGGGCCTCCAGTTACATCAGAATCTTTTATACTGCCAAATAGGAAATGACAGGTGAAGGAAGACTGTTCTGGGCTTTAGCTTGTGGGAGTCTGTATGATTTACTCAAAAGCACAAAGATCTGCCAACTGTGCCCCAGACAGCTCTAGGATAAGACATTCCTTTTTCCCCACAAGCAATAATTATTTCTTATCTGCAAATGTATTTTTTCTCCTTGTTTCATTTTAACCTTACCATTTTCACATCTGAGGTTTCTGTCTGATGAGCATTTGGATGTAGCCTAAGGAACACACCATACTTATTAAACGTCTTTCCTCATTCCTCACGGCCACAAGCAAACTGACATCATGAACTGAACTCCCCAATTTCGTGGCTATAGAAACTACTGAGTTCTTAGGACTCAATGAGAAATGCTGTCATTTCGTCATCAGAGTGGTTGCTAAACAACAGATATTACTCCACACCAAACCCTGCTATCACAGTAGAAGACGAGTGTAACCATGCAATTTCCGACCATTCTTCTAATCAGAAACTCAACTGATTGTAGAAGATAGTCCCGGGCTCTCTGCTGTGGCTGTCAAAGACTAGGTAACTACTCTTTCTGCCACTGCAGATGGAAGATAAAAGCTCGGGAAAGGAAACCAGAAACGATGCACCATCTTCAGAGTGGAAATAGGAAGAAGGTAAGTACTCTACTTACAGACTGTCAGGTACTCAGGTTCTCTGAGGCAGTAAACGATCTAAGTTTATGATTACGGGAGGAGACCCCAATTAAGGTCAGATCATAAGGTCCTCACTTGGCACCTAGTACAGCAGCAGAGGGTACTCAAAGGAATCTGACATGAAAGAACATGATCTATAAAATGAGAGTAAAAGCCCTAACAGAATCTCAGGAAAAACTGCAGTTTGTCTTAAAACCCCCAGGGCTCACAGGCTGATGAGTGATAGATATTGGCGCACACACCAAGTTTTCAGGATGGAGGAAATCCCATTCCTCTTCTTAAGGCAATTCTTGACTTACCTTCCGTTTGTTGTGATAGGCAATATAGAGCACAGCAACAAGAATGGCTGCAGTCACCAGATAGGCAAAGAAGTGGCTGCTCTCTGCACTAGCACTTCCAAGATTGTCCTTAAAAAGGTCATCATTCTCCCTACTCACGGAATCTAAAAGTGTCCCTTCATGGTTCTCACTGGAGGCAAGGCCAGGCGTTTCTTTCTCTCCTTCGGGTGGTGAATTCTCAGGTTCTGTATCCCCTTCCTCAGCCTTCTTGGCCTCCACATCTGTAAGCTCTGAAGACTTGCCATCTTTCTCCTGCTGTGGAGAAGTGGAGTCAGAGTTTAGTAATTCTCTCTCCCCGGATTCACTTCTAAAAGCATGCAGAGAGGTATCTTTGCCAGCTGGTATGTTTAGGTCAAGCTTGGTAGGCTCCTTGTTAGCAGAGGATGGATTAGAGACCAGTTTATCAGGGCTGTCTCCTTTGGACTGTGGCTCAGACTTCTCCCTGTCAGGGCTGTCTCCCTTGGACTGTGGCTCAGGCTTCTCCTCTTTAAGGCCATCTCCTGTCTGTGTCTGGGGCTTCTCCTTGTTAGGGTCCTCTCCCGTGGACTGCGTCTGGGGCTTCTTGTTAGGGTCGTCTCCTGTGGACTGCGGCTCAGGCTTTTCCTTCTTAGGGTCCTCTCCTGTGGACTGTGTCTGGGGCTGCTTCTTATTAGGGTCCTCTCCCGTGGACTGAGGCTCGGGCTTTTCCTTCTTAGGGTCCTCTCCCGTGGACTGCGTCTGGTGCTTTTCCTTGTCAGAGTCGTTTCCCGTGGACTGAGGCTCGGGCTTTTCCTTCTTAGGGTCCTCTCCCGTGGACTGCGTCTGGTGCTTTTCCTTGTCAGAGTCGTTTCCCGTGGACTGAGGCTCGGGCTTTTCCTTCTTAGGGTCCTCTCCCGTGGACTGCGTCTGAGGCTGCTTCTTGTTAGGGTCCTCTCCCGTGGACTGAGGCTCGGGCTTTTCCTTCTTAGGGTCCTCTCCCGTGGACTGCGTCTGGGGCTGCTTCTTGTTAGGGTCCTCTCCTGCGGACTGAGGCTCGGGCTTTTCCTTCTTAGGGTCCTCTTCCGCGGACTGCGTCTGGGGCTTCTTCTTGTTAGGGTCCTCTCCCGCGGACTGAGGCTCGGACTTTTCCTTCTTAGGGTCCTCTCCTGTGGACTGCGTCTGGGGCTGCTTCTTGTTAGGGTCCTCTCCCGTGGACTGAGGCTCGGGCTTTTCCTTCTTAGGGTCCTCTCCCGTGGACTGCGTCTGGGGCTGCTTCTTGTTAGGGTCCTCTCCCGCGGACTGAGGCTCGGGCTTTTCCTTCTTAGGGTCCTCTTCCGCGGACTGCGTCTGGGGCTTCTTCTTGTTAGGGTCCTCTCCCGCGGACTGAGGCTCGGACTTTTCCTTCTTAGGGTCCTCTCCTGTGGACTGCAACTCGGGCTTCTCCTTGTTAGGGTCGTTTTCCGCGGCCTGCGGCTGGAGGTCCTGCTTATCAGGAGCCTCGCCCGTGGCCCGTGGCTTTAACTTTTCGGGCTTTTCTAGTGGTAGGGAAACTGAAATAGAGAAACCAGTTGGTTTCAGAGCTAGAAGAGACTGAGGCAACAATCAAACGGGCAGGCGGGTGATGGCAAGCGGAGGGGTGGCTATGGCAGGGAAGACCCGCGGTGAGGGTGGTGGGTCTGGGGGTGGCAGTTGGATTACTGGGGGTACGGGGGGGGGTCTTACCCGCCGCTGCGACGCTCAGCAGGACCAACGCAACCAGGAACCGCATCCTGCACAGGCTGTGCTTCCGCCCTCTACTGCTCTCGCGAGATCCGTCCGCACAGTCTTAGTATTCTTAGCTCCGCCCCTTCCTTCGTGCGTCTTTCCGCCGCAACCCCGGTGAGGGGGAGTGGAGAGGTAGGGGAGGGCCGGACTGGTTGGTGTTTCCGGTCTCTCGCTTCCGTTTTGTCTATGTTCGTCCGTCCGTGCGGCGGTCCTGCAGTCTGTTTCTTCTCCAGATTTCTTCGCTGCCTAGCCGCCGCCGCAAACGTCACTCCCCCTTTCCTTTTTTTTTCTCTTGTACTTCCGAGACAATCTTGGCAGAGCCAGAGCTCCCTGGCCGGCAGATGGCCCCACGGGACTGACGTCGCTGGGACCCGGCGCCTCGGCTCCATCCTCGGCTCACGTTTTTAACTTCTCCCTTTCTCTCGGTTCTTTGCTCGTAGCTCACAAACGTTTTGCGCCCAGGTCTCTCCCGTCCGGAAACAGAAACTCATCCCGTCACCTTTGTAGTGGGAGCCATCCCATTCCCATGGGGACTGCCCTCCGAGGTCCCCAAAGATCTTTTCTAAAAAGTACGTCCTTTTTCTTGTCATGAAAGTTATTCATGTTCACTGTAGAAGATTTAGTGAACGTATTTATAGAAGTAGGAAAAATCTTTATCCCACTCTTACGGGATAATCACAAAGTTTTAGTGTATTTTCTGTCTTGCAGACATTCTAATATTTTTGATTTGGTAATACATTCTAGTGGTTCAGAAATCAAAATGAGATTTTTTTTTTTAAGGTATACATCAAAATTCTTGATCCCTACCATGCTACAGATTACCACTTAGTGTATTGTGTTTCTATGTAGTGTTTCATTTGTTTTCTAGGTTTCTTTTTCTTTTTCTTTTTTTAAGATTTTACTTATTTATTTGAGAGAAAGGCACACACAGAGCACCAGCAGGGCAGAGGGAGAGGGACAAGCAGACTCTGGGCTGAGCAAGGAGCCCAGCCTGGGGATGGATCCCAGGACTCTGGGATCATGACCTGAGCTGAAGGCAGACACTTAACCAACTTAGCCACCCAGGTGCCTGCCCCATCTAGTGTTTTGTTTTTAAACAAATAAGAATACTTACTTTCCCTCTGTCTTAATGGGTGTATTTTTTTGTTCTGTTTTTATATGCATATTCATTTTCCTCCAAATTGGTATCATTGGGTAAATAGTTTTGTATCCCACTGTTTAAAGTACTGTTAGTTTATACATTAATTGCTGCTTGAGATATTTTGTAATCATTGGCCAGGTTAGATGCTTTGTAGATTGGTTTTTAAAATGATAGGTCCTCACTTAATGGAGAATGCAATCTAGTGGGGAACACAAATATTAACCAAATCTTTATACAATTGTGGTGTGTGTGAATGTTTGTTTGTGTGTGAGTGCACATTCTAAGAAATGCCAAGAAAACAAGGTGCAGAAACTGTGAGCTCTAATGAGACAGGGACCTTCGAGTTGAAGACCAGAGTGTAGGTATTTCCCAGGTGAGGTTGAAGGGAAGTGGTTTACATGACCTTGGGCAATTCACCTGTGTTAAGTATTAATTTCGTCATTATGAAATGGGAATAAAAGTACTGAGAATTAGGTAATTCATATGGAGTATTTAACCTAGTATCTAGCATATAATTAAGACTCCCCAAAGTTATTATCATATGTTCATTATATAAAAATTTTTAAAATAAAGATAAGCCAAGGTAAGAAAATAAAAATATCTTGTAGTCCAGAGCTATTGTCATGATTATTTTGTTGATTTTCCCCCTTTTTATGGGTGTCTGTGTGTGCATATGATAGATTATTAACTGAAAATAAAGCAAGTTACAGAACCATACAATTCTTACCTTACAGGTCCTCTTTGTAGTTTTAGTGCTACAACTAGTCATGTCACTTGTCTTCTGGTACACTATGGTCTCGTTTTCCACTGTTTCTTTACTCAACATTCTTTGAGGGCTTTCAGTTATCATAGAACTGAGTGTTTCTATGAGGAAAGTGAAATCAACAGAATAAAATACAGCACAGAGGTGAAGTAAGATAAGGAGTTAGATATTTCAGTAGAGTGTTGAGGGCAAAGCCTGTTTGCAATGGGTTAAGTAGTGAATGGAAGGTAAATAGTAACTACCCTTTTCTGGAAGTTTGCATGTGAAACAGAGGGTTTCAAGTTATATAAGAGAATTGAACTTTTTTGTTGACTGAGGGGAAGAGCTCATTAGACAAAGTGACCAAGATTACAAGGTACAGAAATGAACAAGGCCAGAGATGAAGGGTTGGGTCTAGGGTGCAGCAGAGCTGTTGACTTTGGATTGAACCACAGGTTGACTTTGAGACCCGTGGAAAGGCAGTTAAAAAGGATTAGAGGGTGAGTGGAAATTTAGGTGGGGATGTGGGGGATCAAAATGGAGCATTTCAGCTGGCCTCAATTTTCTTGATATTCTAAGAGGCAGGGCAGTCTTCAAGAGTGGGAAGGTGGGGATTGAGTTGGGGATTTGAGAATGGTGATGTGTAGTTGTTGAGGGGCTTTGGAGAGGAGCTGACAAAGGCCAATCATAATAACCAATGAGTGGCACGGAAGGTCTGGCTGATGTTCGGCATCACAAATCAAATTGGCACCTAGTTCATCGTGTGGTTCTTCTTTCGGCAGAGCTTCTAACTGGAATAGGATTAGAGAAGGCAGATGCATCACAAACCCCTAACTCACACCCATTTTGGTTTAAGGGAGTGGTAGCAGGGATTTTTAGTAAATCTTAAATTTTCCTTGCACCCCTGCATGATAAAAACACTTAAACTAGGAAATAAGGGAGCTTTCTCAACCTGAAAGAGGGCATCATACAAAAATCTCACAACTAACATTATACTTAGTGGTAAAGGACTTGAAATCACCCTCTAAGATAAGGAAGAGTGATGTCTACTCTTACCACTTCTATTCTGTACTGGATGTAGCCAGAACAATTTGGCAAGAAAGTGAAATAGAAAGTATCCAGATTGGAAAGAAAGAAGTAAAACTATGTTTACAAATGGTGTGATCTTGCATATAAAAATCCTGAGGATTTTCTAAAAATTTATTAAAACAAGTTCAGCAGTGGGGCACATGACTGGCTCAGCTAGTAGAGCATGCAGCTCTTGATCTCAGGGTCGTGAGTTCAAGCCCCATGTTGGACATGAGCCTACTTAATAAGACACAAGTTCAGCAAGGTTATAAGATGTGAGACCAATATACAAAAATCAATTGTATTTCTATACATTTTCAATACACAACCTAAAAATGGACATTGTTTAAGAAACAATTCCATTTACTATCAAAAAGAACAAAAGAGGTAGTGGCACCTGACTGGCTCAGTCAGTACGGAATGCAGCTCTTGATCTCGGGGTTGTGAGTTCAAGCCCCATATTGGGCATAGAGTTTACAGTAAAAAAAAAAAAAAAAAAAAAGAGATGGGACGCCTGGGTGGCTCAGTGGGTTAAGCCTTTGCCTTCGGCTCGGGTCATGATCTCAGGGTCCTGGGATTGAGCCCCGCATTGGGCTCTCTGCTCAGAGGGGAGCCTGCTTCCCTCTCTATCTCTGCCTGCCTCTCTGCCTACTTGTGATGTCTCTCTCTCTCTCTGTGTCAAATAGATCAAAAAAAAAAAAGGAGAAAAAAATAAAATAATGTTAGAAGAAGAAGAAGAAGAAGAAGAAGAAGAAAAGAAGAAAGAAGAAAAGAAGAAGAAGAAGAAGAAGAAAGAAGAAAGAAGAGAAGAAGTGCAGGGGCACCTGGGTGGCTCAGATAGTTGAGCGTCTGCCTTTGGCTCAGGTCATGATCCCAGGGGCCCTGCTCAGTGGGGAGCCAACTTATCCCTCTCCCTCTGCCATTCCCTCTGCTCTGGCTCTTTCTCTGTCAAATAAATAAAACAAGATCTTAAAAAAAAAAAAAAAAAGGAAGTCCAAAACTTATTCTCTGAAAACCATAAAACATTATTGAAAAAAACTAAAGACCTACATAAATGGAAAGCATCCCATATTCATGGGTTGGAAAACTTAATTTTGTTAAGATGGCTATGTTCCCCAAATCGATCTACCAACACACTCCCTATTAAGATCTCAGCTGACTTCTTTACAGAAATTGGCAAGCTGATTCTAAAGTTTATATGGAAATGCAAGAGACCTAGGATAGCCCAAACAGGCTTGGAAAAGAGCAAAGTTGGAGGACACATCCTTGTCAAATTTTATTTTTTTTAACTTTTTTTTTCTTTTTTCTTTTTTTAAATTTTTTTATTTTAATAAACATATAATGTATTTTTATCCCCAGGGGTACAGGTCTGTGAATCACCAGGTTTACACATTTCACAGCACTCATCATAGCACATACCCTCCCCAATGTCCATTTCCCCACCACCCTCTCCCGTCCCCCCTCCCCCCAGCAACCCTCAGTCTGTTTTTTGAGATTGAGTCTTTTATGGTTTTTTTTCTTTTTTAAAGTAAGCTCTATCCTCCGTGTGGGTCTTGAACTTTTAACCCTGAGATCAAGAGTCAGACGTTCTACTGACTGAGCAGGCTGGGTGCCCCAATACTTCCCAACTTTAAAATTTATGACAAGTTTCAGTAATTAGGACAGTGTGGTACTAGCTTAGACATATAGATGAACTGAATCAAATTCGAAGTCCAGAAATAAGCCTCTACACTGATGGTCAGCTGATTTCCTAAGACAGTTCACTGGGGGAAAGAATAGTCTTTTCAACAAATAGCATACTCTGGGACAGCTGTCTAATAAGCATACGAAGAAATGCTCAGCTTCACTGGTATTAGGTAAATAGAAATCAAAATCACACTGAGATCCCACTTCACACCTACCAACACAGCTATAATAAACAACAGACAAAACAGAAAAACATGTGTTGGTGAGGATGTGGAGAAATTGGACCCTCACACGTTGCTGGTTGAAATATAAAATGGTGCGGTCGCTGCGCAAAAGTTTGCTAATTCCTCAGAAAGTTAAAACACAGAATTATCATATGACCCAGCATTTCCACTCCCAGGTGTATATCCCAAAGAATTGAGCACAAGGACTCAAACATTATACTTACATGTGATACTCAAGGCAGTATTCACAATAGCCAAAAGGTAGAAACAACCCACGTATTCATTGAAAGATGAGTAGATAAACAAAATGTGGTTTATATACACAATGGATCATTCAGTTATAAAAGGTAGTGAAATTCCGACACATGCTGCAATGTAGGTGAACTCTGAAAGCATTATGCTAAGTGAAATAAGCCAGATGCAAAAGGACAAATATTGTACGATCCCAATTATATGAGGTACCCAGAATAGGCAAACTCATAAATAGAAAGTGATCAGAGATTCCTAAGGTCTGCAGGGAAGGGGGTATGGGGTGTTAATGTTTAACAGGTAGTTTGTGTTTGGATGAAATCATTCTGGAAATTGACAGTGGTTATAGTTGCATGATATGAATGTACTTAATACCACTAGATTGCCCATTTAAAAAGTTAAAATGGTGAATTTTATATCATATACATTTTACCAATAAAAAAAAGCTATGTCTGAGTAGGGTAAAAAAAAAAATCTGGCAAGTACTCATAAAAAGGCAAGGGAAGACAGAAGTATTATATCAAGTTTTTTTTTTTTTTTGAAGATTTTATTTATTTATTTATATGCCAGAAAGAGAGCGAGCGTACAAGCAGGGGGAGCGGCAGGCAGAGGGAGAAGCCGGCTCCTGGCTGAACAAGGAGCTGGGTGTGGGACTGGATCCCAGGACTCTGGGATCACAACCTCAGCCAAAAGCAGATGCTTAACCCACTGAGCCACCCAGTGTTCCTTATCAAGTCTTTAAAAAAAAAAAAAAAGGCATGACATGCTAATCCATGCTAGAACACGGACAGCCCTGGAGAACAGTGGGCTAAGGCAGGCACAAAAGGGCAGATGATTTGGATTCCACTTACATGGACTATTTGGAATAGGCAAATTCATGGAATGAGCAAGTGGATGAGCCCCACCGGGGGCAGGGGGAGTGGGGCTGAGGGGGCTGATGACCCAGTAGTCTCATAGATTCTGTTCAGGGAGATGAAGTTTTGGAAATAGTGGTTGTGGTTGTGGTTATACATTGTGAATGGAATGAGTGCCACTGACTTGTACATTTACAAATATTTAAATGGCAAATTTATGTTACATATATTGTACCATCAAAAATAAAGTTGAGGTGCCTGGGTGGCTCAGTGGGTTGAGTATCTGACCCTTGGTTTTGGCTCAGGTCATGATCTCAGGGTCGTGAGATGGAGCTCCGCATGGGGCTCTGCCCTGGGTGTGGAACCTGCTGAAGATTCTCTCTCCCTCTTCTCTGCACGACCCCGCCTTCCTGTCCCTCTCTAAAACTAACTAACTAACTAACTAAATAAATAAATAAAGATAAATGAAGTACTGATACATGCTGTACCATGGACGAAACCTTGAAAATAGTAGGCTGAAAGAAGTCAGTGAGAAAGGGGCACCTGGGTGGCTCAGTGGGTTAAAGCCTCTGCTTTCGGCTCAGGTCATGATCCCAGGGTCCTGGGATCGAGCCCCGCATGGGGCTCTCTGCTCAGCGGGGAGCCTACTTCCCTTCCTCGCTCTCTCTGCCTGCTTGTGATCTCTGTCTGTCAAATAAATAAATAAAATCTTTAAAAAAATAAATAAAAAAAAGAAGTCAGTGAGAAAGGACCATATGTAAGGTACGTGGCTGGCTCAGTCAGTAAAGCATATGACTACCGATCTCAGGGTAATGAGTTCAAGCCCCACGTTGGGCAGGGAGCCTACTAAAAGCAAAAAAACCCACATACAAACACACACACACACACTCAAGTACCATATGTTGTATCATCCCATTTATTATTATTTTTTAAGGTTTTATTTATTTATTTATTTATTTATTTATTTATTTATTTATTTTAGGTTTTATTTATTTACATGATCTCTACACCCAGCGTGGGGCTTGGACTCACCAGAGATCGGGAGTCACACGCTCTTCCCACTGAGCAAGCCAGGCAGCCTCTATATGATCCCATTTAAATGATGTGTCCAGGATAGACAAATCCAGAGACAGAAAATAGATTAGTGGTTGCCTGGGACTACAGAATAAAAGGGGAAGAAATGGGGGTGAATTTTAAAGGGTCTGGGGTTCCTTTTCGAGGTGACAAAAACAGTAAAATTGACTGTGATGATAGATACACAACTCCATCAAACTGTACACTTTCAACGGGTAAATTGCATGTTACGGGAATCATAGCTCAATAAAGCTGTTATAAAAGGAATTTCAGTGCTAGGTATCATGCAAAACAACCAAAGGATGCCCCTTACATCTCGGCAAAGACAAAGACAAATAAAGACAAAGACAAAGACAAATAAAGATTGCTCTCTCTTTGGACCTCAGTCACTGATACTGACTGGTCTTGGGACATTTGAGGATGGAAGTTGGGTTGGATTTTTCGGTCAGGCACGTTTTCCTATTCTCCCCTCCAACCCCCCGCAAAAAGCTAGCACAGGACTTGCTATGAAGATGGGGGCTTGATTCAGCAAAAGGACTGAAACACTCAGAAAAGGTCTTGCAACTGCAATTTTATTTTCTTTTGTGAAAATAAACAACTGGAAGTTTAAATTGCTCCAAAAAACCCCATAAAAACAAAAAGAAATACACACAGAAGAAGCATGTGAGGTGATAGGGGGAGGGGGGAGGGCATTTAGACCTTTGGCAGATTGTGCTAGCACTGACCCAGGGGACAAGAGCCAGGCCTTGGGGCCAGGTCCCATCTGCCACTCTGGGGCTGTGAGGGGAGGTCTTGACTGGTGAGGGGGTGGCACAGAGACTTCTTCACCGAGGAAGTGGCAGGCACCTTGAATCCCTTTCAACGTGGGGAAGAACCATTTCAGAGGACCTGTTTGGCCACCGAAAGCTGGAGGCTGTTGCGTTAGGGCCCACTGAGGGAAAGGGGACGCTGGTGGAGACAAAATCAGGCAAAGGTGGCTTCTCGCGAGATGACAGTCTTACACTGGGCAGAGGACGAAGATGAAGGCAGTTGAGCAAAGGAGAAAAACGTGGTGAGGTCAAAGGGAATGTCCAGGAACGGGATCTAGATGAAGAGGTAACAGGCCAGAAGTCCGGCTGTGGCCGACATGTGGACCGGGAGGGGGCGGAGGGCACGTGGGAGTGCCGAGAAGAGGGAGCAGGGCAGAAAGGGAAAGAGGTAGAGAGAAAGGGGTCTTCTGCCCAGGTCCATCCACCACTGCACATACAGGAAGAATAACACACTACTTTTCAGTTCTCTTTCTTTTAAAGATTTTTTTTTTTTATAGTTTTGTTTTGTTTTTTAAAAAAGCCTTAAGGTCAGCTACTGGTTACATCTACAAAATGTAAAGTGCTGCTGTTACCAGTCACTTTACAGAACAGTCCAGAGTGGTCAAATATTGACCAATAAAGTTTCCTTTTTTTTTTTTTCTCCTTTCTTCTGAATCATTACTACTCGACGAGTCACTTGACAGCCTGCATGGGTCAGGGGGCAGCTCAGTGGGCAGACTTGGTGACCAAGGAAAGAGGCTGGGCCTGGAGGACTGGAAGGGCCTGGTGGGCATGGAGCGCGGCCGGGAAGGACGGGGGAGAAGTCAGCAGAGCTGTGGGCAGGGACCCGAGGGGGAGGGGCCGGGAGAGGAGCGGGGGCTGGCTGCCCATCTGGCCAGAGGAGGTGGCTGTCGCCTTGGCTGACAGGAAGGCAGCCGAGTGTAAAGCCAGCTGGGCCCGGCTCTCTGGCTTGGTGGTGAGGGAGAGGGGCTGGGCTTGCTCCGAGTGGGTCGCCGCGGGGGCAGCCGGGGACGCCAAGGCTGCGGAGGGGGTGGCTGGGGAGTCCAGCATGCTGCCGTGGGAAGAGGCGGGGCTGTCACAGGACTTCTCAGGGGGCAGGTACTGGACACATGGCTTCTTGCTTTTGGAGGCCAGAGCACCTACAGGGACAAACCACAAGGAAGACTGAGCAGCTAGTACCGCGGGTGAGGCCGAACGCAAGATCGCCTACTGGGAGGGAGAGGGGGACCTGAAATCCAGGCTTTCAAGATGCAGAAACCGCACTGAGGGGCTCCTAGAGCGTCCAGAAGGGGCAGTGCCAAAATGCCTATTTAGTATCTGATAGGAGGGGACATAACCCAGGCGATCATATCATTCCCTTCCCTGCCTAAATCTCAGCACTTTCGGACATGGATCTCCATTTGATTCGCTTTAAAAATTCAGGCTTATGTGCTATCAGAATGGCAGGGTGCCTGCTAAGCGGTGAGGTATCCAGCGGACTTTACATACTTTACTTATGTGTACTCCTGTGTAAGCAAATATACAAACGACATCGATGGCAGAGAGGGAGGGAGAGAGAAGAGATAAGCAGCACTTCAGCTGGTCTCAGAAGTTCTATGCTTGTCCAGAGTGAGGAGAGAAGAGGTCACCATGCTAGGTGGGATTCCGGGGTGAAAAGACGTGGTACGTAATTCTGGCACAAAGTGGCCCCAAAACCAAGCAAAGTATTTCTTTGGGTGTTCAACCAACCAAATCTTGGCGGAACACCTACTTCTACTGGGTTCATGAATAGAGGGTATGTCCGTCTCTACTGTGCCCCTTTCTGAGGAAATTCCAAAGATAATTTCAGATATCATTCATTTTTGCCCAGTACACTGATCCCAGAACCCTCGAGTAAGACGCAACCCAAGTGAGTTGAAAGGTGCAGAGGTTCTGAAGTGGGAAAGTGCTGGCATCAAATCCTGTCTCCACCATTTAACAAGCAGAGTGACTGGGTCATCTCTAAAACGGGAGTAATAGTAACATCCCCCTGAGTATGCAAGAGGCCCCCATGAGGCAGAGGCCCTGAGAATGGCAGCTGTGATGACACAGCGCTGTCACTGAACCCCACAGAGACCCCGGAATGAGGCGCGGCAGGTGCCACCGTGACGGCGGTTTGAAGAGCCTGTGCCTTCCAACGACTCACCCTCTGCCTCTTGGACTTGCTGCTGGGACTGTGTCTGTGACAACTGCTTTTCTCTCTTCCTCTTCTTTTTCTTACCCTGAAAATTACGGCCAAAGAAAGGGTAACCAAGGGACAGAATAACTGGCTTTTTAGGGGGACGCCCAGATAGTGGGGGAGATAGGACATGGCCCATACTGCTCTTGACCCTCCCTGAGTCAGGGAGCTGGGGGCAGAGGGGAGCCACTCAGGTCACACAGCCACTGACGCCTCCGAGGAGGCAGAATGAGCCTTCCTGGAAGGTGCCCTCCTTTCCCCCACTCGATTCTTCTCTCCAGCCCGGTGTCCTCGCCTTCTCGGAAGGCCTCGTCCCTTCAGTGCCCTGGGGTTTATTTTTCCATTTCCCTCCCTGGAACAGTGTGGTTCTTGATCTTTTCTGAGGAGACTCAGTCCCCACTGAAAATCTAAGACAGCTCGGAAGCCTCTTGCCAGAAATAAAAAGCAAATGAGAACAGACATACAAAATTCAGTCTAGTTTCAAAGAGTTATTAGAAATGCCAGCTGAAGGACGCCTGGGTGGCTCAGTTGGTTAAGCAGCTGCCTTCGGCTCAGGTCATGATCCCAGCGTCCTGGGATCGAGTCCCACATCGGGCTCCTTGCTTGGCAGGGAGCCTGCTTCTCCCTCTGCCTCTGCCTGTGCTTGCTTGCTCTCCCTCTCTCTCTCTGACAAATAAATTAAAAAAAAAAAAATCTTTTAAAAAAAGAAATGCCAGCTGAGGTTCAGAGCCCTTGGCCAGCAACACCCCCAGCACCAGAGCCCGAACACAGCTCGCACCGCGTCCTAAATTACAGAATCAAAGGCTGAGTCCACTTCAAATGAGAGGGCTACAAATTTACATCGGTCCTAGGACGCCAAAGTCATGTCCTTGCTGATCTCCTGAGAATGAAAATGTCTTCCTTATTTCTAGAGACATACGGCCTCCTCCCTGGCCTTAAGAGGCCTCTGTAAACCGAGTCCCTTCCTGTTGCCCGCGTGCAGTCGCGGACACCGCTCTCCAGGGCCAAGAGGGCACTTACGTAGTTGTCCCGGGCTGACCAGGTCGGGTAGAGCTGGGAGTGAAGCTGCCGCTCCTTCCGGGCCAGTTCATAGTACTTGGCCTGTTCTTCCCGGGACAGGTTGTGCCACTGCGGAGAGAGGGTCAGAAGTGACAGGGAGGGAAGAGTGTAGGGGACGTGGCGCAGCCTGGGGAGAGAGAGGACCTTACCTTTCTTCCCAGGATCTGGTTGATGGCCGCACTTTCCTTCAGGGTGCACTCAGCCACCACCTTGGCCCTCATCTCCTTCATATACAACATGAAGGCGTTCAGAGGCTTTTTCACGTGGGGTTTCTTTTCTTCCTCCTTTTTCACCGTGACTGGTGATTTCCTGGGAAGTCACACAGCTATCAGTCAGCACGTGTCAGGAGCAGAGGGTGGTGGTGAGGAGCACTGCCCGCAGGTGACAGAGGAAAGGGGGCAGGGCACTTTGGGCAGAAGCAAGAGGGGGGTCTACTGCACCAGGGGGTGCTGACGTGGACCTTTCCTCTGGCTTTACAGCTCAGTGGACGAAGCCCGGGCCTTGGTGACAGTCTCAGCCTCGCCACTGGTGGCCATGTGGGCCAGAGAAAATCCTCCCTTCGGGGCTCCCACTTCCCTGTGTGTGGGGGAGGGGGAAGGACGCCAGAAGCGTTCTCAGGTTCTCCTTCAGCCTCTAAATCCTGTGAAGCTTTCCTGACTGGGAGCAAAGGAAGATGTGTCTCTGAGAGGATGGGAACACAGAGTCAAGGGAGCAACTGCCAAGAGAGAAGAGGATATGGCAGAGGGAGGCTGCTGGCTGCCCGCTGAACGCCACCAGGAGAGAAAAGCAAAAGGCATTTGCTGCTCAGAGACTGGCCACCCCGGCAACCAGGCCGCCTGATACTCACGCGCTCACCGCCGGGCTGAGGCTGGGGGGCGCCGGCTCCTGCTTGACGATGGGGGAGACGATGGCGGGGTGGGGAATCCCTGAGGTGGGCAGACCGGGATGGGCCGGAGCCACCATGTGAGGAGAGAACCGACTGGAAACCAGGCTGTGTACCAGGTGGAAAACAAGGAACAACAGAGGGGCTCAGGGTGAACGCTTGTCACCTGGCAGAGGATATGGCGGCTGCCTGCCCTTATGGCGGAGCTGGGTAATACCTCTGCTGTGGCAGGCCTTCGAGCAACGGGAGCCCATTTGTGGGCCCCGACAGAACCAGGTTTGGTGAACACCCAATAAACCTCCCCTTCCCCCACAGATGCACAGGCTTCCTCTATCTGATGCTAGAAGCAGGTAGCATGAAAAACACAAAAGAAGGAAGGTGTAGTGGGCCAGAGGCCAGGGTGCATGGGGGGAAGAAGGGCGTAGCCCGTGGGCTGCACTTCCTTGTCACAGAGGTGCCCCTGTCACATAGATCTGGCCCCTGAGACAGAAGCCCCCTTTCCTGTTCCCATTTCAGGAATAATGAATCTTCTCCCAGTCTCTGGCATCAGTGCCACAAAGCCTAGCGTGTCGGGGGACGTGGTGGGAGGCTAAGGGCTTTGAAATTCTTCCCTCAGAGAGATGGGGAAAGACCACTCTGTGGTCTCCATTCCGACCACGGGGCATGAGGAAGAGCCTTACCAAAGAGGCGTGGGGAGGAAAGGTGAGCCCGTGCCTCTTAGTTAAGGGCCAAGAACGAGTTTTAATGGTCAGAAATGGCAAGGACACTCACAGAGGACCATTCCCTGCAAGGCCAGTCCACGCTGCCAGCCCCAGTCCCAGGACTCACCTGGACATTGAGGCGTTCATGGCGAGGGCAGGGTAGGGGTGCCGGAAACCACCAGGAGGCAGGGAGTACATGGGCTGTCCTTGCCTGTCAGGGCCAGGAGCGAGGAAATCTGGTCAGCATATTGGCTACAGTGGGACTGTTTAGGACATGGAAGGCTGGGGGCTGGGAAGGAAGGATGATAAAGGGCAAGAAGGAGGAAGTAAGAGTAAGAGCCATGGGCTTTGGGGAGAGGACCCCAATGTGAGGGGTGGGGGTGCTGCATATAGACCCCCCCTCTGGTGCACACTGCAGGTATAGGAGCCAGAGCACAGCACAAGGAAGGAAGGAAGGTAAGGAAGGTGGTGAGTTTCCTTACTGCGGGACGAGCCAGCCGAGGGGATGGGGGATTTGTCCAACAGCTCCAGGAGACAGTGGGTAATACGGAGACAGCTCAGATGGGTGAGGGGGCCGGGGGATTCCTGCTTCAAAGAGATACATGTCAGTCTGTTCCCTGGCCCTACCACAGCACCCGGAAGTAACACCAAACCGGAAGTCCTTTGCCCCACGTCCCCAGGCATGCTGGAGCTTGGAAGGCCTTTCAGTATCTTGGCCCTGTCACCTCCCAGCTCTGCTGGGGTCAAGGACATATCCAGGGAAGGCAGGACTAACACAGTTTCTTTCTGGCTACGTGGATCCCACCTATGTCATCAGGCATAATTTCCAGGTGTTCACATAGGAGTCATCCAAGAAAGGGACTGGAAATCCTGGACTGAGAGACCCAAGATATCCCCCAGAGTCATCTGCTAACTAGTCTTCCTCTAGAAAACCTGCCCCATTCACGGAGAAGTAAACTTTGGATGTCTTCTCCACATTTGTCTTCATTATCTGTAACTTATAGTAACTGTGATTTCTCTAAAGAGGGGCTCCAAAAATGCTTTGAGCCATGACCACTCTGGGGATTTGATGAGACTATGGCTCCCTGGGCTGGACAGTTCTGGTGAACAAGTTCAAAAATAAATAAGTAAAAGCCAGCTCAACCTCAGCACTTTTAGCTATACTCAGAAGTCAGGCTAGACTGTTACTTTTGAAAATGTTCCGTACAAGGCAAAGGTCTTGGTTAAGGGAGGCACAGCCCACAGCTGGGCTAGACTTCAAGGTCAACACAGAAGATTTACTCCCACTTCCAGCTCATGGCACCCCCAAAGTATTAAGAGATTCTCACTGTGGAGCCAGGCCTGTGCATGGCCTCATGGAATTCCCTTTTATCCTCACAATGCCTCTATGGTATGAAAGGGACCCAGGAAACACAGATGAAAAATCCGAAAAGGCTAACATTAGGGGGCAAGGTTATGGGCTCCCGGGAGTTAAGACACATGACCTGAACCCAGGGCTGCCTGATTCCAAGGCCGTGAAGACAAGCCTGCCCCACTGGAGCCCTGCATGGGGGCCAGCCTGAACACTGAGTGACTCACCTGTCTTTGGGTCAATCTCTGGGGAGAGGTGCGTGGGAGGGGAGCCGGGGGAGAAGTGGTCGTTGCTGTAGGTGATGAGGGGCGTCAACGGGTGCATGTGATGTGGGGGCTGAACAACAGGAACTTTATTAGACTGAAAGACAGAGAGAAAAAGACTAGGCACAGTTGCCAGAGAGACAGAGAGCCCAATCTGCTATCATTTACTGTGTTTAATACATGCCAGGTATTTTCCATGCAACAGACCATCCAGCCCACGGACAGCCCCGGAGAGAAAAGAGCAGTCTACACAGCACCGAAAGAACCAAAAGCATTAGAGGAGGGTGACACCCACCCCCAACATCCCCTCTTCAAAATAACAAACACTTCGTGTGTACTGTGTGGTGCTAAATGCCCCAGGCCACTGAGTTATCAACTGTGCTCTGTGTAATTTCTGTGTGGTTTAAAAGGTCCAACACACCCTTTCCAAACAGATTTCACAGAAATAGTAGCTCACAAGTTCAGGTCTGAGACTAGGAACAGACCAGTGGGGAATTGTCCTCGTCAGACCTCATGGAACCAGTTGTCATGTTCAGCTTTACAGACACAATCCAAGAGCACTTAGAACAGGTCTCTCTGTAGTTCTTCAAACACTGCTAACCTAATTACCACACTTCTTTAAAACACCAGCGAATGTAAGAAGGACCATTATTTTATAGAACTGGTAAGAAGGAAAAAAACACTGGCATGCCACGAACACATCATGATTTCAGATATTAAAGTGGGAAAAACCTATGTGTCCTAGCACTGGTGAACTGGATTAAATTGTTTTAATATCATCTGACAACGATGAGGAGTTCTTTTTCTTAAGATTTTATTTACTTATCAGACAGAGACACAGCAAGAGAGGGAACACAAGCAGGGGGAGTGGGAGATGGAGAGGCAGGCTCCCCATTGAGCAGGGAGCCTGATGGAGGGCTCGATCCCATGACCCTGGGACCATGGTCCGAGCCAAAGGTAGACACTTAACGACTGAGCCACGCAGGCACCCCAACAATAAGGAGTTTTTTTATAAAAAGAACTACCATTTTTTAAAAAAGATTTTATCTATATGAGAGAGGGAGAGTTAATATACAGGCAGGGGGGACGGGCAGAGGGAGAGGGAGAAGCTGACTCCTGGTTGAGCAGGGAGCCCAGCAAGGGACTCGGTTCCAGGACCCTGAGAACATGACCTGAGCTGAAGGCAGCCATTTAAATGACTAAGCCACCAAGGTGCCCCAAAAGAGCTACAGTTTACTGAACATCCCACTACAAGCACAGCGCTAGGCAATCCATCTCATTATAACTTAGCGAAGAAGTTATGGTTATCCCCATTTGAGGGATGAGAAAACTGAGCTCAGAAAGATTAAAAGGCTTTGCCTAGGTCATACAGCTATTTAATGGTGAAGTGGATTCATATCAGCCCTTTACGGGTCTAACAAACCAGAGTGTTTTCTCTGGTACTATCTATGTGTGCTCAAGAGCCCAATCAAAACATATCTGTCAGAAAGAGCTAACATACAATTTTTTTTCCTTGCATAATAAGGTAAATGAGTTACAAGTGGAGAAGAGATTTGCTCTAAAGATATCTGCAAAATGGATAATGACTTGGAGGCAGCCCAAGGGCTAGAATTCTAAACTGCTGTCTTCCCATTTGAATTTTTCGTTTCATAGATTCTTGGAACACTTTTTTCTTTTTCACGGTGCCCATTTGGTACTCATAATGCGAAATCCAATCTGTATGTCTACGCACCCATGCTGATGGTATTCTTGCTCTATTTCCAGTAGGCTAAGCACAGACAAGAGGCAGGATACTGGACAAGGTTCCCAACCAGGAGTCCAGCTCCCAGACCCGTGGATGGGAGGCAGAGATTTCAGACTGTTCATAACCATAACCACTAGGTGGCGCCAGCACATGACCAGGGGATGCGGGAATGGCTTGGAAGAACTTCCTATAACCGCCCAGCCACAGTGGGCTCTTTTGACATTGCCTATACACTCTTCAATTATTTTCTTCTTATTTTTTCACCTCTTTTCTTACTGGCTTTTGAAGGTGTCTCCATGTACATGAACATATAGCGCAAGTAAGAGTATAAAAATTATTTTAAGGTCAGATTTCTTGGAACCTAATGTATCTAAAATGATGCATTTCTGTTTCCTGGAAACAGCTTTGTCTAAAGGAAGATTTTTAGCATCATAAAAGCAACAGAATTATTACTAAAGTGATAATAAATGATAAAAAAATTACACAGAATGATCACAATTTTTTTTTTTAAGATTTTACATATTTGTGTGAGAAAGATAGTAAGTTGGGAGAGGAGCAGAGGGAGAGGGAGAAGCAGGCTCTGGTGAGTGCAGAGCCCAATGTGGGGCTCAATCTCACGACCCTGAGATCATGACATCTGAGTCGAAATCAAGAGTCAGATCCTTAACTGACTGAGCCACCCAGAAGACCCCAGAATGATTACAGTTTTTAAAAATTATATAAAACTCTATGTTTTAAAAAAAGACTAGTTGCTAAGGAAAAAAAAAAAAAAAAGACTAGAAGCACACCAAAATGTAAACAGTAGGTATGTTTGAGGGGTGGAACTACGGGTGACTTTGTTTTTCTTGTTTCTATTTCTGTATTTTCCAGCTTTCATTATTATCTATATTTAAAAGTATACTTTTTTTTAAAAAAGATTTTATTTATTTATTTGACAGAGAGAGACACAGCGAGAGAGGGAACACAAGCAGAGGGAGTGGGAGAGAGAGAAGCAGGCTTCCCGCTGAGCAAGGAGCCCGATGTGGGACTCGATCCCAGGACCCTGGGACCATGACCCGCGCTGAGGGCAGACGCTTAACAACTGAGCCACCCAGGCGACCCTAAAAGTATACTTACGATGGATACAAAAGAAAGAAATACAAAGTATTATAAAGCATTTTGAAAACACAATCAGGGGCACATTGGTGGCTCAGTTGGTTAAGTGACCGACTCTTGGTTTTGGCTCAGGTCATGATCTCCTGGTGGTGGGACTGAGCTGTGTGTCAGGCTCCACGCTCTGTGTGAGTCTGCTTGAAAGTCTTTCCCCCTCCCTCTCCTTCTCTCTCTGCTCTTGCCCTTGCTTGTGCTCTCTCTAAAATATGTAAATAAAATCTTAAAAAAAGAGAGAGAAAAGAAAACACAATCACACTATAGCCTAACCCAGTCCCTACTCTCATTTTGGTATATCTCCATTCATTTCTACTTCTTGTAGATATGTTTTTTTACTTACATCGAGTAACATCATTTACAGCCATCTTTTATTAAATTAACATTTTTCAGCTTTTTAAATTTAAAAATTTTTTAAAAAAGATCTTATTTATTTATTTGACAGAGAGAAAGAGAGAGCACACACACAAGCAGGGGGAGTGGGAGAGGGAGAAGCAGGCTTCCCACTGAGCAGGGAGCCAGACATGGGGCTCGATCCCAGGACCCTGGGATCATGACCTGAGCTGAGCCACCCAGGTGCCCCTCAGCTTTTTTAAAAAGATTTTTTATCTTTTATTTACTTGAGAGAGAGCAAGAGAGAGAGAGAGAGAGAGAGAGAGAGCACAGAGGGAGAGGGAGAAGCAGACACCCTACTGAGCAGAGCCCGACATGGGGCTCGACCCCAGGACCCTGAGATCATGACCTGAGCCAAAGGCAGATGCTCAACTGACTGAGCCACCCAGGTGCCCCCATTTTTCAGCTTTACTGAGGTATAACTGACAAATAAAATTGTAATATACTTGAAGTGTACAATGTGATTCTTTAATATATGTATCTATAGCTCCCTAAAAGTACTTCATAATATTATGAGATCCCGATTGCCCACGTGCTGTTGAGTCTGGCCTCATCAGAAGCTGGCACATAGCACTGAATAGGTAGCAAAGTACAAGGCAGGGAAATGTGGGTTATATGAAAAAGTGTATGTATCCTCACTTAAATGCTCTGTGAGTTATTCTTGGTTCCCATTAGGTGGCATCATTGTCTAGAAAATGGACTGGGAGGTGGTGGGTTCACAGAAAGAGAGAGGAGGGTAAACTCTTCCTAGGTCAGTCTGGGAAGAGGCAGCCTCTGGGATGGATAATTGAGAACTGCTCTCTTTGGAGCTGACCCAGGGTAGGCCCTCCTTGGTGGCTACCATTCCAGTAAAAGTTTCTGCTCTTTCCCCTCCTCAGCTGCCCTCAGGAGCAGGATGTCTACAGCATACATGCAGGCCAAGGGTAGGAAGGCTGGGAACCATTCTACCTGTCTCAGCGGAAAACCCCAGAACAACATGCACGGGTGACACACGGGGTTTGCTCAGCACCGCAGCTGAGTCCAGATTTATCCGGAGAGCATCTCGGAGCCATGTCGGGCCTGAATCCTTCTGCAGTCAATGCAGACCCAACCTTTTTCCAGTTCAAGTGCTTCTCAAATGTTTTAGTCTGTTTCAAGAATTGGTCCAAGCCAAAGGTTTTCTCTAAATTCCTTGTCCTCAAGGAAGCAATGCCTCTTCTCCTACCATTCAGGACTTAAATTCAAGGTCAAAGTAAAGCTAGCACCACACAACTCCAACACAGACGGAGAAGCCGCCTCTCCACAAGGCCCCTCTCCTCCAGCTGCTCATCCCAGGAACTTGCTGGAAGCCTCCACAGAGCCTCCTGGCTCCTACTGGTCATGCACTATTCTCTTTTCTTCCTGATCCTGATTTCAGAGAGCAGAAGGGTAAGGTTTTGTAGATCAGGCAAAGATGAGCCTTCAGCTTGTGGGACCACTGACGAAGCAGCCACAGACGTGCCAACAGACTGCCCAGGGAAGACACTGAGCGCTCCTCTGGGCTGCTGACTGTATCTGATTTTATATGTTTAAGAAATCTGTTCTTTCTACATCCATTTGTCTGTTTACTGCTGGAGGCGATCTTCTCTGTGGGAGCAGGAAGGGGATCTGTTTCCCCCAAGACAGGGCTATCTGCTGAGAATACTCAACAAATCCCCCCGAGAAGGAGGATTTCCAAGGACTGGCTGGCCCCAGCTGCAATGTTCAGTGTCACTCTGATTCTGTCTGTGACAGATGGTGACTTAGGCCGGAGTCGGGGGAGGGGGTCTTCAAACTTTCTTAGTCATAGAACTTAATCGATAAAAGGTATCGGTTCTGCCCTGTTTGGTTGGCTGGCTGGTTGGTTTGTGCTTTTTAAGCAGTAGTATTTTCAATCTAAGGATATGGCAGAAATCTTTGAAGCTACTTGTGTATTTCCTTATGGGATATTTTAGTTAAAAGTCAGTCATGTGTAAATCCAAGTAGCTGAGCTCAGGTGACCTGCCCTATGCTGAACACCAACAAGTAGGGGAAGTGCCTGCCACGGATCCCCTCACGTTCCATACCGCAAAGATGAACTGCCTCCTGGTGACTTTAGATTAAGACACAAGGGACGGTGTTTTTACCCCCAACCCTTGCCCTCAATGGAACATCTTGTGTCTGCACAGCTTTTCAGAGATAACCAATTGGACTCACTGCTCAAGCTTGGACAGAGAACAACTTTCTTTGCATGTGCCCCACCGCAGGTGCTAGGAGATCCTTCCTCACGTTCCTTCCACAATTCTTTCCTATCCCTATACTTCGGCATATCACGTACATGAGAGCTCATCAAGTGTGGGAAGAGAAATACCTTGTTCTCTGAGGTCTTCTCTTTGTTTCCCAAATTGGCCACAGTCTCTGGACTCCTATTTTCTGGACACCTGTCTCTAAATTACTCCCATGTCTTCCTTAAAATTAGTAAAATATTCCAGAAGGAGATGGCCGGTTGGTAGTGCAGAAAATAAGATTGAAAGATTTACATATAATAGAACCAGAGCCATATAGGAACCTAATTTGAGTTGGTGGGACCTCACTTCTCTCTCTGTATGGACACACAACACACACACACACACACACAACTCTCTAACAAATATTACTTGAAAGGCAAAACATACGCTCTTTGCCACTCTATCCCATTAAGGAAAGGAAGTCTGAAAGTAGGTTTCCTCTACAGAATTTTCCTCTGCTGAGAGAAATGGAAATCCACGCTTTTATTTATTGAATAAATGTTTGTGGAGACCGTCTACACAGCAAGGTACTGAGTTGGGCAGCCCAAGGGCTGGAGGCCTATCGGGCAGAGACGGAAAGAATCTGGGTCTCTGATAACACGAAATGAATTGCTGACTGGCCGTACAGAAAACACCGATCCCAACAGTAACAGTGACCTGATAAATTCCTTTCTTGTTTCCCTGTGGCGGGGGGTGGAGGATGGGAGCAAGTATTTCTGTTGTAGCTACGCTATGCCAGGTACAGCTCCAGGCCTTGTGAATGCACCAGACCCATTTATTTATTTATTTATTTTTTAAAAAGACTTTATTTATTTATTTGACAGACAGAGATCACAAGTAGGAAGAGGAGCAGGCAGAGAGAGAGAGGAGGAAGCAGGCTCCCTGCCGAGCAGAGAGCCCGATGCGGGGCTGGATCCCAGGACCCTGGGATCATGACCTGAGCTGAAGGCAGAGGCTTTAACCCACTGAGCCACCCAGGCGCCCCAAAGACCCATCTATTTAGACACAAATTCCTATTCTCATGGTACCCATGTTCTAACTGGAGAGATGGACAATAAGCAAAACTAAAAATAAAACACAGATACTGAGAAATGCTAAGGAGAAACACTAAGTCAGGGGCAAGGGCAATGGGGGTTATGACCCAGGTTGAACAGGAAAAGTCTTGAGGAGAACAGGACTTTTGAATAAACATCTGAGGGAAGTGGGGGGCAGGACCTGCAGACAGGTGAGGGAGGAGCATTTTGGCAGAAGGAACACCAGAGTGTGGCTGTGGGAGTGTGGCTGTGAGTCGGGCGGTGTGCTTGGCATGTCTGAGGAGCCCCAAGGAGGGCAGTGGACTGGAACGGAGAGAAGAAAATGAGGACAGAAGGGTCTCTATTACCATATTAAATGCTTTCTGAGCTCTTCATCAGTGGGAAGACACAGAAGACGTAAAGTCAAAGCCAGGCAACTGGTGAGAGAGAAATGTTTAAGGAACTGGAATGTGTTTCAGGTCCTTCTAAGCAGTGCAGAATTTTTGAGGTCCTTGCAAACAGGGCTGCATATAAAATTCTTGGGATAAATGTTTCCTTTTCTTCCCGCATAAATGCTTGTAGGAAAAAACAAAACGCTTAAACCCTCGCAATTTAAATCTTCTTTGGGATGGGCATAGGTGAACGCCAATTTTCATTTCTTTTCTAGAATTCGGGTGAGCTCTTCCAATCTATGAATTCAAGTGTTTGTTTTTAAAGCCGAGTTTCACTTCTTTTATTTATTGCCTTTTATCATTCCCATCGGCTTGGTCTCTTTGTCAGGAACACTTTTTTGTGGACTGGTGTTTTGGTTTCTGTCCTCTATCCGTTGCCATCTTTTCCAAGAGAGTCATTAATCCATGGATTGGGCTTGCCACCATGTCCATTCTGCTCTACAGTAAGATTCATGAGCGGGAAGAGAGGAGGAAGAATTCCCCAAAGCTAAACTCTCAGTAGCAGAAACTAACAAGGGGATGGAGGCAGGTCATCATCAAGGTTTGATGAAAACCAGGACACTTACATGGCCTCAAAGCCTCTCCCTACAGAGAGCGCTTATTAGGTACAAGCAAGGAGCAACGTCACGGTGGAAACACATGGCAGACGCCACCTTAACTGAATGACTGAGGCTGACATCCTCGCAATGGGGACAAATGGACACCATGGACCTGCCTCCCAGTGTGAGGCTCTCGGAAGGACACGGCCTCAGTGCAGTAGTGTTCTTGCCAAAAACACATGACCGGAGTCCAACCACAAGGAAACAAACAAACCCAAGCGGAGGAATAGTCTACAAAACAGCTGCTCTGTGCGTCTCAAAAAATGTCAAGGTCAGGAAAGACAATGGCTGAGGAACTCTGCTACAGCAAAGGAGACAAGGGACATGGCAAGTAAATGTCACGTGTGATCCTGGCTTGAGCTCTGGCCAGGGAGAAGCACATGGCCGTAAGGACACTCTTAGGGACATTTGCCAAAAATCTGAATATAAGAGAGGAATATGAAATGTTCATTTCTTGATTTTGGTAACTGTACTGTGGTCATTGTTAGGAAATTTCATTGTTAGGAAATATAGCCAAAGTACTCAGGGGTAAAGGGGTATAATGTCTCCAACTGACTCTCAAATTGTTTTAAAAAACCCCATACATATATGTACGTGTTTATACACAAATATATACGGGGGCGGAGGGAAGCATAGGGCAAAATTTCCGAATCTGGATAAAGAGCATATGGGAGGTTCCTTGTGTCATTCTTGTAATTCTTCTGCAAGTTGAAAAATTATGTCAAAATAAAAAGCACTGTGCAGTAAGAACCGAAATCAGTCCTGGAAGCAGACGGGGCAGCAGCGGGCTGCGGGAGGAGTTTTGAAGTGCTTGGGCCCACAGCAGGTGTGCTGTGGAGAAGATGGAGAGACGAGGCACTATTTTAAAAGGGAAACCTCAATAAATGCTTGAGATTGAGAGGAGGCATGCTCAGCAAAGCCAAGACGGTGAGCAGCAAGATGGCCCTCGGGGAGGATGGCTTGCGGGCACCGGCCCGCCAGTTGGACCTCGGACACGAGGCACGGCAAGTTGCTTCTGAGAGCGGCCCGATGTTTAACAGCAAAACGGGGTGTTTACTCTTTAAAGGAAGCGTTCCGCTCACCTCCTAGAGAGCACCTTACAGGAGCAGGTATCACAAAGCATGTGCAGGCTGTGGGATTAGAGGTCTTTTTCTGTGCACTTTGGCGTCTTCCCAAGTGTTCTCCATAGCACAAGCCCTACCTTCATGGTTTTGAAAAAGGCTTAGTTTAAAAAAAAGCCCTGTAGGAGGAGAGGGACTGGAGCAACAGGGAGAGAGGGGCTTACAAGGGCTAATGCCTTTCCCCTGAGGGGTCATTCTTCCATTCATCCACAGAGGTTCCCCAAGCACCTTCTCTGTGTTAGGCGTTCTAACGGGGGCGGGGTAAATGAACGTGAGCAGAGCAGACGGGATTCTTGTCCTCAAGTTGGTTATGTTCTAGAAGTACATATACTGGTTTCGTGTACAGGGCACAGTGCTCCAGGGAGAGAGGAGGGAAAGACGGGGGGCCAGGCGCTCGGGGACCCCAGTGAGGGATCTGGGTATCAGTCTAGATATAAGGAGATTACAGTGATCAGATATTACAAGTCGTTACATATAAAATATCAGAGCCATTCCATTTTTTAGAGCTTGTTTTTAAAGCATAAAATCCAAGTCGTAAGAACACTTAACTCCATCCCTACCTGGCCCAGTTACGGTTTGTTTATACACATTTCCTTGACAGGTAGCTCTGACATGACTCCCTCCATCTCTGCCAACTGTGCAGGCTGTTTCCTTTGCTTGCCCTTCTCCCAGGGCAAACCTCATCTTAAAATATTTTGCTTGTGCTTCTAAATGAAACCTCCTAATTGAGTGTTTTCAGTTTTCTAATAAAAACGCCAGTGTCCAGACCGCTGAACACCTCCAAGCCCAGCTCCCAGCTCCAGCCTCGAGAAGCGAGCACCTAGTGAACTGGAATCGTCTCGAGCTCCTTCTCCCCGTTTGCCTCTGATTTACAATTAGTGCAATGATTCTCCATTCTGGCTGCCCCTTAGAATCTCCTGGGGAGCTTAAAAATCGAAGATACCAACTATACCCCAGACCTAGTAAATCATATCCTTGGCAGAGCAGACGTGGTGAGAGTCTATGGACTCGTCATCTATTTCCTTTGCAATCTGTCCACTTGAACTGGCCCCTAATGCAGGCCCTCACCACCTCTCAGTCGGTGAATTAAACAGTATTTTAATCGCTCTCTCCTTGTCTTCAAAAGAGTAGCAGTGGTGACGGGCAACAGCAGGGAGCTCATGGTCACGGAGGGCTCACCTCGTGCCAGGAGCAACTCTAAAATCCTCACAATGCATTGGCTCATTCGCACACCAGTCCTGAGGTCAAGCCCTCTTCTGGTTCCCATGTTACAGACAAGGAAACCAAAGCTATGCAAAAAGCAGTAACTTGGCTAGAGCTGCACCAATAGGAAAAGGCAGGGCTGGGATTCAAACCCATGGAGTTAACATCCTCCAACACAGAGACGGTGCTCCCCAGGTGTGTCAGGCTTTGCTCCTACACACACATGCATCTCAGAATTGGAATGAGATGCTCTGGTGGGAAAACCGAGAATGGAGGTCTTCTCCCAATCTGTAGCATTGCAAGTTAACGTTAAGGTTTCCCCCCATAAATGTTTCTTAAAGCTTTCGAGGCCTGTTTCTGCTTTTCTTTTCTTTTTAAGATTTTTATTTATTGAGGGGCACCTGGGTGGTTCATTAAGTGTCTGCCTTTGGCTCAGGTCATGATCCCAGAGTCCTGGGATCAAGTCCCGCATCGGGCTCTCTGCTCAGCGGAGCGCCTGCTCCCCCCTCCCCCTGCTTGTGTTCCCTCTCTTGCTGTGTCTCTCTCTCTCAAATAAATAAATAAAATCTTTAAAAAAAAGATTTTATTTATTGAGAGAGAGATAGCGTGCGCATGAGCAGGGGGAGAAGCAGAGGGAGAGGGAGAGGCAGACTCCCTGCTGAGCAGGGAGGCCGATGGGATCACGACCAGAGCCACCCAAGCGCCCCTCTGTTTTGTTTTGTTTTTTACGATTTTAAATAATCTCTTGGGGCTTGAACTTAGAACCCCAAGATCAGGAGTCACATACTCCACTAAGCCAGCCAGGCGCCCCTCTGTTTTTCCATTTTAGAATACCCAGTATGATAATACACAATTTACTAGAAAATGAGCCATTTTGTTATCTACGCTGTAGTGTGTCAACTGTTCACGCTTCTCCACTCTGACAAAGTGAGGAGCCCCTGCTGCACCCCACATTGAATTAGTGTCCGCAGAGCACGTATCTGCAATGGACAAATCCGTCCATCCATGGTTATATATATTGTATAATCCATCCATATGTCCATGGATATATTTGCTTGGCTGCCGGAGCTATAGGCATGGACCCCTGTTGAGAGTCTAGGGATTTCATGTATCTTTATGTCACTCACACGGGAGATCGTTAAGTGAGAATGGGTACCTTAATTTATTTAAGGAAAAGAGTCTAGAAAGAGAATGGAGGCTTAGAGAGGGCAAAGAACTGAGTCTCTGGGTCCAGGCTCCTGGAGAGGGGAGAGGAGGAGTCCAGGAAGCAGAGGGCTGTAAACACTGACCAATGGCAGTGGCCGCTGAGCCAGGCTTCAGGGGACCGGCAGAACGAAGGGGGCGGTGATGGAGGTGGGGTGTCTGGCTCTTGCAGGAGAAGCCGGGACACAGGGTTATTTTATTTTATTTTTCAGGGATGGAGGGCTTTGGGCAATAGAAAGGATGGGAAGCTCAACGGGTACCCGTGCTAATATGAAAGGGAACTCACTTCCTCGAAGAGTAGACGGAGATTTTAGGTGATATGCACAGAGACAGTATAGGGGGGAGGAAAGGACAGAGGGTCCTGCACATCAGGGTCCACTGGAGTGGGCTGGGGGAGGCCGCAGGATGGGCGGGGGAGTGAGCAAAGGCTTGAAACTGTTAGAGAGAGAGAGCTGTGCGGGGAGGGGACAGGCCATGTCTGTGGCAGGGTGGACACGGGACGCCATGTCCTCCACCATGACTGACCACTAGGGGGCATCGGGACCTTGCGCTCGGCCATCCCAAATGGGACTCTGGGGGACCAGAGACACCGCCCTGGCCTATTCCTGGGGCTGTTCAGGCCTTGGTGAGCGGCCACAGAGCCTCTTAGGGGCAGCCCACACTGGACGGCTGGCTGGAATGCACTGTTTCCTACAGTCACTGGTCTCTCCTGGAGAGGGTGGGAAACACCTCTCCCCACTCGTCTCCCTAGTGGACAGCAGTGACCATCACCTGAGAACCACACAAGACATCCTTTATAAACCTCCAAGGGCTCTGCTTCTGTGAGCTGCTCTCACCATTACTGCAAATCATATGGGCTCCATGTATCTTCTTTCTCCTCGACCAGATTTTAAGCTTTTAATGAAAAAGGGCTGTCAGGGTATTAAAATGTCCTGAATGAGATGAAATGATACGCCTGCCATTTACTTTAAAACAACCCAGTGTAGCAGAAGGGGGAGTATGGGTAAAGGAAACAGGTGAAATTTTCCATAACAATGTTTTCTTTATTTTATTTATATTTTTAAAAAGATTTTATTTATTTATTTGCCAGAGAGAGCGCAAGGGAGTGCAAGCAGAGGGAGCAGCAGAGGGAGAAGCTGACTCCCCACTGAGCAGGGAGCCTGACACAGGACTGGATCCCAGGACCCTGAGATCAGGACCTGAGCCGAAGGCAGACACTTAACCAACTGAGCCACCCAGGTGCCCCATAACAATATGTTTTAAATAAGACCATCTTTTCCCAGGTCTCCTTGTCTGTAAAATGCATAGGTCATGCTAGTGGGTTTCCTTCTAGCTGCACCCTCTAAGACTCTGAGGCTCACTGTACAGTGCGTAACACCAGTTAGCTTGCAAGGCTGTGTGGGTCTGAAGGCCAGGGATCCTCAAGCTCCCAAGAGAAGTCTTGGAATGCAATGTCCCAAGTCTATCTCTTCTGTAAGTCAGTCCCCTGCCAGCACCGGGGAGGCGAGACCTGCTCGGACCCCATTGCTCCCTCTCCCAGGTCCATCCCGATCTTCTTCCTCTGGGGCCCGAGCTGCCACAGGGCTTGGCACAAAGGCCTCCGTGGCCCTGCTGGGGTTTTTGTTTGCATGTGTTTTACTTAATTCTCTCCTATAACATCCTGTACAAAAAAGCCTCTTGGACTGTCGCTGCCTGCAGCTGTGAGGACAAGCGGCAGGGCAGCAGGAGCTCCAGCGGAGCAGAAGGACGGCACCACTGCCCAGGTGGAGGGGGCTGCGGGAAGGACCAGGGCAGCCGGGCAGGGTCGGGCCGGCACTGCTAACCAGACACCATCCCAGGAGGTATGTGCGCGTGTGCTGAGGTGCAAGGTGTGGAGGAGCACACTGGTGACGCCATTCCACCCCCGACAGCTCAGCCCTTCCCCCGAGGCACACACACTTGAAGCTACCAGACCCCATCCGCTTTGGGATGGCAGAAGGGATGCAATGCCATGGGCTGAGGTGAGGGACAGAATCCCTCCAGTGCTCAAAGGCGAAACAGACTTACCAAGTGTGCTGGGGATGGTGACCTGGTGTCCTTGACCGTGGCGCTGGAGGGGACATCGAGGAGGGGCCATTTCATCTGCAGGTACTGCACAGGGCACAGAAAACACAAGGTAGGTGGTGAGATGGGGTCTCACGAGCACCCCCAAGTGAGCAGGGAGGCTCCTATTGGTTCACTGCACTGGCATGAGCTCCTGGCTGGTCTGCGTCCCAACGATCATCTCCAGGGACAGCACGCGCTTACAGTCACCACCAACCAAAGTGTCCAAAGATCCGATGGCTGAGGGTCAAGTTCTGCTTGCTCTAGTCATGGGACAAGCAAGGCTCATCAAGGGACCAAGGGCTCTCAGATGGTGATCCTGTCCCCTTCATCCCCATGTCTTATAGCATCACACACAAGACTCCCTAAGACACGGCCTCCAGGAGATTCTGGGAGTGAAGGAATAAAAACCATCTGCCAGACACTTGAAGGGTCATGGGTAATAACCGTCCAGACTCAATGATGCTGATTTAACATCTAGCTCTAGCGTTTCCTGACCCCAAAAAGATTATCCAGTACCTGACCCTGTACTAATCCAAACCTAACAGTAAACCCTCTACACACACACACACACACACACACACACACACGCACACACACTTTCTTTAAACAAAAAGCCTCTCTTCAACCCTGGCCTGGCAGTTTTTGGGGAGGGCCTGGAAAAGGATGAGCGGGGAGGAGGGGAGGGGCCCTGGGGTCCAGAGTCAAATGCTCACGGGTTGAGGGTCTCACTCTGTCAGTGTAGGTTGTGCAACCCTGGACAAGAGTCTTGACAACTCCGAGTCTTGATTTCTTCATCCGTAAGGCAAGGCTGGGTCCAGAATTTTACTGGTTGTTAGAAGGCGTAGGGACAATGTCAAGTACAGAACACAATGCTTCCCATGTGGGAGACGTCTGATGAACGGCAGCTATCACTTCCATAAGCAAACCATTAGTCTTCGCCGGGGGCAAAAGCACACATGTTGTCTTAGTGTCAACACTGATACGGTGCTTCTGGGCAGCGGACCAGCTACACAGCCTCTTCACAGAATTCTTTTTTTTTTTTTTTAAAGATTTTATTTACTTATTTGACAGACAGAGATCACAAGTAGGCAGAGAGGCAGGCAGGGTTGGGGGGAAGCAGGCTTCCCGCTGAGCAGAGAGCCCGATGTGGGGCTCGATCCCAGGACCCTGAGATCATGACCCGAGCCGAAGGCAGAGGCTTTAACCCACTGAGCCACCCAGGCGCCCCTCTTCACAGAATTCTTGAGGTTACTTTGAAAGCTACACCTCCAGTAAGAAATGCTGGCCCCAGGAAGAGTTTCACAGAGAGACAGAAATAAGTCTCTGAGTTTTAATTCCTTGCTCTGGTCATTCAATTCTAGGGAAAAAGAAATCATGATGTGGCCTTGAGCTATGTGCCCGGGACTGGGAAAGTAGGATGGGTGTGCCCCTCTGCTCATCATCACCCACAAACATGGACTGAGAGGGCAGGGTCTGGGCTTTCAAAACAACATCCACGGGTAAGGATAATAACCCCAGGACACATCTACAGAGGGCCAGTGGGCAGCACAGACAGCAGGTGAATGGGCCAAGCAGGCCTGGCTGTGGGAGGCTTGGGAAGTAGGAACAAAAGGGGGGAGTTTAGGGGCCCTAAAAATAAGGCCAGTCTCCACTCCCGGCCCTCTGGTACCTGCCCCTTCCTCCTTCCCCACTGCCATATTGAATATCATTCGTCCCTGAGTCCTGCTGACCCTTCCCACCCGCACCCATCTCTTTCCCTACCCAGAACCTCCACTTTCTCGATGAACTAACTGGGATTTCAATGCCTCTGGCAAATTAAAAGGACTGGACAGATACTGGAATCATTAGTTAAAACTCACGTCCTCAGTGAATAACATTTGTGCCATGTGGGCAGTTTCCAAAGCATTTTCTTTCTTTCTTTCCTTCCTACCTCCCTCCCTCCCTCCATCTCTCTCCCTTTCTTTCTTAGATTTTATTTGAGAGCGAGAGCACACGTGCACCCATGCGGGGGAGGGGGTGGGGGTTGCTGAGGAGCACAGGGAGAGGGAGAAGCAGGATCCCTGCTGAGCAAGAAGCCCGACGCAGGGCTCAATCCCAAGACCCTGAGATCATGACCTGAGCCAAAGGCAGATGCTTGACCGACTGAGCCACCCAGGTGCCCCCCAAAGCATTCTCACACACATAAACTGGTTTCATCTTCACAACAACCCTGCTGTTATAAGTAGAGGTGACTGTCCCAAATTTTCAGAGGCGCTAATGGAATTAAACACGGGGTGAGTGACTAGCCCAGCTTTATGAGGGGAGTGGCCGCTGAGCTCCCCGACTTCAAACCCCACACTGTTCACTGCAACACAAGTCCTAACACTTTCCATAACATCACCTTCTTGAAACCCCACCCCTACCCCAGCCTGGATTTTTCTCTGTCCCTATCTGTCTCCCACAGGGCTGGCCACCTCAAAGCTGAATGAATGTTTACGCATCGGTATTCTCCTGTGGGGATGTTTCCGTCGCAGTCACAACCTGAGCATTTCTGTTTATTTTCTGAAGGTGAACTGCAATCACAAGTGTCACATGCTAAAGAGAAGTGTCCCAAACCCACCCCAACATGGAACATAGTAGAAGGCTTCCCGAAACCCACCAGCTCTACCAGCATCTGGTTTCCTAGCTGGAGTCCTAAAGACACAGGCTGCACACTCTTCTCGTTGGCTTAGATCAAAAAGGAATCTGCCTGAATCCTCATTTGGGAGAGAACACGATCAGCTTTTTGGGCTGGGAGGCAGAGCAGGCTGTAGGAGCTGAGTGCAGGGTTTCTCAACCAGGAGGCTACAGGCACTGGGGGCAGATTGGTGGGAGTGGTCCTGTGCATGGCAGGATGTGCGGCAGCAGAACTGTCCCTCAGGGGGAGTCCCTGCTCGAGTGGCTAAAGAGCTGGGACCTAATACACTATGAGCTGCATGAAGGTCTGCCTTCAAACCGGGGCTCTCGAGGTATAAGCGTACATAGAGACACACGTTCGGAGCAAGGGCTTTTAGTAAGAGCTCCTGGTTTCGGCTGTCCATCACAGGCTTGGTGTCTTACCTACCCACTGCCTGGAATTCCGGTGGGTGGAAGAGACCACACGGTCCTCTTGGCTCTGCAAGGTTCCCTCTCACTCAATGGCTTTAACTGAGACCTGGAGGCTTCAAAGTGAGGGAAGATCTTTAGCCTTATCTACCACCAGAGCCTGGCCCCACAGAGATGGGGCAGACAGGTGGGGAGAGCGGTTCTGGACTAGTGGACATCCGGCCCAGCACCCTACCTGCTCTAGCCATTCGGGGCGGGGGGGCGGGGTATGTGGTGGGGTGTAGGTGTACAGGTACCCAAGAATTCAGTCTGGGGATAGGGAAATGGAGGAGAGTCCCTTTCCCTACTCTAATCTTTTCTGCCTTTTTAAGTTTTTGTTTTTTTTTTTTAAAGACCTGGTTAGGTTTGTTTATCTTTTTAAAGGTATTTCTTATTTATTTACTTAACAGAGAGAGAGAGATCACAAGTAGGCAGAGAGGCAGGCAGAGGGAAAGGGGAAAGCAGGCTCCCCACTGAGAAGAGAGTCCAATGCGGGGCGATCCCATGACCCTGAGATCATGACCTGTGTCGAAGGCAGAGGCTGAACCCACTGAGCCACCCAGGTGCCTGCTCTTTTAGATTTTGATACAAGTGACAGCGGGCGGTGGGGGTCTGGGGGAAGACCTATAAAAGGACATCAGAGCCCCCCTAAGAAGTTGCTTCACTATCAAACGCCTCTGGACTGCCATTCTGAAGAAAGGAGCACTCAGAAGGGACAGCTGAGCTTCCCAGAACCATGGCTCCGGGCGGAAGGGGCCAGCAGCCCCCCTGTGATATGGAGGTGAGGCTGGTCAGGCCTCACCCTGTGTTTCGTGGCAATAAAACTCTCCCTGGCTGGCGCTTCTCCCCCGAAGCCAGCCCTCCCATGACCCCGGGGCCAGCTATTGGTGGGAGCATGTCCTCAGGGCCTGAGACAGGTGTGGCCGAGCCTAGATTCTCTGCATGGTCAGGGCATGTGGGCAAATCAAAGATGCTGGTTTCTCCAAGGCCAGCCTCAGGTCCACCCGCTCACCCTAACTGGCTCCTGACCAGGGTATCCTGCTCAGACCGCACTACGATGAAGCTGGTCCGGCCCCCTCCCCATGGCAGATGCTCTCTAGAATTCAAAACACGGAACCTGGGTTGCACCGAGGCAAGCCATGGCCAAGCAACAGCAATGCTTGTCACCCATGGGGTGTTGTCTGCGGGATAAGTACTCTCTTGAGATCCTCAGAAACAGAAAGAAAAAAACCAGACCCAAATGGTGAGTAGTACCACCTTCGAGTTACACATGCTGCTTGATACACTACTGTATGTCGTCACTGAGACAGGACAGAGAGGCGGCTGCCCGCTCTTACTGAGTCTGGAAATTCTTTCTGGGGACGGGGGTCCCACGGAAAACACTTGGGAAACGGTGCTGTTGTGGTTCACGGTTAAGCAGACTGAGGCTGTGGCTTAGAACTTGTCTTTACCTTATGAAGGAAGGACGGTTCTGTTCCTGGTTTTATTTTGTTTTCACTCCAACAGTTGTTAAATTGTCTCCGATCTACCAAAAATGGTCGTGTGGTTTCTCTTCTTTGCCTCAGTTGTGGTACGGGGACAGATTCCTCTTACACGAAAGCACCCTTGCATTCCCCAGGTAAACCCTATTCGGTCACGGTGGCTTGTTCATTCTTGCAGTGCATTGTGGAATGCTAACCACGGGTGTCTTAAGATTTTTACTTCTACATGCCTAAGAGGGAGCAGAAGTTTTCTTTTTTGTGCTATCTCCATCAAGCGTTGCGGTCCGTGTTATTTTGGCTTCATGATTTGTAGAGGGGGCTGCACCTCTTTATCTTTATGCTCTGGGTCCCTTTCTGCTTCTTGCCCCCTCCTCAGTGCTGCTCCTTGGCCGGGCAGACTATTTCCATTCCACTCGGGCCCAGGGAAGGGTCTCTCTGGAGGGCGCTCTCCCTGGACAGCCAGAACCCCCTTTCCTGCAGGGAGGCAGAGATCGGTCCTCCAGGATCTCTGCTAGCTTGAAGACTGTGCAGCAGATTAATTGCAGCTGTGCCCTGGAATTTCCCCCACATACAAATCTTCATGATGTAAAACAGCTGGGAGGAAATCCCAGCATGCCCTGGACAGAGGCAGAACTGCCAATGAGCTACGGAGATTAACCCTCTACCTCCCAGAAGGCAGCGATCCCCCCACCCCCCCAATCTGCCCCGTCCCAAGCTTGCTGTGGTGCAGACAGGACTCTACAGGGCTCTGGGTAACGCCCACATTCTCCCCATTCACACGTTCTCACAGAAAACCCTTTAGGCAGGGCCCCGGCAAGAAAGGAAGCAAAGCTTCATGTTACAGAATCAACAGTAGGGCTCCCAGAAGGCCTGCGTGCGCTACAGTTGGAAGCAAGGACACTGGTCATCACCAAAGGCTTCCCAGGTGAGAACACCCCACCCCACAGAATTCCGTTCACTTCTTGGTGATCGCGACAGGCCTGTGGCAGAAAGAAGGGCCTCCCCTCTAGCTTTCCCCTCTCACGGTTTCTGTGTTTCCACAGCAGCAGCCTCCCAGTTTAGAAGACCAGTCTTTCCTGCCTCTCCAGCCCCCAGTGATAAACAGACCTGCTGGGACCCCAAAGCCAGGCCCCCCTGAATAGAGAAGAGGACTTTTGCAGACCTCCCTCTTAGGAAACTGTACGGTGTGTGTGGCCACCTAAGAAAACAGGCTAGAAAGCCAAGCCCACAGGCAGACACACCGCTGTCCACCACACAGTGACAAGGACATAGTGCAAAGTGCGTTATTTTAACACGAAGAATCGTATTATAAATTAAAAAAACGCGAACCAACAATCAGTTTCTCTTTACTCTCCACTCTGCCACAGTTGGGGATATAATCATTCCTCACCAGGACTACTGCAATGGCTCCCCAAATTCTGTAAGAGTTTAGCTTCTAAAAAACTAACTCATCAGGGGGCACCTGGCTGGCCCAGTCAGCGGAACCCGTGATCCTTCATCGCCGAGTCGTGAGCCTGGGTCCCACTTTGGGCATGGAACAAAACACGGAAACAAAACCCAACTAACTCCTCAGATCTCTTCTTTGCTTAAAATCCTTTCCTGGTTGGCTGGTGGGCTCAAGGGATAGAGCCCCCAGATTCCCCAGCAATCGGGGCCAACCTATCCTCTTCAGCTTCAACCCTCATGGCTCCCCTACCCCCCAACACTAACTGCGCTCGGGTTCCTACTAAACTCTCTGCCATTTGCTCGACTGCTCCCCAGCAGATCCTTTACTCACAGGGAACTCTAAACCCTTCTTCAAAACCCTGTCCCAAGGTCACCTTCCCAGCTCCCCACATAGAGCTCTGGTAAAGCACTCTCACCTCTGTGCCTCAGCTGTGCTTGGTGTTCCCATGACATTCTTCATGCTGTGTTTTTGTTATCTGTTTGCAAATTCTGTCTATCCTTTGGACCAAAAGCTCCTCAAGGGTCACGTTCACTTCCCCAGTTTCTTGCCCAGAAGCCAGCATTTATGATGCGTGCAGACCTTGTTCCATCTTCAGCTTAAGCCCTCATCGACCTCCTAAGCCCAGGTTCCGTGTCTGTAGCACTGGGTTGCCCAGTCTCCTTCTGAATCCTTTAGAGACGTGGAACGCACATAACGGAGCTCCCACGTTAATTAGCCTACTATTGCCAAGAATTTGGAAATGCAGCTTGGAGGCTGTGACACCCAACCCTGCCAGCGCCTGGAGGCCTGTTTAAGATCCTCTATCTTCTGTCAAAATGGACATAAGTTGATCTAAATTTGGTGAAAGTCTACCAACATTGAGCAATGGGCTCATTAGTGCGGAGACAGAAACGCTCTCCCAACTAAGAACAAATGTTTCGTTTCAGGAAATCACTGAAGATAAAGTGAAAGCATTTAGAACCAGTTTCCAAACATGATGGATTAAACACAGTTCCAAGAGCAGAAGGATAAAAAGCAAAGTGTACTTTCATCCCTTATTTTTTTTTTCCCCTCTAAAGAGGAGTAGCTTCTCCATTTGCTTCGTTTTCTGGCTGACACAATAACCCCAACACAGTCGCCCTCTCTGTTTTGCTCATGTGTAGAAGGCGGGGTTCCTTCTTAAGGTTTTGCTAATAGGTTGTTAGAAAATAAATCCAAAATATCTTCAAACAAGCTACTTTTTCATGTAGTAAGACACATAATTTTCCTTGGAAAAGTTATTCAGAACCACATTTCTGCAGTGTTTTAAACCAACAAAACAACTTTTTTCTCTGAAGCACCTGTCACAGCATTTGGGTCAGCAAGTATTTCTGGAGCCCCTCCTGTGCATTGGCAGCGAAGGGGCTCTAAAAATATTTCATGACTGAAGAGTAAACCAAAAAATAAGAGTGGGTTGGTTATGGGTTCCCATAAACACCTATTCCCTGCCCATTCCCTCAAATAACTCCCTTCTTTCCTGGATGGCCTTAAACTATTCTCTTCCTTTTCCAACTCGGAGAATCTGGCAATTCCGCATACCAGACTTGACCAAAGGTTTTTTTTTTTTTTTTTTTAAATTGGCTTCCCTCAGAGGCCAGTTTCCAGTGGTAGAAGGATACAGCGTGAGAAGCGGGAGACCAGGATTCCAGGCTTGTTCTAATGTCTCTGAAACTCGATCATGTCACCTTTATTTAAGATTTATTTATTTTTTTAGAGAGACAAAGAGAGAAAGAGACAGCACAGGGGGCAGACGGAGAGAATCCTCTAGTCGACTCCCTGGAACCCGACACAAGGCTCGATCCCATGACCTGAGCTAAAACCAAGAGTTGGATGCCCCCACAGACTGAGCCACCCAGGTGCCCCTCGACCATTTCACCTATTTTTTTTTTAAGATTTTATTTACTTATTTGACAGACAGAGATCACAAGCAGGCAGAGAGGCAGGCAGAGAGAGAGGAGGAAGCAGGCTCCCCGCTGAGCAGAGAGCCCGATGTGGGGCTTGATCCTAGCACCCTGAGATCATGACCTGAGCCAATGGCAGAGGCTTTAACCCACTGAGCCACCCAGGCGCCTGACCATTTCACTTTAAAATGGGGGTATTTTAGGTCAATCAGAGAAAGACAATTATCATATGATGTCTCTGATATGAGGAATTTGAGAGGTAGGGTAGGAGGTTGTGGGGGGCAGGGAGGGAAAAAATGAAACAAGATGGGACCGGGGAGGGAGACAAGCCATAAGAGACTCTAGATTTCAGGAAACAAACTGAGGGTTGCTGGGGAGTGGGGGGGAGGGATAGGGTTGCTGGGTGATGGACATTGGGGAGGGTATGTGCTATGATGAGTGCTGTGAATTGTGTAAGACTGATGATTCACAGACCTGTACCCCTGAAGCAAATCATACATTATGTGTTAATAAAAAAATTTTAAAATATGGGGGTATTTTGCTTCAGTGGCTGAAGGCAGGGACCTGGACCAGATGGCCTCCCATGGAAGAAAAAAGTGAAATGTCTGTCTAAAGCACCATGGGTTCCTGGGAGAGGAGATGCATGGAGGTAACTCAATAAACAGACTCAGGAGGCTTTGCGGGTCCCTGTTCACAAGCCGTGGACACTGGGAGGCTACCTCCCCTTTCAGAACCTCTGGTTTCCCACCCGTAACGTGGGGATCAAAGCACCTACCACCCGGCAGAATTCTGTTACTGCATGCAGCAACCACGTGGCAAAGGACCAAGCAAAGGGCTGAGCACATGGAGAGCTCTTAGGAAATACGTGTGTGGTCATTAAGATTGAAAGTCACTGTTGCTCAACGAGCCTCTCACCAACACTTTACCCAGGGCCAGAGGACAGCCAATTCACAGAGTCTGACCACTCGCTGGTCTCTGGGTGCTCGTGCAGAGAGACCCTGCTCAGGGGTGAGCTAGTCAATGTGTGGCAAGCAGCTCTCTGGGCAAACACCAGACCCCGCTTTGTAGCCTTTGCTGGTGTCCGCAGAGCAAACACTCCCACCAGGGCTGATTTCAGGCTACCAGGGTGAGTCCCCATTGGCAGGATTGCGAAGAGAGGCTAAGCACAGGCTGGTGGCTGCTGGCTCTGGCCTCGGATGCCTGGAAGACTGATACATGGCGTCCTGGGCTGAAGCAGACCCGAGGTCTTGACGCAGCGTCGGATGCTCTGGCCGGGCAGATCCCTCCGGCAGCTGCCTGCTCCTCTTATTTATTTATTTGTATTTATATTTTCTTTATTTATTTGACACAGAGGGAGAGAGAGAGATCGCAAGTAGACAAAGAGGCAGGCAGAGGCAGAGGGAGAAGCAGGCTCCCCACTGAGCAGGGAGCCCGATGAGGGGCCTGATCCCAGGACCCTGAGATCATGACCTGAGCCAAAGGCAGATGCTTAACTGACTGAGCCACCCAGATGCCCCTGCCTGCTCCTTTTAAAAGGAGCAGAGAAACTCTGCCCCCAGAGCACTGGGTATTCAAAAGAAGTCAAACTGCATTTGGGTCCTAATTTCTGAAATCTAGAACTACAAGTCTTGTCCATCTAGGCAGCCTCTCACATTGTCTGTGATCTTGGGGTCTGCCAGGCCCAGGCGGTTTCCGTGCTCACTACCTGGCATATACGGTGATAAACACACCATACAGAGCAGAGCAGCTTCTTGGTAGGAAGTGGCCTTAGACGTCTGGCCCTCCTTCCCCGCAGCTGAACTCTGCCGGCTCCCTCCCCCTCTCCCTTCTGCCTATAAGGGCAGTAAGATCATCTGTCCTGGCCCCCACTGTGGGCTCAGATTGGCCAGAGGAGCCTCTGCCCTGAGCAGCTTTGCGCCCTGTTCTCCAGCCTGCACGTCTGTGCCCCCGTCTCGATCACCCAGCAACACAGCAGAGCTGAGTCATTCTGGGGAACGGCTCCATGGTGTCCACCACACAGAAATGCCATATTCTACGAACAGTCCCTACGCACAGGTGTGTAAGTGCTTCCCAATCTTCGCTGCAGTGAATGTCCCCGAACGCTCATTATGCTCACACAGGAACACAGCTGTAAGATACTTTCCCAGCTGGGAGCGGAACTGCTAGGTCAAAGGTACGTACACTTAGGTTTTGAGAAGTATTATCAAATTTCTCAGTCTACGCTGCTACCAGGAACATATGAGAGAGCTTCCAGCCTTGCCCACAATGTCATCAAACATACCGATCTTTGCTAAAATGACAGGTGAAAAGCGGCAGCTCCTTCTACTTCCAACGGGCATTTCTCTTATTAAGTGAGGCTGAGAACGGTCACACATACAGGTAATGATCTGAAGGATAGACAAAAGATGTGTGTGGCCAGGAGGTGGGCTTACCACCTCTGGGGGTGTGGGGTGAGGGAGCAACAGGGAAAGGCAGGGAATGGGTAGGGCATCTGCAGGCGCCATGGCAGCCTTGGGGAGCTGTGTGGTAGAGGGCTCTCCGTGGCTCCGCATGAGTTACAAAGCACCGTGCGACCTCTACTGCTCCTGACCTTCACTCGGAGGGAAGAAGAGCAGATCTGACAGGAGCTGCCGGCACAGCCTGTGGGGTAGATGCATGTAGAAGGGGAGGGGGAAGGAGGGGGAAGAGGTGAAACAGGGGAAGGAGGAGGAGGAGGAGGAGGAGGAGGAGGAGGAGGAGGAGGAGGAGGAGGAGGAGGAGGAGGAGGAGAGCCCGGGAAGTCACTGCTGCTGGGGCTGGGTGGACAGAGAACTGGTGCACGGCCCCACTCTCTCGTCTCCCTCCTTCCCTTCCAGTTCTTCTGATGCTCCCCTCCTCACCCCCTTCCCATCCACGCCTCGGCACTCAGTGGTCTGGCTTCTGTTCCAGTCACTTGACTGTCTCTGTCACTGCAAGGACACTGAGGACACGAGAAAGGGAGGCGGCTTTCTAGTTACCGAACCTGGCACATCTCCTTCCGGTCCCAGCTTATCTGGCAGCTCTGGGGAAACACACTCCCACATGGAAGCCCTCCCCTCCCTGGTCTCCTGTGGTTTCTGCCTCCAGGTACCCTCTGGCTGAGTTACCTGTATCGACCTGAGTAAATGTCTCAGACAAACTGTTTAGGGCGACGAGCCCACGACAGAACCTAGAAGGACAGTCACCAAAATGTCATCACTGGGTTTGAGCAGTTCAGGGAATTTCCTGTCTTCTTTGTGTTTTTCTTCTTCCTTTGAAATTTTGACAATGACCACCAACTGAATGATAGCAAGAGTAGTAAGCAAAGCTATTAAAACTAATCCTTTCTTAATTTCCTTTCCCTGACGCTGGCCATCAGTTTTCCCAACTGGAAACCTCAAAATTTGCCTTCCCATCTTGGCTTCCCCCACCTCCTGTTGGCCAACAAGGTCCAAGGATCCTAGGCCTCTTTCTAGATTTTAGGGATTCAGGCTTTCCTTATTTCCTTATTTCCTTATTTCCTGGAAATAAAGACTTGGGTCTGGTTCTGGTCTCCCGGCTCTGGTTCAGTTCTGGCAGACTGTATCTTGGAAGTGGTAGGCGGTAGCAAGCCAGGCTGAAGGGGAGGGTGGTGCACGTTCCATTGCCTCCGACTAACAGAACGTTCAGCACCCATATCAAAGAACAGGGTGCTAGACAGAGATTAAGGCATCCCAGATCCTTCTCTCTGGTGTCACAGCTGCTTCTGTCTCCCTCCCCAGCTCCACTAGTCCATCCGTCACTTGCCCCTAGAAATATCATTCTAAACTATAAAACTAAGCTATTTAAAGGTAGCAGGTGGCTTCCCAATCTTCCAGAACTGCCTGGTGACAAAGGGGATCGAGAAGCCGCCAAGGCTCTGCACAGAGCACTCCATGAATGTGACCCGGGCTCCTTCTACACGAGGTAACGGTTTCTGTGCATGACAAGCCCCAGGGAAGATTCTTCTAAGCCCTTAAATAACGAGAATGTAAGTAAGTCAGCAAATGACAGGCTCCCAGAAGACAGGGTTATGGTGGGCAGGATTCCCACGGAAAAACTGGAAAACTTCTTGTAGGAGGTGGCGGCAGAGCTGGGTCAAACAGGCAAGATACTTCTGTAGTCATTTTACTTCTTAAAGCATTTTATATTAATTAGCTCATTTAATCTTAACGACCCCTAAATAAAGATAAGGCAGGTCTTATCAACCGCGTTTTAAAAATGGGGAAAACAAGGGGCACCTGGCCGGCTCAGTTGGTTGAGCTCAGTTGTTAAGCGACTGCCTTCTGCTCAGGTCATGATCTCAGGGTTCCTGGTTCGAGCCCCGCATCGGGCTCCCTGCTCAGAGGGGAGCCTGCTTCTTCTTCTGCCTCTCCCCCTGTCTCATTTTCCCTCCCTCTCTCAACCTCTCCCTGTCAAATAAATAAATGTTAACAAATAAAAATAAAAAATAAATTAAAATGGGGGAAACAAGTGTGCTGGAAGCTTCTGGATTTAGAGTTTCTCATGGCCATGAACTAGCTGATGTCCAGCTGGGAACAGGATGCAGAGCTCTGGACTGTTATGGTAGGACTCAAAGGGTACACGAGCATGCTTTCGGTCTTCAAGAAGCTTCAGTCTTACCTTGGAATCTTGGGGTAGCAGATACAGAGAGTGAAGGCTGCCACACCCCCTCTTGTGCCCATGGTGGACACTGCTAGCAGATCGTGGCGTTCTTCCCTATTTAGGTGAAGAGCTCAGAATCCTCACTGCCATACACCAGGCGGCCACTAACAGTTGATCAAAACCTATATGGGAGGTGCAGTCTATTTATTCTGTCTGATTTACGCCTGAAGGCAGATAGAGATATTCTGGCTAGTAAGAAGGGAGGGTAGGACCAGGTCTTGGCAATATTTGTCTCTAGGCTGACACAGTGAGGAAATAAGTCTCCCGACAGAGGTGAAGGAGCCACAAAGAATGTGACTGGACAGCAAAAAGAATAATGACTTGCATGAAGCCCATTGACCAAAAAGCAGGCCTGGGAATTCTAAAGTTCATGGATTTTCCCCTGTGGGAGGAGAAGCTGGAAAGCATCCCAGGTATTGAGGAGAAAGGAAGCAGGATCTGTGTATAATCAATGGGGGACAGGAAGTGTTTATCATGGGCCAGTAAAACACACAGCACAAAAGAACAGCCAGGCGGCCTGGAGCGGCCTCCCAGCGCCCAGAGCGACAAGGGCCTCCCTCCAGAACCCTTCTCCAGCAGTCCCGCAGCCAGCGCTGGCCAAAGTCAACAACTCCTGGGCACCGGGAAGTGGGAAATGTCTGAGGAGGTCTCTCCACCGGTGGGCAGTTCTGGGGGAGCTCTCTGACCCCAACAGGCTAGGGAGGATGCTAAGAATAGGGCCACACCAGTGTCCTAGACACAGGGTGGTCACTCCTGATTAGGCAGCCGAAAGGATGGGTTCCTGCGTTCCAACCGGGTGTGCGTGCCGTGTGTGGGCACAGGTGGGTCAGTCACCCACAGGCCACCACCAAATGATTCTGCACTGGTACTGAAGTGAGGGCGCCAAAATTAGGACAGGACAGTGGAAGGGCTATGGGAAGTGAACATTTACTGCAGGCGCACCATGAATCCCTCGTTCCAGCATCAAACTTGCATGCCTCCTCCCTCTCCCTTCCCGAGAGGGTGTTGGCACGTTATTCCCAGTTCCCATTTCAAGTCTGTTGAAGAACATCCATTTCTTAGTATTTAAACTCTTCATTTTAACAGGCATCAAAATAGATACACATTGTAAATGTAAAAAAAGGAAAATCAATTTCTTGGATACTGTTGTTTTTAGTGAAGCTCCATTTTTTTAAAAGTGGGGGGAAAGATGAGTCAAGTCAATTTAGGTAAATAACATAGGTGCTATGGGGCCAAGATGATGGGGATATAGGGTCCGGTAGGGAAACACTGTTGTAGAATCACGTGTTTATGGCCATCCAGAGGCTACTGCAAACCATGGGTGGAGATAACCCCAGGCACCAGAAGAGGTTGTGTACCCAAACCCTGAAGTCAACATGTCCCAACACATACCACGGTCTTTCTCTCAAGTGCTTCTCGCCTAGACCCACCACCCTCCAGCGCCCTCCCAAGTGAAAACCCAAGAAATCTGTCCCTTTACCTTCTCCCTCACTCTCCGCGGGCTAGGAAGAAGGGGAGTCAGTAAGTCCGGTCCACAGTGTATTTTTTCCCATTTCTAACACCCCTGACCTTGGCAGTGGCTTTTTATCCACTCCCTGCCCTGGCTCAGTCCCGCCTCCTGGTCACGCACACACCGTGCTGCCCCGCTGACCTCCCGGCCTGTAGCCAGACTCACGGATCCTGCGTCACCTCCTCCTCCTCCCATGGGAAACAAAACTTATTTGTGTTTGGATCCTCAAAGCCCGAGGCACAGCACATCCCCTGTGAGGAGCGCTGGGTAACTAGTGCACTGAGCTTTAGACTTAATGAGGGATGCGAGGGCTTCTCTCTCCAAGTGTTGCTTCTCAGCCAGTTCCTGGGGGGGGTGGGGGATGGATTCAAAAGCCAAAGGCCATCACCGGCCATGCTCCTGGGGTTGTTGCCAGAGCCCCTAATGTGCTGGCCTCGGGTGAGAGCAGTGAGAGCAATGATAATCATAACCTTTTAGGAACACAATGGATAGAGTGAATGGCTGTCCATTCATTCTAGTCTGTTGGCCCATAAAGACTGTTTACTTAATACAGTAGGACGGATGAAATCAAACATTCGCGGTTATCATACCTGCTTCCAACTGTTTTCGTATTTTCCCCTACAGTGTATATGTTGATTATAATACAGAACCTGGTATTTCTTAGGTCTTCTGTAGTGGGGTATATGACAGTGGGACTGTGTTGCTCAGGGCTGCTATGGGATACGATATTGCTGAAATCATGTTGTCTGACGCCAGTAACATTTCAGGTAAGCAGATACGGAGGTGCAAGAGCCAAGGAGAGCAAATGGTCTGCATAGAAGAGTAAACAGATTGCTCTAAAGATAATGTTTACCAATGAGTTAGCTGGTGCCAGGCACCGTCCCAAGCTATTACCATGTATTGTATCATTTGACCCTCTCAACCTTATACGTTGATGCTATTTTCCCCATTGAACAGATGGAGAGACTGAGGTAGCAAGAGTTTATGTAACCTGCCCAAGTCCTGTCTCCTCCCCAAAGCCACACTCTTAGTAATCCCTTCATTTATACTCCTGTCGGAAGAGAGAGAGAGAGAGAAAACAACAACAACAACAACTACACCACGCTTCTAGCCCATTGTGACACTTGTCAGGTAAGGGCGCTCTGGCCACTGGCAGAGTTGAGGTTAGAATAACCCAGGTTTGGGGGCTTGTATTGATCAGGTTATTTTTTGCAACAAACCTATCAACTACAGGGGAACATATAAAAATAATTGGAAGGGGATAAAATATTACTCTAAGCAAATCAACATTATGAATGCCAAGCAGCAGGAGTCATGTTTAACACCCAACAAAGGAACGATTGTCTAAGTCGACCGTCTAAGTGGAGATTTCCCTGTGCCGAGGGCAGCCGCAGCTCCACACTGCCCCCTGGTGGTTCGCATGCACACACCGGAAGCAGGCAAGGCCAACGAGCAGGGGGAACAAAAGGCTCTGGATCCAGACACCTGGCATCAGGGAAAGGCCTTGGAAAACCTAGTGAGTCCGACAGAAAAGATCCTTCGGGGCCAGGCACTTACCCAAGCAGTCAAGGAAAATCTCTGGGTTCTACTTCCGGTTGTGTGCAGCATTTGAGATAAAGAAGTGATGAACTAACTCACTAAGGAGTTAAATACTTCTAGTCTGTCAGATTGGCAAAGGCTTTTCTCTTTTTTAATTACCACGGGCACTTTTCAAACCTCGCTGGTGGGAGGGTAAATTAGTAAACCTTTCTTGTGCAATTTGGAGGCATGTATCAAGCCTTCCAAAGGCCTACCACCCGTAGGAATGTATCTGAAGGAAATAATTAAGGATGTGAGTAAAATGTAGCTGTGAGAAAGTTCATCGAAGCCTGTTTATCACAGCCGAAAGATATGAAGTACACTGTGTTGCAATGATGCTATCTGAATTTATGAAGTAGGCCAGTATTTACAGACAGGGAGAGTTGTTTACTATATACTGCTAAGTGGAAGAGCAGGATGCAAAACATGTACAATCCCACCTTTTAAAACCATGTATCTTTATGTACCTGCTGAAGAAAGATCTGGAAGGATATACACTAAAAGGTGAACTGATCTCTGGGTGACAAAATTATGGGTTCCTTTTATTTCCCTCTTTTGACGAAGCATGCATTGCTCCTCAAATGTAAGAACAAATCCATGCAAAAAAATCACTTTCGCACAGAAATCCTAAAGACAGATAAAACCAGTCAGGGAAAAAAAAAAAAAACCAACTGTAGAAGCTATACTCAAATCTCTAGTGTCACATTTCTAAACTTCTAAGTGCTATTTTCCCTTGAATGGTAGCCTGCCCCTGACAATTCTTTCTAGCCATCCCCATTAGGGCCTGGAAAAGGGTGATCTCAGCCACTTAGGAATCTCCGCCAAGCCCTGGGCAAGATGCGCTGGGCCGGGGTTGCGGGGACCGCCAGCTGCAGACACCCTCTCGCGTCTGAGGAAGGGTCCGGTCTGCAGGCCCTGCACTTTGGGCCTCTCCTCTTGCTCTCTCCCTTCCCTGCACACAGAAGGGGGCCCCAAAGAGGGAAGACGTGAGTGCCATTCTGCTCAGAAGGGAAGGGCTGTAGAGATTGTCCAGGGTGCTGGAGAGCTGCCTGAAGGAGCTTTAGAAAACTGATTCCCGCCCCTGGTCTCCATTATGGTCTGACAGTTCTTGGGTAGCGCTGAAGCAACCCATTTTTTTTTTTTTTTTTTAAAGCTCTCCAGGTGATGCTGCTGTGGGCTTTTCTCCAGATGCTAACAACCCCTCACTGCCCCCCCCCCCATAACTTTCTGCTGTTCTACACACCGTTTGGGCTTCTCTTCCAAAGATGGCCTCCATGGATGGGTGTCCTGTCCCTTGTACACTCTCCTTAGCCCCCAGAGCAAGCATCTACCTGCCTACCCACTCAGTGCTTTTTAGTGCTACTGGATGCTGGGTACCCTGGTCTCAGCCCTGCTTACATCCTTGCCCGGAATACTCTCTTTATTACAGAGGAATGATTATGTGGGTAAGGCTCAACGTGGAAGTTTCTAGTAAATATGGAGAATCTAAAACCAGAGAGCGGCCCTTGCTCGGGAGGTTAGATGGGATGTGCTTGCAGCCATGATTCCTGCTGATGTTACTAGGCAATTTGCTGTGTTCCTTCAACATTCTGGAGGGCGACAGCACATTACATGCCTCATTTCTGGATTGGGAGAGGGGCCGTGTCATATTCCTCAACCTCTCCAACCAAATCGAGGGCTTGGTCTTTATGGAATTTCAAATATCCGAGGCTAGGTTAGTGGGGTTGGGAAGGGAGTACATTTTAGCACACAGAAGCCCTCAAAACATTTCTCGAATATCATGTCATCTCCCAAGTGACGCAGTAGCACACCAACTCGAGGTACAGCGGGTGTACAAAGCTGCTTATAGAATTTGACTTTCTTGCAGCTGTTTGGGAAGCAGGGCTGGGATCTGGTCAGGCATCATTCAGGGCCCATGGCTGAGGACCCCAAGAGTCCACATCTCTTCCCCTTCCTTCCTGAGGCTGTGGTTCCTACACACGGGCTCTGAAAAGCAAACACTGAACTGGGTGACAATGACCTCTCCCTATCCCAAGATCCATGATGCATACTGAGCCAGACAAGGTAAGTGTGGCTCATCTGAATGCTTTTTTCTCTATTGGATCCACTTTGATTTTCTCTGTTGCATTCTTAAATGTCCCCACACTACTCAACCATTTCTCGGGGTCAGGCATACTCAGAGTCACTCAAACACATGCTGAATTAAACTCAGAGTCATGGTTTGAATGGGTCATTAATTTCTTCCTCCTTGATTTCCATTTGTCCTCCCAAATAAGGAAAGCCAGTCCAGGTGGCCAGGGACCCACAGTTGGGTGGGCCCCTGTGCTGCTGCTGCTTCTCCCTTACAGTCTTTTTATAAAAACCAAAGACACCCACATTTGCCCCTTCCACTCCTGCTGATGCCTTGGCCCAGTGTAACCTGGCTTCCATAATGCTGACACTGTTCTTGTTAAGGTTGCTGCTGGCCTCTTAACTACCAAATCCAGTGTCATTTCTCAGGTCTCTTCCCTAACAAGCCATGATCTGAGACTACCTCCCCTACCTCCAGCTTTCTGCTAGTTTTTACACTCACCCCCTACCACTTTCTAGAATCTTGGCCTAAACCCTTCAAAGGCTGGTGTTCTCAGTCCTCACTGTGTCCTCTCGACCCACCCCTGTGGGCTGGTCAGCAGCCACATGGTGATCACTTTCAACTCTGTGGTTGCCCCCAGCCTTTTTCCTGAGCCCCTCACCCCTCATTTCCAGTTGCCTCCTCTACACCTTGCCACAGGCAGCTCAATCCCACACTCATCAAAACCCAGCACTGATCCAGTTTCCTAATATCTTACAAACGAGTGTTCTTTTGAAGTAAAGGGGAACATTTTTAACAATTACGTGGGATGGGAAAGTTAATTTTAAGTGTCAACTTGACTGGGACATTGGGTTCCCAGTCATTTGCTCAACGTTATTCTGGGTGTCTTGGAATAAGATTAACATTTGAATTGGTAGACTGAGGAGAGCAGATTGCCTTCCCTCAATTAGGTGGGTCCTGTCCAATCAGTTGAAGGCCTGAACAGAACAAAAAGCACTGGCTCACCTGCTTCCCAGGTCTTAGGCCTCAGACTGGACTTAAATCATTGGCACTCCTGGGCCTCTCGTCTGTCGGCTCACCCTGCCCATCTTGGGACTTATCAGCCTCTGTAACTGCCCATGAATGCATGCATCACGTACACCCCTCACTGGTTCTGCTTCTCTGGAGAACACTGACTAATACACCAGACAACCAACGTAGGCCACAAATATGGCCACCCTGACTATGGTACAAACCTGGGGACAGTTTTGGGTTCTTCTCTCTTTCCCTCAGCCTCACATCCGACGGAGGACCAAGTCCCGTCATTCTAACTCATCTCTCAAAACCTTCTTCTCTATGCTCCTCACTGCTGCCCTAGGCCTCTGCAGAGACTCCTAATTGACCCCCCTGCCTCACCCCTTCCTCAGGCCAGCCTATCGTTCATGCTACGGACTGTTTCACCAAAAGCTCTGGTGGCCCCCAGATGTTGCAGAACAAATGTCCTCTGGCCATGATGGCCGCAGCCTGCTCTTGGCATCTCCAGCACATGACCTCAGGCTCCAACAACACCCTCCTCCCGCCATGTTCTAGTTGCCCCACATTACTCGATTCTCTGAGGTTCTCCCTGTTCATGCCCCTGAGCTTTTGGCAAAAAGCTGCCATGGTTTGCCAGAGGCTGGCTCACCATCCTGGGCACCTTTGGCCAGTGGCCCAAGTGCTGGCAAGGTGGTCCTAAAGGACCTCTGCTCTCCCCAGGTGCATCTGAAGGATGTGAACCATCACAGTGTCCATAGAGAGACAGACAGACAGACGCTGAGACCCTTCCAGTGGCCTGTTATTTCTGGAGATCCACAGTGAGGAGAGGGCACAGCACTATCCAACAACTAGGTCCCTCCCCAGCCCCTATCTCAGGAGTAAGGCTCCCTCAGTCCTCGCGTGGTACCCACAGGGGCCGTGCCACAGGCCTGCTCAGGGGCAGCCTCAGCACCATCTCCACACTCCTGCTTTCTGCTTTCAAGGGTCCTAGGAAACCCTACAGTGGCCACACATCTCCCATATATATTCACAGCTCACCCTTCTGCACTTTGCTCTCTTTCCCTTTTGGCAACATCTTGGGGGAAAAGTCTTTCTGGGACACATTGAACCCAGACCTTTAACAAGTCCTTGAGGGAAGTGTCTACTTCCCTACTGGATACCTGAGGCACACAGAGTCCTCCTAGCCACGGCCCCTGACCCAGCTGACTGCTTTGTCCCTTGCTCCTTACGGCCTGTCAGCGGCCCGATGGAACTGACAAGAGTTGCTCCGGAGAGGAAGCCCCGAGCCCACAGTGCAGTCGTCTTGGCTTGGACCACAGCTACTTCCTTGCCCTGATCACTTAGGCTGGCTTTTGGTTATAGCTAAAGCCTGTCTTCTGGTCCTTATGCCCTCTGTCCAGACACAGGGGTCCTGGCAGAGTCAGCCATCCCCCAATGTGCAGTGTCCTCTCGTACCCAGTGTCAATGGCACACCCTTCAGCAGGCGGCTTCTGTGGCCCAAGCTCATGTGCTCCATCACTGCAACCTCCCTGAAGTGCTCTTTCCTTTAATGCCTGCACTGAGTGGCCACAGCCCTAGGGAAGCCAGAGGTTTCGCCTGAGGGCCTTCTGGTATTACAGTTAACTTTTACAGTGGGTTTTAGGGGCTTAAATAATTCTACTGATATTATCAGAAGTAAATTTTATAAGCTTTGGCTCTGGAACACACACATACACACACCCCAGAAATAATTCTGTAAGTAGTTGGAAACCATAATAATACTCCTGAGTATACGTTCAACTACTACACAGTAACTGTAGACCACAAAGATACTGATCAGAAATGGCAGAAAGGTTGTTGGCAAGAAGGATCTCAGCAGACCTGTGTGCAGCCTGTCCCAGTAGATGTGATCATCGAGGGTGAGCAAATGTGCGGCGATTAGAATAAAACCCTCAAAACCCGGCAGAATTACTACTATGCCCCAGAGATGATGACACTCTGCTGTTCGGATGGAGCCGCAAGGGTTGAGGTGACCCTGAACTTCCTGAAGGCAAGAAAGACAGGTGATGATTTTTTACTTCTGTATCCATAGAACAGACCGCAGCACAGTATCCCACACCCATGTGATAAATGACCATTGAAACATCTCTCAAACAGGTGTTAACAAATGGCCAGGCCCTTGTCTGAACTTCACAGACAAGGTTTCTTTCTTTCTTTTTTTTCTTTTTTTAAGATTTTGTTTATTTATTTGAGAGAGAGTGAGTGAGAGAGCATGAAAGGAAAGAAGGTCAGAGAGAAAAGCAGAGTCCCTGTGGAGCCAGGAGCCCGATACGGGACTTGATCCTGGGACTCCAGGATCATGACCTGAGCCGAAGGCAGATGCTTAAGCAACTGAGCCACCCAAGTGCCCTATCTTTTTTTTTTTTTTTAAATTTTATTTATTTTAGATAGAGTGTGTATAAGCTGGAGGAGGGGCAGAGGGAGAGGGAGAGAATCTCAGGCAGACTCTGGGCTGAGTGTGGAGCCCGACATGGGGCTTGATCTCACGACCCCGAGATCATGACCTAAGCCAAGATCAAGAGTCAGAATGTTTAACTGACTGCATCCCCCAGGCGCCACCCCCCTCACTCCCGGTTTCTTTAAATGATGAATCAGAAACAACACTCTCTCTTCTTCAGGTTTCAATTCCAGCCTCCCTGCCTGTAAGATGGGGGTGAGAACAGTGCCTTCGGCCCACGGCAGTAACAGGATTAATCGGGGAAATGCACCTGAGGTGCTGGTTCCTTGTTGGCACTGGATGGCCATCAGCCATTATCCTCATTTCTTCTTGCAGATGCCGTCAGAACACGTGCAGCACGGTTTGCCTTAATGAAGGGGGGCGAGTCCACACCGTCTGACCTCTGGGGATGTCTCGGTCCCAGGTGCAGCAATGAGCCATCCAGGAAATGTGAGACACAAGAGAGTCTGGCGGTTTGGGGAGGCCTGAGAGGTCTGCCCGGGGCTCGCTGTCCCTCTGTGAGCCCCTCCCTTGTGCCCCCCCCCCCACGGCAGCTGGTGGCCCTGCCGGTGCTCCCGCTCCCGGCCAGCCCTGCCCTCCCCTTGTTAACCCTGTTCAGCATGCCCCTATTTCTCAGCTCTCCCCCGGCATTGCTCGTCCATTGTTCAAAAAAAAAAAAAAAAAAAAAAAAAAAAAGAAGGGAATGGAGCCATGGCTTGAAGCTTGAGTTCATCATAAAAAAACTGTGTGGTTCTAAGGGTCTCCATCCAAGTTTTTTTTCCAAAAGATTATTCTCCGAGGAAAAAAGAAAACAAAATGGCCAAATCTCACAAATTTTTGGTCTCCATTATCCCACGGCTCTCTTTACCCCTTGAGACGCCAATTTTCAGTAGTAAACTGGGCTGAAGTGTGAGGGCAAGGCCTAGAGAAGCTGTTTCATTTCTGCCACCAAAGACAAATTCGGATTCTTTCACAATTTCCCCTCAGGCTGGCCCTCTGCTTCATAGGGCCAAACCACTGAAAGAAGACATGAATGCAAAAAATTCGCCTCGCAGCAGCAAACACTAAGATTTTCTACAGATGCAAACCCACCCCAAAGATAATAAAAATGAGCGAGGGGTTTACTGGGCTTGTTAAAGGCTGGCTGCCTGATTTTCTTTAGCGTCTGAAAAGGTTTACATGGAAGGGGGCGGGTGGCCCTTACTGACACAGCAGTTTAGGAAAATCAACACAGGCCCCCAGGACACTAATTAGCCTGCAGTGAGCTCACCCCTCATTCCACAAATACTCGCTGTGCATCTAGCCCGCTCCAACCCTGCGGGAGGTGATGTGAGGGACAGAAAGCCAATGTGGCTTGGGAGATAGCCGTAGCCCAGCAGGTAAGACGGGACTTGTGACAAATGCCATGGAGGGTGTGGGGAGTGAAGGCTAAGAGGTGGGATCTGACCTAGACCTTTGAAGAACAGGGAGTCCCAGCTGCCACCTGGACAATTACATAGAGCAGGGCTCTATTCTAGAACTAATATTATTCATTATTCATAAATAAGCAAAAGTTCTGAACTGAAGGTTCCAGGGCAATGTTTTCCTAATGACAACTACGGAGGGAGTCTCTGATGTCAATGGTTGTCAGCCTCTGGGGAAGGAGGGGTACATGGGGAGGCCCACTCCTCCTATCTGTGGGGCCCAGGACAGGAGTACAGATGAAAGCCCACCTCCTGTCAAATTTAAAAGTTACAGCTTAAGCTAACAAGACGTTTAATACACTCTACCTTCTTACCTTGTCAGATCTGCCTTCCCAGTATATTTGAGCCCCTAATCTCAAATTCAGGAGTCCTGGAGTTCTGAGTTCTGGACCAGAATGTGGCGCCTCTGCGAGAGCCTGACTTGGCACCCTCTCCTCTCCCCCCAGTCCCCATCTCTCTCTTGTACCATGAGGTCTCAGGACCACACGTGGGAACACCCAGGCCACCTCAGCCCCCCTCAGTGTGTACACCAGGGGCTCAGCCCACACATCCAGGACGATGGCCCTGAGGGGTCTCAAAAGCCCACTTCTTGCCTCCCGGACCCCGTGGCTGCTCTAGTTTGATAGGTAGGTATCGGGACCAGGGGTATCGGGAACTCCACTTAGTGAAGTAGGGGTCTGCTGCAGAGGCCCCTCTAGCTCAGGGCAATGGGGGACACTGTGGACAGGGAGGGATTGGGTTCCCAGGATCGTGAGGCATAGTGTCGTGTGGTTTTCATTACGATGCGGTTGGAGGCTAACCTTTACCCAGATGTGAATACAACATTAGATTCATTTTCACTTAATCCTCACGTTAAGCCTAGGAGTTCAGTATTGTTATTATTCCCATTTCACGTGTGAGGAAACTGAGATTAGAGAGACCTTAATTTCACCAAGACCACACAGCGAGGAGGGGCAGAGGCAGGATTTGAATGTTATACTGAGTCTCAAGGCCGAAAAATACTCAGAGGGAAATCATTTCCTGATCTTCAATCATGGAATCAGAGGCAGAAAGAACCAGGCAATTCATTGCGTCAAATCCTGCCAACGGTGTCGGGGGATGTGTTGGTGGACAGCAGCCGAGGAGGAGTCCAGGGTCCTGCCTGCCTGCCTTCCTGCCCAGCCATCCCCACTGCGCACGGGCACGTGTGGCTGGGAAGGTGACCTCACTCCAAACAGGGCCCCGGGATTTGTTTCCTAAAGCTGCTGCCTTTGGTATTTTCTCCAAATCCCAAGAGCAAAGTGGTGGGGCTACAGGGGGAAGCCCCAGAATCTGGCTGAATGCAACTTCATTCTGTTTCCAAACAGTTGGGTAGGAGCTTGGATACCCACACTGCCCCGGGCACTCCGAGATGCCCACAGGCGTCTCAGGAAGGAGAATTTCTTTGTCTCTCTTTTTAAAACTTCAATTTAAAAAAAACAAAAACCTTTAAACAGAAGTATAAAATTTATATAAGGAAGTACACAAATCTTGTATACAGCTCAGTGAATTTTTAACACGAATGTATTATGTAACTACCATCCAGACCAAGATAGGGACGTTTTCTTTTAAGTCTACACCCAATGTGGGGCTTGAATTCATGACCAGGAGAGATCAGGAGTCCTGTACTCTACCCACTGAGCCTCACAGCTGGGCACCCCAAGATAGAGAATGTTTTAAAAACTGACTGTAAATTGAAAAATTAATACATGAACACATTCTCTTTGTAAAGCATTAACACAGGACATGTGAGCTGACCCCCCTTCTGACCCCCTTTACTAGCGACCCCTACGCACATACAAGGCCCCACTGTTATAATTTGGCGTGTCCGGAAGCGGGGGCTTCTCCCTCGGCATTCCCAGGCCTTCGGGCAGGGAAGCAGCCTGACCAAACAGGTTTGGGGTCTTTCTCCTCAAACACTGTCTTCTGCCCACCCCCACCCCCATACAATTCCTGCTATGGATAGAGAGCCTATAGCTTCCCCTGCCACAGACAGTTCCCTTCCTCCTGAGCAGTGGGGAAGGGTAGGGCTGCAGGGAGTTCTCCCCATCCTCCGCATCTAAGTGGTCTAATTCTGACCCCCTAGAGTGACCTTCGGGTGCCTGGGCTTCTGGGCCTACACAAGGTGGAGGGGCTGTGGGGACGCCCAGCTCCAGGAGGCGGGGGCACACCGAAGCCAGAACTGCCCAAACTGGTTACATTCCAGCAAGATTAGCTAGCGCGAGGCCCGGGCCTGCTCAGGAGCCCACCCCTCCCTCCTCTCCTGGACCATGAATAGGATTTTAACTATTTCCCTCCTACTTGCTGTCCAGCTTCACTCGCTGACAATGCTCCCTGCTGTTTGCACATTAACCTCCCATTTGCCAGGCAGTGGCTCAGGGCCTGTGGATTAACACCCACCAACCCAGACAATGGTCTCCAGGGAGGGATGCAAGGGACTCAGACAAAGGCTGCAGGCGCCAGACCCGGTCAATCACTGCGCTGGAACCACTGGCCACAAGGGCAGGGGCTCCCAGACTGTGAGGGCCGGGTGTGCTTCCCTAACAAGGGCCCAAGGAGCAGGGAAATGACCCCCACCAGGTCTAATCTGGATGTTCCGGCCCTGTGGTGACTGACTGCAGGTCTGCAGGGACCAGGGGCTACGGTGCTGGGATGGGGAGCCCTTGGGCAGGCCTGGCAGACCCAGCCCCCACCACCGGAGTTAGGTTTTCTCCTTTCTCCAGGCAACACTGAGCTCTCAGGGGACACAGCAGGACACAGATGACTGGCCCTGCACCCCGAGGCTTCCTGGGAAAGCTGCCTGTTCTCTGTCTTGCAAGATTCTGACCAAAGTCCATGTCAATGCCATTTTCTTACTCTCCCACACGCAGGTGTGCTGCCAGGAAAGGCAGCAGCGGTGAGAAGGGAGCGGAAGGGAAGACAACCAGAGATCAGGCGGGGAACGTTCCGGAGTTCTGGCTTCTCGGCCCCAGCTGGGCTGTAGGATAAAGGCCGGGCAGGAGTAATTTAAAAACCCTCCTGTGGTGATTCGGATGCCAACTCTGTCCCAAAGCAGAGCCTCTCAAAGCTAAAGTTCCCAGGCATCAGCCCCGATCTTGCTGAAATGCAGATTCTAGGCCAAGAGGTCTGGGCTGGGGCCTTTAATGCTGCATTTCTACCAAGCTCCGGGGTGACGCAGGGGCGGCTGGTTGAGGACCACCTTTGGGCACCAGGTTCATCAGGAGGCTGAACGGTCTCAAGACTCTTGTACCAAACGGTCTGGCTTCAGTATCAACCCTTCTCTCAAGGTCAGAGTCCGTCCTTTTACTGATACGAGTGCCTGCAACAATCCCTTTTCTTCCTCTCAGTCCCTCTTTTCCTGACCTGGAAGTTCTGGGTGCCCATGAGAAAACTTTCTGGCTTCTGCTCCTGTTTTCCCCACATGTCCAGCCTCCTGGTCTAGGCCAGTAAGCCCCTTTGGACCATTTCTCAGACCCTCATTCTGTTCACTGTCCTATTACCAAACAGGGGGTGTAGGGGGCAAACTGCTGAGGCTATGGGGGTAGGCGTGGGGGGAGAGCCTCCAGTGGAAACAGAAACCAGAGTTCCAGCCCTGAGGCCATTAACATCCAAGAAACTTGAGGACAATTAAAAAAGCAACAACCACAATTACTATGGTTTACACAAGCAAAACTCATTAGTGTGGGTTGAGGTGCTGAGGTTTACGGGGCAAACCTTTTCCTTACAGATAGTACAAATTAATTGCCGACAAGAACTGCAAAGCAGGGTGGGGGGTAGAGGCTGGGGTGGGGGTGCCCAGGTGGCTCAGTCGGTTAACTGTCTGACTCTTGGTTTCGGCTCTGGGGTTGTGGGATGGAGCCCAGCCCTGCACAGGGCTTCACACTCAGCAGGGAGTCTCCCTCTCCCTCCACCCCTCCCCCTGCTCTTTCTCTCTCTCTCAAGTAAATAAAATCTTAAAAAAAAAAAAAAAGAAAAAAGAAAAGGAACAGCAACAGGGATGCTTTAAAGGGCTGTACTCAAGCCCTCCAGATGCAGGCGACAGACACTACCTCTCCCCTGCAACAAACACACGGGGGCCCTGGCTCAGGGTGCCTCGCCTCGCTTGAATTCCTGGTGAAGTTCAGATGCGACCAACCTGTGCTCCTCCGGAAAAGTCTTACCATCCAGAAGACTCCCTTACTTGAGCTGCCGCCCATGCCAAGTCTGAGTTAACCGTTTCCAGGCAGCCCTGGGGCCCCATACCCTGCTAAAGGAATCATGTCCAGGTCATCGCTGCAGAGGGGATCTGCAGAGGGCTTACGGTTTGCAGTGGCAGCGCGTCTACAAATGATTATCCCCCATGAGAGGATACAGGAGCAACCTCAGATCAAACACTCACCTGGCCTCCCTGTGCTCAGCAGGGCTTTCTGCCCTTCCACGAGCTGCAGGCCCGTGAGCCCTTCGTTGGGTCTACTTCAAAGTCTAATGGTCCCAAAGACCCAAGGGTTCCTGCTGCCACTGCTTGCCCCTAACCTCTGCAAGGTCATAGGCCATGGAGGGGTCTGGTGGAGCTAGGACTGAATCCCGACCACACCCCTTATTCATGGGGTTAATTGGTCTAAAGTTACTCTTTTGGGGCGCTTGGCTGCCTCAGTCAGTAGAGCATGCAAGTGTGATCTTAGGGCGGTGAGTTCGAGCCCATGTTGGGCGTGGAACCTCCTTAAAAAAAAAAAGTTAAAAAAAAAAACAATAGTTACCCTTTCTGAGTCTTGGTCCCTACTTGTTAAAGAGACATTAGTATCACTTAGGTCTAACGGAGCTAATACTTAGCAAGTAAGATCTTACAATGGTAATGAAAAGAGGACCTTTCCTAAGGTAGCAGAGATGGTCTAACACTCCTCCTTTTTTGAGGCTCTAAAAGCATCTGTCTTCTCTTGAGACACTGACCTTTCTCTGCCTGAGGGTCGGCTAGTTTTGTTTCCTGATATCCGCCTGGCAGACAGAAAGCTCCCGCACAAGCTCACGGTCTTGTGTATCTTTGACTCCCCTGCGATGCTCAACCCAATGCCTGTAATCCAGGGGAACCCGGTTGGTCTGTGCACTGATTTTCCACGTCAACCAGCTGACACAGGACAAAGCAGGGACCCAACAACTCGGTGGTTCCCGCGGTAGCCCAGGCCAGGCCTCCCACCCGTCGTTGAGTAGGTTCTGTTTCTTCCCTTAAGAACAATGTTAAAGCAGGAATTGCATTTCTGACCAGGTGCCAAGCTCTTCATGAAAATGACCACCAATACCCCCCCTTTTTTTTTTTAATGAAACACTACATGATACGTCTGCCACACAATGAGTAATCACAAAGTTCTGTGGTTTGGGGGGGCCTTCGGATTCTTCTCCAGAAACATGATCCCTCACGTTCACCCTCAGTGTGACGCAAGCTCAGACCGTGCTGTTCACCAGTCTTGTCGCACCGTCCATACGTCCTACCTTGTTTTTAAGGAAATGGGTCATGAGGTCAGGGGCCACCTCTTCCAGGCCATGACATGCTCTGCTTGGACAGTAATGACCTCCATTGGGGGTGGTGTAGGTCTAATTTTAGGCCTTCTGAAAAAGTGCTGTGCTGTTTCCCCAGGCTTCATTTCCTATAGTTATGCGATGGAGATCAAGTTTTTCTGAGGTTCTAAAATCAGAAAGCACTGTTCCCTTGAGCTGTTATCTCTTCAACCCTAGAAGGTTGGGACTGCACTCTGGGGCCCCGAGAAGGGTGGGAGTCACTCTGGGGAAAGCCTCCCGATGGAGCTGGGTACTAGAGGGGCCTGGGTCTGGGCGGGGCTGCTCAGATGACACTGGTTGTGTATAGACGTCTTTCAAACTCCTCTCCATTAGGCACAACACTATTGTGTGGACTTTTTCTCCTTCCTCTTGGTTCTGTTCAGCCTGTCCCTCCCTGAAACCAGGGATCCCCCAAACTCCCAGCAAACAGCAGTGCTTGGCATGGGCCTCTTTTGGAGGGGCTGTGCCAAGGGACCACACTGAGGCTCAGATCAGGGTGCAGTGAGAAGCAGACTGGGAGCACACACTCATTTTGTGCTGCCTGCCTGGAGAGCCGTCTGCTTGTTATAAGAAGGTATTAACTGCCTGCCACAGCGTACACGAATTATCTGTAAGTTCTGATACTGCACAAGGGCCAGTCCCCACAGATGCCAACTCAGGCCCGTGGCCACAGCCTTGACAGGAGGAACAAGCGTGTCTTGGGTGAGAACCCCGGGGAAACAGAGGCGCAGGGGGACCTGTGGGGGGGGACCACACCGGGGTTCCCTGTGCCCCCGGGGTGATCATGGAGTCCTTCCACCCTTTCTGTTCCAGCCCGCTCCGTCAGCCTTCCCGTTTCTCCCCCCCATCTCCCCTCCTAACACGGAGGCACAATCTCCAACAGGGAAGCTGCCTGAGGCTCTCAACTGCGATCTGAACCAGAATGAGAACCATTCAGCTGGTTCAAGGCACAAGCACCACACAGCCCCTTACTGTGACATTTTCTGAAACGGGTGTCAGTCACAGGGAGCAATCAGGAAGCAGAGACTCACGAGAGTGATCCTAGAAGAGAGGGATGAGGACCTAACGCATACCTGCCGTCTGATCCTCTCCTCCTCAGCCTTCCGTCTGGCTAGACCCGCCGTGGGCTGCTGAGGCTGGAGTCGGAGACACGGGCCTGGTCAACAACCCTACCAGCAGTGTGACCCTAGGCACGTTCTGCCCCTCTCGGAGTACAGTTGCTGGAAAAACCCTTTATTGAGACAATTATGTATTAAGCACCCACTGTTTACACTATACATGGAGCATAATAAAACCCAGAGGCTTTTTATTTCTTTCCTACAAGCCTTCTCTTTGTGTGTACTGAGAACGGTACTGGTTATCACTCCAGACAATAATACTGCCCGGATATGGGTCATTAAGGGGGGCAATGACCTACCCACTTGGTACACTGACCTATTCTTGGTTATTCCAAAACATTATTCAGGCAGCATGATAATTGCTTAATTTTTCTTTCCACTCCTAAATTGTAAAATTAGACCTAAACCCCAAAACAAACAAACCACACAAACCTCCTAAACACAAAGTAGGACCTTGACGCTACCCAACATCTGTTTCAGTCCTGCTAGCGGGCAGCTTGAGCTCTTCCCCCTACCGGTGGCCTCAGGCTGTTAATTCTCTTTACCACGTTTCCATGACTCGGTCCGAACACCAAGTATCCTCCAGAGACTCTAGTTTCTCCTTTCCTTTTTCCGAAAACTCTCTCGAAGGTTCTTTATCTGTCCCCCAGATGTGCCTAATTCCCTGCCTTCGGGACTTCCCTTGCAGTGGACAGCACAACTTGGGGGCCTGTAGGAAACGGTGTAATCCAACGTTATCCAGGCTTATTAAAAATCCCGCTTTTGAACTAGTCTATGTTCAAGATCTTATCACTGAGCTCTTTTTTTAAAAAGGCCAAATTACCAGCTCCTACATGAGGTGGGGGAAGAAGGCGGGGGTGGGGGGGGGGCTGTCAGGCTTCCGGCTCTCCCAGATGCCTCCCTACAGTGTGTGGTGGGGCCAGCTGGTACCGGTTCATGAGCACCGTCCTGACGCGGGGTCAGCGCTGCCTCCGTAGCTAGAAATTGGTTGTGGCGGGAGTATTTACGCCACGGAGAACAGCCAACCCTACACATCACCACAGGAAAACACAGTACATTTTCTGTCTGGCTCTGCCCTGCCTTTATGTATGCAAGTTCACATAACCTCATAACCAACAGCGCAGGTAAAGAAAAATTATCAACTCCTTTCACAGATGAGGAAACTGAGGGCTCTTCCCCACTCTGTGAGTTTCCCACTGTCCCATAAAAAGGCCTGGCCGGAGGCCCACGTGCAAAACACTCCAGAAAATGCTCCACCAGAGCTCAGACTCAGGAGCAAATCCTTTCATGCAGGCTCGGTTCCAGGAAGGGTTCTTGGAAGTGACAAAAATGATGTGAGCTCTGAGGAGGGTTAGAGAGACCCCCAGGGGACGCCGTGTTGAGTGGCTGCTCAGGCCAGCTTGCCAAGAGGGGTCTTTGCTTACCGAAGGCTCCTGGTAACGAACTCCCTTCCCCTGGCACACTTGGTCAGGCCAGGGAAACCCCCTCCACTTCTGGAGGGGAAAAAAGGAAGGAGGCACAGAATGCAATTATGAGAGAACAAATGCATGCTTAGATTCTCACCACAGAACCGGCAGGGAAAAACCCAACCCTTCCACCATCAAGAACCTGGGGGGCGCCAGAGCAAACACCCCAAAGGCCTCTGTTCACCCTTGCAAGGGTGACTGCACAAGACCCCGGGGCCCACACCACCAGGGGACAGAGAGGGGCCCCATTTTCCTAGCAGTCATGCTGGCGCAGCAGCTGGTTCTCCCACTGGATTCCCAGTTGGAAATTCCGGAGGGAAGACTTTCTGTCTTCAGCATCCCAAGAAAGAAACTGCAGTTAAGGAGTAACAAAATTTTAATTTCTTAATGCTCCTTCGCAGGGTGAAAAGAGCCATATCCTGCAAACAATCAGACATTAGGCCAGGCCTTTCCTTACAATACTTCGGAGAGGCAGAAAACAAAGTCCACTCCCCTTCTCCCTACTTCCCTTTTTTTTTTTTTGCCCAGGGAATGAGTCAAGTCAGTCAACAAATATTTATGGAGCGCCCACAGGCTTGCAGAGTCTGGGAGGAGACACGGGTTGCTGGAAGAAGCCCAGGATAGTTCTCACTTGAGACAGTAAAAGGAAATGTCAATCCTCAGGCCAGGTCTAAACAGGGCAGTAAGAACGGACTGCCACCCTGGGTGGGTTTATTCTGGGCCAATCACTCACTGCCGGCTGAGTGGCCTCTGTTATCATAAGGCCAAAGTGGGTGGACCCGCCAAGATCATGCACATTTTTGGAAAAATAGAAGCACAATGCTAACAATCTTGATGGTTTTGGGGGTGGGGATGGGGGTTGGCGGAGATGCTCGTCTTCCCTCAACTCCCAAAGGGCCCCAGAACAATCAAAATTGGTTAAACAAATGTCAGATGTTCGCCATTTTCTCTTCTGCAAATGTAAATGTGTGTGAGCTGGAGAGTGAGGCTAGGAAAACCTGGGACCAATGGAGACAGTCTTTTGGGGACCTGACCCTCTCTAGTTCGGAAACTGGAACTGGAGCCTCGGCATCACTGGGAGTGTGTTAGAAATGCAGTCTCTCAGGCCCTGTCCTGCCCTCGGAATCAGAGCCTGCCTTTCAGTAAGCTCCTTGGGTCCCTCCCATGCACCTGCAAGTTGGACAAGCCACAGTCCAGATAAGGCAGCGACTGTCTGTTATTAGATCCCGCAGAATCCCCCAAAGTCACATTTGGGGAACACCTGTCCTCCATATCGCCAGGCTCCCAAGATCTTCTGTTCACAAAACACAAATATTACTAAAGCCTAAAGATCTGTAACTATATCGTGATTCCTGGTTTAAAAGTAAGTTACCTGGAAAGATCCAGGTCAGTTACCCATTCGCTTAATCAGAGGAAGACACACGGTTAGGGCCTGGCGGAACTGAACGCAACGGGCCACAAGGCATCCTTCCACTTCCACTCCACTAACAGCGCGCACTGGCCTGGATTCTCTTCTGTTTTAAATAACCAAGTATGTTTGAATAACCTGTATGGTTACAATTAGGGTCAGCGCATCTGGGGAAGGCACCGCAAACCCCCACACATAAATATGGTGATTTTAATAACAAATAACACATTTGGAGACGGGTACAGAAGTATGCAGGCGGAGGGAGCCACTGAAGATGTTAATTTGCATGTTCACAAAGGAATAGAATCCAGCTGCAACATTAATGCTTAATTCCACAGAGCCATAGGACACATGCACAACCTCACCACGGGCTTGCTCTAAATTTAAAGCCGATTTTCAAACCCTCGCGATTTTGGTTTAAACTTAAATTTAGCTGCTTGAAGAGGAGACTGGATTTTATTTATTTATTTATTTATTGCCCCCCTGTGAATCCTGAAACGGTGAATTTGAAAAAAGTCCATTTGTGTAAGTTGTGCAAGTTAAATACAAAGTCTCTGAAGAGATCTGATGCAAAGTTTCTCAAAATATCCATGTTGGCACAGGAAAACATAAAAGGTCTCATCACTGGAAGAGATTTCTTCTAACAAGGCAGTGGAATTTAAGGACTATGTTGGAGCTCAGCTGTTGCTTTCTGGTCTCCCATACATGTTATTAGTCTTAAATAAATAAAGCACAGAGTATATCAGCTTTTAAGATATATCTCCTGGGGACCCCTGGGTGGCTCAGTCGGTTGAGCGTCTGACTCTTGATTACCGCTCAGGTCATGATCTCAGGGTCACGAGATCAAGCCCCGCGTCAGGCTCTTTGCTGATAGCAGAGTCTGCCTGAGTTTCTTTCTCCCTCTCCCTTTGCCCCTTCCCCTGCATGTGCTCTCTCTAGTAAACAAATAAATCTTTAAAAAAAGAGTAAAAAGATAAAAAGATAGCGACGCCTAGGTGGCCTGGGTGGCTCAGTCAGTCATGACCTGACCTTTGGTTCAGGTCATGATCCCAGGGTCCTGGGATCGAGTCCCGCATCCCATAGGGCTCCTTGCTTAGCAGAGAGCCTGCTTCTCCCTCTGCCTGCCGCTCTACCTGCTTGTGCTCTTTCTCTCTCTGACAAATTAAAAAATAAAAAATAAAAAAGATAAAAAGATAAATCTTCTGAAATAGGATGTATAGGAATGAATGTGTGTAGGAGGGAGAGAGTGTTAATAACAGTGGTCATATCTCTATACTGTGTAATATACTACTTATATCAGAATATATGTAATGTGCTATAATAACAACAGATACTGTAGGAATTTGGCCATTTTTGGGGAAACAAGATCCTGGAAAGTTGTGTTCCCTTTTATCCCTTTCTCCAGGAACATGGTGTCCAGTGAAAGGCCCAGCATGGGTCCTCACTCAAACATCTGCGTAAAGACAGAAGGGGCCCCCTGTAGGGCTGCAAACCTGGTAAGGATGAACAAACGGAACTCGGTAACAGCGTAATTGATTAATTGTTTCAGTGATGAAGGAAACAGCTACTAAATCCTCCCACACTCACAGGGCACAGACTTTGACTGAAAGCTCTTGGCATTCATGCTTCACAGAGAATGGTGGGGAGCCAGGACTGATGGTGACTAGAGCCACTCGGGTCCTACAGGTGACCAGGCGGGAAGGGAGGCTGCCAGTCGTCCTCATCAACCAAACCAATGCATATCAAACCCTTCTTGGGGGTGCGCATATCAGGTAACGACTAGCTGGCATGGTTTCACGATATTAAAGAATGTCTTAAGAGTTAAATGCTCGTGAGTCCTCAGAACTGCAATTCTGCTGAATCCCTGGCCCATCTGTTATGAATAAATGCCAGTGGCAATAACCGTGAATACACGTGTCAAGGGGGCCACTTCCTTATCCCCTCCCCCACCAGGCATCAGACAGATGTGGGAATCAGAAGACCTCGGTTGACAGCCCAGTCCTGCCAGGGGCCATTCTGTCACCTCGATAAGCCTCAGCTCATCGCCTATTAAACAGGAGTGATTATACCAGCTTCACTTAATTCTTAGAACTATTATGAGGCTCAAATGAGATAATGGATGTTAGTCCCTAACTATGTCAATCAGCCAATAACCCAAGCGTATAGGATATAATCTGGGACATCCGTGGCCAAGAGGCTGGGTGTGTTAGGGGGTGAGCTTTCTTCTTCACGGTCCCAAAAAGCATGTGACAACCCTCCTCGTACTTTCCCCTCTCTGGCTCCCAAACAAGCTTGCCTTTTACGTTTTAACACACTTAGAATTCATTAAGCAATTAAATCCATTCTGATCTAATTGAGTTTCCTCTGAGAGCAGCTTAAGGTTCCTTTAAGCTTATGAGTAACCTGAAGATGGAAACCCCACCCCACTCACTTGGGTTGAGATGTCCATCATCAATTTTCTTCCAGTGCATGATTTAAGCTCTCTAGATGGTTCTGTTACATCTGGAGACCAGAACCAAGCCAGCCTCCACCACGAGTGGCAGCCATAAATAACACCACTGCATCGAGCCCGCACTGGATGTGGATGGTTCCGCCCTAAGCCATGAGCCCGAAGGAACACCTGGCTGCCATTTAGAGGCAGACTGTCTGGTGGGAAGGACAGCTGGCCAGTCACTTGATAACCACGAGGGGCACGGCCATCCACTAATGGGTTCCATCTGACAAGCCACCTTCAGTATACGGACAGCGGAGGCCCTGGGCCTGCGATCTCAGAGCTTGAGGACGCACCACATGGCTCCTAGTTGCCAAACCAGGACCCTGTGTTTGCCCTGTAGCCAGTGCAAGCCTCTTCACCCTCTTGCCCCACCTAAGAAGGCAGAGGGAATGGTGACTGAGGCCTGCCTACCGCTTTCCACTCTAAGGAGGAATCCCCTGGACGGCATGCTCGTGAGCCAGTCCTGGGCCCCAGTCAGCCTCAGCCCTGATGACCATGGGAACCTGCAGTGCAGATTCCAAGGACTCTCCTGAGGCTGCTCAGTGGCCTGGCATGCCTGGAATCTTGGAGAGAAGCCTCCTCTGCCCAGCATCTGCCTTGATTCCCTGCTCCAAAATCTGTCCTACTACCCTGTAGAGTAGCTGGGGAACTCCACAGCCACAGACAGCTCTTGAGGACAGAAATGACCTCCATTTGTTAGAACTCTCACTGGACTTGGCTCTTCAGCAGTACCAGACTCAGGTGATCTCTCCCTTTTCCAAAATACACTCTCTTTCTTGGCTCCAGGGTCTCTGAACCCCCAGTTCATCCTTCTCCATCTCCTTCCCCAGTTCCTGCTCTGCTCGCCAGTGCGTGAAAGCTGCAGTGCCCAGGACTCAGCCCTCCATCCTTTTTTTCTCGCCCTCAACCCCCAGGATGTCCTCCAGTCTCAGCTTTAGGTGCCATCGACATGCTAATGACCTTAAAGTCTCTCGCTCCGACCCAGACCTCTTCCCTGAAATCCAGACTCAGTTACCTACCACCCATCACCTTCGCCACTGGATCGCAAAAAAACTTTAAATGCAACACGCCCTAAGCAGAGCTCCTGGTTATTTTACCCCCAGATCTACTTGTCCCAGTCTTCCCCATTTTGGTTAATGGCATTTCCATCCTTCCTCTTGCTCAGGAGGGGCACCTGGGTGGCTCAGTCTGTTTGTTGGGCATCTGGCTTCGGCTCAGGTCATAATCATAGGGTCCTGGGATGGAGCTCTGCATCAGGCTCCTTGCTGGGTGGGGACTCTGCTTCTCCCTCTCCCTCTGCCCCTCACCCCCACTCCTGCTTCACCACCCCCTCTCTGATCTCCCTCAAATAAATAAAATCTTAAAAAAAAAATAAACTTCCTCTTGCTCAGGAGATACTTTTTTTTAGGATTTTATTTATTTATTTATTTGAGAGAGAGAGAACATGAGCAGGGGGAGGGGCTGAGGGAGGAGAAGACTCCTTGCTGAGCAGGGAGCCCGATATGGGGCTCAATCCCAGGACCCCAAGATCACGACCCGAGCCGAAGGCAGACACTTAATGGACTGAGCCACCCAGGTGTCCCCTCAGGAGATATTCTTGACTTTTTTCTTCCTTTTTCATCCCATCAAGAAAATCCTGCCACTTCCCCTTCAAAATGGATCCAGGTTCAGCCAACTTTTCCCACTCCCACTCCTACTGCCACCATTTAAACTACATGGACCCCCAACTAGTCTGAGTTTGCCCCCTTCCCCCCCGACTCAGTCTACTTTTATCACAGCAGCCTGAGAGCTGTGTGGAAACAGAGATGAGATCCTGTCACCTCTCTGCTCAAACCTCTAACATTCTGCGTCTCACTCAGAGTAAATGATCCAAGTCCTCACCGTGTTCTACTTGGTCTCCTGACTGGCCTTCTGTTCCCTTCCTGGCTCTGCCTCCCTCGGTGCTCCCCGCCCCGACCCCCGCCCATGCCGCTGCGGCCACACTGGTTCCCCGGCTCTTCCTCAAAGGCGGCAGTGGTGATCCTGCCCGAGGCCCTTCACACTTGCCGTTCCCTCAGCCCGAACGTTCTTCCGCCAGGTTTCTAGACAGGTGGCGCTTGTCAGTCTTTACTGAACCGTCACCCCCCAGCGAGGACTTCTGGAAATATTTGTTAAATGGATGAACGGACAAATGAACAGGGGGCTTCCCCCGGAACGCGCACTGGTGTGCTGGGACTCCGGCTCGCCTTGCTCGTTGGTTCTCTCCTTGGGGCTGGATCCTGAACCCTCCGTACTCTCACGCCTCCGGAGGGTGCTGTCCACCGTGTGGCAGGCTCTGGCTCTGAAGGCCAACCTTGCTAGCCTGCACTGTCCCCGAGAACAGGCACCCGGTGTCTTGAGGTTCATAACACGCATATGCGGCTCCTCAGACAGCACAGAGCACACGGAGGAGATGACTCAGTACATACCTACCGAATGAGTGCATGGCCCGAACCCGGCCTCACCTTTCACGCTGAGCAAGACTGCTGTCCTCTTAGACCCCCAGACATGGGGCCTGCCTCTCTGGCAAGGTAGCCCCTCGCTCCCCACCTCACAGCGCAGGCACCTCGCAGCCTCCCTCTCCTTGCTGATCTTCCAGTGCCTCTTAGGCTGTTCAGATGTAGACTGTGGTTTCACAACAGAAATGGGTTCTCTCTCCATTTAGTTTCAAGAAACTGGAGCCCCTGAGAGATTCCCCCTGGAGAGTCACGGGGCATGTTCCCACAATCCCTTTCTCCTCAAACAAAGTACCCAGGTAGGCATGGGTACTCCTCATGGGTAAGGTACAAAATGGCCCTTTAGGGACTCAACACAAAGTGTGAAGCCCCATCTGAGTGGCTGAAAAGCCTTCCTTCAGCTTCACCATTCCTGGTAATAAGCTTAAATAGCCAAATTTTCTGCTGCTCCTTCTGGGTGATAGCTAGAGACACCCCAGTACTCCCTCTCCCGAAAACGCAGGAAGACAGCACAGGAAACTCAAGCCCTTAATGAGGCCAAGAGTACCCATCACACATTATTGAACTAGTCCTTTTGAAACACCGTGCCAGAGGGTTATTAATAAACGACGAAAACACTCTGAGGGGAGACAGCTGCTGGATGCACATCAGTCTTGCACATGTTAACCAAGATACACCGGGTTCAAGTAGAAGCCAGTTCAAGTTCCTCTTGGTCTTGTAAGACTACAAGGTCTATGAGGGAAAAAAACATGCCCTTTCATTCAAGAGTTTAAAAAAAAAAAAAAGCAGCAGCATACCAGGGAAGGCTGAGGCAAAATAGGGAAGCAGGAAAGAAGGGAGAGAGAGTATCAGGGGAGCCTTCCTGAAGAAGACAGAAAACTAGAGATGTGCAAAAAGAAGAAATGGAAGGAAGCAACACATCCCGCATGGAAAAGGAGAAGGCTGAGTAGAAGGGGTCCTATAAGCAAGAGCCTCACAGGGAAAATGTCTTCAAGTAGTACGAGCGTGGGAACAAGGGCTAGACTTCACGGTTATTGCAAATGGCCATGGTGAGCCCCATTCGAGGAGGAAGAAGGCGGAGACAAACCTCAGTGACTGCCCCCTAGAGTAAGAGTGGACTCGGAGCCCACAGAGGACAGCTTCTGAGGTCTAGAGAGACAGTTTGTCCTCATATTGTGATAATGGCCATGGTCTGGTTTGGATGAGAAAGTGAAGCTGACAAGACCGCAAGGCAAGGTAGGACCATTCTCGGCATTACCTGAGGTACCCACAGAAAAAGAAGAGGAGGAAATTCTTGAGTGCCATGTGTCCGCCAGTGGACACGTGTGGATTTGGTTGGATGCTGGCATTTTACCAGGCTGGGGCTTGATCTGACATGGGTCCCATGTGGGCAGCGGGCAGTGGGCAGCCCAGGGCTAGCAGAAACGCCCCGGGGAAGTCGGCAGCCATAGGATTCCGGTCTCATGGTACCCACATTAGAATTATGGGAGTATAAATATCAGAGATGGGAGAGGCCTGCTGGGTGACATCTGAGTCTTCCTCCCGCTCGGGTCGTGTAGGTAAATGCTTGGTTGGATCTGAAGTGATCCAATACTGGATCCAGATACTGTAAGTCCTCAACAGCTTCTTAAAGCTCCATGTTTTTAGACTTGGCGTTATTCAAAAATGTCCCTTGCCGTAAAAAAGAATGAAAGCAAAAAGAAACGTGAAAAGAAGATTTGCAGAGAAACAGAAACGAGCAACCCCTAGACCACTGCAGCTGTCCAGGTCCTAAAGCACAAAGAAAGGCCTAATGGAGACTTCACTTAAATACTAAAAACAAACAGTGCCTGTTTTTAATTTCTATTTGAAAGTCTCTAAAGAGAGGCAGTAAATGAAAACTATACCTGGGGCCTTAATTATCTCACAGGAACGAGGACTGCTTAAAAATGCACCCCGTCCTCTGGGCCTGCTCCTCAAGCCACATTCTGCGAGTCGGTCAACAAATTCCTATTGTGTACTATCATGGAGAAGGCACTGAAGACTGGGCTCTCACAGAGTCCAACCAGAAAACCCTATAGTGTTCCAACTTCTGTTCCCACACTGAAAAATGCTGAGCTCCAGAAGACATGCTGTATAAAAATGTTGAAGAGGAAGACAAACCCTTTAAAAGGGTGACCTTGGGCGTGCCCTTCCCAATGGAGTTAAATGTCACTGCTCTGAGAACTTGTACTTTCTGATTTCCTGATTTTGCAGAATCCAAAGCTAGCATAACGAATTTAAAGCCTCCAGCTTCCTTCCTTTCTCCATTTCCTTAAAAACAAAAACAAAAGCCACAGACTTAATTATTTCTACTAAAATACAACTTAACAAAAAGCATCATGCATTTTTACTGTTACCATGGTTTAGGGGGAAAAATATATTTCCCTCTCTGGTTTTTTGCTGCAAGATTACTTTTTCAAATTTCAACGAGACACTAAATCCTGCCCCTGCCTAATTTAGTCCATAACCATACGCACCATTTTAGGCCACTTATGGTTTTAATTGTCGATCTGTGTTTCTCAGTTATCTCTTATTCCTAACATGGCGACTGTCGGAATCAGGAGGGAAATTCCCACGTGGGCCTTTAGACTCCTTCTCAGGTTTTCCCATCCACACCTTCAGGAATGACAGCTCAAAGTTTATAATACCCTCCAACTCCACTGTTGTCTCAGACTCCCTCTTGTTTGTATTCCAGAAGGAAGGAGGTCACGGGACATTAACCCCTCCGTCCTGCCCATGAGGAAGGGCAGGCTCTTAGAGCTGTCCTGTGTAGCCACATGTGGCTTGAGCCTTTAAAATGATGTGCTAGGGACACCTGAGGGGCTTAGTTGGTTAAGCGTCTGCCTTTGGCTCAGGTCATGATCTCGGGGTCCTGGGATCAAGCCCCATGTCGGTCTCCCAGCTTAGTGGGGAGTCTGCTTCTCCCTCTGCCTCTACCCCGCTTGTGCTCTCTCTCCCAAATAAAGAAAATCTTAAAAAATAAAATAAAATAAAATAAAATGACCTGTTGTACATGTTAAACATACATCAAAAACGCGAGGAAAAAGAAAGTGAAGTGCCTCGGTAATAGTTTTTATATTGATTATATGTTGAAATTATAGTATCGTAGGTAAACTGGGTTAAATAAAATACATTATTAAAAATAATTTGCTAGTGTCTTTTTATTACTTTTTTAAGGTGGCTCCTAGAAAAGTTCAAATGAGCTCTATGGCTCACATTTTATTTTTGTTGGACAGCGATGCTCTACAGGGATTGATGCGAAGTCATCCAGAGGGCAGGAACAGACCTGGGCTAAATCCACTGCTCCTACTGCATTTGGGGGGCATAGAGTTTCTCAGGGCTTAAGGAATTGGGGAGAGCATTGCATACAGATGAGAAATGGTCTGCACTGTGCCCAGGAATGAGGAGAAGACTGCCACCTGTCCAGCTGTATACATGGCCAAGCAGGGCTCCAGTTCTCACGGCAGCAGTGGGGAGAAGTTTCAAGGACCCCAGGGAGGGCCGGGCCCCCACAGCCTGCCTGGATGGGAGCCTGCACAGGAGTGGCTGGGGTCCTCGCCTGGTGGCTCGGTCAGTGATGGAGGCAGGGTGCACCCACCTCCAATAGGTACCCCTTCTGGACCCAAGTCCTGTCCCTTCCTTCCAACCCTTTTCCACACAGTAGAGAATTATTTTAAAATTTATCAGATGAAGTTATACCCCCTGCAAAAAATCCTCCCATCAATTCCTCTGCACTTAGAATAACATGCAAACTCTCCAAGGGTTCTACCCTCCTTTCTGACTCCATCCCCTATCCACATCACACACCCCTCCCCCCGCCTGGCCTTTATAGCTGCTCCCTGGGCCAGAGACACCCTCACTCCGATCTCCTCCAGCCTGGTTCCCTGTCACCCCATCTCCCGCTCAACAGCCACTGAGTCTGCCCACCTAGAGTTGCCCTGGGCACTAGCACGCCACCTCGCAGTCATCTGACTAGCACGTCATTACTGTCTGGGGCTGTCTGATTTGTTCACGGTTCCCCCCAGTAGAGAGTGACGTCCATGGCAGGAGCCCCTGGACCATCTGGTTTTCTGCCCAGCCTCAGATCCGAAGACAGTGGCCGGCCTCCAGAAGGCAATCTAGATGAGAGCTCAACGAAGAGAGAGAAGAACCCGACTGACGGCCCCAGCAGTGCATGGTGACCGGGGACCAACAGCGTGTACACAGCTCAGCTCACAGAGGGGCTGCCAAGGTTACCTGCATTTCAGAGGAAATGGAGGAGTCCAGTGCACACAGGGCCTGGTGAGGGCTGGGGTTCAACTCGGGGCCTGGCTTGGAGGCAGCTCCCCTCCCTCCAGTGTCACCGTTTCTGGCTGGTTTGCTCTGGCCCTTCCCTCAGGACCTGGAAGTCGCAGCCCAGCTCCCCAGCCCTCCTCCCGCCACAGGTGCTCTGCGTACCTTCCTCCGCTAGCCCTCATGGGACACAAAGGGCAGGGGGCCGGAGTCCTCGGCGCAATGGCCTTTCCTCCCCACCTGCTCAGCGGCTTGGTGACTAGGGCCCCTCTCAGACAATTGAGTCTCTACCCCTGAGTCAAGGACAGCCTCTCCTCATGCTGACTGCAGGGGGTGCACAGCCTGTCCAGGGGGAAGAAGCTCTCATCTGGAATGCCATCTTCCCTCCCAGCCTTCTGGTATCACCTTCTTCTCATTCCGCTTTCCTTCAGTCAGGTAGGCCCAGGCCGTTCCCACCGCTCCTCACTTGGCATCACCCCTACTTTCATCACAGCGTGCCCTCTGCATGTGAAATCTCTGGGAGCCTGTGCACCCTCTATGCCTCCTGCTCGTGCCCGCCCCTCCCCCACCCTCCTCAGAGTCCTGGAGGGCCCCCACGGAGGCCCCCTGATTGGGCAGCCCCCACACACAGCACCCCTCCTCCTCCCCCATTATCCTTAGCTGCAGGCTGTCTCCCCCTGGACTGTTTACACAGCTGCAGAATGAAGGGACTTTCATTTCTCCCCCCCCCCCCCACAACCCCCAGCTCAGGGTTAATGTATGTGTATTTCCGGCTCCCTACAACTTGGGGCAATGAGAATGCTAACCCAACCCAACCTCCTGTAAATAGTCCATACGCCAATAATGGTACTTTTTGGGGATGGCAAAGTGTGTAGAAGGGCTTCCTTATAGTCAAGGATCTCGTGGGCGCTGACACAGGCTCCGTGTAGCCCTGCTGCAGCCTGAGGCAGAGCAGCTGCCCCATGCCAGGTAAACCCCGTGACGTGAGGAACTGAGAGGTGGCCATCCTGCAGAGCTCCAGGTAAACCAGGTTCAAACAGGAACCAGGGACGAGTGTCCTTGATTTGGGGGATGGTAGAGTCCAAGCTTGACCAACTACGCAAAAGTTTCAAGAAAAATAAAATCCCCACCAGACAAGCTATCCAGTTCTAATAATACCTGAGAACTAGAAGTAAAGACCCTGAAAGTATTCTAGGCCTCTCCAGCCTAAGAATTTCCCCCAAATAATTACCTCCTCCAGGCAAGAACCACACTCCAGGCGAGATGGGAGAAACAACCAGACACAAAAAGCACCACTTACTAGCCTATGGCTAAGCTCATAAGGGTGGCTTCCCCAGCTAATGTGGGTTGTACAAGAGCAGAGTTCTTATAAAAGAACTCAAGGCAGTGACCTGAGGTCTGAAGAATGACACAGAGGATGAAGCTGATGCTCTGATGCCCCCCATGGTGGTGGACAGGGTTAGGGAGTAAAGGACAAGGAAGTCACAGTCACTGTGGCTGTCCCCTGCAGTCCCTCTTCTCCTTCCAACCCCCTTGCTCTAGAATTCCTGGAAAGTCATGGAGCCTTTGAGGCTTCTGTCTCTAACGGAGGAACGGTCACTCTGCATGTTAACTTTCTTCAAGGAACTCAGACTAGGGATCTTGTTGCCTCATATGTTCCCACTGACCCCCACTGATGACATCATGACCCAGGGATAGATATATACCACCAACGGCCCCCGGTATAGGCTCCCAGTATAGGAATTCTGAGGGCCCCTTTCCTTTTCCACTTACAGAATGAAGAAGTGTCCTTTACAAGAGATTACCTGACTTGTCTAATGGGGTGGCCCTGGCCTACCACCTGCCTGTCTCTTGACACACTTGCTGTTAAAACTCTCACTCTTAGACTGGGCTCCAGGGATAGCAAGATGTTTAGGCCATCCCAGCCCGAGGCATCCAACCACACACACACACACACACCTAGGAGAGGAGCCCTTGGGGTCTGACCTGCATCAGAGGCCCCTCTGCAAGGAAACCTGGGGGTGACAGACCCGATTCTGTCTGTGAGGTCTTCATGGGGTCCCGGATAACCGCAATGACCCAAGTCAGCTCAGAGCAAAGTGTGGAGCCCAGAAAAAGTCTTACATGCAGTGAGGGTCACAGGGACTAAAACAGTCGCTGACACAGACCGGCCTGAGCTGACAAATCACTTCAGGATTGCTAAAGTAATTTTGACCTAACCTGTCAGGTTGTTGTGTGGCCGAGTTCTTGTTTTTTTTTTTTTTTTTTTTTAAGATTTTATTTATTTATTTGACAGAGATCACAAGTAGGCAGAGAGGCAGGCAGAGAGGGAGAGAGGAGGAGGCAGGCTCCCTGTGGAGCGGAGAACCTGATGTGGGGCTTGATCCCAGGACCCTGAGATCATGACCTGAACCGAAGGCAGAGGCTTTAACCCACTGAACCACCCATGTGTCCCCAAGTTCTTGTTTTTATCATCACCAAAAAGGTGCATAATTTACCCTTGCCCTTGAGATCCTAGTGTCTTGGCTAGAGGAGAGCCTTACAGTTGTAAGGCTGAACACATCTTCTCAGCTGAGCAACTCAAGGGTCATGGTTGCACGTGAGGCATTAGTTCCATGTTGCACGTGAGGCATTGAAGAAATGTGCCCATGCCCACACCACAGTGACTCCCAGCATAGGGTCCTGCCCATTTTCCAAACTGCCTCGTAGGAACTATATTCCTGGGCATCTCCAGAGAGTGAAGATAAACCAATCCCGCCACACATGGCTGAGCTCTACACTGTAGGATAAGGAAAAAAGCGTGGGGGAGAGTTGGGGAGGACAGGCAGAATCTATAAGCAAATTACAGTCATAACATCCAAGCACTTTGGACTAATATTGGTGTGTTATTCCTACGTAGTGTGGATCCAGGCTTAAACTAAAGGAAAATAAAAATAACTTTGACAGCCATTTCCTTGCTTTCTTTTTCCACCCAAGAGGCACCAGTGGTTAACAGTATGGTGGCAACAAGTGGGTCAAAGGTCAGCCCCTCAGCCAGCACCGGTTTCCATGGAGATGGGGGCTATTCATCCAGCACACAGAGCCTCTTCACAGTCACTTACACACAATTGAGCTATTACTGAGAGCCCAGGAGAGCGGTGTCTGGAGCACAGAGCACTAGACAGGGCAGGGTTTAATGGAGCTGATTAAATGGCAGTTGGGGAATTATTCCAAAGCAGGATTTGGGAATGCCCCTCAGAAACAAGTCAAATCCCCAGGTCTCATCCCATTCCCAACACTCCTCCCTCGTACTAGAATAATGCTGTCGTCCACACGCTCGCTCACCTCACCCTTCTTCCCACACGTCCAAAGTCGAGAGGATAAACCCTCGTTCTGAGATTCTTGGACTTCTGGGATCTGTATCATTTGCTGAGCACTGTGGTGCCTTTGTGACTTAAAAAGATATCAACCCAAAAACAAAGAAGGAAAATTTAAGCAGACCATCTATTTCAGGCATAAAATAAATTCCAGTGGATGGTGAATGTGGTTTAAAACCAGAACTTCTTAGAGATGGGAGAGTCTCTGGCATTTGTTTGGGAATACTTGAAATCTCTTTTTGAAAGAAGGGGAACATTCCTTCCAACGTTGCATTGCCATCTGTAATTGATCAGACATTCTACCAAAATTCCTGCAGCCTTTAAAATCAGGGCAGAACATGAGAGGTAAAAAGTAAAAATCAATAGAGAAACAAAAAGTCTTATTAAAAAAGTCTTATTAAAAGTTTATTCTCTCACAGGAAAACGTTACGTGAATGTTTATACATAACCACCCCTAACTGGAAAGAATCCCAATGTCCTTCAACAGGTGAATGGATCCGCAGACACTGGCTCATCTGTACGATGGAATTACTAATGGGTAATGACCAGGAGCTACTGATGTGAGCAGCAACATGAATGAATCTTAGATATGTTTTATTGTATTTTTCAGAGATTTTATCTGAGGCGCCTGGGTGGCTCAGTCGTTAAGCATCTGCCTTCAGCTCAGGTCCTGATCCCAGGGTCCTGGGAATGAGCCCCCCATCAGGCTCCCTGCTCAGTGGGAAGCCTGCTTCTCCCTCTCCTAATTCCCCTGTCTGTGTTCCCTCTCTTCCTGTCTCTCTCTCTGTGTCAAATAGATAAAACCTTTATCTATTTATTTGAGACAGAGTGTGTGTGTGTGTGTGTGTGTGTGTGTGTATGGGAAGTGGAGGGTGGGGCGGGGAGAGGGAGAAAGAGAGTGTCTCAAGCGGACTCCCTGCTGAGCACAGAGTGGGGCTTGATCTCACAACCCTGAGATGAAGTCAAAAGTTGGATGCTTAACTGACTGAACCATCCGGGTGCCCCTCAAATACATTTTACTATGTGAATGAAGCCAATTTCAAAAGGCTATGCACTGTACGAATCCACTTACATGTCATTCTGGAAAAGGCAAAACTATAGACCCAGAGACCCGATCAGTGGTTGCCAGAGTTTGAGACTAACTGTAGGGAAGGTATTGACTGAATGGGGATGTCACAGGGGACTCGGGGGTGGGGTGGACTTGTTCTAGATCGTGAGTGTGCTGGTACAATTTTTTAAAACCTACAGAAATGTGTTCCACAAAAAGTGAATTTTATGGTATGTAAAAAAGGGGGGGAGTGGTGTCTAAATTTAGTCCTTTAGATGACAGGCAAGAAAACAGTGTGCTGACACTGCAGGCCAGGATAAAATACTGAATCTGCTTCATTCCCCTAAATTATACGTGCCAAGCTCTAAGTGCAGCCCACTCTTTTAAATCTCTGTTGCTGTGATCTCTAACCAGGTTGAGATAAAGATGAGAAATTCAAGAACTGGAGCACTGCATGGATAACAACTATTCTAATGACACCCACAACCGGGAGGGGAACATCAATATTTGTATTTTCTGAGATGTTGTTCTTTCTGAGTATGAAAACAGAGGAAAAAACAGTGGAGATGTTCCTCAATGAGTAGGAGAGAAAACAGTGGAAAGAAGGCTGAAAAGACAGCAGTTATGGTCAAGTGGGTTCATGCCCCCATGCTGAACAGCAAATTCAAGGTCTTCATGCTTAAGGGTGAACGCAACCTCACAGAGGCCATCCAAACCTGGAGGCAGAGACATACAGATGTCTACCCATATCTTCCCTGGAATGAGAGATTCACCAGGACGCTCAGATCACACCTGTGGCCCATGTCCAGAGCAATATGGCGCCCATAGGAGGTACGCGGTCAGTACTGACTGAGTAATGAACATGTGAAGGCAGCTCAGAGGAGAAAATCTGATTTTTTTAAATTTTTTTTTAAAATTTATTTATTTGTTAGAGAGAGAGAGCAAGCGAGCACAGGCAGAGAGTGGTAGGCAGAGGCAGACGGAGAAGCAGGCTCCCCGCCGAGCAAGGAGCCCAATGTGGGACTCGATCCCAGGACGCTGGGATCATGACCTGAGCCGAAGGCAGCCGCTTAACCAACTGAGCCACCCAGGCATCCCGAGAAAATCTGATTCAAGAGAAATGGTTTAGATTACATGGAAGATTTATACATATCATTTGCTCAAGTTCAGTATTATGAAGCACTCTGAGATTTAAAAATAACACTTACAAAACCAACCCATCAAACAAAAAACAAAAACAAAATAAGCCTCAAAACAAAAGAGGGCAGGCCAGAAGGAATGGCGCAGGAGCCTCAATTCTCCAGCTCTGAGCCGCTCAGCCCAGGCGCCTGGGCCACGTCGGCTGCTGCTCTAGGAGGCTTCCTGGCTGCCTCTAGAGAGAACACAATGAGGACACCCAAGAATCTCAACAGGCGACAGTGACAGATGATAGTTAACCTAGCTAACTTTTTCATTGTCTTTCAATGCCCAGGCGCTGTTCTAAGTACAAGGCTAATAGTAACTCACTTTAACCCTCATAAGCACCGCCATGGGGGGTGGGGGGGGCTGTCGGAGTACCACTGTACACATGAGGGAAGAGGCACAGCGAAGCTAACTGACTGGCTCAGGGCAAGGTCTGAACCTCTTCTGACCTGAGGGGTCTGCACACACAACCCCTATACTATTCTGGGAGAATGGGGCAAACCCATGAAGAAAAGAGTTAGAGAGATGAAGGGCTACAACCACAGACATCCCACCACCGAGGGCGTGGAAGTGGGACAGGACTGAATTGACAGCTACATGTGACCCTAACGCTGGGGGTGGGGGGGGTCAACTCTGCTCCACCGGGGATGGATACAGGAAGCTCCTTCAACGGCTGACATCCTCCAGCGGTGCCCAGGGAACGGGGTTCTGCTCTTGGATACACCTCCTCCCAGGAGGTCCAGATTGGAGCAGCAGGCTGAGGACATTCAAAACTACGTTGTCCAGAAACATTCAGTGTGACGAGAAGACAACAGGAGAAGGCTGTCTTCTGAAGAGTGAAAGGCACTCTTCACGTGGACAAGGAGGAATTCAATTTGCTCTGGCTGCCCCCATCACTGCAGGTGTCCAGAGAGAGGCCAGACAACAAATTGTTGGACCAGATAGCCCTGTGATCTCAACCAGTGATTAATTATTCTCAGATGTGAAGGGATTCTCAGGTCTCCGAGAGCAATTTAGGAATGGAAAAACCCACTTCCAACTCAAAGAAGAAATACAAACAAGGCTGCTGGGAGGAAGCATCTGCCAGCCGAGAAGAGATGCTCTTCTGTGGTCGGGCCAGGACCGCAACCCTGGGGCCCAGGGCATCCTAACAGACCGGACTTCCCCAGGGCCCTGACCATCAGTTATCAGCAAGAGCTGTTCCTTCGAGCTAGCTTAGCAACCTCGGCCGTCAACAAGATTCCTGCAGAGTTTCAAAGTATTTTCGACGTACCCTATAATGTTTCTGGGAACATTTATATGTTCTTCCCCCCCTGAAGAGAGCATTAATCCTGAGGGAACCAACATTTCAAAAATCAAGGGATCTATCCAAGCTTAGACTACGTTTTGGAAAGCTTAAAACATTTGTTCCTTTACCACAAACTAACAGCTAATTAAAAGGCTATATCCACCCATCCCCTCAGGCTTTTCCTCTGGCAACACAATCAGGCCAACTGTACACCGTGTAGGGCCAAGGAAAAATGGTGAAAACTTAAAGCTATTCCTTTTTTTTTTTTTAAAGGATTCATAATCCTATCAACTCTGCACCACGAACAAGAGAGTACCGTAAAATGGGTACTCTACGGTAGCCCTCAGGGTAAACTGATTCAGCCCACTGCAAGGAAATTTGGCAACGAAGAGTTTTTTTAAATGTTCCTAGCTTTTTACTTAGAGCTTATGCCTGGGAACCTACTCTAGGGTAATAATCCTAAACTCAGAAAAAGCTTTGTGCATAACAGATACTGCACTATTGTTTGTCAGTGAAAAATACCAGAAAAAAACAAAATTTCTAAAAATAAGGGAATGGTTAAGTGTGTCGATTGACGGTAACACTTAGGGTAGAATTTACGTGAAGAAAGCAAAACTCCAAATTACACCTCAGGATGAAAACACTGATGTTTGAAAAGTACAAAACTTACACACCACAGGAAAGGTTGGCCAGAAACCGGACCAATATATTTGAGTGGTTACATTTGGGTGATGGGATTATTAAGTGACTTTTTAAAAGGAGGGGGGTGATGCCTGGGTGGCAGAGTCAGTTAAATGTCTAACTCTTGGTTTCGGCTCAGGTCGTGATCGCGGGGTCATGGGATCGAGCCCCGAGGAGGGCTCTTGGCTCAATGTAGAGTCTGCTTGAGACTCACTCTCTTTCCCTCTGCCCATCTCCCCCTACTCTCTCTCTTTCTAAAATAAATAAATAAGTCTTTTTAAAAAAGAAAACTTCCCTGTACCCCCAAGTTTTCTTTAATACACACGCCTCTCCCTCCCTTTCTCTCTTCCAATAGGTCAATGAACACAAGGGAATATTCTCTCTGATTTTGCTTCTCCCAGGTCTGGGGTAAATCTTCCCTTTCCTTTCAATAATGTACAGCCCCACATAAACATACATGCATGCAGATGTTTACATCTTTCTGTTCCTTTCTTTATTCTACCAAATTGGGATTGTATTACACTTTTTCAAGAGCTCCTCAGTTTTCTTCAAAACAGAAGACCCTAATTTCTAAGAATGGTTACCTCAGCAGACCTTATTACGACATCCCCCCCTTGTTTCCACTGACTAATTCAAACCATGAGGAATTCCTTGGGGACCCCCACATCAACTTCCATACCTTGAAGAGAGCCCAGACCCCCTCTTCCCCTCCCTTCCTAGGGGCCAGGCTATGTTCCACACCTGCCTAGGCACCTTCCCCAGGTCCTCACCCATAACTGGACACTAACTACTATCCCTCTCTTGAAATGCAGTCCCTCCAGGCTGGGGACCCGATCTTGTTTCATATCTCAGTCCCTAAGACATTCCCCAACACCTAGGAGCTGCTCAATGATTATGGATTAAAAAATAAATATCCAAACATCACCAAATTGTTTATGACTGATTCTAAGCTAATCAAATATCTATTTGCTGAGAAACTTCCCAATGAAGACAAATTCCAAGAACCCGAAACCTTATAATGAGGATAGGAAATAAGGCCCAGCGGCATTGAAAGCTGTGGTGAACACCACTGGCACCTATCAAAATGGTAGCAGTAAAGACTAAGGGGGGAGTTTTCCCTAAAGCTAAGTTTACACAATGTAAAGGACTGACCTGTAATATTGGGTGAATTCATTTTCTCTCCTTTGATTATTGTTACTAAGATGTTCTTCTCAAAATGAAATTATGGCGATAGTAGAGGGTAGTCTTTTTCTATTAATATCTTTACTTAGTAAAAATACAAGCTGGTATCATTCTGCCAATCCTCTTCTTCCCCACATTTTCTGAAATTTGAATGGTCCAAGAGACCCAGAAGTGGGGTCCAGGTGACCAATGGCTCTGGTTGTTTATGGGAAGACAAACTCTTAGAGTTTTAGATTTCTGCCGAAGTCTGGAAGTGGCGCTGACATGAAGAAAGGCAGCAGAGCACAGAGGTTAAGAACCCTGACTCCGGGTCTGCCTGGCTTCAAATCCTGCCCTTGCCACTTAACAAACAGGCAACCTTCAGAGAGTAATTGATCTGTGCTCCAGTAGCATCAAGTGTCAAACAGAGATAGACCAGCACACACCTCACAGGGGGTTGCTTTGAGGACTCAAAGCTATGTTAGTTGCAAAATATTAGAAAGCACAGGTCATGCAGGGTTAAACTGCAGTCTGCCTTATCTCTATGGCAATGGTCATCCCCTGGGCTTCGCTTCCTTCTCCCTCCTTACTATGCTCAGCACACCTACATCCACTTAGGAGTAAGCCCTAAGTCAAACCCTCACATCTGCTTCTTGGAGACCCTCCTGCAGCTCTCCTGACCCAGCTCTCCCCTGCCCTCCCTCCGCACTGGCTGGTCCTGAGGTGTCCTACTTAGACACTCAACTCTCCAGCAAGCTCTTCAATCCTATCTTGGATGCTTCCAGGTGAATACAAATGAAATATTTAAAACTTTTTATTTTGGTAATGTTCAAACATATGCAAAAGTGGAAGAATTCGGTGAAGCTGGTTAAACCATCACTTGTGTTCCATGGCTAGCTCATGGCCAACCTCGGGTCATCTACCCCCCATCCACTTCCTGCAGACCCCACCCCGAACCCCAAACTACAGGATACCATTTCATTGGTACATGTGTATCTCTAGAAGACAGAAAATTTTAAAATTCCTCTAAGATGGGACGCCTGGGTGGCTCAGCTGGTTGGGCAGCTGCATTCGGCTCGGGTCATGATCCCAGTGTCCTGGGATGAGTCCCGCATGGGGCTCCTTGCTCGGCAGGGAGCCTGCTTCACCCTCTGCCTCCGTCTGCCAGTGCTCGCTCGCTCTCTCTCTCTGACAAATAAATAAATAAAATCTTAAAAAAAAATTCCTCTAAGATGATTATCATGTTTTAAAGATTTATCAATAATTCTCTAATATTATGAAGTATCTATCTAGCTATGCTTTTAGACTGTCCTGGTTATCCTATAAATTATTTTTTCCCCTACAGTTTATTTCAGTCAGGATCCAAATGTGGTCCATGCACCACGAGAGCTTGATAGCTCTTTTTTGAGCCTTTAATCTTTTTTAGACCTTAGTCCTTGGTGGAGGTGGAAGGGGGGGTGGGGTTTCTCATTTTCCCTCTTTCTCTCTGTATCATCTGTAGAAGAAACCATGTTCTTGGTTCTGCAGCGTTTTCTATAGTCTGAACTTTGCTACTCATACCCTCATGTTGTCATTTAACATGTTTCTTGGAACCATGTATTTCTTAACAACGAATAATCAGACTGAGAAGCTTGATCAGACTCAGGTGGACTGTTAGTTTAGTTTATTTAGGGGAGAAGAAAAGGGACTATTTCTTCTTGATTTGTTAGCTGGGAAACTTCTGTAAAGAAAAACTTTCCTGGCTACTATTTGGTGGTCCAGCAACACAGAGTACATAACACAGGCAACACAGATGTCTCATCCTTTCCCCGTATTTATCAGTTTTTAAATAATTACTTAGCTCCTTGTTGTCCTCCAAAGGAGACCAATGTTGCTGTTCATTTGGTTTGGGTTTTGTTTTTTGGTTTTTGGTTTTTTTCTTTGAGAGTCATTGTGAACTTAAGGGTTTAAATAAATAATGTTGTTGCTGATGCTCAAATTATTTCACCTTTGACTTTTTCAGGTTGGCTTCTGGGTCTTTTTGACCTAGTAGTACTAGTACCTGAATCCCTAATGGTGAACCAGGATACCGGAGTCTCTCCGGGTCTTTGACAGCTTTTTACTTTCTTAACTGACACTATGTTCTGGGCTCACCTTGTACAACAAATCATCTCTTTCTCCTAGGGGCCCTGTTTTAAGGGGGAAATGATAATAAGTGAACAAAATCTGAGCACTAGAGTTGTCAACTGCTACTGAGATGACTGTTCTAGGCCTTTTTAGTGGACAGAGTTGGGAAATATATTTTTTATTTATTTTTATTTATTTTAAAGATTTATTTGACAGAGACAGCAAGAGAGGGAACACAAGCAGGGGGAGTGGGAGAGAAAGAAGCAGGCTTCCCACTGAGCAGGAAGCCTGATGCAGGGCTCAATCCTAGGACCCTGGATCATGACCCGGAGCCGAAGGCAGACGCTTAAGGTCGGAACCACCCAGGCACCCCTAAGCATCCGAGTTTATATTGGTCGTTCCAATTTGCATTCAGGACTGAGATCTTTTCTTAGCCTCCTTTCCTACAAACTGAAAATTCTTACTCTCAGTAACTACAGCATCATTACTCATTTACTCCTTACTCAATACATACAGGACACAACAGACTCAGAATAACAATACCAACACCCAATAACACCATGGATGAAAAAAGGGTGAGATTGTTGCTTCTTGGCCCTTCTTTTGGTCTTTATTTTACATCCACTAGGGATAGAAAAATAACTGTATTTGTATAACTGGGTTCTGCCTAGGTCTGCTGATTTCCAGTCTGGCTCTGTCCTTGGGACTTAAGCCTGTCCAGCTTTTAGTCGGAGGTGTGATATCCTGCCTATTCTTTGCCAACTCTACCCGAGAAGCTGGACTAAGTGCAAACCAGAGAAGCCCAAACCACTGCAGAAGTCTGACTTTAGTGTTTACTGTTCCAGGAACTCCATGCTCTCAGACAGGCTTAGATCCAGGATGCAAAGAAGCCTGAATGTGCCCTGCTCTTTTGACACTGATTTGGTCTTTTGACACTGATTTAGTCTGTTCCCCATCGGGGCCAGGTCTAAAAGCCGACTGGTCTCCCTGCAGTCTTGTTCCCTCCCATCTGACTCTGGGAACCCGTAAACCCCAGGATGCACCTGAGAGGTGTCTATCACAGAGAAATATTTATTCAGAGAAGTATCCAATCAAATAGTTATTCATATCCGCCCATTTTTAAGTTGGATTTTTTTTTTTTTTTTGCTATTGAGTCATAAGAATTATCAGATAGATAATTTGCAAGTATTTTCTCCCATTTAGAAAGTTGCCTTTTGGGGCACCTGGGTGGCTCAGTGGTTTAAGCCTCTGCCTTCGGCTCAGGTCATGATCTCAGGGTCCTGGCATCGAGCCCCGCATCAGGCTCTCTGCTCAGCAGGAGCCTGCTTCCCCCTCTCTCTGTCTGCCTCTCTGCCTAGCTCTGATTTCTCTCTGTCAAATAAAAAAAAAAAAAACAAAAAAAAACAAAAAAAAACCAGACCTATTGTATAAAAAAAAAAAAGAAAGTTGCCTTTTCATTTTCTTGGTTTCCTCTGAAGTATAGAATTTTTTTAGTAGTATTTTATTTATTGACTATTTTTGCTTTTGGTGTCAGATTCAAAAAGTCATCACCAAGACCAGTGTCAAAGAGCTTACAGTCTATGTATTCTTCCAGAAACTTTCTGGTTTCAGGTTTTACATTCAAGTCTTTGATCCACTTTGAGTTAATTTCTGGGTATGGTCTAAGATAGTGGTCCAGTTTCATTCTTTTGGATGTGGCTGTCCACTTTTCTGAATATCATTTATCGAAGAGACTGCCCTTTCCCCACTGTAAATTCTTGGATCCTTTTTCATAAGGTGACCATATATACATGGTTTATTTGTGGGCTCTTTACTTTGTTCCACTGATCTGTTGCTGTTTCTATGCCACACCATACTGTCAGTTATTATAATTTTTTGTTTGTCTGTTTAAAGATTTTATTTATTTATTTGACAGACACAGCAAGAGAGGGAATACAAGCAGAGGTAGTGGGAGAGGGAGAAGCTGGCTTGCTGCTGAGCAGGGAGCCCTATGCAGGGATCAGTCCTAGGACCCTGGGATTAGGATCTGAGCAAAAGGCAGACGCTCAATGACTGAACCACCCAGGTGCCCCAATTATCATAGTTTTGTAATATTGTTTGAAATCAGGGAACAGGATGCCTCCAGAACTTTCTCCTTGCTCTTTCTCAATACTGCTTTGGCTATTTGGTGTTTATTGTGGTTCCACGCAAATTTAGGGATTATTTGATCTATTTCTAAAATGCCACTGGAAATAAATACAATCTTTAAAAAAAGAAAAAAAAAGAGGGTCACCTGGGTGGTTCAGCGGGCTAAAGCCTCTGCCTTCGGCTCTGGTCATGATCTCAGGGTCCTGGGATCGAGCCCCAAGTCGGGCTCTCTGCTCAGTGGGGAGCCTGCTTCATCTATTTCTCTCTCTCTGCCTGCCTCCCTGCCTACTTATGATCTCTGTTTGTCAAATAAATAAATAAATAAAATCTTTTAAAACGCCATTGGAATCTTCATATAAATTGCCCTGAATGTGTAGATTACTTTGGGTAGTACGCACGTTTTAAAAATACTCATTCTTACAATCCATGAGCACAGAATATGTTTCCATTTATTTGTGTCTTCTTCAATTTCTTTCATTCAGGTCTTGTACTTTTCAGGATACAGGTCCTTTCACCCACTTGGTTAAATTTATTCTTAGGTATTTTATTCTTTTTGATGCGACTGTATATGAAACTAAAATTTTTTTCTTTCTGACAGTTCATTATTTGTGTATACAAATGCAAACATAGTTTCATATGTTGATTTTACTGAATTGTTTATTAGTTCTAATAGTTTTTTATGGACTCTTTAGGGTTTTCTATATATAATGTCATGTGCAAATATGATAGTCTTATTTCTCCCTTTCCAATTTAGGTTCCTTTTATTTCTTTAGTCTTGCCTAAATGCCCTGGCTAGAACTTACAGTACTATGTTGAGTAAAGGTGATGAGAATGGACATCCTTGTCTTGCTCCTGATCTCAGAGGAAATGCTTTCAGGTTTTCACCATTCAGTGTTAGGTGTGGGCTTGTCACCTATGGCCTTTATTATGTTGAGGTATGTTCCCCTATACCCAGAAAGGCTTTTCAAAATCATAAATGGATACTGAATTTTGTTAAATGCTTTTTATCTTTTTGTTGTTGTTGTTAATGTAGTGTATGGCACTGACTGATTTGCAAATGTTGAACCATCCTTGCATTCCTGGAATAAATCCCACTTGATCCACAGTACGTGATTCTTTTAATGTATTGTTGAATTTGGTTTGCTGACATTTTCTTGAGGATTTTTACATCTATGTTCATCAGGAATACTGGCCTGTTAATTTTCTTTTCTTTTGGTGCCCTTGTCTGGTATCAGGATTTTGATACCAGTTACCTAACAATAACTTTTAATTTAAAAATGAAGCCAACTTATTTACCTACCTCTTTATAGTTCTAAAAAACATTATTTTTAGTTACAGAACTATTAAAAAATATTTTTAGTTATAGAACTATCTATCTACAAATAAAACTATATCTAATGCAAAGAAACAAACAGGTAACACTAACATACCCATAACCCATATTAAACAGTGTCACATTTTCCCATATAGATCTTACAACTCTCACCTGATTTAGAAAGAAAGAAAGGGAGGGAGGGAGGGAGGATATTAATAGAGCTTAAGTCCCCAAACTCAGCCATCCATTTTCCCAGAAGCAACTACTGTCCAAACATGCCGGTTAGCATGCCTCTGCATTGTTTTAATACTTTCATTACATGTGTATTATCTACAATTTACAGGCTCAATTTGGATGTTTTCTCCAATGATTTTTTTTTTAAACTCCACATTTACAGTGAGGTTGTAGAAATACAACGAAAACCCATCTTTTCTTCCTTTCTTCAACCAGACTTACCATCATTAGCACGTTCCCAAATTTGCCTTAGATTTACCTCTCTTCCCTAGATATGTGTACACACACATACGCACACTTTTATTTTGCTGAGCCACATGAAAGTAATTTGTAGACATCATGACACCTTATCCTCCAATATGCATCAGCATGGATCTCCTAAGCACCAGGCCACTCTCCTACATAACCACAATATGATTATCATTCTCTTGGGAGTTTTAAACATTGATATAAATGGCACCACAATTTAGGGATGCTTTAGCAACTTGCTTTTTTCCAATTAACAACAGACTTTTAGAATCTGTTCGTGCTAGTACACATAGGTCTGGTTAATGCTCTTCATTCTACTATACGGCTGTGTTTCCTCCTCTACTTATTTTATGTATCGATGACTACTATGTTCTAGTTTATGTTACTACATACAATGAACAATGGCTATTCTTGTTCATGTCTCGGGCCATATGGGAGAGATCTACTGGGTCATAAGATATGTGCATCTTCAATTTTATTACGTACTGCCAAATCATTCCTCAAACTATTGATTTACTAATTGAAGCATCACTAACTATTAACATATATCCTCAGAGACACCTGTATTTTCATATTTTAATACTTGCCATCCCATTATGGTTTTAATTTGCCTTTCCCTGATCCCGCCTCTTTTTTTAAACAGAAAGCAAAAAACACATTTAACCTTTTCTGAACATCTTATACACCCTCCATTACAACATACCCTTCTGTATTATTACTCCAGTTTTCCCTCTGCCTAGATGGTCAGCTGCAAATGATCAGGCTGTCTAAGAACCAAGTACTCTGTTCCTAAATCAAGTCCGTCAACCCTAGGTAAAGGACATTATGACCAGTTTTTCAGTGAAACTAAACACTTCTCAATTCTTGGTTATACAATATATGTTTAATCCACTAGAAGTGTAATACAGTGTAATATTTAGATGAGTAGCGCAAACTCCCACTCTGGGAATTAGCAAAAAGCAGAGGTTAGAGATCTCATTGCCTCCCCTCAACACAAAGGTGTGCAGCCTCGCAGCCTGAGGCGGTCGGCTGCAGATAACACAGATCCACCTCATTTCCATTACTCGGGAGGGGGAGGGGCAGAAAGTAGAGGTGGGCAGAGGTGTGTGGTGATGGGAAATAAACCCCGCTAGGACTGCTAGCTAGGACTAGGACTGCTGGCTCCCACTCATTTTCCTTGTCTGTAAAAGAAGAGAAACTAGACAGCTTCAAGTTTTTGTTCTTTCAACTCAAACATTTAATGGTTTTACAATACCATAAAAAGCCCATGAAAAATTCATTTCACTTCAGCCCTCCACAAAACTAGGGTTCATAAAGCAGATCCTGAGTCATCAAAAACAAAACAAAATGCAACAGAAAAGAGTCTCTCTTCGTTCTTCAAGAAGTTAGAAAAGTGTAGGATACATTTTAGAATACTTTCACCAAAATGGTTAAAGTTTAAATTTTAGCATTTTGACAAGGGACCATTTGTCTGGAAAACCAGATTTCTTTCTTTCTTTTTAAGATTTTAGTTACTTGAGAGAGAGAGAGAGCATGAGCAGGAGGGTCAGAGGGAGAAGCTTACCCCCTGCTGAGAAGGGAGACGGATGCGGGACTGGATCCCCAGACCCGAGATCATGACCTGAGCAGAAGGCAGCCACTTAACTGACTGAGCCACCCAGGTGCCCCTGGAACGCCAAACTTCTTAAGGGATAAAAGACATATACATGAAAATTGTACCCCACAAATACACAATGAACACCTCTCAGGTAGTCTTATAGGCATGGGAGAGAAGAACACTATTTTCGATCCCAAGGAATTCATTATTTAATGGAGGAGACAAGAAAACAGCAGCTTTAATATAAACTGACTGGTGCTAATTTAATTTGGGGGAAAAGGTACAGAAGTCAATCATGGGCAAGGAATTTCTAAGTCAATGGTGGGCAGGGGTGTCAAGAAACTTCTAAGAAGGAAAGATGCCCACGGAACCCTGAGAATCCGTGGTGAGCACATTGGCACAGACAGTTAAGGGGTGGAACACTGCAAGTCCCCATGGCTTCAGAGCATGGCACTCCCTGGAACAAGCTGGGACACAAGGCCAAGAGGCTAGGAAGCTCTGACACCAGTCGTGACATCATAGGTGAACAGAAAGTGAACTCATTCACTTTAAAGGAGGATCTTGGAGGGCGCCTGGGTGGCTCAGTGGGTTAAGCCGCTGCCTTCGGCTCAGGTCATGATCTCAGGGTCCTGGGATCAAGTCCCGCATCGGGCTCTCTGCTTGGCGGGGAGCCTGCTTCCCCTTCTCTCTCTCTGCCTGCTTGTGATCTCTCTCTCTGTCAAATAAATAAATAAAATCTTTAAAAAAAAAAAAAAAAATAAAGGAGGATCTTGGAGATGAAGAGTATAGAACACCTTAACTTTCCTCTCCTGTGAACAATTAGTTACATGGAGATTAAATATCTGGCTAACACAGCAGGTTAAGTTTTTCAGGTGAAAGTCAGTATAATTAGCCTGGTTTCTTTCAATCTCACTGATTTCATAATCATCAAGAATACTAAGTTCATCGGTTGATTTGGTGAAGTCATTTATGAACACTCAGGCTGAGTAAAAAGGCCCATAATGCAGAAAGAAGCATGTTCTATGTTGAAGAAGTTAGTGTCTAGACACAGTAAAGGCAGGAGGGGCCTACCCATGTGTCATGCTCAACACACGTGCAACTTGCCTTTTTTTTTTTTTTTTAGATTTTATTTATTTATTCATGAGAGAGAGAGAGGGAGGGAGAGGGAGAAGCAGACTCCTGTGGAGAAGGGAGCCCAATGTGGGGGACCCCAACCCAGGACCCTGGGTTCAAGACCTGAGCCAAAGGCAGACACTTAACCGACTAAGCCATCCAGGTGAACCTGCAATTCACCTTCTGAATGGAGGATGGTTAGCCTCTGAAAACTCCTGGTCAATCACCAGCAGTCTAGGGACAAAAGGGTCATGAAGAAGATGACATCTCCTTCTCCCCTCCCCAGGGGGCTTCCAGACACTGGGCAGACGGAAGGAAGGCTAGTGGGCCCCAGGCTACTCCAAGAGCTAGTGCTGGGTGACCTCTTGCAAGGCCTGACTGGAACATCTCCTCACCGGTTCCTCCCTTCACGCCTCCAGGCTTGAGTACTCCTTTTTCAGGTCCTCCAGGTAAGGTTCCGCTCTGTTTTGCCAGCCACTTGTCACATGGACTGTAAAGACTGGTTTTCCTGTTTGTTCCCCTGCATGTTAAGCTCCCCAGGGCCAGGACCCTATCATATTCTGCTTGGTAACCACAGAAGGTGTTCAGTAATTGTTAAATGGATGGATGGATGCGTGCACACCAGGCATTCTTCCAAGGCAGGCCGGCAGGGAGGAAGGGGGTTGGTAATGTTGGCCTGATTAATTTCACAGCATGTACGCATTCTAGAAGCAAAAGAAAGCATGGAAAATGTGGACTGGTGATGTTTGTTTTGTTTTGCTTTGTTTTGAGGCAAAATGAAGAGGGAAGGATGAACTGAGTTAACATCGCTAACCACTCACTGAAAGTTGTTTGGAATCCATCATTTGGGAAAACGTCGAGTACGGTGGGGTGCACAGTTCCCAGGATGGCAAGAGGGGTGTCGGGTCTTCACGGGCAACGGAAATGGGCAATTGCATTTCACACAGTCACATACCTTCTCATCAGATCCCCGCTATTATTTCTGCACCAGTCCAGTAATTCAGGGCCGGGAGTGGGAGTAGATAAAAGGTGTCTGGAACAGGACGAGGAGAAGGCTGGGCAGAAAGGGCCCAAACTTGCCCACATTCTGTAAGCTTCCTTTCATCCCTTTTGAATAAAATCTGCATTCCTTTTCTCGGAGGAGGGCAGCCCTGCTCTCCACCTAACAGCCCTGAATGTGGAGGATCGGGTGCCCCAAGCCAAGCTCTGCGAGGCAGCTGAACCCAGGCCAGCGTCCGCACAGAGGAGAAAGGGAGATTGTCCCCCTGGCCCAGCTCAAACATTTCATTCTCTTCCTAGGCCTCAAAACCCTAATTTGACCACAAAAACCTGGCCTCTGGTGTTTCTGTTATGAGTATCAGATTCCTTCGGCTGAACTTGGCTGTTCACTGCCTGAACAAATTACATTAACAATACAGAGAAATGTATACAGGGCCTTAAAAACACTGCTGAGCAGGGACCAAAACAAAGACGGTGGTGTCCTAGCAACAAACCGCACCCCCCAGCAGCCTCCGGCCCTGCCAGGGATTGTAAGCCATTGAGCTCCTCTCTTCTCTGCAAACAATTAGGGACAGAGAAGTCACAATTAGAGATGGGATTTACAGCCAGAGGAGCCATCTATAAATCACGGAGCTCCCACCCCCAGCCATTCCCAGGCAGATAATCAGAGCCAGATGTTCGCCACAGCTGCTGCAACGTGGGTACACTGCCGTCCAACTCGACCACGCTCCTGCTCTGAGAACCGGCAGACGCTCCAGCCAACGCTCCTTGCCAAGCCCGAGGGGGCCTCTGCGTCCTGGAGCGGGACCGCCGGCAGGAAAAGTCGGGTCATGCGGGACGGGATGGCCGAGCGGCTGCCGAGGTGCACAGGGCACTCTCTGTGACACGGGCAACAGTGGCAATCCGCAGCGGGGACACTGGCAGCATTAACACTCACCGATCACCTGCGAGGTACTAAACACTGAACTGAGTACTTTACAGCCACTCCCTTGCTGAAGGGCCCGCAGTCCAGGGATGAAGACACAGAGGCTTCGAGAGGGCAACAGTTTTCTAGAAGGTTCCCAGGGCTCCTGAGTGGCAGAGCAGTGACTTAAGGCTGGGTCAGCTTGTCCGTGGTGCCCTAAATAACCTCATTAAACTGTGGAACGAGGGAGAGACCGATTCAGGATGCGGGGTTGGCAGTTACTCTCTTTTGACGGTCAAACTTGGAAAGAAACTTGTTGTTATTGTATTTCACCATAGGTGGCTGGGGTTTTCAATTTCGTGGCTGACCCACGGCAGATTTTTTAGGACCTGGGGCCATGAAACAGCAAACTCCAAGTGCGGTAGAAGCTGGACTATTCAAATGTCGCCGTGGTGCTTCTCTTCGTAGCCCTCCGTCTGAGGCACACGCTCTTCATTTCCTTATTTATTTACTGAGATATACATCACGTGCACACATCTTAAATACACAGCCCAATTTTTTCTATATGTACCAACCCATGTGACCACCACCAGATGAAGACAGGGAACCTTCCAGGATCCATTTTCCAAGGTTCTCACATGTCCCCTTCCCAGTCAACACTCCTCTGCCCCCACAGTAGCTGCTGTCCTAAACTTTATCACCATATGGAATTTTGCTTGTTTCTGAACCAGTAGAATCACACATTGCGTCTTTGGTGTAAAAACAGGTCTTTTGTGCAGTTTTGACGATTCTGGGGGTCAAAGCAAGGTTCCCAGGGCAAAATTCCCAACAATGAAAACCTATGTCACATCACTACTCTGTCCGCTCCATCAGCTTTGTGAGACCCTCCCACGACACTGGAAACTCCTCTTCCCAGAACCCCGTTGCTGCCTAAGGCGCCACGTCCTCAAGGGCTGGACAAGCCCCTGGCCACTGAGCGTCAAGCACGGTCAGTAACTGAATCTGGTAGTAACAAGCTGTGTTTACCCCACTTGTCACCGTCTATCCTTTATGCGCTGACAGCCACCACCTTTCACTCCTCAGGAAGGGCAGTAGGCCATGAGGATGTGGCTGAGGCCCTTCCCGGGAGAGGAAGGATTAAATGGTCTGGAATGCCTGGGCTCCAAGGGCTCTCCAGGGTCGGGCTGCTGAGGCAAAGCGCTCGCTCCCCCGTCACCTGCGCACTGCCCGCCACCCCAGGAGACCCTCGGAGCGGGAAGCACTCCACGAGGGCAAGAGGAGGCCACCCAGTCATCAACCCCACACAGGAGGAGCCCTTATTGCAACGGCCCTTCCCTGGGAAATCTAGGCAGAAAAGCTAGATTTGGGGGGCAGGGGGTAGATTCATGAAGTTTCCGTTTGGAGGACACAAACAGCCACAGAAAGAGATTCTGAGAAAGGCAGACACCCCTGAGGGCTAGGAAGGAACAGGCTTTTCTTTTCTTGGCTTTCTCCCCACAGCCTTGACCACCTCCTGAAGCACAGCGCTGCTCACCTCAACTCCTTGGCATGGCCCCAATTTCACTTCCCAGAGTAGTTATTTTTAGCTGCACTGAGCACCTGTTTGTTTCCATGACTGTTTAAAATTCTAAATCTGCTGGCGTATTACGACACAGGACACTTCCAAAGGATCTAATATGATCAGCCGGAAGTGGCAGACCCTTAGGAATTCATACTCTCGTCCAAGTATGTACGGCTGACACATAAATACAGTGACCCTACCTTCCAAATAAAACATCGGGGCCTGGGATTTCACAGAAGATATTTTGGGAGGTGTCATTTGAATGGAGAAACAGGAGAATCACAGCATATTCTTGATTTGTGGGGATACTGTGGGGATTGGATTGTCTGTGAAGAGGACTATTTGACAATTTCAGAACTGGAAATTGAGGGAGACAAAGGCCACTCCCAAATTCATCATGTTGAAGCCCAAAGCAGTCTCCTTTCGCAGCTGCTCGGGTCCCAAAGAGAGCTGGAGTCCATTCCCCACATCCAGCCCCTAAAAGTCCCCCCTTGTCCCTGGCACACAGGAAAACTGGAGATTTCTCCTTCCTCCTCTTTGTTCTCCTCTTCATCTTCTGGGCTCCCCTTGGGTCATCCCATTTCCCCTATCTAAGCCCATGTACCCCCCATTACCACCAACTGCCAAGACTCCTCCATTCAAACACAGTCTCTTCTGCTGGGGCACAAGTTCTGTCTTGTTCTAGTCTAAGGGGGGAGCGGGGGAGGCAGTTTTCTAAAGGCTGGTCGACGTCCTAAGCCTGTAACTGACACAGGAGGGTCTTCTGACCCTTCCCACGACTCTGTCTGGACCCCACAGTGACCCTGACCACAGCCTGCTCAGCCGAGGACTGGGCATGCCCAGTCCGTGAATGAGCATAACCTTCCTCAGGGGCTGAAGATACCGACCTGTACCCAGGCCCAAGCCTATCTGCAGCTCACATGGGAACGTGTGAGAAAACACTCAACGGTAACAAGAAGAACGCATGCGTCTGCATGATGTACCCCCACTTTCCCACCCCTATAGGTCCCTCGGCCCCGTCTTCTCTTCTCCCTCTTCCAGTTCAGGCTCTTCAATATACAGATCCTTAGAAAACACCGTCAAGACCCCAGGCTCTGATGAGCCTTCCTCAGAACCACAGGTCAAACACAGGAAGGCATCCCGGGGCCAGGAGGAACGCAGTCATGATAACAACAGCAGCTGCAATAAGAATTATCGCGTGTGTCCTAGCAGGGGGCCCTGTGCCTGGGCCTTTCATATGGACTAAGCATTGAATCCTCACAGCAAGACTATTCGAGAGGCACCGGCACTGCCCAGAGGTACAGAGAGGCCAGGTGACTGGCTCAAGGTCATGCCCACTGCTGAGGGGCACGGCCTGGGTTTCATCCTAGCCCATTGGAGGGGACGCTGCAGACTGTTACCACCAGGAGCTTAACCCAGCATTGGTACACCTCGGAGAACCTATATACCTCTTTTTTTTTTCTTAAGAGGTGCTAGATTTTTACATGATATTTTTTAACTTTGTGAAATCACTGTTCCAGCCCCAAGCCACGTGTGAAAGGAGACTGGGACAGCAGGCACAGAGCCTCAGGCATCTAAGCAGGCACTGTTAGGTGAGGGCTTTCCTTCCAGACCTGGAATTAGGGTTTAAATGTTTGTGGTTTCAGACAGCCCTTCCTACCTAAACGAGACACTAATGGAAGGCAGGGAGCGGATCTTAGGACTCATCATGTTTTGTGAAACCCTTCCCAGCCTCATGGCGTCCTGGTAGAACATGGGAGAGACTTATCTTCACGGAGACCCTACTATGTGCCAGGTCCTTCCACGTGTGTGTGTTTAATCCTCACAAGGACACGCTGAGTCTGGTAGTAGTGATCTAGCCTCTTCTTTTTAAACGAATGAGGATGGGGACGTTCAAAGGGGTTTAGTCTCTAACCTAAAGTCACAGCTCGTGGAACAGAAGGGAAGTAACTGTTGATCTGCTCTCCCGGTGGTTCCAGGCAGGAAAATCAGTTCCTCATTAATTAATGAGGGGACCGTTTATGTTTCAAAGGCTCTCAGAAAATAATAAAGTACTTGGATCCTTGGCTAACTGAATTCTCTGAGCTCTCTTGTTGGCTGTCTTGAAGCCTGAATACGGCGCTAGAAGTACAAGCTTATCCGACCATGTGTACCAAATCCCTTCTCATGTGTGAGGGTTGTCCTCGAAGTGAAGGAGCAGAGCTGTGTCCGGGACTAAACCCATCACGCTGCGTGGCGGGAGGCCATGCTGTGCGGGTGAAGCCCTGTGCAGAATCCTAGACTCTACCATTCCTGAGCCGTGCCTCCCTCAGGACAGTCTCCTAACTTCTCCACACTTCGGTTTCCCTACTTAAAAATGAGGAAGATGAGCCTGGTACTCACTAGTAGTCCCTGCCTCCCAGGGCTGGTGTGAGGATTGTATTAGTTGAAATACATGCTTACAACCAGGTCTGGCACAAGGCAAGCACTCCAGAAGTGGGATTATTATTTAAAACCCCAACCTGCTGCTCCCTTCTCATCCCCCAGGAAAGGGAGAGGTCCTACTAGACAAGGACAAGGGGTTGGGAACAGCTCGGATGAACCCAGCCCTCCACACGGTCATCTGATGCTTCCTTCGATGGCTTACTGAAAACCGTTCCTGCCTTGACTATGTCTCATTGTTTATGGTGGGTTTTCGCTTGATCCTCTAGGGTTTTCCAGGTAAACAGTGGCTGTTTTCCAATCTTTATTGTCTTGGCTACTGTACCAATGCCACCCTGCTCTCTCCCTTCCTAGCCCTTTGCACTTCTAGTCTATCTTGTCAACCTGGCAATGACCCTGAGGCAGTGCTAGAGATCCCTGCGGTCAGGAGAAATATTTGGGTGCCAGCGAGGGACTACAGCTGTGCTAGGCCCAAGGCCTCCCCAGCAGGGCAGACAGTTCCCAGGAGAAGCTGGAATGGCAATGGGGACGCACAGCATGTATGGGGAAGGCGCAGGCAGGACAGGAAGCAAGGAAGAGGCAGAGGTGAGGTCACTATAATGAGCCAGTAGCGGTCAGATCATGGGGAGTGCCCCCCAGGAGGCCTGATACAGGGCTGGGGCTCAAAACGTACTGGTACATCAACATGACCTGTGAAGATCACGTCCTGTCCCCATGGGCACAACCTAGGACAGGCCTTTCCAGACCCCCCCCCCTCCAGGATTTTAAGTCTATGGAGACCCAAATGCTGCCTTGACTTACTAAGAGACACCCATATCTCAAATACAGATCCTTGCAAAGAAGGTGGACAGTTTCCTCATTCATTAACATTCTGGCTGAGCTCCCGTCTGCTCAACTGGTCTCCTTGGGAACGTGCATACAGGCCATTTTGTAGGGGAAGTCATCTTATAATCTGAAGTTGCAGTATCTGTAGCAGCAGGTTTCTAGGCAAAGGGGTTGCTCCGCATTACCTGGGCCTCCTCCCCAAGTCAGCCCTGGGTGTCAATGGGGCACCCCAGGGTGACCCAGGAATGTGGATTTCAGCAAGCACCCAGGATGACTCGGAAGCTGAGGTCCAGAGACCATACTTCGAGAATCACTGTCCTGATGGTTCTGAGGGTTTGATGCCTCTGAGTGTCCTGACCATAGTTCCCCCCTCCCTCCTCTAACCAAGAGGCCCCTCCAGATATTCGAGCAGATCCTCCTAGGAGCACAGGCAATGGGCAGATCAAAGGAAGAAAAGCAGGCCTTTGCAACCCCTGGCATGGCCACCCCCCCCCCCAAAACTATGGGAGATGGAAAGGGTTACAAAGTATCTAACTGAGCCCTTCGGTCTCATTCAGGTACTCACGCAGGACAAGCGCCAGTAGCCTCCTGTGTAACCCAGTCCACAGCCTCAAGCAAAGGAAGGTAAAGATGCCACCTGGGTTTCCACGCCCCTGTGGGCCCGACATTAGAGTCTCAAACTGCCTTCCTCCTTGGGCTGCTTTCCAGGGATTTACGGCCTTATTCACAATCCAGGCCCCTCCTGCATGGCTCACCCGCTTTCCCACTAGATGCATACATATTCATTTGTCTCACCTGGAGAAAACTCACATAACTAAACACTGTGTTTTAATGAGGATGCTTTTTAGATTAAGAGAAATATTTGTCCCTGTTACTCAATGATGGCTATAAAATTCTATAAAAGATGTAGAGGAGAAAGATATCAATGACCTGCAAAGCCCAGAATATTGTGAAAAGTCATCTTGCTCTTGTTAATTTCATATTGACTCCTAAGGTGGGGGGGGTGTCAGAATTTTGTGATCTATCACTTCCTCAAAATAATAAAAAATGAACTGAAGATAAAAAATGTGGACCATAAACATTCCCCACACCCCTGCTTTCTGGAACTGTCTCTTCCGTAAAAAGGCAGCTCCTACCATTCCAGAGGCTCCGCCTCCAGTGGACTGGGGTATTCAGCTCCAGACTCGTGGCAAAAACTAACACTGCTTATGTGACAAGATAAACACATACCTAGAAATCACTCTGAAAACGAGGAATGGTAGGAATTTAGCTTTTCCTCGATGAATTAGACATGGCTCACTCCCTCACTTCCTTCAGGGCTCTGTTCCAACCTCACCTCCGTGAGACCTTTCCTAACACCCGTGTGTAAGGAATCCTGACCTTTACTCTCTCCGGGCCTCACTCTGCTTTATTTTCTTTATCACCACCTGATACACTGTGTGTTTGTTCACTGTCTCTCCCCCCATCCAGAAGGTAAGCAACTGGAGAAGGGACATTTTATTCATTGCTTCATGCCCAGTCCCTTCAAAGTGTCTGCCATATCACTGTGCTCAAGTAGCTGTTCGAGCAAGGAACACACCCACCCGCCAACCTGCCCAACAGTCTGCCCGTTTACCTGGGTATCTACCCATTTAGTAAATGCCAACCATGATCGAGATGCCATGACGGATGTTCTGTGAACAGAGGTAGAGACTAGACATGGTGTTTGTTCCTGGAGAGACAGATACCTGGCAGGTGTGTGTGAATATGAGACAAGCGCCTGAGGAGAAAAGGCAGGAGCAGTGAGAACGGGAAGAGGTGAACGTTCTTTAAGATGAGGGGACCAGGGAAGTCTTCCAGAGAAAGTGACGTGGAGGCTGAGAGGGGGTTATCCAGATGAAGAGTGGGGTGAACGGGAAGCACAAGGGAAGGTCCGAGGTGGGAAGAGCTTGTTGGCTGTGAGTAAGGAAGAAAATGTCACAGAAGACAAGGAGTCAGACCACACCTGTCCTCTTCACCAAGGTGCTGTGAGCCTGGCAGGTGGTACATTCTAGACCCAAATCATAGTGACGATCATGCACCAACTCTGCTTACAAGATTTATAGAAGCAAGGAACAAACAATCCTGAAATGTTTCTTCCCATACCAGTTATAAAAGAGTACTAAAATTAATTTTAAAATATGGGTTGAAATCCCCATTTGATACTGCATCAATGAGGATGCTTCTTAAATATCTGAGAAAACCTTAGTATGAGGAATCAATGTAACTTAAACATTTTTGGTGACAGAATACCACGGAGCTCCTTCACATTGTCGTGCCAAATGGCATTTCTGACCGTAGAGTGGAGTAATTGTTCATGGTCAGGAGACTGGATTTATGGACATTGTCTTAAAGGCAAATCTCTTTCTTTTTTTTTAAGATTTTATTTATTTATTTGACGGAGACAGAGAGATCACAAGTAGGCAGAGAGGCAGTCAGAGAGAGGGGGGGAAGCAGGCTCCCTGCCAAGCAGAGAGCCCAGGGCAGGGCTCGATCCCGGGACCCTGAGATCATGACCTGAGCTGAAGGCAGAGGCTTAACCCACTGAGCCACCCAGGCACCCCTTAAAGGCAAATCTTTAAAAGCCTGTTTTCTTTTCTGCTAGGACAAAATAGCTTATTGAACTTTGTGTCCTGGGTTTATTTTTTCCTGCTAAAATTATAATACATGCATAAAACTGAGTACAATCAATGAGGGCCTCCTTACTGAACTGTAAGCTCCTTGAAGGGAGGCATTATCTCTAGATTCCCAGCAACAAGAACAGTTCCCAGCCCATAAGAGATCCTTTAAAACAAGTTTAATGAGATGAAAGGGCCTCAGTTAGCCAAGATTTTGATAGTCTGGTTTTGCGTAGATCCCGCTCTCAACCCAGAATCTACCAGATGCTAGCTGAAGGATTACAGGCTCTGGAACTGACTTTTTCCAGAAAATTAAGTACAACAGTAACTGATAAAGAGTCACCCCTCCAGAAGCCCAGGACTTGGCAGTTCATAATTGGGTTAATCAGTAAGAGGGAGTATTGTCTTGTCCCCAAAATGCAGGCAAAACCAAGATTGTTCATAGAGCTTTTTGCATTATTACCTTAGCCATCTTCTATCAGAATCTGAACTTGGCACAAAACCATTAACCCACTGACACAATCTGAGGGCACCCAGTCCACAGGGCCATGGAGAACTGCAGAGCCTCTCTGGGCAAAAACACACATAAAAAGGTCTTGGGGATAAAAGGGCCACCAAGGTGGCAAGATCAGTGCTGGATGGGTAGAGGAACAGCCACTAACTCCCCCACAAGGCAGATGGCATCCCAACAGACCAATCCCAGAGACCGTCCTAGGGCCACGTAACCTCATATTCCCCCGAGGCCACTGCCCAGAGCCCTTCCAGGCAGGATACAGAGCCCAAGTGAGAGGTGATGTCCCTAAGCAGCTGTACCATCAATCTGGAATAGTCTATCTTTGTCAAAAATAAAAGGTCAGCTGTGGATGACAGACGGACATCACGCCAAGAAAAGAACTGCAGGTCGGTTCTTAGCAACAGGACCCTGAAGAAAGCAGCCCACTAGATGACAGTCTGTATCAATGACTTCTCAATCCCCAGGATCCAACTGAGGTAGTGATTTAATTTTTACATAATATCCAGTTTTAAAAATGCACACGAGTGAAGAAAATCATGTAGAAAACCTTGTATGAAAAACCAGAAGAAAGGACAGGAGCGGACAGGCACTCCTGCCTGCCGCCCTCAAAGGCTTCTGGGACCTATCAATTCCCCCAGAGGGCATGTGCATAACATCTATCTGCTCACGAATCCGTCATCTCAAGACGTGAAATACTCCACCTTTAGTGGGCAGTCGGTCCAACAGAGTGGTAGTACCTCCGTGGCAGGAAAATGAAGACTTCAATACACGCCTTACCTCCTGCCTCCAACTGGAGGCATGAGTGACAGTCATGCCCCCTTCACACGCTGCTAGCAGCAACAGAACATGGTGAACGACTCCGGAAAAAAAGACGGCCAATTCCTCAAATGTTTAAACACAGCCTTCCCGTCTGAACCAGCAGTTCCACTCATCAGGCCCACGAGAACTGAAAATATGGGTCTATTTTCATACAAAAACTTGTGCACAGATGCTCAGAACAAGACCATTCATAACACTAAAAAAGTGGGAACACTGCCAATGTCCATCGACAGATGAGTAGATAACATGTGCATCCATGCGATGGACTATTACTCAGCCACAGAAAATTATTTAATCCTGATTATCCCTGTAACATGAAGAAACCTTGGAAAAATGGTGCTAAGTGAAAGAAGCCGATCACAAAAGGGCACACGTTCTGTGACTCCGCTTATACGAAATGTCCAGAACTAGCAACTCCACAGAGACAAAAAGTAGATTAGCAGTCACTGGGGTTGGAGGAAGAAGGTAAGGGAGAGGGCATGCTAGCAGAGATGAGTTTCTTCTGGAGGTGATAAAAGTATTCTGGGGTGAGGTGATGGTGACGGCTGCGTCATTCTGCGAGTGTACTCAAACTCCGGGTTCACTTTCATAAAGGCGTGAAGTTTATAGGACGTGAATTAGATCTCAATTAAATAAATAAATCGGATGTATTTTTAAGCCGTGACAGAAAGCGAGAAAAGGAAAAACGCTCTGGCCCAGTATTTCTGGGAATAAGGCCTGAAATCTTTACATCCAACTGGCATACCCCGAAGAACGATTCCCAGCCCTGGCTGCCCATCAGAATCACCCAGGGAGAACTTTCAAAAAAACACAGTTGATGCTAACGTGCAGCCAGAACTGAGAACCGCTGCCCTAGAATCTGAGCTTTTAAAAGAGTCCCTGGTGTTGGTTTAGATATCTGTTATTTTATCCTTTCTCATAAACATGAGACAGACAAAATTTTAGATGGCTCGCCGTCTCTGGCTGTTAGAACCGGAATTTCATTTTATTGTCTCTTCCACATTAAAAAAGGGGGGGGGGGTCAGCAAAAGGATCAGCAGGTTGCCATTTTATAGACCAAGAATCTGGAGTACAAAATGGCTAAGACGCACACTGAGGTCACCAGAGTGAGTGGGGGTGGGGATCAGATTACGGTTTCGTCCTTGAGAACCTAGGACTCCAACTTGAACCAACAGCCACCGGCCACGGGTGTCAGGGACAGGAAGGCCGGCTGCAGCCTCAGCCAGGGGACCCTGCAAACTCTCAGACACAAGGTCTTTACCTTTCCGCGCCCCACCCAGCCTCCCCCAAACAAACCTGTTCTCTTTCCAGGGCTGGGAAGAAGAGGTTTATTCCACCTCCTTGTCTCAGGTAAGCTACCCCAAAGCGCTCACTTACACGGAACATGCTTATCTGATATTCATTATTTTCCCATAAGCCGGCGAAACCCCCGTCAGGTCTGCATTAGGCTCCCCATTCATGTCGGGGCCCCAAAGCTGTTTCCAATTGGCAAAGTCATGGCCAGTGCGTGTTGTTCATTAGTATGTTTGTGGGAGGCTGTCCGGGCCTCCACCTAAGCCACTGGCCGTGGGAAATTCTTCCCAGATCAGAGGACTCTCCAGGCTCGAGACCAGAAAGGAGGGAGCTACCTCTACCTCTTCCCGGGGTCCCGCTCACAGCCCCTTCCTTACTCGCACTCGCACGGAACACAGGAACACACAGAGACGGCTCGTTCGGGTTCTGATTCTCTGGAGCAACCGCTCAACGACTTTTAGGGCAGTTTCCTGGCTTCTCCATCCCTCTCTCCCTCTCTCAGCTGTTTTATAAGCGGAATTCTAATCTGGGTTTCTTCACCATGTCGCCTTTGACTACAAGCTAATAAAACCCCAAACGGGAAATTCAGGAGTAATGGAGAGGCCACGTGACTATAACCTAAGGTTGTTGGTCAACTTGCTTTGGTTTTCAAGCTTGTACCCCACCGGGGTCTCCGGTCCCTCCACCCGCCTTTGTGGCCATCAAGAGGCTCTTTGTCTTTTGTCACGCTGAACGTGGGGAGGCCTGAACCTTTGCTGAGGAGTGCCATCAACCTCCTTACAACCCTGCAGGACCCCCGCATACCGTTCTCCACCTCTGCTACCCTGTCCGGTGCTCACGCAGGCAGCTGCCTCTCCAGAGCGCGTACCTGCCACTAAACCTTCCGGAGACACACAGCTGGCCGCCCAGCACACCCGGGAGGCTGGCCACACCCTGGGTAGGGGGACCTTTTCTGTTATGAGCACGCAAATCCTTGACCTAAAAAATCAGGTAAATCAATGAGAAGAACAAAGGTGTTTCGCAGCACCCTCAATTCCCCGGTTGTAGCCGAGAGCTGTCTTGTAACAGCCACCTCGTATTGTGATGTATTTCTGAATTTTGTTTTTAATTGCAGAGGACTGGGGAAAATCTTGATTTCCACAGGAAGTGGTAGCAAATGCTAACAGGCTTTCAGGAGACTGCCTTTTGTTTTTTTGTTTTTGTTTTGTTTTTGTTTTTGTTTTTTTTAAGATTTTATTTATTTATTTATTTATGTGACAGGGAGGGAGAGAGAGATCACAAGTAGGCAGAGAGGCAGGGGGAAGCAGGTTCCCCGCTGAGCAGAGAGCCTGATGCAGGTCTCGATCCCAGGACCCCGAGATCATGACCCGAGCCGAAGGCAGTGGCTTAACCCACTGAGCCACCCAGGTGCCCCCTCAGGAGACTGCCCTTTGATCTCAGGATAGTCTTTCGTTAAATCAGGGTTTCTCGGCCTTTCTTTCATTATTGACCCCCTTAAGGAGCAATTTGATAGACTTTTCTGCCTACTTGTGCTCTCCCCACTCGATGAAATCTTAATACCATAGATACACTGTGTCTCTCTTCAAGGACAGTGACCCTATGGAGGGCCATGCACCATTGTCATAGCTAGATTTTTTTTTTGGTCCCCTTGGAGGCGATATACTCTGAGAATGCATGAACACAACTGATCCAAGGCTTGAAATAGACTATTTTTGTTTCAAACTGCAATCATTACAATGACAGCAATACTAGAAACAACAATGGAAAATTTTTAGACAATAATAGTTACTTGCTAGACTCTGTTCTAAGCACGTTACCTGTACTTATGTAAACTCATAATGCTATTACCATTTAATAAATGAAGAAAAGGAGGCACAGAGAGGTGAGGTGACTTACCCAAGGCCACACAGGTAGCATGTGGTTGAGCTGGGAGTCACGCCCAATCTCCACACCCTGAACCTCTAGGCAACACTGCCCTTCCCACATGACCACACAACTGCTTGTCTCTATCAAACAGAAACCAAACCATCCAAACCCTGCAATGGAACCACCCATCAGGAGACACTTCCACAAAGGGACAATTCACACATTACTAAACTGGCCAGGAAGCTAGGAAGACACCCCAAGCCAGGCCTGCCAAGAGCACGGAGCACAGGTCTGCATGAGGGGTCTGCGTGATAGCAGGAGAGCAGACTACACATGCCTGAATATTTAACAAGCCGGAGGTGTGGTTACAAGCTTCCTAACCAATACTGACCTTATTGTAAGAATTCCAGCCTAGACGGAAGGAAGCAGAGAGGGGACTTAGCTGCCCCAGTGTGAGCCACCGTGGCAGCTCCATGCAGTGCAAAATTGGTCTCCAGTATGTTGAAAGGTGGGGTATTTAATCAGACATATTTTATTTTGGTTGCACATTTTTATATAGTGAAAAGAGTATTTAAAAAAAAATCAAGTCCAACATTCGAGAAACTCCCAAAGCACTGACCCATAGCAGAGACTCTGACGTCACCTGCTCGCCGTCCAGGGAGGGCTCTGTGGTCTGGCTGAGGGTGCCCAGCTGCACAAGCCACAACAGAGTCAACCCAGCCCCTGCACCTAGCTCCTGCTAAGGCATCCCAGCTCCATCCCCTCTGACCTTCCAGCCCAGGTCAGTCGGCTACAGCCTCATCTTCCCACCTGCCAGCCATGGCTGGCACCAGTTCGATCCAAGTCTGGGCTGGGCCCAGCAGCACTAGGGGTCAGGCTCTCCAGGGGACTCCGACATGAAGGGGCCCGCGAGTCACAATCCTAGCCCCACTGCCTGTCGTCCCCACTTCCAGAAGGTGACCTTAACTCTGAGCAAGATCATAGCCAGCTGCTCCAAGCCCCCCATCTGCCTCTGGAAAGACAGGTCGCTTTCATATCTGTTCTTAAGGCCCATCTGTGGGAGCAAGGAGTTCTCCGGACTTTCCCAGTTGTGTGTGTGCTCCTGCTCCTTACTGCCTTCTTCCCATTCATTCATCTCTAACTTACTGCACGCCAGTCACTGGTGAATCAAAACAGACAAATTATCATTGCATAGTGTTTCCAGCAGTATGAAGGAAAAAGAACAGAGGGCCTAATTTAGAGTGGGGGCAGGTGAGTAGAAATTATCTTGCGGGGTGAAGGTAACAACATTCTAGGCAGAGCAAACCCCGAGCAGGGAGACGAGAGAGGTGGTATTCGGGTAATCTGAAAGCAGGTGGATAAGACCAGGAGGCACGAGGGGACCGAGGAAGACAGAGAAGCCGCCTTTGTGTGTGTGTTGGTGTATGTGTGTGGGGGGGGGGAGGCCGGTGCCTGCTGCTTCCCCTCCCCATCCGGGGGGCAGCTATGAAATCATTACAGTAGGGGTCTGGGGCAGGGGGTGGGACACCGGCTGAATCACACTTTCTCAGACCTAAAATTAGGAATGATCCTAATCCCTAAACCACGTGGGAGGTGGCAACTAAGGGCATGTGGCCTCCAGAGCAGGGGTTCCTCACCTGGCCGGCACACTGCAAGCCTCATAAAGTCCTGATGAGTAGGGCCCACTCCGGGCCTGGCCCCGGCATCCCGAGTTGTCAGAGTTCTCGTGGTGATGGTGAGGCACCAGCTGCCGCAGGAAGGACTGCACAGAGCAGGGCAGGGCACCGGGCAAGTGGCAGATGCTCAAAAAAACCCTGAGTGGTCGCCTACAGTGGTGTTTCCACTCCTCACTCCTCACTCCCCCCCAACCCTCCCCCGCCCTGCTTCAGAGATGCTCAAGTTCCCAATCAAAATCATCCCTCAGCCCTCCCGCAATCAATCAAGTGTGGATGACTTGGGGAGAAAACTCTAACCACTGCTTGCCGGTCAAATTCATAATGACACAAAGTAGCAAGGGAGTTGCCAGGGGAAGGAGGAAGAGGGAGCTGTTCAGTGGGGACAGAATTTCAGTGTGGGAAGATGAAAAAAGTCCTGGAGACAGAGGGTGGAGACAGATAGCTGTCCATGGTGCGAAGGTATGTAACCGAACTATACACATAGGAAAGGTTAAGATAGTAAAATAGTACGTTATGTGTATTTTATCATGATTTTTAAAAAACTCCTTAAAGTGGTGATTACTTATATTAAAAATGTCTTTCAATGTCCATAGAATATAAGAAATATCACCTTGAACAATAATGAATACAGGTATACTCCTCCATCTCTAAGAATCCACCCAACAGAAAAGCCACTTTGCTGTCAAGATACATGTACAAGTGTGTTCGGTGGGGCAAGCAGCAACAGGGCAAGAAACATAAACAACCTACAAGTTCATCACTAAGTGCGCGTAAGTCAAGATCCTCTTGGGAATATTACGCAACCCTGAAAAAGACTGGGCTAGTATATCTCTGCAGACAACAGCTCGGGCAAATAACAGACTATTCAGGGAGACCCTGGGCCCCTGGCATCTGAACTCCTCCCCATATATAGGAATCCTTGCCCCTTTCAAGTCCTGGTGGGAGACAGGGTCCACCTCTCCTGCTGGTGGCCACAAATGCTAGCAACATTAACTGCAGCAGGGCATTGGTCTGGTTTTGTGGCATAACAGGGGTGGCGGCTGTGGTCTGGGCTGCTGCCTAGTCTCCACAGACTGAGCCTACGGCTTCCTCAGCAAGTCTGGGAACCACCCTGATGTCCTTTCAAGAAATGCCTTCTCCTCGGCTCTCAGCCAGCTGAGAGCTATTGTTTGCAACTAAGAACCCTATTGATGAAAACAGAGTAGGACTTGTTTTTTAAAAACAACAACAACAAAAATAGGTCCTCATATATCAGTAAATAAGAACAGCTACCATTTCTTGAGCAGTTACTGCATGCCAGGCCCTGTTCTAATTACTTTTCACGTGCCAATTCAGTGTCCCTAAGACCCCCATTAGGTCTGCAGGATTAATCAATCTCATTTTACAGATGAGGGAATGCAGGCTTCGATGATGGTAGGTCAAGTGCCCAAAGTTACCAAGTTTGTAGGCAGTGGAGGTGGTTCGTGAACCCAGGAAGTCCGGCTCCAGAGCCCACAAGCCCAGCCCTTCTGCAAACGTGAAACCGCAGAGATCTGAAGAGGGACCGTAGGGAGCTGTCCACACCTGTTACCTCTGGGATGGGACTGAGTGGTGGGGCTGGAGGAGGCTGCTGGCCCCTTCCTTCTATTTGATTTGAATCTTTTGCAACAAGAACCATTCACGTGCTACTTTCAGATAAAGTGGAGTGACTAAACTTGAACTAGGATGCTTGAACACAGAAGGTCCTCGCAACAGAGACTCCACTGCCAGCAGGAGCCTCCTGCTGCCACCCCCAAGGGCCTGAGGAAGATTCAGCCCCAGATCTCCTGCCAGGGGTTTCCTCCTGGCTCCCCCGACACAGTACACTCCCAAGGTATCCACTGTGATGGCCCCAGCAGATGCTAGCTGTGTAAATCTCACAGGCTCTTTGCCCTGGGTTCAAGGGCACCTGGGAGACCACATTCTGTACCCCACTCTTCAAGTTTGACTGGTCTTAAGGCACCCTGGGGTCCCATACACCCTCCTAGGATCTTCTGACCCACCCGGCCACTGCCCTGCCCATCAGAACCTGGCCTGGTTCTCCTACAGTTTCACTCTCCAAGGCCCAAGTTAGAGCCGAGTCTGCAGGCAGCCCTTGGGTTCTCCTGTTGTCTGCCCACACCATGGCCAGAGTACTCCTTCCTGTTTCACAGACCTCTTCTCAGTTTACCCACCCTCTCCTCCCTTCTTCACTCAGATGGTCTATCTCACTCCATTCCAGAGAGCCGCCCGCACCCCACTCTTTCACGTGGACCTCCCCCCATGACCACATGTGGGCAGAAGTTGCTAGAAACACCACCTTGATCACAGGTCTGCTCTCCAATGACTCTGGCATCCTCCTGCTATTATTTCAAATGGCCCTAACCAGATGAGGGTCTGTTGATTGGTTGGTTGGTTTGACATAGACTCCATGCCCGACCTGGTACTTGAACTCACAACCCTGAGATAGGAGTCACATGCTCTACCAACTGAGCCAGCCAGGTGCCCCCAGATGAGGTTTCTGGGGCGGGGAGGGGAGGTTGTGTGTTTTAAATAATTTCAGTCCTACTGGAAAGTAGCAAGAGTAAAATGGGTTCCATCTACTTAAACACCCCAAATGTTAACATTTAATCTGTCCTCTCTCTCTCCATATAGTTTATTCTCTGAACATTTGAGACTAAGTTGCACACATGATACCTTTTACCTCTAAATACTTCAGTATACATCTCCTAAAAAAAGACATTCTCTTACATTACCAGGTTATTGGCCTAATCAGGAAGTTCACATTGACACAATACTATCATCCAATCTACAGACTTTATTCAACTGTTGCCAACTGTCCAAATGATGTCCTTCAGAGACAGAGAGAGAGGGAAAGAAAGAACAAACCCATGGTCTGGGATTCAGTCCAGGCTGAACACTGCTAGGAATGAACTTCCCAGTTTCTAGACATGTCCATCCAGACTGGACAAGTCACTGTCCTCTCCGGGCTCCACCCCCCATCACCCATGAGGATAAAAGGGCAGAGAAGCCAAGGGCATCTTAGCCCAACTGCTTGGTATACTGAAAACGGTCAGCCAGTAGGGTCCCTATGATAACCCTCAGCTTCTCCCAGCCCTAAACACAGTCCATTCAACTGAAAAAACTGAAACTCATTTCACTGAGTCCTTACGAGGTCTGCGTGTCTTGTGTCATCTCTGCGAAGCTCCCCTCCCCCGCCATGTCTATGGTTATCCCCATTTTGTAGTTGAAACAGCCAAGTCTGGAGTGGTTGAGTCATTTGCTCAAGGTCTTTCCAATGTTTCCAGAATTATAAGTGAGGCTGGCAGAAAACACACCTTGTCACTGGCCGTCTGACCCATGTTCTCAAGGCTGAAATAGTACCCCAGGTGTGAGGGAGGCAGAGTCTCTGAAGAGAGACCCCCGAGGCTGCAGCAGCCACCAGGCACAGGACCCACATAGCCCTGTGGCAGCAAGAACACTGGTCCATGCACGCAGCACCAGGTCCCCAAGGCAGAGGAGAAAGGGATTCTGGAACCACAGTGAAAACAAAACTATGCCAAGTTCCACACTACAACATGCTTTCTCTTTGGGGTCTGGAGTTGAATTCTTGTCTGCTCCCCAGGTATAGCTTTGCTGTCTGCAGCTGAATAGGGAGCCGTGTCCCTTTGTAGGAAGTTGGCCATACCCAGGGCAGAGATCAGCTTTCGATGCACACCCCAGAAGGGGACCAAGCACACACTCTGCTTCATGTGTTGCATACGCCTCCGCACGGGCCACACCATTTCACAGCCAGTCCCGTGACTTGGCCCAATCTGAGCTAGGACAGGACATTCGTCTCGAAGTCCTTACGTTGTGCCAGTGTCTTCGAGAGAGGCAGTGGGGTCTGATGTTAGAAGCCAGCAACACATTAAGTGGATCCCCATCCTTCCATGAGCCATGGAGCAAATCAACACCTCTGAAGGCCACGCATCTGTCCCAGTGGGATGGTGACCACCTCCCCAGGTGGTGGGGGAAACCTCTTCCCCTGCTGTCCTCAGCACAGATGCCGCCACCCCCCTGTCTGAGGGCAGTTTGCAAAGCGTCCATGTTGTTTCATTTCCCCAGCTGAATTGTGAGGCTCTGAAAGTCTGCTTAAGATTCCTATTTTTTTTAACACCATGGTCCCAGTAAAGGTGTGTGTTTCCTCTTCTGCTTTTCTCTTAAAACTTAGCTTCTACTGCCAGGAGCTTAGAGCGGTTCAGTTGGCTAAATGTCTGACTCTCGACTCTTGGTTTTGCTCAGGTCATGATCTCAGGGTCTGCAGATCCAGCCCTGCATCGGGCTCCACGCTCAGCGGGGAGTCTGCTTCCCCTCTCCCTCAGCCCCTTCGCCCGCTTGTACACTTAGTTGCTACTGAGGTAGAAATTATGACAATCACTTGGTTCTCTGCCCCAGAGTAATGCTTGCAGCCGCCCTCACCTTAGCACAAAAGAGCCTGAGCCCTTATCTCCACGAATCTCAGCCACAAGCCTTAGGAGGCCATTTAATTATTTCTGAGCCTCAGTTATTCCATCTGTAAATGGGAATAATAATCTTTCCTACCTCAAAGTGTTTAAAGTACTTACAATGCATATGTTTTACGTGTGTGTGTGTGTGCGTGCGTGTAAAAACAGCTTAAAGTATAAGACAAATGAAGTATTACACAGAAAGCACTTAATCCAGTCAGTTCCCAGTGAATGGAAGATTCTATTTCTTCAGCTAATACCACTACTACTACTGCAATCAGCAAAATGCAACTTTGCGAAGCTGGGGAACACCAGGCCCCCCTGGCATTCTGGTCTGTGTTTTTCACTCCTCACGGTTCTCAGTGTGGTCCTAGGGTGCCCGAGCCACAATGAAGACACAAGCCAGAACTGAGAGCCAGGGGTTTCCAGGGTGCTGGCTGCCAAATGGCACAAGCCACAGGGAGCCGATTAAGTCCATGCCCCCAAATCCACATCCACTACCAAGTGGTTCCAAGCCAGCCCAAGGTACTGCCCCTTCCTGCAAACTGGCCTCTGGTTGATCTTGCAGATTCCAGAGACAGGCCACAAGATCCTCTATGGCCACTTGCTGCCTTGAAAATGTTTTGTCCCTTCAGGGTCTCAATTCTACTGTCCCTTCAAACATGAGGCGATCCCAGTTCTTTCAGAAGGTTGCCCGTACCCCAGGGACAGAGGACACTGTAGCCTCTTCAAAGAACAGTAAAGTGCATCTACATCTGTGCATCCTCGGCCTAAATAAAGGAGCATCAACCCGGTTCACCCATTCAACAAGCACTTACTGAGAGCCTAGGGGATGTAGGACTATGGAGACAAAAAAGACAAGGTCTCCATTCTTAAGCAGGGGATCAGATGGGTGATCCATAAAGATAAAAGCTGAAGGTCAGAGCCAAAGATAAGCTCCAGCAGGTCCATGCTTGCACATTCCTCCCTCGCTGCAAGGTATTCCCACCCCTCCCTTCCCGAGCCCCCAAGTGCACGGAATGAATGAGCCCCAAATGGCTGCCCAGCGTCACCCCTCTGGGCTCACTCCTGGGCCCCGGGCTCCGCTGAACAATCGGGGCTTCTGGAGGCAGGCCGAGCAGGCGCATTCTCATGTGCAAGGCCCACAGCGCCCTTCTCAGCTGATTGTGTCCAGGCGGCCGGGGTCTCCGAGGCGCATGAATGCCCTTGAATGGGCCCATTCAGACTGATGGACAGGAGCTGAAAGCTGCACACACACAAAAGCCACTGGGCAGCCGGGAGGGCTCCAGCCCCGGGGTTTGCCCACGGGAAGGGAGGCCACCACTCCACAAAGAGCAGTGTGAAGACTTCTCTACATTTTCAATGGCATCTCTGGGTGCCAACCACACAGTACCCCCACCACCACCTCCACGTGGGTAACAGCAGCACACGATGGCAATGCATGGAGAAAGCTGAGGGGGGAGAGGTAGAAATGAGAAGCCAACAAACAACAAATAAACAGAATACCTTTTTTTTTTTTTTTTTTTTAAATAGCAAGATGGGGCTCTGGGCCAGAGGAGCTGAAGGGTGCCTCCATGTGCTTAGCGCGTACTCTGGTCAGGGCTGCATTCCTGACACCCACGGTGACCTTTAAGGACTCCGGCTGACCTGAGATTGTTTAACACGTCACCAAGAAAAATGATCTCGAAAGGACGCAGCCACTCGTTCAATGAGGATTGGAAAAACCTGGTCCCATTCTTGTGCCACTCACTTGGGAGTTTTCTGGCGGCTGGGGGCATCTCTGAACTGACATTTGTATTTTTAAAACAGGACCAGGAAGAGGAGAGCCACCCACCTGGAATTCTTTTAATTGCTTCAAGGGGAGGGCAGGCTCAGCCGGTCAGAAGAGCAGAGAAATCTATTTACACTGTTGCACACAAATATTTTATGCTCACAGGCAGGTGGCTACTCTTGGAAGGGATGAGTCTCAGCAACCCGGATCATATTACTTTAGAAACAATCCCCCAAAAGATAATTAAAGATAGTTCCTCCTCATAATGCAATACTATAAAGCGCAATTAAAATTAAATTAGCTTGTCACAGTAAAAAAGATGGATTACATTCTTGGGCTTCCCGACCCAGAGTTAGTAATTCATGGAGAGAAGCAAGAAGTCTGTGAGTGAGGAGCAGTTTTACTGAGGAAGTAGTAAATGTTCAGATAAATTCTGTGAACAGATCAAGATAACATGGAGACAGGTATGCACCCTGGCACAATGATCAGTTTTCTTACATTTGTTACATTTTTTAAAATAACGGAATACTTCAAATATATAAAAAGGACAGAGAACAACATAAAAACCAATAAACCCATCAACCCAAAATCACAAATGGTAACATTTTGTCACAGTCACTGTTTCCCTGGGTTTTGTTTTTTTATTTTTTTTTATTTTTTATTTTATTTTTTTAAGGAAATAAAATGTTATAGAACCAGAAGAAGCCACCTGCCCTCCCTCCACAGAGGCAACACGTCTGTATTTTTATAGGTTTGCCATTATCGATGCAACATAAACAGACCATAACATTGTTTTCCAAGTTCTTTTTAACTTTTTAGTTTGAAATAATTATACCCTGACGGGAAAAGAAAGGAATAGGGTGGTCCCACACACTCTTCATCCAGACGCCCCCAATGTAAACACCCCGCACACAGAACTATAGTACAACCATCACAACCAGCGTAGTGAGACTGGCCCAATCCACAGAGCTTATTCCGATTTTACCAGGTTGGGTTTTTTTGTTTTTTGGGTTTTTTTAGATTTTATTTATTTATTAGAGAGCGAGAGAGAGCATGAGCAGAGGGAGGGGCAGAGGGACAAGCAGACTCCCCGCTAAGCCCAATCCCAGGACCCCAAGATCATAACCTGAGCCAAAGTCACTTAACCAAGCCACCCAGGTGCCCCAAGATTTTACCAGTTTATGTTGGCGGGGGTGGGGGTGGAGGGAGGAGAATGCATGCAAGTTGATCACATGTGTACCTTTGTATAACCACCACAATCAAGTCATCCAACTGTCCTATGCCTACAAGACTCCCCCGTGCTACCCCTTCACGAGGAGGCCGCCAATCACCTACCCCATCTCTAACTCCTGACAACACTGACCTGTTCCCACCTCTGACTGTATTATTTCAAGAATGTTAGGTAAGTGGAACAGCGTAGTATGTAGGGTTTGGAGGGTGGCTGTTTTACACGGCATCTTTTCACTAAGGTCCATCTACACTGTTGCATGTACTAGTCATTCGCTCCCTTCTACTGCTGAGTAGTGTTCCCTGGTGTAGATGCACCACAGTTCCTTGAACCATTCATCATTGAAGGACTTCTTGGTAGTTTCCAGTTTGTGGCGATTTTGAGTAATGACGTTACGAACACTGGCATATAAATTTCTTTGTGAACATAAGAGAAAGGCCCGAAAAGAGTCTAAGTAATTTTGAAAAAGAATAAAGGTAACTTTTTCACCAATGTGAAGGATTACTATATAGCTACAGTAATTGTGGCCCCGTAGTAGTGGTAGAGGGATAAACATGTACATCAATGAAACAGAACACAGAACACACAATCAGCCTCACACTAATATGCCCAGGTGATTTTTGGTAACAGTGCAATGAATTCAATGGGGAACGTATAGCCTTTTCAACGAACAGCGCTGGAACAACTAGACATCAAATAACATCGACCTCAACTTCAATTTCATACTTTATATATAGGGTAACTCAAAATGGATCATAGACTTAAATGTAAAATATGAAACTGTAAAACTTTTAGGGGAAAAAAAAATACAGGACACATGGAGATAACGAGTTCTGTAATTCACAGAACACCAGGAAGAGCCTCTTAACACAACTTCTCTGGTGTGTCCCAGATGACTGAAATTCCACTATTAGACAGTCATACCTTTGGCTTAGGGGCTCATCCAGAAAATTCCTTGGGGAGAGATAAGATATAAGCTTTAAATCCTGGGGTGAATCAAATTTCAAGAACTCTCCAGCTCACAGCTAAGAGGAAGCTCTAAAAAGAAATAAAACGAAAACATGCACTATATACTTGGGAGAAAAGAGGAGGTTAGAAAGGAGTCAGAGGAAAAAGATGACCTTCTGACAAGTTCCACCTACTTGATAACGCCAAGGTCAGCTCTTCCGAAATCTCTAACTAGTTCACAATCATTGGTGGTGGTGAGGCTGGTGATAAATTTTCACCAAACTAAATTCATCCAACACGAGCAGACATTCATACCAGGTGTGCACCAACTTATACGTGATGAAGAGTGTGTACACAGGGGTAAGAGAATAGGGAGTTGTTGATGTTTCCTCAGTAGAGTACAGATCTAGCTCAAAACAAATCATTTCTATTCTAAACAGGGCAACAGTATGGAAGATGTATTTATTACCTATCTAGCATCTTCCTTCCTGGGTTTATTATTTCTTTTATGTGGATGTTTTATGGACTCACTCAAGCAAATGCCTTTTGGGGGACTTGTTCTTAGAGTATCCTAGTTACAGATACACTGGACATACCACCAACTTCAAAAGAATCAAAAACAAAGAGCTTTTAGCCCTACAACTGTAGAAACAAAATTTTCCCCTATGCTAGTTCAGAAGGCACGATGGATGCCATATGGTCATGTAATCATATTTAATAAACCATGAATTTGTGTCATATAATCTGAAGTCTAAGAGTCATGGAAACAACAGAAATGAAAATTTTAAATCCAGGAAGGGTGGTCCCATGAGGTATCAGGCTACCATTTCTTGTTTTTTCGGGTAAGAGTGTTCAGAGAGGCAGCATCAAGTCTCCACAGCGCCCCCTAGGGCAAGGAGGAGTCACAGCAGGTTGCCACAAGCTCTCAGCTCTTCCATGTCACTTTGAAGGGGCCCTGAAAACATTCCCCAGGTATTCTCTCCTGACTGGGATGTCAACCCTTATCTCCTAGCCAGGCTTCTCAGAGAATATGACGCTCAAGTTAAAATGAGGCAGCAGCGCATACAAACACACTGGGAGGCTGAGCCTTCACCAACGTGAGCCAAACAGGCAATGAGGGCCCTCTCAGTTCTGACCATGTTTCTCTCTACCAGCTAGCCACAAAAAGCCACCACAGGCCATAGCTGCCACAGTCGTAGTGCAGTGTGGCACCTCAGGCTTGGACACAGTCATTCTCTCACTGAAGGCAGCTTCCTGAGAAAACTCGTGAGCACAGACTGGACAACGCTCTCAGGACCAAAGGCCACTCTGAGGCAAGCGAGCTTCTGTGAGGTGCCGGAGCTGCCCCAAGGTTAAGTGTGAGGGCTGTAACGTCTGACTCCTGCCCAGGACTGGGCGATGCGCCTGGCCTTCCTGTGCCTCAGCGGCCTCATCTGTAAAACACTATGCGTGGATTCCTGAGTCGATCCACAGGCCTGGCAGAGTAGGTCCTCAGTGCGGGCTGCTTATTACGACCTCACTCCTTGTCCCTAGCACACACGCACCCAAAGCTGATTTCCCAGGCATTCCTCAGTCCCTGCCTAGGCAATCACATTCTTGAGGAAAGGGAAATTCTTCACCCAAGACTAAGAAAGTTTCAGAGTACTGGAACAAGCTCCAGATGTGTAGCCAGAGAACTGAGATACAGGCAGGCAGACCCCATCACTCAACTTCGCTGTGACATCCTGGAGCAGGCCCTTGACCTCTCTGAGATGCTAGAGTCTTCTCCTCGTTGTGAGGATCACAAGGGCTCGTGTGAGAGACCTCACACCTGGCCAGAACAGGAGCTCTTGGGCCAAGTCACCTGGCAAAGGCCCACTTCCTGACATGAGCAGGCCCAGGCAGAGCTGCATAGGACTGGGCACTCAAATTGAGGGAAACATAGTCACTGAGAGCCTGCCTTGCCCCGGCCTCCATACCAAGAGAGGGGACATCAGCAGGGCTACCCTCTCAGTCCACACACAGAGGCATCCACGTGAAGAGGATTCAGTGCCGCAGCCTTGTGCTTACACCTGCCAAGGGTGGGCCAGGAAAGGGTGGATGGATGATATCATCCTCCACTGGGCTCTCCAGGTAAGGAAGCCGGCCTCCGACTGTCACACTCTGAGGGCTGAGTTGTGAGGAAGCCTCTTTGCAATCACCATCACGAAGATGCCAGAACCACCAAAAACTAGAAGACCTTTTTCCTGCAAGCTGTCTCTTAAATGTGTCCGTTGTCCCTTCATTCCCCTCCAACAGCCAATCTAGGCACTCGTCACTAAACTTCTAAAATCATCTTCAGGCCACCTTCCCCCTGAGATATCCCACAATCCTTAGCCAGACTCTACTTTCCATAACTTTGCCTCTAACAGGCCTGGTCCAGCCCCTCTTCCTGACTGTCAAGGCAGCTCAGGCCATTCCTCAGGCCTCTTTTGGTGCCTTACCCTCAGGGCCCCTTTGCTGACTAGAATGCCTTCTCCTTTTTTTTTTTTTTTCCAGATTTATTGAGATATAACTGACATATTACATTGGGTAAGTTTAAGGTATACAACATACTGATTTGACTGTGTATCTGTTGTGAAACCCGGCACGCCTTCTATCCACCCGGGTCCTGCCTGGCATTTACAGCTGTCAGAGTCGCTCCACAGAAAGATCCCTCCAGATTTCGAGCCTACACAGACACTTCATTTTTCTTTTAAATGAATTTCTCTCTCAAATACCTGGCCTTAAGATGGAACCTGCCACACTCCACGTGAACAGTCCCGGTACTGTGCCATGCAGCAGGGCTCCATACTCCTGGACTGCCACGGCGGTTCAAAAGCTCTACTTCTACCCTTGAGTCAAAGATCCACCTCACTCTGTCTAACTCCTGTTCTGGTCTCACCTTCCCCTTGTCTTCCCCCTAGAACTACTCATTATATCCCACCCCTTCTCACGACTTTACAACATCATGGCGGCCAACATGGCCCATCACCTTCTGCCTTCTCCTGGGCGCCTCTGTCTCGCTATCATGTTTGTCTAAGCCTTGCTAAAACTGCAGCTCCCACAACTAACCCTGAAGCCCCAGAACTGGGCTGAGAAGTACAGACTCATTAGGGCCATTCTCTACCTTGAGCTGGCCTCTCTCCTTCAACAACTGGCCAACACACTTGCCATCCCGGTTGAGCCCTTGCGTCTTTTATGGATTGCTCTGGCCTCGAGAACTAAGTAGGTTCACTGAAAATGGCCTGGAGGGGTGTCCTCTTGCATCCCCTGGGGCGCTAAGCACAGGAAGGCATGTAACAACTACCTATCAATTCACCCACTGATTTTACCCCAAAACAGGTTTGGACCAAATGACATGCCTATTCACCATGGCTAAGATTCAGACTACAAAACACCTCCTGCCCTAGGCGAGTACAGGTTTGAGTCAGCAGGCGACAGACATGAAGAAAGACACCAAGAAGGAACTAGGAACATCCAAAACAAAGTCAACTGTGCACAATAATTACTTGACTACTGTTTGCAGCGTTCTTCCCTATATATAAGACATAAAAGTTGGACTAGGGATACCATGGACCATCCATCAAGGGACCTAAGACTCAAGTGACTCAGGTTTACACTAACATGGGGGGACAAATTGGAAATTCAATAATGACCTCCACTGCGTGCTGCCTTCTTCTTTTTTTTTTTTTTTTAAGATTTTATTTATTTGACAGACAGAGATCGCAAGTAGGCAGAGAGGCAGGCAGAGAGAGAGAGGAGGAAGCAGCCTCCCCGTGGAGCAGAGAGCCCGATGCGGGACTCGATCCCAGGACCCTGGGATCATGACCTGAGCCGAAGGCAGAGGCTTTAACCCACTGAACCACCAGGTGTCCTGCGTCCTGCCTTCTTGAAAGGCACCTGTGCCACGAGTAAATGCAAATCTTGATTTTCTTCACATACTTGAAATGGTTTTTGAAATCTAGTATTTCAAGCAGGGATCAGGTGCAATCAGGACACTTTATAAAAATGTTTTTATTTATTTATTTATTTGAGAGCAAGAGAGAGTGAGACAGAGCACAAGTGGTGTGAGTGGGCAGAGGGACAAGCAGACTCCCTGCTGAGCAGGGAGCCTGACTTGGGGCTCGATCCCAGGACCCGGAGATCACGACTTGAGCTGAAGTCAGACGCTTAACCCACTGAGCCACCCAGGTGCCCCCAAGATGCTTCTGAATTGTGGCCAAGACAGTGCCATTTTATTTTCCTCCTGGGCCCAGGAAAAGACATTTCTCAGATGCCCTTGGAGTTAAGTGGGAGAACTGTGACTGACTTCTGCTCTCTCTCATCCCTCCTGCCCTGACTGGCTTCGGTGGAGAGTGGAGAAGCCCTGGAACGGTGGTTCTCCATGCACGGCCCCAGGACCAGCAGCAGCAGCAGTAGCTGGAACTTGTTAGAAATGCAGGCTCTGCAGGAATGGGCCCTAGCAATCTTGCTACGGTGACTGATGGGAACCAATGCTCTGAAAGGTGACAGAACTTTTAAATGGAAAGGTTTGGGTTCCAGAAGGAAGTGCAGTGCTACAGGCTTGCACTGGAGACAGAAATTAACTTGCGCCGGCTAAGCCATCTGAGGGATCATTTTGTTAAAGAGGTATTCTGTCCCAACAAGGATCACCGGGCTTCTATGAGTGAGGGCCATTTCCCACCTGGGGTTTCCCAATGTCAAAAGCTGGCCGGACAAGCTCTCTGGAGAGCATGGAGCTGGGGTTACTTTATCCCGGCTGTCGATAGCCCACACAGGGACCCTTTCTACCCACTCATTCATTCGTTCCCAGTCGGGCTGGTATGTTAACAATGGGGGAAGCGGAAGTCACGGCAGGACCAGGATCAGATAGCGGCCAGCTGCTGGTGTTAACACATTCCTGCCCCCCTCCAGCCCTCCTGCCTGCCACAGGCTGCCTGGCACCCCAGGCCAGCACTGCCCGAGTGTGGGCCCCCATTCACAGGCAGCCAGGATCAGGGAGCCTGTGCTGGCAGCTCTAGCAGCTCCGGGGCTGGAGCCTTGAATGTCCGTCCACCTTTCCACCTGTGACATTCAAGTTCAGTTCTGAGGGCCCTGTCTCTCCTTGTGACCGTCGTTGCCTTTCCTCTCCAAATGAAATCCCACCTACTCCTCAAGGTCTGCTTCACATCCTGCCTCTTCCACAAGGCCACAGACAGCTCTGTTCTCCTGCATCCTTGGGCATTCTGTATCTGACATTCTCGGTGTGGCCTCGGCCATCCCCTGGGCCCACCCAACGCGGTTTAATTGTGTTACACAGAGTTCTGTGTCTCCCCATTAAATGACAGTTCTTGAGGGTAGGGGCTACATTGCATGCCTTTCCTTTAGGCCACTCCCCAGTCTGGGCACCAGACAAAGGGCACTCATTACACTTGATGCTTAGTGCTCATGGAGTGAGGTACTGGGAGACCAGCAGCCCCCAGGTGTGTCCCCTGATGATACCGTACACATAACCACAGGACCAATAAACCTAGATTTAAGATGCAGACCAGTGGGTGGGAGGGGAAGGGAACTGGGTGACGGGCACTAAGGAGGGCACTCGATGTAATGAGCACTGGATGTTCTATGCAACCAGTGAATCACTAAATTTGACCCCTGAAACTAATAATACACTACATATTAACTAAGTTGAATTTAAATTAAAAAAAAAAAGGATGCAGACCAGTTTTCTTTGCTGGGGGCACATGATGGCCTCAGACTTTCTCCTCCAAGCAGCGTCCCCTTCCCTCTCCTCCACCAGCCTCTGGCTCCTCTGTGATTATTCCATCACAAAAGAGAATGCTTCTCCCTGGCTCCAGGGGCTGCCCTGCATTCTGGATTCTCTCACTTCTCTCGCTGTGCTCAATTCTCTCCCTTATCACATATTCTTTGTTCCCATGGGCTGTTTGTTTCCTGGGCTGCCTGGCCCAACAAGCAGGGACGGGCTCAGCACAGAAGCACACAGTCCTCCGACAGCCTCCTAGATCTCCTTCAGCCTTCCAAAGCAGGCCCTTTCCCTGGGCACTTGTAAAGGACGTGGCTGACTGACTTACACTTCATTTCTGGCCACACACCCAACTGAACGAAGAATGCATTCCCTCCACGCTTCCCCCGCCCCCGAAGCGTGCTGGCCACTCCTGTTTGGCAGGTCTGCTCACCAGGTGCCCCAGCCCTCTCAGAGGTGCCCCCTGCTCACCACACTTCCCTCTTTTCGAAGTCTCCTCCCCAATCCCCTAGAAGAATCCCAAGCCAGGCAGGACCCCAGAGCAGCCTCAGAAATTGAAGAAACGTGACTCTGCAAGGTTCCCCTTTCTCTCTTCTCAGGAGAAGCAGCTGACTACCCCAGTCCAGTAGCAGCTATCCAGCACGCCAGCAGAAGGGGAACATCTGTAGTGAGCCCTGAGCAAGGTGGGCCTCAGGGCCAGCCCTGGGAGGCATGTGCTTCAGACCCGCAAGGGAGGAGACCGTTCAGTCACCTGTTCTTTGTTGGCCACATGGCATTAAAGAAATCACAGAACCTCAGAGCACCTCAGTCTCCCTACCCGTGAGACACGGCGGACAGGGCCAATAGGTACTAAGCTCCCAGGGCTGTTATAAAGATGACGCCAGGGAATGAACAGACACTTGGAACAGCGCCTGGTGTGGAGGGCACGCTCCAGAGGTCAGCGCTTCCTTATGCTTATTATTTCCTGAGGCCTCCCTTCAGGAGGTCACTAATCTCTGAAGAATGTGAAAGGCAAGGAGAGACCAGAAGATAAAGGCAAAGGGGTGCTCACGACCACAGAACCCTCCAGAATCCATATCCTCCATAGAAGAGCATCCAAAAACCTTCAGGATTATGATGCAAGATGGAGCTCAAGCCTTCTAAATCCCTCACCTGGGAGCTGAGTGATGACTAAGGGGGTAATGATGACTACACACAGAGGCCATTTAACTAAACATTAAACTCAGTTAAACACTTTCATCTCAGGGCACCTCGGTGGCTCAGTCATTAAGCCTTTCGGCTCAGGTCATGATCCCAGGGTCCTGGGATCCAGCCCCACATCAGGCTCCCTGCTCAGCGGGAAGCCTGCTACTCCCTCTCCCACTCCCCCTGCTTGTGTTCCCTTTCTCTCTGTGTGTCTCTAGCAAATAAATTAAAAAAATAAATAAATAAACACATTCATTTCAATTCTGCAGATTTCTATGTTTTGAAAAAAGTATGTACATGTGTGTATACACATATATTCATATACATAGATTTTTGAGCTTAAAAATACTTTTCCCTGATAAGCACCAGGGAAGGCACCTAGATGCTATCAAGAATGTTACAGGAGGCGCCTGGGGGGCTCAGTCGGTTAAGCGTCCTAGTGATTTCGGCTCAGGTCATGGTCTCAGGATCCTGGGATCTAGCCCCACATCAGGCTCCCTCCCTGCTCAGTGGAGTCTGCTTCTCCCTCTGCCCATTCCCCTGCTTGGGCACATGTGCGTTCGTGCACGCGCGCGCTCTCTCTCTCACAAATAAATAAAATCTTTAAAATAAATAAATAAATAATTGTTTAAAAAAAAAAAAAAAGAATGCTACACTCTGAGAGAAACTCACAGGACCCTCTTTCCTTTGTGGAGACACAGGGGGAAAGGAAAGGCTGGGGAGGAACTGTTAAAGGGGAGGCAGCGCATGTAATGGGCTGGCTGCGGGGTTAGCCACAACCAGCACAGCGCCCACCACGCTGTCGGCAGGCAACGGCAACATGGGACTTCATAGGGGAAGAGGCAGGAAAGTGATCCAGGCTGAGACTGATCTAGGCTGAGGAAGTAGTGCAAGCAAAGGCTGGGCAGAGTGAAGACATGTTGCCTGTTTAAAGAGCAGGAAGGAGTCTGGAAGGGCCACACTGCAGACAACAAGGACGGCATTAGGAGAGATCAACGTAATTGTGTTGGCAAATGTCAGCACACAGATTCAGCAAACATTTGTCAAGCCCCTACTGTGTAGCAGACACTAGGGGCCCAATAGCGAACATGACAGGCAGGGGTCTCTGCCATGTAGGATGGACATTCTCCTAGGGATGTTGGGCAGAACAGCTGCCTGAACCCCATACAGATTCCCGGGCCCCCCCCCCCCAGATGCTGATTCAGCAGGTCTTCGTGAGCCCCAAGACACTGATTTTTTTTTTTAAAGATTTTATTTATTTATTTGACAGAGATCACAAGTAGGCAGAGAGGTAGGCAGAGAGAGAGGAAGGGAAACAGGCTCCCTGCTGAGCAGAGAGTTGGATACGGGGCTCCATCCCAGGAGGATCCCAGGACAGGGTTTGATCCCAGGACTCTGGGATCATGACCCGAGCAGAAGGCAGAGGCTTTAACCCACTGAACCACCTAGGCGCCCCAAGACTGATTTTTTTTTAGCCTGTTTTTACTTTGGTTTGCATTTCTTTGTGCAGAACTTACTGCTACTAGGCCTAAGTTTTTGTTTCTTCAGTTTCTTCTGGGAGATCTTTTTCTTCTATCCAACCTCTTCTTCTGGTTTAGGAACAATGTACTCTTTTTCAGTAAAGATCATCTCAACATGGAAGCGAGGAGAGCTCAGGTATGTGTGAATCCGCCCATGAGCTCTGCAAATTCTACACCCCATCTTGGGGGCTTTGCTCACCTGGCTGTGTGCAATGACCAGAGAGGGCATCGACCTTTAAACCCTTAAGTTCTGCATTAGTCTCTGCATCTTCAAGCATGTGCAGTAAAAATTCAGTACTCTTCTTGGGCTGTCAACCCTGGATCCAGCCCCACTCTGGCCTGGGCACACCTCCCAACTCCACCATTGCCCTGATGGAATGGTACACACTGCTTCTGCAAAGTGACATCTTTTAGACACTTGGTGGCTTTTCGGATATGCATGCCCTGGACGGCCTGGGCAGCTTCATATGTGTTCTTAAAGTGAACACGAAGATGTGAACCTCTTGATTTGCATGATTTTTGCAGGGTTTTCTGGGTCCAGTGAAGAACAAACCATTTTCAGAGATTTTGAAAGTGTAATTCTGATACACATTTGGGGGAACACCGATCTGAACCCACCAAACTCTCAAGAGGGCCTACATGCCTTTAACAGCACCCCTCCCTGGACCTGAATTCCCTCCAGAGAAGGAGGGCCTATCAAACTGTAAAGTGTCCCATAAAAAAATAAGCTATTATGATTGATGCTGGGTTATTATCCCAACTTTGGACAGATCTGACCTTCTAGAGAGCTGAATTTGCAGCCTGGGACACCCTTCAGCTGTTTGCAACACAGCTCCTGTCCCCTCCCCTCTCCTCTTTCCCTCCAGAGCTCAGCAAAGTTCCTTCTCTGGTAAGACTCAGGACCACCTGCCCCTCACCACACCCAGGGCAAGCTCCCATAGCTCCAGCTCCCTCTTAACATCTGAGTCATGGCACCGACCCAGTGTTTGGCCTGGTGCTCTGATGGGGCAGGAGAACATTCCGGCAGCCCCTCCAACAGTCCTCCTAGACACAGACCATATGCCTCTCTGTTGTTTTCCATTTCCCTCCTTAACAGAGGTGAGATAGGCTTTGGGAAGCTCCTATTTTCTCTATCAAAATAATATTATGGGGGCGCCTGGCTGGCTCATCAGAAAGCGTGAGGCTCTTGATCTCAGGGTCATGAGTTTAAGCCCTACACTGGGTGTAGAGATTACCAAAAAAATAAAAAAGACTTTAAAAAAAGTTTAAAAAATAAAACATAAAAAACCCAGAGTTAGGGGCACCTGGGTGGCTCAGTGGGTTAAGCCTCTGCCTTCGGCTCAGGTCATGATCCCAGGGTCCTGGGATCGAGCCCCACATCGGGCTCTCTGCTCAGCAGGGAGCCTGCTTCTCCCTTCCTATCTGCCTGCCTCTCTGCCTACTTGTGATTTCTCTCTCTGTCAAATAAAAAATTTAAAAAAAAAATTCGTTTAAAAAAAAAAAAAAAACCCAGAGTTAACTTAAAAAAAAAAAAAAAAAGATACCATGGATCCCAAGCATCAGGAACGCTGACTTTCTACTTACTCAAAATGAAACTAAAAAGCCCATCTATTGTCTTCAACAAAGTTTTTCAAGCACCGACTCCTTCTGGCCCTCCTCTTGTGGACCTGGCTATCAGCAGTCTGCGCCTGCCCTTCTAAGGGTTAGCATCCCAGAATGTTCCATGGGGCCCCAAACAAGCACTACCAAAACCAGACATCAGAAGCTCCCCAGGCCTCTTTTGCTGTCCCCTGGGAGAGCCGACTGCACAGAATGGGGCCTTTCTTAGCCAGGCCCCTTACGTCTGGGCTCTTCTCCCTGGCTTTCTCCCACTGCCTATGACACGGCCTTTTCCCCCACTTCGCCAATATCTTCTTCCCCCTTCCTACTTGGGGCCAGAACAGCAAATCCTCTCACTGCAGCCTGTCCTTTGGCAAGTCATCAGCTTGCCAAACGCACTCCTTTCAGAAGCTGTCGTGACTGTCCAGGCCCTTACCAGCATCCCCGCTCGCACCCCAGCCAGACACGATGGGCCCAGAGGGGAAAGCTTGGAAGCCAAGAAAACGAAATTTTTCTCCTGGGCCATGGGAAACTGTCAAGCACCAAGAGGTGCTAGCATGGCGATAAGGCAATGGTAGAAGGACGGACTGGGGAGGGGATAGACTGGAAACTGGCTGGGAACGACTGTAATAGTCTCAGTGAGAAAAAAGAGCAACCCAAGGTGGTGGCAGAGGCAGGAACAGGAACAGTGACCTCCAGAGGGTGGGGAGTCACTGGTACAAGGGCCAAGCGCGACTGCAGCGTGCAGAACTGAGGATTCGCCAGGATGGGGATTACAAGGTGCACTTGAGGGGGGATGATAACAAGCCGGGTCTGCCACAGGAGGCTGAGATGGCCACGGGTCCCGCAGGCAGACACAACACACAACAGGCTCCTTGGCTAACCCCTTGCTGGTCCAAAGTTAACCAAAAAGAGCACCTTGAGGCTTGAAAGCCTCGAGACTCAACATTGGATTCCCAGCCCACATCTCCCCTCCCCTGCCCCAGAGAGGGTCGGTATCCTTGACCTCCTCTCCAGCGGGTGTCCCTCTGACCCAACTGGCCAGTCGCTTGGGTTTGAAGCTGTGCTCGGGGCCTCGCTGAGCTGCGTCCTGAGAAGGAGAATCAGACTCCCGCACATCCCTGAAACCATTAAAAATTAACTCCAGGGGTCTTCTGCAGCTAAAGAAAGTCAGAGAATTTGTTTAGAAGAAAAGAACATTAACTGCTTTTTTTTCTCATTCCGCATCTAACAATAGTCATGACTCAAGAGAAAGGTTGTATTTCTTTCTTTCGAAAAAGGGTAAGAAATCTTTTTTATGCACTTACCGTGGAAAATGCTTAGCTTGTCAAATTCCACATGCTGAAAGGAGGAAAGCAGCAGTGCCCCTAGGCCCTCGCCACACCAGGCAGCTCACTCAGCCCTGTTCTAACCTCTGCAAGGCGTGGCAGGTGAGGGAGGGGTTCAGCGGGGTTGGGGGGGTGGGGGACAGGGCCAGGGGACAGTTTAGCTCTGGGACTTAGCCCAAGTCTCTTGACTACTCTGTCCCGAAAACCAAATAAATCCTCTTTTAGACTACGGCTCTCTACCACACTCATGGTGTTGGGTTTTGCGGGGTGAAGAGGGGAACAAAGACCCGAATCTGAGAGATGCTCTGGCAGAGTGGTTCTCAAAGTGCGGTCCCGGACCAGCAACACCATCATCGTGGGAGAACTTGTTAGAAATGCAGTCTAGGGGCACCAGGGTGGCTCAGTGGGTTAAAGCCTCTGCCTTCGGCTCTGGTCATGATCCCAGGGTCCTGGGATCGAGTCCCGCATCGGGCTCTCTGCTCAGCCAGAGGCCTGCTTCCCTTCCTCTCTCTCTGCCTGCCTCTCTGCCTACTTGTGATCTCTGTCTGTCAAGTAAATAAATAAATCTTAAAAAAAAAAAAAAAGAAAGAAAGAAATGCAGCCTCACAAGGCCCTGCTCCAGACCTACAGAAGCACACACTCCGGGGGCAGTGCCCGGCCATGTGTGATGAGGCCCGCAGGTGATTTGGAGGCATTCGACAACCATTACTCCAACATTTAGACCCTGTTTCATTCCAAGGGAAACCAGAAACTGTTCCGTGCCCAACTGGGAGGAAACAAACTCCAGGTGTTCCCAATTTCACTGGAAAGGTCAACATCAGGTTGAGTTCAAGGTAAGTGGCTCTATTGATTTTAACAGTAATAGGCGACTACTGTTATGCAGCAAACGAAGACAATGTCTGCAGAACAGGGGCGGCTTTGGGGGGAATACAGACCCAAAATGTCTGACATCGGCTCAACCTTCCAGGACCCATACTTTTCCCAGCAGGGGACTCTGAAAGGCCCCCTCACCACGGGTGGCCACTTTTCCCCATCTTGGGTTAATAGCCCCTTTCTTCTCCTCTGCACCCTCTTCTTGACTGTCTCTTCCACCCGAACTCCACTCACCCACAACAGGCTGCAGTCAGGAGGTCCACACCCCACCAGGGCTGCCTGAGGCTCTACTGTGACCCCTCACTTGAGACACCTAAGACAATCATGTTTTAAAACACAGTCCTGGGGCGCCTGGGTGGCTCAGTGGTTTAAAGCCTCTGCCTTCAGCTCAGGTCATGATCTCAGGGTCCTGGGATCGAGCCCCGCATTGGGCTCTCTGCTCGGCAGTGAGCCTGCTTCCTCCTCTCTCCCCCTCTGCCTGCCTCTCTGCCTACTTGTGATCTCTGTCTGTCAAATAAATAAATAAAATCCTTTAAAAAAATAATAATAAAATTAAAATAAAACACAGTCCTGACTATTTCCATGCTTCTCAAAGTTCAAACAAGAGAGGCGACAACCACAGCTAAACCAGACCTTTACCTGAGGCCACAGCACTCTCTGATCCTAGAGACTCAACGAGACCTCAATTTCCCTATATATAAAACGGACAAGTAACTATCTAGTAAGTGCTCATTAAATGTCAGCATTCCTGGCCTGAAGAGCAACAGCCCTCAGAGAGGGTGGGTGGAAGCATCTAGATGCTGGGATTCCAGCACCCACTGCCTTCCTACAACCCCCTCCCCCCAGCCCCTTCTGGAATCTGTAGTGCATAGCAGGAGCTCAAAAAAATGGAGTAAATGGAGGGGTGAGAGGTGGAAGGAAAGAGAACTGTGAATTTATGACTCAGGCAATGGCAGGATTGATCAGTGATGGTATTTGAGGGGGAAGGAAATTGCTAAACAAAACAAACTATGTTTACTACCACAAAAGGAAGCCAAAACAGTAACCAGCTAATATGAAACACAGGAAATTCTGGAAAGTATGTAAAAAGAGTACTGCTCTTTTTACTGCTTTCTTTTTTCTTCAGAAAGATTGAAACAATTTAAAAACGTATTCCTTTCCGCTCTAAAGAGCTCATTGTCCTACATATGGAGATGTTCCTGGGACACCAGAATGGGGCGCTACCTCCCGTGGATTTCTTCCCTTCCCCCCAAGGTCCCCTGCTTTCTCTCAGGGGTAGGGGGCCGCGACATCATTGATCTGTCCAGTCAGAACTAGTTCGTGTCACCAGTTAATAAGCGATTCTCTATCTGTTCCACAGAACGAGGTGCCGTCGTCCCAATGCTGACTGTGACTACAAGATGTTAATGTTCTTCATTCTTCATTGTGCTGTGCCTACGACTGGGGGTGAAACTGTTGCCCAGTGAATGGATAAACCACCGAAATTCTTGTGCAGATACTCTGAATATAAGCATTAATATGGACTCGTCAGAACAGAGATAAAGGAACACTCAAATGAGGATAGGTTTGTTAGGCGACAGGATTATCATCATTTTTCCTTTTTATAAAACGTGGTGGATATTGACTTTGGAATTTCACATTTAAAAAAAAAATACATGGTAAAAATATCAGGTTTCCAGGACCCACTGTTCTTCCTTTGGAACATGTAACTTGTAGAAAGCCACTCTTTTTGCCAGCATGTATAAAGGTTAAGAAGGCCACAGCCCACATAAGGACAAGTTATCCTGAGACAGGAAGGCTTGACAGCCAAGGATATGGAAGACATGAGACCGACCGTGGGGGACTCTGGTGGGGTGGGGAACAGAGAAGAAAATAGGTGAATGGAAGGAGGAAATCCTCCCACAAGTGGAGCTGTCCACCATGGGAAGAAACTGCCCACCCCCATATCCCCTGACCATGCAGATGTGGGAGAGGGAGGTGCTGAGCCATCAGCCATCTGCAGGAACAGGTGGGCTCAGGTGCTTCCAGATATCACTTCTTACCACTGCTACCAGGCAGGTAAGCACACGGTCAAGAGAGGATGGGAGCCTCGGACCCAGATCTCAGAACCCAAACTGCCACCCCACAGCTTCCCATCCACTTGGTGCTTCTTGGCCCCAGAGGTAGGATACACCTGAGGCAATCGGGGAGACCCTACCTCCAGCGCCTCCGAGGCTGGCTGCCTCCAGTGTTTTCACTCACCCTAAAAAGCCTGACAGATTTCACACCATTTCACACCCTTGTTTTAAGAGGGAAAGGTGACAGCACCTCTTACCACAGCCAAGAGGAAGCGATGGCTTCCTACAAAAGCTACTGAATTTTTTATCGGAAGGAAGTTGACACTGTCCCTTCCGGTCTCTAACTCTGATTTTAAGAGATCCATCTGGTCCTTTTTCTTCAGGAACAGCAGCCAAAGAAGAAAGAAAGAAAAAAAAAAGACTGACCTAAACATGTCTGATAACAGTGAGGCAGGGAGACAGGCCAACAGGTAGGAAAATGTGGGGGCCAGCGCAGAGCTGGTCAGAAGTACCTGGTCACATCCTGGCTTGTGTTACAGCCAACTTTTGTTTACCAGGCTTACAGATTATCTTCCTGGCCTTCCCAGCTTCCTATTTTAATTTTCTTCTTTCTCTGCTCACTGTTATCTCAGCAGACAATGAATACAGACCACTGAGAAGCAGTGGAAAAACTCAACCGAGTTACCTGCTAATGTCAGATTACCTGATCCACTGGGAAAACAGAGAATGGCGAGTCCAGTAAGAATGGGGCCCCACCTCATTGTTCCTGATTTCATTATCTTGAGGCAGCACCACCCCCACCCCACCAATCCTAACTGCAAATCCTTAATCCAGTCTGGGATCGATAGTTGACAACAGGAACGATAGCTGACAACGGGAACGGGAGAGAGTCAGCAAGTTCCCTTCAGATACACGGGATCAGAAAGAAAAACCATAGTTCAAGTTTTGACCAAAATTCAGGTTAGTTTCCCGCTAGTTCAGCCACGCACTGTCAGGAATTAACAATGAGAGGTTAAAGCAGGATTCGAAGTGATTTAAACCTGATCCCTGCTCCAGAGACCATTATACAGCTGGGCAGGTGCCTCCATTCATACCTCCCACCTCTCCAGTTACACGGCAAAGGGCTCGTGACTCCCAGACACCACACCAGGCAGCATTCACAGAGCGCCTGCTGCGAGCTGCTCTGGGCGAGCCCCGGGAGTCCCCTGATGTCTGTGCCACGCTGCAGTTATGGCTCAGGTGAGGCCCAAAGGTAAGACAACAACATCAAAGGAGAAGACAGTCTCATGCAGAAACTCGAAAACACCCCGTTAAACATAGCTAACAGTTCAAGGTAATGTCGAAAAGGCCCGAGGAGCTGGCCTGATCTAAGTTTCCTGAGGAGGACAGCTGGGATCGGGACAGGGACCTAAAGTCACTGAGGCAGAATCCTGTGCCCCAGCAAGGGAGAACACACGAAAGCTAGAGGAAGCCAGGGGCGCCCGACAGGAGGCTGTGGAGAGAAAGACCAGCGGGGCAAGAGTGGGGATGGAGAGACACTGGGGAGGCTACAGAGTTCCGATGTGGCTGACGGGCCAGAGGAGAGGAACACTCTGGTAATCACATGCATGGCACACTGGCTCTGAAAGGCCACCGGAAGTGGGGAAGGTCCACTTCTGGAGTCGACAACAACCAGCTAGATGAGACGTGTGCACCACGGCAGATCTCATACCCATCCGGGCAACAACACCCCGGTGTCAGAAGCCAGGAAGCTCCATCCCCTTCAAGCCTTTCATTACATTTCACCATGGCTCAACGGTAGCCAAACACTAGAAAGAACTCAAATGTTCATCAAGGCATGGGTGGATAAGCAAGATGAGGCCTAGCCGTACCATGGACTACTATTCAGCCATAAAAAGGATGAAACACTGACCTGAAACTACACGGATGAACCTCGAAGGCGTATGCTAGTGAAAGCAGGCCGGCACAATGACTGTCTATGGAATTATCCCACTTACACGAAATGTCAGAACACAGAGAAAGAAAGCAGATTAGAGGTTGCCAAGGGCTGGGGTGGTGGGGGGAAGAGGAAGGGTGATGAAAATGTCCTACACTTAGTGGTGATGGTCGCCCAGCTCTGTAGGGATGAATTTTATGGTATGGGATTTAAATCTCAATAAAGCTGTTATTTTAAAAACCGGCTTGATGGAGTCTTTCTGAATATATGTACTAATCCCCTATCTTCCTATACAGGCATAGTTGATCCGACTTAATCTTTATTAGTAATTCAAGGTCATTGTTTCAATGATCAATCAACAGGCACCCCGTGCTATAATAAAACGACTATGCCCTCCCCAAAGTGCTTCTCAGTATCCCTGTATGATGCCCCTTTTTGGTCTCTGCCTCCTGCCTCTGGAGCTCACTGTCAGGCTGTCAGCCAACACCTGAGTGCTGCCGGGACCCCTCGGCCCCCTGCTCCTCAGCCGTGCAAGTGCAGGCTGGTACTTATGTCAGTGCTCAGAACAGATCATTTCAATCAGGCACCTGGGTGAGGCCCCCTCTGCTGAGACTGAGCAGGAAAAGGTGCCAAGAAGATCCCCTCATTACCTTCATTCTCCTTTTGAAAGGGCGATTGACAGGGTGCCTGGGTGACTCAGTTGGTTAAGCATCTGCCTTTGGCTCAGGTCATGTTCCCAGGGTCCTGGGATTGAGCCCCGCACTGCCTTCACCCTACCTGCCCCCCATTCCCACTCTCTCTTCTCTCTTTCACGCACTCTCTCAAATAAATAAATAAAATCTTTAAAAAAAAAAAAGGGCGATTGATGTGATGAGTTTAATTTATTTCTGGAAACAAGGTTTTTGTGAGAAAAGCAGGCGCATTTGAATCTTTTTTAAATCCCCTGCCACCTACTAAAAATTGTTTTTTGGGCACCTACTATGTACCTGGCACTGTTCAGGGTGAACGAAGCCCATCGGTGGTAGGTGTTATGGAGTAAGAGAAGGCAGGGGAGGAAGAGGAGGAGGCTGGGGGAGGGGCACTGCAGTCTGGAAGAGGTGGTCAAGGAACTGAGGCAGCAACTATTAAACCAGAGCCACACAGTTAGGGCGAACAATGTTCTCAGTGAAGGGAACACAGAACAGAGGCCCTGAGACAAGAAAGTGCCAAGTGGGTTCGGGAACGAGGAGTGTGGGTGGAACAAAGTATGGGAGGGAGGTCTCATTATCACCTGAAGGTTGCTTCACTACCAGAACATCACCACCTGGAACCCGTCAGAGTCCTGCCGGGTGTGCTTAGCTGGACGGACAGCAGAACGCGACTTGAGGTGGAAGTACCAGGCAGGCCTCACGGTGGGCATGTGACTAAAATCTGCCTTCCAGAGACAACATCAAGGAGACGTTTCAAACAGGCCTTGAGGGATAGCACTGCACACCTCACTGCATGGTCCAGAAGATCCAAGAGCAAGGAAGACTGAGAAACTAGTCTCCACAAGGACTCAAGCAGTAACAAAGGATGTTTTAGAACCAGAAGTAGGGGTGGAGGGAGCTGGGGAAGGTTATTTCAATAAGATCAAAACAGCAGCTACTCAGTACCAGAGACACTCGACATGTATCATCGCCATGCTTTACGATAATCCTACAGATGACAAGATGGAAACTTGGAAAGGCCAAATGGCTTGGCCAACGCTGCAAAGCCAGCAGACAGGAGAGCTCCACCATGGCCCAGATCAATCCCATGACATAGGTCTTTCTATCAGTCCTATCACATGTGGAACTGCTGTTCATCAACAATTTCTGAATTACAAGAATGACTATTTCCTCAGACCATATGGAGAGGCCTGGCCCTCCCAACATTTACCAACAGAAGCTCTGAAGGTTCCTGACAGGGGCAGAACCTCACGTAAATCCACTGTTGGGCCCAGTGCATTGCGAGCACACACCCCAAGATTTACAAGCCTCCTTGCTGTCAGAATCGCCCCTAGGGATCCTTAGAGATCCCCAGTCCTGGCCTGTCTGGATCAGAACATCCAAGGATGAAGTCCGGGAATCTGCATTTTCAGAAAAATTCCCCCCACCCCACCCCACATCATTCTGACACAATCCTTCCCCAAAGTGTGAAAACCCACTGCCTTACTTTTTTTTTTTGGCAGGTGCAAATAAAAAATTTCAATGAGTGCATTTTCCTAAGATGTCCCTAGGCAGGAAAATCCAAGGGCATTCTGTCCACAGGCTTCCTGCCCATCCTCCCGCTGAGACTCCAGGCTGGGAGTGACTACAGGGGAGAGAAGAGAGAGTCCTTTCACACCTACTACGGGGAGGCTTTCCTGCGCAGGTGGGAAAAACCGATGATCAGAACTCCACTCTGGGTGAGTTTCCTGGGATCTGTTTTTCTGCCTTGAGATGTTCAGTACCAAGATCTGTAGGAGAGAGAACCTGCTCGAGTTAGCAGAGAGGTTAAGAATCAGAGAGAACTCTCCCTTTCACAATAAGGAAGTCTTTGAATAGCAGCATGAAGACAGGGACAAAAACTGACCACGAAAAAAAAAAAACTGACCACGAAGGCGCTACGGAATATAACTGGAAATTCTGGCTTATATTATGGCAGCGGGGGGTGCCCGTGATGTGGTACTCTGCATCATGAGCAGGGTCATTTGCTCCTTCAAATGTCTGTCTCTGTTTTCTATACTGCTCAACTGTCTTCCAATGAAAATACAGGACATGCCCCCTCCTGCCCAAGCTGGCTTAACCCTCCAGGCAGAGACTGCTCACTTTGTTGAAAACGCCAGGCTTGATGCTTCTGAAAATGAGGCCTACCTAGGAAACTCACAGCCCCCACCCCAACCCTAAGATGGCGTGGGAGAGAGGAGAGCCAGTTCTGTCTCCACACTGCAGGGAAGGCAGTCGGAGCATCTCATCTTCCTCCCTCCAAGATGCTTACCTTTCAAATCGACCTTGCCATGCTCTAGACTCAAGTGTGCAGAAAGGTTTCAGCTACCTCAACTTGGTGTTTTTTTTTTTTTAAAGATTTTATTTATTTATTTGTCAGAGAGAAAGAGGGCGAGCTCGGGGAGAGTGCACGGGCATGGGAAGCAGCATGCAGAGGGAGCCGGAGAAGTGGGCTCCCCACTGAGCAAGGAGCCCAATGCGGGAGGCGGGGCTCGATCTCAGGACCCTGGGATAACGACTTGAGCTGAAGGCAGATGCTTCACCGACTGAGCCACCCGGGTGCCCCTACCTCAACTTCTAATTACAAGAAAATATTGTTCCTTTTTCTCCATTTTCATCTTGCACAATTATTTCAAAGTGAGTTTAACTATCTCAGGCTCTAGTAAAACCAAGCCATTCCCTAAAACATCCTGACTGCATTCCATCCTAACAACTACCCATCAGAGAGCCTGAAGTTACAGACCCCAGTCCACTGCGAAAGAGCCCGAGAAGCCAGCCAGAAGCCATCTGGCATGTGATGATGGGGGCCCGGGGTGGACCAAAACTATCACACAGGGCCCTGCCCTCCCCCAGTCAGAGAGAGAGCCTCAGCACACAGACGAACGGAGAATACCATCACAGGCTTTGTCTTGTTCATGTGTCACATATAGACAAAAACACAGAAGTCATGAGGCCTATCTTGCATCTGGAAGCCGACCCAGCAGTGCAATCTACTCAGGGACGCGGGGAAGGACGAGCAGGGCCACCAGGCACCTCCAGGCCCACCAGAGTATGACCTTTCCTTACATCCCCCACCATGTCTGCCCAGGCCTGGCCAGGGCAACTCCTTATTCCCTAACTGTCCTCTCACCCCCGTGAGGCTCTGGATCCCCAAGAGTTGGACATTGCCCTCGTTCCCTGGCACTCTCTTGCTTTACACCCACTCTCCAGCTCAGAGAAACACCCTGATCCCAAACCTGGGCCCAGAATGCCATGCCTACAGGTCACGAGCACCACCGCCACCCAAGACTCCTGCTGTGTTGGGTCCAGGTCTAGATCGGACCTTGGAGATGGCAGACACACCTGGCACAGGGTCCAAATGCCACCCAGGCCCATGGACTCATGAAATCACTATCTCCAGCCTCAAGGCGGGTGGGCAGTGCTTTGATTAACAAAACTGGTAATAACTCGCTATACTATGGGTTTTGTAATGTGATTGTGGTGGTGTTTACACAAACCCACGCTTGGGATAAAACAGCACGGAACTGTACAAACACACACGTAAACGAAGGCGTGAGAAAAACGGCGAGAACTGATTACAGCCTGTGAACCAGTTAGCGGTAACAGTAACACACCATTGTCCATGACCTGGTTCGGGTCTTGGGCTTGAGCTACAGGCGATGCCTCCGCCGGCGGAACCTTGGCGGGAGGGATCCCACCACTCTTATGCACTATTTTTACAACTATCCATGATTCGAATTATTTCAAAAGGAAAGTAAAAAACAAAACCCCACCCCAAAAAACCCTAAATCTAGTCATCTACAATCAACTCCTTTTCACACCCACCAGGACCTGGGAGCTGGCACCCTCAACATTCTCCCAGGCCACCTGGAACCGGTCCTGTGAGCCCAGCTTTCACGTCCAGCACGGGCAGCTCAGGCACTGGTGTGAGGCTTGCACGGTTTCACAGTGACCAGGAAGAACACGTCCCAGTGCACTGGGCTCTGCAAGGAGTACGTGGTTATTTTGCCAAAAGTCCCTCTCAGCCCCAAAGGAGACTGGCAGAGACGGAACAGCTTTCCCAAGCAGGACCCAACCGCACTGGAGGCCATGTTTAAAGCTGGGCTGGTTCTAAAATGTTTCCCTAACGCTGTTGTCTCTGAAAAGTAGACAAATCCAAGTCCACGTCAGTGCACAGGCACACACATACATGCACACACGCACACACGTGCGCGCACATACACACACACACACACACACACACACACACAGGCTTAGCCCCAAGGAGCCAAAAATAAAGGATACAAATATCAACTAAACCAGTGATTGTTAAGACTGCAATCTAGAATTATCTTCACTGATAGGATTTACCCACCCACTGGGGACAGGAAGGGGTTATTACAAACACAAACCAAGGCTTCTTAACCTCTTTAATGCCACAGATACACACCCCAACCCACCCCGCCCCCTTGGCAGCCTGGGGAAGCCTGCAAACTTTCCCCAGAACAGCATTAAATGCACCAATTAAATACATAGCATTCCAAAGGCAGCCAATTAGAGCAAATTGCAGTTATCAAAATATTTTAAAATTTTTGTATGGTAATATTTAATTACCATATTAAATATGACCTAGCCGTGAGTCTCCTAACCCTCTTAATTCTGAAGTAGTGATAAGGCTAATGATACTTAGAGATGACGACAAGGACTCTAACAGATTGGGGAAAAAAGAATCTCTACAGTTCCTACTGGTGGTAGTCACAGGTGCTGCTAATGTCACTATGGTTGATTGTCTCCCTTCATAATTGAAGGAAATGCAAGTTTTCAGTTGGTGAGAAAGAAGTGTGCTTTTTCTCCAGCCAAGTGTTTGGAGCCTCCCTGAACTCTGTCCAGGGTAGAATCGTGTGAAGAACAACCTCTAGAGTAAGCAGCTGATGTATAGCTTCCATGGGAAGCACCCTTGTCACTACTCCCTAACCTGGTTACCAGTGGTAACGTCTATACCTTCTGAAGAACCACCATCGCCCCACAGGGGCCTCTCCTCCAGAGTCCAAATGCATCCATTCGAGCTGTGGGGGACCACCAGCACCTGACTCCAGCCTTTATCTGGGGCAGGTGAGGCCCACCCCTCACGGTCACCTCTCCTTTCAGGCCCTCAGCCGCTCCTGCCGCAGTGAGGAAATTAGAGGAGTCCTACCCACCTCCGGGAAGCCTGAACGTAAGCCATCACCCTCCAAGTGTACCCAGAACCGGGAAAACAGACGTCAGTCTGTCAGCAAATTAGTGCTGAATGCTGACCATCAAGCAGGCCCGGGCTCTGCACTCTGAGCATGACGGTGGAAAGAAAAGTGTGCAGCTCTGCCCGTTAAAAGTTGTAGTTAAGGGAGAAAACTTGGATGATAATAGTTAGGGTTGAATTGCATAGGAGTCCAAAGAGCTATGTCGAAGCCCTCACTCCCCCCTCCACCCCCCCCCACGGTTACCTCAGAATGTAACCTTAGATGGGTCTTCATTGAGGGAATCAAGTTAAAATGAAGTCAGTAGGGTAGGCCCCAATCCAACAGGACTTATAAATAGATCCTTATAAAAGGGAGAAATGTGGACAGACACACCCACAGGGGAGACAATGTGAAGGGACGCAGAGAGGAGACGGTCCTCTGAGAGCCAAGGAGAGAGGCCGGAGCACAGCCTCTCCTCACGGCCCCTGGAGGGAAACGACCCTTCCATCACCTTGATTTCAGACTCCAAGGCTCCAGAACTGGGAGAGAGCACGTTTCTGTTAGGTCAGTCACCCAGTGTGTGGCATTTTGTCATGGCAGCCCTCACAAATTAACACAACATGTGAAATATATGAAATCAAATGAATGGACCGGGAAAAGAGATCTTAATTCGGAGCCCGTCTCCTTCTTGTGCCACTCATCGGTTTAAAATTAGATTCTGTTCAGAGTCTGCTTCTGGTCCCTGGGCAGGAGGGATGGTCCAAGGCCAAGTCTTTCGGAGGGTAAGACTGGAAGATGGAAGGGGCTTAGGGAACCCAGGAGTGCACTGATGGGGACTCTCCCACCCGCCCCGGACTTACTGGGAGGCCATCCCCTCAGCAGGCAGGGATCTTTGTAATCCTTTCATTCAAATATTCTGTGAGGAGTTTTGGCCTAGGGCAGTGGTTTACAAACTTGGCTGCATATTAGAAGCCCCTGGGGAGCTTTAAGAAAATTCCACGCAAGCTTGAGCCCCACCCCAGACCAACTGAATCAAAATCTCAGGGGCGGGGGCTGGGCAGGAACATTTTTTAAAAGCTCCCCAGATGATTCTAATGTGCAGCCAGGGTTGAGAGCCACTGGACCCTGTGACCTTTGAGGGCCTTTCCTTCTCAGAATTCGGCGAGAGTGCATTTTGTGTTTATCTTAGTGGTTCTCAGGAGCGTGCTGGGGCTGGCCTCGGGTCTGGTTTCTTACAGGTCCGGTCTGTTGCGGCCTTTATTGGGTCTGAGCGGAGGAGTAATCCTGATAAACAGGGGGGATGGTGGCAGCGAGGGAAGGGAGTTAAAAGTGCCTTTCATTAAAACATCAATTTAATAAGATTTGGTTAGTAAGTTCCTACGTGCCAGGAACTCAAAAAAACGATCCAGAAACAAGCTGACAGCTATCAAAGTGAAGAGTACCACAACTGAGGGACATACAGGGGTGGGGAGGGGGGGGCAAGCCACCCCCATGGCAACAGAAAGTGCCCTCAGAGATCATGTTAAAGAAGAAACCAGAAATGTCTTCTGTGAGAACAGAAGAGCATGGGGTGGCTTGACCCATGGACTGAAATGATTTTGTCTGGCTAGAAATAGAGGAGACCATACCTCAGCAGAGACCAGGCACACATGACAAGCACTGGTTTGGGGATCTGGTATGTAACAAGCGGTGGCCCGGTTGAGGTACCGCAGTGCCTGTCTTTCCTCTGACCTCTCCCACCTTCCTCTTGGGACTGGGTTCCATCTGTGGCCGCAGAGCAGCCTGCATACGCCACCACTGCCCAAGGCTGGAGGGTCTCAACCCAGCCGCCCACCAACATTTAAAGGTAGTACATATAAGTGCTGGGGTCCCATGACCGAGAGATTCTGGGCACAGGGGTCAGGAATTTCTAAAAAAAAAAAAAAAGGGGGGGTGGGGTGGGGTGGGGGGAGGCAGCTTCCAGGAATTCTGATGGGCCAGGAATTCTCAACCTTCAGGGGCATCTCATAGCTGTGATCTTCAAACTTCTGTTTCTGAGGGCAGTCCGCCAGGCCTGTGGCCCACCACTGGCTTGCCTGGTGGGGCCCGCCTCCTGGGACCCTCAGCCCCTGGCTCCCAACCCAGGCTCAGCCCGGCCATCAGAAGTTTGAGTTTCTGTAAGGATGCAGCCAGGCCCAGCTCCCTTCTAGCTCCGGCTCCTACGCTCAGGCCAGGGCCTTGACACCAACCTGGCTGAAGAGCCGACAACCCTCAGCCCAGGGTGGGGAAAATCGTTCTCACCCTTGCACAGGGACACAATATGCTCAAGAGCGCAAACAGGGACTTCCTGTTATGGCCCACACGCTTCCCGTGCTAACCTGGCTCCCCAGACCTAAGCCCACCACCACAGGCGGCCATCCTCTGCACACAGAAATCAGTCCCTTCCTCTGATGGGAACCGTGTGCTGCCAGGAGGCAGGAAGGGTGAGCCCCCGGCCCTGAGGGCCTGGAGCTCAGGGGACGCCCCCTCCTCACCGAGGGGCACCTCCCCTAGCTAACAACTCAGCTTCTTCCCACCAGGAGACCCACATCTGTGCCCCTCCCACAAGGGCCAATCACTTTAAGTGCTGGCACCAAAAGCCAAACACCCAAATCCCATTCCACAGACTTTATGTATGCTAAAAATACCCAGAGTTCATTGAAGCCTCCCAACTATCTAAGAATCTGAAAATTTACCAGGATGTTGGGCACCTGCAACATATCCTGGACAGTCTGAGGTCAACAACTGATTTAACGGGAAAAAAATCTCTCATGTGGTGAAGCTGTTACAGTGCTCAGGGGGACAGGCAGGCTGGGGAAGCAGATTTTTTCTGAGCAAAGTGGATGGTAAAGACTTTGCTAGAAGGACAAGGGCACATTCCCCATAGCACGCCCAGCAGGGGCACTCCTATCTGGGTGCTGATGGATCACATGTCGTCCTAATTCTCCCACACCAGCAAGGAGAGGACAGACAGACCTCGACAACCACCCCTGTCCTACACTGATTCAACAGCAATGAGCTGTGGGTTCTTTATGATGTTTGCAAATGATCTTCCAAGAACAAAATTAACTCTTAACTTTCTTAACATGTACCAAGACTTCAAAAAAAAAAAAAAAGGCAGGCTCAAATCCACTGTTTAGAGTTTCCTGTGCATATTTTTTCAAACTCCTCTTTCTTTCTTGGGCAGTCTCTAGCTTAGGGTTATTATAATTGACAGCATTCCTTTACACTTAGAATTCATCTGTGTCTTCTTATCACACATAGGTTTGAAGCCCCGGGCTAAGAGAAGTGTTTTCACCGTAAGCCAGAAAACAGGGATGGAACAGATAAAAAATGTCATGTGGTAGACACGGCTGAGGCAGGTGAGAAGGAGCAAGGCTGGGTTAACACTGGCTTGTCCCCACTGAAGGAGCGCTGGCAGGTGGCAAAGTTCAGTGCAATCAGAATAAAGGGCAGAGAAAGATGAGAGGTTTTCCAGAGAGTGGACTTGATTTTCATGTTTTTCTCTTACACCAGCAGGAACCAGTGAAATTCCTGGTTAAGATGCCTATAACATGGTCAACGCATCTTGGAGAAGAGTGGTAGAGACAGACAGGGGTTGCCAGGGCCAAAGGGATGAGTAGTTTTCAGCGGTTTGCAGCTGTAGTGGCGGCTGCATTAGTCTATGTATGTTACAATGTATAAGACGGTGGGCACCTAGGTGTCTGACTCTCGATCTCGGCTCCAGTCATGATCTCAGGGTCAGGAGATCAAGCGAGCTGGGCTCTGTGCCCATGCTCAGTGGGAACTCTGCTTGGGATTCTCTCTTCCTCTCCCTCTGCCCCTCCCTGTGCTCGCACATCCCGTGTGCACACGCGCTCTCTCCCTCCCTCTCAAACACATAAATAAAATATTTCAACAAAATTCATGCAACTATATACCAGAGATTCACTCTTCCTGTATATTATTTTTTTTCCATTTGAAAAGAAAACAAAACACAAACTTTTGGCAGAGGTAGGAAGGAGTTGGCAGAAGATAGGACACGCAGCTGGTGCCCTTCCTCCCTCATGTGCCAGTGTCCCAGGGCTCCAGCTGGGCATGTGTGCACGTTCCAGAAAACTCTCTGCGGGCAGTGGGCTCTGATACTCGAAGAACCAAGGGACCGTCAGTCCAAGTACATGGGAACAGGAGTGAGCTGAGCCCACCAGGGAGGAGAGACATTTTGGGAGGAAACTGGGCCCCTAAGCAGCAGATGGAGAAACTGAGCCAGGAAGGACCTGGTGAGGGGCAGAAGGAAACTGGTAGGGGCATGGCAGGAGGCTGTTGAGGCCACACAGCCAGCAGGACACTCTGTCTAAGACCAGACCTGCCGCAACAGGGGAGATCAGATGTCGCCCTTCTCCTTAAGCATCCCCTTTATCAAGGCCTTGGGCCAAGAAGGCCTAAATATGAGCTTTCATTTCTTCCGGGCTTCTCCCATCTCTGATGTCAAAAGGCCTACACTCAAACCAGCCAGACAGGGGTTCCTGGCTGCCTCAGTCAGAAGAATGTGAAACTCTTGATCTTGGGGTTGTGGGTTCCAGACCCACACTGGGTGTAGCAACTACTAAAAAAAAAAAAGAAAAAAACTATTTTTAACTAAAAGGAGAAAAAAGAAACCAGCCAGAATTCAGGCAGTGCTATGGCAAAGAAGGAATGCTGAAGCCTCCCTTCCTACGGTACCAGGTGACCCCGAGCACAGGCAGCCAAGTATGCCCTCCTTGTCTCCAGGGCTCCTTCTGGAGAGGACATCACTGACCAAAATGCAAGGAGTGAAGAAAAGCCAAGCAGGGGAGGCACCTGTCTGCCCAGCTGGTTCCCGAGAAAGACGGGGCAGCCGACGGCCAACCCGACACCAAGCACACAGCTGGGCCTCACAGAGGGCCAAGCGCATCTCTTTGGACGACAAAAGGGGCACAAGCCAGGTTCCTGGAGGTCAGCGGGTGGTCCAGGGGACTTAAGGAGTCCGGGCGGCTCCAGGAGGAGGACACCAGGCTCCAGCGCTGCCCAGAAGCCACAGGCAGGACAAGCCTTGGAGAAGCGCAGAGGCTGCAGAAACCCCAGGGAGAATCTCCTGTCTCGAGCGCCAGCCTCTCTCATTCCAGGAATCCCCTCTTCCTGAAGCTCCTTGCCGTTCTTTATTTATACAAGGCCGAATCCCACTTTCCCGAGCTCTGCGAAGCCTCCTGCCACAAAGCCCGATTGTGCTCCCACATCCTCAGAGCCAAGGCCGAGACAGAAACTGGCCTGAGGGAAGACGGTCTGTAGCAGGGATGGAAACACAGTCAGATTTAAAGGCGCGGTTCTCCAGCAACAGAGAGCTTTGTTGGGATGGAGCACACCCTCCTGACAGTGCGGCGGGTCGGGGGTTCGGGCCTACCTTGGTGCCGGGGGCCCTTCAGCAGGTGAGCTGCGGCTGTCTGGTTTTGGCCCACCTCCAGAGAACCAGGCCTCACCACGGGGCGGGCTGAGAGATAAATTAGCATGCGATTCTGCTCAATTATCCACTTACAGAGAGAGGCACAGCGACATTTTATTAAAGCACCACATGCAGAGGAAAGATACAGCGGTAAGAGAAAGCCCTGGAATTTTCCCCCCCAAAAGGAGATAGGAAAACTATGGTCCCCCGAGAACTATTCTGGCCCAAGCAACAATACTTTTGGCAATTTAAAACACAGTGATTTTTCTTAAGGCCTCCAAGGTGGGTTTTCTCTCCGCCCCCAAACCTCTCTCAGCAAAAGGTTTGGTCGGAAATTATTTTTAAACAGGCTCGCACCTCCTCACAACAAAATACATCTATGAAGTGCGAAAACAGCCCACAGGCGAGTTTGGATCTTGATGCTCTGGCCAGGTTTCCGCTTGGACGGTCTTCCAGACACCAAACCCAGAGCATAGAGGGGTCCCAGAAGGGAGCAGTGGCCTAGGTCTAGAGCACCCATGGCAGAGGGGACAAAGGAGAAGGAAGTCTGTCCACTGGTCAGTTCCTGGGTGGCTGCTCCCAGCCGCTGCCCCATCTCCCACCCCATCTCCTGTCCCAGCGTGTCACATGGCTGCGCAGCCGGTCCCTCACAGGTACTGGGGAGCAGCTGACGTTGACCTCCCTAGGAGGCTGGCTCCGTACCTTCCTTCCTCCCCACAAAATGCCTGCTTTCCTCTTGGTCTTCCATGCAGCACTCTGACAAGAGTCCCCCAGTCTCTCTCATCCCAAGAGACACTTCCAAAGCCATGCTCCTTGTCTACACAAATGATGAGGAATTACCACTAACTGCTCCTCGCGGCTCACTAACCCCAGGACCTCCCCTGAGCAGGGACACAGGGAGAAAGGAGAGGAAGGTGGGAAAATCAGTCAGGGTCTCTCCCATCCTGCTCTCCCCCGCCCCGCTCTGGGCCGGCGTTCCTGCTCTCCAGCCAGAGGCCCCCTCGGCCTGCGGGTTCTACAGCTCAGGGTTTCTTAGAGACAAAGCTTTGGCACCTTCCCAAACAGCAGCTTTAAAATGCAACTCCTAGAAGGAACTCCCTGGGTCACCCAGTCTTCACGGCTCAGGCCACGTCCCTCAAGCTCACATGGAGCCTTCCATGTGGCCCAGCGGGAGGGAGGTGGTCCCACTTCCTAGCAGAGGGACAAATCTGGGGTTCTCTGCCAGTCCCTGCCCCTGGAACGCTAGATGGCCTCAGACAAGTCTGGTTCCCTCTAGAATGAAGCCGGAAAAAACCACAGTATCCACTGCATCCTTCGGAGGACTGAATGAGTGAATGTATGCAATACTTATCTGGGACACAGAGAACACTCAAAGAATAAGATTGTCATCGCTGCACAAAGCGCTATTCAGACAGACGAGGGACTCCAGGACCAGTCCTGCTGTTTCTCGCTAGCTCCATGAAACGAGCAGCTCTCTCTACCCCTCTGGGCTCGGTGTCTTTCGACCATAACTAAAATCCAAACTGCAGGGTGCCCGGGTGTCTCAGTGGGTTAAGCCTCTGCCTTCGGCTCAGGTCATGATCTCAGGGTCCTGGGATCAAGTCCCGCATCGGGCTCTCTGCTCAGCAGGGAGCCTGCTTCCCCCTCTCTCTGCCTGCCTCTCTGCCTGCTGTGATCTCTGTCAAATAAATAAATAAAATCTTTAAAAAAAAAAATCCAAACTGCCTCTCCAAGGTCCCTTCTTAAAACACACATACCGACACACCCACACAGTTTATTTCACGGGTGTACACAACATGTGTCTGCACACCGGGGTTTCTCCACTGCCGCACAACAGACACTGGAGTGACCAAATCTTCTGTTGTGAGGAACCATCCATCCTCTACATGTTGCCATGTTTAGCAGCATCTCCGGCCTCTACCCGCTAGATGGTAATAGTTCTCCCCCCAGTTGGAACAACAGAAAATGTCTCCAGACCTTACCAGATGTCCCCTGGGGGGTAAAATGACCCCAGCTGAGAACGAGTCACCTACACACACACACGCACATGGAATAACAGGCCGCCCACTCTGAGAGGGAAGAGCTAAGCAGGGTGAGAACGGAGGAAAAGCACCACTCCAGGTACAGTCCTTGCCATGTGCTCAAGGCAACTTTGCAGGGACTGAGACCACAAACACACACAGTACTCCGAAGCGTCTTTCCATCTGTGAAGCAGTCACTGTGCTCTTAAAAACCGCCTGCAGACTTACTCTGGCCTGCACATACAGGGTCCCATTTAGTGCGAAAACTTGCCAGGCCAAGCTCCCCAGGCCTAGTCAAGAGTGTGCTCAACAACTCGGCCCGGGGGAGAAGAACACAGGGGGTTCTGTGTGCTGCGTCCCTGCACACTCACCTTGAGAGATCCCTGAGGAAACGGAGGCCGCCTCGGGGCAGCAGGCAGCTGTGGGTCATCCTTGAGGGAGAGGGCAGCTTGCCTCGGACTTAATGTGTTAACGGATTTGAGGGAACTTCTATTTTCCCCATTCAGAAGAGCTAGGGGCTTGGTGGCCAAGGCCTATGTATCCATGGACACAAGACCACGTGTACACAACCTGCCCACTTGCTAATCTAAGTGAAAACAAACAGTAGTCATAAAGACGGAAGACAGAGGCTAAGTGGAGGAGAGGAGTGAATGTCTGCCTTAAGGAAAGGTCTGTTTACCCACAAGCGCTTAAAAACGAGAATCCTGCACTCCCTTTCTACCTTATTATGACTTAAACATTTGTTTTTTAATTGGCCCAAGATCATAATCTTCACCCAGGACCACGTATAAGCCAACGTGAACTTGAAAACCAAGCTGGACCTTTGTTCTGCTTGCATGAATTAGTGTACAAAGGGGCATCTGATTTCTCCCTCCCCTAACAATCTGCAACACTAGTCCCTATGCATGTCCCTAGTGCTGGGGGAATGGGCCCTAAGACAGGCCTCAGGAAACCAAGGCTCTTATCCCGACTGATTACTTATGCGCCACGGAGACAAGTTATTAACAGTTCCCCGCTAGCTGGAAGCATGGAGGAAATTACGTAGAACTAGGAAGAACTACAGAGTCCTAGTCACTCACACTGACAAGGAAGTGCCAAGAGCAGAATGGTAGCCCAGACCCAACCACTGTTCCCAATGAGTCTGGGGGAACACCAGTACTATGAGATGCCACTTACAAAGAAAACATTCTGTGGTTCCTTCATTCCTCCAACAAATACTTATTGAGGGCCTTCTGGATGCCCAGTGCTATAAAGATAATAGAGAGTGGGGCACCTGGGTGGCTCAGGCAGTTAGGCATCTGCCTTCCACTCAGGTCATGATCCCAGGGTCCTGAGATTGAGCCCCGCATTGGCCTCTGTGCTCTGCCTGACGCCTGCTTCTCCCTCTCCCACTCTCCCTGCTTGTGTTTCCTCTCTTGCTGTGTCTCTGTCGAATAAACAAAATCTTAAAAAAAAAAAAAAAGAAAGAAAGAAAGATAATAGAGAGCAAAAGAACCCCACTCCCTGACTTCAGTAAGTTGAGGCTCCACGGACAGGTATCCAGAGACCAGGCCACCTCTTTCCCAACAGTAAAGGGAGTTCACATACAGGGAACCAGGAACCACATCTGAGGCTGGGAGGCGGAGAGTGGGAAGGGAGTGGTAAGCTGGGCGTGGGGGTGGAGGGCGGGGGAGGGGGGGCAGGTTTTGGGGTGGGGGTAGTATTCCAAACACAGGGCCGGAGGAATCCTGCACAATGCCCTCCCCTGTAAGAGATTCCTGGTACACACTGGTGTGTTAATGGCCCCCGAAGTCCTGTCCCACCCAATAACATCCCAAGGATGTTACTCTGAGAAATGCTGAGAGAGGCATTATTGTTCTTGTAGCCTACAAGAACCTTCCGTATGAAACAAAAGCTCTTGTTCGTATTACTGGAAAACTATGCGTCTTCTCAGAACAGCCAAAATACCTTGGGGTTGCTAATGTAATCCTCAAGTATTTTCCTTGGCACAGACCTATAAAAACATATGGCTTCCACAACTGCTGACATACTCCCAGTATCACAGATGAGGGAAAACCCACAGCTACAAACCAGTGGGCCAGAATCAAAGGTCCACCTCCAGCACAGACATCTGCTTCATTTTGGGAAAGACGTATGTACAGCCTAGGGGCGCCTGGGTGGCTCAGTTGGTTAAGTGTCTGACTCGATCTCAGCTCAGGTCATGATCTCAGGATTGTGAAATAGAGGCCGGTATTAGCTTTGGAGCTAGGTGTGGAACCCGCTTAAGACTTTTCTCTCTTCCCTCTCCCTTTGCCCCTCCCCCCCCAAAAAGATGTGCTCACAGCCTCAATACTGGGATGAACTGAGAAAACCATCCAAAGGGGCACCTGGTGGCTTAGTTGGTTAAATATCTGCCTTTGGCTCAGTCATGATATCAGGGTCCTGGGATCGAACCCCACATCAGGCTCCCTGTTCAGCAAGGTGTCTCCATCTCCCTCTCCCCCTGCCCCCTGCTTGTGTGTTCGCACTCTCTCCCAAATAAATTCTTCAAAAAAAGAGAGAGAGAAAAACCTGTAAAAAAAAAAAAAAAAAAAAAAGTAAAAGAAAAAAAAGATCAACCACCAATGATCAAGTTATCAAAGATTAAACCCCGAAAGATACCAGAAGTGAACAATGACTCCCCTTGTTAGGCTACAATGCCCAGAAGGAAGACAGATTTTGTTGTTTATTATATAAGATGCATAAAGAAGGAAATATAAATAAATAACAAACACACATGTGCAGATTTTGTGTATAAAGTACTGTGCTAGCGGTGACAGTGATCAAAAGGGACAGATGACAGCCAGGGTCCTTGCAATCCAAAACTGATTATCAGTAAGTGCCCAGAGAATGGTTCAGTATAAAGACTAAATTTTACAGGGGCTGGGAGGTCCTGAAAACCCAGGACTGCTAATGCTGATAATGAGTTTGCCTTAACAAAGCCCTTACTGTAGGTCCCAGACAATGTTCTCCATGCTTGCATACAACCTTATTTCATCTTTGCAACTATGAGGTAGGTCCTAGGAATATAACCAAATACGGCCTTGGTCTCGAGAGTCAGTGGAAATCTGTTCTTCGGCTTCAGCTTCAACCTTCAGAAGGCCTGAATTTCTGCTTGGTTAATGATCATGTAGTCACAGGGATGACCAACATATTTAATTAATGCAACAATGTGAGAAATAAGGAAATGAAGTTTGTCTGAATTCATCATCATTATCTGAACATGTCCCTTCAAAAACAGGGAAGGATTCTTTTTCTTTAATGATTTATTTATTTGTCAGAGACAGAGAGCGAAAGCACGAGTGAGCACAAGCAGGGGGAGCAGCAGGCAGGGAGTTCCCCACTGAGAGAGGAACCTGATGAGGGACTCGATCCCAAAACCTTGGGATCATGACCTGAGCCAAAAGTAGATGCTTAAGCAACTGAGCCACCCAGACGTCCCCAGGGAACCATTCTACATGTGAAGTTTAGGGGAAATCTCCTTATGAACTTTACTTCTTGAAATGTTATCAGTTGGCAGAAGTATGTTATTTTTTATTGGAAGAATACAATATAAGCATGAAACATTAATCTTATACAGAAAACAATTACAATGTGCAACCACAATTCTTAAATAGGACTAATTACCTGCGTTACTAATATTAAGAGTACATTAAAAAGGAGAACAGTACATACTTTTTGAGCAAATGTTTATCAATGTTTTTAAATTACAATAGGCATACTATATTCTACTTCGAAACTCTATAGAAATGCGTAGTGTGCTCATAACATTAAATAGAGTAACCCTTAGAAACGATATATGCACCCTCAGCATTCAGACTATGGTCTCTAAATAACATTTTTCACTAAAAGGAATCAGAGATCCTTCTAGAAATAGCTGATCTGGGAAGGGGGAAAGCACAAGATGAGCCTGGAATGTCCTCCCATAACAGGAAGCAGGGAACCATCAAAGACCACTGGGATCGTGTCCAAAGGACTCAGGAGCCAATGGGAAGAGGCTCCCACTAGCTAAAGATGGAACAACTGGGAGTATCAATTAGAATAATTGATACTAGGACACCTGGGTGGCTCAGTCCGTTGGGTGCCTGCCTTCTGCTCAGGTCATGATCCCAGGGTCCTGAGATCGGGTCCCACACTGGGCTCCCTGCTGGGGAGCAGGGGGTTGGGGGGAATTGCTTCTCCCTCTACCCCTCCCCACTGCATGTATGTGTGTGTGTGTGTGTGTGTGTGTGTGTGTGTGTGTGTATATATATATATATATATGTATTTTTTTTTTTTAAGTAGCATAGATGAGGGCCACCTGGGTGGCTCTGTCAGTTAAGCATCTGACTCTGAATTTCAGCTCAGGTCATGATCTCAGGGTCTCAAGCTCTAGGACTCAGCCCCACATTGGGCTCTGCACTCGGTACAGAATCTGCTTGAGGATTGTCTCCCTCTCCCTCTGCCCCTCTCTCCACTCATGTACACTCATGCTCTTTCTAAAATAAGTCAATGCATCTTTTAAAAAAATGTAGCTGATAGATGAAGAAGGAATGATACAGATAGACTACCACCATTTTGAAACTGCTAATGATGCTAATGAGCCATCAGTGGCTGAGAATTTCACAGACAACCAGACCTTAAGTGTTTCGTAAAATAAGGACACCATCTATGAAAGAAACTTTGAAAAATAAATTAAAGAGGAGAGAGAAAGAGAGAGAGAGAGAACCCTGAAGCTTGATCATGAATCTAAATTCAGGGATCTCCCCCTACCTGCTGGATACGATGTTGCCTGAATCTTAAGTCACTTAATAAAGCCAAACCGAGGGGCCCCTGGGTGGCTCAGTCAGTTAAGCATCTGCCTTGGGCTCAGGTCATGATCTCAGAGTCCCGGGGATCAAGCCCTGCATCAGGCTCCCTGCTCAGCAGGGAGTCTGCTTCTCTCTCTCTCGCTGCTGTTCCCCCTGCTAATGTTCTCTCTCAAATAAATAAAATCTTAAAAATAAATAAATAAATAAAGCCAAATAGATTTTCAAATTAAAAAAAGAAAGAAAGAAAAGAAAAGAATCTAAATCCAGCTAACAATTGTCAGGAACTACAAGGGACAGAAAAACATGTTACAGGACATCATAAGGTTGCATTTAACAAAATCCAGACTGTGAAAAACTCCACAGGAGTCATCAGATAAAAACCTAAAAACTTAAGTAGGAAGTTCTTTACATTCTCTGAAGAGTGCAGAGCAGAATGCCAAGTTTGCTACCTCAATATTTCATAAGATTGCAAAATCATGTACCACACTTTCTTGATAAATCACCTATGATCCAAGCACAATAAAGATGAAGAAAACCATGAAAAGAGGAAACTGTCATAAAAAAAACAACAACCCAATACTCATTTTTTTTCATCCCCCATGGACCAAAAAGATCCTTGTTCTTCATCTTAGTATTCACAAAGATGTGGTCGAGCATCCCAGAAATGATCTAGGCACTTACAGAGCTGTGAAATTATAATTCTTGCACTACAATGTCAAACTCTTCCAAATGTGACCATCAATTTGGCCACTGCAGAGTAATAACTGTTTCTGATAAGAAACATCAGTGGATACTAAACAACGGATGAAAGTTTGATGAGAAACAGGTTATTTATGTAGTCACAAAGTATCTTCCCACAAGACACTTACTAATTACAAAGAGGAAAAATAGTAACTTCCTCGGAGGAACCTGGCAGACACCATTTTTACCAAGTGATCAAAATTAACATCAACTGTAGCAGGAGAAAAATAGATGGTGCCTGGTGAGAAGCAGAGAACCCGGTAGCAACATAGAACCTGAATCTATTCATGAAGAAACATCTGGGGGAAAAAAACAGAATTCAAAGTTCCTCTACAAAATAAATGGCTTGGAGTCTTCAAAAGTGAGGAATTCAAGAGACACAAGACAAAAGAGCTGTTCTAGACTGAAGGAGGCTAAACAGACACAACCAAGTGTAACACATGACTTGGCTCATCCTGGACACCCCTCCCTCTTTTTTTTTTTTTTATTGAAGATTTTATTTTTAAGTAATATCTACAACCAACGTAGGGCTTGAATTCACAACCCTGAGATCAAGAGTCAAATGCTCCTTGGATTAAGCCAGCCAGGCGCCCCCCCCCCCCAAATTCTTTTAAATGTTTTCTTCTGCTACAAAAGACAGTTTAAAGAGAAGTAGCAACATCTGATAAGGTCTTCAGATGAGACAATAGGCCTATGTTAATGCCCTGATTTGATAACCACATTGAGGTGATTGTCTCTGGTGTTAGAACATACCTATGAAATTATCTAGGAGTAAGGGAGCACTGTATTTGCAACTTACTTTCAAATGGCTCAAATATAAAGTTACAGAAAAACAGAAAGATAAAAAGAATATAGCAAATAATAACATTTGGGGAAATCTAGAGGAAAATACGTGGGAATTGTTTGTACTATTTTGTACTTTCTCTATATCTGAAATTATCTTAAAAAGTTAAAACTAACATGAACTAACGGTATATATGTCATTCTGTTGAGAGCTATTTGATTAAGAATTCACACAAACTGTCAATTCTGTTACAGTGATATGTAACTCTTTCCAGAGTTTAATTGATAACCATATAAATTCATAATCTGCACTAAGAAGTGAAAGATGATGTGCTAATTACTTTTGTTGAAGCATTTCTGGTCCCCCTGTGACTATACCATTTAATCATTTCTTATAAAGATATTTTAAAATACTGTAGGAAAACATCCACTTATTAAGATATTGGTTAAGGGGCGCCTGGGTGGCTCAGTGGGTTAAAGCCTCTGCCTTGGGCTTGGGTCATGATCTCAGGGTCCTGGGATCGAGCCCCACATCAGGCTCTCTGCACAGTGGGGAGCCTGCTTCCCTTCTTCTCTCTCTGTCTGCCTCTCTGCCTACTTGTGATCTCTGTCAAATAAATAAAATCTTAAAAAAAAAGATATTGGTTAAAATTTTTGGTCACCAAACATCTTAATAAAGTTGTAATAATACTACAAATTATCTGGGTGACATTACTCATTTCGTTTTATATCCCAGAGATTCATTCTATGATGCATTTAGTTTTAGTCTTGCGCAAATCCTGGTTTGTTTTTTTAAGTTTTATTTCTTTATTTGTCAGAGAGAGAGCACAAGCAGGGGAGTGGCAGGCAGAGGCAGAGGGAGAAGCATGCTGCCTGCTGAGCAGAGCCCAATGCGGGACTCCATCCCAGGACCCTGGGATCATGACCTGAGTCAAATGAGCCACCCAGGCATCCCAAATCCTGGTTTTGAAATGCAGTCTATTCGCAGCCAAAATGTTAATTCAGTAACCTTCAAATACACCATTATCCCCATTTTGCCAAAGAGCACCCTAGGATAGGATACAGGAACACAGAGCCAGACCAGGGCTGGACTGGGCTTCAAGGGGAGGTCAACTGTGGCCAAACTCAAGTCCCAGACCCCTTTAGCCATACTGCCTCCCCAAGGGAAAGGAGTAGCCTGTCAGCAGGGTCTGCTCCTCCATCCCTCAGGCCTTGGGATGCTCACCATGCCCAACTCCTTTCTCCTCCTTCAATGCCAAGCAAACACAACCGCTTTTAAGGGGGGGCTCTCCCAAACTCCAGCTGCTCTCACCATCCTAGCCCCTCCCTGTGTTAATTCTCCTTGTGAGAGCCTTGCCATCATGACCCATTTCCCACTCCAGAATTCAGCACCAGAGTCTCCCTCCCTGACAAGCATTTTATCACAGAAAAGATTATGTTGTAGAAGTGTTTTCATGTCACATATCTACACTCCTACTCTAATATTCTACCTCCCTGCTCTGGGACCCTCCTAGAAAATAGTTAAATAGATAATATAATTGATAAGCAAAGACTATATCCAATTTACATATAAAATAATATTCAGGGCTCCTGGGTGGCTCAGTCGGTTAAGCACCTGGTTAAGCGTCTGCCTTCGGCTCAGGTGGTCCTGGGATCCGGCCCCGCCTCCACAGCTCCCTGCTCAGTGGGGAGTCTGTGTCTCCCTCTGCCCTTCTGCCCACTTGTGCTCTCTCTCCCTCAATAAATAAACAAATAAAATCTTAAAAAAAAAAAGAAAAGAAAAGAAAAGAAAAAGTAATATTCTGGGGCACCTGGCTGACTCGGTTGGTGGAGCACGTGACTCCTTTCTGGGTTCAAGCCCCAGGTTGGATGTTGAGACTACTTGAAAATAAAATCTTAAAACAAAGAAAAGAGAAGAATATTCACGTATGCACAAGCAAGTCGGACTTGGCTGGGAGTAGGAAGCAGGCAATAGACCGAGTCAACAGATGCACCTGACAACATTTTATATTGTGGTATCTGAAGAAACAAGTTCACCACCTCAAGATGTGAGAAGAAAAACACAAGGGAAATTGGAGGGAACAGATTATATGGAGCCACAGAGCACAGAAAAGCAAAGAAAGAGACAACAATGAACACTATCTCTGAAACTGTAAAGAGACCAGCCACCGAAGCTGTGACTGTCCCAGGCAGAAGCAGGGATTAAGGTGCCCCTGAGGGAAAGGGCTGGAAAGGCCACCAAAATGAATAAATTCAGACATGTTACTTCTCACTCCTCTTTAACTTGTACACACTTTAACTTGTACATCATTTCTTCGTCCCTTGTTCCAAAGGGCATTTTCACATGAATTTGGTGGTCAATGCTCAGTAGAGGGGCAGGCTAGCACAGTGGCTGGAATGATGGCTCCAACACTTTCCAGAAAGGGAACTGGGGGCCCCTCACTTACACTCTGTCTCAGCTTCCTCTGGGATAAGACAGATTATGAGACCAAACGTGCAGGCATTCAATGTAGTAAGAGTTGTAAACAGTACCACACAGTGCCCCAAGAACACTGCAGGTGCCTACAGGCTTTTTTAAAAAATGCTGATGTTTAAATATTCATGCTGTCAATATTCAACATATGTCTGGGAGTCACTTATGCATCAGGTGTTACAGTTTAATAAAATAAAGAAGTATTTTAGGTGCACTTCCTTTGTGGCACTACGGGGCTCACTGTAGACCCCCAAGTAGTGGAGAGAGTAAAGCCTGATGATGGAACCGAGCCCTAGTCCTGTTTCCATCCTTCCTAACTGTTGGCTCCCGGGCAAGCTCACAATCTCCCTGAGCTTCTGCTGCTCACGGGTGGGGTGGGCTGGATGCTCCCTTCTTGCAGAAGAATCTCAGGGAGGACCACCCCTAGCAGGTAAGTGGTATACATCCATCTGACCTTAGCAACCCCAATTTAGACTTTTTGAAATTTATGGAGAAAAATATAGTCCCAAACACCAGAAATCACTACTGCCAACGAATCTGGACTTGTAAACGGATCAGCTTTTCATACCACTTATTCCTACTTCTTTTGTTTTTCTTCCTCATTGTTAGATCCGTCTTTTTTTTTTTTTTAAAGTAAGCTCCAGGGATGCCTGGCTGGCTCAGCTGGTTAAGCCTCTGCCTTCAGTTCAGGTCATGATCCTGGGGTCCTGGGATCAAGCCCCAAAACAGGATCCCTGCTCAGTGGAGAGTCTGCTTCTCCCTCTCCCTCTGCCCCTCCCCTGCTTGTGCTCTGGCTCTTAAACAAATAAATAAATAAAGCTCTAAGCCCAACATGGGACTTGAACTCAAGACCCTGAGTCCAAAAAAAAAAAAAGACCCTGAGTCAAATGCTCCACTAACTGAGCCAGCCAGATGTCCCTAGGTCCAGCTATCTTTTTTTTTTTTTTTAAGATTTTTTAATTCATTTGTCAGAGAGAGTGAGCACAGGCAGACAGAAAGGCAGGCAGAGGCAGAGGGAGAAGCAGGCTCCCTGCTGAGCAAGGAGCCTGATGTGGGACTTGATCCCAGGACCCTGGGATCATGACCTGAGCTGAAGGCAGCTGCTTAGCCAACTGAGCCACCCAGGCGTCCCCCAGCTATCTTTTAATCATAGCTTTACTATCTCTCTCTCTCTCTCTCTTTTTTTTTTTTTTTGTTTTCTGCATGTTTTTTGACAGAGGTTCCTACAAATAATGGTCCCATTCACTGTATGAGGTATAAGACATTTATCTCACTAAGATTTAGTGTCTTGTAATACCCAGATCTCCAGAAGGGCTTAGCTAGGGCCCCAAATGTCTCCCCAATGTCTATCAACCATACTCAGTACTCTATACCATGCTACTGTTTTCAGAAAGAGGCCACCTGAAGGATAATCTGGGAAGTGAAAGAAGAAGCACCAAATGACCTGAATCCTAATTTCAAATCATCTTACACCCACACTGCCCCCCCACACACAGAAAGGGGAGTAGAGAGGAGACTGATACATTCTCTGCAATTCTTTTTTTTTTTTAAGATTTTATTTATTTATTTGACAGAGATCACAAGTAGGCACGGAGGCAGGCCGAGAGAGAGAAAGGGAAGCAGGCTCCCTGCTGAGCAGAGAGCCCGATGTGGGGCTGGATCCCAGGACCCCAGGATCATGACCTGAGCCGAAGGCAGAGGCTTTAACCCACTGAGCCACCCAGGCGCCCCCATTCTCTGCAATTCTTTAAAATAATTCTCTGTGTAAATGTTTGGTATTTATTTAATAGTCAATTTACTGAAATAGTTATAAATGACCGCAACTGATTTTTAACTTAGAGAGCTTTAAAAAGGCAACGAATTTATCCAATATTTTATAAAATAAACAATAAGGGAATAATATTTGCACGCTTGGTTCACCAGAGCTTGGTTTATTAACCAAACGATGTTGTAATACAAATTGCAGGGGTGGCAAGCAAGTTGGCTCCTCCCCTCTTCTTCTACACCAGAGACGCACTTGTGTATTCCCCCCAGGCCTCACCGATTTCAGCAAGGAAAAACTGTCCCCAAGTTCAAAAAAGTTCTAATGTTAGTAGACAACCACTTTTATCTTCAAAGAGGGTAACGTGTGGTGGTGAACTTCTGGGGGCCACGCACGAGAGGTTATTTAAGTCCTCCCGAGTACAGTCCTCGTAGAACAACTTAAACCCCAGCCGCTCACTTCAACAGCTGTTTATTCAGGAAGGTGCGTTCCCAGGTCCAATTTGTTAAGTCAGGACAAATCTATGCACCCCCGACCACAACTGATAACTCCCACTGGGATTTCTGAACTGAGAAACAAAGGTCAGCTGTCCTCACCATGGGAGGAGGACTTAGTTACATCAGGCACATGAGCAGTCACAAGGGTAGAATGGGAAGACCTAGACTTTAAACTCACAACCAAGTTGAAATCTTTGCACCATCAATTACCACTGGTGTGACCTTGAACAAGAAACTTGACCCCTACTAGTCTGCCTGAACAGCAGCAAAATGGGAATAACAAGTACCTACTTCCTAGCAGATTAGAAGCTATAAGAAATATTAAGGTTTTAAGAGCTACTGCCAGGTGCTTTCCAAATGGGGTGGAGTTTTTTTTTTTTTAAGATATTATTTATTTATTTGACAGAGAGAGACACAACGAGAGAGGGAACAGAAGCAGGGGGAGTGGGAGAAGCAGGCTTCCTGCCAAGCAGGGAGCCTGATGCGGGGCTCGATCCCTGGACCTTGGGATCATGACCTGAGCCAAAGGCAGACACCCAGAGACTGAGCCACCCAGGCGCCCTTGGGGGGTTATTAACACCCTTCAGGAACAGCAAACGAGAGCACCCACTTTCCCATACATGCGCCAGCAGTTAAAAGTCATATTAAGGCAAAATCTCTGGTAATTTGGTAGGGGAAAAAAAGAGATCCTTTTCTTTATTAGCATTTTTTTTTCTTTATTAGCATTTTTTTTCTTTATTAGCATGTCTCGACTACCTAGGAGGCTGAACATTAGTTTCACAGATGTGGTTGTTATTTGTAGTTTCTTCTTTCGGGAATTTTTTGTTTCTATTTATTTTATGATTACTTTCTACAACTACGGTGAAAACTTGGGGCCTTGCTCCTCTTGAATGAAACAGATATCTTTTCTTCTTTTTTTTTTAAGATTTGTTTATTTGAGGGGCGCCTGGGTGGCTCAATGGGTTAAAGCCTCTGCCTTCAGCTCAGGTCACGATGGCGGGGTCCTGGGATTGAGCCCCACATCAGGCTCTCTGCTCAGCGGGGACCCTGCTTCCCCCTCCCTCCTTCTGCCTGCCTCTCTGCCTACTTGTGATCTCTGTCAAATAAATAAATAAAATCTTTTAAAAAATAAATTAAAAAACAAAAAAACAAAAAAAAGAGATTTGTTTATTTGAGAGAGAGCGTGTGCATGGGGGGAGGGGCAGAGGCAGAGATTCTGGAAGCCAACTCCCCACTGAGATTTCTAAAATGCTATAGCACAGTCTGGGAGTATGAGTGTGAATTCATTTCCTGTCCTGAGGACTCCAGGTAACTAGTTATCACCCTTACCACTTCCACAAAACCTTCTGAAAAGGGCTGTGTTTAGGAAAACATTCTTATGGTTTACTCTCAAACTCTGAAATGTATTTCTAAACTAATTGTTCATTTTCCCTTGAAGATCTGCAGGCTATATATATAACAAAAATATTTAGGATTCCAAAATTTATTTTAGAAACTTAAAGGTATCTGTCAATGGAGGTAACTCAGAGTGTCTCTAAAACCTTATGAGTCTAATAAAGAAAATCTCCAGCGCCCCAGCATTGCTCACTGAGCCGCCCATAAGGTAGAGAGGAAAGGGCGAGCCCCCTTTATTTCCCTTGTGTTCCCTTTATTCCCGAATGAAAAGGTTTTGGAAACTGCAATTTGTTTCATCGTCCCTGAAATCCAATCCAGTCTGGGAGAAGATAATAAAGCATGGGACATATAAAAACCTCCAAAAATACATTATCAGATTAGCCCATTTGGGCAGTTTTCTTCATGCTTTTAAGCAGGACAGTCCTTTCCCATCCCAATTATTTATCACATCCCAGTAACTGCCTCTGACAGCAAATGAGTTGTATTTTGATTTCCATCTTTATCCTCCTTCAAAATCAGCCAGCTGCAGACATTAAAACGAGGAAACATGTCCCAGGTGTGTCCTAGCTCTCAATCAACAACCTTTCATTATTTAACACGGAGCTAAAAGGTTCCCAAAGGGTTTGGGTTTTCTCATGGGATTCGGAGAAAGGGCTTGTACTGCCAGAACATCCAGGACCCTCACCCTAGCCAACTGGCCCTTGGTTTGAGAACACCACAACTATCCAGCCACCCAATACACTGCCCCTCACTTTCTGCCAACCCCCCTCTTCCTTCCACACCTTCATCTGCACCTCTAGGGCCAGTCTGCACAATCAGAAGAACGTCTATCACTGAGCGTCCTCCATCACTGAAACAAGACTGACTTCTTCCCATTTCTAGTCCCATCCCTTCTTCCTCCGTCTTCTCCCCCATTTGTCTTCCATCCCACGCTACTGCCCTACAAACAAGCTCCCACTCCAGCATCCCAGACAGACTCTTCTCCAAGGCACCTGGCTCCTCTTTCCCTCCTCTCACCACAGCCAAACTTCAATAGGTTGTCCAGAGTCTGGTTTTCAACATCTTCTGGGTTACGGTAGACAGGAAATGTGTAAGGTACACAGAGGGCACGAGGGGAGGCTGCCTGCCAATCTGGGCTGGGGTTCTGGCTGCAGGAGGGATGGGCCACTCCCTGGGACCAATCCATAGCATAGCGCCCGGGCACGCAGCTGGGAAGTGCTGAGCCAATATCTCTCCTTATCTTTATCACCCCCACTTGCCTGGGTTACTTGTCTCACTGGGCACCAATAACTTCCTAATTGGTACATTCCCAAAGCTCCTCTTCACGCCGCCATCTTCTCGTCTTTTCTTCATGGCATCCGACACGGAGGACCAGCTTCTAGGATGTCACAGGATCTAGGTATGCCTCTTACCTCGGTGAGACTCCTTTCCATGCTGCCTCAGTGACTTCTTTCTCTGCTCTGAGCATCCTGTCCCTTCTTGCATCACCTAGTTGCTGCGGTATCAACTATCCACTCATCATCCCCTCAGACCCCATGCGTGTCCGATGAAACTCAGCACTTCCTCCAGACGAAAGCCCCTCACAGCCTGTGTGAGCTCTGTTACTGCCAAAATGACCAGTGGGCATCTGTCCAGCATGTCGTAGGCAAAGATGGTGCACCAGGGCCCCACCGAGAAGGCATTCCCCCAGGTCACGGAGGCCTAGGCAGAGAGAGTTAACTGTGACATCAGCCACCTTCTGCCTCCACTTCCTACCCCTTTCTGCAGAAATTCAAGCAACCATTCCAGTCTCTCCCATCCTATCCTTCCTCTCCATTCAGATACTCTTGGACACTTTTCACCTCTGCCTGGACTCCCAGGAGTCTCCTAACTCTCATAGCTCCTTCCAGGTCCTCTCCCTCCAATCACTATGATCTAAGCACACAAACCAGTCGCATCACTTCCCAGCATAACTTTTAAAACGGCTCCCTCCTGCTTTTGCCTAAGACCGATTCTTTCACTGACACACAAGGCTTCCCGGGCCCCTTATCCTTTCCAGGCAAATGGAATAACTTGTATTACCCCAAACAGCCCTGAACTTTTGGCCTTTCCTCTCCCAGTGCTGGCGTCTACCTCCTAACTGGGGTGGGAGAAGAGTGTACTGTTTGTTTCAATTTTTTATAATTAACAAGAATCACTTTCACTTAAAGAATGACTGAGTTTCAAGGATTAGTCTAGGTTTTGGCAGAGGAGGGGTGGTTTGTTTGTTGTTACTAGATTTTATTTTTAAGTAATTTCTACACCCAGTGTGGGACTCGAACTCACAACCTTGGGATCAACAGTCATATGCTCCACCGACCAGGCACCTCAGGGACAAGTTCAAAACAACTTCCTCTCCGTATGTTCCTTGATCATGCTAGCCCAAAACAACTTTTCTATTCTCTTTCCTCTGAAAATTCTTCTCTGGATTTTGTGGGCTCTCAACACCATACAGTGGTCTATGTTCATACTGCTTCAATTCTTAAGCCCCGTAGAGCAAAGCTGGGCCTACTTCATCCTATTTCCTGCTGCTCATGACAGGTCCTCAGTAAATATCAGATGAACTTGAGGAGTTCCGAATTAATCTTGAGGGTGCCGATCTAAAGTTCCCCAGTTTGGCACGTAAAGTTGACTTTAAACCGGAACGCAAGCAGGAAGCTGTACCGTACAGATCTGGATTGATTGCAGCTTCCAATGACTTAACCATTTAAATTATTTTTCAGGTCACTATTTTTGGGGTAACACTGCACATCACTGTAAAGGCAGGAACACTCTGTTCAAGGTTAGATTTCTGTTTGTATCCTAGCCTACTTTCTCCTCCAGAATCCCAAGAAGTGAGATCAATGAAGAAGTAGTCCAACCTATAACTTTCCAAAAGTAAAGCAAGTCAGGCATTCCCCACTGGATCCACCCACGCACCCAAAGGAAAAAGACAGCGTTCAAGCTCCCTCCACAGACTCTGTCACCCGTTGTCATCCCATCACCCTAGAAATCCAAGGCCAAAACTGCAGCAAGCCAGGCAGGGCCCCTGCAAAAGCTCATTCCATGTAAAAAACTCTCATTAAACACTGAGTTATACTAGAGGGGAGAGGGACAGAAGTTATATTTAGATGAGATGGCTTTAAAGAATTTTACCAAAAGCAGCATGTTTATATACTGATCTTCCAAAAGAAAAGGATTTACTTATTCACTCCTACATACAAGTCCTAAAGACAAACCACTTCTCCCTCTGTACACAAAGATGTCTGCTGGGGTTCCTTGGTGTCAGAAGGAACCAGGCGCATCCAGGATGCTAGCCAGACTGGCCATGGGCAGCGGTGGGATATGAAGGACTGAAAGCAGGCACACATCTGGAGAACAGAACTGTTTCCTACAGAAACCTGAGTGGAGCTGGTGTGAGGAAGGTGTCCCGCGGATGACGCTTGAGCTACATGATAGCTCTTAAATGTAGAAACTGGACCCCAAAACTAGAGACTCCCTTGGCAACTCTACCTAGAACTGTTCTTTTCCAAAATGTAATCAGCACTCACGCCGTGGTCCACCGCCTCTCTACCAGCTCCTAGCTAAGTCACCGAACCACATTTCAGCATTTTCGTCTGGGCCCTTATTAGTCTTAACACTATTTTCGACAACCACTTTCTCCCGCGTTGGCTTACGTTTTCCTAACGAAAAACCGGTCAAGGACACCAACGTGGTTTAGTAAACTCGTGAAGCCTTTTCGCTCTGAAGGAGCAAACGACGGTTTGTGACTCTTACTCATCTCTTCACAGGCCACGGGGTCCCCAGGGCTCCAGAGGAGAATGAATCATGGGCGGGAGGCTTGGCACACACCCCAGGCTAAGGGGACCTCTTCTCTAAAGAGCCTCAGGAAGAGGCCACTTCCCAGCCTCCCAGCCAAGCCAGAGTGCAGGGCAAAGGTAAGGCATGGGGAAGAGATGCCCAAATTGCAGGACGGGCCAGCTGCCTCCCCACCCCACCCCCGCCCCCCAGTCAGCCCAGCAGGAATTACGCCAGGGGATGAGGGTGTTGCAGCCCTGCTGCTTGCAATTCCTAGGGTCAATTAACACCCTGAGAACATCCCAGCCAATCCCGACTTTTGCTTGTGGCTTGGTTTTTCCAGAAAGCATGAGAGCAGCACAGAACTGAAGTCACCTAATTTTATACTACTCATAGGCTTTAGAGGACCAACGCCTAAGGTCGTGAAATGTAGTAGTAAAAGAACAACAAAAAAAAGACCTGGGATGCCAAGAGAGAGCAGATCATATATTCCAGGCACCCCTGTCCTGCCCCACCCCTCCCCTATCCCCTCTCTATCTGCATTCCTTTTACCAGGCCTGGACCCCAACCGAGGGTCACTTTGTCTGCACCTACAGTTTGCCCACTGCGAGAATCCCTTTAATTACAATATAATCACCCACAGGAAAAGCATCATCTCAACCTTACCGTCCAGACAATCAAGTGCTTAAGTGTTTCCTCACTTGCTTTCCTAAAAGCCTATGATGTTCAAGGAGAGGGTCAAAAGGAGCAGGTTGGGGAGCTCATCTAACGGCAGGAAACGTTCCCAACGAACTTCGTAACCAGGCAGGCCTAACACCATTAGGGGCACAGAAGGGGCACAGGAACTACAGGGAAACTGAACTTAGTTCTGTCGGGGCAGTTCACCAGGGGGACAGGCCTATGTATGGGAGTGGGACAGGGCACCCTAAATTCCTTAGGGAAGGTTGACAGCAAGAGATGTGAGCGCCCTGGAGGCTTAAAAGGAAGACGGTGACATGGGCCTGGGCAGGGAACAACTGCAGGAAAGAGCAGGGACAGTCAGAGACAGGCAGAGAAAGGCTGGCTTCTCCAAGGAGGGCTCCAAAATTCCCCAGCAGGCTTGGATTTAGTCATCAGGAATCCCCGGTACCAGCGAGAATCAGCCTGTGAAAGTTCTTAGGCAAAAGAACATGTAAGGTGGAAGAAGGAAGAAAGGACAGTGGAAGATGCTGACAGAAAGAAGGGAGCCGACACAAACGGAAAAACCATCCCCCTGGGGCTCTCGGGGTAGGGGTGGGGAGCAGAGGAAGACAGGCAGTTGTCAGGGCCACCGTTTAAAGAGGAAGAATGAAAACACCCTAAAGAGGATCGGGTGGGTGGAAGGGAATAGCCTGCTCCAGGGAAATGATTGGTCGTATTTGGGACATTTCTGGTGACTTTATCTGCACCAGGACCTGGATCAGTGCTGACTCATGGACCTTAATGCCTCCCAGACTCTACTTTCCAGACATCTAATGGTAAATGGAAAAATGGGACTTTGCGAGCATCTCTCACAAAGTGACAGGGACCGGAGCAAAAAAGTGAGCTTTCAAAGCTTGCAGAAACGAGCTACACCTGCGCACAGAGAAAGGCATCAATGGAAACCTACGAAGTCAATGCAGCTTGTTTTGCTCAACTTTTACTTTACCCACTTTCAATATGAATGAGAAAAGGCACCAGTCAGATGCCCATATCCAGCTTAGATTCAGGACTTCCTGGGGTGCTCCAAAGCGGGGACAAAGCTGCGGGGGCTTCCCGGCTTGAAAGGTGAAGGTGTGTGGTCCCACGCCCCTCTCCCCAGGTCAGAGACCCCCACCTCCACTCCCACAACCCTTCCGGCTAGGAGAGCGCCTCCACCGAGCCCAACACGGTGCCTCCGCTCTCTACCGACTCTGTACCACGCCAGCAAGCAGCGCCCATTTCCCACCAAGCATTTCTCAGACGGCCCTTTAGTTTTGATCACTATTTAAGGACAGCTTAAGCGAAAAGTGAATTTGTCGGACCTGCTCCTGAAGCGCCAACACCTCCCGCCCCCGAATCAAGAACTAACTGGCGGGCACTGGTAAGCAAAAAGAACCACCACGGCGCGCGTGGCGCCCAAGGGACAGCGCGCAAGAGCCTGGCACACAGTCACAGGAGGTAGGCGCTCACCGAATATCCGCCATCGGACCTAGCACCTGGGCAGCCGGCCCCGGGGAGGGGTGAGTTGGCGGCTCGGGGGACACAAAGGCCTTGCCAGCCCAGCGCTGCGCCCCTCGCGACGCGGGGGGCGCGAGTTTAGGGCCAGGGAGGGGGCGATGGAATCCTCCCTCATTTGCACGTCGTCTGGGGCCCGGTCAATTTGCTTAATCACGGCTCTAAATGCCAGCGCGCAGCACACAATGCGCGCCCATTAACAGGTTTAAAGTGTCGCAGCGCTCGCTTTAAATGAGAAAAGCCGGCAACAAAGAGGGAAAAAGCCAAGTTCCTCAACTTGAAGAATGCCTCGGGTCACCCTCCAAATCATCTAGGCGAGTTTAAAATCCCAAGCTCCACAGAACAGTTGAGGCCCCTGCTCCACGGCTGGGAGTGGGGGGCTGGGGTGTGAATAATCCGCCGCGAATCCTGGGTTTCTTAGAAACCAACTCGCAGCCGCTCAGTGAAACTGAAGTCGGGGGCAACGTCGCCAACCCAGCTCCCCCGGCCCACTGCCCAACCGCCAGGGAAAGCTGACGGATTTCCAGGAAGGAAAGCGAGCCCCCCCCGCCCCCCGCGCCAAAAAAAGCCGGCACAAATCCAAGTTTTCCTTTACCGCCAGCAGCGAAATTCTGGAGGCCAGGGAAGACCCCCAGGAGTGGACCCCAAAGCCTCTCCCCAACAGAAGGGGAAAATGTAATGGAACTTTACTTTCATCCAGACGCTGCCCAGCGCAGCCTACCGCTCGGCCGCCACAGAATAGTTCAACTCCGCAAACATGTTCTGCCTGGGATCCTCCCCGGCCGGCCCCATCCCCCACCCCATCGCCGAGCCGGGGGGCGCATCCCGCCGTCCCGGCCTCCCACCCGCCCCGGCGCGGCCGGACAGGCACTCACCGTGCGCGCTCCTCCGGGAGACAAGGGTCCATTGGAGAGGTACGGACTGCTCAAGTCCGGGATCATCAGGAACGGGTACCCAGGGTACGGGGGGCCCTTAAAGAACGCGCCGTCCTGGGGCCTTCTCACTGCGGGCAAGACCGAGGCGGGGGTGAGGCCCAGGCCCCCGGGACGGTGAGGCGGCAGGGGACCCGGGGCGGGGACCGCGCTCCAGAACGGCTGTGGCCGCGGGGAGCGGAAAGCAGGGGCACGGCCGCGGGGCCGGGGGAACCGTGGGCGGCCTGAGCTGCGACGCTGGGCGCAAGGGGGCCCGGGACTGGGGGCTGCCGCGACCCACACGTACCTTCGGCGAAATAGTCCCGCGGCTTCTGGAAGGCGTCCCGGGCGGGCTGCGGGCGCCTCTCCGCCTGCGGAGGAGACACAAAGGCGAGGGCGGGTGAGCGGGCGCCGGGCCGGGGTCCCCCGGGGTCGGCCGCGGGAGCCTCCTTACCTCCGAGTCCGAGCTGCTGCTCTGGTTCTCCGACTCGTTGACCAGGGACGACTTGACCTCGTCCAAGTCCCGCTGCGCAGAGGCACTGTCGCTGCTCGGCTCCTGCTCCTCGCCCCCCTCGTCTTGGAAGGGGATCAGCTCGTCGTTCGCCCCGAGGTCGTCCCCTCCGCCCGCCGCCCCGGCGCCCGAGCCGCCGCCGCCGCCGCCCCCGCCGCCCCCGCCGCCGCCGCCGAGCTGGGGCATGGTGGGGCCGCGCGGGCCGGGGCCGCCGCTCTCCGAGCCCCTCGCCGCCCGCGCCCGGCCCGGCCCGGCCCGGCGCCCGCCCCTCCCTCTCTCCCTCCCGCTCGCCGGCCCGCTCGGCTCGCCGCCGCGGCGGCCGCAGCAACAAAGTTTGACAGGGCGTGGCCCCGCGCAAAGCGGGCCGGCGCGGCGGGGCCGGGGAGGGGGCGGCTCGGCTCGGGCCCCTCAGGCAGCGCCCAGCCCAGCGCTCCCCAACTCGCCGCCACCGCCGCCTGCTCCGCCGGGGCGTCCCAGCGCCTGGCCCGCCGGGGAGGGGCGAGCGGCGGAGGAAGGAGGGATCGCCGGCCTGGGCAGGGGGGCCGGAGGGAGGAGCCCCGGCTGCAAGCTGACACCCGCGCGCCTCGCGGAACCCGGAGAGCTCCGGCGCGCACACACTCACTTGCATTCACACTCGCACACCGCTCACTCACACCTTCCGGGGGCTGCGCCTCCCCGCCGCTCGTACCGTCCTCGCCCTCCGTCCCCCTCCCCGCCCTGGCCCCCTCCCCTGCGCCTCGCCCTGCGCCCCCGGCGGCCCGCCTGCACCCTCCAGCCCACCGCCCCCACCGCTAGGCATCCCCTAACTTTCTTCCAAAGAACCCCCAGAACTCCGCACCGCCTCCACACCCCCTCCCACCGCAGCGGCGCGCTGGCGGGCGGCACTGCCCCCTGCGGGCAAGCTTCGGACACACAGACCCGCCGCGGACACTCGCAGCCTGGAGTTCCGAGCACGGATCCTGGCAGTCGGCTTGCCCTCGCCGGATGCGTAGGACAGAGGATCGCGCAAGTTTATGGCACCCTGGAATACCCCGGGCGCCCGTCCGCTCCTCCTTCCTGCAGGGTTCCAACGCGCCCCCTCCCTAGCCTAGGCTTTTTACCTCATTGAGGTGTCCAAAGTCAGCCGCCGCTGAAATCCCAAAGATCACCTTCGCCGCGGAGTTCCGGACCAGGTCCGTCAACGAATAATGCACAGTCCTCGTTTCAGAGGGGATTCGGATTGGGTTCGTTGCGAAGGAAAATTGTGTGCCTGTGATCTCTGAAGCCGTCCACAGAGCTGCCTCGGAAGCCAAGGCATAAAAAATAACCCAACATCCTCGTGCTGAAAGAAATGCCTCTTAGAATTACGTTAAGATAGCATCCCTCTCCAGCCAGTTCGGGAAAGTTTAAAAAAGTGGATCTCGTGCCATCCACACTGGGGAAGTGTTGGCGAGAGCATCCATCTTAAAAGCGACTGAAAGGCAGTATGGAAACACCTAAAAACTATTTTCATCGCAAGTGGCAGGGAGCTTTCTACAGCGATTCCCCCCCACACGGACAAAGTCACAGATGCGAGGAAGTTCAAAGCTGCAGGGAGGTTGGGAAGAGGGGTTCTGGGTCTCACAGTGAGGGTCTGTGCAGCAACCAGCTCAACAGAATAAGGCCCCGGCACATATAGATCCTAGAATGACTTTAGAGAAACATTAAATGAAAGAAAGTATATACGGCCCTCTGTCTTTCATTTTCATTCTGTTTCTTAAAAATTAAATACATAGGGGTGCCTGGGTGGCTCAGTCGTTTAGCGTCTGCCTTTGGAGCGGGTCATGATCCCAGGGTCCTGGGATCAAGCTTCCCATCTGGGCTCTCTGCTCAGCAGGAAGCCTGCTTCTCCCTCCCCCCGCCTCCAAAAAAAAAAAAAAAAAAAAATATATATATATATATATATATATATATATATATATTTGTTTCTGCGTAGAAGAGTCTGTGAAGATATATATATATATATATCCCTCCCCCGCCTCCAAAAAAATATATATATATATTTGTTTCTGCGTATATATATATATATATTTGTTTCTGCGTAGAAGAGTCTGTGAAGATATAGATATATATATATATATATTTGTTTCGCGTAGAAGAGTCTGTGAAGATACACACCAAGTTATCAATAAATACATCTGAGAAAGGGGAGAGGTGAGAGGAGAGAGCCTGTTTTGTTCTGCTTTCTACATATTTTACTGTTTATCACAACCAAAGATGCCTTATCTCTTTCTCACACAATTAATACATGAATACAGCCTCAAACCTTTTTCAAACAATATCCATGGATCTGGAATAGCATCTTACTTTTATATATACATATAAAGATTTTATGTATTTATTTGACAGAGATGTAGAGAGAGAGCACGAGCAGGCCGATAAGCAGGCAGAGGGAGAGGGAGAAGCAGGCTCTCTGCTGAGCAGGAAGCCCGATGCAGGGCTCCATCCCAGGACCCTGAAATCACAACCTGAGCCAAAGGCAGCCGCTTAACCGACTGAGCCACCCAGGCGTCCCTGGAATAGCATCTTGGGTAAAGGGTAAAAATCCTTCCCACTTGTCACACCTCACTCCAGTGAGACACTGTTAGTGGTTGGGTGTATCCTTCCACACATTTTCCCAGGCCTGTGTAAACACATATACAAAGTTCAGATTTACCTCCACATAAACAGAATTATACTGTTCATATTATTGGGTGATACTTCATTTTTATAAGTTTCTAAAAGAAATTTTTTCATGTGGCCATAGACATATGAAAACCCTGTTGTGTTAGTTTCCCATGGTTACTGTAACAAATTATCCCAAACTTGGTGGCTTAAAACACTGGAAAGGCATTTGCTCACGGATGGGGAGGCCCGAAGTCCAAAATGAGTTTCACTAAATCAAAATCAATGTGTTGGCAGGGCCAAATTCCCTCCTGAGACTGTAGGGAGAATATATTCCTTGCCTCTTCTAGCTTCTGGCGGCTGCCTGCCTTCTATGAGATCTCGTCACTCTGGTTTCTGCCTCTGTGGTCACAAGGCCTCCATCTCTGCCTGTCCCATCTCTCTCTCTGCTTCCTTCTTAGAAGGAAGGACACTTGTGATGTCATTTAGGGCCCACCAAGATAATCTTGGATAATCTCCCCCACTCAACTTCCTTAATTTAATCACATCTGCAAAGACCCCTTTTCCTTATAAGGTAACATCCACAGGTTCCAGGGATTAGTACAGGGACATATCTTTGGGAGGAAGCCATTATCTGCCAGCCACACCTACCGCCCTGGAAGAAATGCAAACTGAAAACAGCACAGAGGTGCCATTTTTCACCTATCAGATTGGCAAAGGCAGAAACAGTTACACCCAGCACTGGTCCCCCTGCTGGGAAACAGAGAGCTGCTGGGCATGGCTATGTGTAACATTTCTGAAAGGAAATTTGGCAATAGCTATGAAAAACCTTGAAATGTATACACCTTTGACTCACCTATACACTTTTAGGATTTTATACCAAGAAAATAACCAGGCACACAAGGAAACCTGTACAAGTGTGTTCATCACAGTGAAAAGCTGGAAACAATCTCATTGTCTCCAGATAGGGAATTATTAAATAAAATCATGATGCATTCATTGGATGGAATGCTATGACGTTGTGAAAATATGTTTGTCCGTGTGGAAAGAGGCCCATGGTAGTGAAAGTAGCAGATTAAAATTAACGTATCTAGACTTCCGGGGGGGCTGGGTGGCTCAGTGGGCTAAGTGTCCCAAATCTTGATCTCAGGGTCCTGAGTTCAAGCCCGGAGTTGGACTCCATGCTGGGCATGGAGCCTATTAAAAAATAATAATAAATAAAATGTATATAGACTTCTGCTTCCCATTCTAATGGAATATTAATGTCAGATTGACTTTTCCATCAAGAACCACTATAAATGCTGGGTAAAATACTAAAATAAAATGACAACAAAACCCAGCTGATTTGAAGGCACCAGAGTGCATCAAATCGGCCAGGACTTAAGAAGTCAAGATACAAAGAGAAGGGAAGTTCACTGAGGTTTATACTGACTCCTATTTGATCCCCTAAGAGCACTTGGTGATTTGCAACATCGGGCAAAGAGGGCAAACAAGAAGCGACTGTCTGGAGCAGGCAAACTTGAGCCTCTGTTCCCTGTTCCCATAGGGCCTGTGAACTAAGAATATTTCTTACATTTTTTTAAATGGTTCCCCAAATAAATCAAAGAAGGGTAACCGTTTGTGACCTGAAAATTATACCAAATTCAAATCTCAGCGTTGATAAATAAAGTCTTAATCGAACATAGTCATGCTAAGTCCTGTATTGCCTATGGCTGCTTTAAGCTACAATGTCAGAATTTAGTACTTGCAACAAAGATTATATGTGGTGTTCTCATGGCTTCACACCACTACTCTCTACCGTACAAAGCAGAGATGAAGTGTTTCAAGTGCCATGTATATCACTCCGACAAAAGAACGAGGTGTTTATAGCCTGTAGTACCCATTACATTATTGACCAGCAAATACTTGGCAGAAAATACTTACTTTCTGTTTTTGGATTCTTTTTACAAACCATTCATTACTTGAAGACATTTTTGCCCGGATTGTATTTTTTGGTTTACTATTTCTGAAGGAATGATTATTCCTTGCAGCTGGTCCAAAAGTTGCCTGGCATGTAACACCAGCTTACTACAGAAGTATGTGTTTGAGGGACGCCTGTGTGACTCAGTCGGTTAAGCCACTGCCTTCTGCTCAGGTCATGATCCCAGGGTTCTGGGGTCGAGTCCCACATCAGGCTCCTTGCTCAGCAGGGAGCCTGCTTCTCTCTCCCACTCTGCCTGCTTGTGTGTGCTCTCTCTCTCTAATAAATAAATAAAATCTTAAAAAAAAAAAAAAAGTATGTGTTTGAAGCGCTGTTCACGTTGCTATAGGGTGTTCATGTTGGATCTGCTGTGGTTTATAATGAACTTTCCCAGCTCTGTCATTTAGTCTTTTTGTAAATATGGAATTAAATCATTCTATGGGAGCAAGAAGACACAGCCTACTCATTCCATGAGTTCTAAGAATTTTCCCATGTGTAAAAATCCCACTGAATCATCCCAATAAATGATTATTAAGCATTCTCTGGATGTAATAAATAAAGTTGCGCAAGAAACACATCTTCTCCGCTGTTCCCAAGATGAAGAACCATGCAAAAGCCAAAGTCATGAGTATTTTGGTTTGCATTAGGGTTCTGATCATTACAATGGGACTCTGGAAAGGTCAAGTTCATATCCTGAAGCTTTGGTTTCCTCATCTATGAAACAGGGAAACAGAGCCATGGGTTGCTCTATCTGCTCCTGATTGTACAGCTAAATTAGCTGTCAAGGACACTTTTGGCCTCATTTCCAATTGGGGAAATATGAAAGATGAGGTATAGGGGAGAGGACAATTTATCAGCATAAATTTTATGTTTCCGTGTTTTCCTCTAACAAGTTCACTTTCCTTTCTCAGTTTACTACAGACTTTCCAACTTCTGATCATTTTGTGTTATTGTTCCCAGCAAAATAACATATGCTTTGTTCTCTTTTTCTCTCTGATTTTGAAAGAGGAGATAGCACTCTAGTACTTTCCTCTAATATAGCTTCAAAATTATTCCAGTACTGGGGCACCTGGCTGTGGGCAGAGCAAGCCACACTTGATCTCAGGGTTGTGAGCTTCAGTCCCTCCCTGGTGTAGAGATTACTTAAGATCTCTTTCTTTCTTTCTCTTTTTTTAAGATTTATTTATTTTTGAGAGAGAGCAGCAGGGAGGGCCAGAGGGAAAGGAGAGAGTGTCTCAAGCAGACTCCAAGCTGAGCATGGAGCCCAATGTGGGACTAGATCTCACCACCCCGAGATCACAACCTGAGCTGAAATCAAGAGTCAGATGCTTAATCGACTGTGCCACCCAGGCACCCCCAAAATAAAATCGTTTAAAAAAAAGGAAAAAGTATTCCAGTATCTTGAAGTGGGGCATATGTGGTTTTGGTAAAGAGAGTTAATTTTTCCTGCCAGAGCCCTAGAATTAGCCAAATTCTGGCATAAACTTTCCAGTCCCAATTCTTGTCATCTTTTGGGTTTTTCGTTTATTTATATTTTTAAAGAAGGCTCCACACCCAACATGGGGCTTGAACTCATGACCCTGAGACCAAGGGCCACATGCTCTACTGACTAAGCCAGCCAGGTGCCCCATCTTTTGGGTTTTTAAATAGTATTTATTATCAGTTTTCCAAATCATGGAAAGAATATTGGTCCCTTAAAAATTCTGAAGGAATACCTACCAAGCAGTAAACAGTGCTATTTTCTGGAGATAAGCTAATAGGGAACTTTTTACCTGCTACATTTTGCATGTAGTGTGTATGTGCACGTGTGTGTATACGTGGATTAGGTTCCTAAAATATATATATTGAAAAAATTTGTGCCTTGTTATAGAAAACGGACAATTCATAAAATGCTGAAAACAGTGAAATATAAAAGGACGCAAACGCATGTTGCCGAATTGGTGTGGGCAAGACCCACTTGCCGTGGCTGGAACTGTATACCAGTTTCCACCTCGCACATTGCTGGTCTCACGCACTGGTTGGTGCTGCTGTCCTCCTTCCCTGTTCCCCCTGGGTGCGCCGCCAAGCCGCAGCTACCAATGCACCAAAAAGCACGTGCCATGACTCTGCTTCTTTGCATTATTATTATTATTCTTTAACATTTTATTTATTTATTTGTTGGGCAGAGAGAGAGAGCACAGGCAGGGGGAGCAGCAGAGGGAGAGGGAGAAGCAGGCTCTCCACTGAGCAGGGAGCCCAATGCCGGGCTTGATCCCAGGACCCTGGGATCATGATCTGAGCCGAAGGCTGACGTTGAACTGACTGAGCTGCCCCAGGGGCCCACTTCTTAGCATTATTAACCCCTGATTCAAAGTCCAAGGTGAATGTGTCTGTTTGTCAAAGTCTAGGTCATATGCCCTGTATCACAGCTGTAAGGGAAGAGTGGGAAAATGAGAGCTAGAAGAGCAGACACAGAATCTGATGAGATTTGTGTGCAGGTTTATTGGGGAATCATCTCAGGACCAACATCTGCAAATGAGGGAGCGAGGCAAGGTTAAGTTCGATGGAAGAGTTGAACTGCAAAGCAGTTGCAACGGAGGACTCAGTCAATCCCACAGAGAGCTCTAGAGCTGGAATAGCCCTTTGGATTTGCCCCAAATGGAGGCAAGGGGCCAGACCTTTGTTCTCATACACTGACTAGTCCTTGAATATGGGCTGCCACCAGAGGTGGGGGGGGGCATACTCTTGGGCAAGCCAACTCTCCTTTGCCCAGAACAGTTTCTAGGGAAAGATTCAGCGGTGAGCCATTGGCCGCCAAGAGTCCTGGTGGCTGAGGAAATGAGGATCTCTGTCCTAAAGGGGAATTCTCTGCGGCGCACCACAGCAGCCACGACAATCTGTCCCTTGCACCATTTGGATCTGCTTCCTTTCTATAGTCCGTTCACTTCATCTGGGAACAGCTCAAGGGCTCTGAATGATCTCATTTCCTGGGAAAACTTTTGTGAGAAAGGGTAGCAGGATAAAATAAACTCAGCGCTCACTACTTCAGCTTAGTTCACATTGCAGTGTCCCTCCCTGACGCACATTCTGGTGGAGAGTTCCAGACTTCTCTCACCTTCCATCTAGGAGGCTTCTCTGACGGATGGCCCAGACCCTCAGCACTGGAGCGGTCTGAGCCCACAGTCACCACACTTTTCTTACACTGCAGCTGCTTCCCTTTGTCCATTTACCCTAAATATTGAGCAGGGTGTAGCAAGAGATTTTTCAGTGAATCATTTGGGTGCAAAATGCATTCTTTCCTACCTGGATTGAGTAACAGCAATCCTATCTCCTGATGATCACAGTCAATTAATTAGCCATGACAATAGGGTTCTTTCTTTCCTTTCTTGCTAGTCTCTTGTCACAAGAAAGCCAAAGTGCCTGGGCAGTAGCTTTAGGGAACTTACTCTGAACTGTAGAGGAAGCATTCTACTCTGGGAACCAGGAGCTCCAGAACTTAAAATTGTGGGGATAAGAGGCTCAAATTTCCCAGGTGGGTCAGTGGAAATGATGGAAGTGGAGCCACTCCTACTTCTATTCCTTGGCTTCCTAACTCATGTAGTCTATCTCTTTGGACACTATACCATATAATGGTCATTGACTTAAGGTGTATATTGCATCCGGGAGGATGGCGGGAGGATGGCGTCCCATTCTTACTGAGTATCATCTTTAAATTAGTTCCTCAGCTAAACCTTCAAAAGGCTCTTCCATCACTTTATTAGTCCAGAAGCTTTTAAGTGAACTGGTATGTGATAGGATCAGTAGATCTTCTTATCAGGTGGTCATTGCCACATCTTCCTTGCGGTAAATTGGGTTTCTTGTTATGCAGAATTAATTCCCTACCGGTAGATCATTGCGTAAGTCCTGACCCCCAGGGCGCTGCAGGCAGAAAAGCCAGCAAGACTATATCTACAACATGTATTACTTCCAGCCAAGAGCAAGCAAGAGTCCTTTCAGAGGGGCTCAGTACTCAGCTTGGCACCAAGTGGCTGTCTGGCTTCCTTGAGGAATGGCCTCTATCTGGGACCCAGCATGGGCCTTTGTCGCTGGTGGGCTGGGCACTGCACAGCAGTAGCAGCTAGAGCAGACCTGGTGGGCGGGCACTCCTGCCCTGGGGCCCATTCCTAGTCTCCAAACCTGCCGCAATGGCCATTCCGTTCCTGAGCCAACCGTGTCAGCGCTGGGGTGGATGATGACACAGGTTGGCTGACATCAACCTGCCTGAGTCACTTGTCAGTTTGGTTGTCTGGTGGCTCTTCTGTGGGTAGATGCTCTTTTGTGGTCTATGAAATGCAATACAAAAATAGTCACACTTTTATCCACTTCCTTGGGTCCATAGGAGGTCCATCCATAGGAGGCGCTGGCAAACTTAAAGCCCACAGACCAAATCCCCCCAGTGTCTGTTTGCAAATTAAGTTTTACTAGAACAAAGCCATGGTCATTTATTTACGTACTGTTGTTGATGGCTGTTTTTGCACAGCAGCTGAGCTGAGTATTCACAACAGCAACGATATGGCCTGTAAGTCTAAAACAGTTGCTCTGATTCTTGACATAAAAAGTTTGCAGACTGGGTGGCTCAGTGGGTTAAAGCCTTTGCCTTCAGCTCAGGTCATGATCCTAGGGTCCTGGGATCGAGTCCCACATCAGGCTCTCTGCTCAGTAGGGAGCCCGCTTCCCCTCTCTCTCTGGCTGTCTCTCTGCCTACTTGTGATCTCTGTCTGTCAAGTAAATAAATAAATAAAATAAATAAATAAAATAAATAAAAGTTTGCAGACTACCGGGCTACTCACTTCTTTCCAAAACCTTGTCCCCAATTTCTTTTCAGGAGCCTGATCAAGGCAAGCCATTTGACCCTGCCCTCAACTCTGTGTACATTTTTACTTTCGGTCACTTCTCTTTGCACACGAATTGATGACTAGATGTGTCACCCAAAGTTCTCACCATGGGAAGGATCTCCCCCAGGTATTTTTCAGGGTCACTCCTGAGTGAGACAGCACCCTATCAGCAGTCCACTTTGGCTTATACCCACATATCAAGCAATTCACCCAAGAATCAACCTTAACTAACCTTGTGCTTCTGTCAGCTTATAATCTCAGGAACAGGTGTCAGTCATCAGTGAAGGATGACACTGTGGTCTGCTTGCTGGGGTAGCTGACTTTGGTCTCTGGCCCCATGTAATATGTACGATTTACACTTATTAACGGATTGTTGCTGGGCTCACTCAACCTTATGACTTGGTAGGTCTGACAGAGACCAGCTCATGATAGGCACTTCTGGCCACGTGGTCCCTTGATGTCTCATCATCATATGCTCCATCTCTGTCGTAGCCCGGGAGCATTCCAGGAGCTGTTTATGGTCTTGGACTTGCCATACACTCCTCACAGGTCTTTTTTCACCATAGAAACCTCTACTGTCACACAGTCTCCTGGATTATATGATCCAAGGGGCAGGGTTGCTTGTGATGTCATGTGAATCAGGTGGAGAGACTTTTCTTGCCCTGAGCCCTACTTGATATCAGTCTTCCATGGGATCCAATAAATAGGTCAGAGCATTTCTCCCCAGTATGACATATGGTCTTCAAAACGCAGAGAGATCACCAAAGTTTTGTGCTTCCTTGTCAGGGAATCCCTAAACTCCGTACTAATGTGGGAGGCCCCAGAATCTCCCAAGGATTTAAGCCCCCTTCTTTGGAAAGCCTGGACAACAGACTTGCCATTTCTTCCTCTCATGGTCCAATTAACATGATATGTTGTCACAGTGGTCAAGGTGATGTTCTTCCAGCTGTTTAGATAATCCAGATCTATTGGGACTATGTTATGACGGTGTGCTGGATTTAAAAGATGTCCACAAATTCAGCAGAGTATGCAACTCTTGATCTCGAGATTGTAAGTTTGAGCCCCACATTAGGTGTAGAGATTACTCAAAAATCAAATCTTTTCTTTATTTTATTTACTTATTTGACAGTGAGCCCACAAACAGGGGGCGCAGCAGGCAGAGAGAGAGGAAGAAGCAGGCTCCCTACTGAGTAAGGAGCCTGATGTGGGACTCCATCCCAGGACTGTGGGATCATGACCTGAGCCAAAGACAACAGACTCTTAATGGACTGAGCCACCGAGGTGCCTTCTTAAAAAAACAAAATCTTAAAAAATAAATAAAATAAAATTCGTCCTTCATATTCCTTACTTCAGGAGGTAGAGCCTAATGTGTCTCCCGTTGTAGGTCACCTGTTCTCAGGGAAGTTAGCTGCCATCTTGTGAGAACACTCAAGCAACCGATGGAGAGGCCCATTTGATGAGGAACTGGGGCTTCCAGCCAACAGCACTGTGAATGAGTCATCTTGAAAGTGAATCTTCCAGCCCCAATTAAGCCTTCAAATGACTGTAGAACCTGTAGACACCTTGATTATGACCAAAAGAGGGATCCCGAGCCACGACCACTCAGCTATTTACTCCTGCACTCCTGACCCAGAGAAATGGTGAGATAATAAATATTATTGTCTGCTCCAGGCTTCTGTGACTTGGTGCCATGAGATGCTTCTCCATATTTATATTGGTTTTTTAAAAAGACTTATTTATTTTAGATAGAGAGAGAGAGCAGGGGGAGGGGCAGAGGGAGAGAAAAAAATCTCAAGCAGGCTCCTAGCTGAGCACAGAGCCTGACTCAGGACTCCATCCCATGACCTGGAGACCATGACCAGAGCCGAAATCAAGAGTCAGAGGCTCAGGCACCTGGGTGACATAGTTGGCTGAGCGTCTGGCTTAGGCTCAGGTCATGATCCCGGAGACCTGGGATCCTTTTCCATTCTTCTGCATCCATCCCAGGGACCTGGGATCCAGCCCTGCATCAGGCTCCCTGCTTAGTGGGGAACCTTCTTCTACTCTCCCTCTGCTGCTCCTCTCTGCCCTACTCATGCTCTCTCTCTCAAATAAGTAAAATTAAAAAAAAAAAAAAGTAGTGGGAAGCTTAACTGACTGAGCCATCCAGGCACCCCTACTTCTCAACATTTAAACACGTGCAACCCTTAAGTGGAAGAAAGATATCTTCATCAGTGAGGGCTAATAGCCCATGGTTAAAAGCCCCTCTCTTTCCTTACCTGGCAAATGGTTCTGGGGCACAGTTCATAAGGCTTCTCTGATGGTCCCACGGAAGGAAGGACTAGTTACCTATCATTGATGGTCAGTTCGTCAATACATCCTTGTATTGGCTTTCCTTCTTTCTTTTCCTTCCTTCCTTCCCCACCTTCCTTTGTGAGCTCTTTACCCCATGTGGGACTTGAACTACACCTCTGAGATCAAGAGTTGCATGCTCTACTGACAGAGTCAGCCAGGTGCCCCTCCCTATTTCCCTTTCTTTCTTTCCAGATTTTATTTATTTATTTGAGGGGAGGAGATAGGAGGGGGAGCAGCGGAAGGAGAGGGAGAAGCAGACTCCCCACTGAGTAGGGAGCCCAATTCAGGACTCCATTCCTTGATGCTGGAATCATGACCTGAGCCGAAGGCAGATCCTTAATGACTGAGCCACTCAAGCGCTCCTCTGTTTCTCTTTCTTATTCCTCACTCTTGTTTCCTGGAATTGCCTTCCCCCCAAAATTATCTGCACACAATCTTTTGTCTGCTTTTAGGAAGACCCACAAGATAATATAAAAAAGGCACTTGGCATAATTCAAACCTAATTTTACCTATTTAGCTGCCCAACAGTTAGCACCTTATCTTACTTAATATCGAAATATTGGGGTGCCTGAGTGGCTCAGTCGTCAAGTGCCTGCCTTCCGCTCAGGTCATGATCCCAGGGTCCTGGGATTGAGCCCTGCATCGGGCTCCCTGCCCAGTGGGAAGCCTGCTTCTCCCTCTCCCACACCCCCTGCTTGTGTTCTCTCTCTCGCTATCACTCTCTCTCTGTGTCAAAAAAAAAAAAAAAAAAAAAAACCAACTTTAAAAAAATACAGAAATACTGATGTCAGGAATAGTGCTACTACTTCACCTATGATTTAACAGGATTTTGAAGTATTGGCCAACACATACGTAAGAGAAAGCATTTTAGACAAGAAATATAATAATGGAAAAAGAAGAGAGAAAAGGTTCTCTATTTAGCAGTTTACCTGGCAGTCGGCACATCTGTCTTTTGCTCCAACACTGTTTGGAAGGAACATATCCCGGGAATCCCCTTCTTCCTGCCTTGGAACACTTCAATATCTTTTCCATTCCCAGCGGCAGGACCGTTTCCTCATCCATCCCCTTCCTTCCAGACCAGCTAACACCATTTTTTTGTGCGTAGCTACACTTACTGCCAACACCTGAGCTCCCAAATATGAGTTGACCAGAATAATTCGCATAATTCAGAATTATTCCACCAACATGGAGGCTGCTGTCAACTACTAGATTCATCCGCATCAGCTGGCCTCCACCTGTCTCTCCTGGGCTCCTCTTTTGAGCTTTACGTGTCTCTGGAGGGGGTGGCCCTCTTTCAGACATGCAGAAGCCAACTCAAGACGAGTGAGGCAAAGCCCTGGACACACAGAAAACACCATACCCTGGGAGGGAAAGCTGAACCAGGCCCTTTGACGTCCGCCAGCCCCGGCTTCTGCCCACTCAGAGCTCAACTTCCCGGAGAACCACTTCCTAGATGAGGGGGTGAAACTCATCAGGAAGATGGTGACCACCTGTCTCACCTCCACAGGCCGGCCAGATGCTAGGCTGGGCGAGGATCTCTTCAAAAGGTTCATCCCTCAAGTAAGACTAAGAGCCTGCAGAGCCCGGCAGCCTTTGAGGGGCCCTTCTGGTAACTCCCTCGTGTCCCAGCTTCTGCCTGAGCCTCTCCCTGCAGCTACCAGGTGGCTTTTCAGCCCCCCTGTAGTCCTGCCCAAGCCATGGACCAAATGGAAACAATAACGCCTTTTGCAGAAAACACCAGCACACATACACACAAAGAACAAACAAAAACTTATCTCTGTTTTTAGATAATTTAATTATTCAGCTGGAACATCCAAAAGGGTTGAAAGGAAAATAATCACAAGGATAAGAAAATTTAGTAAAGTAACATGATATAAAATTAACATGTAGAAATCAATAACCTTTATATATACAAACAGTAAGCAACTAGAAAATATACGGAAAGAGAAGATCCTTTTAAAAATAGCAAAGGGGCGTCTGGCTGGCTCAGTCGGTAGAAGGTGAGACTCTTGATCTCTGGGTCGTAAGTTTGAGCCCCACATTGGACAAAGAGTTTACTGAAAAAAATTTTTTTAACCTTTATTTTAAAAAATTTTTAATATATCTGAGAGAGAGAGCATAAGCCAGGGGAGGGGCAGAGGGAGAGAGAAAGGGACAGCCCTCCCTGCCCAGCACCAAGCCTAGCGTGGGGGTTGATCCCTGGATGGTGAGCTCATCACCTGAGCTGAAGTCAGACACTTAGCCCACCGAGCCACTCAGGTGGCACTTTTTAAAAAATCTTTAAAAATAAAAGCAGAAAGGGGTGATAGGGTGGCTCAGTCGGTTAAGCGTCTGCCTTTTGCTCAGGTTATGTTGTCAGGGTCCTGGGATCCAGCCAGCATCCCATCCCACTTCTGCTCAGCGGGGAGTCTGCTTCTCCCTCTCCTTCTGCCCCTCCCCTCGATCTTGTGTTCTCAAATGCTCTTCTCTCTCTCTCTCAAACACATAAATAAAAAATCTTAAAAAAAAAAAAAAGCATGGGGCGCCTGGGTGGCTCAGTGGGTTAAAGCCTCTGCCTTCGGCTCAGGTCATGATCCCATGATCCCAGGGTCCTGGGATCAAGCCCTGCATCAGGCTCTCTGCTCAGCAGGGAGCCTGCTTCCCTTCCTCTCTCTCTGCCTGCCTCTCTGCCTAATTGTGATCTCTGTCAAATAAATAAATAAAATCTTTAAAAAAAAAAAAAAGCAAAAAGAAACTAAATTATCTGGTGTAGAACTAAAGGAAATGTGCAAAGCTGTATTAGTGTAAACTACAAAACACATATTAAAGCCACAAAAGTGGGCTTAAACAAATGGAAAGATGTACCATCCTCTTGAATAGGAAGAGTTATTATCATAAAGATGTCAGTTCTCCCTAACTTCTGTAATATATTAATCATGTCTTCAGTGGTAATTACCATTGGGTTTTGCTTGTTTTATAGAGCTGAACAAGTTTATTATATAATATATTTATATTATAAAGCTAGTACACTTCTTTAAGAAAGAGAAACATGGAGAGGCTAGCCTCCAAGACATTATAACATTAAAGTCTCTATAATTAAAACAGTATAGAAGTGACACATGAACAGACAGACAGACCAATGGAATTGAATAGAAAATCCAGAAATAGACCTAAGTGTAAAAGGAAATTTGGCATACAAGAAAGGATATATCTCAAATCAGTGGGGGAAAAGACAAACTTTTAAATAAGTGGTGTTGAGACAACTGTGTACCCATATGGAAAAAGATAACATGAGATTCATTCTTCTCATGTACTGGAAAATAAACGATACATGAGTAGGAGACCTAAATGTGAAAAACGAAAATGTATAAATACTAGAAAGAAACCAGAATGCATTCCTTTATAACCTGGGAGTGGGGAAAATTAATAATTTTACAAATCACAAGAAACACAAAAAAGATGAGAAACTTTACTACATAGATATAAATATGCTTTTGCAGGAGAGAGAGGGAGAGAACATAAATTTTCAAAAGAGAAATCGACAAACTGGGAATAATATTTACAATTTATATCACAAAGGGCTAATTCTTCTAATATATGATATGAAGTGCTCCCGATTTTTAAAATGAGATAAATATATGAACATAGAAAAAGAAATGCAAATGGCAAAGATGCTCAATCTTTTTTATAATAAAGGAAGTGCATATTAAAATTACCCTGAGATAACGTTTCCTCCCTATCAGATTGGCAAAAATTCAAAAGTTTGACAACATACTCTGATGGTGAGATGTGGGGAGCTGGGCTCTCTTATATGTTTCTCATGGAATGCAAAATGATACAATCTTTATGGAAGGCAATTTGGCAAAATCTAGCAAAATTAAATATGCATTTACCCTTCGATTTAGCAATCCTACTTCTAGGAATCCATACCGAAGATTCACAGGTAAAACTATGATCCAACATGCAGACAAGGAGCATTTTCTAACCCTATTTAATAAAAAAAAACTGCAAACAATGCAAAAGTCTATCAGTAGGGAACTGGTTGAATGTTATATTAATGCAATCAAGTACTGTATAGATATAAAAAGCAATGAGATTCTCTATTTCTTTTTTTTTTTTAAGATTTTATTTATTTATTTGACAGAGAGAGATCACAAGCAGGCAGAGAGACAGGCAGAGAGAGAAGGGGAAGCAGACTCCCCGCTGAGCAGAGAGCCTGATGTGGGGCTTGATCCCAGAACCCTGAGATCATGACCTGAGCCGAAGGCAGAGGCTTAACCCACTGAGCCACCCAGGCGCCCCTGAGATTCTCTATTTCTATGGACTGAATTGTGTCCCTTCAAAATTCACCTCTTGAAGCCTTAACTCCCAGTGTAATCATTTTTGGAGATGGGACCTTTGGGAGGTAGGTTTAAATGAGGTCATGAGGGTAGGGCCCTTATAATAGTACTGGTGTCCTTATTTAGTTATTGAGAGAGAGAGCACAAGCAGGGGAAGTGTCAGAGGGAGAAGGAGAAGCATGCTCTCCGCTGAGCAGAGAGCCTGATGTGGGGCTCGATCCCAGGACTCTGGGATCCTTACCTGAGCCGAAGGCAGACGCTTAACTGACTGAGCCACCCAAGTGCCCTGGCACTAGTGTCCTTATAAGAAGAGACACCAGAGAGCTAATTCTCTTTCCCTGCCATGTGAGGACACAGCGAGCAGGAGATCATCTACCTGCTAGAGAGAGAACTCTCACCAGAAATTAACCATGCTGGCATCTTAATCTTGGACTTCCAGCCCCCAGAACTGGAAGAAAATTAAGTTTTGTTGCATAAGCTATCCAGTCTGTGGTATTTTGTATGGAAACAAAAGATGCCTCAGATACTGTCTACCTCTGTGGAGTGATTCCAAGATATACTGCTAGATGGAAAAAAAAGCAAGATATAGAATAGTGCCTAATATGCTATCCTTTGGGTAAGAAAGTATAGAAATATGAATATACAAATATATTTCCTGATATTTTCATAAGGAAAATTCAAAAGCATAAATGGTCACCTACAGTGCAGTCTTTCCCAATCTTTTTTTTTTTAAGATTTTATTTATTTATTTATTTGACAGATAGAGATAACAAGTAGGCAGAGAGGCAGACAGAGAGAGAGAGGGAGGAAGCAGGCTCCCTGCTGAGCAGAGAGCCCTATGTGGGGCTCAATCCCAGGGCCCAGGGATCATGACCTGAGCCGAAGGCAGAGGCTTTAACCCACTGAGCCACCCAGGCACCCCCTTTCCCAATCTTTTTGCTCCAGAGGAACTCTTGGAATTTTTTTTTTTTTTTAAGGAAGCTCTGTGCACAATATGGAGCTTGAACTCACAACCCTGAGACCGAGAGTCACCTGCTCTACTGACTGAGCCAGCCAGGCACCTCTTAGAATGATTTTAAAGTCTTAGGGAATCCCCGCATAAAAAATTGTATATACAACTCATTGTACATTAGCATGATTAGGAAAATGTAGACATAATGATCCAACAATAATCATCGATGTTCTTTTGAGTAAAGAATATTTTTTTCCAGTGAAGTATGCATTTTGCTTAACTGATTAACACACTTTTTTGTGTGTGGTTCCTCCAATCCACAAAGGATGTTAATTCCAATGCAAGTCACTACTGTAAGTAAAGAAAACTTATTCTTTCCTTTAAAAGAGATTCTTACTTGAATACATTATCCTAGAAGATCTAAAGTCTTATTACAAATTTCTACTATAGAAGACATTAGTGAAGTGTGATAAATGGTATGTGTGTCTTTTCCCCATTGAAAATTTTTTGACAAACTTCCTTGAAAAAATAAAAAAAAGTAGTTAACTTAGCTTAATATTTAACTGATTTCTTTATACAAAATTTTTATTTTTACTTTTTAAAAGATTTTATTTTTTTTTTTACATAATTTGTTTTTTTAAAAAGATGTACTTATTTATTTGAGAGAGAGAGTATACATGCAGAGGGAGGAGACTCCCTGCCGAGTGGGGAGCTGGATAAGGGGCACTATCCCACAACCCTGAGATCCCCTGAGATTGTGACCTGAGCCAAAAATCAATGGTCAGATGCTTAACCAACTGAGGTGCCCAGGTGCCCCAATAGCACACACATATTTTTAAGGAATCTCTACAGACACCCAGCCTGAGGCTCAAACTTATAACTAAGAGATCAAGAGTCACATACACTACCAACTGAGCCAGCCAGGGGTCCCTACACAAAATTCTTAAACAGTTTTATTGAGGTGAAATTTATATACCACACAATTCACCCATTGCGTGTGTTCAACTCAGTGGCCCTTAGCACATTCACAAATGAGGGTGATTATCACTATAGTCGATTTTAGAACGTTTTCATCATCCAAAAAAGAAGTCCCAGCTTGATGGGAGAAGAATGCAGTCACGTTGCAAAGGGGCAAGCATACAGCAATGAAAGGAACTGATGACCACAGGGGGGCAAAAAATCTATCACAAGCAGGGATGTCATATTGTGTCAAAAAACACAAAAGCTGTAGAAGACAAATGGAGTCATATGAAAAGGACACAAGGAACGACCCGAAGAGGCTTCCACTGGCCTAAGGTAAACAACTGGAATTTCCTTTAAGACACTCCAGGAAAAAAACAAAGCTGGGGTATGGATAGATGAAATAAGATTGGCAGAATGTTGAGGAAAGTTGGAACTGAGTGGTGGATACGTAAAGGTTCATTTTACTAGACTCCTACTTTTGCTATATTTGAGTTTTCCTTAATATAAAATTTTTAAAGTAATATATTTAGTTTTAAAAAATTTAGGAAATATAGGGGCGCCTGGGTGGCTCAGTCGGCTAAGCATCTGCCTTCGGCTTGGGTCATGATCCCGGGGTTCTGGGATGGAGCCCCTAAATCGGGCTCCCTGCTCAGCGGAGAGTCTGCTTCTTCCTTTCCTTTTGTCGCTTTTCTCCCCCTCCACGTGCTCTCTCTTTCTCTCTCTCACTCTCTCTTTCTCAAACAAATAAAGTCTTTTTTAAAATTTAAGGAATACAGAAATACAAAGAGTATAAAAATTATTGGTTAATCCCACCACTCAGGAAATGATTGGTAACACTGGACTGTTCTTCTAGGCTGTTCCTGTTCACATTTGCAAGTCCTGGCCTCTCCACCATTGCTCAGGAGTGTCCTTAACCATCATCAAAAAAACACAGGCTTGGGGCGCCTGGGTGGCTCAATGGGTTAAAGCCTCTGCCTTTGGCTCAGGTCATGATCCCAGGGTCCTGGGATTGAGCCCCACATCTGCTCTCCACTCAGCAGGGAGCCTGCTTCCCCGCTCCCCGCCCCCCTCCCCCGCCTGCCTCTCTCCCTACTTGTGATCTCTGTCTGTCAAATAAATAAATAAAATCTCTTAAAACAAACAAACAAACAAACAAACAAACACAGGCTTCCGCTACTCGCCAGGCAGCTGCACCTCACAGTTACCTGTGGGAGAAGCAAATTGGCACCAGCAGCTTGGAGGCTCTGTCCTTGGCACTGTGGTTTTGGGACACATGTCTGAAACTAGTTTTTTCATTTTTGGGGTTTTTTTATTTGACGGACAGAGATCACAAGTAGGCAGAGAGGCAGGCAGAGAGAGGAAGGGAAGCAGGCTCCCTGCTGAGCAGAGAGCCTGATGTGGGGCTTGATCCTAGGACCCTGAGATCATCACCTGAGCCGAAGGCAGAGGCTTTAACCCACTGAGCCACCCAGGCACGCCTGAAACCAGTTTTTTTGCCTCGACTCAGGATCTTACTTGGGAAGGTCCCTTCTGGCCCTCACACAGGTATCTCCTTGAACTTGCTTAGCTGTTGATCTCTGCACAATCTCTCAGGCCACATACCCACAAAGGGCATTGTGAGTATGCCATAAACACACACACACACACTTATAAATATATTTTAATGTAAGCTCATGCCAAACATGGGCTTGAACTCACAATCCCAAGATCTACCGACTAAGCTAGACAGAAGCCCCCTAAATCTATATTCAAATTCAGTCCATCCTAAACATACCTTATACATTTGGAGACACTCTGTCCCCCCTTTGTATATTACTGGGTAACAAGAAGACTGAAATTTTTTAATTTATACAAATTTATTTTGCAAACTTGTCAAACCAGGATCATACCCTGCTTTGTTCATGTGCCATGAAATAAACTTTATACTATGATTTTTAGTGCTGGCATCATTTTCTGAAGCCTGTGTGTTATAAAAAAAGGTTTTACTTATTCATTTATCAGACAAAGAGAGGGCACAAGCAGAGGGGGTGGCAGGCAGAGGGAGAAGTGGGCTCCCCGCTGAGCAAAGGAGCTGGATATGGGACTCGATCCTGCAACTCTGAGATTATGACCGGAGCCGAAGGGAGATGCTTAATTAACAGCCACTCAGGGGTCCCTTCCATAGCATTTTTCACAGCTCTAAGTAATGCTGCAATGGATGGTTTTGTAAATAAACCTTCCCTACCTCTTTATTTCCTTAGGATATGTTTCCAGAAATGGGATTACTAGATCAAGGCCTTTGAACATTTAAAAACTCCTCATACGCACGTGTAACATTTTTAAATGTTGTCAATATGTTACATGAAAAATGTCTTCCTTTGATTTGCTCTTCTTTGATTATTACTGAATGTAAAGAAGCATTTTAATGATGTTGGGGAAAGCTCAGGAGATATGAAAGAGAAAAAGGACACTGAGCTCTCTCTTTTGAAGGAGACGTGTGTGTCGTATCAACTTTGGCAGTTGGTAGAAGTGAATGGTGGAGTGTTGGGGACAGACAGACTTGGGCTTGAAGTTTAGAACCTTCCAGAAGTGACCCTGGGCAGGTTTCTTGTCTGTTTCTGCATCTGGAGGAATGGAGTCATGGGAGCATTCCCTCCCTAGTGTCCTGTGGAGATCTCCGGAGGCAACCCACCCATGGCTCAGCTGTTGCCTGCCCTGGAGTAAACACTCAGCACATCCCTGTCAGGGTCACGGCAAGAACGGACATTTGGAGGTATTCCAAAATGTTAACAGAGTTTATAGCTGGGTGGTAGTATTTTGTGTGATTTTTTTTTTCTTCCCTTGCCTGTATTTTTCAAGTTTTTTTTATATTGATCACATTTTACTTTAAGGCATTCAAAAAACTTTTTCAAACCCTGTTTTTTTTAAAAATGCAGCTCCTCCCAGCTGCAAGGCCTCACTCCCCAAGGTTTGCAAACTGTTTCAGTGCTGAGCCGGCCCCCCACCCCCACCCCGACAGCGGACCCCCGCCCCACCCGCAGCTGCCTGCCCCAAGTCTCCGCAGGCTGCGGGGATCGGCGTCTCGGGGCCGCCTGCCAGGGGCACAGCTGTGACCCCTTGCAGCTTGAGCTGCTCCAGCCACGGCAGATCGAGGGCCTGGCTGGCCCGGGAGAGGGTCCTGCCGGAGCTGAGCAGGGATGAGGGAGCCAAAAATGGCTGGGTTAGCCCCAGCCCATCCGTACCACCATCTGTGTTTCTGGCCTGGCAATCCCCAGCAGGCCTGGGATTATTTTTAGACTTGACAGAGGCCTTCCAGATCACCTAGCCTGTGGTTCCACCTGGGCTCCACGGGAGACTCATTTAGGAAGCGTCTTGAAACAAACGGATGCTCGAGCCCCACTCGAGACTATTAGAGTCCCCAGAGGTGGACACTGCCCTTGGCTGGGTGATTCTGACAGCAGACTCTGCATTTCATTGTCAGGGAAGCAGCGGCCGGGAAGCCACGTAGCATCACGTGGCCCATGGTGGGAGATCACACAGACCTCAGCCTGGTAACACAGACAGATCATCATCGTCGTCATTGTCCTTCCCATGTCGTGAGAGGCTTGAGTGGTTCACAGAGATTTCCTCAGACACCATCTCTGTGAGTGCACGTAACATGGGGTAGAGAAGGCCGATGCTTTGAAGACCGGGAAACCGAGGCCCAGATGCGTGAATTCCAAGTCGGAGATGGTGTCAGAACTATAGTCTGACTTAATGCCCGAGACACCCTGAGGCAGGACTCCTTCCAGAGGGAGACACTCAGGTGAGAACGCCTTGGAGGGCTGCATTCCAGACCCATGGTATCAACACATCTGGGTGTGAGAGAGACTATGTGCAGTTTCCAGAAACTCCTCAGGGGACTAAAGTCTGAGCATCATTTCAAGTGCATCCACTGTGGTGACCTGAGGCTAAATAGCAACAGAATATGCCTATTTAAAATTTAATCTTAGGGCGCCTGGGTGGCTCAGTGGGTTAAAGCCGCTGCCTTCGGCTCAGGTCATGATCCCGGCGTCCTGGGATCGAGCCCCACATCGGGCTCTCTGCTCAGCAGGGAGCCTGCTTCCTCCCTTCTCTCTCTGCCTGCCTCTCTGCCTACTTGTGATCTGTCTGTCAAATAAATAAATAAAATCTTTAAAAAAAATAAAAATAAAATAAAATTTAATCTTAATGGGGAGGGGCAGACTTTTCCATTCAAGATGGCTGAACAAGAGAAAACCTCAAAAAAATTGTAATACTCTCAGAGAGATATGATACTATGTTTATTAAACTAGAATAAGATAGTATTTAATTTTAAAGAAATGATAACATTGAAAAATAAAATTCTCAGTGACTGTGCTTTTGAACCCAAAATCTTGGCCTAGCCACACTAGCAATTAAATACACATAAAGACATTTTCAGACTTTTAAAGTAAAAAATAATCAACCCGCAAATAAACACACAAAGGAATGTGTCCTTTCTCAGAAAGCTACTGTGCATCACACCTAGAAACCAACCAGTTCAGACCGGAGCAAGGGGACAAAGGCCAGAGGAATGGAGGATGGAGGTCTCTGGGAAAACAATGGACAGGATGCTTGTGAACCTATGGAAAATCTTATTAAAAGCCATTGTATGGAGCTGTAGGGGAAACCTTGGCCAGAGAGTCAGAGAAAATAAAACAAATGAGAAGGAATGAGCAAGGTTTCCTGGCTGGCTCAGCTGGAGAAGCATGTGACTCTTGACATCAGGGTCCAACCCAACGTCGGGTGTAAAGATCACTTAAAAAAAAAAAACTTAAAAAATAAATTAAAAAAGAGAGAAAGAATGAGACAAACACAAAAAGTAATGTTAGATAGCAGGGTAACGCATGTTAGGGACGCCTGGGTGGCTCAGCTGGGAAAGCATCTGCCTTCAGCTCAGGTCATGATCTCAAGGTCCTGAGTCCCACCTTTGGTTCCTTGCTCAGCAAGGACACTGCTTCTCCCTCTGTCCGCTGCTTCCCCTGCTTGTGCTGGTACTTGCTCTCTCTCTCAAATAAATAAATAAAAACTAAAAAAAAAAAATCCATAACTTCCAAAGGTCATTCCAAAAATGTCTGACCTGGGTCACCTGGCTGGCTCAGTCAGTAGAACATGTGACTCTTGATCTTCGGGTTGTGAGTTTGAGTCCCAGCTTGGGTGCAGAGATGACTTAAAAAAGAAAAATGTTTGGGTGCCTGGGTGGCTCAGCTGTTGAGCATCTGCCTTTGGCTCAGGTCATGATCCCAGGGTCTTGGAATTGAGCCCCTCATCAGTCTCTCTGCTCTGTGGGAAGCCTCCTTCTCCCTCTCCCACTCCCCCTGCTTGTGTTCCCTCTTTCGCTGTCTCTCTCTCTGTGTCAAATAAATAAATAAAAAATGTTTGACCCAATAGCATCTTTGGTTGAATATCAGAAAGGAAGGAGATATTTATAGCACATATGCTAATAAAAGATTATAGGGAGACTATGTAAGGAACTCTTTCTTTCTTTTTTTTTTTAAGATTTTATTTTTATTTATTTATTTGACAGACAGAGATCACAAGTAGGCATAGAGGCAGGCAGAGAGAGGAGGAAGCAGGCTCCCTGCTGAGCAGAGAGCCCGATGTGGGGCTCGATGTGGGGCTCGATCCCAGGACGCTGAGACCATGACCTGAGCCGAAGACAGAGGCTTTAACCCACTGAGCCACCCAGGCGCCCCATAAGGAATTCTTTCTTAACCACCAATAAGGGGAAGGGGGATGCCGAATCCAAAAGGAAAATGGGCAAAATATATAAACAGGAATCTTGAATAACTCATAAATCTATGAAAAGTTTCTCACTAGAAATCAGAAACACAAGTTAAATAAAATAAAATACCATTAATAAAAATGAAATACCAGGACACCTGGGTGACTCAGTCAGTTAAGCATCTGCCTTTGGCTCAGGTCATGATCCCAAGGTCCTGCCGAGATCAAGTCTTGCATCAGGCTCCCTGCTCAGTGAGGAGCCTGTTTCTCCCTCTCCCTCCTGCTGTGCTCTCACTCTATCAAATAAATAAATAAAATAAAAAATAAATTTAAAAAATTTCAACATAGAGTTATACAGGTCAGCAATTCCACTCCTAGATATATATTCAGGAGAAAATAAAAGATGTCCATATGAAAACTTGTATGTGAATGTTCATAGTACCATTATTAGAAACAGCCAAAAAGTGGAAACAACGGAAATGTTCATCAACCTTTGAACAGATAAACAAAATGTGGTATATCCATACAAAGGAATGTCATTCAGCAGAAAAGAAAGCAGAGGCAAAGAAAGTGAGGGGTGAAGTATTGATCCCTACTGCAACACGGATAAACCCCAAAAACAGGCTAACTGAAAGAAGTCAGACTCGAGGACCACATTCGAGTATGCTTCCATTTATATGAAATAATCACAAGAGGAAAATCCACAGAGACAGGAAGCAGATTTGTAATTACTCGGGGCTGGGGGAGGAGAGGGGAGAATGGGGAGTGACAGCTACTGGATATGGGGTTCCTTTTTGGGGGGACAAAAATGTTCTAAAATCGTGCTGATAGTTGCACAACTCCATAACTATATTAGCAACATTGAATTGTGTACTTTAAATGGGTGACTCATATGGCATGTGAATTATATTTCAATAAAGCTGCTTACAAAAAGATATCAATCCAGCAACTGAATTCCTTGGTATTTACCCAAATGAATTCAAAACTTGTGTCCTCACAAGAACCTGGACAAGGATGTATACAACAGCTTTATTCATAGTTGTCCAAACTGGGAAACAAAAATGATGCCCTTCAGTAAGTGAATGGACAAGCAAACTGTGGTCCGTCCAGACAGTAGAATATTATTCAGTGCTAAAAAGAAATGAGTTATCAACACATGAAAAGACATAAGGGAAACTGAAACATTTATTCCTAAGTGAAAGAAGCCAATCTGAAAAGGCCATATACTGTGTGATTCCGGCTATCTGACATTCTGAAAAAGGCAAAGCTATGAAGACAATAAAGAAATCAATGGTTGTTAGGGGTTGGGGGAGGGAGAGATGAACAGTGGAGCAGAGGATTTTTAGGGCAGTGAGACTACTCTGTACACTACAATGGTGGATACATGTCATTGTACATTTGTCAAAACGAATAGAATGTTCACCATCAAGAGTGAACCCTGGGACGCCTGGGTGGCTCAGTCGTTAAGCATCTGCCTTCGGCTCAGATCATGATTCCAGAGTCCTGGGATTGAGCCTCACATAGGGCTCTCTGCTCAGTGGGAAGCCTGCTTTTCCCTTTCCCACTTCCCCTACGTGTGTTCCCTCTCTCACTGTCTCTCTCTGTGTCAAATAAATAAAATCTTAAAAAAAAAAAAAAAAGAGTGGCCCCCTAATGTACACTATGAACTTTGGGTAATAATGATGTGTCAATCAATGTAGCCTCATTACTTATAACAAACGGACCACTCAGGGGCATGTGGGGTATCTGGGAACTCTGTACTTTCTGTTCGACTTTGCTGTGAACCTCAAACTGCTCTAAAATTAAAACCTATTTTAAAAAAAGAAAAGAAAAGAAAGTGGCAATCACTTATATTGTTAAGGAAAAGATATTAGATCATCTTCTGGGTTCCAAAATTGCTTTGAGAAAACTACTGCCTAATTGTAGTTTCTCTGTAGGCAACCCATTTTCTGTGGTCTTTAAAAAGATCATCTTGGATAAGCTCTATCTTAGGATTTCTGCAGTCTCCCTGCACTGTGTCTAGATGTTGCCTTCTTCTTATTTGTCTTATTTCCTGCAGCTGTGACTCTGGTCTGTCCTCAGTGCCAGAACTTTCTCAACCATTCTTCAAAGATACCTCCCTTCCTAACTCTCTAGTCTCTCCTCCTGGAGTTCTGACAGATGTATGCTGGACCTTCCCATTCCATCCTTCTTGTTTTATAACTGTCTCTTTGTATTTTCTACCTCCTTGCCTCTCTCTCTCTTTCCCTTCTGGATCATTTTTCTCTTCATTTTTGTGTAACCTGTTTAACCCTTTTGTTAAGGGTTAGGTTTTTTTTTTCTTTTCACTTTTTACTTTGAGACAATTGGAGATGCCCATGCAGTTTTAAGAAATGGACCCATGTCCTCTTTACCCAGTTCCCCCAATGATAATATCTTGCAAAACTACAGTATAGTACCAACAACATGAATGTACCTAGAGGGTAATTATGCTAAGTGAAATAAGTCAAAGAAAAATGCCATGATTTCACTTATATGTGGAATCTGAACCAAACAAAAGTGAACAAACAAATCCAGAAACACCATTTTTTTTTTTAGGGGGCAGGGCAGAAGGAGAGGGAGAGAGAGAATCTAAAGCAGGCTCTCCTCCCAGCACAGCACCTACACAAGGCTTGATCTCACAACCGTGAGATCATGACCTGAGCCAAAATCAAGAGTAGGATGCCTAACTGACTGAGCCACCCCAGGACCCCCAGAAACATGACCGTTTTTTAAAAAAGATTTTATTTATTTACTTCACAGACAGAGATCACAAGTAGGCAGAGAGGCAGGCAGAGAGAGAGGAAGGGAAGCCCTTCCTGAGCAGAGAGCCCGATGCAGGGTCTTGATCCCAGGACCCTGGGGTCATGACCTAAGTTGAAGGCAGAGGCTTTAACCCACTGAGCCACCTAGGTGCCCCCTGAAACATGACCATTAATAAGAGAACAAACTGCTGGTTGCTAGAGCGGAAAGGGATGGGGGGTAGGCAAGATGGGTAAAGGGGTGTCAGGGGTACAGGCTTCCAGTTATGGAATGAATTAAGTCATGAGGATGACAACACCAATGACTACATTCTCTGTGCTCCACTTTTCATCCTCATGGATGAAACATGGTGTCAGACCATGTCTGGAGTTGTTTGGTTATTATGTTGTACACTTGAAACTAATGTAACACTGTGCATCAATTATACTTCAATTAAAAAAAAAGACCTGGAGTTCAGTATCATAACCAGGATATCGACATCCATACAGTCAAGTTATAGAACATTTCCATCACACAAGGATCCCTTGGTGGCCCTATTAAACTCCTACCCACTCCCCTCTCACCTCTACCCCCTCCTTAGCCCCTGGCAATCACTAATCCCTAATCACTGTCCCCCATGTCTATAATTGTGTCATTTTAAGATTATATCAATGACATCACACAGCGTGTAATCTTTTTGAATCATTGTTTTTTCATTAGCATAGTTCTCTGGAGATTCATCTCCTCCTTATTCTAGTTTTCTGAACAGGGGTTGAATTTTGTTAAATACATTTCCTGCCTCAATTGATATGCCCACCTAATGTTTCTTCTTTAGTCTGTGGATATGGTGAATACCAGCGTTTGATTTTTGAATATTGAACCAGACTTGCATCCCTGCAACTCCATTTGCTCATGGGATATAATTTTATATATTGCTAAATTCTATTTGCTAATATTTGTTAAGGATTTTTATGTCTCTATTCATGAGAGAGCTTGGTCTGTCTGTTGATGTTTTGTTTCAACAACCGTATTTTTAATTTCTAAACATTCCACTTAGTTTACTTGAAAAACTGCCTTGTTATTGACTGACCCTTGTCACTTTCTCATTTTTGTGTTTCTATGTTGATAACAGATCATTAGCTCGTGTTTGGGTTATCTTAATCTGGGGAAATCCCAAGACTTTACATTGGGTATGGTTTCCTTCAAATTTGCATTTCTTTCTGCAGAGCCAGTCGCCTGGGGCCACCTCAGCCCCCTTTGTACCCCTCCCCACCAGAGTTTCAGGCTTAGCTCCCTATCCTCACCCTTTTCGCTGACGGCCCAAGACTCAATCTCCCAACTTCGGGGCTTCTGTAAGCATTTACTGTCCAAGCAACTCTACCTCATAGGACTCTTCCCCTTTGAAGATTGCTCTTATTTCTGGCCAACTCAGCAAAACAACACATATATTGGTTTTTGTGGGAGGTCCTTTAAGACTCTCTAGTCCATGACGCATTCTGGCAACAGAATGAGATTCATTTCACATCTCTCAGAATGGCAAACCCTTCCATGCCCGACACCTCAAACGTTGAGGGCATGAACAGATTAAACCCTTACGCATGGTTGGATGGAACATACACTGGGACAAACCACTTTGAAGAGCTAGTTGTTATTATCCAGCAAAATTGAAGACGCATATCTTCTTCATTCTATTCCTGGTACATATTCTAGAGAAACTCTGCCACACATGTCCTGATAGGCTCATACAAGAATATTCGTCATGCATTGTTTATGAGAGAACTCACTGGAAACAGGCTAACTGTTCTTTCAGAGCATACATTGTGGTATACTTCCATGCAGCAGTGGAAAGGAATCAACCAGAGCCTTGTGTGTTAATATGGATAAATCTCTCAAACATATTGTGAGCCAAAAAAGCAAGTTGCAGAAAAATACATATAACATGATTATGTTTGCATAGTGATTGAAACATGCAAAATAATAGTAAATATAACTTAGGAAGTGGATACCAGTTAAGGATTTTTATTTTTATATATCACATATACGTATGTTGAAGAAATGCATAATAGCAATCATCACCAAACCCAGAACAACAGTTGTCTCTAAAGAGTAGAATAGGGATGTAAGTGGGCCTAAGGTGGACCCAGGGGCTTCAACTCAATTAATATTGTTTTTTTTCTTTAAAAAAAATATTTTATTTATTTATTTGACCGAGAGAGAGAGAGACAGCAAGAGAGGGAACACAAGCAGAGGCAGTGGGAGAGGGAGAAGCAGACTCCCCGCTGAGCAGGGATCCTGATGTGGGGCTCAAACCCAGGACCCTGGGATCATGACCTGAGCCGAAGGCAGATGCTTAATGACTGAGCCACCCAAATGCCCCCTTCTTTCTTTTTTTTTTTTAATATTGTTTTATTTCTTTTTTTTAAAGATTTTATTTATTTATTTGACAGAGATCACAAGTAGGCAGAGAGGCAGGCAGAGAGAGAGGAGGAAGCAGGCTCCCTCTTGAGCAGAGAGCCTGATGCGGGGCTCAATCCCAGACCCCAGGATCATGACCTGAGCCGAAAGCAGAGGCTTTAACCCATTGAGCCACCCAGGAGCCCTATTGTTTTATTTCTTAAGCTGGGCAATGAGTATATGGTTATTCACTATATTATTCTTTTTTCTTTTCATAAGTCTTACCTTGTCATCTAGCCAGATTGCTACCTCTTAAATACTTCTAATGGAGTGAATCCCGGAGTCACCAGTAGAAATGAGATTAAGCCCAGTCAGAGAGAAGTTTTGCTGAGGTCCAACAACATCTCTGAAGGCTGAAACATGGAGGACTTAGCAGGTATGGTGCTTACGAATCCACAGAAGAGAATTTCAAGAACGTGTAGTCGGCAGTTTCTGTCATCCTTGTGCAGGGGCCATGCTAATCTTCTCTGTATCGTTCCAATTTTAGTATATGTGCTGCCGAAGCGAGCACTAGTTGGCAGTTTCTGACGTGGCTCTCAACGATCCCATCTCCTGGTATTCGTGTCCTGTGTGTTAACCTCCCACTGACCATGGGCTAAACCCATCACTTGATTCTAACAGTTAGACTACAGTGGGGCACCTGGGTGGCTCAGTTGGTTAAGCATCGACTCTTGATTTTGGCTCAGGTCATAATCTCAGGGTTGAGAGATCTAGCCTGGCCCAGGCTCCATGCCCAGCATGGAGCCTGCTTGGGATTCTCTCTCTCTCTCTCCCCCTCCCCTCCTAAAAAAACAAAACAAAAAACAAATAGAATACAGCAAAAGTGATAAAATGTCACTTCCCAGCTTAGGTTACAAAAGAATGCAACTTCTGTCTTGCTCAAATTCACTCTCTCTCTTGCCCATCCATTGGCCTGCTCTGATGATGTGAGGTGTTATGTTGTGAGTTGTCCTATGGAGAGATCCACGTGACAAGGAACTGGGGGTGACTGCCAGCCAACAGCTGGAGATGAACCGAGATCCTCAGTCCAACAACCAATGAGGAACTGAATCCCATTGACAGCTACTTGAATAAACTTGGAAGTGGATCTTTCCTTTGTCAAGCCTTCAGATGAGACCATAGCCTCATGCAATAGGCCCTGAGCCAGAGGATCAACAAAACTATGCTTGAGTTCCTGACCCACCAAAACAGAAAGTAATAAATCTTGTTTTAAGCCACTATGTTTTGAGGTAATTTGTTATGCAGCAATAAATAACTAATACAGATTTTGGGTACCTGGAAATGGGGGGGGGCATAATTAATACTTAAAGGTATGGGAGAGGCTTTGGAATCACAGTGGTGAGCAAAGTCTGGAAAGGTTTTGAGGAGCACATTAGAAAAAGCCTAACTTGCTTTGAGCAGGCTGTTAGGAGAAATCTGGACTTTGAAGAGATTGCCAGTGAAGTTTCAAAAGGAAAAGAGGAAAATATTATTAGAAACTGGAGGAAGGGGCACCTGGGTGGCTCAGGGGGTTAAAGCCTCTGCCTTCGGCTCGGGTCATGATCCCAGGGTCCTGGGATTGAGCCCCGCATTGGGCTCTCTGCTCAAGAGGGAGCCTGCTTCCTCCTCTCTCTCTGCCTGTCTCTTGCCTACTTGTGATCTCTCCCTCTGTCAAATAAAGAAATAAAATCTTTAAACAAAAAAAAAAGAAGAAGAAGAAAGAAAGAAAAGAAACTGGAGGAAGTGGGGCACCTGGGTGGCTCAGTTGTTAAGCATCTGCCGTATACTAAGGTCATGATCCCAGGTTCCTGAGATCAAGCCCCACATCAGGCTTTCTGCTTGGCAGAAAGCCTGCTTCTCCCTCTTCTACTCCCCCTGCTTGTGTTCCCTCGTTCACTGTGTCTCTCTGTCAAATAAATAAATAAAATCTTTTTTTTTTAAATAAGTGTCTTACTTCAGCTTAGGTCATAGTCTTGGGATCCTGGGATTGAGCCCCACATCGACTGCTGACTTGAGCTCTGCAATGAGCAGGGAGTCTGCTTGTCCCTTTCCCTCTGCCCTTCACCCCAATCATGCTCTCTCTCTTTCTTTCAGATGAATAAATAAAATCTTAAAAAAAAAAAAAGAAGAAGAAACTAGAGGAAGTGGGGTAGAGTTGTTACGTAATGACAGAAAGCTTCATGACACTATCTTCTGCAACTACAGGGAAGGCAAAACATGTACCTGATGAACTTGGAGGTCTAGATGAGGAGAATTTCTAAGTAAAGCATTGACAGTGCCTCCTAGTTTCTTGCTGCTTACAGTAAAATCCAAGAGGAGAGAGATCAATTGAAGGAAAGACTGTTAAAGACAAAGGAGCCAGGAGTTGATGGTTTTGAAAGTTTTCAGTCTCTGTAGATGGCAAACCATGCCAATGTTAAGAAATGACTTCTGAAAGCAGGAAAAAATGTCCAATGGAATAAAGACAGTGTCTTCAACAAATGGTGTTGGGAAAATTGGATAGCCACATGCAGAAGAATGAAACTGAACCATTTCCTTACACCACACACAAAAATAGACTGAAAATGGATGCAAATATCTCAATGTGAGACAGGAATCCAACAAAATCCTTGAGGAGAACACAGGCAGAAACCTCTTCGACCTCAGCTGCAGCAACTTCTTCCTATAAACGTCGCCAAAGGCAAGGCAAGCCAGGGCAAACATGAACTTTTGGGACTTCATCAAGATCAAAAGCTTCTGTACAGCAAAGGAAACAGTCAACAAAACCAAAAGACAATCGACAGAATGGGAAAAGATATTTGCAAATGACATATAAGATGAAGGGCTAGTACCCAAAATCTATAAAGAACTTCTCAAACTCAACACCTAAAGAACAAATAATCCAATCAAGAAATGGGCAAAAGACATGAGCAGACATTTCTGTGAAGAAGAAATCCAAATGGCTAACAGGCAGATGAAAAGTGCTCAACATCACTCAGCATCAGGGAAATACAAGTCAAACCACAGTGAGATACCACCTCACACCAGTCAGAATGGCTAATAATCAGTCAGGAAATGACAGGTGCTGGCGAGGATGCAGAGAAAGGGGAACCCTCCTACACTGTTGGTGGGAATGCAAGCTGGTGCAGCCACTCTGGAAAACAGTATGGAGATTCCTCAAAAAGTTGAAAATAGAGCTACCCTATGACCCAGCAATCATACTACTGGGTATTTACTCTAAAGATACAAATGTAGTGATCCGAAGGGACACGTGCACTCAATGTTTATAGCCGCAATGTCCACAATAGCCAAACTATGGAAACAGCCTAGATGCCCATCAATAGATGAATGGATAAAGAAGATGTGGTGTATAAATGCAATGGAGTATTATTCAGCCATCAAAAACCCCAAATCTTGTCATTTGCAATGACATGGATAGAACTAGAGGATATTATGCTAAGCGAAATATGTCAATCAGAGAAAAACAAGTATCATATGATCTCACTGATATGAGGAATTTGAGAAAAGAGAGGATCATAGGGGAAGGGAGAGAAAAATGAAATGACGAAAGCAGAGTGGGAGACAAACTGTAAGAGACTCTAAATGTCAGGAACAAACTGAGGGTTGCTGGAAGGGAGGAGGGGTGGGAGGGATGGGGTGGCTGGGTGATGGACATTGGGGAAGGTATGTGGTATGGTGAGTCCTGTGAATTGTGTAAGGCTGATGACTCATAGACTTGTACCCCTGAAACAAATAATTCATTATATGTTAAATAAAATATATATATATATATAATAAATATAAATAAATAAATAATGGTTTAAAAAAAAGAAATTATTTCTGAGCACTATGGAAACAAACAAAGAAACACAGCCTGGCCATTAAAGGCAAGGGTATGATAATACAACGGTTTGTTAAGACCTCAGAAAAATCAAGCAATCGGAGTAGTTTTCAGTCACATGAAAAGACCTTTCAGTAGATTAAGGATGTCCCTCATAGATCCTCTCCAACCAAACCACGGGCTCTAGAACGTTTAAGAGCGCTGCCCCCAGCAGGAGCCCAAGGTAGAGAAGGCCTTGTCTTGGAGATCTGTGGGAATGACTTTGGTGGCATGGAGTGAATCCGAGTGAGATTCTCAGAAGACCCACAAAGTTCTTGACAAAACTATATAAGGAGAAACACTGCCAGCTCGGACTGAAGAAGAGAGATGTACAGAATGAAGAAAGGCTATCAGATCTCTAAAATTTTACTGGGGGAAGCAGGCTGAGAAAACTATTCAGGAGCAAATATGTATTACCTCTCCTGGTTAAGGGAGGATGGGCTCAGAGGCAGAACCGGGAGCCCAAAAGGCAAAGCCAAAAGTCATGCAGAATTATTTCCAGGCCTTGAAACCTAATCAAGAAACTTGCATGTCGGGAACCTGGGTGGCTCAGTGGGTTAAAGCCTCTGCTTTCGGCTCAGGTCATGATCCCAGGGTCCTGGGATCGAGTCCCGCATCAGGCTCTCTGCTCAGCAGGGAGCCTGCTTCCTCTGCTCTCTCTGCCTGCCTCTCTGCCTACTTGTGATCTCTGTCTGTCAAATAAATAAATAAAATCTTTAAAAAAAAAAAAAAATAAAAAAAAAAAAAAGAAACTTGCATGTCAAGCAAGCTGGATTTCAGGATTTCTGTAGACCAATGATTTCCTTTGCCCCCCCCCCTCTGTCTTTTTTGTTTTTGAACAGGAATGTCTATAGCAGTTATCCCGTCTGTCTACCTGTGCATGTGGGGGTTGGGGGGGCAAATGTCTTTTCTCTTTCATTTCACAAATTCACAGAGCAGAACCACATTTGAGAACTGGAACTACACCTGAGGAGCCTCATCTGCACCTAGACCTGACTTGGGTGAGGAAATTCTGGACTTTGAGCTGTGATGGAAGGAGACTCTGGGGGACCTCAGGAAAGAGCAAATGTATTTTGCATGGGGATAGGGACGTGAATTTGGGGGGTCCAAACATGGACTGTGGTCCACAGCTTCTAAAAAGGCTCTACAAGTATTCATGTCTCCCTCACTGAACGGATTGCAGAACTTAATTCCCTTCCTGAAACCAAGACACTCAAACAAGGCCCTCCAGACCTGTGGCAGCAGGTTCCCTGAGAAGGGCTGATGGAGGGTAGGCTGTGAGGTCTCCGGGTGGCTCCTGAGACCCTGCTCTGCTCTGGCTTTCCCCCAGCCTCTCTGTCTGCAGCTTTATGCCTCCTGCCAGGTTCTCTCTGCTCATCCTGCGAGAACACTACCTTCTTCAGCAGCAAGCTAGGTGTTCTGCCCACAGAAACCTCACACTCTGTAGGGACCCTGAGGAGGAAAGCAGTTTCGGCCATCTTGGAAGTGTCAGGGGAAAAAAATTCTGATTTCCCAGGGCCCTAGCTCTTGTTAGAGCCCAGGATCCTCATCCCCAGAGTCACCGCCTTCCCGGCCAGACCTGCTGCTGCTGTCCCTGGCATCTTTGTCCATAACCTTGTCCTAATACAAAGGTCCTGCTGGGATCAGGGTGATTGACAGCTGGAGCTCCTCTGGGGCTCATTAAGGGAAGCTGGGTGGGGATCCAGGCAAAGCAAGTTGTTCCCTGCCAACCCCAGACCCAGGCAGTAGGCTGGGAGCAGGGAGGACAGGCGGTCAGATCCCCCTGGGCTCGATGTCCTCTGCTTTCTGCCAGCTCAGGGCCCAGTTGTGCCCATGGCCAAACAAGAGGCTCCACTCCTAAGGGCCCAGCAGCTGGACTGGAATATTCAGAAGTGCCAATGCCTCTTCCTATGGGGCTCCTCAGAGCCCGGCATATGCCTGTCACTGCCTTCCATTCTGGAGCCCCACAAGCTACTCAGAACCCCTGTCAACTCTTTATCCTCCTGGTTCAAACCCTCATTTTCCCCTACTTCCTGGGCTTATGACACAGTGGGCCTGGCTCTCAGCATTATGATTTGCTGATTTAATCTCCAAAGAGGTGGTTATGATCTGTAGCGTTAAAAACTAGATGTAGGGGCACCTGGGTGGCTCAGTTGGTTAAGCATCCAACTCTTGGTTTTAGCTCAGGCCATGATCTCAGGGCTGTGAGATCGAGCCCTCCAACAGGCTCTACATTCAGCAGGGAGTCTGCTTGAGATTCTCTTTCTCCTTCTCCCTCTGCCTCTTCCCCCACTCATACTCTCTATCTCTCTCTAAAATAAATATAAAATAAAATAAATATATAAAATCTTTGAAAAATACTAGATGTAGACTCTATGTCTATATCTTTTTTTTTTTTTTTTTTAGATTTTATTTATTTACTTGACAGAGAGAGACACATCGAGAGAGGGAACACAAGCAGGGGGAGTGGGAGAGGGAGAAGCAGGCTTCTTGCTGAGCAAGGAGCCCGATGCGGGGCTTGATCCCAGGATCTTGGGATCAGGACCTGAGCCAAAGGCAGATACTTAATGACTGAGCCTCCCAGACATCCTTATATCTCTATTATTAAGATGGGTTAATTTTCCATTTCTGTTTATACCCTTTTATGCTGCTCAGATACTTTTATGTCTCTTTAGTTACTTTCAAAATCACGGAAAACAATAGCTATTTCCAATTTGGAAGATCATTATTTTCTCTCCTGATGATCAAGGCAAGTAGTCCAGAGGCGGACAGACAGAATTTGGATCCCTGTCTTGGGGAACCTTGGCCAAGATACTTAATCTCTCTGAGCTTTAGAATCTTCACATGTAAAATGGGATTAATGACCTCTCCTCCCTCAGGGTTGTTGAAAGATCAAATGAGTGAAGAGGTGAGTAGAAATGAGTAGAAAGTGCTTATTGATACATAAAAAGTCCTAAATAAATAATTGTTAAATAAAAATGGAAAATTCATGGGGCACCTGGCTGGCTTGGTTAGTAGAATGTGCGATTCTTGATCTCAGGGTTGTAAGGTCAAGCCCCATGTTGGGTGGAAAAATTACTGAAAATGAAATCTTGAAAGAAAGAAAGAAAGGAAGGAAGGAAGAAAAAGAAAGAAAGAAGGAGAAAGAGAGGGAGGGAGGAAGGAAAGAAGGGAGGAGGGAAGGAAGGAGGGAGGGAGGAAGGAAGGAAGAAAAAGAAAGGAAAGGGAAAGGGAAGGGAAGGAAATGAAATGAAATTCAGCTCAACTGCCCATGAAATGTCGGTTAGTCATAGGTTCAATGGCTCCCATCTCAGCCACTGCTCCTGACTCTCCCTATCCACTTCTGGCTCCTTCTCCCCAGGGTCTAGATGTCAGAGTTTATGCTAGTTCTATAGGTCCTACTCCAAGCTATTGGCCCAGGACGCTGCCAGTACCTTGGCCCCGCAGATCCTGTGCACCTTTGTCCACTTCTGCCCGTGAATTCCGCCCTGATGACCATCAGAGCCTGTGGATTGGCCAGCCACACCTGGCTCCCTGATTTCCCAGTGTCGGTGAATCCCTCCCTGTCCCTCCAGGGCCGCAGGACTGTTCTGCCCCTGAAGCCTCACTGGAACCACCTGATCCTCCAACAGCACCACGCCAGTCCTTTAGCCCAGCCAACGATGCTGACCGCTCACCATGGGGCACGATCGTCTAGGACCCAGTCCCAGCCTTCTTGCCTTGCTGAATTTGAAGGCCACCCCTCCCTGCTGGTGAAGGCTTCGGCTCCTTCCTGGGGGCCCACCTCTGACATCACCATTTCTCAGCAACCCCCCTCTGCCCTGCCCACCCCATCCACCCCCTCATGCCTCTGCTTCTCTTGGGACAGAAAGACTTGAGGACTCACCCAGGACTTGACTGCGGCTGAAGGGTCTGCTTCTGAGCTCTCGCAAGTGGCTGTATCCAGGCTGTTGTTCTGAGGGTCTCAGTTCTTCACTGGCTGTTAGCTAGCAACGTACCATAGCTCTTTGCCATGTGGACCTTTCCACAGGGCAGCTCGTAATATGGCAACTGGCTTTCCCTAGAGTAAGCGAGAACACCAGAGGGAGCTCCAGGGTGGAAGTCAGAGCTGTTTTGTAACCTGTGATACAGTAAGAAATACACATTTGGTCTTTGATCCCCATTCAGACATAGAGCTCCTAAATCACAGAGCTCCTAAATCTCAGGAAATTTCCTGGTGGGAGAAATGAGAGTATCTTTTGTTCTAAGGAGGCATTTTTTTTTTTTTAATAGGCTCCACACAGGGACGCCTGGGTGGCTCAGTCGTTAGGCAACTGCCTTCAGCTCGGGTCATGATCCCAGGGTCCTGGGATCGAGCCCTACCCCACATGTGGCTCTCTTCTCAGTGGGGAGCTTGCTTCTCCTTCTCCCTCTGCTGCTCCACCTGTTTGTGCCCCCCCACACACTCTTTCTCTGTCAAATAAGCAAATAAAATCTTTAAAAATAAATAAATGAATAAATGAATAAATAAATAAATAAGTTCCACACCTAAAATGGAGCCCAGTGTGGGGCTTGAATTCACAACCCTGAGATCAAGATCAGATCTGAGATCAAAGTCAGATGCTTAACCAACTAAGCCACCCAGGAGCCCCTCTAATGAGGTGATTCTTAGCAGGCCCCTAGTTAGCTTCAGGATGGGTGCTGTTCACCAGAAAGACAAAGGAATGACTAGGGGATTGGAACTTTTGGCCCTACCCCCGTCCCCACCCCCAACCTTTGGGTAAGGGAAAGGGGCTAGGGGTTAAGTCATTCATCAACTGCCAATGATCTAGTCAACCATGCCTACATGATGAAACCCCCATTAACCTCCAAAATGACAGAGTTCAGAGAGATTCTAGGTTGCTGAAAACATTGAGGTGCCAGGAAGGTGGCATGCCAGAGAAGGCATGGAAGCTCTGAGAACCTTCCACCACACCTTGCCTCAGGCATCTCTTCTGTTGGCTGTTTCTGAGTTGTATCCTTTGTTGTTGTTGTTTTGTTTTTAAAATATTTTATTTATTTATTTGAGAAGCAGAGAGTGAGAGCAAGCATGAGAGCAGGTTGAGGGGCAGAGGGAGAAGCAGACTCCCCACTGAGCAGGGAGTCTGACATGGGGCTCAACAATCTCAGGACTCTGGGATCAAGACCTGAGCCAAAGGCAGATGCCCAATGAGCTAAGCCACCCAGGCACCCCTGAGTTGTATCCTTAATAATAATTTGGCAATAGTGAGTAAAGTGTTTTTGTGAATCTTGTGAGCCATTCTCATAAATTATCCAAACTGACAAGCTGGTTTATCAGAAGGGCAGGTGACAACTTGGACTTGGGACTGGAATCTGGGATCAGGGGGAGGGTGAATTTTGTGGGACTGAGCCCTTAATCTGTGTAATCTGTGCTACTTAGTGTCAGAATGGAATTAGAGGCACCTGGTGGCTTAGTCAGTTAGCCGTCTGGCTCTAGGTTTTGGCTTAGGTCATGATCTTGGGGTACTGAGATCAAGGCCCACATCTGGCTCTGCGTTCAGTGCTCAGAGGGGAATGTGCTTGGGATTTTCTCCCTTTCCCTCCCCCTTCCCTCTGTGACCTGCTTGTGTGTGCTAGCTCTCTTAAATAAATAAATAAATAAATAAATAAAATCTTTAAAAAATTGAATTAAATTGTAGGATACCCAATTGGTCAGAGCAATTGCTGGTGTGGAAAAAACTCACACATTTGGTGTCAGAAATGTTGTGAGTAAAAATGGCTCGTAATCTAATCTTGGTAGCAAGGAAAAGAAATAAAGGGCACAGATATCGGAAAGGAAGAGATAAAACTGTTCCTATTATCAGATAACATGATTGTCTGCATAGAAAATCCCAGGGTCTCCACAGAAAACACTCCTTAAACCAATAGGTGAATTTCGCAAGGTTACAGGATACAAGGCCAACACACAAAAACAAAACATATTTCTTTTTATATGCTAACAATGTACACGTGGAAACAAAAATTTTTAAAAAATTAATATCATTTATGATACCAAAAAATGAAATTCTTAGTTATAAACCTAATTACATACACATAAGAAAACTACGACACTCAGACGAAAGTCATCAAGGAAGATCTAAATAAATGGAGAGGGGTACTTGACTAACTCAACTGACAGAGCACAAGACTCTTGATCTCGGGGTTGTGAGTTCGAGCCCCATGCTGGATATAGAGATTACTTAAAAATAAAATCTTTAAAAAAAGAAATGGAGAGGGGTGCCTGGGTGGCTTAGTAGGTTAAAGCCTCTGCCTTCTGCTCAGGTCATGATCCCAGGGTCCTGGAATCAAGCCCCACATCGGGATCTCTGCTCAGCAGGGAGCCTGCTTCCCCCTCTCTCTCTGCCTGCCTCTCTGCCTACTTGTTCTCTCTCTCTGTCAAATAAATAAATAAATAAATAATCTTTTTTAAAAAAATTAAAAAAAAAAATAAAAAAAGAAATGGAGAAACATACCATGTTCATGAATTGGCACACTTAACATAGTAAAGATGTTAATTCTCCCTAAGTTCATTAAATTCAATACAACAAAAATCCCATCAAGGTTGTTTATAGATGGGGCACCTGGGTGGTTCAGTGGGTTAAGCCTCTTCCTTCGGCTCAGGTCATGATCTCAGGGTCCTGGGATCTAGCCCCTTACTGGGCTCTCTGCTCAACAGGGATCCTGATTCCCCCTCTATCTCTGCCTGCCTCTGTGCCTGCTTGTGATCTCTCACTGTCAAATAAATAAATAAAATCTTTTTAAGAAAATATTTTATTTATTTATTTGACACAGAGAGAGAGAGATCACAAGTAGGCAGAGAGAGAGGGAGAAGCAGGCTCCCTGCTGAATAGAGAGCCCGATGTAGGACTCAGATCCCAAGATTCTAAGATCATGACCCGAGCCGAAGGCAGAGGCTTAACCCACTGAGCCACCCAGGAGCCCTTAAATAAATAAAATCTTAAAAAAAAAAGAAAAGATTGTTTATAGGCATAGGGACCCCTGGCTGGCTGGCTCAGTCAGTAGAGCATGTGACTCTAGATCTTGTGGCAGTGAGTTTGAGCCCCACAGTGGGAGTAGAGAATACTTAAAAATAAAAACGTTATTTATTATTATTATTATTTAATTATTTTTATTAACATGTAATGTATTATTTGCCCCAGGGGTACAGGTCTGTGATTCATCAGGTTTACATATTTTAGAAATAAAATCTTAACTGTCCTGTGACTAACATAACTTAATAAAAAAAACAAATTAAAATAATTAAAATAAAATCTTAAAAACAAGGATGTTTTATAGACATAGGTAAAATGACTCTATTTTTTTTTTTTTATTTTTATTTTTTATTTATTTGAAAGAGATAGAAAGCACACAAGCACGGGGAGTGGCAGGCAGAGAGAGGGAGAAGGAGAAGCAGACTTCCCAGTGACTAGGGAGTCCGATGTGGGGCTCGATCCCAGGACCCTGGGATTGTGACCTGAGCTGAAGGCAGACGCTTAACGCCTGAGCCACCCAGGCGCCCCGGTAAAATGACTCTAAAACTGACATGAAGGGGTGCCTGGCTGGCTCAGTTGGTTGAGCATGTGACTGTTGATCTTGGGGTTGTGAGTTTCAGCCCCACACTGGGTGTAGAGATTACTTAAAAATACAATCTTTGGGACGCCTGGGTGGCTCAGTTGGTTAAGCAGCTGCCTTCTGCTCGGGTCATGATCCCAGCGTCCTGGGATTGAGTCCCACATCGGGCTCCTTGCTCAGCAGTGAGCCTGCTTCTCCCTCTGCCTCTGCCTGCCACTCTGTCTGCCTGTGCTCTCTCTCTCTGACAAATAAATAAATAAAATCTTTAAAAAAAATACAATCTTTAAAAAAATAGTAAAATAAATGAAGTTTATAAGAAAAGGCAAATAGCTAACACAATCTTGAAAAGGAGGAATGAAACAGAAGTATTACACAACCCATTTTAAAGCTAAAGTAATCGAGAAAATGTGCTGTTGGTGAATGTTTAGATATGCAGACCAATGAAATATGGAGATTTGATTTTTGACATTGGTGCAATGGAGGAAGGATAATCTTTTCAACCAATAATACTGGAACAATTCTATATCCATATACAAAAAAACCCTCACTTTGGCTTAAACTTCATGCCTTATTTTATTTTAAAGATTTTGTTCTATTTTTTATTTTTTTGAGTAAAGTGATAGAAGTTTATTAAGCAAGGATATAAAAAAGCTGTCAGAAGTGAGAGGGGTCCTGACAGGGTTGCCAATAAGGGCCTTTAGGGTTGGTCTTAATTACAGAAAGCTAACCAGGGAACTTAAATCCTTTTAACATCTCTATTGATAACACCTTCAGTGGCTTACTTCCTTCTTAGGGGCTGGTTATTCTTTCTTGGTCACTGGTGATTATGATAAAGACACCCACCCTCACACACTTAGGGCATGCCTTATTTATTTCATTTTATTTTAAAGATTTTATCTTTTAAGTAACCCCTACACCCAGTCTGGGGCTAGAACTCACATGCCTGAGATCAGGAGTAGCATCTTCACTGACTGATCCAGCCAGGCATCCTCTTTGTGCCTTACTTTAAAAAATTAAGTCAAATATGATCTAGAGACATTAAAAACATGTGTGCATCAAGGGACGTGAATAGCTATTTCTCCGAAAAAGACAAGAAGACAGACAAATTGCCAATAATGACGTGAAAAGATGTTCAACATCATTAGTCATTAGGAAAATGCAAATCCAAAGCGTAATGAGATAGCACTACACACCCATTAGGATGAAGATAATTTAAAAAACAGAAAGTAGGGGCACCTGGGTGGCTCAGTGGGTTAAGCCTCTCCTTTCAGCTCAGGTTATGATCTCAGGGTCCTAGGATCGAGCCCCACATCGAGCTCTCTGCTCAGCGGGGAGCCTGTTTCTACCCCCTCTCTCTGCCTGCCTCTCTGCCTACTTGTGATTTTTCTCTCTCTGTCAAATAAATAAATAAAATCTTAAAAAAAAAACAGAAAGTAACAAGTGTTGGTGAGAATGCAGAGAAATTGGAATTCTTATACTTTCCTGGTACAAATGTAAAGTGGTGCAACCACTGTGGAAAAGCAATTTATCAGTTCTTCAGTAAGTTAAACAGAATTACCACATGACCCAGTAGTTCTATTACTAGCTATTTACACAAGAGAATTGAAAACAAGTACTCAAATAAATATTTGTACATACGTACTGCGTTCATAGCAGCACTACTCATAACAGTCAAAAGATGGAAACAAACCAAGTACCCATCAGTGGATGAACGGATTACTAACTTGCAGCATATAGAAGTGATAAGATATTATTGAGTCAGAAAAAGGAATTAAATATGTTTTTAACTTTTTTAAAGTAAATTCTACCCCCAGTGTGAGGCTCGAACTCTCAATTCTGAGATCAAGAGCCCCACGCTCCATTGACTGAGCCAGACAGGCACCTCGAAAGGAATGAAATATTGACAACTGCTAAAACATGGACAAAGTTTGAAAACATGTTAAGTAAAAGAACACATGTTGGGCCCCTGGGTGGCTCAGTCAGTTAACCGTCTGTCTTCCATTCTGGTCATGATCTCAGGCTCCTGGGATGGAGCCCCACATCTGGCTCCCTGCTTCTCCCTCCCCATCTGTCCCTCTCCTAGCTTGTGCTCTCTCTCACTCTTCTCAATAAATAAAATCTTTAAAAAAATAAAGAATACTTACTATTTGTTTTCATTTCATGCAATGTTCAGAATAGGCAAATCCACAGAAACAGAAACCAAGTAGGTGGTTGCCAGGGGTTGCAGGAAGGGAAAAATGGGTATAGGGTTGTGTTTTGTTTTGTTTTGAGAAGTGAAATGTTTTGGAACTACATAGAGATTGTGGTTTCGTAATATTATGAATGTACTAAAAGCCATTGAACTGTATACTTTAAAATGGTTAATTTTATGTTATGTGAATTTAAACCCAATAAAAATTAATTGTATAGTTCTTGGATGATGTAATAGAATTTGGTGGTAAAATAAATTTGCTTATAGATATAAATATATAAAGTAAAACTATAAAACTTTTAGAAGAGAACGCTGGAGACAATCTTTGTGACCTGGGGTTAGGAAAAGAATTCTTAGCCATGATACTGAAGGAATGATCCATAAAAGGAAAAAACATTGAACTTCATCAAAATTAAAAACCTTTGCTCTGTAAAAGACACAATTAAGAAAATGAAAAGATAAGCCACTGGGAAAAATTATTTGCACGTTCTATATGTGATAAGGGCTTGTATCCAGAATACATAAAGAACTGAACTCAAGAAACAAACAACCGTCACAGACCTGTACCCCTGGAGCAAATAATACATTATACGTTAATTAGAAAAAAAAAAAAAAAAAGAAACAAACAAACAACCGAATTAAAATATGGGCGAAATAGGCATGTCACCAAAGAAGATAAACAATATTTAATAAGCATATGAAGATGCTGAATAGTATTAGCCAATTTGGAAAAGTAAATTAAAACCACATTGAGATACCATTACAGACCTATCCAGATGGCTATAATGAAAAGAACTGCAGGGATTAGGCCAACTTTCAAGGATGTCTATTACAAACACACATTGGGAGCCTGGGGAAATGACTGCTGGGTAACACAAACCTCAACGCATCTACTCTGAACTGGGCTTTGGCCAGAACTCCATTTATTGCCATTTATTACCTGGCCGCTACATGCTCCTATTCTTCATCTTCTTTTTACGGTTTTATTTATTTATTTGACAGAGAGAGAAAGAGAGAGAGCGAGAGCGAGCACTAGCAGGGGGAGCAGCAGGCACCGGGAGAGGCAGGCTCTCCGCCGAGCAGGAAGGCTGATGTGGGGCTCAATCCCAGGACCCTGGGATCGTGACCTGAGCCAAAAGCAGGCGCTTAAACTACTGAACCACCCAGGAGCCCCAAAAGGATTTAATTTTAAGGAGTCTCTACACCCAATGTGGGGCTTGAACTCACAACCTCAAGATCAAGTCACATACTCCACCAACTGCGCCAGCCAGGCCCCCTACATGCTCCCATTCTAACAAGGGACCATGGTCACACTTTGGTCTCAGGTGATCAAAGTCAGCTGGGAGTCTGTGGCCAATTGTCCTCAAAATGTTTAGGTATTTTCTTTTCCCAATGCCCAATTACCCAAGTAAATAACCGTAAGTCCCTCTGGGAGAAGGCCAGAAGAAATCCTTACCAAGTTCAATTGCCATGTGCTGCAGGCTCCTTCAATCCTGGAGTTCAGCCTCTTCTTCAATCAGCGGGTTCTGGGTTTGAAAACTGACTTTGTGTAGACACTGGGCAAGGAGGTGTGACTTTTCACCCAAGCAACTGCTCTTTCTTCATCATCATCATCCTTGTTTTGTTTTGTTTTTGATGGTTCAATTTGAAGAGTACCCTTGTTGGCTAACCAACTATTTTGCTGGTGATTGGGCCAAGTTCTATCAACAACCTCTAACTCTCCTGACCCTGTTGGCTGCCATTTCCATCTTGCAGCTCACTGTGATCACTGCAGCCCCCTGGCTTCAACTAGTTAGGCACCACGCCCTGTCCTCTGTGGCTTTGGAGTCCTCTCTGGCCATTACTGAGTGAGCCACTGCAGAGGAGAACAGGTCTGCAAGGGTAAACGATGGGGACAGCTTGGGTACCAGGCAGCATGGCCCCAGACACCACATTTCCCCCAGTTCCCACTACCGCGCCTGCCAAACCTGTAAAAATAAATGTTAAAATGACCCCTTGGAAGCCTTCAAGGGCTGAGGGATGGGCAAGGGGCTGCCTTTCCGTTTCGTGTTGATGCACTGCCCCCATGTGGCCACATCCCGAACTTCATCCTCATTTGTCCCCCAACACCCTGCCCTCCAGGTTCCCTGTCCTTGCTGTAAAGACCCTCCAACCTCACCCTGCTGGGAAGCACACGCCCGCTGGCCTCAGAAAGCACCGTGTGACCTCGGACTGGTTACTAACCCTCCTGGACCTCAGTTCTCTCCTTTCTAAAATGGGGTGATGAGGGTCGCCTAAATGACTCAGTTGGCTCAGGGTCTGCCTTCCACTCGGGCCATGATCCTGGGGTCCTGGGATTGAGTCCCGTGTCCGGCTCCCGGCGGGGAGTCTGCTTCTCCCTCCGCCCCTCCCCCTCACGTGCTCTCTCTCAAATCAATAAGATCTTTAAAAAAATAATAAAATGGGGTGATGATAGCAAAGTAAATGGAATGATGAGATAAAATAATACAGCTAAATTCCTGGATCCGTAAGGCCCAGTAAACATCACTCTGGTGCTGTAAGGCTGTTCTTTTTTAAAATTTTATTTATTTATTTGACAGAAATCACAAGTAGGCAGAGAAGCAGGCAGAGAGGCAGGCAGAGAGAGAGGGGGAAGCAGGCTCCCTGCAGAGCAGAGAGCCTATTGTGGGGCTCAATCCCAGGACCCTGGGATCATGACCTGAGCTGAAGGCAGAGGCTTTAACCCACTGAGCCAACCAGGTGCCCCGCCACCCCCTTTTCAAGGTTCCTTGAGAAACGTTCCGCTAGACTAGTTTGGTTGTTGCTGGCTTACCCAAACCACTGTTGAATAAAAGGCAGAGAAGTTGCTGAGATCATGGGAGGCCTGGCTCAGACCCCTGATTCTGAGACTCGGGAAGAGAAGTCCATCACAAGCCAACGGTCTACTGCTCTTAACGCTGAAAGGACGTTCATCCCCATGGCTGGGGTTAGGGAAGTATGCGTTTCCCTCAAGCCTCTCCTTCCTGCCTCAGTCGTTGGAGTCTCTCAGGGGTGAGACTGCCAGGTGCCTTCCTGGACAGGATTTCTGCCCTTAAACAGGCAGCCTTGGGGAAAAGCTGCTGGTCTCCTCTGTCTCACAGAGCAGGAGAGGCAGGCTCAGGGATGAGGAACTGCTCCGGCCCCACATAGCCAGCCTGGGCCTGAGCTGGGATTGAGTCCCAGATCTGGCTCTTCCCATGCTTGGCCCTGAGTCACTAGAGCAATGCCTCCTGGCCTCCTAGTCAACATGGAGCCCATTCATGAAGACTGATCGCCAGCCTCACATACCAAGAAAGGGAGCTCTGCACCCATCCTTGCTGAAGGGATCCCCTTCAACGACAAACACAAGCAGAAATGGTTCAGGAGCCATGGCCTCTCCTTCCCAGCAATTAGCCAGGCTTGTCCATCTGAAGGACATAAGAGGCAGCTGGAAAATCGGGCTGGTAATTGAAGAAGGTCTAGGTGAGGTGCCATGACTTAAATGTTCTTGATGGGTGATGACCTCCAGCCTGTGGAATGCTCCAATTCTGGAGACAATGTTCAAATATAGCATAAAAGCCACCAGTTTAATTCTTAATCTTGAGAAAGAAATTTATGTGTATGGCTGGACCAGTTTATAAAAGTTATTAAGTGGCTTAAGGGTCTATCCAAAAATTTTCCCAAGGATGACTTTCTAAATGTTCCCAGAAAGACTTTTCTGAATTCTTGGCTCCTCTGAATTTCCCATTGGAAAGATAAGGCAGAAATTTTGACAGGGTTTGAGAAGAACATTAGAAGAACAAGTCATCTTGTGTTTTCTAGGAGTGTCCTCATCTTAATTTACTGTCATATCACATATCATGCCAGATGGATTTTATTCCGTCCGATTTGAGTCAGACCACCTGGGTCAGGGGCTTGGCTTTGACAGGGACGAGACCCGGAAAATCCATTTTATTTCCACATCTTAGTGTTAAACGTTCTCCAGGCAGCTCTGTGGTGGCCAACGGGCCTGTGAGGACTGTTGCTGCTGCAGCTGGGCTGGCCGGCCAGCCACGCTTCCACACACTGAGAGCCCATGGGTTTAGACAGACAGGATGTCCCCTACACAGGCGGCCAAAGTCAGCATGGTGTCAGCATCTGGTGTCCGGAGTCCCCCGGGATGACGCCAAGCTGGGGGTCCCGAGAGCAGATGGCCCAGGCTGTGAGCCGCCGTGCTGTACGGAGAAGCCAGCTGTCGCCTCTAGCCCCGTGGCTTCATGGGCAAGGCAGAGGCCTGCAGACATCTCTGGAAGCAGGGAGAAGGAGCAAGTGCTGCCCTTGGGTAGAGGGATGGGAAGGCCTCATGGCAGGATCCTTAAAGACAGGGAGGTGGGTGAATCAGCCCCAGGGCAGCAACTCCCAAGGTCGCTTACCGCCTGCTGCTCCAGGAGGAATTGCAGGGAGGGCTACCAGGATCTGGGTCCCATTCCCCAGGGGGAAGATGTGCAAGGTTGCTGCCCCCTGGGGCAGAGCTGTTCCCTGAAACTTACTTTCATCCACTGTAAGATGGAGAGATTCAGACTATCTCACATTTTGGGGCGTGTGCCTGGAGGAGCATGGGACTCTTGATCTGGGGGTCAGGAATTTGAGCCCCATGTTGGGTGTAGAGATTATTAAAACATAAATAGATAAAATGAAACAAGATGGGATCGGGAGGGAGGCAAACCATGAGACTCTTAATCTCACAAAACAAACTGAGGGTTGCGGGGGCGGCGGGGGGGGTTAGGGAGAGGGTGGTGGGGTTATGGACATTGGGGAGGGTATGTGCTATGGTGAGTGCTGTGAAGTGTGTAAGCCTGATGATTCACAGACCTGTATCCCTGGGGCTAATAATACATTATATGTTAATTTAAAAAATTAAATTTATATAAATAAAGTAAATATTAAAAAAAGTTTTTTTAAAGGAATCTCCAACCTTTTTTTTTTTTTTTTTTAGATAAAGCTCCCATAAGGGTGTCTGGCTGGCTCTGTCAGAATGAGTTTCAGGGGAGGAGTCAAGATGGCGGAGAAGTAGCAGGCTGAGACGACATCGGGTAGCAGGAGATCAGCTAGATAGCTTATCTAACCATTGTGAACACCTATAAATCCAACGGGAAATCGAAGAGAAGAAGAGCAACAATCCCAGAAACAGAAAATCGATCACTTTCTGAAAGGTAGGACCTGCGGAGAAGTGAATCCAAAGCGACGGGAAGATAGTCCCCGGGGGGAGGGGCCGGCACCCGGCAAGCGGCGGAGCGACGGAGCACAAAACCGGGACTTTTAAAAGTCGGCTCCACTGGGAGACATCGCTCCAGAGGCTAAACTGGGGGGAAACCCAGGCGGGGTCAGCATAACCCCAGGACCCGCGGGGTCACAGAAGGACTGGGGGTGTCTGAGTGCCGCAGAGCTCGCAGGTATTAGAGCGGGGAAGCCGGCTATAGCGACAAAGCCGAGGAGTGAGCTCTAAGCCCGGGGTTACCTTGTGCCGGTCGCAGGCTGGGTGGGCTCGGAGCGCGGCCGCAGGCCGCGGAGACAAAAGCGACCCGGCGCTTTTCTCCAGCTCCAACAATTGACTGCTTTCCTCGAGGCGCGACCGCAAGCCAGGGAGGCGGGGCTATTGGGCGCTTTGCTCTGAGAGCGCACTGAGGAGCGGAACCCCAAGCTCTCGGCTCCTCCAGGCCGAGAGATTGGGAGGCCGCCATCTTCATTCCCGTCCTCCGGAACTCTACGGAAAGCGCTCAGGGAACAAAAGCTCCCGAAAGCGAACCCGAGCGGATTACTTAGCCCGGCTCCTGGCAAGGGCGGTGCAATTCCGCCTGCGGCAAAGACACTTGAGAATCACTACAACAGGCCCCTCCCCCAGAAGATCAACAAGAAACCATCCAAAACCAACTTCAGTCACCAAGAACAGCGGAATTCCACAGCAGGAGAAAGCAAATCCTACCTGGACAAAATGACAAGGCGGAAAAACTCACCTCAAAAAAAAGAACAAGAGGCCGTACCGAAGGCTGGAGACCTAATCAATACAGACATAGGTAGCATGACAGATCTAGAGTTCAGAATGACAATTCTCAAGGTTCTAGCCGGGCTCGAAAAAGGCATAGAAGATATTAGAGAAACCCTCTCCGGAGAGATAAAAGCCCTTTCTGGAGAAATAAAAGAACTAAAATCTAACCAAGTTGAAATCAAAAAAGCTATTCATGAGGTGCAATCAAAAATGGAAGCTCTCACTGCCAGGATAAATGAGGCAGAAGAAAGAATTAGTGACATAGAAGACCAAATGACAGAGAATAAAGAAGCTGAGCAAAAGAGAGACAAACAACTACTGGAACACGAGGAGAGGATTCGAGAGATAAGTGACACCATAAGACGACACAACATTAGAATAATTGGGATTCCAGAAGAAGAAGAAAGAGAGAGGGGAGCAGAAGGTATATTGGAGACAATTATTGGAGAGAATTTCCCTAATATGGCAAAGGGAACAAACATCAAAATCCAGGAGATGCTAAGAACGCCCCTCAAAATCAATAAAAATAGGTCCACACCTCGTCACCTGATAGTAAAATTTACAAGTCTTAGCGACAAAGAGAAAATCCTGAAAGCAGCCCGGGAAAAGAAGTCTGTAACATACAAGGGTAAAAACATTAGATTGGCAGCGGACCTATCCACAGAGACCTGGCAGGCCAGAAAGAACTGGCATGATATATTCAGAGCACTAAACGAGAAAAACATGCAGCCAAGAATACTATATCCGGCTAGGCTATCATTGAAAATAGAAGGAGAGATAAAGAGCTTCCAGGACAAACAAAAGCTGAAAGAATTTGCAAACACCAAACCAGCTCTACAGGAAATATTGAAAGGGGTCCTCTAAGCAAAGAGAGACCCTAAAAGTAGTAGATCAGAAAGAAACAGAAACAATATACAGTAACAATCATCTTACAGGCAATACAATGGCACTCAATTCATATCTCTCAATAGTTACCCTGAATGTTAATGGGCTAAATGCCCCAATCAAAAGACACAGGGTATCAGAATGGATAAAAAAACAAAACCCATCCATATGCTGCCTCCAAGAAACTCATTTTAGACCCGAAGACACCTCCAGATTTAAAGTGAGGGGGTGGAAAACAATGTACCATACTAATGGACATCAGAAGAAAGCTGGGGTGGCAATCCTTATATCAGATCAATTAGATTTTAAGCCAAAGACTATAATAAGAGATGAGGAAGGACACTATATCATACTCAAAGGGTCTGTCCAACAAGAAGATCTAACAATCTTAAATATCTATGCCCCTAACATGGGAGCAGCCAACTATATAAACCAATTAATAACAAAATCAAAGAAATACATCGACAGTAATACAATAATAGCAGGGGACTTTAACACTCCCCTCACTGAAATGGACAGATCATCTAAGCAAAAGATCAACAAGGAAATAAAGGCCTTAAATGACACACTGGACCAGATGGACATCACAGATATATTCAGAACATTCCATCCCAAAGCAACAGAATATACATTCTTCTCTAGTGCACATGGAACATTCTCCAGAATAGACCACATCCTGGGTCATAAATCAGGTCTCAATCGGTACCAAAAGATCGAGATCATTCCCTGCATATTTTCAGACCACAGTGCTCTGAAGCTCGAACTCAATCACAAGAGGAAATTTGGAAAGAACGCAAATACATGGAGACTAAACAGCATCCTTCTAAAAAATGAATGGGTCAACCAGGAAATTAAAGAAGAATTGAAAAAATTCATGGAAACAAATGATAATGAAAACACAACAGTTCAAAATCTGTGGGACACAACAAAGGCAGTCCTGAGAGGAAAATATATAGCAGTGCAAGCCTTTCTCAAGAAACAAGAAAGGTCTCAAATACACAACCTAACCCTACACCTAAAGGAGCTGGAGAGAGAACAACAAAGAAAGCCCAAACCCAGCAGGAGAAGAGAAATCATAAAGATCAGAGCAGAAATCAATGAAATAGAAACTAAAAAAACAATAGAACAAATCAACAAAACTAGGAGCTGGTTCTTTGAAAGAATTAATAAGATTGATAAGCCCCTGGCCAGACTTATCAAAAAGAAAAGAGAAAGGACGCAAATAAATAAAATCATGAATGAAAGAGGAGAGATCACAACCAACACCAAAGAAATACAAACAATTATAAGAACATACTACGAGCAACTCTATGGCAACAAATTTGACAACCTGGAAGAAATGGATACATTTCTAGAGATGTATAAACTACCACAACTGAACCAGGAAGAAATAGATAACCTGAACAGACCCATAACCAGTAAGGAGATTGAAACAGTCATCAAAAATCTCCAAACAAACAAAAGTCCAGGACCAGACGGCTTCCCAGGGGAATTCTACCAAACATTTAAAGAAGAATTAATTCCTATTCTCCTGAAACTGTTCCAAAAAATAGAAATGGAAGGAAAACTTCCAAACTCATTCTATGAGGCCAGCATCACCTTGATCCCAAAACCAGACAAGGATCCCACCAAAAAAGAGAATTACAGACCAATATCCTTGATGAACACAGATGCGAAAATTCTCACCAAAATACTGGCCAATAGGATCCAACAGTACATTAAAAGGATTATTCACCACGACCAAGTGGGATTTATTCCAGGGCTGCAAGGTTGGTTCAACATCCGCAAATCCATCAATGTGATACAATACATTAATAAAAGAAAGAGTAAAAACCATATGATACTCTCAATAGATGCTGAAAAAGCGTTTGACAAAGTGCAGCATCCCTTCCTGATTAAAACTCTTCAAAGTGTAGGGATAGAAGGCACATACCTCAACATCATCAAAGCCATCTATGAAAAACCCACCGCAAATATCATTCTCAATGGAGAAAAACTGAAAGCTTTTCCGCTAAGGTCAGGAACACGGCAGGGATGTCCGTTATCACCACTGCTGTTCAATATAGTACTAGAAGTCCTAGCCTCAGCAATCAGACAACAAAAAGAAATTAAAGGCATCCAAATCGGCAAAGAAGAAGTCAAACTATCACTCTTTGCAGATGATATGATACTATATGTGGAAAACCCAAAAGGCTCCACTCCAAAACTGCTAGAACTTATACAGGAATTCAGTAAAGTGTCAGGATATAAAGTCAATGCACAGAAATCAGTCGCATTTCTTTACACTAACAACAAGACAGAAGAAAGAGAAATTGAGGAGTCAGTCCCATTTACCATCGTACCCAAAACCATAAGATACCTAGGAATAAATCTAACCAAAGAGGCAAAGAATCTATACTCAGAAAACTATAAAGTACTCATGAAAGAAATTGAGGAAGACACAAAGAAATGGAAAAATATTCCATGCTCATGGATTGGAAGAACAAATATTGTGAAAATGTCTATTTTACCTAAAGCAATCTACACATTTAATGCAATCCCTATCAAAATCCCATCTATTTTTTTTAAAGAAATAGAACAAATAATCCTAAAATTTATATGGAACCAGAAAAGACCTCGAATAGCCAAAGGAATATTGAAAAAGAAAGCCAAAGTCGGTGGTATCACAATTCCAGACTTCAAGCTCTATTACAAAGCTGTCATCATCAAGACAGTATGGTACTGGCACAAAAACAGACATATAGACCAATGGAACAGAATAGAGAGCCCAGAAATAGACCCTCAACTCTATGGTCAACTAATCTTTGACAAAGCAGGAAAGAATATCCAATGGAAAAAAGACAGCCTCTTCAACAAATGGTGCTGGGAAAATTGGACAGCCACATGCAGAAAAATGAAATTGGACTATTTCCTTACACCACACACGAAAATAGACTCAAAGTGGATGAAGGACCTCAATGTGCGAAAGGAATCTATCAAAATCCTTGAGGAGAATGCAGGCAGCAACCTCTTTGACCTCCACCGCAGCAACTTCTTCCTAGGAACATCGCCGAAGGCGACAGAAGCAAGGGCAAAAATGAACTATTGGGATTTCATCAAGATCAAAAGCTTTTGCACAGCAAAGGAAACAGTTAACAAAACCAAAAGACAACTGACAGAATGGGAGAAGATATTTGCAAACGACATATCAGATAAAGGGCTCGTATCCAGAATCTATAAAGAGCTTATCAAACTCAATACCCAAAGAACAAATAATCCAGTCAAGAAATGGGCAGAGGACATGAACAGACATTTCTGCAAGGAAGACATCCAGATGGCCAACAGACACATGAAAAAATGCTCCACATCACTCGGCATCAGGGAAATACAAATCAAAACCACAATGAGATACCACCTCACACCAGTCAGAATGGCTAAAATTAACAAGTCAAGAAATGACAGATGCTGGCGAGGATGCGGAGAGAGGGGAACCCTCCTACACTGTTGGTGGGAATGCAAGCTGGTGCAACCACTCTGGAAAACAGTGTGGAGGTTCCTCAAAAAACTGAAAATAGAGCTACCCTACGACCCAGCAATTGCACTCCTGGGTATATATCCTAAAGATACAAACGTGGTGCTCCGAAGGGGCACGTGCACCCGAATGTTTATAGCAGCAATGTCCACAATAGCCAAACTGTGGAAAGCGCCTAGATGTCCATCAACAGATGAATGGATAAAGAAGATGTGGTATATATACACAATGGAATACTATGCAGCCATCAAAAGACATGAAATCTTGCCATTTGCGACGACGTGGATGGAACTAGAGGGTATCATGCTTAGCGAAATAAGTCAATCGGAGAAATATAACTATCATATGATCTCTTTGATATGAGGAAGTGGAGATGCAAGGTGGGGGGGTTTGGGGGGAGGTAGGAAAAGAAAAAATGAAAAGATGGGATTGGGAGGGAGACAAACCATAAAAGACTCAATCTCAAGAAACAGACTGAGGGTTGCGGGGGGGAAGGGGGATGGGAGAGGGTGGTGGGGAAATGGACATTGGGGAGGGTATGTGCTATGATGAGTGCTGTGAAATGTGTAAACCAGACGATTCACAGACCTGTACCCCTGGGGATAAAAATACATTATATGTTTATTAAAATAAAAAAAAAAAAAAAAAAAAGAATGAGTTTCAGCCCCATGTTGGGTGTAGAGATTACTTAAATAAATAAGCCTTAAAAAAAGTTCACGTAGAATTCTCCGTTTTAAAGTGTGTACAATTCTGTGGGTTTTAGTATATTCACTGCTATTTGTTCTAGAACATTTTTATCAATTCAAGTAAGAAATCCTTACCCATTAGCAGTCAGTCACTCTGCACTCTGCTCCCCCCAGCTCCTGTGGATCACGAGTCTACTTTTGTTCTCTCTCAATTTGTCTCTTCTGATCACTTATTTAAAATGGAATCATAGACAGGGTGCCTCAGTGGGTTAAGTGTCTGGCCCTCCATTTCGGCTCAGGTCATGATCTCAGGTCCTGGGATGGAGCCCGGTGATTGGCTCTGCCCTTAGTGGGGAGGCTTGGGATTCTCTCTCCCTCTGTCTCTCTCACGCTACCATGGGTGTGCTCTCTCTCTCTCTCACGCTTTCTAAAATAAATAAATAAATCTTTAAAAAAAAAAAAAAAGAAAAAGGAACGGAATCCTGTAATAGATGGTTCATGTCTGTCTTCTTTCCCTTGGCGTGAGGTTTTCAAGCCCCTTCCAAGCTGTAGCATGGCTCGGTGCTCCTCACCTCTCTGTGGCCATGTGATCTTCCATTGTGGGGCTACATCGTGTTTGGTTTGTCCCTCCATCACTTGAAGGGCGTTTGGGTTGTTTCCACTCTTTGGCTATTATGAGTAATGTTGCTGTGAACATTCATGTAGGAATTTTTGTGTGAACCGATTTTTTTTTTTAAGATTTTATTTATTTATTTGACAGAGATCACAAGCAGGCAGAGAGAAAGGAGAAAGCAGGCTCCCCGCCAAGCAGAGAGCCCGATGCGGGGCTCAATCCCAGGACCCTGGGATCATGACCTGAGCTGAAGACAGAGGCTTTAACCCACTGAGCCACCCAGGCGCCCCTGAACCGATGTTTTTAAGTGTCTTGGGTGCATACCATTCCACCCAGTGGAATCCTGGGTCAAGAAATGATATGAAATGATATGAAATGACTCCATACTTAATGTTTTGAGGAACAGCCAGACTCTAGCCAGACTCTTTTCCACAGCGGCTATGTATTTGATATTTTTCTGTACTTCGAAAATAATAAAACCACTTTTAACAGAGCCTGGTCCACAATACTCATTCTTTCAACCCTTAGATAGTGTGGGGTACCTCCTAGGCGCTAAACACTGTTGTAGATACAGTGGTAAAAACAGAGCAGGCATCCGTGTGTCTGTGCATATATACGTGCATAGCTGTATGATTTTATGTGTATGTAAGTGTGTATGTTATTGCGTGTCTGCGTGTCAGTGTGTGGGCGTGTGTGTGTGTTGGGGAGGTGACGCTGATGGAATTACCGGTAAACGGGAAAGGGGCTGGGGGACCTCGGGTGGGCCTGGGATGGCTGTTTTGACTTGGATGGTCAGGAAGACCTCGCTGACAAAGGGAAGGAGGTGAGGGAACGTGGCCCTTCAAGAAAAGGCAGCTGCGAAGGCCGAGGTCCCGAAGCTGTGGCGGGTCCGAGGAGCAGCATGGCAGCCGGCGAGGCCAGCGAGGAGGGAATAAAGAGTAGTAGGGGCTGAGCCCAGCAGGGTAACAGGAACCACAACCTGCAGGGCCTCAGGCCATGGGGAGAACTCCGGCTTCGCTCCGGCAGACGTGGCAGCCATCGCGGGTCACCGAGGCTCATGGCGACGGGATCTTCCTGGGTTCTCGCGAGATCGTCCAGCGGCTGTGTTGAGAGGGCGCGGGAGGAGACGTAGGGGCGGGGAAGCTGTGACCATGAGCCTGGTGGCAGGTGATGGTGGCCTGGGTCATGGGCGACCCTGGAGGTGGTGGAAAGAGGCCAGGCCTGGGCAAGTTGTGGAAAGAGAGTCAGCCGGATTTGCTGATTAAATGGATGTGAAGTTCAAGGAAAAAGAAAAGTAGAAAATGGTCCCAACAGATTCTGGCCTGAGCAGCTGCAAGGACAGACAGCCGTGTTATTTAGAGGGGCAGGGCCATCCTCGCTTTGTTCAAGCAGAGCCCCGCATGGGGCGCACTCAACTAAGTACACGGAAAGGTGGTGGGATCCTCAGGAAGGCCTTTATCAGTGTTGATTCTTTGACACCTGTGTCGCCAGACCTAGGATGATACCTCCGTCCTGTTCTCTCTCTAATAAATAAAAATAAATAAAAGACTCATTGAAATATGCTTAAGGTCTTTTAAAATGTACACTCCACCTTCCTTCCCAGACACACTTCATAAGTCTCAAACCCTATAGCCCCAGGTTAAAGTGAAAGACTTGTCCAGGCTAGATGCCAAACTTTTGTAATTTCCGCCACTGCCTTTTTTTTTTTTTTTTAAAGATTGTATGTTGTTTTTTAAAGATTTTATTTGTGAGAGAGAGAGGGAAAGAGAGAGAGTGTGTGTGTGATCAGGGGTTGGAGCAGCGGGAAGGGAGAAAGAGGGGAAAGCATCTCAAGCAGACTCTTGGTTAAGCCCAGAGCCTGACTCAGGGCTTGATCCCAGGACCCTGAGGTCATGACCTGAGCTGAAACCCAAGAGTGGGACGCTCAACTGATGAAGCCATCCAGATGCCCCTAAAGATTTTGTTTTTAAGTAATCTTTATATCCAGTATGGGACTCAAACTCACCATGAGATCAAGAGTCGTATGTCTTACCAACTGAGCCAGCCAAGCGCCCCTCTGCCATAATTTTTTTAAGGTTTATTTATTTATTTATTTGAGAGAGAGAGAGACCATGAACTGGGGGGAGGAGCAGAGGGAGAGGGAGAAAGAAGTAGACTCCCCCTGAGCAGGGAGCCTGATATGGGCTCCATCCCATGACCTTGACATCAAGACCTGAGCTGAGATCAAGAGTCGGAGGCTCAACTGACTGAGCCACCCAGATGTCCCTCCACTAACACTTTTAACGCTGTTATTACCTGGAAGCAGTTGGGTGTTCAAAAAGGGAAAACCTGGGGTGCCTGGGTGGCTCAGTGGGTTGCCTCTGTCTTCGGCTCAGGTCATGATCTCAGGGTCCTAGGATCGGGCCCCACATCAGGCTCTCTGCTCAGCAGGGAGCCTGCTTCTCCCTCTCCCTCTGCCTGCCTCTCTGCCTATTTGTGATCTCTTTCTGTCAAATAAATAAATAAAATCTTAAAAAAAATAAAAAAGGGAAAACTGACAACAACCAAGACGCCAATAGGGACCCTGAAGAGGAAAAAAAGATTAATAAGGAGCAAAGCTTTGTACCCACTCTGGTCCTGAATGGGACTCTATCCAAGCAGATGAAAAAATTCTAAAGGTTCTTCCTGATTTTCTCTTTCTAGTCTAACTTGTCCTGTGAAGTTGTAAGTAAGTGTAAGTAAGTAAGTGTAATAAGTAATTCAAAGTCCTTTTCTGCACTGAGGACTGAGGCCACACCTCCACCTCTCAGGCCCGGCCTGATCTTCCTGGTCATCCCAGATGACATCAGCAATGGGTGGGAAACAACCTGGGCAGGTCCCGAAAATACTGTGGGCAAATGTAGCTAAAAATGTCAGCATTAATGAAACACACACACACACACACACACACACACACACAGAAGACAGAAGGAAACAGGAGAGGAAGCAGGGAGGGACAAGAGGAGAAATAAGATACTCACGGGTGGGGGCGTGGTTCAAACTAACAGAAATTCCTTGTGGAACAGCTAAGACCCTAGTCCACAGATGTCCTAGTCTGTTGTTGGGCAATACTTATGTGTTAAGATGATACGATTTAGACATTGAAGTCAAGCTGTGTTATCCACATGAATGAAATGGAAAGTGATGTGTATTGCATGAAGTTTATTTATATATGTACCCAAGAATGTATTCAAATCAGAAAACACAAAAAAGCTGGGTGGCCAAGTGATGATGTTATAAAAGATAATCCATATAAGGGTTCAGTGTAGTCTGGGAGCCTGTTGTAATGTCTGTAATTTATTCTAAATTTCTGCTGTACACTCAGTGTGATATTTTCCAAGGTAGCTTTAATTCTAAGAGAAGTCAGCTAACAAGGTGGCTGCCATCCAACTGGGCCATACTCCAATGGCAGCTCCAACATGCTCTTTTGCAATTCAACAGACTTTAATTAGCATACTGCATATCCAAAAAAAATTTTTTTTGAAGATTTTATTTTTAAGTAATCTCTACACCCAACATGGCTCAAACTTATAACCCTAAAATCAGGAGTCACGTGCTCTACTGACTGAGCCACCCACTTGCCCCCCAAAATGGGTCTTTATTGGTGAAACTAGTGTCTTGTTAATTGTCATGAGAGTCTGTCATAGGCAAGATTAAAGGCATTCAAGTCTGGTCAGAATAGTTTATAAGACTAGGGTATAACCATGAAGTCTTCAGTCCCTAGAGATAGTGGCTGAGGCTGCTTCCCAGTAACCTGGTCCACTTGCTGATTTAGGAGGCTTACAGAATCTTATCCTGGGAATATGGTTGCTTCCACCTCAAGTACACCTTTTATGCAGGGTGCGGTCAGAACATCTTAAGGGAGAGCTGGGATTCCATCCAACTTACAGAAGAGGACATCCCATCTGTTTTGTGCCAGCTTTGCTATTAAATGCAGACTGATGTTTTTCTGTGTGCAGCAGAATTCTGAACTTGCTCAAATCCGGCAGCAAGATTTAAAGCAGTAGCTCACACACCAGATCAGATTGGACACCTGACCTACCAAATCCAACAGGCTTGGTGACCCTGAGACACCGCCAAGCTGGGAGAGGGAGAAGGGCTCTTCTAGGAAATTGTTTCTGAAAAATTCTCTTGCAGGGAAATGTCTGTAAAAATCGCAAGTTGTCAATGATGCTTAGGCTTACCCCAAAGCTCTGTACCCTCCGAGAACTCAAAAAGTAGGTAAGATCGGGAGGACAGTGCCCCTGGTCATCAAACCACAGGCCACATCCAACTGTCTACACAGGAAACTAAGTGAAGACCAGGTCCCTGGTGCTTTGTAAAGGATTACTAAAGGCCTCTTAGACTAGAAGAGAAAAACTGTCAGGCTAGGCCTGAGGAAGGCAGCCCTTCGAGGGGTTTGTGCACATGGCCACTGGCCTTTCAAATCCCCATGCGCACTCAGTAGGGTCTGTGTCTGCTATATGCCAAGGAGCAGCCTCGGGAACACAAAATCATACTGCAGGGCTTCTTTTTGATTGAACGACCCTTTACCCGTTGCTGTACAGTTCAGCTGACTTTGTAAAACCCGCAGGCTTGCATGGAGCACCCTACCGTGTAATTTGAGGACCCTGACTAGGGCACAACCCACCTGGTAACAGGGGCCTCAAATGCCTTGTGGGATTCATCTGGGCCCACTTCGTGGAGAGTTCAGTCCTCTTCGAACATTTGAATGTTAACGAAGTTGAGGGAGTGGCAACGAACTCTGTATCTGAGATGTGCTGTGGGGTTCCTTACTTAAGGAACTCCCCAAGCTCATCCATTTTATTTCTAGAGCAAACATTTCAACAGAGATAGGCCGAAAAATAGAACCAAGAGTTAATGTTTACCTATTACCGCACATGGAATGAAGCTTGCGTGTGCCTCCGCAACTCTGCGAGCATAGATTTTGAAAACCCAAGATATTTCCTACAAACGTCGCTGCAGGCTTTCCTCCACAGGACGGATGCATTTGTTGAAGAGTTCTTAGTGCCGGCTCCTCTGGTACACTGTTCTCACTCAGGGCGGTCCTCCCCAGATTAGCCTCAACTTACGTTAGACTTTTACTCAATCTTTTTCAGGGGCAGGGATCCCATTCAGAAGACCCTTTTCCTCCAACCACCTCCTTCTGCTACCCTTCCTCTCGATCACCTTTTATTTGCTTTAAATAGATAATGGGATGAAAGTTGTGTTACTTCTCTTATGGTAATAAGGTATCTGCTATCCTAAGCTACATTTCTTTGGGGGGCCATAGGGAGAAGGACTTTCTATTATATAACCTGAGTCCAGTAAATGGAAGAATTGACTATTCTTTAGTAACAAACCTAGGCTCCAATTCTATTAAATAAATAACAATACAAACTAAATACACGTCCATGTATCTCACTGTAGCCAACCACAGAAATGGAATCTTACGACTGCAGCTATGAAAGCACAGGTATTTCTACTTGTTCAAAATAGCTGAAATATGAATGAAAAACAATCTGGGGAAGTAATGAGGTAGATTCTACATCTCAAATTCCAAATTCCATTGTTCTTCATGATGCAATATCCAGGAGTGTAATGTCTATCGCTATCCTACACACAATGATGGTTTAGCAGGAATTAATTTGGGATTCTTAAACACACTGTATCTTCTACTCCATAATTCACACAGAAATAGAAAGAAGTATAGCTTCCAACATTCTCCATAGGTCTTCTTCTTCACTATCAATTTTTTGGGGTTCTCTATGAGTCATGACATTAAACTCCTGGAACACCCTGAGCAGAAAGACTTAAATTATATCCAACCAGGAAGTAGAGACAAGCACTACAGAAAGAACACTTCCAATTTATGCCCTAAATACTCAAAACTCAACAAAAACCCTGCAAAAATCAGGATCTGGTCCTTAGAAATTTGAGGGTGTAGTAGTAACAAACAACGGTATACTGAATTTTGTCCCCTCTGTATCTCAAAATCTTCGCAATTATTTTTATTCAATAAATCCAACAGCATGATGTTAATTCGGAAACTAAAGAAAAAGGACACAAGAATTTGAAGGGCTTAAATATATTGTTTTATATTGATAGTCTGTGTCTTTCTAGCCTAAAATACATTATTATTGATTACATACAGGACGAGGTGAGGTATTTGTAAAATATCTGGTAAAAAATAATTAATATACAGTATTCTACATGAGATGGAATCTTATGAACCTTTAGGTCTGCTGAAGTGTTCAACTGATCATCTAAATTAAACTGCCCTGAATGGACTTACAGTTGTTCCCTCAAACCATGTGAAAAAAGGAAGGATCTTACATTTTCCCGGAACTTGTGCAGAAAAGGGAAAGCACATTATTGGCAATTCCTGTTTCTCCATCCAAAAATGGATGTTTCTTACATCTAAAGCAATGCATTCACACAAAATCAGGACCTCCACGTTTCGCATAAAAAGGAAAAAAAAATCTCTTGGATTAGAGATACAATACTATCCCTGCGTAATGGTTAGGCTAATTCACCAACAGCAAAGAAATTCAAGTGGTCAACAGTCTTGAAAATGCTTTATTGAAATGTGTGACTTATGTGCAGAAGATGTGTTTGAAAAGACCACAGCTTGAAAACTGGTTTTTGAAACGTCTCAACAACCAATTGAAAAAAAAAAAGAAAATCCCTACTGGACTTGACTTCTAGTATAACTAGAAGCCTGGTGTAAAATTTTCCTTGAAAACATTTTCCATCACAGAAACTAAAGAAAACAAAGCTATTATATTTGGAAGTTGTTGGAGTCTGAAGTTTCAGAGGAGGAGAAGCAACAGTTTTTAGACATGTGGGGTGACTTCTTTTTTGGTTACATTTGGACGAACATGGACTTCACAGTTCTCGGAAGAACACCGGAGGGTGTTCAAGTCTGTATGCTTGTCATGTTGGAGGAACGGAGAAACACAGATGGGAAAGGAAAAGGACACAGGAGAAAGAGAGGAGACTTGAGAAAGGAGAACTGGAACAAGACATGATTAGGTTAAGTCTAGTTATAAATTTATCAGAAGCTGTGCGCACCTTTTTTAAAAGTCCTAAATTTACATTCCAAAAACTGCCCCCCAACCCCCAAACCCGCTGTCCCTGCCTTGGAGCTATTGTGAAAGTCTATGCACAAAAACCGAAACAGGAAATAAAAAATATCCCAGCCCCTCCGAAACCCAAAACAAACCCCAAAAAGCTGTACATTTTTTTTACACATAGGATTAATAATATAGGCATATAGGTGGCATGATTCAATTAAAAGGCTTTACTTTTTATGCCAGAAAAAACCCAATAAATAAAAGGTGCTAGAGTTAGCATTAAGAATTTGGTTGTGATATACTGACAAAATCTGGGAAGGCAAATCCTCAAAGCTCCCCTGATCTGATCTGTCTCAGCAAACTATGAAGCAAGTACATAAATAACGCAAAATATGATTGAGAATGTGAGATTTTCAAAAACAAAGACAACATAATTCAGGTTAACTCCGTTGAACAGTGAATAAATGAAATTCATCTACACCTGAATAAAACATATTTAACAATTGAAAAAAATTGTCAACAACCACAACAAGTAAAAACTTTAAACACATATGAACAGGCTTTGTTTTGAGGGCACACAGACGCCCCGCAGCAGATTCCGACAGTCGCTTTACTGGTGTGTCTTCTACAGATGAGTTTAAAGAGACAGGTTGAGCTCCACACAGGTAGGATGACTAACAGGGCGACAGGACAGCCACACAGGGCAGAGTGCGACCCCTGGCTACGACCCCCAGACTCGGCTGCAGAGCTGGCTTTGTGCGTAGGAGGCACACAAGAAAGGTGACTCGGGCGGACATTATTCAAAAGCTACTTCGCCGCGTAACTCTTCTGCCACGTAACCATTGAATAATGCTCAGGAAAGCTTTGGGCTTTTTATGTTTGTTTAAGTTTTACTCCTTGTATTTAATTTTTTAAATAACAAGGTCACTAAAACTCATGCACGCTGCAAAAAACCTCATGCAGTAGTTAAGGTAAACCATCCAAGCAGTTTTTATTCATTAATATTCATAAATACACACAGCAGCTTCATTAGAGATTTCAATTTTCCTCTTCAGTTTGAATGTGGAGTATTAGGAGAGCCTTTTGCATGTCAAGGTACAGGAAGCAGAGATCACCCCTGCACTGCTACCTACATTTACCTGCTAGAAGTAAAAATTAGTTAAGTGGAAATGATTATCATATATATTTTCTCTCTTCCTTTGAATGTACACAATGTAACAAGAGTGACAGACCTGAAATTACAATCACCAAACAAACCCAAGATAGTTGTTGTCCACTTTCATTGGCAAATACAGCACAGAGGACATTGTCTGCGAATTGGGATGTCATCAAAGAGGAGGTGGTGGAGGCTCATTTCCTTTATTACTCTCTTTTAAATTTAGGTTTTCTAAAGCAACATCTAAAGGCATAATATCTACACAGCCCATAGCACCAAAATCTGCCATCTCCCCCCGTTCATCCTCGTCGGAGGACGAGCTCTCTTCGCGCACTAAAGTGGACAGAAGGAGCTCTTGGACAAACAGGCTGCGGTCTGCGCGCTCGCTTTCCATGGACTGGCGCTCTGTTTCTGACATTTTAGGATCGTTCAACCTGCGGGAGTTAAAAAGAAAAGATCTTATTGGTAAAGCGGCAATGAACGATGCAGGGTCAATTTCGACGATGTCTGATCCCGTGCAAGCTTTACAGGTGGCCAAACACTGAAACCTACTGTTGGAACGCCTGGCTCTAAGCTGTCACCTTCATTATGCTGTGATGAATTCCCCACACTTGCAGCAATACTGTCACCCTTTGGATCCAAAGAAACTATCTCCCCGGGGCACCTGGGTGGCTCAATTGGCTGAGCGACTGCCTTCAGCTTGGGTTGTGATCCCGCAGTCCCAGGATTGAGTCCCACATCAGGCTCCCTGCTCTGCAGGGAGTCTGCTTTTCCCTCTGACCTCTCTCCTCTCATGGTCTCTCTCTCTCCCAAATAAATAAATAAAATCTTTAAAAAAAAAAAAAAAAAAGAAAAGAAAAGAAACGATCTTCCCACCAGGAGCTCCAAGGCAATATGAACAGGAATGGTCCCTGGTCAAAGAGGCCAAAGATAAGGCCTGGGCTCTACATACATCATGTAATGGCTATGTAACCAGAGACCAGGCTTTTTCTCTGGAAACGCTGTAGCCTGGAAGCTCTCTTGCCTTGAAGTTTCATAATGCATGTTAATATATTTAAAGTTCTGAGAAGTTCAACAATAAATAACTACTTCTGTTACTTAGTTTTGCCCAAAATTCTTCATCAGGAAAAAAACTGAACATAAGGGGCACCTGGGTGGCTCAGTGGGTTAAGCCTCTGCCTTCGGCTCAGGTCATGGTCCCAGGGTCCTGGGATCGAGCCCCACATCGGGCTCTCTGCTCAGCAGGGAGCTTGCTTCTCCCCCCAACCCTTTGCCTGCATCTCTGCCTACTTGTGATCTCTGTCAAGTAAATAAATAAAATCTTAAAAAAAAAAAACAAAAACTGAACATAAATAATTATATATGTTCCTCAGAATAACACATCAAGTCCCAGGAAACATTTTGGGAAATATTGCCTAAAATAGATCATACGAGTCATGATCAAATGATACAATGAAAGATGGGCAAAGTAGTCTGCAGACTTCAAGGTACTGTGCAATGTCCTGTACCAGATGACTCTTCAAGAAGGTACGACCAGAATCCAAGGAAGGCAACTCAAAGGCTACCCATCCCATGCCCTGGGAGCGGGGTGTCTGGTGCAGAGTAACTACAGAGAGAAAAATTCCAAATCAAGTCCACTGAGTTTGGGGCTTAAAAAAAAAAAAAATAATGGGTCAAGGGTGGGAAGATGTCTTTTCTGAAGACGTTCACTCCATCCACAGCTCCGTGAACTATCAGTGGATACACATAGTTAGGTCTCCTGTCTGTGGGCAGTATCTGGCTCTGGCAAGTTGGTAGGTCCTTACAGGTAAGGTTATATATTAGCAGGGTGGCTCTGTGATTTATGCTGAAGCAACACTTCTGGTCATAACTCAGCATAGTTACTGACTTTGCAGACATAACCCAAAGGTATATTCCCCCACTTGACACTTCCTCCTTAGATCCATAACAATGATCGTAATGGGAACCATTAACTGGGCCTTTATTATATGCCAGATACTGAGCCAGACCATACACACACTGAAATTCTGTTTCATCCTCAAAACATTCCTCCTTCTCAAGAGGCCAAACTCAGGGGCTACTGATGATAAAACAGGTTAAGAGAAGTTAAGTGACTTGCCTAAGGTCCAAACTAGTGAGTGGCAAACTGGGGCTCCATACAGAGATCTGCAAATACTTTTTATTCTGCATCCACAAAGATTACTTACAACTACGCATATGTGCCACTGCACTAACAGAGATATGAAAAGGTATAACATAAAATAAATACACAGAGAAACAATACTGTCTTCTGCTGTCTGTCTGGAGATAACTGATACATTACACTAATTTTCTCCTTCACTTTATAGTTTATGCTTTATATTCCTCTCTGCTCCATTAAAGGCCCAGATAAGTCCAAGTTCATTACCTGTTGAGCCTAAGTCTACTCATCACCACTTTTTCTAAAATAAAATCCTTTATATTCTTAAAAGTGACATAAAATGCTGACAGAAAGGAACGTATTTGGTGACTAATGGTAGTTTTCAGAAGCAGGTAACTGTTCCATCCAGTAAAACCATCTACTGTGTGTACTATTTTTTACACCATGGTGAAGCGTTTTTTAAAACCACTACTTTTGTTTGTGGCAACTCTAAGAATTTAAATCCTGCTTTTTTGGAAATTCTCAGAAAAAAACTACTATGTTATGAAATCCTCTTTTGTACCTTTTAATATTTCACAGCTAAAATTGGCAATTAAAAAAAAGCACGGTTAATTATGACAATAAATGGACCCAATATGTCCCCAAAACGTAATGATACGGTGTTTTGGTTTTCAGTTTTTTCCTAGGTCTCAGTTTTATTGACAATACGGGGGGGAGGGGGAATTCACATTAGATAATAATTTATTGTTAGAACGAGACCACAAACATTCCCACTTTCTCTAAAATAATCATTATTTTTCATACTCTTGGGGAAATCTGAATATGCAGTTTTGATCAGATTTGGAAGTTTTAAGGGTCTAATCAAAGGCCAAACTCCAAGAACATATGTAAGGCACAAAAGATAAAAGATCACTGCAGACTGCATGGTGCTTAATGAAACATTACTTCTCAAATGAAGCTGTACTGACAAATGAAATACCTTGTTAAAAGAAACTGGGAATTCTGGATAGTTTGCTGACTGCTTTCTGTGTTAGCCGTGTTGGTTGTTGCTGTGGATTGTGTGATTGTAGTGGTGACACTGCTCGTGTTAGTACGCCGGGTTGCGTTGCGTGCAGTCTCCAGCTGTTGCCGCGCTGCCTGGGCATGCTGCCGTTCCAGCTGCAGCTGCATCTGCAGTTGTTGTAACTGAGAGGCGGAAGGGCCGGAAGAATTAAGCTGTCCTCCTGCAGAACGTCTCACTCCTGATAACTGAGATAAAAGCTCTGCCAATGGAAATGAAGGTGATTAATGTCTCCTTAAAATAGTGTGGAAAACAAAACGCTAAAGATCACTCTCTTAGAGGAACATGGAAATGACTGTCAATAGGCAGGTATCCATGGCAACATAAAGTTTCAGCTTACAGCTCAATACCTTTTATTTTTGTTTATTTTTTAAAGTAATCTCTATACCCCATGTGGGGCTCGAACTCACAGCCCTGAGATCAAGAGCTGCATGCTCTACCAACTGAGCGAGCCAGGCACCCCGCAGTATCTTTCAGAACGCCTCCCAGAGGTAGGAGCTGTTGTGTATGGGGAATGCAAATACAACTAGCCCACATACAACTATTTTTGTCGTAAGTAAAACATAACAGACTGTTGCTTAATGGACTAATTTAGTTACACTTTCTCTCAGTATTCAGTAAATTAAAGTGATTATCTGCCAGTGCAATTACAATATAAACCCTCTCAACACAAGCTCCCTGAAAGCAGGGATCGAGTCTACCATTTATGATACTCCCAACCCTTAGAACAGTGCCTGACACACGGTCGGCCTCTAACATTCATGCAATGATTGAATGATGGTCAGAACTGTATCCAAGAGGCCTGGATAATTTCTATCCATGACCCCTTGCACCACTCGCCTCTGCCTTCTCTCATTTCAGAGAACCAGCGTACCACTGCAGTGAGTAGCACTGGCGATGCTCAGTGAGGCGGACTCCTGACTGTACTAGCCTAGTTTGAGGCCTGCCACAATCCAGACTCTTGTTTCAATAAGGTTGTACTCATCAAGGGCAATGTGGACCTCTGCCTGAGTTCTCATTCTAAATCAGGTGTAGGAATTGCCTTGTGCGTGGGTGCATGCGTGTGTGTGTTCTGGAGGGGGGAGGTTCTCCCTAGCTTACATGGGATCGACAACAGCCACACAGACATTCCCTGGCTGGCAAATACTCTCCATCATTACAACTCATTAACAGGCTACATCTCTGTTTTTTCTTGCTCACTATTGTTTTATCCCAAGGGTTCTTACATCATTCTTTCATAGAGTCCATCACTAAAATAAACTGATTTTCACTGACAGAGAAAACCGAATGGACAGAATTTCTCACTTTTGAATTTTGCTTCTAGAAATTAACTTTTAGAGCCTGCTACCAAGAACAGCAGGTGAATATTCCCTTTGGATGACGATGTATTTTTTAAAATTCCCAAAGCACAGTTTACAGGGCTTACTGCACGTGCAAATGCCCACAGCACATTCAGAATTCAGATTTTTTATCTGTACATCTGTACAATTTTCAGAACACTTTATGAGTAAAACTGTCCCTAGCTGCCATTAGATTTACATCCACCAGTGTTTCAGGGTGTCCAGCAAGGTGCATCACAATTTCCAGATACATATTCCACCATGTGCACCCATTTCAGTACTTGTACAGGCTTGCCAGGGTCTTACTGCCTGTCTGTCCTTGCTGTGTCTTACAGTCTCAGGTTACCATGATTTCTGACCTTGTATTTTGACTCCCAACCCCTCTGCTCTGCTGCTGGCTTCCCAGGTTGGCCATGTATTAGACCCGATGGACTTGGCTATGAACTACATGTTCAAATGTTGTTTTTTTAAATAAGATTTTTCTAAGTTACTAACATGTACTTTTCAGTATGTTCCCTAAGAATATAGTTCTCAAATCAAGGCCACGAACAGAGAAACTCCTACTTTACTTTCTTCTATGAGAACAGCTTAATTCTTTAGTCGTGTCAATTAGTCTTATTATCTGTGTGCTTGTGGAGGTTGAACCATGGGATTCTGGTGGTCTTTCAACTCTGAAATCCTTTATCACTTTCTTGGGTTTCAACAGAGGCCACAAAGAGAACCATTTCTTATTATCTTCTGCTCTACATACTTAAGGAAATGCCAGAATATTATGAACTACTTTACATTGTCTACTTTTACAGGATTTTATAATTCTAAGATTTATGGGCACCTGGGTGACTCAGTTGTTAGGCATCTGCTTTGGCTCGGGTCATGATCCCAGGGTCCTGGGATTGAGCCCCGCATCCGGCTCCCTGCTCAGTGGGAAGCCTGTTTTTCCCTCTCCCACTCACCCTGCCTGTATTCCCTCTCTTGCTGTATCTCTTTCTGTCAAATAAATAAATAAAATCTTAAAAAAAAAGAGGGGAATTTTGCAAAGGAATACAAGAGCATAATGAGAAATTAAAAACACAAATTCCAGGGGCGCCTGAGTGGCTCAGTGGGTTAAGCAACTGCCCTCAGCTCAGGTCATGATCCCAGGGTCCTGGGATTGAGCCCCACATTGGGCTCCCTGCCCAGTGGGGAGCCTGCTTCCCCCTCTCCCTCTGCTGCTCTGCCTGCTATGTCTCTCGCTCTGTCAAATAAATAAATAAAATCTAAAAAAAAACAAAACAAAAACAAAAACCACAAATTCCAACAAAAACTTTTAAAGCGAGGCCCCTCCCACAAAGGCCATTTCCTTTATGAATGTGCAACTAACTTACCAGCTATAGGATCCATGGCTTCCCTATTGCTTGGAGAATATGAACTCTGAGAAGAAGAAAGTCCACCAGTAGAACTGCTAGTAAAGTGCATGTTTGATCTACGAGCACGAGGACCTCCTAATCCCCGGCCAGGGTGAAACATTCTACGTACATGTCGAACACCACTCGATTCATCATAACTCCGAAGTTAAGAAAAGAACCCAAATGTTTCACAGAAAGAAAAAAAAATCACTTGAGCCTTTGCTAGATAGATATGCAGATTTCCTAAATTGTAAACATTTAAAAACAGCACATTTAATTTAGAATGCAGATGTCACAACCATATTTATGAGGGCTATTAACTCTAAAAAAAGACTCTCAAATAGAAAGCAATGAGTGAGTGTGGATATATTGTATGTGTGTATGTTTTCGAAGGGGAAAAAGGTTTTCCAGGCAAGAAGAAATTTCTTCCTAGGCTCCAGCTACAATAACCAGATGGGGCGAAAGACACCCAGGTGAGGCGTCTCCTTACCCTGACCTCAGTACTGAATTTCATATATGTTCACATGGAAGTAACCAGAATTAAGAGGCATCAATTTTAATGCCTGAGGAGAGTTGTGCTAATCAGATCTCAATTATAATCTAAAATGAGAAAGGAACAGTAGGAATAATTTAAATTCAGGAGTAAAAGACTCCTTTTGGTTACTAGTTTTAATCTGTCCTCCACTGCTGCAAAACAGAAAACTAGAGTTGATTTTCTTGCAGAAGTGGACAGAGAGTAATACCACAGTTCTCAACAAGTCCCACTGCCAGCAGCCCCCCGCCGCCCAGTCTTCTGCAGCTGACTCAAACTAAGGAACGTCCTGAAGAGCACACGGCCGCCCAAACTCATGAAGACAATCTTGTGTTTCCACGCTGGCAGACGTGTGGGAAAAGACAGCTCTCATCGTAAGACTTTTCTTTCAAAGCAGCACACAGAACATCTGTATTGTGCAGAGTAACGTTCTGCTGGCTTCCCAGTCTTCAGCTGATGATTGTGGAGTCACTGAGGGACAGGCTGAGTGGCTCCAGGAAGCCCTCAGGGGCCACGGGAATGTGCACTGTCTCACCATGGTATTCAGGACCATGGCTCGGGTTCTACAAAAGTGATGTTATGATCACTGTATTTTGTCCTTTAAAAGCATCAGGGTGTAAAAAGTACACTTTAGGAAGAGTTCCATCAGAACAGTTGAAAAGAAAAAAGCTCTGGTGTTTATGAGGCTTGAAGAGAAGCTGCGCCTTCACGACAAATAAAGTCACCCCACAGCAGCACGTGAAGTACCTGAAAAATCAGTATATTTCCAGGATAACTGCAATGTCAACATTCTGTTTTCCAGAACCTCATGGTAATACTCATTAGGAATCTAAAATGTAACATATGCCTTCCCTTATTCTTATATTTTGCATAATTTAATCTCTTGATAACCACAGATTCTTGTAAAAATTGCACAGAAATGAATGTAGGTGATGTGAGACATTCCACTGAATGAAAACCAATTTCACTAGAAGCCCCTGAACTTGCTGAAAAAGCTCAGGATAAAAAAAAAAGTTCAAGATAACAGCTTATTTGCCTAGCTTCTTCATGAAGATAGAGTGAAACAGCAATCAAGCATAACCCTCTGGGTATTGTTATAAGATTCTTTTATGTAAAATGTGAAGTGAAGTGACTCAAAGACTTAAGTATTCTTGGCCCATCAGGGTTTTCTTATTCTCTTAAAAAAAAAACAAACCAACAACAACAAACCACACGCTTTCTTCCATTATGCTTTCAGTGTCCTCAGCACTTAGGAGAGAGGAAAAGTGGTTTCCTCTGTTCAATGAGTACTAGCCCCTTGATTGGCTCAGGTCTGGCTGACATTCTAATTTCTTAGGCTGGTTCCATGTCTTTATCTTTCCATTAGTTTTTTCATCTTCCCCTAACTCTAAGGGGCCATATTTCCAATTAGAAAATTAGGAACTGTAAGGACAGGATGGGCTGTGGAATGAGAAAACCATTAAACCAGTTTCTGCCTCAATAGGACTAAGGTTGAATTATGATTGCTGGGAGGCAATCAAAGGAACCAGAATGAAGTCTGGCAAAGAGAAAAGTTGTGATTAGCTTTTGAATTGTTTCAAACTGCACTGAACACTGAAACCTTTACATGAAAACAGATCCCTAAGTTAACAGATAATAATCATAGAAAAATAATTCAGAACTTGAAACAAGAAGCACAGAATGTACAATCTTAATTACTCTGGTAGGCCATTCATCTCTTGGATTACAGGGAACATCACCAGCAACGGCTGAGATAGATTTGCAAAGGGGAAGCAGGAAGGAAAGTGGGAAAGGACTTTGGAGCTGGCCGTGACCTTATGCTGTCCTACTCGGAGACTGGGTGGGGAATGGCGGTCTCTGGAGAAGGGGACTCCAAAAGGGAAACCAGCCCCAACATGCACCCCTGCTCATCATACCGCCGGTAACAGGATAAGGCAACAGAGGACATGGAAGGGAAGCAAATAAATTCTCTTTATATTTACTTAGATTCTAATCTGGCTTAGCATTTTCCTCTTTTGTATGAAAACACCCTGCTGAAAACTTAAACCCAGTTAAATGGTCTTAAAAAAAATCTGCCTGTAATGAAGTAAAGATGATGAGCAACTTTCAGTTAATAAGCACTGCTCAAGTGACAGTCACAGCACACAACAAGACAAGTAAAGTAAACTGCATCTCAACACTGAGTCACTTTTAGGAAAGGTCAAATTAACATAATTCAGAGGTTACTTTTTCTCTTCAGGGATATTGTCCTTAAAAATAACCAAAACAACAAACATTACAAACAACTGTATCCCTTCTTGCCTCTTAAAAGGATATTAAGTCTCTAGGGGCTCTGTGTTCAAGCGTAAGATGAGCTGCAAAGTCGTCCGTGACATGATTGGGATCGCCTCCAGGTAATGCTGCACATATTGGACAAATCTGAAATAAAAGAAAAGAAAGCAGATTTAATAGACGAATATTGATCAGAAATCTTTCTGGATGAATATTTTACTAAATCTGAGTTTCAACCAGGCACAAACACAGCAGAGACCGTGAACTCGTCAGAAGCACCAGAGGCCTATGGACTATAGTCCGTTCACGCTGGTCCTTCAACTCAAACAGACCACCTCTCAGGGTCAGACATAACAGTTCTCAACAAACAGCTCAAACATGAGCTCTGGCAAAGCCTTCTCAGCCTGGCCAATGCATTTGCATGGTCTAGTAAAATAGTGTCCATAAAAAATTTTAAGATGTTAAAAAAAAAAATTAAGATGTGCTATTTAGTGCACATTCTCATCTGACTCAGTCTGGTCTTGAATGGTAAAGACGGAGACATACGTGTCCCCAAAGTAAGCTAGATTGGAGGACCAATCTCCAAACGTGACAGCAAAGCTCTTATTGAAACACAACTACACAAACTCAAATATCAAGACAATATTTACTGCTAACAAGCAAATGAGCTCTATACATTCATGAACAGGACTTCCAAGGGAAAATGGGGGTGTAACAAAAGGCCAAGGATTGGAAGACCAACTTCCCATGAGCCTTGAAGCAAGGGACAGGACAAAGGAGGGATAAAATGGTGTGTACAAAGGCAGAGCTCAGGGGAGACTTCACAGGTTGGGAATACTGTTTTTGAAACAGCAGTTTCAAGGGAAGTGGTGAAATAAGGAGAAGAGGGGGAGGACTGAAAGAATGAGGCACTTTCAGAGGAAAGGCCCTCTCTCTTCTAGAAATGCAAGTGGGCAGATGATGTTCTAAGAGTGGCAGCCAAGCCTTGGGTTATGAAGAACTTTAGAGAACAGAGCCAAGAAGAAAGGTCTGAATCAAAGGAGCACAACCAAAGGAAGCCCCAGGAAATGTACAGATTTGTAGGCTTGTGTGTCTCTACGGACGAAAGAGCTGAGGATGGGATGTAATTCATCTTGCCAGTACATATGTTCTGTACCTCACTTCTTTCCCCTGGAGTAAAATTCAGGCACTCACTGGACCTTGCTGCCTGCTCCTGACAGAGGGAAGACGAGAGTAGCACTGCAGATGAGGAGGCATGGGCAAGGTGAGAACTGGAAGGCCCACCCTGGGATACGGAAGGGAAAACTGACCGCCAGAGCCTAAGCCAACACAAATCCCCGTCCTCTCTGGACAAGAAAGCAGGAGTCCCCGAGAGTCTGACTCTGGTTTGATCCCAGTTCCTCTTATGTGCAGTCAGCTGTCCTGATTCCATCTGCCTCAGGAGTCTGAGACATATCCTCAAGAAAACCTAAAGATGCTTATGAGGAATAACATTTAGGTTTAGGCAGGACAGTGAGAAAGAAGTAGTGGGGGCGGGGGTGTCACACAGGAAGGTGCCTGTCAGGGAAATGAAGTGGATTGACATGTGTGTGCCTTTCTTAGAAGATGCCAGAAAGGTGGTCAGACATTCTTTCCTCTGTCAGAGAGAAAAGCAACTGTAACTGTTCATAAGTTTACCACTTCCCAACTCTATTTCCTAGGAATTTAGGTTTTATCCTGTGCTGTGACACTGCAAGGCAGTGTCTGGTACACTTATTTTTTGTGTGTTTCTGTCTTGCCTGGCTGGATAGTCAATAGTTTTTGGGAAATGCAAGACAGTATGATTTGTTTCTTGTTTGGGAACTGTGACTACACTTACTTACAGCAAAAAGACCAACAGGTTTGGAGAAGCAGAAACCACCATCCGTTATTTAAGAATCAAACAAATAAGCCAGTTTAGATATTTTTGCAACACTTAACAGGTACTGGGACTATGTACAGTTTTATTACAACCCCACAGACTGCAACTGTAAGATCTTTATCCAAAGAAAGTAATAACCATTAAGAGGAAAAGCCACGTTCCTTCTAAGATATTTCCTTTAGGCTGACCTTTGGATAAAATCTATGTACAACTTCAACTGCACAAAGATCGCCATAGAAGTTTCAGTACGTTGAAGACACACGCAAATGTTCTGAGATGAGAAAAATCTCCTTGAGGATTTGCATTCCTGGAAGGAAGACGGAATGGGAAAGTACAGATACCAAGCATACTAAGAATGCCCTTAACAGGATTGAGAGTTTCCTACGACCTAGAAAAGCACCTTTTGAGATTAGGATGTGGAATATTGTTTAGTTTTGTGTGTGTGTGTGTGTGTGTCTTTACTTCTACATGGTGATACCTAATACCTCTGTAAGACAGGAAAATTCCACAAAAAGGATAAGCTTTATCTTAAACTCAAAACTCCTTATCTTAAACTCTAAAATTATGAGTTCATCAACATTAATATTTATCGTACTTCTACTGCCACATGATACAGTAACATCTATTACTTGAACAAGAAAATTCCATGTAACACATGAGCTTAATGTTTGACAACTTGCCAACATTCAGGCACACTGAACTGGCATAACTCAGTACTTCCTGAAATTGGCAGAGTATATGAATTCATCTGGAATATTTGTTAAAAATACAGTTCCCTAGGCCCATGTCTGAAAACTGATTCTAGGAGACTTGAAAATCTATGTTTTTGACAAGGGTCCCAATTATCTTATAATTAGATCAATCTGGCAAATACAGATCGAATGTACAATGGTACCGAAAAGTAAGAAATATTTACCCTGTGGAACAAAACACGATATGCTGCTTTACTTACTATCACCTTGCTCAGATTTTTTTTTTTTTTTAAAGATTTTATTTATTTATTTGACAGAGAGAGAGCACAAGTAAGCAGAGCAGCAGGAAGAGGGAGAGAGAGAAGCAAGCTCTCTGCTGAGCAGGGAGCCCAATGCGGGACTCCAGTATCATGACCTGAGCCGAAGACAGCTGCTTAACCAACTGAGCCACCCAGGCGCCCCACCTTGCTCAAATTTTTAATCGCAAATGTCCTTGCCATTTATTTGCAGTCTTGTCTTTGCTATTGTTCGAGTCTTCGTCTTCTGCTTCATCTCACTACTGAAGCTCACCATCAGTCCTGCTTTTTATGTGCAGCCCTCTGGAAGCTTCCATCCATGTATTGAGATGAAATCCCATGCCAAAAACATAATGGAGTTTCCAATTTTTCACGTGGCCCCAGTGCATGATTGCCAGCAAGCAACCAGTCAGCGCGGGGAGAGAGAAACTTAGGCAGGCTCTGCACTGAGGGCAGTGCCTGACGTGGGGCTCCGTCTCACAGCCCCAAGATCAAGACCTGAGCTGAAACCAGCAGTCAGATGCTTAACTGAGCCACCCAGGCACCCTGGCCAGCGTGGATTCTTAACACCGGAGGTCACCAACGTCCAGCCCACAGCTTCAGAAGCCATTATTTCTTACACACCAGCTCAGTACTACATTTATAGAACATTTTCCCCTGTGACAGGTTATATCTATAAAAAAAAAATGTAAAATCAGCATGCTTGGTTTTTGTTTTTAAACAGGAACTCCACACATTCTTCCCCCTACAATCACCAACTAGTCTAAAGCAAGTGCACACTCCCTGCAGGCTCTTTCTTGAGCTCACACACTCATATGGAGGGCTTCTCTCTCCGGCTGCTGTGCAGCGCTTCAAAAACAACAGATGTGGGGGCGCCTGGGTGGCTCAGTGGGTTAGGCCTCTGCCTTCGGCTCAGGTCATGGTCTCAGGGTCCTGGGATGGAGCCCCACATCAGGCTCTCTGCTCAGCAGGGAGCCTGCTTCCCCCTCTCTCTCTGCCTACTTGTGATCTCTGTCTGTCAAATAAATAAATAAAATCCTTAAAACAAAAACAACAGATGTGGTAAGCGCTTCTCCCTTTTTCCTTTTTTGGGGGGATAGGTCTCATGACAAGTTTCTTGCCCGCTCTGTTTACTGCTATAGAAAAATGCATTTAAGGGCACCCAGGTGGCTCAGCTGGTTGAGCAGCTGCCTTAGGCTCAGGTCATGATCCTGGAGTCCAGGATCAAGTCCCGCATTGGGCTCCCCGCTCCGTGAGGAGCCTGCTCCTCTCTCTGACCGTCCCCCCTCTCAGGCTTTCTCTCTCTCTCAAATAAATAAATAAAATCCAAAAAAAAAAAAAAAAAAGAAAGAAAGAAAGAAAAGAAAAAAGAAAAAAAAAAGAAAAATGCATTTAAAAAACTGGTCTCTCTGCCCCACATACCACATGGCTTCATCTGAAGCTAGATTGCAGCACCACAGCGAGATGGGTCTTGCACCAAAACCATTCAGCAGATGCTGGGGAGGAGCTAGACGGGTTCTCTACCATGAGGCTGACCCACCTGGAAGCATCGTCCTCCCAGACCACTTGAAATTGCCCTTGAACTCAGATTCTGAGACACGACGCTTCTTGTTAACAGCAAACACTTTAAGAGAAGTAACTAATGCCAATTGGTATTTCTCGACTAGGTTTCTGGATCACAAACTTGATAAACTCATTTATTTCTTTTATCTGACTAATTTTAGCTCCATGAGAAACACTTTCTTTTGAGTATTTGTTCAAGAGCTGTGACTTCAGGGGCACCTGGGATGTTTAGTTGGTTAAGCGGCTGCCTTTGGCTCAGGTGATAATCCCAGGGTCCCAGGATCAAGCCCCGCTTTGGGCTCTCCGCTCAGTGGGGAGCCTGCTTTTTCCTCTGCCTGCCACTCCCCCTGCTTATATTCCCTCTCTCTGTCAAATAAATTAAACAAACCTTTGAAAAAAAAAAAAAAGCAGTGGTTTCCCTTTATCGTCTTCTATCGTTACTTTCTGGTAACAGCGAATGTCTGATGCATCATTTCTCTGGCAACCGTGATCTTATTATGGCAGCACAGCTTCTTTGTCATTTCTTTTTGGACTCTTTTTTGGATTCATTTTCATCCACACAATCATCCTGAATAGGCTCATCCTGTCTCAAAAGAACTACAGAATCACTCATATTCTACCATCCTTCCACTCCCAAACAGCAGCCCACGTGGGTGGCATGATGATGGAGAAAGTAATGCTATTCCTCTGTACAAATGCCAAACCTTCCCTTGACTGTCCACCAACCCAAGTGGACAAATGTTCTGGTTTTAACGGTTCTCTATTATCTGGCCTCACTCAGCTGATTCCATTTTATTTCCCACTATTTTCCACAACATTCAATGCCTTACCATCCCTTCTACTTCCTACATTTCTTTCTCAACACCACATCTTACTTTGTGTTGTCTCTTCCCCCTGAATAATGCCTTTCTTTTCCATTCTCCCCACTTTTTGAAATCATATCCATTTTTCAAAGCCTATGTAAAGTCACAAAGCCCTCTGACTTATTCTGTGTTATTCTCCAGTTTTGTCAAATAAGCTAGTTTGGTCTTAAGATGTGCCATAAAGGGGCGCCTGGGTGGCTCAGTAGGTTAAGCCTCTGCCTTCAGCTCAGGCATGAGTCTCAGGGTCCTGGGATCGAGTCCTGCATCGGGCTCTCTGCTCAGCAGGGAGCCTGCTTCCCCGTTCTCTCTGCCTGTCTCTCTGCCTACTTGTGATCTCTCTCTCTGTGTCAAATAAATAAATAAAATCTTAAAAAAAAAAAAATGTGCCATAAAGTTTTGTGTGAGGTGAGGCCCTATTTTAAGGTTGTTATGGTAACAGCCATTGTGCCTTACTCCAAGAATTTAGGGACTTCAGAAAGCGGTATTTCACACTTTACAAATTAAATGTAATGCTTTTGGTTAATACTTGGAGAGACATATTCAGAGTCATGAGCATTAATCTTGAGAAAGGCCAGTAAAGATCTCCCTTTCCAAGCTGTCCTTAGTAACTGACCCAGGAATGATCTAAAACAGACTTTCTTCTGACATTATCCTTTTGAAGGCAAAGAAGTGGGGTAACTGTTGTGTTCCCTTCACCCTCCTCCTGTTTTAACAACTCAGTTAATTTCTCTCAGGCATCCACACCTTTTCTCACACAATACCCTTCTACGGCCCCCATTCTCCTGTTTCTTTGCTTTCTGTCCAGTCATCGCTTGAACTTTCCTTCTCCTTTCCCCCATCCCTTGTTTTTTTCCTCTACTACAGCTCTGGGTCAAGTTGTGAAATTAATCATGGTTGAAAGATGAAAGGTACTGTCCTTGTATCTGATGAGTTAGGGGTTCTGGAGCAAAATTAAGATGTAGTGCAGTTTGGGTGCTCAGTCAGTTAGGCGTCTGACTCTTGATTTCGGCTCAGGTCATGATCTCAGGGTCATGAGACTGAGCCTTGCACTGGGCTCCCTGCAGAGTCTGCTTGAGATTCTCTCTCTCCTGTCCCTGTGCCCCTCCCCCAACTTGTGCTCTCTAAATAAAATAAATAAATAAGTAAATAAGATCCTAAAAGAAAAAAAAAAAAAAAGACGTAGTGAAGAATCATGCCACAGCTCTACTACCTTCATAAAAGCTGTTTATTTTTTCATCCTTATGCAAGTTTGCCCCCCTGCCACACACACATATACACACACACATTGTAAGCACAAGGAAGATAAAAACAATTTTATTATTTTTTTTAAGATTTTATTTACTTATTTGACAGAGAGAGATCACAAGTGGGCAGAGAGGCAGGCAGAGAGAGAAGGAGAAGCAGGCTCCCCTCTGAGCGGAGAGCCCAATATGGGGCTTGAACCCAGGACCCTGAGATCATGACCTGAGCCAAAGGCAGAGGCTTAACCTACTGAGCCACCCAGGTGCCCCAAAACACAATTTTAAGTCAAAGAATTTCCCTCTGTTGTTTAATACCATATTCACTTTCTAACATAAGGTTACATAGGCTTTCCCTAAGCTAGCTTTGAAATCGAATTCACCACATGCTGTGTTCTACCAAACTATGTGCTCACTGTGCTCTGGTTTCAAGCTAGGTGTCCAAAGGGCATTTACAAAAATAGTTTTTTTTTGTTTTTTTTTTTTTAGATTTTATTTATTTATTCAACAGAGAGAGACAGCGAGAGAAGAAACGCAAGCAGGGGGAGCGGGAGAGAGAGAAGCAGGCTTCCTGCTGAGCAGGGAGCCCAATGCGGGGCTTGATACCAGGACTCTGGGATCATGACCTTAGCCAAAGGCAGATGCTTAACGACTGAGCCACCCAAGCGCCCTGTCTTCAAATAATCTTTTTAATCAGTTTTTGTTGTTTTATTGTTTTTATTTTGTTTTATTTTGTTTTTTTATCTGTTTAAATCTGAGGGGTAGGTCGGGAAAAGAAGGAATGAGGGGAGAAGAGACAAAGCTGAAACCTGCTTGAAAAACTCTTCTGAGCCACCTTGTAATTTGCCAACAGTTGCCAGAGAGCTCCATCTTTATACCATCTTCCCTACAAATCTTCCTACAAATCCTGCAGAACATTTCTTTGACCTGAAATTAGCTGTTTGGACACTGAACTAGACAAACCAGTACTTCAGAGGACAAAGAAGAAACCAGATCAGTGGCTAAAGAAAAAAAGAATTCAGAATGAATGTGTCTGACAGCTGCTGTCTTAGCCAGTGCCCCCCTGCACATTAGGCATTGTTTCCATTCAGAAAACTGCCTGTCTCTCTTCCCCTACAGGATTTTAATTCAACTTCAACATAGGAGAGAGTAGAAAGTAATGAAAAGCCTCTCAAATAACCAGGCACAGACACCTTCCTAGAAAAGCTATTATCTCATTTTCTCAATAATTTCATAATTCCCTTCTTGGTTTTCATATCATCTTGAGAAACTGATTTCTCATACAAATATCTCTTAAAAACATCATAACAGATGCATACTGGATTATCCCAGAACAAACCTGGAATCTCTGTCTCCAGATAGGTGTCTCCTATTACTTCCTCCCCGGCTCACAACCCAAAAATCTGCTGGGATGCTAATGGCTATATCACCCTTAAAATGGAAAGTACTATGATCTATCTGATTTTAAACAAGTAAATGTGTTCAAAGTAACTATTATTTAAAAATATGCAAAGACAGCCAAACACTAAAGATAAAAAAAGGTGATTTATAAAACAGAAAGTGTTTTGGGTCAAAACCAATGAAAAGCACAAAAGATAAAAAGTACCAAACCCTAATCTTCTACAGTTTCTCTAGCTGAATGCAGCTGAGCAGTGACAACATGGTTGCCTATAGCAACTGTATTTCTCAAATCCTATGTATTTCTCCACTATTATTAAATAAAATACCCTTGTTAGTTCACACAAAAGCAGACAGCATCCAACTGCATTCTTTGATAAAGAATGCAAGCAGTAGAAATCAAAGCCTATTTTTTTAAATGTATATTTGGCTTTTAAATGCTTACCTTTTCTGATTATCTGATTAAAAGGGTAAACATGAATTAGAGTATTTAAGAAGGTATATAAAATTAAATTAGAAGATTTATAAAAACTGTGGTTCACTCCACCATTATTGCCCCTAATAAGGAAATAAATGTGTTAGGAAGTTAGTTCTATATACGTACATATCAAAATAGTCTCTTGGGGTGCCTGGGTGGCTCACTTCAGTTAAGCACCTACTTTTGGCTCAGGTCATGATCCCAGGGTCCTGGGACTGAGCCCTGCATCCCCGCATCGGGCTCCTTGCTCAGAGGGAAGTCTGCTTCTCCCTCTCCCTCTGCACTCCCTCACCCAACTTGTGTTCTCTCTCTCTTGCTCCGCCCCCGTTCTCTCAAATAAATAAAATCTTAAAAAAATAAAATAAAATAGGGGCGCCTGGGTGGCTCAGTGGGTTAAGTCTCTGCGTTCGGCTCAAGTCATAGTCTCAGGGTCCTGGGATTGAGCCCCACATCAGGCTCTCTGCTCAGAAGGGAGCCTGCTTCCCCCTCTCTCTGCCTGCCTCTCTGCCTTCTTGTGATTTCTCTCAGTGTCAACTAAATAAAATCTTTAAAAAAAATAATAAAAATAAAATAAAATAAAATGGTCTCTCAATGAAATACAGATATATTGATAGTAAATCTCAAAAGTCCTATAGACAATTTAAAACATGTATTACTTCTCAAAGCCGTCATGCATAAATCATATCTATCAATGTTAATCTGGTTTGCAGATTTGATCTAATACTTTCCTGCTTGCTTAATTTAGAGATCAAATGCATCTAATTGTTTATACACAAATTGCCACAACAATCATGATAATTTCTATTTTGTGCTCTATGACACTCAAACAACTATTTAAATATTAATAAATATCAGCTAATACCGATTATTCTGAATCATTAAAAATGACTTAAAGGTCCTTTTATGCTCTTACTTTTCTCCATAATAACTGTCATTGTTAAAGTTTAGGTATGTACGTACGTATGTGATCTGCTCCAACTCCCCACCCTGAGATGGACAGTCGCATATTCTTCCAACCTAGCCAGCCAGGCGCCACAGGAGTTATCACTTAAAATAAAATCGTCTCAAGTCAGACTGTGGGAAATTTCCAAAAACCATTCTTTCTCCTTGATTTTGATTTCTTATAAGTGGAACACAGTAAAACCACGCTATTTCAAATATATTTCATTCTGTTATGAACACATCTAGGTCTCCATTAAAAAGGGAGGGAAATTTATCATTCACATAAAGGAAGAGAATTCAAACGCTGGTCACTGCCCTAGCCCCCGTTCTGGAGAACAATGAAAATGAATAAATACATCAAATGAAAAACAGAAAGCAAAAATTTCCCAGCAATGACCTATTTGAGCCCTGCAGTTCTGTTCATAATTTCTGGAAGTGGGAAGAAAATGTTGGTAAACAAAAAAGTGCTGTTATCTTTTAAGCATAATATTCTACAGATAAATTAGAAGAGATTTACTAAAGGAAGGAGTGAAAGAAGATTAACTACATATCATTAATGAAACGTTGCAGTGTGTTTCATCTAAAAGCAACAACAAAATCCCTGAAGGCTTTCTAGTTAGGGGCAATGCAAGCTCAAATGGAAGATTGAAGAAAAATCTCAGGAGTTTTTTCTCAGTTCCCTCTCACGTCCAAAGAGAAGTTTTTCTACCTACCATGTTTCTTCCACCATCCTAACACTTCCTCAATAATCCATATTTGCAAATCCCATTTGAGCACGATTGCTCACCTCTACTACCAGACTGATGGAATTTAAAATTACATACTGTGTTCCTACCCCTCTTAATTCTTCCCACAACCAAAATCCAGTTAGTTGCCCCAATCTACCAACTCCCAGGGATTTTAAGAACTCATGCTTAATTTCAAAATCAAACTGTTTATCATATTTGGTATAACTCCTGAGATTATACCCAATCTGCTTCTTACATTTTTAACTAGTCATCACCTTCACTATGCATTCTGTATCAGATGTTGTTTTTCACAGTATCTGGCTCTGAAAGGTCCCTTCCATACCCTCAAAATCAAAAGTATCTTGAGTAACTGCAAATTAATCTTAAGAATGGAGGCAAATCAGAGGTTGGGGCCTTAGAGTCCCCAGTTGAGAAAGGAAACAAAAATATAGACAAGGTTACAAAGTTGTCTACAAAGTTGTTTTGAAAATTAACCTTCAGTAGACTTTCTTGCTAGCTATGTCAGGTATCAGTAAATGCTTATTACTGGTAACAATGACTTCTGCAGTGACATAGCCTCTTGCCCCTAAATGTTCCAGATGGATGCTGGTTAGAGGAGTGAGATCCTTAAGTCCTCTAGGAAGATACAAACACCTGGTTTAGAGGACACATGCAGGGAACACAGGGGCAAAAGAAGACAGCACACTGCACACTGAGCATTCAGAAAGAAAACTGTAAAACAGGAAGAGAAAAGGAGGGACAGTTAGTTGTTAAATGCATACAGTCCCCCACCAAAATGACGAGTCATTCTTGAAATCCAGAACTTTTCCATGTTTGACTAACCATGACTTTGGAAAAACACTGCAATGGGGGGTGGAGTACACCTAGCAAGGGGACACCTAGTAACATCACCTGGACATTTATACAACTGTAACGTTATGAGAGCTGATAACATGCTCCAAACATGTACAGAGAGCCACTCAAAATATTTAATAACTGGGGTGGCACAGGCACCAGTCCCCCAGCAATGGAGAGTAGTCAGGAAGCCATACATGGTGCAGCCTGGGATTGAGGAGGACATGACTTACGTGAAGAAAAAACCCTGTCCTTCATATCAAAGATTCCTGCTTACTTGCCATTTTTCACTTGAAATGCCTGGGTGGAAACACATGGCAGATGCAGCATTCATGCAGACTAGGGGCTGACGAGGAGGCAGCAATCCCTAAAATACTCTACCAACATCATTCGAAAAACAGTAAGGCCACTGTCTTGAGCTATGTACCGAAAGCCTGCGAACTTTCCAGGCATGTACTGAACAGGACTTCTGAGAGACACACCACGAAACCATTTGTAGACAGCAAGTATTTAATTTTCAAACCATGGATCAGGTATAGAGGAGTGTAAACAAATTTTGAGTGTTTACTCTCAGGAAAAAAATAAAGGCAAAGCTGCTGAGGCAGACCTACTGATTCTTAAAGAATTAGCCTTTCAGGGGCGCCTGGGTGGCTCAGCGGGTTAAAGCCTCTGCCTTCGGCTCAGGTCATGATCCCAGGGTCTTGGGATCGAGCCCCGCGTCGGGCTCTCTGCTCGGCAGGGAGCCTGCTTCCTCCTCTCTCTCTCTGCCTGCTTCTCTGCCTACTTGTGATCTCTGTCGAGTAAATAAATAAAATCTTTAAGAAAAAAAAGAAAAAGAATTAGCCTTTCATTCATGGAAAGGACTTAACTTTCTGCTAGATTCTCCCACTGCAGATGCGGAATACCGAGTAGCCTTCCTGTCTGGGTGGGGTGATGAAAGCACTGTACTAGGACCTACCGCCTCGTAACAATTTTAAGAATGCCTGCTTCAGTGGGGACACCCCTCTCTACTGTATCTAGGTAACTAAAGTACCCAAACTTCAAAGAAATTAAGTCAAAAAGAAATTACTCCCAATTTCCTCCAACAACTAGGACAGAGATGCAATCAAGCCCACATTCCTCAGACTGGTACCTGGGACTGTTCCTGAAGGAAGCAAAGTCACCTTTACAGAATAAGAACAGATTAAGAACAGTAGTAAAACGTGACAACAGTTTTCTGAGGCTGCAAGATGGTGCAAGACGAAAGCAGTTCTGAGCTGTTAGGTAGTAAGATTTGGCTGGAGGACAAATGTAATGTAAATTTACCAAATGCTTGAACTATAAATCTCATGAGCAACTTTAAGCATCCAGCTAAGCAGTGTAAACGGGAATAGAAGTGAACCTGAATTACACACAAGTGTAACAGCAGAGCTGTAGCCGAGATAAAAGAGGACAGTGGTTAAGTAGGGACTCTACAACCTGGAGGGACTCTGGCTGAGTTCAAACACCTGGCTCTGCTCCTTAGTAGCCATGTGTCCCTGGACACGCTATTTCTCTTGAGTTTTCAGCTAATTTGTTTTGAGTATACTTAGGGGCTTATTAGTTGATGCAATGTGCAACTGTTTGTGTCAAAATTCTCCAAATTCCAGACCCAGAGTTCCACCTCTCATCTCTTACTTTATCTACTATTACCCATGGTAAAGGGGGGTGTACTTTATCATTTCTTAAAAGTTGAATATATGCTGACTCAGATGTCAAATAAAATATCCAAAAGGCTTTCAAGGCAAGATTTTCTTTGTGCATTATTCTAGGTCCTTGGTTTTTAGCCAAAGGGAAAAATTAGAGTAGGAGGAATTTCTAAGGACCTTACAGCTTTGATCTGATGAAAACCAAGTAAGTGATCTGTTACAATGAGATGTGACAAAGGATTACTATACTTAATGACTTAAGATTTAAAAATTTTCTTACGAAGTTTACTCGTTGAAAAGAAATGAAGCAGGTAGCAAGAATACTCTAGAAAAGAGCTATGCTGCAGGCTGGGGTGCTTTCACCCTGTGCACAGGGCATTTGCTAAGGGCTCCTGAATTTGGTCAAGATTCCACACTGCACTTTTGGCCACAGGGTAAGAAAGGCTAGTGTGAACAAATGAAGCGTGCTATCTTGCACACGTGCAGCCTCCTACGATGTGTAAAACTTGCTGTTAAAAGATAATTTTAATAACTATTATGCCAACAGTATCAGTCCACTTAGCAGGAGATAAGCTGACAGTGACCTAGCTTTATTTTTGTAGAAATAATATACTTCAACACATCCTTTTAGACACAAGGCTGCTTCACTTACCACTTCTGTTGATGTTTCTGCATGTTCAGAAGTAACATGTTCTTGAAGAGATGTCTCCGTATAGCCCATTTTTCCACAATAGGGACAAGTAAAAGACTGTGGCTGCTCTACAGAGAAAGCTTCCCCACCATAGTATAAATCTGAAAAATAACGCGGAGTTGTAGTAAGAATAATTATTGCTTTTTTTTTTTTTTTTTTTACTACATAAAAATGTAAACAGAAGGTACAATAATGTAACAGAAGTGTGCCTGAAATCTCCAACAACTTTACTCTGTCAAGGAGTGCTTGGGAACCTCTCTGCTTACATATGCAACATCCTTATTCTCCCTGGACTCCGTGACACCCCTCCAAAATTTCTTTTCTACCCATATAGCTATTATTGCCTTAAGAGAAAAATAAAGAAAATAACTTCTAATATCTTCATTTAATTTTGAATTTTTTTTTTGGAAGACTTTAAGTAATCTCTACACCCAAGGTGGGGCTCAAACTCATGACCCCAAGATTAAGAGTCACACGCTCTTCTGACTGAGCCAGCCAGGCACCCTCTCCCTTCATTTAATTTTGAAACAGCTCTCATTTCACATCTAGTTCTAATTTTATTGTAATTTATTTTTTCTTTATCTCTTATGTGTAGCAATGCCAATCTCACCACAAAGAATTAGCAGGGTGAGGGGCGCCTCGTGGCTCAATCAGTGGAGTATGTGTGACTCTTGATTTTGGGGTTGTGAGTTCAAGCCCCACGCTGGGTGTAGAGATTACTTAAAAATAAAATCTTAAAAAAAAAAAAAAACCATCAGCAGAGTGTATCCTACTACAAGAACACAAGTGCTCAGAGTATGTGACTGCGATCAATATGCCAACTCCCAGATGCAGTTATCTGTCTAAAGCACACACCATTCCTACAGCAGGAGGGACCCTAAGCATTCAGTTCTTGTAAAATGCTAACCTGAATGGAGCACTACCACAACATACTCTGTCCAAATTGGTTACTGAAGAACCAACCAATTAAAGATATTCCATGCAAATAATTTGTTTGCCTCATTAGTACATTTCAAGTTCTATTTTTCTCCATTAGTAGTACAAAAGGAAATACAATTGCAAGTATATTTAGTATGTTACGTTCCTTCATTATAAAGAACTATATGTAACATGACACAAATGCTTAATAAGATACAACCATTTTTGTGAGAAGAGAAAATGAAAGAGTATTCACTACATGACAGATTTGTTCACATTTGTTTTTAGGAAGATTCAGACTATCTTAAAAATATTTACCCATTTATTATATTCATAAGACTTTGGGGATTTGGGGTAGATGGGGATAATATATAAAAATGAATAAAACTTGCTCCCTGATAAAGGGCATGTACAAAAACCCATAGCTAACATCATACTTATTGGTGAAAAGACTGGATGTCTTCCTCCCTAAGACCCGGAACAAGATAAAAATGTCCATTCTTTTGGGGCGCCTGGGTGGCTCAGTGGGTTAAAGCCTCTGCCTTCGGCTCGGGTCATGGTCCCAGGATCCTGGGATCGAGCCCCACATCGGGCTCTCTGCTCAGCGGGAAGCCTGCTTCCCTTCCTCTCTCTCTGCCTGCCTCTCTGCCTACTTGTGATCTCTGTCTGTCAAATAGATAAAAATCTTTAAAAAAAAAAAAAAGTCCATTCTTTTAAAGACGTCCACTTGTTAAAAGATTATTATTTTAAAGATTGTTATTATTTTAAAGATTACTTGAGAGAGAGAATGCACACAGGAAAGAGGGGCAAAGGGAGAGGGAGAGAGACTCTCAAGCAGACTCCATGTGAGCCCAAGGTGGGGATAGATCCCAAGATCCCAAGACCTGAGCCAAAACCAAGAGTCAGAAGCTCAACCAACTGAGCCACCCATGCACCCCAACTCTCGCCATTTCTATTCATTATTTTCTGGAGGGTCTAGTCATTAGGCAAGGAAACAAAATGAAAAGCAGCTAGATTATGGGGCGCCTGGGTGGTTCAGTTGCTAAGTGTCTGCCTTCAGCTCAGGTCATGATTCCAGTGTCCTGGGATCAAGCCCTGCAATGGGGTCCCTCCTCGGCGGGAAGTCTGCTTCTACCTCTCCTACTCCCCGTTTCTGTTCCCTCTCTCGGTCAAATAAATAAATAAAATCTTTAAAAAAAAAGAAAAAAAGAAAGAAAAGCAGCTACATGGAAAGGAAGAAGTAAAACCATCTCTATTAACAGATGACATGACCTTGTATATAGAAAATGTTAGGGGCGCCTGGGTGGCTCAGTGGGTTAAAGCGTCTGCCTTTGGCTCAGGTCATGATCCTAGGGTCCTGGGATCGAGCCCCGCACTGGGTTCTCTGCTTGGCTGGGAGCCTGCTTCCCTTCCTCTCTCTCTGCTTGTCTCTCCGCCTACTTGTGATCTTTGTCTGTCAAGTAAATAAATAAAATTTAATAAATAAATAAATATTTATTTTTTTAAAAAAAGGAATGTGATATGGTGAGTGCTGTGAAATGTGTAAGCCTGATGATTCACAGACCTGTACCCCTGGGGCAAATAATACATTATATGCTAATAAAAATAATTAATTAAAAAAAAGAGAAAATGCTAAAAAAAATCCACTAAAAAACCATTAGAATAAACAACAAAAAAATTATAGGATATAAAATCTATGTACAAAAACCAACTGTTCTTCTATACACTTGCAGTGAACAATCTAAAAGTAAAATTTTAAATATCCATTTACAATAACAAAAAGAATAAAATACTTAGGAACACATTTAATGAAAGAAGTATAAAACTTATCCTCTGGTAACTACAAAACTTTGTTGGAAAATATCAAAGATGACCTAAATAAATGGAAAAACATCTCATGTTTATGGACTGGCAGACTTAATACCATTGCTCTCCAAAGCGATCTACAGATTCAAAACAATCCCTATCAAAATCCTAGTTGGCTTCTTTGCAGAAATTTGATGAGCTGATCCTAAAATTCTTTCATAGAAACTCAAGGGGTCTAGAATACCCAAAACAATCTTGAAAGAAACAAAACAAAGCAAAACAAAACTGGAAGACTCACGCTTGTCAATTTCAAAGCTTACTATAAGCTTATAGTAATTAAGATAGTGTGGTACTGGCATAAAGAAAGATATATAAATCAATGAAATAGGCTGAGAGTCTAGGAATAGACACATTTATGGTCTACCAACTTTTCTTTTTTAATAGCTTTACTGAGATATCTTAAACACATAAAAATGTGTATACTTATGGTATACAAATTGATGTTTTGATACATGTAGATACTATAAAAAGATCACCAAAATCAGGCTAACATAACAACCACATCTACAGAGTTACCTGTATGTGTGTGTTGAAAAGATTTAAGATCTATCCTCTCCAAAAATTTCAGTTATACAATATTGTTAACTACAGTCATCATACCAAATATATCAGCTGTCTAGAGCTTATTCATCTTGCATAATGGAACTTTGTACCTTGTGACCAACATCTCCCCCCATCTCCCCAACCTCACTTCAGGTCAACTGATTTTTAACAAGAATGCCAAAGCAATTCGTTGGATAAACAACAGTCTTTTTCAACAAACGATGCTGGAATGATTGGATATCCATATGCAAAAAATGGTCTACCTCATCATTCCATGTACAAAAATTAATGCAACATGGATCAAAGATCTAAAGGTAAAAGCTAAAACAATAAAACTCTTAGAAGAAAACATAGTTTTAAATCTTCATGATCTTAGATTGGCCAATGGTTTTTTAGATGTGATACCAAAAGCATAACAAAAGAAAAAATAAACTAGACATCATCAAAATTATAACTTCTGGGGCACCTGGGTGGCTCAGTGGGTTAAAGCTTCTGCCTTTGGCTCAGGTCATGATCCTGGGGTCTGGGATCCAGCCCCGCATCGGGCTCTCTGCTCAGCAGGGAGCCTACTTCCTCCTCTCTCTCTGCCTGCCTCTCTGCCTACTTATGATCTCTGTCAAATAAATAAATAAAATCTTTAAAAAAAAGAAAAAATTAAAACTTCTGTGCTTCAAAACACACATCAAAAAAGTAAAGACACAGAGTACCTGGGTGGCTCAGTCAGTCAAGTGTCCAACTCTTAATCTCAGGGCCCTGAGTTCAAGCCTTGCATCAGGCTCCACACTGGACATGGAGCCTAGTTTTATAAATAAGTAAAAGTCGGGGTTGGGGGGCCTGGGTGGTTCAGTCGGTTAAACAGTTGCCTTTGGCTCAGGTCATAATTCCAGGGTCCTGCGGTGGAGTCCTGCAACAGGCTCAGCAGGGAGCCTGCTTCTCCTTCTCCCTCCCACTCTGCCTACTTGTCCCCTCTCTCTGTGTCAAATAAATAAATAAAATCTTAAAAAAAAAAAAAAGGTGAAAAGACTCATGGAATGCAAGAAAATTTCTGCAAATCATCCACCTGATAAGGAACTAGTATAAAGAGTATACAAGGAACTATTAAAATTCAATAATAAAAAAGACATATTACCCAATCAAAAAATGGGCAAAGGATCTGAACTGATATCTCTCCAACACCGATCTACTGCATGACCAGTAGGCATAAGAAAAGATGGTCACTATCATTAGCCAGCAGAGAAACAAAAATCAAAACACTGTGAGAGGGGCGCCTGGGTGGCTCATTGGTTTAAGCCTCTGCTCTCGGCTCAGGTCATGATCTCCATGTCCTCGGATCGAGCCCCACATCGGGCTCTCTGCTCAGCGGGGAGCCTGCTTCCCCCTCTCTCTCTGCCTGCCTCTCTGCCTACTTGTGATGCCTCTCTGTCAAATAAATAAAATCTTAAAAAAAAAAAACCCAAAAAACAAAAAACCAAGAGAGGGGCGCCTGGGCGGCTCAGTGGGTTAAGCCTCTGCATTTGGCTCAGGTCATGATCTCAGGGCCCTGGGATGGAGCCCTGCATCAGGCTCTCTGCTCAGCGGGGAGCCTGCTTCCCCCTCTCTCTCTGCCTCTCTGCCTACTTGTGATCTCTCCCTCTGTGTCAAATAGATAAATAAAATCTTTTAAAAAAACCAAAACAACAAAAAACCCATGAGATACTACCTCACAGCAACTGTGATGGCTGTAAACACAAAGATAACAAGTGCTGACTAGGTAAGAAATTACACCATGAAACATTTATAGCTTTTCTTATGGCTTAATAAGGTCTTCTAATCAACTGTAGAAACAGTCTGCTTTCTGATAATCAGAGCAAGAATACTGTATGCTGTTGGCAAGAACAGTCCATTGGCTTTACTCCTTCTATACTGAGGCACTCTTCCATCTCAGACCTTGTCAGTTTTACAGATCTCTGAATGGCTTTCATGAACAATTAAGCTATGATTAAGAGAATTATTTAGAATATAGAAGTAAGATTCATGTTATTTTTCATGTATCCTATTGGCAAGAGTCTTAGAACATTCTGCCTTTCCTTTTTCACGCACATACACACAAATTTCTAAATGACAACCCATTAGAATGTGAACTGAATACATACCAAAATCTACTCTTGTTAATATGCACTGCATCGGGTGGTCAGTTGTATGCCTTGTTGTTGTTGCACCACTTTCATAACAAGATGCACAAAGATCGTAATCGTAGCAAATTAAACACTTATATCTGCGACCTCGAAAATTTCCTTTTAAACATGCATCACAGCTGACACCTATTAAAAAAAAGAAATATCATTAATTAGCAACTGTAATAGGCCACACTCCATTTTTCATAAAATTTTTTTTTTTTAAAGGTTTTATTTATTTATTCGACAGACAGAGATGACAAGCAGGCAGAGAGGAAGCAGAGAGAGAGAGGAGGAAGCAGGCTCACCTGCTGAGCAGAGAGCCCGACGCGGGGCTCGATCCCAGGACCCTGGGATCACGACCTGAGCCGAAAGCAGAGGCTTTAACCCACTGAGCCACCCAGGCGCCCCCATAAAATTTTTAAGGTACATATTTAACCCCATATTTCCTTCCCAAAATGACTAGAAACAACATAGTAAAATGTTCTAAGAATTTCCAACAATACGGTGGATCTGTTACTCTGATTTATATTCCTAATGTAAATAACTTTAAAAAATTATGGCATTTGCAAACAGCATTAAAAAAATGCCTATCAATAAATCTAACCAAAGAAAGGCAGCTCTTTATGAAGCAAATAAGTGCACATATATTCAGGGATGCCTGGTTGGTTCAGTGGGTGGGGTGTCCAACTCTTGATCTTGGGGTTGTAGGCTCGAGCCCCACGACAGATGCGGAGAGTACATAAAAGAAAAATAATAAAAGCTTTAAATAAATAAATACACACACACACACACACACGCTCAAAGACATTTAAAGGACTTTAAAAAATAAAAGTATCAGGTTCACAGATGGGAAGCTTCAATGAAATGAAATGTCAATTCTCCCTAAACTGATTGATAGAAGCAACGCAATTCTAATCAAAATCACAAAAAAACTTTTTGTGGAACATGACAAGATGACTCAAATTTTTATGAAAGTTGCAAAAGGCCAAGAATAACCAAGATATTCCTGAAAAAAATTAAGATGGAGGGATCTGCTTAACATATCAAGCGCTATTATAAAGCTACAGTTAGGGGTGCCTGGGTGGCTCAGCTGGTTAAGTGTTAAGCCTTGGACTCTTGGTTTAGACTCAAGTCATGATCTCAGGATCCTGGGATAGAGACCCACATGGGGCTCCCTCCTCATTAGGAAGTCTGCTGGTCCCTCTCCCTGCCTCACCCCTCCTCTGTGCATGCTTGCTCACCAGTGCACGCACTCTCTCTCTCTCTCTCACAGATAAAGACTTAAAAAACTAAAAAATAATAAAAGTACAGTAATTGAGACAGGATACTACTAGCATGGAGACAGATCAAACTGACCGATGAAACAGAATAGAAGGCCCAAAACAGATGCTGAAATCTATTTTATGACAACATGTTGAAATCTATTTTATGACAACAAAGGCCCTACAAGATTAGTGGGGAAAGGAAGGAGGAGACAATGAATGGTGCCAGGACAGGTGATTATCCATATGTGGGGAAAATAAAATCAGATCTCCGCCACAGATCCCACACAGAAACATCAATTCCAGATGGTTTAAAGACAAATGCCGAAGGAAAAGGGGGGGGAAATATCTCTGGAAGACAATACAGGGGAATATCTTTATGTGCTCAGAGTAGGAAACAATTTCTTAAAACACACACACACGGTCCAAACCACGAGTTTAACTACATTAAGCTCTAAATGCCCTAAACAGAGCCCTTAAATGCTCTTTCCATTCCTAGTGATGGAAAGAGAAGGCCCCGAAACTGATGACACGTGCAACATGCACAACAGACAACAGTTTGGGGTTCAGAATACATTAAGAACTCTGACATTAACAGTAAGAAAATGACCAACATCTAACAGAAAAATGGGCAAATGGGCAAACACTTGAGTGGGCACTACAAAGAACAATAAATACAAGTGACTAGGAAATACATGAAAATATGCTCAATCTCATCAGTCATCAAAGAAGTACAAATTCACAAGCTATCATTTCACAACTACTAGTCTGGCAAAAACCTAGAAATCTGAGGATTTCAAATGCTAGTGAGGCTATGCTAGCGAAGATACAACAGAAACACTTCTACTCTGCTAGTGGGAGCACATATCAGTACAACAACTTGGAAAATTTTGTTCACATTCTATTCAAGTTAAATCTGTGCAATTCCTAGGAGTCTGAGACTTGTAAGTAGATTCCCTGGGGAATCTTTTGTCTATGTGTATCAGAAGAATGTAGAAGAATGGTCACAGCAGTTTTTGCAACGGGCATGGGGGAGGTGGGGTGTTAACAACCCAAAGGCCCCATAACAGTCTATATTAATAGCATGAATTAGAAAATGCATCATAGCGGCATCTGGGTGGCTCAGTTGTTAAGCGACTGCCTTCAGCTCAGGTCATGATCCCAGGGTCCTGGAATGGAGCCCTGCATCAGGCTCCCTGCTCAGCAGGGAGCCTGCTTCTCCTTCTCCCTCTCCCACTCCCCATGCTTGTGTTTCCTCTCTAACTTCCTGTCAAATAAATTAATTAAATATTAAAAAAAAGAAGAAGAAGAAGAAAATGCATCATAGCCGCAGGCAAGGACTTCAAGAATCTCACATGACTGAAACAAAGTCTCAAATGGATATATATAGTTTAAAGTCCAAAAACACTATCTAGTTTAGGAAATCAAACATGTAATGAAACTATAAAAGGAAAATGGAATGCTAAAATTTTGGTCAGTGGTTCCCTGAGGGGTATGGAGCCCTCAGTGATCTTGAAAGGTTAGGACTGACACACTTTTAGATCTGGTAGAGGGGGTCTGTAGTACCACTCTTGTTTTTCCTTTAAGTAATTTCTACACCCAACATGGGGCTTGAACTCATGACCCTGATATCAAGAGTTGTATGCTCCTCCAACTGAGCCAGTTAGGTGCCCTTGAAGGTCTTACATTATTTCATTTGGATGTATTAAGATGATGTCATCACATTTTCTGGTATACTAATATTCAATATAAGTGCTAGTATATACAACCTTTTAAATCAGTCTTCAAGGGGCACCTGGGTGGCTCAGTGGGTTAAGCCTCTGCCTTTGGCTCAGGTCATGATCTCAGTGTCCTGGGATCAAGCCCCGCATTGGGCTATCTGCTCAGCAGGGAGCCTGCTTCCCGCCCGCCTCTGCCTACTGCTCTGCCTACTTGTGATCTCTGTCAAATAAATAAATAAAATCTTAAAAAAAAAAAAATCAGCCCTCAAAACACCCTTCCAGATTGTTAAGATTTTCCAAGTTGTACTGAGATCTCACGAAGTTACACTGAAAGCCAATGATGGCATCAAGCCAACAGTTTTTCAGCAAATTCAGTAAATACTGATTGAGTGCCTACCATGTTCTAGGCCATGGGGCTAGAGCAATAAAACACACAGAGCTCTAACCCTGTGAAGCTAACAGTTTAGTGGGTGAAGACAGGTATAGAAACAAATGAAGCTGTAAAGCAAATCAGGAGAAAGCGCTATGGAGAGAAATAAAGCAGAAAAGGAAAAATTATGTGGGCAACAAAGCTTCACAGAAAAGATGGTATTTGAGCAAAAAGATGGAATATTTCAAAATTTGCTCATTCAAAACAGCTGCCAGGCAGGCCAATGCTTCCCATATAACATTAAAGATACTGAAAAGGGGTAAGTAACTATTCAGATCACAACGGAAGTTTAATGTAATTGGATACAGTAACTTTGCCAAACAAATGTGGCATGAACTGTGCTAAAAAGGTGGCAGAAAGGAAAACCCAGCTTTGAACACTAACTTTTTGGTGTGTCCCGTCTGAGGTCACCCTGCAGGCCTGGCTTTTCTTTCCGTAGTGGGGGTGCCTGCTGACCGGTATAATGAACAAAACTTTCGGCAAATGTGCATGGCAACACCACCAAACTCCGCAACCACGACTTTGAGCAGAAGGTCTGATGATGCTCGTCCCTTCCCTGTTTCACTCTTCCGATATAATTCTAAGTTACCTAAATCTAAATGCCCATAGTTCTCCTACAGGGTGAGGGTGTGGGGTGCTGGGAGGCATCACCCACAGCCCAGCTGCAGTTCAGTAACTGTCAGACCTTTAAGAAACAGGGTTGCTGGGCACCTGGCTGGCTCAGTCAGTACAGCATGCAACCCTTGCTCGGGATTGTGTCTTAGCCCCATGCTGGGTATAGAGATTACTTAAAAACAATAAAATCTTAAGAAGTAGGGTTGTAGTTGTTTTTTGATGGGAGTCATTTCTAATTTTAGTATATGTGCTGCTGATGTGACCATGATGGAGTCATTTCTGAAATGTATGTTTTCTAACTTTTTTTTAAAAAAAGATTTATTTATTTGAGAGAGAGAGAGAGAGAGTGCGAGCATGAGCAGGGGGCAGACACAGAAGGACAAGCAGACTCCCTGCTGAGCAGGAAGCCCAACTAGGGGCTCGATCCCAAGGTGGTGGGATCATGACCTGAGCCAAAGGCAGATGCTTACTTGACTGAGCCACCCAGGCGACCCGTAGGTTTTCTAACTTCTTAAACACTTACGACATTCAACAATGTTTAGGATTCAAAATTATTATTTCAAACACAAATACTTATTTCAGCCAAACCACCAAACATTATGTTGGGTAAGTTCCTAGCAGGGTTTCTTAAAACCTAAGTTACTTTATAATAATCTATGGTGGCAATATTCGAGGGAGGGTTTTACGTGTGTGTGTGTGATTAGTGGACTATGAATAAAAAATTGAGAAGGTGAAAATGTTTTAGACCGCATAGTTCTCCACACAGCCTGCCCTTCTCATTGTATTAACTCTGCCATTTAACACTTCTAATTTAATACTTCTAATCTGTCAAAATAAGCTTAAATCAATACCTAATGAGTCAATATCTAATTTTACAGAAGATTCCATACCACCTTCTGACTGGAAAGCAAAGCACAGAAGCAGGCACAGGCTTTGCGGCACTTTCTCAACAGCAACCACGTCTTCCCCCACTCCCATTTAGAATTACCAAGCCTCATTTAGCTTTGAAAAGGAGCCCAGATTTCCCACTTAAAACAGAGTCCCTTCTAAGTATATCTGTCTGAATTCATTGTGTAACACAGACTAACAGAATTTGCTCCCTTAGTGTCAACTACAGGCAATCTACAGTTCCTATTAGAGAAAATAAGTTAGCTTGTTGCTACATAGTCCCTTGGGTTAACAGTTGTGGTCCTACCTGTTACCAGGAGGCTCAGTAAAATCTGAAACAGAACTATACACAGTATATGTAAAATTACCAATTCCTTGATAGGAAGAACGGAGCTGCTTCTGATTAGATGTTAAGAATTAACGTTCCCAAAGAATAGTATGATGTTACAAGAGGAATAAGAGTTCTGGGCGCCTGGGTGGCTCAGTGGGTCAAAGCCTCTGCCTTCAGCTCAGGTCATGATCCCAGCGACCTGGGATCGAGCCCTGCATTGGGCTCTCTGCTCAGTGGGGAGCCTGCTTCCTCCTCTCTCTCTGCCTGACTCTCTGCCTCCTTGTGATCTGTCAAATAAATAAATAAAATCTTAAAAAAAAAAAGAAATAAGAGTTCAAATATTGTCAAACAAAATACTGCCTTGTGAGACAAGGCTGGGGGACCACTGGGTGTTAGCACTGAGATCTACTGGATTAAAAACACTATTTAGGTTCATCTACCTTACACTAAATACATCCTGCAAAAACTGAGTTAACCAAATGATAAAACAGGCAACTCATCTTTGAAGAATCTAGTGTTAGCCATAGTGTGTCATAAATGAATTTGGTAAGCACTGGTTTATAAGATGGTAACTGCACAAGCTACATCATAAAGTTATGGTGGGATATTTGTGATCTCCATCTGACCAAGCTACAAAATAAAAATGCTAGGAAATATAGCTTAACCTCAATTATGATACTGGTCCTGGTGAAACTTAAACGAAGGGAATGTGTATATCTGACAACGCTTATCTGTAAGAGGGATATTTGAGCACATTCACATCCTCAACATTTACCTTTTTATTTAACAGTTCTGTAAAATAAATACACAAAAGCTATGAACTAAAAAAATCAAAGGAAAGAATGCCCTCTAGTGGGAACATAAAATAAGTTAAAAAAAAAAACAAAACAAACAACACTCTGAAGTACTATGTAAAAAGTCTTTTTTACCCTTAATTTTAAAAAATGAAACAAAGGGGGCACCTGGGTGGCTCAGTGGGTTAAAGCCTCTGCCTTCGGCTCTGCTCATGATCCCAGGCTGCTGGGATCTAGCCCCACATCGGGCTCTCTGCTTGTCGGGGAGCCTGCTTCCCCCTTTCTCTCTGCCTGCCTCTCTGCCTACTTGTGATTTCTGTCTGTCAAATAAATAAATAAAATCTTTTAAAAAAATAAATAAAAAATAAAAATGAAACAAAGGCTTTTACAGTTGCTTATTCACAGTGATTTATTTATTTTTAAAGATTATTTTAGGGGCACCTGGGTGGCTCAGTGGGTTAAAGCCCCTGCCTTCGGGCTCAGGTCATGATTCTAGGGTCCTGGGATTGAGCCCCACATCGGGCTCTCTGCTCAGCAAGGAGCCTGCTTCCCTTTCTCTCTCTCTGCCTGCCTCTCTGCCTACTTGTGATCTCTGTCTGTCAAATAAATAAATAAATAAAATCTTTAAAAAAAAAAAAAAAGATTATTTTAAAATACTCTCTACACCCAATGTGGGGCTCAAACTTACAGCCTCGAGGATCAAGAATTACACGCTCTACCAACTGAGTTAGCCAGGCACCCCATTTACAGTTTCACCTTTTATCACCCAAAAGGTGATACAGCCTTTTCATTGGAATAAATTTTTAGGTAGGGAAGAGCTGACTGGAAGGGAAGGTCAATAAAGGGCAGCGATGTGTCAAGGATCACAGTGAAAAAGAACAGAGAAGGAAACTGACCCCATCTGGAATTTGAAGGCCTAGGATTATACAGTATTTGTCAATGACAATTTTTTAAAAAAAGATTTTATTTGTTTGACAGAGAGAGAAAGCATAAGCAGGGGGAGCAGCAGGGGGAGAGGGAGAAACAGGTTCCTTGCTGAGCAGGGAGCCTGATAAGGGGCTTGATCCCAGGACCCGGGGTTCATGATCTGGGCTGAAAGCAGATGCTTACCGTGTGAGCCACCCAAGCACCCCTGTCAATGACAATCTATTCTGACTTCTAGTGCCAGGTAATTTGGGGAGTAGACCTTCTTTTTACTTTAACAAAACATCTAAGTACCAGGATTTTTTTTTTAAGATTTTATTTATTTATTTGACAGACAGAGATCACAAGTAGGCAGAGCAGCAGGCAGAGAGAGAGGAGGAAGCAGGCTCCCTGCTGAGCAGAGAGCCTGATGCGGGGTTTGATCCCAGGACCCTGAGATCACAATCTAAGCCGAAGGCAGAGGCTTAACACACTGAGCCACCCAGGCGCCCCGTACCATGCATTTCTAATAAGCCTATGCACTTCTACTAAGTGTGACTTTCAAAAAAAGAGGATATTATACTATATGCACTATATGATAATTTTAACAGTAAGAACGGCACAGAAAACTATGCTATTAAAACAACTTTATGGTGGTAAGGACAATTTCCAAGAACAGGCTCTTTGCATTTAGGTGGTTAAAAAATCATGCAATCCTTTGAAAGGATCTCAGATGAACATGGAAGCAGTTTAAAAAATGAACTAGGGGTGCCTGGGTGGCTCAGTCATTAAGCGGCTGCCTTTAGCTCAGGTCACGATCCCAGGGTCCTAGGACTGAGCCCTGCATCGGGCTCCCTGCTCAGCAAGAAGGCTGCTTTTCCCTCTCCTGCTCTCCCCGCTTGTGTTCCCTCTCTTGCTGTCTCTGTCAAATAAATAAATAATCTTAAAAAAAAAATAAATGAACTGTTCTGACTCTGTGAAAAGCAAAAGGAGCCAGCATTTAAGAGGGTTGAAGGATATTTCGAAATACCTGGAGAAACATCTCAAGCAAAACTGCTGCAGGAAGGAATTTAAGATGTATTTTAAAATGCTTCACAAACTGGGAGCCTAGATTAGGAGCAAAAAGCTTTCCCTCGGGACGCCTGGGTGGCTCAGTTGGTTAAGCAGCTGCCTTCGGCTCAGGTCATGATCCCAGCGTCCTGGGATCGAGTCCCACATCGGGCTCCTTGCTCGGCGGGGAGCCTGCTTCTCCCTCTGCCTCTGTCTGCCAGTGCTCACTCTCTCTCTCGGTCTCTCTCTCTGACAAATAAATAAATTTAAAAAAAAAAATTTAAAAAAAAAAAAAAAAAAAAAAAAAGCTTTCCCTCTTTCTGTTAAAGCATCACAGAGGAACTACAATCAATCATGCCTTGCAAAGATAAAGAAACTCTAGGAGTTTAAAAAAAAAAAGCCCTACTTAATTATTTTTAGAATTAGGAACAAAACCAAAAAAATTAAATACATATGTAACTCTATACATGTTTACTTTAAAAAATCTCTGCCATATGGTTAAGGGAGAAAGTCAAAAGGAGAGAAAATTGGGTAATGAGACCCATATAAAGATACCATTCAAGAAAAGACCTACAGTTAGAGAGAGTCTGGGGCAGAGGAAGAGAAGAAATGAGAAAGAGGTATATAGCTGAGGGAAGGCAAGATTCAGAAGGAACAGAACTGGGTGACCAAGAGGAGCGCTGGAATAGAGAAAACATGGGTAAGTTTGAGAAGTAGTTTCACAGTACTTGTGCTTTTCACACTTAATAGACCTGCTTGAAACTGATACATTACTCGCAATTTAGAACAACCTTTTCTGTATGTAGCCTCGACTTTCCTACTTTTAATGTTTTTTAGGTAGAATTCTTCAAGTTCTGTCATATGTAACAATAAGGAGCATCTATCTATCCTTTCATTATTTACTGAGTATCTATCTACTATGTGCCAGATACACAAATGTCTGCTACACAGAGCTAACACTCCACTGGTATGAGGAGCAACTTCTACCACTATCTACTGTGTGCCAGAAAGCTGACATGTATTGCTTTCTTAATCTTCACAACAAAGTTATGAGGCAGTTGCGAAGTGTGATAAAACTTCTTTTGTGGCTAAGGAGATTCAAAGCCAGTTCAAATCTGCCCCAAAAAGTGGACAGAGAGGCAGGGGTTGGACTGGGTTCCTTATGCATTTTGTCAAGAAGGGAAGTTAAATTCATCTCTAAAAGTTTCCAATTAGAGGAAGTTGGTCCATTCTGGAATAAATGACTGGTTTGCTTGGTTTTGAAGAACTGGTCTATCCTCTTATTTCATAGAACTGCATCCCTGGTCTGCAAAGGAAACCTTAGTAACAATGGACTTGCTCACTCATGAACTGACGAACAGCCTTTCAGAAACTCTTATCTGGAAATAGAGAGGCTTCTGTATTACTCAATCTGTTATTACGTTCAGCCATGATTACAGCTGTTTTCTGACTCACACATAAAATGAAGGAAGAGGAGGTATATAAGGATTTCAATAGATATCTGCTGAATGAATGAAAAGAGAAGAGGATATTTTCCTAGAGTAATTAGATAAGAGCTCAAAAAGAGAGACGGGAAAGGGATTACTGTGTGTCTATAATAGACTTCTTGATGTATGAATGACTGAATGATGACAATTGAAGGGGAAGAGAAAGTGACTGAACAACAGGTACTTGTTTCCTATAGGAGAAAAGAAAATGAGTTAGGCAAAAATGCTGCACCCAATACTTGTAGGCACCAGCCACCAGCCAACAACATCGGCCCAGCAGAGCTCGGTTGCCAGCTGTAACAAATGATGCCATTGGGGGTGGGAAACAGGTTACTTCTGGGCAGTCACAGTTTTATGTGTAAAAATAAAAAATAAAAGCCCGACATTCACATATATGCGTTGCATCGGTGTAACTGCTTTCACAGAAGCAGAACTACTGCAGAGAAACTACGGGTCCATTTGCGAGCCCTGCCCAGGCAGGCCCACGGAGCGAGGCAGAGTGCTCGGCCCTCCCGAAACAAGTAACCGAGAGAAGGCAACCGTTCTAATGAAAATATCTAGTGCTTATATTCTGCAGAGATTTGGAAAGGCGAATACTAGTAAAAAACACTAAATTTCAAACTTGTAGGGGCTAGTCTAAAGAAAGTAAAACACTTAAGTGGGCCTTGCACGACATAGGGGAATCTCCCTCAGCTCACCTCTACCCAGCAAGGTTCCTTCAATAACCAATCAGTGTTTAACTGACCTTGACGCCCCAGGCACCTCCCAAAAGGCTTGGTCACTGAACTGTTGTTCTCTTACAGATAAATAAAGAGAGGACACAAGCACTAAGCACCTGGCTCCAAAAGCACACAGCCATTAAGTGGCAGACCAATGACTGCTAGCTACACAGAGCAACCTACTGGGACACACCTTGTAACAATAAATCTGTTGTTGTTTGTTTCAGAAGTGTTTCTCTTCAGCAGTTTTTATTTGCTACCATGTAGAGATAAATAAAATTTCAGGAAGCTGGAAACTTGTCTGGCCTCACTCCTTCAAATCACGGCAGAACAATCAATAGGACTCTTTAATATATAGTTTATTTTTCACTTTCGGTCTTTTCAAACAAATCAGGAAATCCAGGATACATGCATCTTCAGACATGGGAAGTGACAGCCTATGACACACGCCACAATCTCATCCTACAATACTACATCACTGTGCTCCAATGAACTATAATCCTTCCCTGTATCAATGTGCACCAGTCCCTACCAAAAAAAAAAAAAAAAAAGTGGTAAAAGGATACATACTATACAGAACCACTTCCCTAAGTTTAAAAGTATACAATTTTCTATGGACACATAACATATGTACAAAGCATACTGAAAGGTGAACAGAAAGGATACATACCAATTGCCAAGAAGTGCTACTCGGGGAGGTAGAGAGATTGAAGGAAACAGAATGGAATCAAGAAAGGATATAAAATGGAATTCACCTGTATCTGCAAAGCCTTAATTCTATGTTTAAAATGTTTTCTTAATTAAAAAAAAAAATCAACCAACATGGACAAATTCCCCACCTCCTCTTAACGTATAAAGTAACATGGAAGACGACTTTTAGACACAGGGTGGCTGGTTTTGTGCAGAGGTATAAATGCGTAAAAGAGCTGACCTCATGAAATTATGACATAAAACTTTCTGGGGGGAAAAGATGGGTTCTATATCCTATACCTGTTAATTCCTGCTAAAATATGAATTAGTCGCTGAGTGTCCAGCTAAGCATTCAAGAATCACTTCTTTTAGGCACGGTCTATGAGCTGGGCAGGCTAAACAACGCAAAGGCAGTGTGACGTTCATACCACTGGACACTGACAGCAGGGTGGAGGCACCGTTTAGAATGCTTTCCCATCATATACTTGGCCAATTAAGTACAAAGAGCTTAGGGGACTTATTGCCTGGAAAGACAGACTATATATACTTGTGTAAGAAAATAATGTAATTTCAAACAACTAAAAGGTGAAACATACTTAATGGTATTGCCCCCCCGACACACACACTGCATACCCCCCATCCCTACCCCCAAACTTCCTGGCCTACATTTAAACATTTTAAAACTAATTTTCTGCAACTGTTTGAAGGAAAGGGGAAGAAAACTGGAAATCCTTAATGTACCACAAGATGACCAGGAAGGGAGCAGAAAACTTAGTGTCTAATAGTATCTACTTAATGATATTTGAGCTAGAAATGCATGCACATGTACTTATGATAAATTCCTAGTCAAGGGGCGCCTGGGTGGCTCAGTGGGTTAAAGCCTCTGCCTTCGGCTCAGGTCATGATCTCAGGGTCCTGGGATCGAGCCCCACATTGGGCTCTCTGCCCGGCAGGGAGCCTGCTTCCCTTCCTCCCTCTTTGCCTGCCTCTCTGCCTACTTGTGATCTCTGTCTGTCAAATAAATAAATAAAATCTTAAAAAAAAAAAAATTCCTAGTCAAGAAAGGCACAGCTCTTTCTATTGTAGTGGAAAAGATTTGTCCTGGATCGATAGTAGGAGCTAATTTTGCATTGATTTACCTAAACACATTATTTTAATCAACAAAAAATTTTGACCACCTGCGGTACCCAATCAGTGCTTAAAATTTAGTAGGAAATGAAGAAATGTAAACAACCACACTATAGTTCGAAGAGTGACTCAGGGACAGAGAACTATGGAAATGCATCCAACATGAACAATAACAACAATAAATGATGATCTATTCTGGGGTGCCTGGGTGATTTAGCTGGCTGAGGGTCTGACTCTTGATTTCAGCTTGGGTCATGATCTAAGGTCGTGGAATCACGTCCTGCATCAGGCTCCACGCTCAGCTTGGCATCTGCTTCTCCCTTGCCCTCTGTTCCTCCCCCTACTCAAGCCTCACTCTCAAACAAATAAAATCTTAAAAAAAAAAAAAAAAAAACCTCTTCTGGTTGGAAAGGTACAAGAGAACCCACAGTTAGCCTCCCTCTGACACAACTCTTTGTCCCAGTGCAGTTCCTGAGGTACCTTTTCTTCAAAACACTGAAATAACCACCTCAGGTCCCTTTCTTCCATGTTACCTACACAAAGAACAGTTAACTCTAAACATAGCTTTAAGACAAAAATTCAGTCACAAAAAAAAAAAAAAAAATTCAGTCACTACCTCCTCCTGTCTAGGCTAGCCAATTTAAAACCTAACAGGTCTTCAAAAATGCTCCCTTCAGCTGTTACACTATTCTTCTTTATGTCTGCTCCAGTTCTTTACTGATTTTAATAAAGGGACTACAGCAGACTTAAAACTCTGGAGAGGACTAGAAATAATTAACACAAAGTGTGGAGAATGCTCTAGCACTGGGAGAAAAGAGGCAGTTTACATCTGGTTTAGGAAGCATACTTATCCAATTTTAGATGTTACCTTTGAGGTGATAATGAAACACGAAAGCAGAAAGATATTGTAAACAGTCAGGCTGATCTTTGGGATATTCCCTTTAAGAGAGGACACATCTCTGTATCAGGGAGAGAGACATACAATAATAGTATGGAACAGAAAGAAGGAAAGCACAAAATGAGGAAAATGAACAGTATAGAGTTTGAAGTAAGTCTCTAAGAAATCAACTGGTATTCAAATGTAAGTATCCAAAGGTAAAAATAAAGTAAAAACACTGGCTGTAATATAATTATTATTCGTGTTTTTTCTTCCCTCCACTTATGAACACTTCTAGCCAAGACTCTGAGCAGTACGACCCTCCTGAGGAGGGCACCATACAGAATATGCATCCAGGCTGACAATACATCAAATATAACTTTGAAATGTAACACTCAAAAGAGCAGTTCACCCACTTAAAAAAGGAATGGCAGTAACTCCAAGAGCAAACGTTACAGAGCAGGTAAACAAATAACTTTACTGGCAAGGATCTAAATCCTGCCTGACTGCAAAGAGATTGCTTTCTTCATCAATAAAAGGGGGAAGAAAGCATATAATAATCTTTCTATATTGCAGGGCTGTCACAGACATATATATGTATATATATAAATTTCTCTTCCCTTCCTTCACTTTTCAAGGATATCAAGAGCATGTGAATTACGAAGTAGGGCGCTGCTTATTACCGCTGTTTCTCAGCTTCAAGCCTACCCTTCTGTGAGCAGCTCTGCAAAGCTGGATCTCTTGGAGGTGGTTCTTCACCAGGGGCCGTCCCCCAGGGGATATCTGGGAATGTATGGAAATGTCTGGGTTGGAGGGAGGGTATCAAATGAGTAGAAGGCCAAGTATGTTACTCAACATCCTCCAAAGCACAGGATAGCCACCTGGCCCAAAATGTCAATGGTACTGAGGTTAAGCAACCATGTCTAGGGTCTGCTAACCATTATTCAGACTCCCTTGGCAGCTGGCTTCATGTTTACATTCTGCCAATGGGAGGCCATTGAGGGAGAGAGAAAGCATCCCTCCAGCAGAAGAGGGGCTCTGGCCCCAGCATTCTCATCACCAGCTAGTTGCATCCTGCTCATAAAACTCTAGTAACACCATCTTTTCCTTTTTTATAAAAGTGGAAATGTCTACATCTGTACTGTCCAACGCAACAACTACTAGCTATTAAAATACCCTGTCAGCTGAGAAAGTCTAGAAGCAGTGATGCCCCAGCAGCAATGAGCACACACAGCACCATGATCTTGGCTTCTAAACAGTATCCTCCACTAACAGGAACCAGAGCTCCCTGGGAAGATGGATAATTTCAGGGGCTGGGGCAGGGCAAGTGCATGAGCCTGTAATATGTAGTTTTTACAATGAATGATGCAGAGAGAATGATGGATACATGTCAAAGGATACAGAAGATACCTTCAAGGGTTTTTTGTTTTGTTTTTAAGATTTTATTTATTTACTTGTAAGAGAGACATAGAAAGAGAGAGCGCAAACAGGAGGAGTGGCAGGCAGAGAGAGAAGCAAGCTCCCTGCTGAGCAGGGAGCCTGACACAGGACTCGTTCCCAGGACCCTGGTATCATAACCTGAGCTGAAGGCAGACACTCAACCGACTGGGCCACCCAGGTGTCACTCAAAGAGGTTTCCATTGGCCAAATCTGGGATAATCTGAGCACCAAAATAAGTAATAAAAGTATTAGATTATAACCACTGAACATAGATTCAAGTGTCCATACTGATACAAATAAGAAAGTCAAAGAGAAGGAAATGGGGGAAAAAATTCCTTATAGTATAGGAAATAGGAAAAGAGAAATCCTCTTCCTTACGGTAGATATATAGATTAGAGATCAGTTACTGCTAAATCCTACTTCACGAGCACTGCTGTCCAGTCTGCAGCCACTAGCCACATGCAACTTCTTAAATGTGACTTTAGATCAAATGTAATTTAAAATCCGGTTCCACACAAGCCACATTTCAAGTGCTCACATGGCTAGTGGTTACTGCACTGTATAGCAAGATATTGGACAATGGCATTTGAGACTAAACCATAATTTTGTGAGGATAAATTCTAGAACAAATAACAAGGTAAGATCTAATTCTCTTCTTTTCTGAAACTCTTAAAATTTAGTATTAGAATTTAAAAAACAATTTCATAATGATAAAAAGTAAACAATAGCAACAAAATCTGGAAGTGGAAAGCAGATGGGTGAGTGGTAACAAGAGTTAGGAAACTGAAGACAGTTAAATCCTAATCCGGGTAAAGGAGAAAACAAAGAAACAATGCAATTTACAGTGCAGATGCAACAATATGTCCAGGACTGGCAGCATCAGGTACCAACAGAGTGAAAGGATGGAGAAGTGTAGAAAGATGGAAGATGTAAAAGGACTTTAGAGGCAGTTATCTTTTTTATTTTATTTTATTCTATTTATTTATTTGACAGAGAGAGAGATCACAAGTAGGCAGAGAGGCAGGCATTGAGAGAGGGGGAAGCAGGCTCCCTGCCAGGCAGAGAGCCCGATGTAGGGCTCGATCCCAGGACCCTGAGACCATGACCCAAGCTGAAGACAAGAGGCTTAACCCACTGAGCCACCCAGACGCCCAGCAGTTACATTTCTTTTAAGCCTTTAAATTCCAGTTAGTTGGGTCATCTAGGTGGCTCAGTTGGTTAAGTGTCTGCCTTCAGCTCAGGTCATGATCCCAGGGTTCTGGGATCAAGTCCTGCATGAGGCTCCCTGCTCGGTGGGGAGCCTGCTTCTCCCTCTCCCTCTGCCTGATGATCCCCCTGCTTGTGCTCTCTCTGACAAATAAACAAAATCTTTTAAAATAAATAAATAAATCCCAGTTAATTAACATACAGTGTAATATTAATTTCAGGTGTACAATATAGTGATTCAACATTTCCATATATTACTCGTTGCTTATCACAAGTGCATTCCTTAATCCCCACCGTCTCCGTTCTGGTAACCATCAGTTCTCTCTATAGTTAAGAATCGAGAAGCAGTTACATTTCTTTTTTAAAAACAGATTTTATTTATTACTTATGTGAGAGAGAGAGCACGAGTGGGGGATCAGGGAGCAGAGGGAGAGAATCCCAAGCAGACTACTCACTGAGCACAGAGCCTGATGCAGGGCTCAATCCCATATCCCTGATGATCATGACCTGAGCTGAAATCAAGAGTTGGACGCTTAACCAACTGACTGAGCCACTCAGATGCCCTGAGAGGCAGTTACATTTCTAAGTTGCCTCTCAAACAGTATACTCCAAGTGGAAAGTAAAAGCTTATTCATTAAAGCAGGTAAACCAGGGAGTCTTGAACCTAGGGAACTCATGGCATTGTTGACAGCAATGCAGTAAAGTGCATTATGTATTGAAATCGGCAGAGTTGGAGTTAAGTAACTGAATTACTTTCAGGAGAAGCAGTATTGGGGAGGGGAGAAGAATACAACATTAAAGAGAAGAAAACTGGAATACTTGTCTAGAAGTTTCAATACCCTTTTAAGTGAGAAAATGGAGGGGAGGAAATAACCAACAGAATAACTCAAGAAAATGTCTCAGAAAAAAGGATATGAGTTGCCAGACTAAAAATGCCCACAGAATACCCAGCACGTGGATAAAAGGAGACCTACCAATCACGTTTCAAAGGACACTCTAATTCTGTTAGCTTCCAGAAGAGGGGCTGGGGGAAGAGGGGAGTAGAGGTCACACAAAGATCAAAGATCTGATGTTTGCAATAGGAACACTGGACACTGAAACGGGATGCATTATTGTCACCAAAGTTCTAAAGGAAAGACTTTCTAAACTAAAGTTCTACACCAGGAAAGTTATCACTCAAGTATGCGGGTAGTATAACAACATTTTAAACGTGCATTGAGTCCTTAAAAAAATTACTTTTCATGCATCCTTTCTCCTGAAACTATAGGAGTATAAGTTACCAAAAGAGTGAGAAAGGAAAACAACGGGGAGATGGACTCTAGCAATCAGAAGACTGAATCAGAAGATCCAATAAAAGAAAGACGCAACAGGGGCACCTGGGTGGCTCAGTGGGTTAAAGCCTCTGCCTTTGGCTCAGGTCATGATCCCAGGGTCCTGGGATCGAGCCCCGCATCGGGTTCTCTGCTCTGTGGAGAGCCTGCTTCCTCCTCTCTCTGCCAGCCTCTCTACCTACTTGTGATCTCTGTCTGTCAAATAAATAGTAAAATCTTGAAAAAGAAAAGAAAAGAAAAGAAAGAAGCAACAAAAATCACCAGGAAGCTAGACGGTGATGTGGGAAGTCCCATAATCATCAGTCCTCACCAGAGCAGTGACACTCAAAGCCATGTATGCCAAGGGGTCATCATCTAGATCCTGAGGTCACAGTAGTGTTTGTTTTACACTGTTTCCTGAAGTTTGACACCATTCGCATAAGTACACAAATCATAAACACACAGCCTGGTTTTCACAAAGTGAACACATTCTGTGTAACACCTAGATCAAGAACCCCAAAAGTCTCCCTCATGCCCCTTCTAGTAACCACCCAAGTTACTATCTTGACTTTTAACATTCTATGTTAATTTCCCATCTTGTTGACATACATGTGTAAATACACGTACACATGTATTAATACTTACAGTGTTCTCACAGGCATTTGTGCACATTACTAGCTGGGGGTAAAAAAAAGTCAACTGTCTCCCTTCTTTTTTCTGCCCTCACAGTGTAAACAAGTATTTTTTTCATTGTCTATTTAGTCCCATGTTTTTCACCTTTCTGGATTGTTTACAGGTGGTTTCACAGTTTCAGATGGCCCGTAACAGTATGGCTGCGGTGCTGTCCAGTGTTCCTACACTCTGTAAGGCTGTGACGTGTCTTACAGAGATAATACATATTAGATAAGCTTTGTTCAGGCATGAGTTACACTGCTCTTGGCTATGAGTTCTATGATCATAAATCAACAATATGTATTACATAAGCTGTCTTTCAACAGAATCACTTATAAAAAAACAAGACTGATCTATTGATGAAAATGTGACCAGAGGCTAACCTACGCCTAACCCTAACCCTGAGTTTCCCCTAGGAGCAATTATTCAGTATTTGCTAATTCAGTGTTCAGGAAACTTTACAGAACTACCAGAGGTAACAAGAATCAACTACACATACACAATCACAGAGTATTGTACATTTTCCTGTTAATCTGGTAACAGGACAAGGCCCAGGGGAGTCTTGGCCCAGGCTCAGCTGCTTGTCTGGACTGGGCTGGTCACGACTGCATGCTGATGAAGTTGTGTTCTCCCCACCAGGACAGAGGTTCAGCCGAGGACCCTCATTTCCCCCAAGTGTTCTGCTCTGACCTGTTCACGAGAGCAGGAGGTGGGCCACTGTGAACAGCCATCCTCTTACCACACCTCTGCGTAAATCTGCCTTGGGCCACACAATGGCCAGCTGAATCCCCCATCTGTGGCGGCCCTGAGTTTCCAGGGGTCAATCATGACCTCACTCAATCACTTCTCCAAAGAGTCTCCCAGAAACTCTCAGTGAGGCTGAAGGCAGACTGTTCAGCTTCTCCTGTCCTCGGCGATTTCACCCAATAGTGCAAGCTGCCCTCTCCTCACACTACAAGGCTGTAGTTTCCTACTCCATGTTTCGTAACTAAAAATATGTTACTTAGATAGGAATAGATATATCGAGGGTTAAAGTATAGAGAAAGACAAGAGATGATCAAGACAGAGGTCCAGATAGTGGTAATGGACATGTTTGTGAGATGGTCTGCTTTTTAATATGGGTGATGGAAACAAAGATCTTTGTTTTATCTTTTTACTGAATACACACATTTTACATACTCTCCTGAATGCATGATACATTTCTCATATATGTAAAAACTCCATTTTTAAAGAAAAGGACTGACTTACTGGCCATGCATCTTAAAAATGGTAAATACTGTTTAGACTTAAAAAAAAAAAAAAAAGAGGTAGAAACTTCTTTTAAAAACTGTAAGAGGGCTGGGGTGCCTGGATGGCTCAGTGGGTTTAAAGCCTCTGCCTTCGGCTCAGGTCGTGGTCCCAGGGTCCTGCGATCAAGCCCCGTGTCGGGCTCTCTGCTCAGTGGGGAGCCTGCTCCCGCCCTCTCTCTCTCTGCCTACTTGTGATCTCTGTCTGTCAAATAAATAAATAAAATCTTTAGAGAAAAAAAAAAAAAACTGTAAGAGGATATTTTCATTACCTCTTGGTGGGTGAGTGAGGTCTGTCTAAGCAATATAGGGAACCTGAAACCATAAATGGGGTGGAGGAAAGCACACTAAATTTGATGAGAGGTATACACCTTTAATATTGGCAAAAGATTCCACAAACAAAGTCAAGTAACAACAGATGAGGAGAAATATTTGCAATAAACAAACAATGATGGGCTCTTAAAAATTAAGAAAAAGACCAACAGGAAAAAAAAATTAGAAAAATGGGAAATGAGATATGACCAGGCATACTGAAGAGGAAGTATGTGATTCAAGTACATCCTTGGTAATAAAAGTATCTAAAATCCTCCAAAATTCTCAATGTCATTCAGTAAAAGGCCTCATTCAAGTAAGGCTCACGAAAATTTTAAAGTAGAAGGTTCAAGGATGACCAGTAAAATAAAAAGTAAGCTATCATGCCTGTGAATCAAAAACGGGCTTTATGCTGAGGTAAAACTGACCCTCCTCCTACCAGACCTTCCTCCAAAAAATTAAATGCTCTCATTTGGTGCCTAGCTTAGGCAACACCCACAGTTAACACAGAAGTCAGGCGAATCAAGGCCTTCACTCTTTGCTAACAACATTTTAGCTTCCTCACATAGTTACATACTTGCTACATCTTTTCACTTGCCTACTTATCTTGCACCATTGTAAGGTCATGTACTTGACCCTGTTCTACCTAATATTTTTAATAGTGACTTGGAAAATGACAGAAAATATACTTATAAAGCTTGTGCATGAAAGAAACAGCTACAATATTGGGTGACAGAACAGAAATTCAAAGAAAGGTGAATGGGTGTGCGGAAGTAAGATAAATTTTTAAGGGGAATCTCATAAAGTCCTGCCTTTAGATTAAATAGCAATCTATGGGCTAAAAAATTCTGGGAAAATTAAGTAAGCAGAACTTCGGCTTCAGTATTAGCTTAAGATGGGATGCGACTGCTAAAAAACCAGCAAATAAACAAGCTCAGGTGGTATAAACAAACGTGTAAGATACATAACTGTAATATTCCCACAGTGTCTTACTCCTGTTGGACCATATGTGAAAAACTGCATTCAGTTCTGGGTGTCTTGTTTTAAAATGAGAAACAAATACAGTATAATGACAGAATGGCAAAGGTTCTAGAAACTAAGTCAAGAGAAATTACTAAAAGACCAAATGAGCTATTTAGCAGAAAAGCTGGGAGTAGGTAACACACAGGGGATGTGACAGCTTTAAACAGAGCTAGCATAAGAAAGTAGTACACTGGTTCCTCCCGCCACTGAAGTCAAAACCAGAAGGCACTAAATGCAACATGCTACCCTGTACTGGATCCTGCAACAGAAAGAGATTAGCAGAGAAACTAGTAAAATCCAAGTAAGTCTGCAGTTTAATAATAACGTACCAATGTCGGAGAAGTAGTATTGACAAATATTCCAGGGTAACATGTTAACTTTAGGAGAAACTGGGTGAGAGGTATATGGAAAGTCTTAACTACCTTTGCAACTCTTCCATAAATTTGAGATTATGACAAATTAAAAGGTTATAAAAAGAAATAAAGGAGGCAGATGGTTCAACAAATGACTTTCAATAGCATAGTCAATGCTCTTATCAATGCATGGGTTGTGTTCAGAGATTAGACAAACTGAAATGCACCTTTGAAAGAGGATATCTGCATATTTCATGGCACACTGTTACCATTTAAACTGGAGGTCAAATGAATTTAGGAGGGCCCCTAATATCTAACCTTGGAGTCCAAAAGCCAGAATGTAAAGAACAAAGCTAACTGAAGCAGATCCATCAATACTAGGGAAATAATCTTAGATTTCCAATAATGTTGCAACTGATTCTCCTAGTTTTGTTTTGTTTCTGTTTTTGTTTTAAAGATTTAATTTATTTGAGAGAGAGAGAGAGAGCTAGTGAGAGCGAACAAGCCAGGGGGAGAGGCAGAGGGAGAAGCAGGCTCCCCGCTGATCAGAGAGCCCAATGTGGGGCTTGTCCCAAGACCCTGGATCATGACCTGAGCTGAAGGCAAGACACTTAACTGAGACACCCACTCTGTTTTTTTTTTTTTTTTTTTAAGGCTTATTTATTTTAGAGAGAGAACATGAGTAGGGGAGGAGCAGAGGAAAAGCGAGAGAGAGAGAGAGAGAATCTCAAGCAGACTCTCTGCTGAGCACAGAGTCTGAGGAGGGGGCTTGATCTCAGCAGACAGACCGGAGCTGAAATTAAGAGCTGGACACTCAACCGATTGAGCCACCCATGCACCCCACTTCTGCTAGTTTTGAAGAGGACCCCAAAGCCTTCTATAAGTGTTTTTCCAACAATAGGTCACAATCCAATGAAATTAGTTTAGTCACAACAGCTCTCCCTGGAGGCAACACTCCCATGGGGCAGGCTGGAACTCACAGTGACTGGGGGGTACTACTGGAGTTTACAGGGGAAAGGTACCAAAGATACTAGGTGTCTGGAAATGTAGTAAAGAATTGTCCAGCATCCCAATAAGATATGCCAAATCTCCCACTAGACATTCAAGTACAAAATATAATAATAATAATAATAAACCTTTAAAATTATCTAATCATACTACCAAACTTCGTTTCCCCCATAAACACAAAGTATTTTTTGCAGCTTTAGCAAACACTTATTTTCCAGGTATGCCACTATCTCGTAAGACCATGTGCTTTATTCAGAACTTTACAAAAGGCTCTCTAGCATTTCAGAAAATCTGATGAAGCTGTTTGTAATAGCTGAGTTTCTAGTAGAGCATACCTATACCAGACTGCTTTTATAGCTATAACTTTTGAATAAGTAATACAGACTCCTCTGAAGAGATTTATTTCCAAACATTATTGAGTAGGGATTTATGCAACAGAGGGTTCTTTCCAAATTGTATTAACATTAAAAAGTACTTCAGAGTGGGGTGCCTGGGTGGCTCAGTGGGTTAAAGCCTCTGCCTTCGGCTCAGGTTATGATCCCAGGGTCCTGGGATCAAGCCCCGCATTGGGCTCTCTGCTCAGCAGGGAGCCTGCTTCCCTCTCTCTCTCTGCCTGCCTCTCTGCCTGCTTGTGATCTCTGTCAAATGAATAAATAAAAATAGGGTATGTTTCCTGAACTTATTTAAATTCAAACATATTTACTATAAATAGATGCAGGCACTCAATGATGTACTTCACTGTAACATCTGAGGTAGTTGATGATTTATCAATGAACTTCATTTCGGAATAACCAACAGAGTGTTAAAATATTTGTTATACAAATAACTAAGGCACTGGGTCTGATAGAGTTGAGGATCACTCATTTAATGGATCTTAAGCAGAATTTCTTGCAAATGGAATAGAAGAGAAAAATTATCAGAATACACTGCAAATAGGGTAGTTTCATAAAGCTTCTATTTCCATTGTGTGTGTGTGTTTCCTGAGTGTTGAAAAACATGTTCCTTAGGGCGCCTGGGTGGCTCAGGCCATGATCCCAGGGTCCTGGGATTGAGCCCAGCATCGGGCTCCCTGCTCAGTAGGAAGCCTGCTTCTCCCTCTTCTACTCTCCCTGCTTGTGTTCCCTCTCACTGTCTCTCTCTGTCAAATAGATAAATAAAATCTTAAAAAAAAAAAAAGTGTTTCTTGCTACAATTCAGGGCCAAGTAAGTTTGCAAGCCACAGTTAAAAGACCCTTCCTTCTCCACCTCCCCCAGTAACTGTACAGACCAGTGGTCAACAATCCTCCTACAAGGTCATTTCCCCTCTTGGGCTTTCTGCAATCTATTTCCCATCTCCATGTCCTCTTCCTCTCTCTAAAGCCCATGCAATCTTGCCTTTCCCACTTCCCACATGTATGGATTCAAGTCACTCTCTCAATTTATTTTTTACCTTTTTTCTGTCTTGAAAGCAAGCAAGTAAATAAACAAAGAAAAAATTATGGGCATGGCAAAAGGCCAAAAAAGTGACCTTTATAGGGGCACCTGGCTGGCTCAGTTGGTAAAGCATGTGATTCTTGATCTCCAGCTTATGAGTTAGGGACCCAGTAGAGATTACTTACAAATAAAATCTTGGGGTGTGTGGGTGGAGCAGTTGGTTAAGCGTCTGACTCTTGGCTTCAGCTGAGGTCCTAATCTCTGTGTCATGAGATCATGCCCTGAGTTAGGCTCTGCACTCAGCAAGGAGTCTGCCTGAGATTCTCTCTCCCTCTCCCTCTGCCCCTCCTACTTATGCTCTCTCTCCCTCATTTTTTCTTTAAAAACTTTTTCTTAAAATATTTTATTTATTTTTGGGGGGCGCCTGGGTGGCTCAGTGGGTTAAAGCCTCTGCCTTCGGCTCAGGTTATGATCCCAGGGTCCTGGGATCAGGCCCCGCATTGGGCTCTCTGCTCAGCAGGGAGCCTGCTTCCCTCTCTCTCTCTGCCTGCCTCTCTGCCTGCTTGTGATCTCTGTCAAATGAATAAATAAAATCTTAAAAAAAAAAAAGGTTTTATTTATTTTGTTGACATAGAGAAACAGCAAGAGAGGGAACACAAGCAGGGGGAGCAGGAGAGGGAGAAGCAGTCTTCCTGCTGAGCAGGGAGCCTGATATGGGGCTCGATCCCAGGACCCTGGGATCATGACTTGAGCTAAAGGCAGACGCTTAAGGACTGAGCCACTTAGGCACCCCTCCTCAAATAAAGAAATAAATCTTCAAGAAGAATTATAAGATACATAAATAAAATAAAATCTTTTTTTTAACATTTTAACATTTGTTTATATTTATTGGCTTTTCTTTTTTAAAGATTTTATTTATTTATTTGACAGATAGAGATCGCAAGTAGGCAGAGAGGCAGGCAGAGAGAGAGGAGGAAGCAGGCTCCCTGCTGAGCAGAGAGCCCGATGTGGGGCTCGATCCCAGAACCCTGGGATCATGACCTGAGCCGAAGGCAGAGGCTTTAACCCACTGAGCCACCCAGGTGCCCCAATAAAATCTTTTTTTTTTTTTTTAAGATTTTATTTATTTATTTGACAGACAGAGATCACAAGTAGGCAGAGAGGCAGGCAGAGAGAGAGGAGAAAGCAGGCTTTCCACGGAGCAGAGAGCCCGATGCGGGGCTCGATCCCAGGACCCTGGGATCATGACCTGTGCCGAAGGCAGAGGCTTTAACCCACTGAGCCACCCAGGCGCCCCTAAAATCTTTTTTTAAAAGTGACCTTTTTAGACATCATGGAATCCAGAAAGCATAAAGAAAAGGCAGAGATATGTCTACAATAAAAATGAAAATCTTTTGGAGGAGCCAAGACATCATATACACATAACAAGGCAAATATGACTAGGGAAAAAGTCCTTGTATCAAAAAGGTTTAAAATCCCTAAGACCAACAACAATCAGAAACAAAGAAGCAATTCTAGTGATGGGAAAAAAGTGAGTGCAGCAAAAATTTTAAATGAAAATTAGTTATACCCTATGATCCAGCAGTTCTTACTCTTAGGTATACACCTAGACACTTAAAAAATGAATAGAATTAATGAGATAATTTATTAAGAGTCTCTTAAGTTTTCTAGGAATAAAGTAATATTAGCAAAAAGAGAGATATATTTTATCTCTTATTTTCAAGTGTTTATTTGCAGTAGTTATTTGATTTCCTGTCTTAATATGTTAATGCTCAACTGGAGGTATTACTTTTGAGAGAACATTTTGAAAATTTGGTTATCACAATGATTGGATATCACATGGGCATTTAGGAGGTTGATTGATACCAGGGATTCTAAAAATTTGCAATGTGATAACAGTGAAGAACTGTCCCACCTTTCCCACGGCTTTAAAATGTCCAATGGGGTGGGGGGAGCCCCAATGGAGGGGTGCCTAGTTGGCTCAGTTGGCAGAGCATATGACTTTTGATCTCAGGTCCAATGTGGGTGTGGAGTTTACTTTAAAAAATAAAAATAAATAAAATGTCCCAATGGAAAACCCAGTCTATAACAACTTGAACTTAGAAGCTTAAGTCAGTGCTATATATAGATACTAAGTACTTTTTGCATGATTTTAACACACATTGAAATCACCAGTAATACAACTGTTTGGGTAAATTGTTTAGAACTTGACACCATGAGTTGTTCAAAAAGAAGCAGCATCGAAGGCAACTTTGTTTAAGACATCTGAACTGCCAATATGTCTATTAGGGATTTGCATCTGAAGCAGTCACTGTGAAGTGACCCTGTATATAGGTACAACATCTTTTGTTATTTCCTCTAATATAGTCACATCTGAGCATTTACATCTTGAAAGACACATTATTTTATTATACATTATTTCATTTTTATTTTTCCTTTGTATTATAGCATTACAGTGATTTCTTTAAAGTACACAAATAAGAGTTTTTTCTAGAAAAATTCCAATGTATTAAAACAGAAAAAATGGTAAGAACTGGAAAATCAGCATCTTGCAACCACTCTGAAACAACAGATCCAGGCAGCTTACATCAGTGACAGCCCACGGAGAGACAGGCTGACATTTGAACCCACTGAGACAACCAGATATTATGGGCCTCTCAGCATGATATAATAAGAAGTATTATGAAATATTCAGCATCTATGAAACATTCTTACCAAAAACAAACAAACATCTGAATCAAGCCTCTAGAACAGAGTACCACTTAAAAGAAATATGGGGAATGAAAGGATACACTAAAATGACATCACAAAAATGTGAGTCAGAATGTGGGAAATACTATCAAGGAAACAGTTCAGTTTCTTTAACAAATAAATGGCATTTTTAAAAGAGGAGAGGGCTGTTACAAATTAATAGAGATTTTAAAGGACATACCAATCTAATGTAATATGTAGACTTTTAAGTACTGATTTTAACAAACTAACTTTAAGAAGACACTTTTGGGACAACTGGGAAAACTGAACATGAACTGGGTATTAGATAATATTAGAGAATTATTGTTAATCTTAGGAGGTACAATAATGATACTATAGCTTCACATACAAATGTGTGTGTGCACATGTGTGTGTGCTTGTGTACTGTAGTGTATCCCTATCAGCCAGGAATAAACATTGAAATATTTGTGGATGAAATGATATGCAGGTCTGGGATTTGCTTTAGAATCTTCAAACCCCCCTAAAAGGGAGGGGGCTGGAAACAGATACAAAAATGGCAAAATGTGGATGTGCTGAAACTTCGTAACAGAACAGGGTAATATATTAATTATGTGTTAATCTCAGTTGACTTCTTTAAAGTCCTAGAACAGAAAAAAAGGATACAGAATCATCTCCTTAGTTGTGTTTAGGTTGCCACAACCTATGGATCAACACTCTGTGAGTTACTTAACTAATGAGCAGCTCTTATACCATTATCTAATACATCTATCCTGTCATCTAATAAATCCATCCTGTCCCTGAGGACAAGAACAGTCTTGGTCTGATATACCCTAATGTGGGAGAGGTACTGTCTACAGTGATACTTTGATATATCTTTCTATTTTAAGCAAACTCTACGCCCAATGTGGGACTTGAACTCACGAGATCAAGAGTCCCAGGCTCTACTGAATGAGACAGCCAGGTGCCCCTTGATATACCACTTGAGAAGCCTAATCAAAAAAAAAGCTAAGTTTGGTATGCTTGGTCTTGGTATATTCTCCATGGATCCTTTTCACTATTATCTTTCATAGGCCTTTTCCTCAGCAGATTTGCTCTACTGTTCACAAAATCTCCTGTGTGTTTTCCTGCCTTGGCCTTTGCATTACATCCTCATTTCTGGCCATGGCATTGGTCTGGAGTGTCTGTATGCTTCTACTCTGTCCAGGCAATTCCCTCTTGCTGGCTCAAATCCCCTCTCCTCAGTCTCCGTGCCTTCATCTGTACACTTTGATTTACAGAATGTCAGAAAATGAAGAGGCATTGGTAGCTCTCATTGGCCTTTTAATTTTAAGTAGGTAAGCTTTTTGGTATCTCCCGTATTTTTATCCTTCCTGCTCTTTTAGAATGCAAATTCCTTGAGGGCAGGGACTATATCTTATATAAGGAAATATACCTTGCATATCGTTAGCACTCAAATTACATGCAAAGAATTTAGAAGTATGATAAAACAGCTGTTTTCTATACCCAAGATGAAAATGATGCAGATGGCTCAAGTAATGAGTGCTTGTTATATGCCAGGTACCAGCCTATTTTATATATAATAACCATTGACCAACCACCCTGAGGCTAGTAAGCATTACGCCCATTTCATGAAATGATGCACGAACAACTTACTGATGTCACAGTCAGTAAGTAACCAAGGGGGGTTTGTACTCAGGCAGTCTGGCTCCCAAATCCCATTCTTAAATTTACTATTCAGCATCTCAGAAAAAAACTTGAGTAAACAGGAGAATTTTATCCCCTCAGAAATCTAGCCTCTAGTATTAGTCTACAAACCAATAAATAAACTCTAAGCCTACAGTTTTGGGTCACTTCATCTCAACACTATGTACAGTAGAAAATAGGCTAGAATAAGAGTCATAGGATCTGAATTCTAGTCCTAACTATGACCTCAAGAAGTATGACTCAGCCTTTCTAGAACACAATTTTATTTGGAGAAAAAAAAAAAAAGAAAAAGAAAAAAAAAAAAGGAAGGTTGATTTCCTTCTGGACCAAAAGGTCTATTATTCCAGCTACCTCTTGATTTTATTCATGAGAAAAAAGAACAAAAATAAACTGATTCATTATCCAGCTACAAAGCTGGCCTAATTCCCACAGTGAGCTCTCCTGGTCTAGCCCTGTATCACACTACAGCACTGCCCCAGGAGACACACCGGGCTCTCTACCTCTGTGCTGCCTCTTTCCTGCTATTTGAGAAAAGAAGACAAGGTCTGTAGGCCCTGAAACAGACATTTACCTGGTTAAAGGTTTGGGGAACTCAAGTCACAGTAAACTGGAGGGACAAGCAACACAGTCACATCAGTCACATCCATTCTTGACTTTCAGATCTCTAATGACCTGCTGAGCATGTGTTTGTTCAATCATTCAGCCAATTCAACTCCAGGTCACTCATCCAGATGGCTTACACACCTCCACCTGAACATCTAACAAACATCTCTAACCCAGTATGTCTGAAAGAGAACTCCTGCCCCCCCCCCCCCATGCTCTTTCCCTCTTCCTGCCTCCCTTGTCTCAGTAAGTGGCCCTCTTCCTACCCACATGCTTTTGGCTACACTACACCCAGCAAGTTCTGGTAGCCCTACATTCAAAGAATTAAGTTCAAATGTCTCACCAGGCCTATAAATGCCCAATATAATCTGGACTCAGTTTCTCCCTACCTAGTCCTCTCTCCTCTTCTTCCCTGCCTAGTCAGCTCCCAGCCACTCTGTTCCTCAAACAACCTACTTTATTCCAGCCCCAGGGCTTTATTCTCGATGAAGTATCTGCTTGCACGGAGAACATCTGCGGTACCTGGGTGGCTCAGCTCGTTAAGCCTCTGATTCTTGATTTTGGCTCAGGTCATGATATCTCAGGGTCATGAGACTGAGCTCCGCATCGGGCTCTGTGCTGGGTGTGGAGCCTGTCTGGGAGTCTCTCTCCCTCCAATCTCTTCCTAACCATTCTTCCCCTCCTCACACTCTAGTTCTCTCTGGAAGGACGCAAGGAAGAAGGGAAGAAAGGAGAGAGGAAAGACCACATCGTCTGAAAGACCTTCCTGACCACTCTTTGACCTTCTATCATATTCAATCCTTATTGCCTCACTCGGCTTTACTTTTTTCAGAGAATTTATCATGAATCAAAATTATACTACAGGTTTCTTTGCTGTCCTCTTCCCTCAATTAAAATGTAAGCCCTACAATGAGAACTTCTTATCTTTCATTACTCTATTCCCAGTTTCAAATACTGAGTGCCTACAGGCACATATTTATTTATTGCGTTAATGAATTTTCCCAGTTTCAGTTTTTTTTTTTTTTGAAGATTTTATTTATTTATGAGAGAGAGAGCAGGAGCACAAGGAGGGGAGGAGGGGAACAGGGAGAGGGAGAAGAAGACCCCCAGCTGAGCAGGGAGCCACATGTGGGATTCAATCCCAGGACCCTGGGATCACAACCTAAGCCCTAGGCAAACACCCAACCGACTGAGCCACCCAGGTGCCTGAATTTTCCCAGTTTCTAATATTTGCCAAAACCTGTTCTAGGTGCTGGAGATACCTTTAGCTGTTGACATCTCTCCTTCCCTCCATGGCTAAATCTTTAGGTAGTGTTCCTAACTTCTCACCTACATAGAGGATTGAACACCCTGTAGTCTGGGCTCCCTAGTCCACTCCTCTGAAAATGCTCACTGAGTTCCACAACTTCCTCACTCCAATAGCTCCAGCCATCGAACACTTCGCTCCTTGTCCTCTTGACCTATTTGAGCAATACTGACTGAATCCTCCTTCCCAGAAAATCAGCCAGGATTCTCTCTTGGTTCTCTTCCTACTCTCCAGGCTTTTCCCACTCACAGTCTCCTGCTCCTTAAATGTTCAATGTTTCCAACGGCTTAGTGATCAGTCTCCCCTCATCTTCTCAATCCATATGTTCTCACCGTCACTGAGCAACCGACTCCACTATTATGGATTAAGTCCAAACTCTTCTGAATTCCAGACCCACATGTTCAGCTGCCCCTGGACATCTCTAGCTGGACTCCCACATGTACCTCAAACCCAACATGCTAAAAATGGAAATCAATTCTCTTTCTCCTGCTTCCTACCTTCTTCCTCAAAGCATGTTTCTGTCTTTTGCAGGCATCTTGGTGATGGCAATGCCCAACTGATCAATCCAGAACTCTGAGCTTTCCTGGACTTTTCACTCTTCCACAATCCCCATGCCTAGTTAATGACCAATCACCTATTTGCATGCACTACAGCAACTTTCTGATCTTATGCTAATTTAACTGTTCCCCTCCTCCCTGCAAATCCATCCTTCTGGAACACAAAAATCTAATTCCTGGCTTAGAATTTCCCAAAAATTCACTCTCTATTACCCTACCCTCTGGACAAAGTTCATCTCCTGGCATTAGCCCCGTCCAACCCTTTCTGCTTCAGTAATGTTAAATTTTTTACAGTCTCTCCTCAAAGGAAAATCCTTTTCAAGTCTCCCTCCATGGGATACTCTCCTCAATACCATGAAATCCATCAACTACCAGTTCAAATGCATAACTTCTCTTGGAATGCCTTCATGAATTCATCCAAGAAACAGAGCCTCCATCACCTATTGACTATATACTGTAAGTATAAATTTATTACACTTTTACAATATTGTATTATAATCACCTCTCTCATCTTATGAGAGCCGGAGGCCAATGTAATATTTCCACTTAGAGATGGTATTCAAAATATACTTACTAAATAAATGTATTAAATGTAGGGTCATCAGGGGCACCTGGTTTGGGTGGTAGAGTATGAGACTCTTAATCTCACGGTTAAGTTGAAGCCCCATGTTCAGTGTGGAGAGTACTTAAAAAAATTTTTTTAAAGATTTATTTATTTATTTGAGAGACAGAGAGAGCACAAGCAGGGTGAAGGGCAGAGAAAAAAGCAGGCTCCCCACTGAGTAGGGAGCCTGATGTGGGACTCGATCCCGGGCCTCCAGGGCCATGACCTAAGCTGAAAGCAGATGCTTAACCAAATGAGCCACCCAAGTGCCCCTTAAAAATAAAATCTTAAAAAAATAAATAAATAAATAAAATCAAGTAGGGGTCAGCAAACAACGGCCCACTACCTGTTTCTGTACAGCCTGCTAGCCAAGAACAGTTTTTACACTTTTTAATGTTTAGAAAAGAAAAAAAAATTTAAGAACAACAATTGGTGCTGCATGAAAATTATATGAAATTCACATTCCAGAGTCCATAAAGATTTTCTGGATCATAGCCATGTTCACCTGTTTATGTTTAGTCTTACGGCTGCTTTCATACCGCCAACAGCAGAGTAGAGGAGCAGCAATGGAGGCCATATGGCCCCCAAAGCTGTATTTGCTATAGCTTCTACAGAAAAAAGTCTGCTGACCTCCAAGTGAAATATAAATGAACATGGGCTTTGGTTTCTGACAGAAATTGGTTCAAGATAGTAAGTGGCTTTACCACTTACTATCTGTGTGACCTAGTACAACAAATAACCTAAACTTTCTGAGATGCAATTTCCTAATTTGTAAAATGGGTTAACATATCTTGCCAGGTTGTTTTGAAATTTTACTAAGCCTTTTAATCAGGGTCTCTGCTGTAGGAACCAGTCTATAAAGGGCTCGGTACAGACTACTTAATGTTGAGAAGCCAGGCCCAGGTTGGAATCCCAGCTCTATGCTAGACTGTATGACCTTGGGCAAGATGCTTAACTTCTCAGTGCAACAATCTCATCTATAAGACGTGGATAATAATATATATTTCACAGGACTGTTGTGAGACTTGAATGTGTTGGTACATGTGAATGCTGAGCAGTGCCTGCAGACAGCAAGCACTCAATAAATACTACTATTAGTATAGCAGTATTAATGGTTAATATTAGTTTTTCCCTTCCTACATCTACATCACCTCTCATGCCTTTGCAAAGAAGCCTGCACTTACAGAAGTAAGTTAATACCGGCGTGACAAGTACTATTATAGAAAAATGGGTGATCAGGAAAGGGTCTCTGTGGCTTGCATTCACATCACAGTCATAGTTCTCTTATGTCTCCAATTCTCCCTTTTCTAAATGTTTTCTTCCTTAGAAATCTAGCAAATCCCCAGGCTTTCAAATTAGGGAGCTATAAAATTCTCATCCCTAGCCAAGATTTTGCTCTCTTGAGTGCCAGGGTAGTATTTCTCAACTCCTGATTTCTACACCTAATGGCCCAGAATCACCTTAAACTGAAAATGACAAAACCTGAAAATTATTCTCCCCCCAACAGTTCCCCATCTCTCCCCTCCAATCTTCCAAGAGAAGAACCTCTTATTCTTCCAGCGCACAGGCCGGTTGTCCTAAAATTATACTTTAGTCCTTGATCTCCTGCAATAAGGCTAGCTCAAGTCATCTTTTTCCTTTTGCTCCTACTGCCACTGACTACTTCAGGCCCCTTAACTTCAAGCTTATTCCATGAAAAAAGCTCTGACTGGTCTCCCCACCACAGGCACCACTCTATCCTGTGTACGCTACCACACTCGTCTTCCTAAAACATACCCCTTTTCACCAAGCCCTTTCTCTGCTTAAAACTTTTGGTGTACTACTCCCTCTTCCATCCCATAATCTATATGGATAAAGGCAGAGATTGACTTCAGTGTGGCAACCTAAACTCCTTCCCTATCTACTTAGCTCCAGTCTTCCTTTTTAATCTTATTCCCAGGATAAAAATATCATCATCTTACATTTACGCAGTGCTTTATTTTACTTATTCAGTAAACATTCATACCTGGCTGGCATTTCATCTCCAAAATAACCTTCGGAGAGAGGCTAAACAGATATCAGTATCTTTCTTTCATAGATGAGAAAACAGACTTCTACCACCGAGCTGGGAGTCAGAACAAATGGGTCCTGTCCCACTCCCCCCTTGGATTCCTAGGTAAATCAATCTGCCGAATACCTCACTCCCACCACTTACACACAGGAGTCTTCTCTTCCAGAAATTCCAGTCTCAGTGTTGTCCCATCCACCTCTCTCCAATATACCTCACGTTTTCTTAGCTCTCTAGTTTACCCTCTACCATTCTCTCACTTGGTAGATGGCCTAATCCCCAACTCTTGTTATAAAAATACAGTAAGGGCGCCTGGGTGGCTCAGTTGGTTGGACGACTGCCTTCGGCTCAGGTCATGATCCTGGACTTTCAGGATCGAGTCCCGCATCGGGCTCCCAGCTCCTTGGGGAGTCTGCTTCTCTCTCTGACCTTCTCCTCTCTCATGCTCTCTCTCACTCATTCTCTCTCAAATAAATAAATAAAATCTTTAAAAAAAAAATACAGTAATACAGGGGCGCCTGGGTGGCTCAGTGGGTTAAAGCCTCTGCCTTCGGCTCAGGTCATGGTCCCAGGGTCCTGGGATCGAGCCCCACATCGGGCTCTCTGCTCAGCGGGAAGCCTGCTTCCTCCTCTCCCTCTTCCTGCCTCTCTGCCTACTTGTGATCTCTGTCAGTCAAATAAATAAATAAAATCTTATAAATAAATAAATAAATAAATAAATAAATAAATAATACAGTAATACAGTATGGGGAATACAGCCATTATAATATAGCCATATTACAAAAACACTGTATGGTGACAGATGGGAACAAACGAGACTTGTGATCATTTCAAAACGTATACAAATAGGGGCACCTGGGTGGCTCAGTAGGTTAAAGCCTCTGCCTTATGCTCAGGTCAGGATCCTAGGGTCCTGGAATGGAGCCCTGCATTGGGCTCTCTGCACAACCGGGAGCCTGCTTCCCTTCCTCTCTCTCTGCCTGGCTCTCTGCCTACTTGTGATCTCTGTCAAATAAATAAATAAAATCTTTTTTAAAAATGTATATAAATAGCCGATCACAATGCTGTATACCTGAAACTAATATAATATTCTATGTCAATTACACTTCAATTTAAAAAACTCACAGTAGTTTCTTCAAGTCTTCAGTTTAAATGCCACCCTTTTGGGAATGCCTTCTCTGATATCCAATAACATTCTATTCCACTTGCCAACACCATGGAAGTTGTAATAACTGATTTGACACTTACTGCCCCTGTCATACTACAGCTAGTTTATCTAATATACTTAGGCCTTCCAACAGCCCCCTCCAAAAGCAAAAATTGTTAGTTTTCTATTTGTCTCTGTACCTATCACAATACTTTGCACCTAAGGACTTGGAAGTTTTGGATTAGACAGTGTTGCCCAGTGTTTTTCAAATAGCAAGTCACAAACCGTGAGCAGAATGTGAAGTCAATCTAGAAGGTCACAACTAGTATTTTTTTTTCCACCTCATATGGGTAATGTGCCGAGGTGGTAGTAAGGTCCGAGGGAGGCACATGTCACATACGCAGTGAACAGCCAATCACCATGCTTATGAACTACAGAAAGGTCAGTATTTTGTTCTTAATGAAACAACAGAAAACAGAATACATCTCTCATAGTAAAGATGACTGCTGTTTTGTGAAACTCTTATTTCATTACATCTGTATGTAACTGCTGGATCATAATATCAGATACATTTCTTAATATGTGTTATGTATATTTTTTTCAAGTTTAAAAGCTGCTAATGTAGATGACCCAGTTTCTAGGCTCAAAGGTTTTACATTTAAGCCAAAGAGATATTTGCTTTCTACCAAACCCCACACCCTACAAGAACAATCAGCTAAACAGAATACATAGATACACAGGGGCTGAGGAAGCCAAAACTTAAAAGAGTAATGAGTGTAAGGGGAAGTTTGTAAAGAAGTGTTTCTTAGAGATGTTGGAATGTGCTACAACACTAGGTATTTAGTTTCCAGCCTCTGACATTTGTTTAGCCATGAAGACCTCTCTACAGAAGGTCTCCGAAAACGTATTTCTCAATACTCACAGTTAAAGGGTCCTCACCACAGCCCACAATACAAGGGTATGTAGGATCTGGCCTGTCTATGGCAACATTTCCGTTTCCCTCTCAATCATGGTCTTCTGACCACAGTGCCCTCCATGCTGTTCCCAGAACATTTCAAGTTTCAGCATCTCTGCACCTGCTACATCCTTAGCTGTATCCTTCCTTCTTTAGATTTATTTTCTTCTTTTTATTTATTTGACAGAGAGAGAAGCACGCACAAGCATGGGGACTGGCAGAGGGAGAAGTAGTCTCCCTGCTGAGCATGGAGGCCAACGGAGGGCTTGATCCTAGGACCCTGGGATCTTGAACTGAGCCCAAGGCAGACGCTCAACTGACTGAGCCACCCAGGTGCCCCCTTCCTTCTCTAAATATCCTTCACTTAATTCAGTTTTTTTCTTTTAATGTCCCATCTTCAATAAGGCTCTCCCTGACCACAGTATGAGGACCCCACTCTCTATTCCCTTAACCCACTATATGGTTTTTCATAACACTTGTCACCTCCTAACACTCTATTAACATTGATTCTTTTATGGTCTACCCCAGGGATCCACAAGGTTTTTCTATAAAAAGCCTAACAGTAAATATTTTCAGCTTCTTCTGTCACAATTACTCAACTCTGCCATTAAAATATAAAAGCAGTTAAGACAATATGTAAATGAGCAGATGCAGCTGTGTTCCAATAAAACTTTATTTACAAAAACAAGCAGCCAGCCAGGTTTGGCTCAGAGGCCATGTACCCCTAATATATTCTTTTTTTTTTCATTTTTTAAAAAGATTTTATTTATTTATTTGACAGATAGAGATCACAAGTAGGCAGAGAGGCAGGCAGAGAGAGGAAGGGAAGCAGGCTCCCTGCTGAGCAGAGAGCCCGATGCGGGCCTCGATTCCAGGACTCTGGGATCATGATCTGAGCCGAAGGCAGAGGCTTAACCCACTGAGCCACCCAGGCGCCCATCCTAAAATATTAATTCTAATAGAATGGGTCATTTAAAAAAAAAAAAAACCAGTATGAGTGTCATAGGGACAGGAATCTTCTCTGTTTTACTCATTATGGTATATGTGAGGCCAGAACAGTGCCTATCCCCAAGTACACATCCAGTTAACTCAGTAAATATGTGCTGAGTAAATTAATAGTCCACTGGTCTGGAGTGGGGAGCCTCAACTCTCTTCCACTTCCTTGGGTGACAGTAACATGGTGTTCAAGAAGAATGAGGCCAAGGTCAGCAACTGTATTTCCACTTGGTTAGCACCATACCATGAAAAATGGTATTGCAACCATTATGTGCCCCTGTCACCAGCAATAACCATCTCACACATAAAGGCCTTTGGTCCTAACTGGGTCCAGGCAGAAGCTTATTAAAACACAAATTCCTTGGCTCCACCCCCAGAAACTCTGATTCAGTAGGTTCAGGGTAGGGTCCAAGAATCTGCATTTCTAGCCAAGTTCCTAGGTGATGTTAATAGTGCTGGTCCTCGGGGCGCCTGGGTGGCTCGGTGGGTTAAAGCCTCTGCCTTCGGTTCAGGTCATGATCTCAGGGTCCTGGGATCGAGCCCCGCATCAGGCTCTCTGCTCAGTGAGAAGCCTACTATCCTCCTCTCTCTCTGCCTGCTTCTCTGCCTACTTGTGATCTCTGTCTGTCAAATAAATAAATAGAATCTTAAAAAAAAAAAAATAGTGCTGGTCCTCAAGTACTCTCTGGGAACCCGTACGTAAGAGCACCCAAAAACCATATAGTACTAGTAAGAAAAAGAAAGCCATAAATTCCTGATGTTCCAGTGTTCTGGCTGCAGGGGACTGAAAAAAGAACAGAACCATAAAACTGACTGTTCCATGGAAATGCTGCTTTAGTGAAATGAAGGCAAAAACCAAAAGGTCTTTAATTTTTAACAGACCGCCCAATGCTCTATTTTTACTTGCAATTATAGTTCTAACTGGCTAAAACAATACATCAAACAGGTACAAAAAGAGAAATCACCGTGGCTGACTTAACCTTGATAGTGGACTATTAGCTCATAATCAGTTCTTAAAATTTTTAAAAATTTTTATTTTTTATTTTTTTAAAGTAGTTTCCTCTCCCAACATAGGGCTTGATCTCAGGACCCTAAGATTAAGAGTCTCATGCTCTACAGACTGAACCAGCCACATGCCCCAATTTTCTTAAAATTACTTTGAGGAAGAATCATAACTGCCTGCTTTTCTATTGTTAGATACTAAAGGCCTTTTCCAGATGGATACTAGATATCCAATCTCATTACAATGAAATATACCCCTCCAATAAATTACCAAGCCTGGAGGTCACTTTCTTCAAATGATAAAAAGTCTATCACCACCAGATAGAATCTACAACTACCTCCTGAATCCACCATAATATACTTGCAACGGACTAGTAACAATTTTTCCAAGTTCTACATTTGTCATCACAGAGGACTTAAAATAACCCCCCAAACTCACATTAAAATCACCCGAGGCCATTATTTACTCTTCCAATCTTAACAGCCCACAGAGGGATTATACTTTATATACATTTGTAGCTGTTTATAAAGTAGTTTTCTATTGTAATGGTTATATGTTGCTAACATAGGTTTTAAAATAATTTTTAAGTGAAAAAGGAAGGTAAAAAAAGATTCTTAGGAAAGAAATTCAAGAAGCAAAAATCCAGAATGTTAATGAATGGACCATTAAGAAGACAGCAATACTATATCAATACGTACCTAGAAAAAGAGACTGTATGTGATCAAAAAATGTATTAGCAGACCCCCAAAGCACGAGTCTGAAGATGATTCTCAGCTAAGATCAAGTATTTTCGATCCAAATTTAGCATCTGAAGTGTCCTAAGTGTAAAATATACACTAGATTTTAAAATTTTGTAAGGAAAAAAGAACATAATTTTTATGCTGATTACATGTTAAATGCTAATTTGGATATACTAGGTTAAAGTATCAAACTATTTAAATTAATTTCACCTCTTTGGCTTTGTTACTGTGGCTACCAGAGAATTTAAAGATTTATTTGAGAGAGAGAGAGAGAGAGAGAGAGCAAGTGAGCTCGTGCACACACACAAGTGGGAAAGGCAGAGGGAGAAGGAAGGAGAATCTCAAGCATTGATTCCATGCTGAGCATGGAGCCTAACACAAGGCTCAATCTCACAACCCTAAGATCACAGCCTGAGCTGAAACCAAGAGTGGGTCCCTTAACCGACTGTGCCACCTTGGTGCCCCCCTACCAGAGAACTAAAATTACTTCTGGCTTGCATTAGATTTCTATTGTGTAGTGATGGGCTAATCCAATTCTGCAAGTAGACTTGCTATTTCCTCTTCCTTTGGGTGATTTCTAAAAAGCTTATAGAAAATGATATGGAGCAATTTAAGAACATGAAGCTATGTGGTATGGCTGACATGGGATGTCAGGAAAACCATGGGTCAGGTGTTCATCCACTGTCACTTCAGGTCTAATGACCATTTTTCCTAGGGAAGGGAAGATTAGTCCCTCCCCTGTGACCACTATGGATATCCATAGCTATAGCCACACACACAAATTGCAAACTTTACATTAATTTCAAGTTGCAATTAACTGTATCAGAATCCCTAGCTTATCAGGCTGAATGCAAGATCTCTGATTATGAAAACTACCTGGTTCCCAATTCCCAAACACCCCCAGCTCCCAGTATATATTTCACTCTTATAGAAAAGACACATCTATAACAACTCCTTTATTTTTTTTAAAGATTGTATTTATTTATTTGACGACCTGAGCCAAAGGCAGATGTTCAACTGACTGAGCCACCCAGGCGCCCGTATTTTTATTTTAAGATTTTATTTATTTATTTGACAGAGAGAGTGTGTGTACCTGAGCATGAGTGGGGGCAGGGGCAGAGGGAGAGGGAAAAGCAGGCTCCCCGCTGAGCAGGGAGCCCTGAGATTATGACCTGAACCCAAGTCAGACACTTAACCGACTGAGCCACCCAGATGCCCCTGTAACAACTCCTATAAATAATCCCTGCCTGTTTTACTGCAATGCCCTTAACTCCTAATTTAGAAAGTTTCTCATTTCCTTGCAGTGCCAAACCTCTACAACCATAGAGGACACGAAAGGAGAATACTGGTTGAGGAAGAATACCGAAAAGCAGTACTGTGTGCTTACTCACTCAACAGTTGCTATATAGCCATTAAGCCTTTGCACCAAAAAACCCTAAACTGAATACAAAATTTAAACATTTTATCCCTTGAGCTGTTTTCTCTCTAAGCATCAAAAAGATACTTATAAACCTATGAGGAATAACCTTCTTGAACACAGATTAACATACACAGATGTGTGTTGAGACTACCATAGTCAAAGGACAATACTGTTATAGAAAGAAATGTACTGCTGGGCAGAGTTAGAAGTAATTGAGAACCTTAAATGAAAATAAGCTTAAAAAAGAAAAAGAAAAAGGAGGGGGAGATGAATATTGCCAAAACATTAAAATACATACATGATTTAATTACCCTGTCATAAAATATAAACTTCAAGGACTAATTCCAGCATACTGGAAAAGAACCACAGTCTAGGCAGCAGGAAAGCATTTAATTCCCCAAGGTGTTTCAAACCCACTGAATATTATCATCCTGCAGCAAGGGTCAACAACTTGTGGCAAGCTCTGGAGATAACTTTGAGTGGTACTCGAGTGGGAAGCCCATAAATAGCCACGGAATGAATAACTGAATGAATCAGGAAACTCACGCATGGTGCAATTAATATTCAGAACCCACAGCCAGTTAATCTGAAACCAGAGCTAGAAGTAGAACCAAAAACAGTACCCAAGGCTAATCACAAACCATTCCCCCAGGAGTCAGTTCCTCTTAAGTTTTTTTGTTCGGTGTAGTTTATTCACCCCCTCTTACTTTTATGAAAGTCCCAAATCCCCTTTCACCCATTCTCCCTCCTTCTTAACCAGCTCCCCAGATAAAAAAAAGACAGCAGTTTCTAGTCTCACCATTTTTTAGACAAGTAATAACATCTCCAACAATCACACACAAGTGTTCACATAGATTCTGGCATCTCAAGGCGGGACACTGGGCTCGGTGGTAGGGCACAAAGGTAAGTGTAACACTATACCTACCTTTCAGGGAGCTTCCTGGGGAGGGAAACCAGCAAACAGTTACAGCATAAAAAAATGCTTGGAGAATAAGGTAGGAGTGCCACTAGAGGGACCCTTAATTTTACTGGGTGGGAGGGGAGGGTGACAACAGTCTTCAAGGAACAACAGAAGAAATAAGTCAAAACCAAAAAATGAATTATAATTGAATATGCCTGTGACTGTTCTACTAGCCCAAGTTAGCACTCTAAAGTGACTCTAATGAAAATCCTCTTACTATAAAAAAAAATGTTGAAGTTCATGACACTGGCACTGAGTACCAGCAAGAGAGGGAAAAAAAAAAAAAGCCCCACACAATTCAGCAGGACTTAATGCTAAACCTAATTAGTCATGATGTCAAGAGGCTTCACCCATTTATTGTCTGTCCCTCCTAGCTGAAGGTGACTTGACTGACACACTCTTGTGATTCCAGCTGTTTTTTTCTAGCAGCAGTGATAGACTTGCAGGGACCCATCCATACTTCTGATATTCCTTGCAGCCAGCAGTAAAATCTTCTGGACTGTTGGTTGGCACTGCAGCCATGGAAGAAACACACTGACCACATACACGAAGCGGATGGACCCACACTGCTCTGTTACTATTCAGAAAGACAACTAAAACCACCATTAGCAAACACTGTGGGAGGGCGGTAAGAGAGGTAGTAGGGATGGCACCCTGGAAATTCATCTCTTGCTAGTTTCGCAGGACACCGTTTTCACCTCCTGGTACTCAGTCCTTAGGACATTTCCTCAGGCATGAAAGTTGGTCTTTTGTTTCTAATTCCCTGTGGCTACAGATCATTTCCAAGCTTCATGCCCAACTTGCCTAACTTTCCTCTGCCAACACCGTCCTGTCCTCTTGCCCCTACCATACCAAGAACATCCTCTTTTCTTGATCACTCACTTCCTTCCCATGGAATCTAGGTAATGTGCCCCCTTAGAAAACTGTCTGCCTTATCACATATCTCCATCATGAATCAGGACATGGCTAACATATAAAAATTACATTTTTTTAAAAGTTCTGATTGTACACCTCTTAAGGGTTCTTTCTACAATTTTATTTTTTAAAATAATTTTTTAAAATAATTTTATTTATTTGAGAGAGAGTGAGCGAGAGAGAGGGAAATGTGTGTGTGCAAGCTCTGCGCTCAGCCACAGAGCCCACGAGGGGCTCAATTCCACAATCCTGAGATCATGACCTGAGCCAAAATCAAGAGTCGGACGCTTAATCGACTGAGCCATCCAGGCACCCCACTTTCCTCATTTTAATGAATAACTTCCGCAACAAAAAAATCTGTATCTTATTGTTTAAAAAAAAAACTAAAAAACATGGCTCCTAGGACAACACTAAAATGAATACGAAACAAATCTTTTACAAACAGAGATTTTAACTATGAACAGTATTTTACTTTTAACTCAGGGTGGGGAGAGAACCGCACAAGTACCCACATTGGAGGGGGCTGGAGAGGGAGAGAGACTCTTAGGCTTCACACCCAGTGTGGAGTCCAACAGGGGACTAAATCTCATGACCCTGAGATCACCACCTGAGCTGAAATCAAGAGTCTGATGCTTAACCAGGCACCTCTTAACTTTTATGAATATAAAATGTAGGAAAGGGGCACCTGGGTGGCTCAGTGGGTTAAAGCCTCTGCCTTCAGCTCGGGTCATGATCCCAGGGTCCTGGGATTGAGCCCCACATCTGGCTCTCTGCTCAGCAGGGGGCCTGCTTCCTCCTCTCTCTCTGTCTGCCTCTCTGCCTGCTTGTGATCTCTGTCAAATAAATAAATAAAATCTTAAAAAAAATAAAAATAAAATGTAGGAAATATTTCCTTTGAGTTCATCCTCGTGAAAATAACCCCCAGGAATATTTATGCTGTAATTAAAAAACACTACTTCTAGGATAATCCAACAATACCTTAACCTTCACTAAAAATAGCTTTTGGACCTCCAGTTTAAAACAAAAACACCAAAAAACCCATAAACTTCAGCAAATGTACTTGGTAAATGTTATAAAGCTGATGTTTTGAAAATCATGACTCATAAGCGCACGGATTTCTTCATTTTTAAGATATTGCAAGCCTGGTCTAGGGATTTGTTTCACATCAGTTTATTACGTTTTTACTGTTAAAAAAAAAAAAAGTTTTCGGGGCACCTGGGTGGCTCAGTGGGTTAAGGCCTCTGCCTTCGGCTCAGGTCATGGTCCCGGTGTCCTGGGATCGAGCCCCACATCGGGCTCTCTGCTCCGAGCCTGCTTCCTCCTGTTTCTCTCCCTGCCTCTCTGTCTACTTGTGATCGCTGTCTGTCCAATAAATAAATAAATTAAAAAAAAAAAAAGTTTTCAATCTTTAAATAAGATCGCTGCAAATACATCTTAAAATTCTAAGACCGAAAGGAATTTCTTCCATATTAAATTTCCAAGTTAAAATAAGAAAATTATATTTTAGGACATTTTAACTGAAACATGAATGTCAAAATTTAGGGGAAATGAACTCCAAAATGAGCTTTTTATGAAATCATGAAACTGAAGACCAGAGAAATTAAAATATTTACATTCTTATCTATCCTTTATTGAAAGTCAAGGTAAATATAAGTCACGATTTATTGAACTGAAAAAGTCTTAAATAAGAATGTCATAATCTTTTAACAGATCATAGTTAAAATAAAATAAATGATCTGACATGTTGATAAAAATCTTTTCAGTGGGAGTCAATTTACTTCACTTACAGGAAGGCAAAAGTCACCACATTAAAATCACAAGCCAATTACCAATCCTGGCTTTGCAGTTCCCAAATCTTGAAAACAAAATTATTGTACTTCACTCTGGGATCATCCACATGTATGCTTTTAGTGTCAGATAACATTTTTAGAGAAGAGAAAATTTAAATCTTCTAACAAGAGTGGCACAATTTTAAAAAATGGTACAACTTTTAAAAGCTAGATTAATGGCCTACCTACTTCTGTACTTTACAGTTTGAAAATAAACAGTATCAGATGCTTCTGAGAATAATATCAGAACATGACCACCTACCTGTTCACTTACTCGGTATCATTTTTACATATGAGAATTTTTTAAATGCTAGGGGAAATACAAATCCAGTAAAGATAAGGACTCTATCTGAAATCTCAATTTTTTCCAAAATCAAGAGTAGCCCACCAGAAAGTTAAGAAGGCACTTAAGAAAAAGATTCCCTCTCTAAAGTGCAGAAATCTGGTTAAGAAAAAGGTTGGTAATTATTTTGTTATTAATTCGTTTAGCCATTCCTTAGGCATGTCTCACATTTGTCTGTGGATGTTGTGCCACCGAACTAAAGATGAGGAGCTGGGTCTCTCATTCATTCACCCCCACATTCCCCGGTTCCTAGCAAAGTGCCCTATACATAGTAGCAACTGAAAACAGGTTGACTGAATTAAGGCAATACATGTGTTTCAACTGCAGGTAATCAATTAGGCTCGAACTCATGCAAGAACATTCATAATTTCATTTTAGTTAATAAGCACTGAGTAATTTGACGTGTTTTTAATTTGCCAAGCTAGTAAATGAATTTCAAGCTCTGAGTAACATTCTTATTTTTAAACAAATTCAAAAGAAAGTATGTAGTGAAACATTAAAAAAATATTCATACAAATAAAAAAGGCAATGATTGGTTTTGCTGTACGTAACATGGAACTAGACGGTGTTGGTATGGTGAACACAAAGTGACCCAGCAGTGAAGTAAAAGGTTTGTTAACATGACAAGAACATTACAAAGAGAATTAGAAGCTGGAAAAATAGAATTCTGGCTAGAAAAGTCATAGTGGGCAAGCAGGAGACTTTAATATAGAGTACTGCCGTCTCCACTCAGGGTCTTGAGGAGTTGGGAAGCCTGTATCCCACCCTGAAGAACAATTACTTCTCTACCAAGCTACACAGCGCTGCTAGAAACTGAGGTACAGACCACAGGCCAAACCAGTTACTCCCCACTACCATCACCCAAAGGAAATGATGGAATGAATACCGAGCAGAGTGGGCCCTTTACGGGCTCCCAACAATGTCAGTTGCACCAACTCTCTAAAGCTCTAGTTGCGAAAAGTAGGCAAATTATACCCCACAGACCAAACTGGGCCAAATTCAGCCACCACCTGTGTCTGTATGGCCTGCAAGCTAAGAATGGTTTCTACATTTTTAAATGGTAAAACAAAAACTCGCATTTTATGACACATGAAAATTATATGAAATTCAAATGTCAGCATCCAAAAATAAGGTTTTCATTGGAACATCGCTGTGCTTATTCATTTACATGTGGTCTATAGCTGCTTTTGGACTACAATGGCAGAGATGACAGGGACCTTCCAGCACACCCAGCCTACAATATTTACTACCTGGCTGACAAAGTACGCTGAACCCTGGCTAGAGCATTTCTTTAGGTTCCTGGTTGCATTTCCTTTCTCAGAGGTGGTCCACTGCTTCCCAAGGTAGAGACTCTAAGCTTGACAGATGTCCATCTTGGGGCTGTGTTGTCCAAAGTTACATCATTACATATAATATCCTGCAACTCTTTAGGGTGGGCACAAAGACAAAGTAACAAATCACATGCATTCGGAAGGCCCTGAAAAGGTAGCATAATCCAAATACAACATTACAGGCAGCACACTTCAGCTCTTTTACCAGACTACTACATTGAGTTCTGGGTCACAGTGTGAAAGGAAATAAGAACCACAGAGAATTTGGAGGTTGGACAGATGATTAAAAGACCACAAAATCATACCACTAAAGAAATGCTAAAAGAAATGGGATTCGTTTGCCGGAAAAAGAGAAAGGTGGGAAAAGAACTACAATAGTGAGGGTGTCAAACTCTACATTTGTTGATAGAGTAACTAGTGGAGCCTGAACCAATACTCCACAAAACAGATATCTAATGAATTAAATGTGATTCTTAATGAGGCTGCCTTAGGCCTTAAAGTAGCCCCTTAAAAGATAATCACTTGTCAAATACTGTACTGTAGGCCTTCAACTGACCAATTATAAGAATGTTCCTTTTTCAGAAACATCTGGCATTATGTAAGTTACCAGCAAGTGTGCTATTAATGTGCTAAGGTTCAGTAATAATCAAGTAACTAAAAGGTAATGTAAGTTTCATAACCATATGCCTTTCCACAGGGCCAAATAGGGGGAAACGGGCTTAAATTACAGAATTCGTGTTACATTCAAGAATTTTAATTACTCTAAAAGATTACTGAGGGTAAAGGAATCTTCCCAGGACACCACTCAATTAGAATGGAACTATCTGGATGTTTTTCTGAAGCAGAAGAATGGGTCTCAAACCATTCTTTCACTGCTGATTCTATAGTTTTAACTATCCCCATTCTCATGAGTAAGAGAGCCTGCAGCCATACTCAGTTTCATTTTGTCTTGAAGGTGGTCAACGTACATACAACTACATATAACATAAACTTTAAGATCCCAAATTAAAATCTGGTCGGAGCTTTAGTAAGAATTTCTTATAAATTCCAGAGATAGAGGATACATTCCCATTAAGTAGGCAAAATTGGGAAAATGGGCATAGTTTCCAAAAATTTCTATGAGCCTAAGTACCTTATTATCTCAAAATGTCCAACACTTGCATACAGTAAATGAAGATGGTATTTAGTTTTGAGCCTTTTAAAATACAGAATCCTTGAACACAAAATGTTCTTTGAGACAATCTCAACACTGCAATTAATAATACAAATTCTGAAACTTACTCTAAATATAATTTTAATCAATCTGAGTTTTTCAACCTCGAAATTCTAAGGCCTGCATTTCCCTAAGAAAACCCTCGCAATGGTGTGAAGCACACACTAATCTGACTCACTAAACTTTCTCCACTCCTACATCACCTATACAGGATTTTAAAATCAAGAGTACACAATACTTGCAAGCCACTTCTACAATCTTGCATTAACCTTACCAGGATAAACTTTTCGCCAAGTCTCTTAACACTTTTTTGTTTATTTAAAGACCTGTGGTAGTGAAACAAAGAAAACACAACCCCCTCCCCCTTTTTCTAAACCATATGGCAGTAAATTGAAGTTAACTTATTTTTTACCGGCTCAACGCCTATACATCGGTCCTAAACATGTTTCTCTTTGTGCCCTGGGACTGGGTTAGAACTGTCTGCTTACCTGCAACTGAACCCCAATCATGTTTTTAGATCGAAAAACAAGTCCAAAACGCCCCCTGACCATTAACAGACCTCACCACGGTCATTTACCAAAACCCGGTTGGATAGGTAGTGCAGGCAGGGCGAGGGGCCCGCGGCCCGCCCGGAGCGAGTCCCGCTCTGACCGGGTGATCGAGCAGGGAGTTTACCCGCCCCAGCCCGGCCGGATCCGCCCCGGGAACTTGGTTACCCGAGCCCAGGGACGCGCCGAGGCCTAGCCGCGAGGCCGGGGCGGGCTCCGAGTGGCGGGGGCTTCTCGCTCCCCGGCCACAGAGCCTTCCCGCCTGCCCCGCAGTTGCCCGCAGGCAGGGGCACTCTCCGTCGTCTCCCGGCGACCGGACGCGCCTGCCGGGTCCACGGACGGCTCCTCTGTCTCCCGCCGCCGCCTGCGGCCCCGTTCGGCGGCCGCACCGAGCCCTTCCGGGGCGGCGGGAGCGCTAGGCCGCGCCGGAGCCCGCGGCTCCGGGGCCGGCCAGGCGGGCCGCGGCGTCCGGTATCAGTCCCGAGGGCCGGGCTCCCGCCGGTAACGGGCCCCGCCGACTCCCCTCCCCCTCCCCCGCCCCATGACAGTGCAAACCCTCCGGCCGGCCCGGCCGCCCCGCCTCCGGCACCAGGCCCAGCTCAGGGCCGCGACCGTGGCGGCGGCGGCAGAAGCGGCGGCGGCGGCCGCCGTGCCGCCGAGGCTCTCCGCCCTCGCTCGCTCGCTCCCAGGCCAGGCGCCTCGGGCCCGGCTCGGGCTCGACCGAAGTCTTCGCCGCTTCCCGGCCGCCCTCCACGGCGCCTGGCCCGGGCGGGGTAGGCCGAGGCCCGGGCGGTGGGGGTGGGGGCGGGGGCTCCTCTCACCTTCATGTCGGGACATCCTAGTTCAGACGGTGGCGGCGCGGCCCCTCCCGGGCTCCGGCTGCAGTGTCCCCGGCGGGGTCCCGGCGCTGCCCGCGCCGGCCGGCCGACTCCCACTCGACTCCCGGGCTCGGCCGCGGGGGCGGGGTGGGCAGGGGAGCGCTCCCGCGGCGGCGGCGGCGGCGGCGGCGGGGAGGCGGCGCGGGGCGGGAATGGGGCCGGGCCTGGCCGGGGCTGAGCTCCTCCAGGAGGCGGGTCCGACGCCGCGGCTCCGCCGGCGCCCGCCGTGACTCGGTCACTCTCGGGCCCGCCGGCTCCCGGCTGCGGCGCGGTGCTCCGCAAATCCCGCTCCTCCCCTCCCCCGGCCCACCCCCCGCCCCTCTCCCCCGGCTCCCGGCCGCCGCCTCCTCCTCCTCTTCCTCCTCCTCCGCCTCCTTCCGCCGCCCGCACGCCGGCCCCGCCTCTCGCTGCCCGCGCCGGGCCCAGCCGCCCGCAGGCCCCGCGGCCGGCGGTCGCGGCGGGGGCGGCGCGGCGCCTCCCCGCGCTCGCCAGCAGGCCGCGGTCGGGCGCCTGAGCCCGGCCTCGGCCTGGCCTGGCCGCCGGCGCGCCGGCGCGCAGCGCGTAGGGAGGAAGAGGAAATGCCCGGCCGCCGGCGCCCGCTGCTCGCCGGTACTGCCGGTCCGCGTGGCCCGAAGGGCGCCCTCCTGCCCGGCCGCCCCAGCTCCGTCTGGGCCCTACCAGGGTCCCGGCAGCGGGCGCCCGCGCCGCTGCGCTGGGCTGGGCTGGGCTGGACTGACCGCGGTCGGCGGGCGCTGCACGGCGACGAGCTGCGGGCCCCGAGGGGCTCTGGTTCTGGGGAGCATGGCTGTCGGGCCGGCTGGGGAAGCGAGCGGCGGGCTCCGACCCCGAGGAGAGGCTGCGGACTGCCTGGGGACATGTGTTTGTGTTTCTTTTTAAGAAAGCTGCTCGGAACGGAGAGGCTGCTGGCCTCCGGTGGTCGTCGGGTGTTCCCCGGCCGGTGACTCGCGGTCGAGAGAGGGCGTGGGCACGGGAGGGCGCGGGAGGCGGCCAGGCTTGGCTACCGTGCTCTGGAGGCAGGCTCCTCGAGAACCATCTCTTTGAAGACTCTGCCCCCGCCAGTCTGGGTGTCCGACGGTACCCGCGCAAAGTTTGATCCAGCACCTTGGTTCGCCTTCAGTGCGCTGCTTGGAAAACTGTTGGGGGGGGGGGTGTATTTTCCTTTTTTTCCCCCTGCCCGTGAACCACTTTCCCGTTTTCACTTCTCTTTTACATTTTTACCCTCTTTCTTGTCAACTTTGTTTTCAGGCTTATTAACTCAACGAACATGCATACTGCCCCTTAACACGTGTTCGTGGTAGCGTGGTTTGTTGGAAATAGACCATGCTTTGGAGTCAAGACAGATCAGCCATCGGGTTCTGGTTCTGATATCCTCTGTGTAGCCTTGGACAAAATATTTAACCTTGCTGAGCCTCCGTTTCATTGTACTGTGTTTGGTTTGGGTTATTTTAATTTATCCTTTTATATTTGAAGTTGTTCTTGGTTTTTTTTGGTGTGTGCGTGTGCGTGTGTGTGTGTGTAAAATTAATCCTGTCTCTAGGCTAAGGCTACTACTCTTAATCCCGCATTACTAGCTGTGTGACCCGGGGCAAATGACAGCCTTCCTGTGCCTTGATTTCCCCATCTTTAAACTGAGCATGATTACAGATGATACTGTGTCTAATAATGATAATAACAAGGAGGTATTTGGAGGATTAAGTGCTGAAATGTACATACAATATCTAGCACAGGACATAGTAAAAATAGTGTTTGTTATCAAATTTAATTAAATTTGGTTTTAAAGCACTTCTTGATTTCAAACATATTGAAAAGCTCATCTTTACGTCAAGAAATAGGTATTAGGGCACTCAGATCTACCCAAGGACTGTATTTGGTAGTAACTAGTAATAGATATCAGCCAAATAAGGTTTAAACAAACAAGGATTTAAACAAGAACTTTGTCACCAGAAATATTTCCATTGCACTTCGGGAGCTTTTGCCTAAATTAAATCCAGCCCAGTGGTTAAAGAAAGCGGTCCATCCAGGCCATAATTGGGGTTCAGGGCTGGCTAACACTTAAACTGAATGCTTACTTGCATCTTCCTAAGCACTTTACAGTATTGGTGTGTGTGATCCTGGGTACCAAACATGGGCTTCCGTTTCTTGTGCTGTAAAGGTGAGGACACCACCACCCTACAGTTTTGTGAGTGAACGATGTCTGTAAATATCTTAAGACACAGAGGTTAAGGCATTGTCAATAACAGTCAAAGCATGCTGGAGTAGGTAGGAGAATGGACAAAAATATTGCACTCAGGAAGGAATAAGAGTAAGTATAGAGATTTAGTTTTGGTTTGGGGGGTTATCTAATTCTGTTTAGGAGAGCAAACAGGTAAGTGTCCCAAACTCACAGGAATATCAGATCTTTGATAGTTATTCCATTGTTTTCAGTTCGTCAAAAGAAAGAAAAGTGACTAAATGTTGTTCTTTGCATAAGACTAAGCAAAAATATTGTAGTTATTTGGGGTTTTCTTGGCTGCAGGAAACCTTTTCTCAATTCAGTTAAAGGTTAGGCCCTTCAGTTGAAAACAACCTGCTTGCTGTCCTGCCACATGGGATATTTTATTTCTGAAAAGATTAAGTGCTTATACCAAATTATCTATCAGATGATTTCTGTTCTCTAGAAATGGTCCCTCCAGTCCTTTCTTTTCCCAGTATCTCCTCGAGTTCTTCCAGGTCCTTACCTTGCCAGCCCATCTTCCATACCATGGCCCAATTCTGTTCAGTAAAAGAAGCTAACCCGTGGAAACCCTGGTGAAATCTGAATACGGTCTGTAGTCTGGTTAATTGTATTGTGCTAACATCTACTTCCTGGCTATGATAATTTTCTGTAGTCCTGTAAAATGTTACTACCATTGGAGGGAGCCAGGGGAGTGTACATGGGCCCTCCCTGCAACTTCCTGTGTATGTAATTATTTCAGAGAAAAAAAAATTGTAGACAAATCAGGGGCGCCTGGGTGGCTCGGTGGGTTAAAAATTGTAGACAAATCAGATAATTGCCTGCCACTGAGGGGCCTGGGGATGGGGATTGACTACAGAGAGAACCTTGAGAGGTGATGGGGATATTTTAAGTCTTGATTGTCTTTTTTTTTTTAAGATTTATTTATTTATGTCAGCACAAGCTGGGGCAGCAGCAGGCAGAGCAAGCAGAGGGAGAAGCACATTCCCCACTGAGCAATGACCCCACGTGGGACTCAATCATAGGACCCTGAGATCACAACCCGAGCCAAAGGTATACACTTAACCAACTGAGCCACCCAGGCATCCCAAGTCTTGATTGTCTTAGTGTTACTGAATACATTTGTCCAAACTTAAAGAACTATGCACCCAGAAGGGTAAGTTTACTTCTATATAAATTATACCTCAAAACTGACTCGAAAAAAAGGAAAGCAAGCTCTTGCCACCTCAGCCTCCTGTGGCCTATCGGAATGAAATTTAACTTGTGTAAGGCCCAACATCCTCCATCTGCCAGTGTACCCTGTGCTGTTTATACTGTATTGATTCCTGCCCCCAAGCCTTTGCACTTGCTCTTCCTTTCACTTAAAGAGAGCACAGGATATTCAGGCCCAAGTTCAGATTCCCTGTACTCTGTTAAGCCTTCCTTGCCTCCATTAGGCACACTAGTACCTTCCTCTGTTCTGCTCTTACTGTGTGCTGTAATTTTTAATTAGATTTCATCTCTCAGCTAAACTCCAGGGTAGGCACTCACATGATTCATTTCTATCTCTGGGATCCAGTAGCGTTGAATGAGTGAGTGAGTGAGTGAGTGAATGAATGAATGAATGAATGATTGAAAACTAGAAGAATGCTTATTAAAGTGTGGTCCAGTGTCCTCAAGACCTTTCTAGAAGGTCAGTGAAAATGCTTGGATTTTATATACTTCAAACAGCATACCTCAATAGATTGAATGCAGAGGCAGATAAGGTCATCCAGCTGTCTTCCGTTAGGCCAAACGTTAAGGATATTTGTAAAACCAGCAAACATTGTCACACCTCCAAATGTTTTTGTTTTGGAAAATTGTTATTTTTCTTAAAAATATGTTTAAAGTGTAAAGTGATTCTGAGACCAAAACATTTAAGAATCTCTAAAGGTAGAGATTCTTACAACCCCCTCGTTGGAATGAGAGATAATGATGCGGACGATTAGTAGTGCTCTGGTACGGGTAGCAGGCATTGTTATGGGCCCTTTACTTACTTTATGGGTGCTAGTATATCTTTATCTTACTCATAAGGCAAGTGAGGCACAGAGAAGTTAATTGACTTGGCCACATACCTAGTCACTGCTAGAGCCAGGATCTGAGCCCCTGTGGTTCCAGAGGCTCTGCTACTAACTAGTTTTCTTCCACCTCCTTAGAGGCCTGGAAAGGGTCAGAAAAGCTTGTGCTATCTGGTAACCTCACCCCTTGTATGCTCTCTAACCTCACAGTCACTGCAAGAGTCACTAAGGCCTTGAACTTGCTTTGCAGTTTTTAAAAATATATATATTATTATTATTATTTATTTGACACAGAGAGATAGCACAGCAGGGGGAGCAGGAGTGAAAGGGAGATGGAGAAGCAGGCCCCTTTGAGCAAGAAGCTCGACCTAGGGCTCAATCCCAGGACACCGGGATAATGACCCGAGTTGAAGGCAGATGTTTAACGGATTGAGCTACCCCAGCAACCCTGCTTTACTGTTACTGTTTCAAATTCTGCCATCCTGAGTACTTTAAAGCATGGTCTTGCAATGCCTTGATTTCAAATCTAACCATGTGTACCTACGCTTCACGTAGTCCCCTCTCATGACCATACCCGGAACTTGGATATACAACTTCCTGTTTTATCATAACTTCCTGTTTTTTCAGTTTTCTTAATCTACCACTATATGTATCCTTTTACTTATTTAGAATCCCAAACCCTCAGATTTACCATTTGGCCCTTATTTTTTCTTTTAACCCCAAGCTCTTCCTGATAAAGCAGGTGCCCTATCTGCAACTCAAGGTATTCTCATTCATGACCTTTGACGTTTTTGTTTTTAAGATTTTATTTATGTATTTGACAGAGATCACAAGTAGGTGGAGAGGGGGAAGCAGGCTCCCTGCTGAGCAGAGAGCCCGATGTGGGGCTCAATCCCAGGACCCTGAGATCATGACCTGAGCCAAAGGCAGAGGCTTAACCCATTGAGCCACCCAGGCGCCCCTAGTTCCTCGTTTTCAAGCTACATCAGCTCTGCAAACTTCCTGTCCTGAATCACTTGCATGACTCCATTTCTCCCCGCCTGTATCTGATTAGGGTGCAGAACATGCATTAAAAAAATGATGGAAATGTATGGGGGGGGTGGAGAGCTGTTAAAAAAATCTAGTGGGTCCAACTGCAGTTGGACCTCTGTTCAGTAGTCCGTGTCTTTAATCAGCCATCTATCATTCTCAGATTACTATAATCCTTCACTTGCCTTCAGTTGCTTATGCATCCATATCCCTAATGTATAACCTCACCTTCTAATCACAAAGTAAACTTGTTGTTTTTTTTTTTTAAGATTTTTTTTTTTAATTGACAGCGAGAGACACAGTGAGAGAAGGAACACAGCAGGGGGAGTGGGTGAGGGAGAAGCAGGCTTCCCATGGAGCAGAGAGCCTGATGCGGGGCTCGATCCCAGAACCCTGGGGTCATGACCTGAGCCAAAGGCAGACACTTAACCACTGAGCCACCCAGGTGCCCCACAAAGTAAAGTTTTAAAAAGCAAGAACAGGGGCTCAGTGGGTTAAAGCCTCTGCCTTCGGCTCGGGTCATGATCCCAGGGTTCTGGGATCGAGCCCGGCATTGGGCTCTCTGCTCTGCAGGAAGCCTGCTACCTTCTCTCTTTCTGCCTGCCTCTCTGCCTACTTGTGGTCTCCCTACGTCAAATAAATAAAATCTTAAAAAATAAATAAATAAATAAAAAGCAAGAACATCTTTGCACTATGAGCCTTTAGGGTAATCTGTCCATGTGTATCCTGCTGCCTCACGCCCTCGCTCCCATCCCAGAAGAACTGAGATGTCCCTCTCTTGGTTCAATCCCACCTCTGCTTAGGATTCCACTTCAACCCTTCTTGGCTCACTCTCCTTTAGCCACCCCCTTAACATCGGTACTTCCAACTGCTCAGCCTCCCTGGTTCATTTCCCTTGTCCAAAAACACTCCAACCCTATACTCCCTCTGGCTACTGTCCTATTTCTCTCCATAGTCAGACTTCTTGGAAGAACTATCACTTCTCAACTTTATCACCCGATGCATCTGGTTGATTGGTGTCTAATGCTGTGAGTCACTCTCATTTATCTATGACACCATTGCTCACATTGCCTGCCATGTCCGTGCTCTTCCTCTATCTCCTACTGAGTTGAACAGAGTCACAATCAGCCTCGTCAGTCACCCAAGATGAAACCAGCAGTCATCATAGACTTCCCTCCCATTTACCTCTCATGGCGCCAGTCAGTCACTGGCAGATTTTACTCATGAAACATTGGTCAGGTTCACCCCTTTTTCCACACCCATGGTGGCCAAACCACTGCAGGCCACTCCCATCCCTCCCTGAGACTCAGAGTGATCCTGACTTCTTACCACTAATCACGCTTCCGTCCACTGTCCTTCATACTATTTCCAGTTAGCTTTTTTCTTTTTTTGACTAAATTTTTAAATCTGTAAAGGTTGCCTGTTTGGCTCAGTCAGCAGGATATGTGACTCCTGATCTCAGGGTCATGAGTTCAAGCCCCATGTTGGAAGCAGAGCCCACTTAAATAAAACAAAAATCTGTAAAAGTAATGCATGTTCTTTGAAGTTTTAGAAAATACAGAAAAGCATTTTAAAAATTGTTTATGATCTTAGCACCCAGAGATTTTAAAAAATCATATTTTGAGATGTTTCCTTCTTAGGGCTATTGTTCAGAATCACGGACTGCATCATATTCCACTGCTTAAAGCCTTCAACGGCTCACCTTCAATGTTCCCTCTTACTTACGATAACCCAAATGCCCACCAAGGTCTGAAGTCTTTATAGGCCTGCTGCACTGCTCCAGCTGTCTACTGCTCCCCGCCCTGGGGGCGGTGTTCTCCACCACACAGTCAGTGTTAAGTGGGTCGCCCTGGCTCAGAGTGGTCTCCTTTTCTCCTTTCAGGGACTTCACATTTGCTTCTCTGGCATGTCTGTAGCTAAATCCTCCTGTGACAGGCTTAACTTAAGGTCATCTTGGAGAAGCCTTTCCCAACCATTCTATCTCATAGAAGATGTCTTCCTCCTACACACTGATTTTTTTTTTTTTAATGTCTTGCTCCTTTTTTTTTTTTTAAGATTTTTAAAATTTATTTAACAGGAAGAGAGCACAAGCAGGGGGAGCAGCAGAGGGAGAGGGAGAAGCAGGCTATCCGTCTAGCAGGGACTCGACTCGGGGCTCGATCCCAGGACTCTGAGATCAGAACCTGAGCCAAAGGCAGACGCTTAGCCAACTGAGCCACCCAGACCCCCAGTCCTGTTTCTTTTCTTAATATTTATTCATAAGAATTGTTACAACTATTGCAAAACAGGATTTCAAGAGCCACAGGCTCTTTCCCATTCTTGGATGCAGCAGTCCTGCTTCAAGACATTTGGCCTATTTGAATCATGACTGATACATGCAAAGTAGATACAAGGATGTTTATCACAATGTTCCTTTTTAATATTTAAAACTGAAGACAGTCTAAATAAATTATGCTTTATACAAGCCCAAAGCAGCTAGAAATATATTTGTGGTACATTTTCAGTGAGAAAACCAGGTTTCAAAAACATATGATCCTTTTCTAAATGGCACTATGCCATTTTTTTAAAAATATAGACTGGATTCATACCAGATTCTTAATATGGTTATGGGGGCATACCATGAATGATGTATGTTATTTGTTTAATACATACTTATTGAGAGTTTATGTGTCCACCAAGGACACAAGGATGAGAAGGAAAACCATGTCCCCATCCTCAAGATATTTACTTTCTGGTGACAAAATTAATTGAATTGACTCTGTTTTGATAAGTATTCTGAGAGCTCCTGATGCAGATGTGAAGGGCCTTAGTTTTGAAATTTTCTATAATGAACTTGTACTAGTTTCATTGCTCTTTCGTTTCTTTTTTCTCCTTTAATATTTAGTAAAAGAGATAGGCATTGAGGGGCACCTGGGTGGCTCAGTCAGTTAAGCATCTGACTTCAGCTCAGGTCATGATCTCAGGGTCCTGGGATTGAGTCCCGAGTTGGGCTTCATGCTCAGTGGGGAGTCTGCTTCTCCCTCTTCCTCTGCTCCCCCTGCTCAAGCTTTCTCTCTCTCTCTCAAATAAATAAATAAAATCTTAACAAAAAGTAAAGATTGTCATTGAAATAAATAGGAGGTAGAAGGTGGTAAGTGGAGTGCAGCCTAGAGCGAAATGAACAGCTCTGATTGGGATTGTTTTTGAAATCAGAGAGACACCAGCATGTTTAGAGGCTGAGGGGAAGACATGTGTGCTCCTATGTTGTGTCCATGCCAGTGTTCAAGTGGGGCAGGGGAGGGAAGGAGTGGGAGGAGCCCAGATGAAGCTTGCCATCACACTTCATCCTCTGCTGACAGTTGTCAATGGAGATAAAGTCAGTTTGGGTAGAGCAGGAAGCTGTGGCAGTCCTGCCTCATGACCTCCATTTTCCGAAAGTGGGAGGTAAGGTCATACCATTTTGGGTCTCTGTGCCTATACATTTTTACTCCTTCCTTTAAAAATCAGCTGCAGAGGGGCGCCTGGGTGGCTCAGTGGGTTAAAGCCTCTGCCTTCAGCTCAGGTCATGATCCCAGGGTCCTGGGATCGAGCCCCCCATTGAGCTCTCTGCTCAACAGGGGAGCCTGCTTTCCTCACTCTCTGTCTCTGCCTGCCTCTCTGCCTACTTGTGATCTCTGTCTGTCAAATGGATAAATAAAATCTTAAAAAAAAAAAAATCAGCTGTAGAGCTCTGCCCTTGTGACCCACTTCCTGACTTCTTCCTTCAAGTGTGCTGGGGCTGGATCCAGTAGAGTCACCTTGGGGAATGGGGCTTGTTGCCAGTCCCTGAACATGCCCAGACTGAGTCAGAATTCCTAAGAGGTGGGGCCCAAGATCTACATTTGAAAGAACACCCATGGGGAACCCCAGTGGCACCATAAATTGGAGAATCACCCCCCTAAGTGCTCCCAATTCATTTTGCAACTGTCCATTATTGAAATTAAACTATTCCCTTCCCCCACCACGCTACTCTTGGGAAGGAGTGTCTCTTCATTTTCATGCTTCTAGTACAGCCCGCCTTGGGTTTTGTGAAAGCCATTTGTGAAATGAATAATGTGTCCAAATCTGGGGCTCAGGTGTCTTAACCCCCAGATCCGCAACCTCCCTACTCCACCATGTTTTATCTCCGTAAGCCGCTGAATTCTCAGGAAAGTATTTCCTGCTTTGGCTTGTCTAAAAATCCCATGCAAACTTAACCTCACACATAGAGAGACCCTGAGAACAATGGGGCTTAAGGAGGATTGTTTGAGAAAACCCAAAGTATAGTGGGGCTGCAGGAGAGCCAGGGCAATGGGCTCCAGGGGTCCCAAACCAGGCTCGGCCACTCACCTGCTGACAAAATCCGAAGGCAGAGAAACCGCGGGGTGGTGAGAACGGAAAGGGATTTATTTCCGAGAGGCTAAACCCAGGAAGACTGCAGATTCGCATCTCAAAGACTGTCTCCGAAGTGCTGAAAATATTTCCAGGTCTTATAGGTGGGGAGGGAAGGTCAAGTCATCTTTGTCTCGGGGTCAATTGCAGGTGGGGTCTTGCTGGCTCAGGACTGTGCTTATTGCTTGAAGGGGTAGTTTGTTGTTGTTTTTAAGATTCTTTTTTTTTTTTTATTTGACAGAGAGAGAGAGATCACAAGTAGGCAGAGAGGCAGGCAGACAGAACGGGGGAAGCAGGCTCCCTGCTGAGCAGAGAGCCTGATGTGGGGCTCGATCCCAGGACCCTGAGGCCATGACCTGAGCCGAAGGCAAAAGCTTAACCCACTGAGCCACCCAGGCACCCTTAAAGAGATAGTTTTGGTTCCCTTCAGGGGATGCTTTGTCCTCAGGGTCTAGAGATAAGCTCGAAAGAAGAACTTAATTGGGAAGTTTGAGGTCAGAACGGAGGTGGTCGAAGTCCTCTTTCAAATGTGAAGAGCTCTGAAGTAAACTGAGTAGAATCAACACGAGCTTATAGGAACAAGCCCCTACAGCCGGCAGTGTCTATTCTGTGTCACCCAAGTCTCCCCCAAACCCATCAAGAAGTTAAAACGTACTCTGGAAAAGAGCCCTGGAATGCAGCAGTTAAGATGGGTGCTTGGGAGGTGGAGTCCTGTGGAAGTCTTGCGTGTGACTTGCCTGGAGAAATTACAGGGTATCCCCCACACTACCCAAGGATAGACATGCTCTGATTCTTTTGGCTAGTGCTGTTCATTGAGAGAGAACTAGTCCAAAACAATGACTGTTCATCTTAGGAGAAATTGTGGTATCTCCTAAGAACAGCGAATCCCCTTTCTTTAATCAGAGACTTTATTGAGCACCTTCCATCATGGGCCTGGGGCTGGACTGGCTGCCAGGGATGTGACAGTGGGCAAACTGACATTGTACCTGCCCTTAAAGGACTCCCGCATTGTTCTTGCTCACTCACCCGTCTCCCAGCCTATAATTTGGTATGCTTTGCGGATTGGCCTGGCAAGGCACAGGACTCAGCAAGTGACCAGAGCCCGCTGTTTTGCCAGCAGGCCTCCTGTGCTCACACTAATAGCATTCTTGCTTTGAATCATCTGTGACTTGGGTGAACGTGAAGCGGTTTTTCCCAGAGTGTTGTCTCCTCTGGACAGATGGCTATAGAGCTGGGCCTGCTGGTGGGCTTGATGCGACAGCCCTACCCCAGGAAGCCCAGCAGTGGAGACTGGCCAGCCTCCAGCAGCTCTCCTTCACTGCAGTGCCTCGCGCCCCCCAACCCCCATCAGGATTGCCGGTGTCCTTTCCTGCCCCGAAGGCCCCCAGAGAGGTTGTTGAGGGGATTCTTGGAACCTTGAATTCCAAAGAGCTTAAGTCAGGGAAACCTTAGGGCCCTGGGCTGACCTGGAAGGAAGAGGGAGCAGGGGCAGCTGATGGTAGTGGAGGACAGTGGACATAATGGGAACAGCCTCTGGACTGGCCACACTTGGGACTTTGAGGATAGCCCCCAGATTCTTAGTTCCCCTGAGAGAAACCTCAAGAGCCAAAACCAAGATCCTTAGCCCCTAAGTAATTCCTACAAATGGCACTTAGCAGATCTGGCTCTGGAAAACTTTCACTCAAGAGACGATCTGCGTTTGGGTGCCTGAGGTTTACATATCTCTGAGGGGCAACTCTGAAGAGAGAAATACAAAATCAGACACAGGGCATTAGAAGGCCCTGTTTCAGGAAGCAAGGGACCCAGAAGCTTCAACTTCAATAGTTTCACAGTAAATCCGTCTTTGCGTTCATGCTAGAGGGGAAAAGGATCGGGTGTCTCTGATCCCAGAGGATCAGAGGTTCTCTCTGGATGTGTAAAGGAAAGAGGGAGGCAAGGATGAGAGCAACTTTAATGTTTTACTTCCTTGTTCTTATTGATCACATTTTTTTCTTCATTCTCCCATACCCAGTTGTAGGTCTAAATGTTAGACTGAGCTGTTCAGGGATGGAAATCATTTGTCATTCATCTCTGAATTCCCAGTACTTCACACACAGCAGAAGCCAAGTATTTGTTGAAAGAAGGAATAAATGAGTAAATGGATGAATGAGTGAATGAATGAATGAGTGAGTGAGTGAATGAGCAAATGAACGAGTGAACTTGCTCTGGGCTCTCAGAATTGACAGTCTTGTATATCCCTCTCTCCCTTCCTTCTTGACCACCTGCAGGTGGTGGCATGAACTCACAAAAGAGCATGAGCTCTAGAGTCAGACCCGAGTTTGAATCCCAACTTTGCCACACACTGTCACAAGACCTTGGGCAGATTACCCAACATCTCTCAGCCTCAGTTTCCTTATCTGCAAAATGGGGCCAGTAACACATCTCTGCCAGATTGTGGGACTCAGAAGTGTATATAAAGGGCCTGGTACCTGGTAGGCCTCAATCAGGGGCAGCTGTCCTGTTATTTAAATCAAGGGTAGGCTGCCTGCAACCTATGGGCTAAGGTGGCTCCACCGCCTTCTTTGTAAATAAAATTTTATTGGAACACATGTTTTTGTTACACATTGTCTATGGCTGCTTTTGTGATACAAGGACAGAATTGAGAAGCTATGACAGAAACGATGTGGCAACTGAAGGCTGATCTTTACCATCTGGCTCGATACAGAAAAAGTTTGTCAACCTCTGGTTTAGGCCTTCCTTACTTCCAGACTGTAGTATTGACTCCTACCTAACTGGTCAATGGAAAAAGTTCTAGAAAGCTCTAGAGAGGCTTTAGAAAGCTTCTGGTCTTACCCCCAATTCTGCTCTCTCGATTCTGCGGCTGGAGGTTTTTCTAAAATACAAATCCCATTAGGGTTTTACTCCCCCAAACCTCTTTGTTGGCTCCTTACTTTCTGCAGCTCCCAAGTGGACCCCTCAAGATTTTTCATGACCTGGTCCCATTCTTTTTCTGCAGCCCTGTCTCTTCCTTCTCCCTCTCCCCTCCGTGTCCTGCACCCCAGCCACAGCAGACCAAAGATCAGGTCAGTGGCTCGTGCAGCTTGGGAGCTGTGCCCCACCCCCTCTCTAGGGTGTCCTTTTCTCTGTTCTCCCCTGGTTCCTCTGGGAAGCCTGTCCTGGTCTCCTTCTCTTACATTCTCATATAAATCAGGCCAAGTGAACCTTGCTGCAGTAACAAACAACCCCAAATGACTTAAAACTACAAATCAGTTGAACAAAGAATAACATATACACAAGTGTCCCACTCCCACAGTGCTCAACAAGCGGGGATATGGGGTTTTTTCCCTCCCAAAAATGGAAAAAAAAATCCATCTTAACCTTTTTGTTTTCTTTTATTTTTTTGTAAAATGCACGCAATGCCTACCTTATTAACAGATACTTGTCATTTTGTCTGAAACTTGTTATTTGGGCACTTATAGAGGTTATAAAACAATTACAAAAGGAGAACTTCGTTTAAGGAAGAAAGACTGGAAAGTCTGGAAAGGTGAACTGTAACTTAAAGGCCATGCTTAGAACTGCTTTTGGCCGCAGGGAGAGCTCAAGCAATGCTAGCTCACAGCTGGCCCACTGCTGCTTTCCCTAAATCCACTTTTTGAGCCAGCCCCCAAGGTGGGGAGTACGGGAGTAACCTCAGCCCGGCTCGTGGGGTTGAGAGAGGAAGGAAGGCAGACCCAGACTCCATTCGAGCTGGAGTGATGCCTTCATTAGTACCCTCTTCCCAGCAGGGCATAAAACCACGGTTGACCTGCTCCCAGTGCCACATGGGGAGTTTCTCCAGGACTGTCTCCCCATTCTGAATGCATTCGCCCTATCCTGACGTCTCTAGTTCTTTTTTTCTTTCTTTTTTTTTTTTTAAGATTTATTTATTTGACAGAGAGAGAGAGCACAAGTAGGCAGAGAGGCAGGCAGAGGGAGAGGGGGAAGCAGGCTCCCCACCAAGCAGAGCCCAACGCGGGGCTCGATCCCAGGACCCCGAGACCATGACCGAGCCAAAGGCAGAGGCCCAACCCACTGAGCCACCCAGGCACCCCGACATCTCTAGTTCTTGTTCTGCCCCCTTATACTCCGTTTCTGCTGAGCCCCTTCAGACTGGCACCTTGGAGGGTCTCCCTCTGCACCTGCTATGCGGCCCAACCACCCACCTTCATTCCACGGCACACGTTGGGAGCAGACTCAGCTCTGCCAGCCCTGGGCTGATTCCTGAGCTCCTATGTTGCCAAATCCGTGTCTTTGCTTTATACTCTGACCCCAGGGGTCTCCGGCCCAGGGACACCCACTGAGCCCACATGTTTCTGAAATCATTGCTTGCCCTGCCTATGATCTACATCCTTGGCGTGGCTTTTTGTTTGGGGTCCCACTGTGATGTGTTGCTCTCTTCCCTGCCCTTCCTGTGGACTGGATCTTTGACTCTGAGCACTATCCAGAGCCCTGAGTCCTGCCCCTGTTCTCCCAGGCACCGCCCTATCAAGACCCATTGGAAAATCGGGCTTGGAAGGCCATACCAGCATCATCGCTGAACTCCAGGGCCATTTTGTCCCTCACCCCACATACTTCTGGCCCCATCTTACTTGATGTGGAGCCCCAAGAACTCTCGATGTAGACCTGATTAAATTTATTGTGCCTTATTGGGATTATTTGTTGTAGCATCGGCCCCTCTGTTGGGGTGCTGAACACAGTCCCCTTTTGGGAACTCACCTCCCACTCTCACTTCTTTTCCAATCCCAGTCTGTGCAACCTGGTTCCTGATTTTGGGTGTCCCCGGGCCGCAGACTCCTGGGGTTAGAGTGTAAAGCAAAGACTTGGATACAGCAACACAGGAGCTCAGGAATCAGCCCAGGGCTGGCAGAGCTGAGTCTGCTCCCAACGTGTGCCATGGAATGAGGGTGGGTGGTTGGGCCTCATAGCAGGTGCAGAGGGGAACCCTCCAAGGTGCCAGTCTGAAGGGGCTCGGCAGAAACGGAGTATCAGGGGGCAGTTGGTTCCTTGTTTCTCTGTTACCGAACACTATCCCGGGCTATCGTCTATCAGGCTTCTGAGTTTTCTTTTTTTTCTTTTTTAAGATTGTATTTATTTATTTGACAGAGAGAGAGAGAGAGGTAAGTAGGCAGAGAGGCAGGCAGAGAGAGAGGGGGAAGCAGGCTCTCACTGAGCAGAGAGCCTGATGCGGGGCTCGATCCCAGGACCCCGAGAGAGATTTATTTGAGAGAGAAGGAGACTTCCCGCTGAGTGGAGAGGCCAAGGCAGAACTCAGTCCCAGGACCCTGGGATCACAACCTGGGTGCTTAACTGACGGAGCCACCCAGGCGTCCCGGGCTCCTGAGTTCTCTTTTGATTCTTTTGAACCTGGAGCCCTGTGCTCTCTCACTGCACCACTGGGGCCACCACCCCAGTATTGGGGCCAGCTCTTCAGAACTCTCATGGGGAAACCTCAGGGACCCCTGGTCTATGAGTATAAAGAGCGGCTTCTCCCACCTAGTAAAGTTTATTCACTTATGGAAAGTGCTCAGTTTAGTGCCTGGCCCAGAGTCAGCCTATCTAAGTGTTATTTATTGTTCTTGTTGTTGTTGTTGCCATTCCCCTGTAATTAAAACAGACAAGGTCTGTTCTCCAAGGAGGAAGGCATACATAACAGCCAAAAATAGTGAGCCATACTTTAAAAGTTTACGGACACCCCCTGACTCCTGCTATGTTGCTTCAAACCATGCTCCCTGTAATTGGCAAGTAGGACTCACCTTGAACTTTCATGAACTAGGAGTGCTCAGGAAATAGGTCAATAGACCTATTCCTTTGGCTTTACTCTCAGTTTGTGATCCAGTGATCCCTTTTATCCAATCTGGTGCCCCTATGAAGTCATCTCTCCTTCCCCTCACTACAAGTGACCCTCCATCAGAACAAAGACAGAGGCTTGCTAACTGCCCTTCCCTAATGACCTGGCAAAGTGTGAAGCGCTGGTAATTTAGAGAATGTCCAGAACCTACTGGCTCCTTTTACAATGAATGAACTGTGGGCTCGGGGCGTCTCTTAGGCCAGGGATTGGACTCCCACGTACAAGGGCTTTGAAATAGGAAAATACAGGAGTGAGCTTCAGATGGAGAAGCTGCTTGAGTGTTGCTGATGAACTCTAGGACCAGAGGACTTCTGCGACCGAGGCCACGTGGCCCCTGGGCAAAGTCAGCCTGAATGTCAGCTGGGAATAGACGAAAAGGAGGAGGAGATTTACCGAAGGGAAGAACAAATCTGAAAGAGAAAAGTGGTGGCTTTCTAAGAGCCTGGTCCTGTGCCTGGCCCACAAGAATAATGTACGAAAAAAAGAATGAACAGATGAATGAATTCAAGGAGGAAAGGATAGAGAAGGAAAATAAAAGACACTATCAAACCAATAAAATAAATGAGTCAAGAGTAAGATTTGGCTTCCGGTGACCTGGGACCTTCCTTCCCTGCGTCCCACCTTCCTTCCCTCACTTCTCTCTTTCTCTCTCTTTCTTCTTTCCCATGCTGAAGTGGTGCTGACTCTTGTCCCTACAAGGGTGACAGTTTGGCTGAGCAAGGCACCGGAGGGCTTGGTTTGAAGGGCCGTGTGAGGCCTGCAAGGCCTCGGGGAGAAGCACAGTCTGAAGCAGTCCTTCAGCAGCAAAGGCTGAGCAGAGCACTTGGTTTCAAAAAGGAACTAGCAGCGGGGCGCCTGGGTGGCTCAGTGGGTTAAAGCCTCTGCTTTCAGCTCAGGTCATGATCCTGGGGTCCTGGGATCGGGGTCCTGGGATCGAGCCCCGCATCGGGCTTCTGCTCAGCAGGGAGCCTGCTTCCCCCTCTCTCTCTGCCTACTTGTGACCTCTCTCTCTCTCTCTCTCTGTCAAATAAATAAAAAATATCTTTAAAAAAAAAAAAAAGGAACTAGCAGCATTAGCTGGAAGGACGGCTTAGGTGAGATGTGTCAAAATTAGGCAAACGAAGCAAATGTTCTCTTTTGTTCAGGGTGAGAGAGCTTCGGGATGAAATGTTAAGGCAAATCACTGATCAATATAGTTCACTGGTGTGACAATGTGTAACTGTTAAAAGGATTTTATTCACATACCATATACTTCACCCTTCAGAAGGAGGTTTTTAGGGACGCCTGGGTGGCTCAGTGGGTTAAGCGGCTGCCTTTGGCTCAGGTCATGATCCCAGCATCCTGGGATCGAGTCCCACATGGGGCTCCTTGCTCGGCGGGGCGCCTGCTTCTCCCTCTGCCTCTGCCTGCCACTCTGCCTGTGCTCGCTCATTCTCTCTCTCTAACAAATAAATAAATTTAAAAAAAAATTAAAAAAAAAAAAGAAGGAGGTTTTTAGTATACTCACAGAATTGTGCAACCAACTCCATTATCAGAGTCTAGAAAATGGCATCACCCTGCAGTAGGAACTCCTCATTCCCCCTCCCCCCAGCCCCTGGCCACCACTAATTTACTTTCAGGCTCTGCATTTTCCTCTTCTGGACATTTTATAAGAAATGGAATCAGGGGGCACCTGGGTGGCTCAGTCGTTAAGCGCCTGCCTTTGGCTCAGGTCATGATCCCAGGATCCTGGGATCAAGCCCTGCTTTGGGCTCCCTGCTCAGCAGGAAGCCTGTTGGTCCCTTCTCCCACTCCCCCTGCTTGTGTTCCCTCTCTCGCTGTGTCTCTCTCTGTCAAATAAATAAATAAAATCTTAAAAAAAAAAAAAAAAGAAATGGAATCATACAGCGGCACCTGGCTGGCTCAGTCAGAAGAGCATGTGAAGCTTGATCTCGAGCTCATGAGTTCAAGCCCCATGTACGGTATAGAGATTATTAAAAAATAATAATAAATAAACATTTAAAATGTACTCATACAATATGTGTGTGGCTTTTTGTGTCTGTTATTTCACAGAGCATGATGGTTTCAAGGCTTACCCAAGCTCTAACCTGCATCAGTGATTCACTCCTTTTCGTGGCCGAATACTATTCCATTGTATGGCTATTACCACATTTTGTTTACCCCTCTGTCAGTAGAAGGACACCTGTGTTGTTTCCATGTTTTGGTTATTACGCATAATGTTACTATGAACATTCACGTCAAGCTTCTGTGTGGAGTGAGTACATGCTTAATGAATAGCGGTGCTGGGTCATATGGTAGGTAACCCTATGTCTATATTTTTAGGGAAGTGGTTCCCTATCAGCTATCTCCACAGCGGCTGTGCTATTTTACCTTCCCACCATGAATGTCCACACGTCCTTGTCCACCCTGGTTTTTGCGCATCGTTTTATGATAGCCATCCCACTCGGTGCAAAGCTAGACCTCACTGTGGCTTCGATTTGTACTTTTCTCCAAATGATGTTAAGCATCTTTTCAGACATTTACTGGCCCCTTGTATATCTTCTTTTGAAAAGTATCTCAAACAAGATATGACTTTAACTCTATACACACATAACCACATTCCCTATGGACAGTCTGAGAGTGTGCATGGGTTCTGATCATTGCTTATTTAAGTTATCATCAGGGGTTAGACTGGAGGGGGTAGGAATGCTATCCTATTCCTTGAAGGAAGAGGGATGCTATGTGGGTGGATGGTTTTCCTCAAAGTGGCTTTTCCCAGCTGTCAGGGGGGCATATTACTAAGGGGAATAAGTTGAGTATTAAATATGAGCAGCACAATGGTGAGTGTCGTGAATTGTATAAGACTAATGATTCATGGGGTGCCTGGGTGGCTCAGTGGGTTGAGCCTCTGCCTTCGGCTCAGGTCATGATCTCAGGGTCCTGGGAGAGCCCTGAATTCAGAGAGCCCTGAATTGGGCTCAGCAGGGAGCCTGCTTCCCCTCTCTCTCTGCCTCTCTGCCTACTTGTGATCTCTCAAATAAATAAACAAAATCTTAAAAAAAAAAAAAAAGACCAATGATTCACAGACCTGTATCCCTGAAACAAGTAATACATTATATATTAATAAAAAATAAATATGAGCAGCATGATATCCAGTGTCTGCTGTACCAATTACTGAAGGTCTGCATCTGTTCTGATGGGCTGATGCAGGGCCATGATGTGTGGAGTACCATGCCTACATCCTGAGTATCCAGCCTGTGTGTCTGGCATACAGTTGGTAATTGTTCATTTCTTTCCTTCCCTCTTTTTTGGGAGGCTCCCTTAGGGTCTTGTAGGCCCTTGATTGTCAGTATGTACATTTTATTGTCTCCTCACCTTGGATCCAAGAATGTGCTTTTTTTTTTTTTTTTAAGATTTTATTTATTTGAGAGAGTGAGAGAGAGAGAGAGAGTACAAGCAGGAGCAGCAGCAGGCAGAGGGAGAAGCAGGCTCCCCACCAAGCAAGGAGCCCGACGGAGGGCTCGGTCCCAGGACCCTGGGATCATGACCTGAGCTGAAGGCAGACACTTAACTGAGTCACCCAGGTGCCCCCCCACCCACCCCATGAATGTGCTCTGATGCTCTTTGGTGGCTGTTCTGGTTCTTTATCACAAAGATAAGCTCTCTCTTTACAGCCCTTTGCTTGTATGATTTGGGCAACTGCTCCTAATTCCAGGGTCCCCCCTTCAGACACTGTTCTGTTGACTTAAAGACCCATTTTATTTTATTTATTAATTTAGTAGGCTCTACTCCCAACCTGGAGCTTGAACTCATAACCCTGAGATCAAGAGTTGAATGCTCTGTGGACTGAGCCAGCCAGGTACCCCTCAAAGACCCTATTTATTTATTTATTTATTTTAATTTAAGATTTTATTTATTTATTTGACAGAGAGAGACACAGAGAGAAAGGGAACACAAGCAGGGGGAGCGGGAAAGGGAGAAGCAGGCTCTCTGCCGAGCAGGGAGCCTGATGCAGGGCTTGATCCCGGGACCCTGGGACCAGGACCTGAGCCAAAGGCAGATGCTCAGTGACTGAGCCACCCAGGCGCCCCATGAAGACCCTACTTAAAGGTAATACTTCTCTGTGGACACATCGAGTTCACACTTGGTCATGTTCTCACTCACTGATTCCAATGGTAGTAATCGACTGTGTCATGCTGACAAAAAAAGGTATTATTGGTGGAATTATTTGTAACCCTGAGCAAAGGAAAATAATTTAAATGCTATTAATAGGGGACTGGTTAATGAAAGCCTGGTCTAGCCATATATTGCAGGGGTTGGCTTTTTCTGTAAAGGGCCAGATAGCAATGTTTTAGGCTTTGTGGGCTACAGAGTCTCTGATGCAACCCTTCTATTCAGCTGTCATAGTGCAAAAGCATCCATAGACAAGACATAAATAAATGGGCTTGTTTGTGTTCCAGTCGAGTTTTTTTAGGCGTTGGACCATCTTTGGCCTGTGGGCCATGGTTTGCTGACCTCCGCTGTAATGAACCCCTTCTATGAGGCTATTAAAGGATCAAACAGAACTATGTGTATTGACAAAGACGTCCATCAGGTTCTTTAAATATATATACGTATGTATATTTCTAGGAAGGAGGAAGGCAAAATTACACATACACTTGTACAGTCCCCAGAAAGAGTCTTAAAAGACACACACCTAACTGTTTACAGTAACACACAGAGGGACTGGGACTGAGGAAGTGGGAGGCTGGGGCAGATGGGCGCTTCTCCTTACCTTGTCGCTTGAAAGTTGGGCCCTGAAAGGGCCTTGGTTGTGTAATTAAAATAAAATTTGATTGTGGGGCCTGGGTGGTTCTATCTGTTAAGCCTCTGACTCTTGGGGTGCCTGGGTGGCTCCGTGAGTTAAAGCGTCTGCCTTCGGCTCAGGTCATGATCTCAGGGTCCTGAGATCGAGCCCCGCATCGGGCTCTCTGCTCAGCAGGGAGTCTGCTTCCTCCACTCTAGGCCTGTTTCTCCGCCTACTTGTGATCTCTGTCTGTCAAATAAATAAATAAATTCTTAAAAAAAAAAAAAAAGCCTCTGACTCTTGATTGTGCCTCTGGTCGTGATCTCCGGAGACTGAGCCCCTGTCTGGCTCCGGGCTGGGTTGGGTGGGCATGGAGCCTGCTTGAGATTCTCTCTCCCTCTCCCGCCGCTCCCCTGTTCTCTCTCTCAAAATAAATAAATAAATAAATCGATTGGGATTTTTTTTTCCATTCAAATGAGCTTTACTGGTCTTATTCATAATGTGCATAAATTTGTATTCGACATAAAACGTAACAACCTCACAGTCGTAACAGCCACACAGTCAGTCACCACCATTCTACAGCCCTTCTAAGCTACAGAATCTCCTGGGTATAAGTGGGAGTCTAGATGGATCCATGGACAAAGGGGAGGCAGGTTTGGCGGAGATGCCAAGTCAGAGCCTTGGTCAGGAGGGTGAATCTGGAAGCCACGGTCTGAGGCAGATGGGGGACAGATGCAGCAGGCTCAGGTCAGGCCTTCCCCTGGTCAGTAGCCCCCTGCGTCGGGCTCCTTCTGGGTCTGAAGGATCACGGAATGTTAGGGCAGCTTCTGCTTTCCGGGTCATGAGATGCACTTTTGCCTGAGCCAGGAGCTGGCCGTTGGCTGCAGGCCAGCCCCGGGGCGGTGGGGGGAAGAGGTCCGCACCCGCACAGTGCAAGAAGAAGCAGACTAGCTAGTTGGTGAAGTGCACAGCTCTGGAATATGTGTGCCTAGAGGGGAGTGCAAGTGGGAGGGGATCGTTGTGCAATAGGTCACATCTGAGTCACATCTGAGTCACTCTGAAGTATGAATAGGAGTTCGCCACATCAACCAAGGCAGGGCAGGAAATTCCAGACAGAAGAGCAGAGATGAGGCTTCAGCAATGGGAACTACTGTCAAAGTCACCTAAGAAGTTTATGAAGAGAGGAGAAGCCGAAAGACCGCGGATCAGGAAGGGGAACCAGCAGAGGGCTGCAGGCAAGGGAGACAGGAAGTCACATCTGAGCTTGAGAAGATTTTCTGGCGGTCATGGGAAATGGGGGGAGAGCCCTCAATCATCTCTTGTCCAGGTGAGAAGTGACAAAAGCCTGGATTCAGCCCCAGAGTGGATTTAGACCATGCTGCCCCTCACCTCTTGGCCATTCCCTAAGCTGTCCCATCTGCTTGCTATGTCCTTTCCTCTCCTGGCATGGCCAGTTCTCCATTAGTCTTTAAGTTTTTAAAACTCAGGCATCAACTCTCCCTCCCCCAAGAAAAGTTCACAGACTTTTCTGTGAAAAGTTCACTCCATAGCCTACCACTCCCAGCTGGGTCAAGGACTTCTACTCTGGGCTCTCCGAGGCTCCACGTATTTCTGTCTTGGTGTGAATCTCATTGCTTTATGATTGTATTTCGGTTTCTGAATTATCAGTAGATGGTGATTTTCTTAAGATAGAAGTCAGGTCTCATTAATCTTTGGGTCTCCTGGGGCACCTGGATCGCTCAGTCGTTTAAATGTCTGCCTTCGGTTCAGGTCGTGATCCCAGGGTCCCAGGAGGGAGTACCTCGTCGGGCTCTTGCTCTCTCTCTTTCCTTCACTCTCGCTCTCAAATATATAAATAAATAAATAAAATCTTTATTTAAAAAAAAAATCTTTGGGTCTCCAAAGGACTAGCATAAAACTTGGCACAGAGAAGGGGATTAGGAAATACCCCCGACTGATGAATAAAAGACCGAATGAAAGGTGAAGAGTGGAGATGAGAGATATTGGGGAGGCTGAATCGGGATAATCTGTTGTTTTATTCGAGGCAAATTAATACTAAGAGACTGAGCCTGGCTTTGCCAGCCATTTGTTTAACACTGTGGGAATTTCACAAACCAATTGCGTACAAACCAATGGTTGATTAATCACACTATTGTTCCAGGCAAGAGGAACTGAAAAGAATCAAGTCCAAATTGAGTTAAAGTGTATCTTTATAGGAATTGGTACCCAGGAGAGACGGCTTAGCCAACCAGAGAGCGGACCTCCGGCTGTCAGGGTGGAAGTAAATAAGAATCCCCTGTTGCTAGAGCTCATCGCTAGGAATGATGGGGGCTGACTGACAAGAGGTAGAAAGAGTCCCCTTTATTGCCCCCAAGGTCTTCAGAGAGCTATTTAGATCAGCAAAAGGTTGCCTTGCCCAGACTGAACACTTGGATAGTCTCACAAACTCTCGGTATTTATAGTCTAAGTGTCTCCGTGACATAGTTGCTTCTCTGTATGTTTTTATTGATAAGTCCTTCGAGGTGGCCCACAGCAGCTGACCTACTGAGTGCTTATCAACGACCATAGATGATATGATGACATCCTGACACCGTTTACTTTATTCTTTTTTTTTTTTTAAAGATTTTATTCATTTACCTGACAGATAAAGATCACAAGTAGGCAGAGAGGCAGACAGATGGCGGTGGGGAAGCAGGCCCCCCGCTGAGCAGAGAGCCTGATGCGGGGCTCTATCCCAGGACCCTAGGACCATGACCTGAGCCGAAGGCAGAGGCTTTAACCCACTGAGCCACCCAGGTGCCCCCGTTTACTTTATTCTTATGTCAAAACAAACTTTACTCTTTTTTAAAAAAGATTTTATTTATTTATTTGACAGAGAGAGAGAAAGAGAAACAGGCGTGGGGAGCAGCCAGCCGAGGGAGAGGGAGAAGCAGGCTTCTGGCTGAGCAAGGAGCCTGAGGCGGGACTTGATCGGGACTTGATCCCAGGACCCTGGGATCATGACCTGAGCCCATGGCAGACCCTTAACTGACTGAGTCATCCAGCTTTACTGCTTTACATCCTCAAAACAGCTTTACTCTTAAAAACAACTTCATTTTTATTTAAAGCAATACTAAGTCAAGGATGGGTTTTTGGCAATACTGGAGGAATTCATCAGGCTTTGTTTTTAAGATCTTCAAGTTATATATCGCATATTATATGCTTTGATTTGGGGAGCTGAGTAAAAGCTGATGACCGTATGATTAAATAGCTGATCAACAGCTATGAATATAACTTACACCAGCATATTGTCATCATGGTAGTGAAATGTCCTATAAACTATTTATACATTTTTGTTCTTCATAATCATCTGGTACATAAGCATCATTTGTTCATTTTTGAAAGGGTATTTCAATAAGCATTTTCTAGTTTATATGAAAATAACATAGTATGGGATGGTCTGTGTCTGCACAAAAGCTAAGTTAGACTGCACAGTTGATTTTCAGGTGTATTCATGGTGCTGTTACATGGGTAATACCTTTTCTCTTTTAAGGCCAGTATATATATTATGCCTGCCTAAGTTCTGAACTAGAGCTACATTTTAGTAGTTGTAGAGTTATTGATATCAGGGTTTTTTTTTTTAAGATTTTATTTATTTATTTGACAGAGAGAGATCACAAGTAGGCAGAGGGGCAGGCAGAGAGAGAGGGGGAAGCAGGCTCTCCTCTGAGCCGAGAGCCCAATGCGGGGCTTGATCCCAGGACCCTGGGATCATAACCTGAGCCGAAGGCAGAGGCTTTAACCCACTGAGCCACCGAGGCACCCTGATATTAATTAGTTTTAGTAGTTAATGTTTTGTTGTTTGGGTCTGCAGAGTTTGGTTTTTTGCACAGAAGTCATTTCTAAAAATCTGAATAATTGCCAAATATTAGAAGAGAGGTGTTCTTCAAGTAAAGAACACAGGTGGTTTTTTAAAAAATTTAATTTAATTTTTAAAAAGATTTTATTTATTTATTTGATAAAGAGAGACAGCAAGAGAGGAAATACAAGCAGAGGCAGGAGAAGCAGGCTTCCCACTGAGCAGGGAACCTGATACAGGGCTTGATCCTAGGACCCTGGGATCATGACCTGAGCCAAAGGCAGACAACTGAGCCACTCTGGTGCCCCAAGAACACAGTTTTTAGTCCAAGTGGCCATTACCTCTTCTCTTTCTGTAATAATACAGGCACCTGAATAAGTCGTGATCATGTCATATGCCAAGAAAGTTCTTTTTATTGGTGCCTATATTGTAGCAATTACTTTTAACGCATTGTATTTTGAAGATTTTATTTATTTAACGGAGGGAGAGAGAGAGAGCACAAGCAGGGGGAGCAGCTAACAGAGAGAAAGGGAGAAGCAGGCTCCCTGCTGAATAGGGAGCCTGATTCGGGGCTCGATCCCAGGACCCTGAGATCATAACCTGAGCCAGAAGCAGATGCCCAACTGATTGAGCCACCCAGGCGCTCCATCACACTGTATTTTGAAGGAATGGTTCAGTTGACATTTTCGCCTGCTATGCGACTGAAATGCAATTACAGTTTATAAGGTATAGAGGTCTAGGAATAATTTTGCAACTCAGATCATGGGTTGAATGGATATTTTTGTAAAAGCAAAAGCAACAAATTTCTAAGTGGATTATCCAAAACTTTACAACACAGCTGTATCATGGATAGGAATTATATTGATTATTCATTAGAGTTATTAGTCCTGTAAACTGTTACCAGGTGAAGCAAACTCCAGTGTTGTGGGGGATTTAAAAAGAAATATTTAAATTTCAAGAAAACTCCTTCATTTTTGTCACAAATAAAACCAATACACAACACTTGTCAAGTGATGGGGCAGGGCTCGTGGGAGGGTGGGCAGGGAGAGGGTGGTCTCCAGGACGTCTCCGGGTTTTCAGGTTTGGGAGCAGGGACACCTGAATAGATTTTACTCACAATACTTCAGACACCCAGTGCGTGGGTTTTTTTCCCTCACACAACCACTTCAACTCAGTTCTGATACTCTCCACCTGGAGTTAGCGTCCGATCACACAGGGCGAAGGCTGGTTCCACCAGACAGCACCCCCAATGGCAAGTCCAGGTTCTCAAGTGTACCTGACCTACTGGCTATAAACTGGGGGTTTCCACAACCTCCTGTTCAAGCTCAGTAATTTGCTCTACAACTCACAGAACTCAGGGAAATACCTTGCTGACATTTGCCAGTTTGTTCCCAAGGATACAACTCAGGAACAGCCACAGAGAAGAGGTGTGTAGGACCAGACAGGGTGGCATGGAGCTTCTCTTGTCCTCTCTGAGTGCTCACCCTCCTAGCACCGCCATGTGCCCACTAATCTAGAAACTCTCTGAATCCCATCCACCAGCCAGCTCATTAGCGTGCAAAAGATACTCATCACTCGTCCCACACTGGGCCAAGCTGAACGGCCCCAGATCCTGGGCATGGCTTCTGTCTGACCTGTTCTGTGTCCCACATATCTGCTGTGTCTTAGTATAGTGCAGAAGGCCCCTTGTCAGCTTTCCTTAGTGGCCGTGTGCCACCCACGTATTCCGGGAATTCTTTCTCCTAGTTAATCTTTGCAAGGGGCCCGTTATAGACACCCAGACCCCAGATGCTCAGGGCCCGGGCAGCCCCGTGAAATGACCCTTCTCATGCATTCCGTTCCCTATACTTAGCGGGGCCACATGGTAGGGCTCTTTCTTGCCTTGCACTGGAAGCCTGGCGTGCACAGGTTTCAGCAAACAACAGAACTTATTGACTCACATAACTGACAATTCCAGGGGCTGGATCTTACTTTAGCCATGACTGGATGTAAATGTCGGGGCTGTGATTTCAGTCTCTGATGACTTAGTCTCACTTCCTGGCTCAAGGCTCTGTTGTCAGCGAGCTCTCCTGGCGTGGTGGCAAAAAGTGGCTGCCGCAGGTCCAGGTCATTCTTCCCCAGCCCAGTCAAGCCAGAAGGAGCAAGCCTTCCATCTATAAGGGCAGGCAGCAGCCCTGAGAGTCACTCTGATGTGGGAGCAAACCATCCTGGCTGTTTGCTGGCTCCTGAACCCATCTTTGACGTCTGGAGCCAGCAGCAAGGGCTTCTGCTGGATAAGGAGGAATGGATGGGTCCTTGGTGGTGGTGGGGGAGGGTGGGTTGGGGAGTAGAGGAAGCAACAAATGTGCACTACAGGTGGGGGCGTCCAACACTCTGAAATCCCACCAGCCAGCCAGCCAGCACCGTGCCTGGCACTCCACAGCTCTCGGGAAATGCTTCCACATTGCATGAAAATATGGTACCACAAAGACACCACCTGGGACTCTGGCCTTATGGTCAACAACGCGGGCTCAAAGTGTGGAGACGCCTGCTGGCTCCTGCTGGCTGAGTCAAGATACTCTAGAGGCCTGCGAGGCTTTTTGTTTTCGAGATTTGCTAATCTCCCTAGGGAAATACAGGCAAAAAGGCAACCTGCCCCGCCCCACCCAGATGCCTGCAGACACGTTGCAGAGAATCAAGTCTTTTAAGGTTATAAGGGCCATAGTCCTTATTCTGCAGTTTCTAATTCTTTTTCCTACATGGAACCTACTAGCCCAATTTATTAATTTGTTCATTTGTCTGATAAGCATTTATCGATCACCTACTCTGGGCCAGGCACTGGAGGTACAAGGGTGATTAAGGCCCAGTCTTAGCTCTTGAGGCATTCATGGGCCTGAGCAGGGGAGACAGACTGAACAAATCACCGTCCTGAATGTGATGATTATGAACAATAAAGCTATAGAGGAAGAGCTGTGGAAGGAAGGAGCAGCCCTTTACCCCTGGGGCGCCTTCCCCTGTGCAGCTCCTCAGAACAGTGGGTTGATATCACCTCACTTTCTGCCCGGTGCTTTGCTCTGTGTTGCCAATGGGAGGGTAAAGCTGGCAGGAATTGTAGGAAGCAGAATCTGGTAACCACTAGCAAAATATTTCCAGCATTTTCTCTTCTGGAAGGGTACCTTTCCATGCACGTGTAAGGAATTAGATACGTATAAGGTTTTTCACGGCAGCGCTGTTGGTAATAACAAAGATTGGAAATAACCTCGAGGCTCGACTTTGATAAAACAGATAGTACAACACAAAGGAATACTATACAACTAGAAAATCAGCTCAGTAGGTGCTGATCTGGAATAGTCTCCAAGACACACTGAGAAGTGAGAGGCGCCTGGGTGGCTCATTTGTTAAGTGTCTGCCTTCCGCTCAGGTCATGGGATCCCAGGGTCCTGGGATCGAGCCCCACATCGGGCTCCCTCCTCAGCAGTAAGCTGGCTTCTCCCTCTCCCACTCCCCCTGCTTGTCTTCCCTCTCTTGCTGTGTCTGTCAAACAAATAAAACCTACAAAAAGGACATACTGAGAAGTGAAAAAGCAAGCGTCTGAGCTGTGCCCTAATAAGTGCCCTTTTGCACACAAAAAAGAAGAAAATTATGTATTTTGCTTGTACATATACAAACTAGATCTGGAAGGAAACCACAAAAGACACATGGTTCCTTTGGAGAGAGGACATGGGTGTCTGAGGGATGAGGCGGGGAGACCTCACTGTGTCATTTTTACCATCTTTTACTTTTTACTGTATTATCTGTTTGAAAGAAAGCACCCCTCAGGGGCGCCTGGGTGGCTCAGTTGTTCTGAGCCTTGGGCTCAGATCATGATCCCAGGGTCCTGAGACAGAGCCCTGAGTTGGGCCCCTGCTCAGTGGGGAGCCTGCTTCTCCCTCTCCCTCTGCCTGCTGCTGCCACTGCCTGCGCTCGCGCTCTCTCTCTCTGTGTCAAATAAATAAATAAAATCTTTAAAAAAAAGAAAAAGAAAAAGAAAAATGAAGAAAGCACCCGTCTCTATGCCTAGCTGAGGGCAGGAAGCAGGCTGGCAGCGTGTATCTCTGGGCAGGGTGGGCCTGGCTGATTTCATCTCGGGGATCCCTTTCTCCTCCCCCAGAAAGGCCATCTTTGGGCATCTTTCTTCGCCCCGACTCGACATGAACTCTGAGCGCCACCGAGAGCTGCTCCACCTAATGTTGGCTTTCATTTCCTTTTCCACGCCCTACGGGAGACGTTGTGCTTTCACAAATCTCAGGGTTCGGCGTGCGGAAGGTGCCGAGGCTCCGACCGGCCTGCCGGTCCCCTGGCGGGCTCTGGCTGCCGGCAGCTCGGCGAACGCTCCAGCGCTTCAGGCTCTCGCGCTTGCTGGCCGCGGCAACGTCAGCTCTTCCTGCTCCGCTGGGGAAGTCCCCTCCGAAGCCACGTGCTGAAAACTGAAACCAAAGTGTAACGGCCAACGGTCCCCACCAAGTGCCTACGAAATCCTCCGCATGTCCTTCTCCGGCGGCCGGTCAGGGCCCAGGTGGCCGCAGGCGCCCGCCGCTACACCTGCGGACTTTCTCCATCTCCGTTTGCTTTCCGCCCAGGGAGGGGTTTTGCCCTCCGCCTCTCCCTCCCCGCCGTGCCTTTTCTTTGATGATTCACATTTCAAATGTAGCCCACAACTGCGGAACATTTTTTAAAGGCGAAAAGTCGCCATAAGGGGATCCCTCGTTCTTTCTCTTGCAAACCAAAGAGGACGTTGAGGAGCAGACTCCCCATTTCCTTTAGAAATCTTCAGTGAGGGACAGGTTTGCTCAGGGGCCAGGCAGGCAAAGCCAGGTAGACGGGCCACCCAGGAGTGAGGCGGTGGTGGGGCTGGGGGTCCTGGAAGAGCGGCAGGACCCGGGCCCTTTATAAAGGAGGCAGCCGCTGCTCTGCTCCAGCAAACGTTAGTACACAGGATTTTGAGGGTTTGGGTTTTTTTGTTTGTTTGTTTTGTTTTTTTTTTTTGTCGTTTTTGTTGTTTTTTGAGGTGGGAAGGCACAGGAGATTCTGATGTGAAGTTCTGTGCGTCTTTAAAACATGATGAGTAGGGGGTGCCTGGGTGACTCAGTGGGTTAAAGCCTCTGCCTTTGGCTCAGGTCATGATCCCAGGATCCTGGCTCTCTGCTCAGCGGGGAGCCTGCTTCCCCCTCTCCCTCTGCCTGCCTCTCTGCCTACTTGTGATCTCTCTCTGTCAAATAAATAAATAAAATCTTAAAAATAAGTAAATAAAATAAACCTTCATTAAAAAAACAGAACATGATGAGTGTCCCGATCCCAGGTAGGCCTCCTGTGCACAGACTCTTCTCCAGGAAAAAGGCTGCCTCTGCCTGTTCGCTCCTCTGCCCCTTGGTTGGAAGCCTTCAGGGTGTTGGGACTGCCTTAGGTTGGTTGCATGATATGTGACCTTTGTCTTAGTTCATTGGGCTGCTATAACAAAATGCCACAGTACAAAATACCACAGACAAAACACCATAGCTTCTAAACAACAGAAATTTATCTCCCACCATGCTGGAGACTGGAAAGTCCAAATTCATGGAGCAGACAGATTCGTCACCTGGTGAGGGCCTGCTTCTCTGTCCCTAGACAGCCGTCCTCACTCTGTGTCTTCACAGGGAGGAAGACACAGTGAGTGTCTCTTATAAGGCACTCATCCCATTCATGAGCCTCCATTCACTCCTAATGCCATCATATTGGGGGTGGGTAGGATTCCAACCTATAAATTCTGGAGGACACAAACATTCAGAACATGGCAATCTTGTACCAGAAAACCCCTCCTGTCCCATGGAACCAACTGGATTTAAATGGTTTTAATATTTGTTTTGGTTGTTTTTACTATTTTTTTAAAGATTTTATTTATTTGTCCGAGAGAGAGACAGAGAGAGAGAGAGCGAGCGGCAGGCAGAGGGAGAAACAGACACCCTGATGAACAGGGAGCCCAACTCGGGACTCTATCCCAAGGCCCTGGGATCATGACCTGAGCCGAAGGCAGACACTTAACTGACTGAGCCACCCAGGCATCCCTCGTTGTTTTTACTATTTAATCTGTGTTTCTAGCATCTAGCATTTCAAAATCATTTTAATTGCTTATGCCTTTTAGATCACGTAGAGATTTTTCTTTCCCAGTTACTGTTTTTGGTTAACAGCTGCATTGAGACAGAATTCACATACTGTATAATTCACTCATTTAGCTTGTACAATTCATGGCTTTTAGTATATTCAGAGCTGCGCAACCATTACTGCAATCAATTTTAGAATATTTTTTTTGTTGTTTCCTTTTTCTTTTCTTTTTTTAGTCATCTCTATGCCTAACATGGAGCTCAAACTCACAACCCTGAGATCAAGTGTCGCATGCCCTACTGACGGAACCAGCCAGGCACTCCCAATCTAATTTAATTTAATTAATTTATTTTTTAAGATTTCATTTTTAAGTAATCTCTACACACACAACCTCAAGACTCAGACTCACAACCTCAAGATCAGGCACCACACGCCCTACTGACTGGGACAGCCAGGTGCCCCACCCCGAATTTTAGAATATTTTCATCACTCCAAAAAGAAATCCACTTGGCAGCTACTCCAGATGCACTCCCCAGGACAAATGTTCCCGAGCCTCAGGCAGCCACTAATCTACTTTGTCTCCACGGATTTGTGTGTGATGATCATTTTGTATGAATGGAATCATGCAGTATACGGACTTTGTGTCTGTTTTTTCATTTAGCATCTTTTCAGGGCTCATCTATGGTGCAGCAAGTATCAGTACTGGGTACGGTTCAGTGCTATAAATTTCCCTTTATTTTTTTTAAATAAATTTCCCTTTATTGTTCTCAGAGCAGCTCACAAATTTCAATAAACTGCAATGTCATTTAGTTAAAAATATTTTACAGTTTTAAGACTTATTTTGAGACTTCTTTAACCCGTATGTTATTTGTGAAGTGCTTCATAAATTCTTTTTTTTTCTTTAAAGATTTTATTTATTTACTTGACAGAGATCACAAGTAGGCAGAGAGGTAGGCAGAGAGAGGGAGGCGGAAGTAAGCTCCCTGCCAAGCAGAGAGCCTGATGCTCCATCCCAGGACCCCAGGACCATGACCTGAGCTGAAGGCAGAGGCTTTAACCCACTGAGCCACTCAGGCACGCCCATAAATTCTTTTCTTAAGAGATTTTAGTTATTTATTTTTTGAGAGAGAGAGATGGAGAGACCATGAACAGGAGCGGGAGGAGGGGCAGAGGGAGAAGCAGATTCCCCGCTGAGCAGGAAGCAGGAAGCGGGGCTCAATCCCAGGATCCTGAGATCATGGCCTGAGCTGAAGGCAGACACTTAACCAACTGAGCTACCCACGTATCCCGTTTAATATATTCTTATATTGATATATCCATATAATGGTTATAATATATACTAATGTATCCAAATATTTAGGGATTTACAGTTACTTTTCTGTATTGATTTCTAGTTTAATTTCATTTGGTCTGAAAGCAACCTTGGTATGGTTTCTATACTTTTAAATCAGTTAAAGTGTGTTTTAGGGCCCAGAGATGGCCTATCTTGGTGAATGCTACTTGTGAATTCGAAAAGAACATGTAGTCTGCTGTTCTTGGATCAAGTGCTCTATAAATGTCAATTAGATCCAGCTGATTTATGGTGCTGTTCGGTTCAGCTATATCCTTACGATTTTCTGCCTGATGGATCTGTCCGTCACTGAGAGAGAGGGCTGAGGTCTACACCAGTGGAGTTTTCTCAGCACAGTCCCATCAGTTTTTGTCTCCTGTATTTTAATTCTCTGTTGTTGCATGCATACAGCTTAAGGATTGTTAATATCCACTTGGAGAACTGACCTCTTTATCTCTGATATTTTCCTGCTCTGAACTCTGCTTTGTCTAAAATTAATATAGCAATTCCAGCTTCCTTTTCAGTAGTGTTCGTGTGGTTTGTCTTTCTCCACCCTTCCTTTTTTTTTTTTTTTGAAGATCTAATCAGCTTTATTAAATAATTCATGAGTTGAGCTAGATGGGCAGCATCCCATCTAGCAAGTAGAAAGGAGTTCCTCCATCCTTTTACTTTTCATCTGTCTGTGTCTTCCTATTTAAAGTGGATTTCTTGTTCACAGCATATAACTGGGTCTCTTTAAATCACTGTGACCGTTTCTGTTTTTTAGTTGGTGTGTTTAGGCTATTCACATTTACATTGATTATTGATTTAGTTAGGTGAGTAACTACCTTGTCTGTAACATTTTCATTCATGACACTTGTTCTTTATTTCTTTTTTTTTTATTGTGGTAAAATATGCTTACATAAAATTTACCATTTTAACCATTTTTTAAAAGATTTTATTTAGTTAGTTAGTTTAGAGTTGGGGGTGGGAAGGAACAGAGGGAGGGGGACAAGCAGACTCTGAATGCAGAGCCTGATGCTAAGTTAGATCCCACAACTCTGAGGTCCTGACCTGAGCTTCAATTAAGAGTCAGATGCTTAACCGACAGCCATCCATTTTTTTTTTTTTAAACTAAACTGTTTTTTTTTTTTTTTTAAGATTTTATTTATTTATTTGACAGACAGAGATTACAAGTAGGCAGAGAGGCAGGCAGAGAGAGAGGAGGAAGCAGGCTTCCTGCTGAGCAGAGAGCCCGATGCGGGGCTCGATCCCAGGACTCTGGGATCACGACCTGAGCCGAAGGCAGAGGCTTTAACCCACTGAGCCACCCAGGCGCCCCAGCCATCCATTTTTTTAACCATTTTTATGGTACAGTTCAGTGGCATTAAGTAAACTCTCCATGCCATATAACCATCACCACTCTCTATTTCCAGAACTTTTCACAATTCCAAACAGAAAATCTGTACCCATTAAACAGTAACTCCCCATCCCCCCTCACCCTTGCCCTAGGGAGGCTCTATTCTACTTTTTGTCTCTATGCATTTGCCTACTCTAGGCACCTTATGGAAATGGAATTTTGAGGGGCTCCTGGGTGGCTAAGTACATTAGGTGGCTGCCTTCAGCTCAGGTCATGATCTCAGGGTCCTGGGATTGAGTCTCACATGGGGCTCCCTGCTCAGCGGAGAGTCTGCTTCTGCTTCTCCCTCTGCCCCTTTCCCCTGCTCATGCTTTCTCTCTCTCAGATAAATAAAAGATCTTTTTTAAAAAAAGAAATGGAATCATGATATTCATATTTTTGTGTCTGGTTCACTTAATATAATATTTTTCAGTGTCATCCATATTGTTGCATGCATCAGAATTTAATTCCTTTCTAAGGCTGAATAATAATCCATTACAATGATATACAAATTTTGTTTCTCTAGTCATCTATCTGTGGACCTTTGTTGTGCGGTAGAGGTCGTTTTCAGCTTTGGTGATTGCGCATAAACAATGCTGCTAAGAATGTCCATGCACAAGTAGTTCCTGCTTTACTTTTTTTGTATCTTCCCTGCTTTTTCTGCCTTTTTTGGTTTTGAGTATTTAAAAAAACTTTTTTCTCCTTTTAGCATATCAATTATATTCCTTTTTTTTTTTAAAGATTTTATTTATTTATTTGACAGACAGAGATCACAACAAGTAGGCAGAGAGAGAGGGGGAAGCAGGCTCCCCGCTGAGCAGAGAGCCCAATGCGGGGCTCAATCCCAGGACCCTGAGACTATGACCTGGGCCGAAGGCAGAGGCTTAACCCACTGAGCCACCCAGGCACCCCTCAGTTATATCTCTTGAAAAAACTCTTTTGAGTGGTTACCCTATAGTTTGCTAGAATGCATTGAAGCCTACTTTTAAGTCACTCTCTACCAGTTCACAAGTATCACAAATATTACCAAATACATGGCTGTGATTATAACTTTGAACAAGAATCTTAGAACAATTAGGAATAAGAAAAAAAAAAAACAAACAAAACCCCTTTATTTTACCTTCATTTATTTCTTCTCTAATACTCTTCTTTATGTAGATCTGATTTTCTGATCCATATAATTTTCCTTCTCACTAAAGAACTTCTTTTAACATTTCTTGTTAAGATGAAGGGCAGGCCTGTAAACAACAAATTCTCTCAGAAGGGACAAAACCATCGTCCAGGGAGACCATGGCAAGGGTCAGCAAACACAAATATTCCATTCCAAATATTACAATTAATTAAAGAAAATATCTGAGCCTTGTGGCATCTTGTCTTGCAAGCAGCATGGGGGAAGGTCACAGGTCCTGTCCTTTGCCCAAAAGGCCTTCAAACCTGCCTGCTGTCTGTCTCCTAGGGGTGCTCAGCCGGAAAGGCAATACGGAGGACTCATGTGCCTGTGTTTGGGATACATACAACACTGTAACCACTCAAATCAGGCTCGTGTTGAGAGGTGCACAATACAAGTGTGTGAGTGTGGGTAGAAAGGCAGCTTTGGGAAGGAGGAGAAGAGACGCACAGGAGACCCCGCTGAAGCCTTGCAGGTTTCACTGACATCCTCTTTTCAGGCACAGGGAGTGGTTGGAAGGGCAGCACCCTGGAAGATAAGAGGCCTCCCCAGAGCCCGCACTTAATTCTGAAGTGGAGTCAAAGCAGGAGGAAGCTTCGTGAAGACCGTGAACAATGACGATTGGGAACTCAGAGACTGTCCTCAAACACCCTGCCACGGCTGGGGGTCTGTAGGACTGAAGCTCAAGGCCAAATCTCAGCATTCTCGGGCCCCCTCTGTCCCCCAGGGGTCAAATCAAAAGGGGACACAAAGGAGGACTTGGGGTCTCATTCCTCTGGGTGCCTCTGGGGCATCTGACCCACAGGACTCACTCTGATACCAAAGGACGGGACGAGAAGCTGCTCAGCACTCCTCAAGGAACACGCACACACCATTGGTGTGGGAGACAGTGCCAGAGCCAAGGCGTGACCCCTCACAGCCATGAGTGCAGGACCGGCTTGGCTAGGTTTGGGAGAGCACGGGAGGAAGGCATTAGCTACCTTGGAACATGGAAGGGATCCCCTTTGAGCCTGGTCTCCAAGGAAGAGCAGCTGCCTGCCAGGAGGGAGGGAAGGGTATTCAGACAGAGAAATAACATGAGGGGGGTGTGTGTGACTGGGGAACAGAGAGAAGGTCAGCTCTGGAAGAAGAGGGAATGTTTTTTTTTTTTTTTAAAGATTTTATTTATTTATTTGACGGAGATCACAAGTAGGCAGAGAGGCAGGCAGAGAGAGAGGAGGAAGCAGGCTCCCTGCTGAGCAGAGAGCCCGATGTGGGACTCGATCCCAGGACCCTGGGATCATGACCTGAGCCGAAAGCAGAGGCTTTAACCCACTGAGCCACCCAGGTTCCCAGAAGAGGGAATGTTTTGTTTTGTTTTTAAAGATTTTATTTATTGGGGCCCCTGGGTGGCTCAGAGGGTTAAAGCCTCTGCCTTCGGCTCAGGTCATGATCCCAGGGTCCTGGGATCAAGCCCCGCATCGGGCTCTCTCCTTGGCAGGGAGCCTGCTTCCTCCTCTCTCTCTCTCTCTGTCTTCCTCTCTGCCTACTTGTGATCTCTCTCTGTTGAAAAAATAAATAAAATCTTTAAAAAAAAAAGATTTTATTTATTTATTTGAGAGAGAAAGAGCATGAGTGTGTGTGGGGTAGATGACAGAAGGAGAGGGAGAAGCAGGCTCCCCACTGAGCAGGGGGGCCCAATCTCAGGACCCTGGGATCATGACCTGAGCCAAGGGCAGTTGCTTAATTGACTGAGCGACCCAGGCGCCCCATGCGGGAATGTGAGAATGTTTTGAATTTGTTATTTCTGGTCTGATGTGATAGGTATTCCACTACTCTCTAGCTTTTTTCTTTGATGCTCAAGATCACAGGACAGAGAACAAAATACCATGGGTTCTAGTTCCCTGTGTTGCACAAATGGCCACCAGATGGCACTCTTTCCCCCTTCTAAGGTCTCTGTCTCTGGTCTTTGGCACCTGGAACCTGCTTTTGGCTGCTTGCAGCCTGGTGGTTTGAGTGCCCGCATGGGGGAGGTCTTGTATACCTCTAAAACATCCAGTGCTTTCCTGAGAGGAGACAGAATCAAAGAGAATGAAATCCTGAGCCAGGGAGGAAGAGGCTTTTTTTTCTTTCTTTCTTTTTTTTTTTTTTTTTAAAGATTGACATATGGGAGAGCAAGGGTGCACAAGCAGGGAAAGCTGCTGGCAGAGGGAGAAGCAGGCTCCCCACTGAGCAGGGAGTCAGATGCAGGGCTCGACCCCAGGACCCTGAGATCATGACCCAAGGCAGACCCTTACCCACCTGGGCCACCCAGGCATTCCTTAACCCAGAGGGGACCAGCCGGTGTTGATCGGAAGCAAGGACAGGAAACCGGGACTGCAGGACTCCATGCCCCTGGCATCTCTGGGCCAGAGCAACAGCCTTTCCTGGAGAGCCTGGACCTCTCATGTCATCATGAGGTGACGATGGTTATGGGGGGAGCACCTCACCCCACACCATCCAACGGGGAGGATTGGAAGACTCCCGCTCCTGCCACTGGCTGGCATGTCTCCTTTGGGTAAGTTCCTGGCTGTGCTATGCAGAAGCAGCACCCCAGGCCCTTACAGGGTCAGAAACCCACATGCTTCGGGGGCCAGGGGAGCTGTGTATATGGGTAAAGCTGGGGAGTGGTGGGGCCAGCTGAGAGCACAATCTCCTCCTGACTGCATTCCAATTCAAAAAAAAAATTTTTTTTTTCAAAATTTCTTAAAATACAGAGCGGGCTTAATAATGCCCACCTGCCCGCTACTTAGATCTAAAATGCCTGACCGGGGATAGAGTCCACTCTCCCTACCTTGGCTCTGGGGATCCTTCCCAGCTACTGCCATCCTCCTTTTCCTCCCCATGGCCCACCTGCCCCCCAGGCACTTATGCTCTGTGCCAAGCCCTTCTATAACCTGCGTCCAGGGCATAAGCTCTTTGTCCCGAAGGGCCTTTCTCCCCTTCCTCACCTCATTCAAGAACCAGCTCAGGGGTGGCCCTCCCCTCCGCCGAGTTGTGGGTACCTCCAAGGCCCACACCGTCAGGACCACCGAACCGCTTCACGCCAACGGGCGCCTTCACTTTGGATTCGGCGAGAATGGCGCGCCCTGGTGATCGGAGAGCGAGGCAACGCTGCCGCAGGGCGAGGAGCTGGTACTCTGCGTGATTTAAGTTACGGGGGTCACGCCACTCTGTGGACACCTTCACAGAGAGCCACCAGATGGCGCCCGTCTATTCTTCTGGGGACTCCGCAATCACAAGCGGATGGGGACTACGCACACGTTTCTGGCACTCTTGCATCACAGCTTCTCTTTGTTCCATGGCCTCCGGAGCTCCCGAGTCCAGTAGTGGCCGGCTTGAGGTGCATTTCTACCCCATTCTGCCCCGCAGCTGATCCTGATCACCTTTCCACATGGGTGGTGTTGGCTCAAGAAATTGCTAGTTGAGTCATCAGACCCTCTCCGGAGGCTTGCGCTGTAAAATAACAGCCCAATGCATCCCACTTGCCTGGCCCTGCCCGGAATCAGCCTGTGCCCCACCTGACTTGGGGAGGCCATGGACTTGGCCTGGGGTTCTGGTGGGCCAGAGTCCAGGAGAGTTTCTGGAAAGAGCCCCCTCAGCACCCTAAACCCGTGTGCAGAAGAAGGGGAAGCTCCTCCAGGAGGAGCTAAGCCTTAGTGATAGGAACAGTGTTGGCCCAAAGGCTACTCATCTGTCTTCTTTCTATTCTTACTAGGGCCTCTAGATAACTTTTTTTTTTTTTTTAAGGGGCTGGGGCAGCAATCTAGTTGGAAGAGTGTGGCCTGTGGGCTGGGGAATGAGGGAGGCAGCTACAGATCTGCTTTGTGCCTAGTAAGGACGCTGCTTTTGCAGTTTAATAAAGCAGAGTATTTTCTAGAGATGTCTTAATTGCATTGACATGAAGATATTATAGGTGTTTATTTTATTTATGAGGTTGATGAAGATTGTAGTGAGAACTGCTCTGTTTCACTGTTAAATAATGTGTTGGCTGTTAGTACGAACCAGGTAGTTTTATATTCTTTTAAGAAGTAATTCATCTAGTATTAGTTTATTAAGAACTTTAAGAAATCAGATGTAACTGTTCAAATTCATAAAAGCAGATTTTGGGGCTCATAGCAAGATAAATACACTTTTTTCTTTTTGCCAATTAATGAGCTGAATTATGACAATAGATTTCCTGGTACTGAAATATCCTGGCATTGTTGTAATACACTTTAATTAGCAGCATTGTGTGGTACTATTTTAATGTACTTCCTGATTAAATTTGCTAGTATGTATTTTATTTAGAATTCTAGAACAATATTCATAGGAGAATTTGTTTTCAGGCTCTTTTTGGCTTTGCAAAATGTATTGGTAGACATATGTCCTTTTCTAGCTACTGAAACAAATTTTGAGGTGTTGAAGTTATTGCTTTCTTGCAGCTTTGAAAGAAATCATCTGTGAAACCATCTGGGCCTGGCACTCTACTAAGTTATAATGATGTGCGAAGTGTCTATGTGTGTGTGTGTGCGCGCCCATGATGTTATTCGGTGCATAAAAGCTTGTGGATGTTTTAAAATAGTGATTGCCAATATTAAACAACACTCTTTGTTTACTGTTTTCTGACTTGAATTTTACTTTGTTTGATATTAACACCCTAAGTTTGCCTTTCTGAAAACTGACATACCATTCTTGAAAAAAGATTGAAAATAGTTTTGACTAAGAGACCTTCACAAGGATTTTTAAAAAAGATTTTATTTGGGGTGGGGGTGTGAGCTGGGGGGAGGAGCAGAGGTGGGGGGGAATCTCAAGCTGACTCCACCCGGGGTGGGGCTCCATCTCACGACCCTGAGATCCCTACCTGACCTGAAACCAAGAGTTTGGCACTTAACCAACCGAGCCACTTAGGTGCCCCTTTGCAAGGATTTTTTTTTTTTTTTAAGATTAAAAAAAAAAATGTATTTATTTGGGGCACCTGGGTGGCTCAGTCGTTAAGTGTCTGCCTTCAGCTCAGGTCATGATCCCAGGGTCCTGGGACCAAGCCCCACATCATGCTCCCTGCCCTGCGGGAAGCCTGCTTCTCTCTCTCTCACTCCCCCTGCTTGCATTCCCTCTCTGTCAAATAAATAAAATCTTTAAAAAAAAAAGTATTTATTTGAGATAGAGAGCAAGAGAAAGAGCATCAGCAGGGGGAGGGGCAGAGGAAGAGGGAGAAGCAGGCTTCCCGCTGAGCAGGGAGCTTGATCCCAGGACCCTAAGAACATGGCCTGAACCAGAAGGTGGATGCTTAACCGACTGAGCCACCCAGGTGCTCCCCTCCCTCCCCACACTGCAACAAAGATTTTTTTAAATAACATTTATATTTATATTAAAAGCAACAACAACAAAACTCTCTAGTCTTATTTCTCTTATTCCTTGGGGTGTCTGTGTGGCTCAGTTGGTTGGGCATCTGCCTGCAGCTCAGGTTATAATCCCAGGGTCCTGGGATGGAGCCCCGCATCGGGCTCGCTGCTCGAGGGAGTGTCTGCTTCTCCCTCTCGCTCCGCCCCTCCTCACTGCTTGTGTTCTCGCTCTTTCTTGCTCTCAAATAAATAAATAAATCTTTAAAAATAAATAAAACAATGTTTCCTTGGTTAGTCCTTTGTTTTCTCAAACAAGGTGTTTTCTTTGTTGCACATAACAGAAACTCCCTAAAATTCAGTGAATTAAATATCACAGAAGTTTTTTCGTCTTTCTCATGCAGAAGTCTGGAAGAAGGCAACCCAAGCCTGACACAGAGGCTCTGAGGTTGAGGCTCAGAACTGAGGCTCCTCCAAGCTTTCTGCTCCACTATCCCTCATATAGTTTCTATCTTTAGGGTCATTTCCTGGCCTTAGGTCAGGGTGGGAACTTGACTTCTGCATTCTGTGTTCTTCCCTGGAGACAAGGCCTCCTGGAATCCGGTGCCTATCATCCTCAAAGGCACTGTGCTGCTTAATTTTTTAAAAGATTTTATTTATTTACTTGTCAGAGAAAGAGAGAGTGAGAGAGAACAAGCAGGAGGAGTGGCAGGCAGAGGGAGAAGCAGGCTCCCCGCCGAGCAAGGAGCCTCAATCCCAAGATCCCTGAGCCGAAGGTAGCCGCTTAACTGACTGAGCCACCCAGGCGCCCCTCTCTGTGCTGGTTAATTTTATATGTCACCTTGGCTAGAGCGTGGTGCCCAGTTATCTGTCAAACACAGTCTTGCTGTGGAGGTATTTGGTATGCGATTAGCATTTACAATCACCTGACTTGAAGTAAAAGGGATTACCCTCTGTTAAATGGGTGGACCTCACCTAATCAGTTGAAAGGCCTTAAAAGCAAAAAGTGAGGTTTCCTGGATTGGAAGGAACTCTGTCTTAAGATTGTAACCTAGGAGAACTGCTGAGTTTCCAGCCCGCTGACCTGCTGTACAGATACTGATCTTGCTAGCCTCTACAGTTGTGTGAGCCAGTTCCTTAAAAATGTCTTCTCTTTCTGTATGTACACACACATATGTAGATAGGTGGGGTGTGTGTATGTGTGTGTGTGTGTGTGTGTGTGTGTGTGTTTAATCTCAGAGCCCTTGCCCCAGCCCTGATTTTTTTGGTAAGAACATTGGGAACAAGGGCCATGATGACAAAGAAGTTAGGGGTTCTCTACCAATTCAAGTTCATGTACACCAAGGTAAGGCTCCTGTAGTCTTCAGAAGCTAAGAGGTTAACATGAAGCCTTTATATGCCAGTTTAGTACATGACTGTGGTGAATAATGATGAGTCTGGGTGCTTAATATCCATTCACGGCGTTCTTAATAGCAGTCCTTAATTTTCATTTACAAATCCACTCGAATTTTGCAACTTTGTATGGTGACAGATGGTAACAAGGCTGATTGTGGTGATCATTTTACAGTGTGTGCAAATATCAAATAATTATGTTGTACACTTGAAACTAATATGTCATATGTCAGTTATACTTCATTAAGAAAAATAAAGACATCTACTCCATCTCTACTTGATGTTCCTATGATTCTAGTGAGGCCGACCCATCCCCTAACAACAGGCATAGCATATGACCTAGGTTTAAACCAAACTGTGTCCTGGCCAGTGTGATTGGGTCAGGAAGGGGCACCTGACCTAATTCTGGCAGGTGAAACTTAGGTCCAGCCAGGCTTGTGTTTGAAGGGGATGAAGAGAGATTCTCTCTTTTCTGCTGTTCTCACACTCTGGGGGAATGTAGTCTTCGAGCTGCAGCAGCTGTCTTGTCACCATGAGTCAGGAGGCCAGCCCAAGAAGGAGGATGCGGAACTGAAAGATGGAGAGAGAGAAACCAGGTCCCTGTGACATCATCTGACTATCTCCATCAGCCACCCCTGAAGCAAAACCTACTCCCTGGATCTCTCGCTTACATGAGTAAATAAATCCTTTTTTTGCTTACGACAGGCCGGATACGAATTTTTAAATAAAAAAAAAACAAAGAATGAGGTGCCTGGGTGGCTCAGTGGGTTAAAGCCTCTGCCTTCGGCTCAGGTCATGATCCCGGGGTCCTGGGATCGAGCCCCGCATCGGGCTCTCTGCTCCGTGGAGAGCCTGCTTTCTCCTCTCTCTCTGCCTGCCTCTCTGCCTACTTGTGATCTCTGTCTGTCAAATGAATGAATAAAAAATCTTTAAAAACAAAACAAAACAAAACAAAAAAACACAAAGAATCCACATGGTAGGAGTCTGTACTCTACTGTTTTTTTTTTCCCCCTAAGAACAAGCCAGATCAAATAACCTGGGATCTGAGTAGCAGGAAACAAAGTAAGGGACAGCTTGGCACGAGGTAACATTTGGACAAAAACAGTGACTCAAAGAACAGGTTCTTTTTAGCTACTGATGTCTCTGATGAAGATCTTAGGTCTGCAATGATGCAAGAGTGGGAGCTTTTTTTGGGCGGAATTGCCTTCCTAGAGAATAGGATTTCTCCACAATGTAGAAAAATTCTTAACTGTGGGGTGGGTGCTTGATAAATGTAGATAGCATTCACGGGGCCAACCGGTTTTTGTTTTTGTTTTTAATCTTCTAATTAATAACCGAGTCCTCTGATCTTATTGACTTCTATGAAACACATCAATAGAACATTACAGAGGTGACATGAATGCCACGGACATTCAGAATAAATGCTGAATACCGCCAGGACTGAGTCAACGGGGCCATCTCTTCATCTTAAGGGCTCAGTCTTCTGAATTTCACTGGAGAGATAAGAATTAAGCTTGGTACCTGTTTAGTTTTTAACCAGAATACAGTATCCCATGATCCTATACTTTGTCGTTAATCCAGGGTACCTGTCTATCTTACCTGTGAACGAATGAGGTCCAGGAGAATTGACTTTGTTTATCCTGAGCGACTACCTAGCCAGGGACGGGGTCCTTAGCAGATGGTTAATAAATTGTGGTTGAGTAAGTAGAGAAAGCAACAGTTCATTGAACATCGAGAGCTTCTCCACTGTGGCTGTCCCTACCTAGTGTGTTGATTCTGGCCGGCCCTGCTGCTTTTTTCCACCACGAGCTTCCATCCAGCCTCCCACCAGTGGCAACTTCCCAGGTTTAGTCTGCGATGACTTGCAGAATCACCTTGCCCTTCCCTGGGCTCAGTGCCAGAGACACCCACTTCATCACGGCCTCATTTTATTGTCTCTCTGTACAATGTGTTGGCCATAAAACTAATTTATGATACTGACTCGGGGACTGTAGAATCTCTCTCCAAAGCCGTAAGGTCTCCCAGTGTGCTTTCTGGGAAGTACCCTGCTTATCAAGTTCCCCTCTAGAACCTGAGACAAACAAATGAAGCCACACAGACCAGTAAAAGTTTCTGTTTGTCTGTTAGAGTACAACTTCTGTAATTGACCCCATCGTCTGCAGTCTTGCTAGTTCTCCTTTTGCAAAGATCCAATTGTTACATTTTTTTTTTTAAAGATTTTTTACTTATTTCTGTGACAGAGGGAGAGAGAGGTAGCGAGGGAGGGAACACAAATGAGGGGAGTGCGAGGAGGAGAGTCAGGCTTCCTGCTGGGAAGGGACCTTAGCCGAAGGCCATCCAGGAGCCCCATTTTCAGAAGGCAGCAAGCTGATGGTTAAACTCTTGACAGCTTAAAATTCACAATATTTACACCACAGAAATCAGCAAATGCTGTGGATCAGCTCTTACCTACCTCCACCCTGACTGACAGCTGGTGGGTAAACACTGACCAGCATCCCACCGTGGATGAACCGGCCTTCCCCTAATACTCACAACCAGCATCTCTGCACCCAGACTTCCCACTGCGGACAATCATTGTAGAGACTCCTGAATGAAAGTCAGGAAACCTAAATACAGATTTCTTAAGTATAAGAAACATGTACTTCGCATAACAAAATATCCGAAGATAAGGCACTTTCAAGAAACCTCAGCATCTCAAGAGCTCATTATGTACACAGATTCTTTTTATTTTTCCACGTTGCCACTCTCCATGTGTTGCATTTCCCTTAACGGCTTCAAGAGAACTGACATGGTTCGAGAGGGCATCACATCCTCACACAAGGGCCTGTAATGCTTTTTCTTATGTCCTTCTCAAGGAGCAATGTGGTCTTCCCAGAAATCCCACAACAGGCTTTCTCGTGGGTCTCCTTGACCAGAATTGCAACCCATATCTATTCTTTTCTTTTTTTTTTTCAACCTGCATCTATTCTTTTTTTTTTTTTTTTTTAGATTTTATTTATTTATTTGGCAGAGAGAGACACAGCTAGAGAGGGAACACAAGCAGGGGGAGTGGGAGAGGGAGAAGCAGGCTTCCTACTGAGCAGGGAGCCTGATGCAGGGCTCGATCCCAGGACCCTGGGCTTATGACCTGAGCTGAAGGCAGCCACTCAACGACTAAGCCACCCAGGTGCCCCTCAACCCATATCTATTCTTAAGTCAATCATTGTAAGGGTAATAATAAAATTACCACAATTGGGTCAGACCGCTAATTTCCAACCATTTAGAACCAAGATCTCCTTTTGCATCAAATATTTTATAACACTCTTCCTTCCCGAAGTGGAAATTAAAGATAATATAATCTACCCTCACACATACTTTCAAAACAAATCAATACAAGCCCTTATTGGAATATAAAGGTAAAATAAAGAGAGTTTACAAAAAATTATATATATGCATTTCAATCTATATGGTGAATTGTATTATCATGACTCCCAGTTATTTCCTGCCTTCCCTATAACAGAATTATACATACCAACCCACTAGCATGTGACTCGTGGTGCCTCACTCAGTTGATGTCAGGCTTGGGGTGCCTGGGTGGCTCAGTCGTCAAGCGTCTGCCTTCTGCTCAGGTCATGATGATGTCAGGCTTGCTTTATGATTTGCTTTGGTCAATGGAATGTGAATGGAAGGGCCACATCTGAGAAGAGCTTGAAAAGCCATTGTATGGCTCTGCATTCCTCTTTTTTTTTTTTTTCTCTTTAGAGATAGTGACAGACGGGGTATAGCTCAGTGGTAGAGCATTTGACTGCAGAGATAGTGACAGAGATAATGAGAGACCGCAGAGCAGGGAGGAGTGGGAGAAGCAGCCTCCCCGCTGAGCAGAGAGCCCCATGTGAGGCTCCATCCCAGGAGCCTGGGATTGTGACCTGAGGCAAGTGCTTAACCAACTGAGTCACCCAGGCGCCCCCAAGTGACTTTTTTAAACGACTCTTCATTGTTGTATGACATGCATATGGAAAAATGCACAGGTCACAAGTATACAGCTCAAAAAAAGTAAAAAATTTAAAAATGAGTGTACAGCTTGATGAACCTTCACCAACTGAACACATCCTAGTGCCTAGGATAGTCATTACCTGTCTTAACTTCTCACAGCATGTGTAGGTTTTGCCTACTTTTGAACTCTATCTAAATGGTCTTGGAAATGAATTACTGCACATTTGTATCGATGAAATCTCTCATTATAATTACGTGAATCTAGCAAAACTGAATTCTGCACCAATTTAGTATACATTGCATTTTCCAGGAATACAACTAGCCTGTAAATGTAAACCGTGGGATGCTCGTTTTGTTTTTTAACTCTGAGCTTTCCCAAGCGTTCGTGGCACTGACAGTGATATTTTTCTTGGCTTCTGAATTGTTGACACAAGGCAATTGTATCAGTGCTCATTGGAAGCTACTGGATTCATGGGTAGGATGTGTGTAGGTCCAAATAAGCATCAAGTACAGACTGTTTCTTTAGCTGTAGGGTATCACTGTGCCATATTGTATTCTCCCTCTCCCTCTGCTGCTCTCTCTCTCTGTCAAATAAATAAATAAAATCTTTAAAAAAAAAAAAAAAGAAGTCATGTAGGGCACAGCACAAATCTTTGATGTGTGGAATTGTCCCGTGCCTTGCCGGATGTCTACTATTCCTGACCCCCTCCCCCTTCTTCTTTAAAAAAAAAAAAAAAGTTCTTATTTAAGACAGAGCACAAGCAGAGGAAGCTGCAGGCAGAGGGAGAAGCAGGCTCCTTGCTGAGCAAGGAGTCCAATGTGGGACTCGATCCGAGGACCCTAAGATCATGACCTAAGCCAAAGGCAGACACTCAACCGACGGAGCCACCCAGATGTCCCTATTCCTGACCCCTTTTTATGAACTGTCTATAGTGTTCCCTAATCATTATGATAGCAAACTGTAACCAAACACCCTCAGAAATTTCTATAATGCTCAACCCCTAGGTGCCTTATGTTTATACTAATCAAACTTTGCTCCTGGGGCTGGCCCCTTGAAGCTTGTCACCTGCTTCAGATATAAATAAAATTGGGCTGCCATAGGGCACCTGGGTGGCCCAGCTGGTTGGGTGTCTGCCTTCAGCTCAGGTCATGATCCCAGGGTTCTGGGATCAAGCCCCAAGGCAGGCTTCCTGCTCAGCGGGAAGCCTGCTTCTCCCTCTGCCACTCCTCCTGCTGTGCTCTCCTGCGCTCTCTCTGTCGAATAAATAAATAAAATCTTTAAAAAAAAAATTGGGCTGGGGCACCTGGGTGGCTCAGTGGGTTGGGCCTCTGCCTTCGGCTCGGGTTGTGGTCTCAGGGTCCTGGGATCGAGCCCCACATCGGGCTCTCTGCTCTGCGGGGAGCCTGCTTCCTCCTCTCTCTCTCTGCCTGCCTCTCTGCCTACTCGTGATCTCTGTCTGTCAAGTGAATAAATAATAAAAATAAAAAAAAAATTGGGCTGCCATGTGCCAGGAAAGGAGGGATGGGTTGTGGTGCTGATGGTGGTTGGATAGATAACCGTCCATGTCGGTCACAACATCCTTCACATACTATCAAATACACCTCAGATCACTTTGTCTCAGCCTCTACAATCTGCAAAGGCTCTCAACTGTCTATGGGAATAAAACACTCAAAGTACCTTTCTAGGCTAATTGTGAGGCTTCTGTTATCACCGAACTGCTCCCTCTGCCTCCATGGAAGAGGGCATCACTGTGCATCACTCCACTCTCACTCCTCAAGCTCTTCAAACGCTTCTTTTTCCATGGAGCAACCTCCTGCCCAGAGTGCCCACTCCTTCATACACCCTCTCTCTAGTATTTCCTTCATTCTGCCTTTTGTACAGTGGGCTGGCTCCCGTCTTGTGGCACTTCTGCTGGCTTCGTCCAGTGATAGACCCCCGCTGGATGCTCAGAAAGGCATGCTGAATTAAACTGAATCAGAACACAGCCTCTGTATTTCGCTGACATCAGCATTCCAGTACCTAAAATCTTTTAACTGGTTGAGACTCACCATTGCCGTCGGTCTGGATAACATACGGCTTTCCATCAATAGCCTCGACTGTGAATCACCTGCATTTCCCCTCCTTGTAACAGGAGTGTTTCCTGAACCTGGCTCTGGGAGGAAAATGAAGATGTTTGGCTGTCTTGCACCACGGTAACTTGTAGTCATCAGGCGTGGGCTCTGTCCATGCCCAGTAGCACGGATATTAAGACCGTGGTGGGGCCTGGGAGCGGCGAGCCTTTAGCGTAGCCAAGATGGAGTAGTTGAGGCCAGGTGATATTTCAGCTATAATTCGGTAAGTATTTATTGAGCATGAATTATGTGCTGGCTTCAATTAATAAGAATCCTTCCCCATTCAGTCTAGCCAAGTAGAGCTGCGTGTGTCCGGGTACAACAGAGAGGTATAGATAGGAGCTGAGAGAAAAAAGAAGAATGTCTTTGGCTGGGAAATCCAGGAGGGCTAATCAGAGAAAGTGGTGATTGGCATGGCCTTGTAGGATGGCTAATATGTGGCTAATTAGAAAAGAGACAAAGTAGGGGAAACAGTCAAGGAAGCTTCTTTATATAATTTTCAGCTCTTCTCTGAATTAATAGTATATGGCCTTAAAATCTGGGAATCCTTAGCTTTTCATAGGATAAAAAAAACTGGGGCACCTGGGTGGCTCAGTCAGTTAAGCAGCTGCCTTAGGCTCAGGTCATGATCCCAGGGTTCTGGGATGGAGTCCAGCATCAGGCTCTCTGCTCAGCTGGGAACCTGCTTCTCCCTCACTCCCTGCCTGTCACTTTGCCTACTTGTGCTCTCTCTCTCTGTCAAATAAATAAAATCTTAAAAGAAAAAATCTTCTCATTATAGCTTCAGAGCAAGCCTCATTTGGATTGGACTAGTAATTGGTTCCTGAATTCTCAGAAAGGAGGGAATGGGTACAAACCAGCAATTCACTATAATTCTTGCAAGGGTATCAGTATTCACGGGTGGCAAGGGATAGAAATGAGAGGACAAGAGGGCCCGGGGTGCCTCAGTGCTCTCTGATACCCCACCTCCAGGTTCTGGGGCTGTCCCTCCTGTGACAATCCTGTGATCTCAGGGGATCCATCACTGGGAGAGAGGTTGGGCCTAGGAAGGTGGGCCTTTCTGCCAATACTTGGCCTTTTTGGTCTAACATTCAGGCCCCAGGACGTCTAGCTGTGTGCACCAGTGTGCAGCTGGGGAGCTGAGATAGGTCGGGGAAGGCAGCCTTGCCTTATAAACTGATTCTGTGTTTAAGACTTCTGAAACCGGAAGTGACCTCCCTCTCCTATTTGCATTTCCTTTCCCCACCTTGCCTCCGGGGGCCCATCTAATCAGCTCAGTGTCTTAGGGCGAAAAAGCAAAAGCGCCCGAAGGCTCCTCTTGATTCGTGTCTTAAATTCTTAGGAAGAGCGAGGCAGTCATCAGCACCGCACAGCTCAAGAATCCTTAAGAACTGGAAGGATCTCTTGGGGAGGGGGTGAGAAAGCCATGGGAATCTTCTGAGAGTAAGGGCGCCCTGGGAAATGGGGTTCTGGAACTGCTCTCCAGGGCAGGGCAGGGTGAGCTAGCTGGGGTCTGGGAGTCTTGTGGGACCTACAGGAAGGGTGAATGCGATTTGCGTCCCAGATGGCGCCCCAGAGAGGCTTTAGGTGTGGCTGCCCAGACAGGATTCTTTGTGCCCCTGAGAGCTCATGGAGCTCCAGAGGTGGAAGGTGCGTGGGGGGGGGGGGGGGGAGCCGCCTTTCAGCAATGAACCTTGTCAAGTACTTCAAATCAGCCTCCTCCGTTTCCTGCCTTCTCACACCCATCTCCCCGCTGCTTGCTCACGCCACTCCAGCTTCTTGTTCTTCCTCAGATCGCCCAGCACACTCTGACCTTAAGGCCCCTGCATTTGTGTTCCCCTTTCTGGAACCTCTTGTCTTATCCAGAGGCCTCCCTTGACTGCCCTGTTGAAAACTGCAATAGCCCTTCCTCTCCCTCTCCCGTCCCAGCACACTCCTGCCCCACCCAGCCTTTTCCTCCAGAGCCCTTCTCACCGGCAGACCTAATGTGTTCCTGTTGGAAGGCGGCAGAGATTTCTTCCGTTCCCTTTTCTTTAACCTCCCAACAATAGACCCAATAGGGTCAATGATGCTCAAGCAGTAAAGGCTCATGAAATCTCATGAAACATTTGACACAACAGATATTTCAAACCTTGGGTTATGGAATCCCCAAAGGCACACCCTTGGTCCCAAATTCTGGCTCCAGTACTCACTGACTGTGTGACTTTGGCAAATCCCTAGTCTCTTTGACCTCAGCTTCCCCATCTGTAAAATGGGTAATTACTGTCTTAATAGGGTTTCTGAGAACTAAAAATCCTAACACAATGCATGGCTCACAGCAGCCAGTAAAGGTTAGCATCCCTCACGGGGAGGGGGGTGGGGATGGCCCTGATGTGTTTCTCTTCCTTATCCTACCACCCTGATGACCCCACCCCCACCCCAGGTACACTTACCCTCCACAGCACAGGTCTGACAGTCACTCCTTTGTGCAAAATGGGCATTGGCTCCCTCAATCTAGGTGTCCCTGCTCTGGTCTGCCGTAGCTGCCTGCCTCACCCACCAGAATTTTAAGTTCCCATGGACAGGGATCACACCTCATTCAAATTACTTGCCCTCACCCAGTGTCCAGCCCCTTATGGTCAGACAAAAATATGGGACTAATCACTAAGCAATGTATCCTCACCTCTTTTTAGCAGAAAACCACCCCAGGAATAAGCCAGTTTTTTTGTTCCAGAATGCCCTGCAGCCTCCCCACCTCCTATCCACTACTCCCCTTGGGTTGGTTCCCCTCTTCTCAGGGGTCTAAAGGGTGTGACCCTGTTTGGCTCAGCTGCCAGCACCAGCCCTCCCTCCACACACCCACCCTTCTTACTGCTCCCACCACTGGAGGCTGCTCAGCCCAGTACTCCCTCTAACGGCTGGCTTTTGTGGAAGATTCTGCACTAGGGTTGAAAGACAAAAAGCTAGGCTGTCCCCCTCCCCACCCCCACCCCCAAGCTCCTCCGGCTCTGATGTTCCCGCTGTGGTTTCCCCTGGATCCGGCCTTTGTTTTCTTTTTTTAAGTTCCAAGAAAGCCTCCAGGAGACTTTTGTGACCTCACCCAATTTCCAACATTCCATATGTAGTCTCTTACCCCTTTCTTCTCAGTCTTTGAAACACTGCTCTCTTATCGGGTGTAATCAGAACTATGAGGCCAGAGAACAGTGGGACTGTAAAAAGCTAACCAAAAACAAATCTTGCTCCCCTGAAAAAGCGTCTTCCCGAAGAGCTTCCAGGAATGACAAAGTGAGGTCACATTTTACATGGGTAAGCAAGAGCTCAGCAACAAATAACCCAAAAAATCTTTTGGAGAAAAAGGTAAAATCAAAATTATAAATGGTCCCTCCGAACCCGCCGTTCAGCGACCCCCTCCCGCTCTGCTGCAGCACTGTCTCCAGCGCGTGGGCCTTTGCTGCAGCGACACTGCCCACGCGTTCCCAACTAAGACTCAGACCACGCCAGCCATGCCACGAGGTGTGTTTTATTTTCACGAAACATACAAATAATTTGCTATAATATCCCAGGGCAAACCGGAGAATTTGGCAGTCCGATTGGGGGGGGGGTCCCCTCAGAGACCCGCAGGCCGGTGGCGTCGGCACGGAGTGCCCGGGTTCACAGTGCAGCTTGTCGCTCGTGTCCATCTTGCAGGTGGCTCTTCCTCCTCCACATCACGACTGGGGTGTCTCGAAGATGACGGGGGCGGGGAATCCTCCAGGTTCTTAGGAAATTTCACTCCGCTTCTCCTGCTCAATGGCTGTGGGGAGCAGAAAGGAGACACTGGAGGATGAGGACACCTTGCAACCCCCCCAGCCGAGGGACCCACGAGGTCTGGATCTTGAGGCGGCTGCTTGGGGCTGGAGAGACACGCGCTTCGTGGAACGGAAAGGGGGCCGGGGCCGCCGGGATCCGGCGCCTCGGTCAGGTGGGGGTGGGGCTGGGTTCTCGGAAAAGGCGGGGTGGGGAGGGCTGGGCTGGGGGGCACGAGGACCTGGAGTCGGGGGTGCACTCACTCTCTTTGGTCGGCAGGGTGTTCTTTTCCTGCGTCTCCGTTTTCTTCAGCTTGGCCTTATCGAAGCTGGCGATTTCCCCCATGTCCGGCTTGTCTGCCATTTTCTTAAAGCGATCCTAGTGGGTAAAGCAGGGCGGTTGGCCTGCGGCCGCGGCCAGCGTCCCCTCCGCCTCTCCGCCGACGCCTCTCGACGTGGCACTCGGCCGGGGCGTTCCCTACACCCGCAGGCCGAGGATCTGGGCGCGTCCCGCACCCAGCTCCTAGCCCCAGGGCGTGGCCCAGCGGCCGGGCGTCCCGTCGGGGAAGGGTGCCTGTTGCGGCCGCCGCGCGCGGGCCAGGGACACCTGCTCCGACCCCACCCGGATGGGGCCCCAGCCCTAGGCAGCGCTCACCGTGGAGTTCCTCTCCGAGCCCAGCGCCTGGCTCTCCCACTCGCGTTGCTGCAGCAAGAGACAAAAGAGCGGCGCCCGCCCCTCGCCTTATATACGCCGCGCCCCGCCCCGCCCCTCGCCCGCCGCAGCGGGGGCGGTGCTGGAAGGCGATGGGCGGGGGCGGCGCGGGCGGCTCGCTTCCCCGCCGCGCCCTCCGCTGGGCTGCCTCGCGGGTTGGGCGCGGCTCTTCCTGTGCAAGGGGAGTGGGTGGGGGGACCCACCTCCCCTCGTCTCCAACTCGCCGCGACCCTGCAGTGGAGACGGCACTGCCCGTTGGGCGCGGAGCCCTCTCTTTGAGTTTGGGGCAGCGCTCGTCTCCCGGGGAATCTGCCTCTCTCCTCCAGAATGGGCGTGGGGGCCGGCGGGGGAGGGGTATGTGGCGAGTCTGTATAGTGTGCAGTTGTAGGTGTGGATGAATGTGCGGCCTGGCGCGCGTGTTCTGCAGTAATCCCTGCTCGCAAGAACCCCCCCCCCCCCCGCCGCCACCATCCCTGTGCATTTCCCACGTCTCATGCTTTTCTCTCCCTCTCTCGAACTCCCCAACTCCCCTTTTCCTCTTTTCGGGAAGGCTGAGCCCTACGTAGTCTCGCACGCACTAAAAGAATCCTAGCCGAGCCTTCCTAGTGATGAAGGGACAGGGGAAACCGATTTCCTCTGCTCTTTGCTCAGATTGGGGCTGGTTGACCTCTCGTCGTCTGCCTTACTGAGCTGGGCGTCTCTTGCAGGAGCGGTGGCGGGTGTTCTTTGTAAATGCTGGTTACAAGCATTGTTTGCAAGGCGGTGGTGGGAGCCAACAGTCAAAGGCGGCTCTCGTCTCCTCACAGGGCTCGAGGAACACTGTGTCCAAGGGTGTGGTTTTCCTCCTTGAAGTTAACCTTGAAGATATCCCTGGAAACGCTATTTTCCTTATTAACCCATTACAGGAGTGGTGTAATGCGATTGCTCATATCCTTCTTAGAAAAGTTGTATTTTCATTTGTATTATCCAAAAATGTGTAGATAGTAACTTCCATAAATTAACAACCCCAGGGGGTGAAGCTGGTGGTGGTTTTGTTTGTCCAGAACTTAACTTTTTCAAGTGTCAAGGGGTATTATTAGCGAGCTCTGTTAAAGTGGGATTTGGTGGAAACATCCTAAATCCTGTTCAAGCCTTCCTGATTTTATCTGCTTTTCTCACATTCCCTCAGTGTGTTTGGAACAGAAGGAGGAGGATTTAGGCTTATAAATGTGACATACCAAACTCCTCGTATGGCTTTGGGCAAGTCTTTTCCTACACCCTGGTTTCTTCATCTTTAAAATAGCTTTAGCATAAAGCTTAAGTGGGGTAATAGAAGAGGCACCACCATGGCAGCCCCACAAGACTGCCACACTCACACTCCTTTAGTGTATCAGTCAGCTATCTCCACAATATGCTGTGTAACAAACTACCCTAAAACTCAGTGGCTTAAAATAATAATCATTTCTTTTTGCTCATTCATCTACTGGTCAGTCAGCGGCTGCTGGGTTGGGCTAGGCTGGGCTTGGTTCCAAGCTGCCGGTTGGATCTCAGCCTCTGGAGCAGGATCTAGCTGGTGCTTGTTCTTCCCAAGGTGATTTCAGAACAGCAAGAAGGTGTAGCACAGAAGAGTGTAGAAGTGATGAAGTGTGCATAAAAGCATATTATGTCAGCTCATGTCTATGAACATCCCATTCGCTAAACCCACTGTTAATGGAGTGGAGAAGTATATTGCACCTATGGTGGGGGAGGGAAGGGAATTAATATTTCGTGAATAAAAATCCAACTTCAGAGAGAGGGTAGGCAACCGGCTGTAGCAAACAGCCCCCAAAGTGGCTTAAAGCAATAAGAATTTATTTCCCATTCGTGCAGCAACTCTATATGCTGATGTTTCTGGTTGGGCAGCTTATCTCCATGTAGTTACTCAGGTACCCTGGCTTCTCTCTTGTCACTCTGTCCTCCTCTAGGTCCTGGAAGTTTACTCCATCCAGCCAGTGGATAGGAAAAGAGGAAAAAAATATAGGACTGCATTAGAGTTTTTATGGACCAGTCTTAGAAGTAGTCTCCATTATTTCTGCTCTCATCTCTTTGGCCAGGACTTAGTCACATGGTTTTAGCTAACTGTGAGGGAGGCTGGGAGTGTAGTCAAACTGTGCACCCAGGAGAAAAAGAAAGCAGGCCTGGATGGACTTGGAGCATTCTCTGAGATATACTATTGAAGGATCTGCCAAACTTGAGCTTGAAAGTACCAAGACATCCTGAGACATCTGCTCTTAGGAAGGTCTCACTGCCACTTGATTCCTTTTCAGATGCAATGCCAAGCATTATTTAGGTATTACCTTACAGGGCCCCACCTTTGGCCTGAGCATTTGTCCCAGTTGGGACCCATGGTGAACTCCAATTCCAACTTTTATTTTGGAAAAAAGGAATCCATTTCTTCTAGAGGCAGCTGTAATACACGTTTCAAATGCATTAAGCATACAGGATTCCTAAACAAAGGAGTTTAAGGAGACTTGCAGGCATTCCTTATTCAATTTTGCTGCCCATCTCTAAGAAAGTGGGTTGCCTCTTTTGCATTTGTTACTTAAGAACACTTGTCAAATCTATTAGTCTCATACAATCCCATGGGTAGTGTTTTTAAAACATCTGCATATCCTTTGACAGTTCTCCCACCATTTCTTTTCTTTTTTAGGATTTCATTTATTTATTTATTTCAAAGATTTTATTTATTTATTTGACAGAGAGACTGCGAGAGAGGGAACACACGCAGGGGGAGTGGGAGAGGGAGAAGCAAACTGCCCACTATGCAAGAAGCCTGATGCGGGGCTCGATCCCAGGACCCCGGGATCATGACCTGGGCTGAAGGCAGACGCTTAACGATTGAGCCACCCAGGCGCCCCAAAGATTTTATTTATTTATTTATTTGAGAGAGAGAGAAAGCAGAAGCAGTGGGGGAGGGATGGAGGAAGAGGGAGAAGCAGACTCCCTGCTGAGGAGGGACCCCCCCCCCACCCGCTGCTGCTCGGGGATCATGACCTGAGCCAAAGGCAGAAGCTTAACCAACTGAGCCACCCAGGCACCCTTCTTGAGTATAGATTGTCCTCTATGACTTTCTTCTAGTGAAGGAAATATGACAGAAGGTTATGCTTTCCAATTTATGAGGTTATGACATAAAAAAGGCCACAGGGCTCTGCCTGACTTTCTCTCAGGATGCCTTTGCACTCTGAAAAACCAAGCACCAATAAGGAAAGGCTACTTGTAGGCATTCTAGCAACAGTCCCAGCTGAGGTCTGAGCCCACAGCCAGCATCAGCCAGTAAACAGGCAAACAGATGAGCCTTGAACTGCCCAGGCTAATGCTGGGAGGAGCAAATACAAGTTGTCCCTGGCCAAGTTACAGGTTAACGAGCAAAATAAATCTATAGTTGTTTTAAATCACTAGGTTTGAGAATGTTTTGTTATGCAGCAGCACCATGAGATGGAAAAGTCATAACTTAGTGGTGTCAGAGTCTCAGGTCCCATTTGGGGGTTTTTCCTACGTATCTTCTGCAATACACATATACTTCTTTTCAATAAACATTTATCAAATATCCATGAAGTATCTGGCAGTGTCCTCTGGCTGTGGCAGATATAAAGATGAGGAGACTCCTGAGTTACAGGGCTAGTGTGGTAAATGAATTACTCTAAGTCAATCAACAAGCTCATGCTCATGCCTTGCATTTACTTATGACTTGGGTGTCATTTATGTCTGACAACATTTCAGCCTGCTGCTTGGAGCAGATTGTATACTGTTAACAGATGGTATTGAGAGAGCTGAACCACTCAACCCCAATTACATTTCCATTTTCTTTGTTGAGAAGGATGCTTTGGAAAATGTTGAGCTAATAAGAGGAAGCTAATGGACTCTCCATGACCATCAACTGCAGGGTGGGGAGGTGAAGGAGGTGGTTGGTGGAGGGGAGGACGCCTTTGGAGATTTGCCGTGAGGCAACATTCCTCAGGCCTGTTCCATGTGGTATTTTTTTCTTTTAAATTGGGGACTTGAATGGGGATGGAGATAGAATGCTAATTATATTAGAAAGGGTGTAACTCTGTAAACACTAAGGCAAGCTGGATCCAATGGAGAAGCTGGACAAAATATGGTGAAATTGGACCTGATGGGGGCAGATGTGGGCCTGCTTGGTCTGACCACAAACCCTACAGGTACCCACAGATGTGATGAACATGATTACCTCTCAAGAAGAGGTGAATTTGGTGGCTGTGTGAATAAGAGGAAAGACTTCAATCCAAGTTTCCCTCGACTGTAAGGAAGACATTCACTTCGCTTCATGGTTTTTGCCCTTGCCGAAGTGCCCATGTGACATGCATCTTAGTCTAGATGCTCACGTTGTGCACCCTCTTAATTTCATTTAGAAAGTTGTGTAAGTGTCCTCTCCTCAGAGAACCTTCCTTGACCATCCATAGAGAGTAACACCCCTGTCTTTCTCTCAGATTTTACCTTATTTCATCCTTCTTCATAGAATCCATCTCCACCAAATGTGTTTTGTATTCCTTTCTTTGTTTATTGTCTCTCACCCTGCACTAGGAAATGAAGACCTCATCTGTCTGGTTTACCACCGTATCCCAGCAGCACCATAAGTGGTCAATCAATATTCTTTGAACAACACATAATTTTGTTTTAAAGATGTATTTATTTAATTGGGAGTAAGAGAGGGTGGGGAGGGCCAGAGCAAGAGGGAGAGAGAAATCCCAAGCAGATTACATGCTGAGCATAAGTCTGACATGGGGCTCAATCTCACAACCCTGAGGTCACAACCTGAGCCAAAACTGAGAGTCAGATGCTTGACTGACCGTGCCACCAAGGCACCCCAGTAAATAAAATTCTTAATCAAAATGAAATAAGCTATTCTGGGAGAGGTGATGAGTTCTCTGTCATTGGAGGCATTCAACGAGAAGTAGATAACCGGGTGTGTGGACTATTACAGAGATGGTTCATACCGTGGACGGGAGTAGGCTCACAGGTGAGCAAATCTATTTCTCCCCAGATGACCTTTCTGGTCCTTTTCTTGCTGTTACTTGAGTTGTGAAAAAGCCTCCTTTTGGGGACCAGTTTTGCCAGCCTGAGGATAGCTGTGTGACTCTCACACAGAAGAAGTATGGGGAGCAAGGAAATCAGGCTGTGAACTCTGTATTCTCCACGCCATCAAAACCCTAGTTCTCTTTATAGGTCATGGAATTTTATGACTTGTCCAAAGTAAAATTGTGAAGAAGGGAAAGCAGGCCTTTGAGGTTCAGTCTCGTTGATGATTGTTCTGCTCTGTAAATGTGTGGAGGAAAACCCCTTATTTAAACCTTGGCAGCTGCTTAGCTTGCCCAAGTGGCTAATAGCCACAGTGTGAGTGGAACTACTCTTGCTCTGGTTTTCATCTCTGTTGCTAGAATAGCACTAATTGCTCTTATGGAGCGGCTGTTGTGCTCCAGGCCCTGGGCAGAGACTTCTGTGGGTATTATCTCACATAACCCTCACGGAAGCAGTGTGAAATGGCACTATTTCGATCATTTCTGCTTTACAGCATAGGCTCTGAGACTTGGTCAAGGTCACACCGCAGGTAACTGGCGTTGTTGAAATTTCAATCCGGGTTTAAATTTTTCATTAAATTTTAACACAGAACGATTTCCACATGAAGATCTCTATCTTCTCATGGCAGCATTGTGATTAGCAGCTGCACCCTCAAAATGGGCCATATCCTCTTCACTTTATTGGATTCTCTACCACTCCCTAATGTCTTCCCAGCATGGAGACCGGGGGCATTTGTCATTTCTTCTATCTGGACTGGTGTTTTCCTTAGAGTAGAGAAATATTTCTTGTGTCCGGGCCTCTCTCTATGGAAGGCAACTTTTGAGATGGTCCCCAATGATCCACTTCTCGTTCCCACCCTTGTGAATTCTGCTCCTCTGTTGTACCAAGATGGGGTCCGTGTGACCAATGTCATATGGCAGAGGTGATCGTATGCCATTTCTGAAGTTAAGTTATCAAAGACTATAATTTCCACTTAGGTGCCTGGCTTTATCTTTATCTTGTATCTCTCATTCTGGGAGAAGCCGGCTGCCATGTTGTGAGCAGTTCTATTGAGAGGACCATGAAGAGCTCAAGTCCGTGGCCAACGGCCAGTGAGGAGTGGAGGCTCCCAACAAGTGAGTCGGGAAGTGGGTCCGCTGGGCGCAGTTGAGGCTTCAGAAGGCTGCGGCTCTGGGTGACAGTTTGACTGTAACTGCCTGGGAGACCCTGAGCCACAACCGCCGAGCCAAGCCATTCCCAGAAACTGTGAGATACAAAATGTTTGCTGTTTTATCTTGCTAAGATTTGGAGTAGTCTGTTACTCAGCAATAGATAGACTAATTCACTATCAAAAGCGAGGAGAACAGATAGATCAAGAGTACCATGTAGTTAAAACAATTAAGAGAGAGCCTATTTATCTGTGGAAATAAAGAATACTTATATCATTATGAAGCCCGCCCTAGTACGAACTGGTTATGTGGGGGAAAATGAACCATGATGTTCTGAATGAGCCAGGCCAGTTTGACTTCACATGGTCTACCTGGCCCCTCTAGCTCTTTGTGTCTTTCAAGCTTGCTGTAAAGCAGTGGTTTTCAAACTGTTTTTGACCTTGATGGTTGCCTCCCTCCCCGTGAAGTGCATCAAGTACATTTCACGCTGTGACTCACATGAGCACGCACAAATGAAACAAATTTCCCTAGAACAATATTCACTTTCATTATGACTGTTGTACTCTAAGCTGCTCGATTCTATTCATTTTCATTTTTAAAATCTTTTCATTTTGAAATGATTATAGACTCAAAGAAAGTTGCAAAGATGGTACGTTGAGGTCCCCTGTGCCCTCGATGGTAACATCTTACGTAACTCTAGGGCAGTATCAAAACCAGGCAACGGACTTCGATGCAATCTGCAGACTTCCAGATTTCACCCATGTATTATGTGCAAGTGTGTGCATTTCGGTGCAATTTTATCACTTGTTCAGAGTTGTACAACCACCACAATCCAAATACAGACCTATTCTATCACCACAGAGGGAATCCTTCTTGCTACCCCTTTATAAGGTCACCTACACCCCTCCTCGATCCCAACTCATAACCGGTGGCAACGACAATCTGTTTTCCATCTCTAAAATTTTGTCCTTTGAGACTGGTTTTTCTCCCTCAGCAGAAGGCCCTTGAGATCCATTCTAGTTGTAGTATCAGTAGTTTGGTCCTTTTTGCTTCTGAGTGGTATTCCATGGCATGAAGGTACCTGTTGAAGGTCATTTTGATTGTTTGCCGTTTTCAGCTATTAAAAATAATCCTGCCATGGACATTTATGTACCTTTTTTCTGGTATGCTTGGACATAAGGTTTCATTTCTCTGGGATCATGTCCAGGGCAGTGGTTGCTGGGTCATATGGTTAAGTGTATTTTCATTTTGTAGGAAATTGCCAAACAATTTTCAGAGTGGCTGTACCATTTTACATTCCCACCAGCAATGTGTAAGAAATTCAGTTTCTTAGCATTCTTGCCAATATTTTGTATTGTTACTATTTAAAATAATTTTTTAAGTGCTTTTAATTTAAGTACTCTCCATACCCAAGGTGGGGCTCAAACTCAGGACCCCCAGATCAAGAGTCACATGCTCTTCTGAGTGAGCCAGCCAGGCGGCCCTCATCGAGATTTTAATTTGCATTTCTCTAATGGCCCCTGGTGTTGAACTATTCCTTTTCATTTTATTACTTCATTGAAAATATGATTGTGACCTGCCAACTTGATTTTATCATCCACTAACTGGTTGTGAGCAGCAGTTCAAACCCTGCTGTAGTCAAATCCTGCTAGGGTGGGAACCTTTCAGTCAGTGGCTTAGTATCCTTTATTCTGAAATCATGCCTTTAACTTCTAAATTCTCCTTTTGCCTTCAAAAGACAGATGTTTCTGGAATTTTACGTGTCACCCAGATGTCCTCTGGGGTCTGAAAGATTGAGAGAAGAATGTTTGATGCTTTCCCTTGGTTTCTCTGAATTTTCTTATGGTTACTTCTGGTCTCTCTGAATTTTTGTGTCTCCACCGTGATGCACATCTAAACATGGCCAGTCCTTGGCTTTCATTTCCTTCTTCACAGCAGCTATAAATATAAGGCTGGTTGGTGCAGTACAACTTTTTTTTTTTTTTTTTAAGATTTATTTATTTATTTGAGAGAGAGTGAGTTTGTGTGTGCAAGCAGGAGAACAGGAACAAAGGGAGAGGAAGAGAGAGAATCCACAAGAAGATTCCCCATTGAGCCTGGAGCCTAACTCAGGGCTCGATCCCAGGACCCTGAGATCATGACCTGAACTGAAACCAAGAGTGGGATGCTCAACCAACTGAGCCACCCAGGTACCCCCACAATTTTTTTCTTACTTTCACTTAAGCATAATTATGAATTGTGTTGTTGTCAAGATTTTCACATAACTTGCGTTCTATAGATAGTATGATCTAAACAATTAAAAAATAAGATGCAATTGTATTCAAAGTATATAAAACGTGAGTATATATTCAGTCGATTCTCATTATTTAGGGTAGTTAGTTCTTTCAAGTCACCGTGGTTGCTGAATTAGTGAATACTAAATCATTGCTCCTAGAACAGATACAGTTAGGTTCCTGTGAGCTTTTGGTCATAACATTTTTATCAGCTGATCAATACATAACCTTGTTTTATGTGTTTCTATTGAAAGACCTTCTTTAGTATATATTGTTGTTCATTAACATTAAACTCATGGCTAACAGCACTATAAAATACCCAAACAAAGATTATCTGATAGTGTATTTTCTCCATGAGGTCATCACAGCCTCCTTCTGCTTGAGAATACTAGACAGCCCTTTGGCGCTATGCATGGGTCCATTTTGAACAGTGAAACCACTAACAAAAATGAGAAGAGTAGGATACTAACCATACTGCAAAAAGAATAGTTGTTTATGTTATGAGAACTAAAATAAGAAGGCAGAGCATTGCCTTGTTCAGCCTCAGCTGGAAATATATGCACTGGGGGACCTAGATATTTTGGCACTCTGTGCCTGTCCTCAAATGACCACAAAATCACTGTGGATATTGATTTGGGGGTTACAAATAAATTTTAGGAAGTAAGTGAATTCTTGAGTAGGGAATCCATGAATAATGAAGATAGACTATGTTTTCATAAAAGGTATGAGTTAAATTTTAAAAAATGTTAAATTTTAGGGATGCCTAGGTGGCTCAGTCTGTTAAGCTACTGCCTTTGGCTCAGGTCATGATCCCAGGGTCCTGGGATTGAGTCCCGCATCGGGCTCCTTGCTTGGCAGGGGGCCTGCTTCTCTCTCTGCTTCTGCCTGCTTATGTGCTTGTGCTCACTCTCTCTCTCTCTGACAAATAAATAAATAAAAATCTTTAAAAAAATGTTAAATTTTACATGTATTTTAAACAAGATATTTTCCCCTAAAATATTAATATTATCTAGCATTCTACAGCAAAATACAAATAATTATTAATGAATTTCAAAATTGTAAGCCAGCCTCATTTAAAAATAAAATATTTGGTTAAAATTTTTGTGTATGTTGTTAAATGCAATGAATAATTTTTATAAAATTTAAGCTGTCAGCAATTCTAGCATTCAGTGTCTCTCTTGTGGCCAATATAATCTGTATATTGCTTCATATGTGTAATGTCCAGACCTACCTATGTAGAAATAGAAGAATAATATGATCTACTTACTATTGCAAAATATTGCTCAGCTGCCATATATGCACTTGCTGGGAGTACTGTGCTAATTTGTGAGTAGTTCCTGGAGCTATAAGAATTTCTGTGCTAATTTTTGGTGCGATAGACTGGAACAGAAAAAGGAGCAAGAAATGGGTGTTTGGTAATACTGGGAATTGTGGTTTCTGATGAATCTGTGAGAGAAGAGGTTTGAAGGACCCAAGTGCTTAGGTAAGTGCTTCTGTCACTCTAATCATCCCTAATCTCAGGGGAGTATTTCATCTTTGGTGCTCCACACCTCTCTGTCTGGCATTGAGGTGCAGTCAGCCTTTCCTTCCAGGGTACAGAGGAAGGATGCCGCTGTCCCGATCCGATGGGTGCCTGTGTGTGTGCGCGCGCGCGGGCGGGTCTAACGTGCCAGCCCCTCTTGCCTGGGTCTATGGAAGGGACACCTACAAGCCATGCTGCCAATGAATGAAAGCAAACAAAATCTGTGCAAGTGCCTGTGTAGGATAAATTCTGTTTTGTTGTAGTTTTTGTCCAAGTTTCACATATTTCTGACTTCTTTTAATTTGCATAATTTCCGGAAACTGGGCCCCTTCTGCATACTACATTTTTTATCCTCCTCCTCAAAGAATATGCAAAACTGCCATTTTCTTTTCAGTTAATTTGCTCATTTCAGAATTCTGTCTCCTTTATGCAATGTGTTGCTCTTTGGCTTGGAGCCAGATTGCTAAGCTTCCCCCAATCAAGCCTGATAAAAAGACAATTACAAGCTCACTGGGGAAGGAGTGATAATTTATAACAGGCAAGCAGGAAGAAAGGTTTTACTTACTATCACTGCACCTCCAGACAGGCTTGTGGTAGGGTGCTTTCAGGCAGGCCCCCTCTGTTGTGATGAAAGTACAGGCATATTTATGAAGCACCTCAGACAGCACATATGGGGGTCAGGAGACCTGGGTCCAAACACTGGCACAATTACCTACCAGCCCTGGGCCCATGGACCTTCAGGTTGCTTCTCTGAACCCCGATTTCCTCTTCTAAGAAATGGAGATCATAATTGAGCTGTCACAAGGATCTGTGAGATCAAGTATCTGAAAGCATTTTGTAGGTGAGATGTATTAGGTGAAGGGGAGTGGTTCAACTACTTTGGTTTCTTTTTATAATTTCCCTGCGGCGTGCTAATTACTTGTCTGTAGTACTTTCCCAGCTAGTCTCAGTATTGTTCTACTGTTATCATTCCATGCTCCCCAGTAAATGCTCCTGGGCTGAATATTTATTATTATTATTTTTAAAGGTTTTATTTATTTATTTGACAGAGAGAGAGGTAACATGTAGGCAAAGAGGCAGGCAGAGAGAGAGGGGGAGAGCCTGATGTGCAGCTTGATCCCAGGACCCTGAGATCATGACCTGAGCCAAAGGCAGAGGCTTTAACCCACTGAGCCACCCAGGCACCCCTGGGCTGAATATTTATGCTTTGGAAGAGGTTTCTGGAAATGTTAATGGACAGGGTGATTTTGAAGGACACAGTGATAATGGATGGAAGAAAATGCCAGAGTTCTGAAATTCAGATCAGATGATATCTGGAATTGCCTGGGAATTGTTTGCCAGGAAGTCAGGAGAGGTTTCCACAGCCAGAAGTGGGAGGGGGGCAGGGCTGGGATTTCCCACAGTAGGCTGCTCTCACAAAATGCCACATACCACAGACTGACAACAAAACAACAAACAATTTTTTTGTTGCTTCACAGTTCTAGAGGCTGAAAGTCCAAAATCAAGATATGGGCAGGTTTGGTTTTTTTGGTCTCTCTTTGGCTTGTCAATGGCCACCTCCTTGCTGTGTCCCCTCACATGGCTGACCTTCTGGGCATGCGCATTCCTGATGGCTGTCTGTGTCCCTATTTCCTCTTCCTACTGCATTAGGCCTCCACCCTAACAGCCTCATTTAACATAAGCATCTCTTTAAAGACTTTATCTCCAAATACAATTGTATTCTGAGGTATGGGGGTGTTAGGACATATGATATTTGAGGGGACACAATTCAGCCCATAATACTCATCAACACTAAACTCACATGTCAGCACAGGTGCTGTGCTTAGCCCAGATGAGGCACTCTGACTTCTAGCCCCTGTGAACTGATGTAAACACATGACTTCTTGTCCCCAAGGCAGGTACCGATACATATGGTGACAAGTCGGATAAATCAGGGAGCTCTCAGCAGGGAGTCCATGTTTCATTTGAGACCATTCGTTCTTTCATGGGCTCATGCATTTATTCAACAAGCATCTCCTGGGTGCCTGTCAGGTGCTGAGCACTAGGCCAGGTGCAGGGGATTGCGGGCCATCTTGCCCTCTGACCTTGAGCTGCTCATGGTGGGTAATGGGAAACGGACACATAAATAAGTAGATGGGATGATGTATGATGGGTGTAACAGGGTGAGTCTACACCACATTCGGTGGTGGCATAGGCCGATCCACATGGCTGTGGGCGTCGGAGCTGAGTGTTTAGCGATGTGTAACGCCACTAAGAGTAATGGTGGACATTCATGGGTCTCCACTATGTGGCAGGCTCAGTGCTGTAGGTTTTACTTGCGTTACCTCAACAATAGTAATGTCGACGTCTACCACCGGGCAGCTGAATCCTTATGGTTAGGAACAAGTATTGTTACCTTCATTTTACTGATGAGGAAACAGAGGCCCAGGGAACTAGTTATGGACTGAATGTGTCCCTGAAAAATACACCTGTGGGACCCCAACTGCGGGTGTGATGGTGTTAGGAGGTGGAGCCTTTGGGAGGGAATTAGGCTTGGATGAGTTGGAGAGAGGAAACTCTCATGATGGGATTAGTGCTTCTATAAAAAGAGGAAGAGACAGAAGGGCGGCTTACTTTCTCTCCACAAGTACCATGAGGAAAGGTCATGTGGGCACACAGTGAGAAGGTGCTCCAGTCTGGTCCACAAGCCAGGAAGAGGGCGCTCACCGAAAGCTGAAACTGCTGGCCTCTTGATCTTGGATTTTTCCAGCCTCTACAATTGTGAGAAAGAAATGGCTGTGGTTTAAGCCACCCAGTCAGTGGTGCTTTATTCTGGCCACCTAAGCCAACTGAAACGGAACTAAAGGAACGCGCTGAAGGTCTCTTGGTCCTAAGACGCAAGGATGGGATCGGAGGCTACCGTGGTGAAAATCTCAGCAGGAGCAAGGAGGAATGTGAAGAGGGATGGTAGAGGGTGTCCTGCCTTGGCCCCTCTGTGCCTCGCTGTCCTCATCTGTAAAACGGGAGCAACAGCAATAGGATACACATCCCAGGATTGCAAAGTGCTTAGAACAGCACCTGGCGCGTGGTGAAGGCTACGCACGTGTTTGCTCTCACCACACGGAGGCAGGCAGGTTAGTTAGGAGATTGTCACTGTGGTCTATGCAAGGGGTAATGAGGGTCAGGCTCACAGAGTGGCAGTGGGGATAAAAAGCTGAAAAATTTGAAAGTTAATCACCATAGAAAAGAAGCAGTTGGTGGATGTGATGGAGTGGGTGACTGAGAGGGGTCTCCAGCTGGCTTGGGTGACATAGTAACATTAATAGAAATAACTAACACTGTGTGCTAGGCTCTGGGCTAAATGTCCCTCCCTGTGTATCCAGAGCCTCACCAGTTTAATTATTTTTTCATAACATTTACCATACTACCTGACATATGTATATACAATGTATAGTATATACTATATACTATACATTGTATATACAATATATATAGTATATACAAAAATATAGTATATACTATATTTTTGTGTAGTATAATAAATAGCATAGTATAATATGTAGCCTAGCAGAGATGACATGTCAAAAAGGCCATCACAGTGGCGCCTGGGTAGCTCAGTCGGTTAAGCCTCCGACTCTTGATTTCTGTTCAGGTCATGATCTCATGGTCATGAGATCAAGCCCCACTTCAGTCTCTCACTCAGTGGGAGTCTGTTCGAGATTCTCTCCTTCTGCCCCTCACTCCACTCACAAGTGTGCACACACACGTGCTCTCTCTCCCTCTGTCTCTTAAGTAAGTAAGTAAATAAATAAATAAATAAAATCAATATTTGGGGTACCTGGGTGGCTCAATGGGTTAAAGCCTCTGCTTTCAGCTCAGGTCATGATCCCAGGGTCCTGGAATCGAGCCCCACGTCTGGCCCTCTGCTCAGCAGGGAGTCTGCCTCTCCCTCTGCTCCTCCCCCTGCTTGTGATCTCTCTTTCAAATAAAATCTTTTAAAAATAGGGGCACCTGGGTGGCTTAGTCATTTAAGTGTCTGCCTTCAGCTTGGGTCATGATCCCAGGGTCCTGGGATCAAGCCCCATGTCGGCCTCCCTGCTCAGCAGGGAGCCTGCTTCCCCCTCTCCCTCTGCCTGTCACTCCCCCTAATTGCTCTCGCACTCTCTCTCTTTCTCTCTCTCTCTGTCAAATAAATAAATAAATGAAAAAATCTAAAAAAAAAAGTATTTTAAAAAGAAAAGTCATCACAGAGATCAGACAGCCTGGCCTTAGAGAGTACCCAGTTCCATGACCTGCTCACAGAATTTAATGGGTCTAGGAATCTCCCTTGAACCCCAGGAGAAATATAGACGTTTCCTGAGAGGTTGGCTGATACGTTTGCAGGGGTGAGGGTGTCACCACAGTAGGAGTTAGCTGGCCCTGTGAAGAGGGTGCCAGGGAGTTAAGGAAAGTGGAAGTTAGAGTTAATCTGCAAAGTCAGGAAGGTCAGCCAAAAAACCAGACCCTGAGTTATACCAGCAGCAAGTGTTTCATGGATGTGGGCAAGTTAGCTTCTGGATCTGGGACCTCCTTGATGAAGAGGGAGAGAGAATGAACCCCAAAGACTTTCTCCCAGAGGGGTTGAATAAAAAGCCCTAGGAGACTTGGAGCAGGAGGATACTGAGTTACCTTTAATGTGCTGGAGTGGGCTCCCAAGTACCCCCAGAGAAATAAACAAAGCTGCATTCCCTGCCGCTCCCCCCCCATATGGGTCCTATGGTCCCTGGACATGCACAATGTAAGAGTCTCTCCCATTTGCTTTGTCTTTCTTCTCTCCCAATATCTATGTTTTTTGTGAATGGGGCTTAGTAGTCATCACAGCCCCTGTGGTGACCCTGGGGTGATGGTGATAACTGTGCTCTTTAGATTGCAAGTCACTGGGACTTTTTTTTTTTTTTTTTTTAGGATTTTTACAATCTATCTATCTATTTATTTATTTTAGAGAGAAAGAGAGAGACAGCGGGCCCGCAAATGGGAGGAGGGGAAGAGGAAGAGGGAGAGAGAATCCCAAGCAGCCTCCGTACCGAGTGTGGAGCCCGACAGAAGGTTTGGTCCCACGATCCTGAGACCATGACCTGAGCTAAAATCAAGAGTCCATCGCTCTACTGACTGAGCCACCCAGACGCCCCATTACTGGGACGTCCTTAGGGGGTGTTTCAGTTTGAGTTTCCAGGGAAGCGGACTCTGAGCTGGTTTCATGTGCAGGATATTTATTAAGGAGTGTCCAAGGATTAACATGTATGGAAGGGAAGGGGGGGAGTGAGATGGGGCACTCCCCGTCTGGGTTACTATGTCTTTCAAAAGCTCGCTGATACCTACATGCAGGTTCACTGTCTTCTTCTCCCTTCTTTTGTGTATGTTTAAAAAAAAATCTCCTTTTTAAAAAAATTTAATTTTTTTCAGTGTTCCAAGATTCATTGTTTATGTACCACACCCAATGCTCCATAAAAAAAAAAAAAACAACACTCCTTAATAGAAAATATAAATAAACAAATCTCCTTCTGAAAGCACCTGTTAGCTGGTGATGGGAGGAGGAGGGGGTAGAGGGTGGGTGAAAGCTTGGATTCTGAAGTTAGAGTGTGTGAGTTGGAGTCCAGCCCCTGGTGCACGAAGGATCTCAGCAAGGACCTCACCTCCCCAAGCTGAGCTCTGCTTCCCCAGCAAGGGCCGTGGGCAACCTGGCCCACGGCAAGATGGGCGCATGGGTGTCTGACATACCCAGGACAGTTCTTTTATGGAAAAATATGAAGTATGAAGCCCACAATGTATTTTTTCTTTTTTTTTTAAGTTTTTATTTAAATTTAGCTAACATACAGTGTAATACTAGTTTCAGGTATACAATAGAGTGACTCAGCATTTTCATCCATTCCCTGGTGCTCGTCACAAGTGCGCTCCTTCATCCCCATCGTCTGTCTCACCCCTCCCCCACCCACTTCCCCTCTGGTAACCATCAGTTTGTTCTCTGTAGTTAAGAGTCTGTTTCTTGGTTTGCCCCTCTCTCTCTTTCTTCCTCCTTTGCTCTTTTGTTTTGTTTCTTAAACTCCACATATGAGTGAAATCATATGGTATGGTCTCTCTCTGACTGATTTATTTCGCTTTGTGTTATACTTTCTAGCTCCATCTGTGTCGTTGCAAATGGCAAGATTTCCCTCTTTTTTATGGCTGAGGACTATTCTAGTGTGTGTGTGTGTGTGTGTGTGTGTGTGTGTGTGTATAGCACATCTTCTTTATCCATTCATCAGTTGATGGACATTTGTGCTGTTTCCATAATCTGGGTGTTGTTGATAATGTTGTTATAACTATCAGGGTGCATGTTTCCCTTTGAATTAGTATTTTCGTATCCTTTGGGTACATACCTAGCAGAGTGATTGCAGGATAGTAGGGTAGTTCTATTTTTAACTTTTTGAGGAACCTCCATACTCTTTTCTACAGTGGCTGCCCCGGCTCACATTCCCACCACCACTGTGTGAGGGTTCCCCTTTCTCCACATCCTTGCCAACACCTGTTGTTTTTGTGTTGTTGATTTTAGCCAAAATGTATTTTTTAAAAAGTTGTACATGTATGTATATAAGCACCAGCTGGAAAAAATAATTTTAGTGATGCCTCATTTCTGGGAGACTATAAAAAATATTTTTCTCTGTAGACCCAGATCTCCTTCGGGTAAGTGCGTGCAGGCAGACTTGGAGAAAAGCCTCCTCTGGGTTGCAATTCCGAGCCACAACGAGGTGCCCCAGGGACCTTAGGAAGAAGGAAATCAGATCTCTGACCCTCGGGCCAGGATGGCCGGTGGCCTGCTGGTTGGAGGGGTTCTTTTTTTTTTTTTTAATTTTTTTTATTTATTATTATGGTTGGAGGGGTTCTGGGAGGAGGCTCTCCCTTACTCAGGCTGCTGACATTTGTCTGTGAGGCCAGGCCCCATATGGATTGCCATTCATGTGGCAAAAAGAACTTACTATCCTGAAAAACAACAGACCTCTGGCAAGGAATGAAAGAGCAGGGATGGAGATGCCTCCCCTCTCGGTCCTAAAAGTATCAGCTGCCAGATGCCAGGGCGGCATTCCAAAGGCTGGTGGGGTCTCAGGGGCCAGACGGGGGGGTCACAGCAGACAGACAGCAGAGAGACGCTGGCTGGGGCTGCTGGCGGCACATCGCGTCTCTTAGAAAGGACTAGCCAGGCCAGCAGCACTCTAGGCCACCACTCCTGACAAACGAGTTGGAATAACAAGAATGATAATCCTGATGTTTTTTTCCAGCACTGATATTCTTTGCTGCAGTATCCTCTGCAGCGTTCATAAAAATGTTCATATCCTGTTCATAAAAATGGCATTTGGCCGGGGCACCTGGGTGGCTCAGTGGGTTAAGCCTCTACCTTCGGCTCGGGTCATGGTCTCAGGGTTGTGGGATCGAGCCCCGCATCAGGCTCCTTGCTCAGCAGGGAGCCTGCTTCTCCCTCTCCCTCCATCTGCTTACTTGTAATCTCTATCTTTCTCTCAAATAAATAAATAAAATCTTAAAAAAAATGGCATTTGGCCATGTTGCGAAGAGCTGGTGTGGTAGCTGGTGGGAAGAAGGAATAGATTATTGGGTTTTGAAGCACAGGGGACACACCCAGCTGGACTCCTCACGGAGTATGTCTTCAAGAAGCATTCACTTAAAAAAAAAAATCATAAAATTAAAGAAATGATAAAAGTTGTGATTTTTTACTTTAAAAAAAAATCAGCAATACAGGGACATAGAGAGTTAAAAACTAACCCTCTTAGCTTCCTTCCCCCACCCCCCACTGATCCCTCTCTCTCCCCAGAGAAGAAGTCATCAGTTTGGTGTGTCCTTCCCTTCTCGAACATAAAGATGTACCTCATTCCCTCAACTGCCCACATACCTTTTCATTACAAGGATTGTTTGAGATTTTTCACTGTGATAATGCTTCAGTGAACCGAGCTTGGTGATACCCAAACTGTGGTGTGTGTGTGTGTGTGTGTGTGTGTGTGTTTGCACGTATGCATCAATATTTCCTCAGGACAGATCTTTGCAGTGGAATTTCTAGGTCAAAGGGCATGTACATTTTAAATGGTGCCAAATCATCTTACAAAAAGCCTTTAATTCCTGCTGGATATTGCCATACTTTCATTTTTCCCAATTTGAGAGGTAAAAATGCACCTCGTTTTATTTTGCTTTATTAAAAGAACATTTATTCTATTTTTTAAAATTATGGTAAAATATATATAACATTTACTGTTGCAATCATTTTTAAGTGTACAGCTCTGTGGCATGAAGTACTTTATCATTTTTGGACAGCCATTTACACCATCCTTCTCCAGAATTAATTTGCTTTTATTGGATTAACTAGTGAGGATCTTTTTGTCTATGGATTATTATATTTTTCCTTCATGCCCCTCACCCTCCTTCCTCCTTCTTTTTCTCCTTCCCACCTTCTCTTTGTTTCTTTTGTCTTTCAATGATCTCTGCAGGTTTTCTAACTAGCTGATGTCCTTTTTCTTTCTCTCTTTTTTAAAAATTAGGAGTTTTTCTGTATTATGAGTATGATCTATTTTCAGTTTTATATTTCTTGCTTGGCTCCTTAAACATCACATTAGTCTTAAATTTTACAAGGTCTCTGCGAGGTAAGTAGTATTATTCCCATTTTGTGGATGAAGAAGCTATAGTTTGGAGAGGTCATGTGATTTGCCTGAGGGGACATCGCTGAGGGGACAGAGCTGAGGCAGCCGAGATGAGATGAGACAGCTCCGTCTGGCTTTTCCACAGTTTCAGGCCACAGGGAAACCACATGAGGCCGTAAGACTCTGACAGAGTGCAAGGCAGGCTGGGTGTCTGGGAAGGCCAGGGGAGCTCAGGGGACTTCAGGGGGAGGCTGGAAGGATCTAGAAGTTGACATTGCTAAGCAGGGAGGAAATCAGAGAGAGGCTCCCCACTTCCCCCATTGTTATTGCTGCATGGAGAGCCATCAAAGCACATTTGAAATTTGGGTCTGTGGGTGTTCACTCCCCCCTTACCACTGTGGCTGCAGAGCAGAGGCCAGAGGGTGTGGTCTGGTTCTTTCTGGCCACTCATTCCAGGCAGTTTCTTGTTCCTCCTCTCTCCCACATCCAATCAACCACAAGCTGGGTGGGTTTCACTTCCTCAGTGTCACTTCTCATCTTTTCGTCCCCTGCCAGAACCAGGCCCAGGTCCCCACTATTGTGCCCTAACTGGGCTTACCACTTGTACTCTGGCTCCCTCCAGTCCCCTCCATGCTGGAGCGCACATCTGATGGTGCAACTCCTCTGCATCAAACACCTGGATGGGGCCTCAGAGCCTCTCACACGGGTGCCAAACTCCTCAGCCTGGCCCACGGGCTCTTCACCTTCTGGCCCCCCACTTATCTCTCCCTTTCCCACTGTTGTCTGCCTGTCAAACAGAATGAATTCTGTGAGCATGACTAACTCTCTCTTGTGCCTCAAGGCCTTTGCCTCTATTGTTCCCTCTCCCTGGAATGCTGTTCCCTGGCTAACCGGTGCTGAAAATTTATGTCTCTCTTTAAACAACATTCCATTGGGAAACCATCCCTGGAATGAGGGGCTCAGTAATGGGCTGTGCTGTTGCACACATCCTACCATCTGGTAATTTTCCTTTTGTCTGTCTGTCTCTGGACCCTGGCTGCATATTAGAATTACCACGGCTGCTTTTATTTTTAGAAAAGATTTTATTTATTTATTTGACAGAGAGAGAGAGAGAGAGAGAGAGAGCACTCACAAGCAGGGGGATTGGCAGGCAGAGGGAGAGGGAGAAGCAGGCTCCCTGCTGCACAAGGAGCCTGATGTGGTTGAGGTTCGGTCCCAGCGACCTGAGCGGAAGGCAGCTGCTTAACCGAGTGAGCCACCCAGGTGCCTCTACCATGGCTGCTTTTAAAGTGCCAAAGCTGGGACCACATGCCCCTGAGATTCTGAGTTAACTATCTGGAAGTGGGGCCTGGGGTTCTGTAGTTTTGGTGGTTCCTAGGTGATTCTAATGTGCAACCAGGGGTCAGAAGAGGGCCCCATAGGATGCTCCATGGGGTCACTGGTCCTGTCTGTCATAGTCATTGTGTGAAACTCCTCACTGAGCACTGAAATGCTCAGGCATTTAATAAGTGTGTTGAATAAACAAATGTAGCAGTTTCTAGAAGGGACGCAGGAATCAGTAAGGACGAAAAATGATGCATACTGAACATATGTTGGATAGCAAGTTAGCACTTTTTATGTTTATTTTTAATTCTTTTTAAAGATTTATTCAGAGGGGGTGGGAGAGGAACAAGCAGACTGCTTGCTAAGCACGGAGCCCCATCTCACAACCCTGAGATCACGATCCCAGCCCAAATCAAGAGTGGATGCTCAACCAACTGAGCCTCTCAGGCTCCTAGGGCTTTTTAAAGATTCCAGAGAATAATCAGTAAACTGTCCTATAAAAACTCCCTGATCATTCAGGTCATTTAAAAAGATGCGTAGGAGTGTCTGGGTGGCTCAGTGAGTTAAGCTTCTGACTTGGGCTCTGGTCATGATCTGGAGATCATCTGGCCTCAGGTTCTCAGCTCAGCGGAGAGTCTGGTTCTCCCTCTCCCTCTGTCCCTCCCCCTGCTCACTCACTCTATCTCTCTCATAAATAAATAAAATGTTTTTAAAAATGTGGATAGTTTTGTTTACTTCAGATTCATAGAAAAAATTACATATTTAGCCACTGGCGTGTAGGGGGCTCCCCTTTGGAAATCTTCTCTCCTCCCAGGCCCTGTTGAAGCCAAATGCTACACTGTTGGAGGCCCCAAAACCCACCTCTGAAAGGTAGGTTTCATGGGAATTCTTGACATTTCCATTGCTTATGAAGAGTAAAATATAATAAAAATTCCCTGGCCGCCATCTCTGCCATCTTTGTCCCCCGTCCCCCAGCAGTCTTCTGCAGTTTCCTTGTCTCCAGTTTCTTCTCCTTTCCTCCATCCCTGAAAAAAACCAGTTCTTGGAGACATGTAGCAGTTCAGTCCTTTCCCTCTGCTTGCATATTCCCCGCAGGCAGCCAGAAGTCAGAAGCCAGAAGCCAGAAGCTAGCTGACATGAACAGACCTCTAGATCCTGTGCTCTCCTGAGAGGCCTCAGTTCATCCCGACATACTGTTCAGCCCTTTCTGTCAGGAATCAGTCATATAGGCACCAACATTGCACCAGGCTCCCAGGAGAGAGATACCACTCACCTCAGGTGCTGCCTTGCCTCTGTGGCCTATGGGCAGGGGAGAGGCAGGAGAGGAGGAACAGGGAGTAGAGTAAAAATGTGTCAATATGGGGAGAACTCCCCACACATGTTCTGATGTAAGACCAGCGGGAGCAAAAGGGAAGGCTTAGGGACTGGCTGAAGTTGCTCCAAGTAGACAAACAATTATCAGTGCCTGTTAGCCAAAGACCACCAGGGACACACCTGAAGTTGAATTAGTTAGACTTACTGCTCTTTGGAGAGAGGAAAAGCTTGTACCTTGGGAAACTGGGGCATCTCGGTAAGAGGGTAAGGGAAGGACTTCTTACAGAATTTGTTGTTGTTTTTTTTTTTAGGTGACTTGGGGGGAAGGTTCAAGGAAGCGGGGCTCAGCTCTCGATTGGGTGTTCTGAGGAAGTAGGTGTAATTCTGACTGAACATCTGTAATAGCTTGCTCAGGTTCCCATAACAAAATACCACAGACTTGGTTGCTTAAACAATAGAAATTTATTTTCTCACAGGTCTGAAGGCCAGAAGTTCAAAATCAAGGTGTCAGCCGGTGTGTTTTCTCCTGAGGCCTCTTTCCTGGCTGGCAGAAGGCTGCCTTCTTGCTATCTGCTCACACAGCTGTCCCTCTGGGCCTGCATGCCCCTGGTTCTCTGTTGTGTGCCCAAATTTCCTCCCCTTACAAGGACAGCCGTCAGGTTGGATTTGAGTCTACAGTCACCATCTCATTTTCATCACTTCTTTAAAGACCCTGTCTTCAAATACAATTACATTCTGAGGTACCGGGGTATGGGTTTCAACATTTGATTTTTCGGGGGACACAGTTCAGCCCAGAACAGTATCTTAAAACATCTTGTCTATAAGGTGGGGGAAAATCATAAAGGCTGAAGCCCAGATTGGGGAAGAAGCAGCAGTCACTCATTAGCCAGGTCAGGGGCTGTCTGTTCCTTTTTGTGGTTTGGGCAAGGTTCATGTCTTGTCTGTGTGGAGACATGATAATGAAGTCATCTGGTTTTTGTCTTCCTCCACCACAGTCTCAGAGTGGCCTTGTCAGTTGTTGATATACTGTGAAATTGTTTACGTTCAATATACAACATTCAGTAGGAAACCACCACGGCCTGGCCGTGGATATTGCCATCTTGTAGCAACACCAAGACCTCACAGATAAATTAGGTAGACCACTCCCTGCACCAGGGGAGGTTCTCTCCTTCCCAGGATCTAGGTACATACCGCGTACTTGCTAAGCGAAAGCACCTGTGGGATGATTACTACCCTTTCCCACTTACAAATTCTGGTGCCAATACTGGGTGACCAAGAGACTGTGGCAGAACTCTGGTGCCCCTTTGGAATGCCTAGAGCCCGTAGGCCTGGACATGCCGGAAGTGGGTCTTCAGTGACTCCCTTTGAGCACACACACTGATGCTACAACTCCCGGCTGGAACACCTGGGAATTCCTGGCCCTCCATTTCACCTGGTGTATGAGTTTTCTGTTGCTGTGTAACTAATCACGAACCCAGTGGGTTAGAACAGCACCCATTTAGTGACTCACAGCCTCCCTGGGTCAGGAGTTCAGGCGTGGCTTAACTGGGTCGTCTGTGTAGGGTAACACAAGGCTGCATGCAGGCCTGGTGCTGCCCAGGATGGGGCTCTCACCAGAGGTTCTACTTGAGGGAAGGATCCACTCCTGAGCTCCCTCAGATTGTTGGCAGAATTCATTTCCTCACGGCTGTAGGACTCATGACAGCTTGCTTCATCAAAGATGGCAATGGAGAGACTCCAGCAAGACTGGTGCCACGAGCTCGTGTAATCTCATCCAAGAATCATGTACATCCCATCATCTTTGTCACCTTCCATGAGTGAGAAGCAAGTCATAGGTCCTGCTCACACTCAAAGGGAGGCAATTCAACAAGGGTGTGAATACCAGGAGGCAGGATCTAGGGGCCTACCCTCCACACCTGGGCTGTCCTGAGCACCTTGGGAAGTGTGCGGTGTGTTAAGTGATCAGGAGTTCAAAGGCTGCAGGTCAGTCAAAGCAGGCTGGCTGGGTGAGGCCAGACGAAGGCACGGAAGTGTGGTGGAAGCCACAGAAAATCCTCTGTGCACCCTGAAAACTTTGTTTCTGAGGGAAGATCTGATTTTGGGGAAAAAAGGAATAGGCCTCTAGCATATAATTTCCTCAGGTGACTGTTGTGAAGGGAACAAGCCTCACAGATTTGTGTAAATTCAAGAATCCATTGGTAGGGGCACAAAAAGAACTTACAACTAGGTGGACATAGGAAGGACATATCAACTGCATATGAAGGAGAAACAGAAGCAGGGAAAGGTTTAGGAACATCCAGGTCGCTGGTTATGGGATGCAAGCACAACACTGAAGTGAGGAATTGAAAGGACACAGAAACACCGTGGATAGACAGCGAGGAGGCTAGGGGGACATTTAGCATCCCCTTCCTAACCACCAAGGGGAAGCCAGGACGGCCATCAGCCTAGAAGATAGATAGGGACCCGCTCATGCCAGCCTGCCTGTCACCAGGTCTGGGCCTCGCTGTGAAGTCATAGGGACTCAGGAACATCTGTATAGACAATGTATATAGAGTAGATGTGATTCTATTGAATGTATGGACATTGAGTATCTTACAGAATAAATTTCACTTAATAATAGGTCTGGGGGCGCCTGGGTGGCTCAGTGGGTTAAAGGCTCTGCTTTCAGTTCAGGTCATGATCCCAGGGTCCTGGGATCGAGCCCCGCCATAAGGCTCTCTGCTCAGCAGGGAGCCTGCTTCCCCCTTTCTCTCTGCCTGCCTCTCTGCCTACTTGTGATCTCTCTCTCTTTGTGTCAAATAAATAAATAAAATCTTAAAAAAAAATAATGGGTCTGACTAAATAGGAAGCTCCACCCCCCAATATTAGAACCAAACAAAATTGTTCATACACTAGACATTTTCAAATTCAGTGTATGACCATATCCTGGGCCATAAACAAGTCCCAATTAATACAAAGTAATTGCAATCATACAAGGCATGTTCTCAGATTATAGTGGAGTTAGGTCAGAAATCAATAACTAGGTATCAGGAAAAAGGTATAATTTGAAAATTAAGCAACATGCTTTCAAACTACCCATGGTCAAAGAAAAAAAGTCACAAGGGAGATTAGAAAGTATTCCATCGGTGTTTGAGGCTCAGTTGGTTAAGTGTGCCTTTGGCTCAGGTCATGATCTTAGGGGTCCTGAGACTGAACCCCCCCAGCAGGCTCCCTGCTCAGTGGGGAGTCCGCTTCTCCCTCTCCCTCTGCTGCTCCCTCTGCCTGCGCCCTCTCCCTCACACTCTTTCTCAAATAAATAAATAAATAAAATCTAAAAAAAGAAAGTTTTCCAAACTGAATGATAATCAAATTACAGTTTTTCAAAAATCTGGCCAGTGCAGCTAAAGCAGTGGTTAGAGGGAAATTTATAGCTTTAACACGCTTATATTAGAAAAGAAAGGTTTAAAGTTAAGGACCTACATTGCTCCCTAAGAAGCTAGAAAAAGAAGAGCCAAATAAATTAAAAAAAAAAAAAAGGACATTATAAAAAGCAGGAATCAGGGAAGAGGGGAGAGACAAACAACAGGAGAAAACTAACAAACTCAGTCTCATTTTGCCACACGTTTTCTCTCCCCCTGTTCCCTCTAGCCCCAGTTGATGGGTGGAGACCTCATCTGGAGTGGGGGAAAGAGTATGAAATATTAACAGTTCTTGACGCTTTCATCTCACAACCAGAGAGACTATTTTTGCCAGTAGGTGGCAGTGCTGGTAACCTGAAAAGCAGGACAGGCTGTACTTTCCAAGGTTTGCTGCGTGGCTAAAAGGGGGTCGTTTGAAGACCGGCGAGTCAACTCTAGAAAGCAAATCCTCGTTGAGACTTAAAACAGGAAAGATTTAGCGATTTCACAAAAACACCGGAAACTTAAACGCCTGTGGAACGAAAGCTCGAAGAGCTTGGCTTTTTAAAGCCAGGGGTTTTTCACTGGAGTATTGTAGATGGGCACCTGCGGTTCAGAACACTCCTCCCATCGTGTGTAAATCTGGGCCAGTGAGCCTCCCTCCAAAACCCCCCAACCCCTCCCCGCCTTTGCTTCCAGTTTCTATCCGAGTCTCAAAATGGAGCGACTTAGAATTAAGAACCCCCGCTACACCCCTCAGAAGGCGATCCCGTGTAAGTCTGGGCTGTACAGAAGGGCTGGTAAAGTGCACTCAGGCCTGGGGTAGGAGGTGGCAGAGGCTGGGGACCGCTAGGTGCTTTGATAATTTTTTTCCCCCTGAAGGATCAGTGCTGTGAAAGGCCCTTGAAAATTTTGGGGCAGAAAGGGAGCAAATAACATTTTGCAGGCCTCCTACGTGCATCAAACAAGATGCTTTCCATCAATGTTCTCATCTAATTTGTGAAGTAATCCGAGTTTGGTGTTCACATCCTTAATATTATTACCCCAAATCCCTTAAGAGGACACTTAATGGAGGGCCGGCTTCTGCGGTTCCGGACTTTTAAGCGTATATGCACACACTGACTATTCCTCTCTTTTGCAGACAAATCTTCTGTGCCATTTCCTTTGTTTAAATGAGCTTTCCTTTAAAAAACAGCCTATCGTTTGTTTCTTTGGACTGTCTCCTTCAACCCGGGGCCACGCTCAGAGCTGGAAGCCTAAATACAGACGCGGGGATAAGAGCCTATAGGATTTCGGCGTGAGGCTGGGAGACGGTGCTGGAACTTCACTTTCCCCCTCTGGCCGCCTCACCCGGTGGCCCGCGGCCGGGGCCGGGTTTGGGCGGGAGCAGCGGGGCGGCGACTCCCGCGGCCGCCTCCGCGCGGGGCTGAAGAGCAGCGGGGAGAAGTGGGGGTGGGAGGTCAGGGCCCCGCCCCGCGTGGCTGCCGGGGCGCCGCTCGCCCCAGCCCCGCCTGCCGGCGGCCGCGCAAACTGCAGGGGGAGCTGACGCCAGGAGCGGGGCTGCCGGCCGGCGCTCCCGGTCCCCCGAGCCCCGCGCTCTATGGCGGGCGCCCGGCTAGTCCGCAGCTCCGCGGCCGCCGGCTAGCCGGGCTGCGCGGTCCCTGCTGCCCTACTCCTTTCCCCGCGTCTCGAGCCTCGGAGCCGCGCTGGGGAGGATGAGTCCCTGGAGCTGGTTCCTGCTGCCGACCCTCTGCCTCCTGCCCACGGGCGCAGACCCGGGGCGCGGCGCGCCTGCCTCCGCCAACTGCGAGCTCAAGCCCCAGGTAAGGCGCGCGTCTCAAGCGGGCGAGGCGGCTTCCCCGCGTTACCTCCCCAGGCCCGCGAAGAACCGCGCCCTCGGATCCCGAGCCACCTCCCCCGGTCGCGCCTTCTTGCTGGGTTCCCCTTTCTGGCGGGGGCGCAAGCCCCCCGGCCGCATGAGACCCTGTCCCCAGCCCTCGCCATTGGGCAGGGCAGCCAAAGAGAGTCCCAGCGGGGTCTCCTGGGTCTCTCCGGTATGCTTCGCGGGCTTTCGGGGACGTCGGGCGGAGGAGTCTTCGAAGCCCGAGCGGTGCAGGGACTTGTGGCACATTTACTTTGGAAGTTTGTTCTGCCCTTTCTTCCCCAGCGTTTAGTTTCTCCTACGCTTATCGAGATGGTAAAAGCGCCCTGCAGGTGCTTGACTTAACCGTCATATATTCAGTACCCGAGTTAGAAGGGATTTGGGGGAGCTGAAGTCAGTCCCCTTGTTTTACCGATGTGGGAAACTGGGGTAACAGGCTCAGAGAGGGAACTTTGCGCCCCAGGTCACACAGCGCATTCGCGAAGTAACCGCATCTGACAGCCTCTCGTTCACGCACAGGCGCTTCCCTAGATATTCGCATGGGCGCTTTGCAGGTGAGGGGAACCCGGGCGAGGGAGTCCCGGTGACCTACCCGGGTTCACCCAGACCTCCAGGAGCAGAAGCCGAGCGGCAGTCGGACAGGTCTAGGGTCTCCGAGGCTGGCTCCCTTTCGAGATGAATGTTTCTTTCTTCCGGTTAGTTTTCTCAGGCTCGAATTTTCTGTCGTTCTCCAGTTCTTTCGAGCTCCGTAAGGTTGTGTTTGTATCGGTGGGTCTGATCTCCGGATCTCTGGAGTTGGGGAGGGTGATACTAGACCCGTCCTTTGGATGGCCCGTGCGCCCTCGGACCTTAGGTCGGCCCACCTTCGGTGACACCTGCACAGCATCGTGGGCCCTGTCACCTTGGTAATTTTATTCATCGTCCTAACCACACCAAAGGAGAGGGAGACCTAATTGAGCCTTTCTGGCTCACGGGGTTGAGCGGCAAGTCACACTGAGTTCCCTGACGCGTCGTGGGCTGCGGACTTGGGGAGGCTCTCCCTCTAGGACGGCGGGAGGCGCAGTGGCTGGAGAGGGAAGTCCGCAGCAGGGAGAGTTTCAAACTCGGTAGGACAGCTGCGCCCTTGGGCTACAAAGCAGTCCATCCTTTCCTGTGAAAGCAAACGTTTTTCACTGCTGCAAATCCACTCGTAATTATAGTCTGACGAGTGAGTCTTTTTTTTTTTTTTTTTTTTTTTGACGAGTGAGTCTTGATAAAGTTTCTGTTTCTCTTGATTCTTGAACCCCTCTCCATGGCCTTTTTACTCTCGAAGTTCTCAAACTTTTTTTGGTCCCAGGACCCCGCTACGATCTAAAAAAGTGCTGAGGATTCCAAAGAGCCTTTATGTATGTGGGTTAATGGAAGTTTTAGTAAGGACACACGCCATTAATCTTCAGAGCAGTGATATTATCCCACACATGTAGCCTCTAGAAAAGTCTCTATACACTTGTGAGAGAATGAGAGCATGAGAGGAAAATATCTTAGTATTATTGTTGAAATAGTTCTGACCTTACACACTGCTTGGAGGGGTCTTGGGGACAGCCACAGGTCCCTGGACCACATTTGGGAAATCTCTGTTCTGTTCTGTTGGCAAACTGTCTTATCCCCTGCGGAGGTCAGGTCAGTCAGTGGCAGGACTGTATGCTTGACCTGCTCCGTGGGGGGGAGGCACTGCGGGTGGGTGCCCCCCAAGGCTGGGGTCTTGAGATTGTAGAGCAAAGCTGGGGAATCCAGCCTCCAGTCCAGTGCAGCAGCTTACTGGGTAGCATTCTGCGGTTTGAGAACTGGTTTGGTGTCCACTTTCGTTAATCATTACAGAGAGGTCTTCCAAGCTGGTCTGTCTGCAGATACTGCAGGCTTTGCGCTGAGCACCACGCAGGTCATCTCTTCCTTATCTACACTCAAACAGAACTCAGTGAGTGTTCTTTATTACTCTTGCCTCTGTTCTCTCACCTGTGCTGTTTCTTCCCGCAAATATCCACATGCTTGCTCCTATACTTCCATCTGGTCTTTGCTCAAACTCTTTGAAAGAGACCTTTACTGATTGTCTGTTAAAGATTTTGTCAACCCCTGACCCACCTGCACTCCTATCTGCCTTTCCTGCTTTATTTTTTTCCAGAGCACTTAACTGATAAAAATTTGCTGCTGCTCTCCTACTCACCTCCCCCCTGCCCCACACACCATGTAATCTTCGTAAGGGTAGGAATTTGTTTGGCTTGCTGCTCCGTCCCCAGTGCTTAGAAGAGTGCCTGGGCACAGTAGATGCTCAATAAATATTTGTTGAATGAAGACTGTCAACTAAAGCCAGCTCACTTTGGTATCATTCTAATTGGTCTGCCGAAGAGTACTTTTGGAAATGTGCCATTATCACAGGCCCCAGGAGGCTGGGATGGGAGGAGCTCAGGGGTGCAGCCCCTAAGGGACTTAGCCCACATTGCACAAGTTGCCATTGAGCTCCTTTGTTTCATTGCATGGATTCCAGATACGTGGTTTAAAATCGCCAGTGACTCAGCGGACAGAGCTTGTAGCTTCTTGCGCTTGTCATCCATGGCTGTGTCTTTTTTCTTCCAGGCCAGTTGCAGCAAGGTTCAGAAGGGACGTGTGTTTATGGTATTAAGTTTTTATTCTAATCAGTCATAATGGTTTTTTAAGTTTTTATTTATCTATTTGACAGACAGAGAGAGAGAGCACAAGCAGGTGGAGCGGCAGGCAGAGGGAGAAGCATGCTCCCTGCTAAGCAAGGAGCCCAATGCAGGACTCGATTCCAGAACCCCGGGATCATGACCCAAGCTGAAGGCAGATGCTTAACCCACAGAGCCACCCAGGTGCCCCTCCTTCAATGAAATATTAAAACATGTGGCTTCAGCTAGTAGCATGTGGTAGCCGCAGTTACACTGAAATGGGGTGGTAGAACAATTTTGTTCTTTTCCTTTTGTGGAGACGAAACAGCCCCACCCCTGAGTATAAGGGCGGCGGGGGCAGTTGCACCCCTAGGACCAATGCAGTGGCCTGGGGGCTTGCTGGTGGGCAGGGCAAGGGGAGAGGTCCCAGATCAGAAGCCCTGAAGACTTTTCTTCCAGTTCATGCTCTCCCCAAAGCACCCCTGCCTGAGAGGGCACTGTCTGTGGCCCCAGGAAGGGACTGCTGGTGCTGTGAGGGATGGGCAGAGCTCCATTTATTGAAGAAGCTAGCTCTCCAAGATGAGGAACACTTCTTTAAAAACTCTTTAAGACCCCTGGCTTAAAAAAGTGGGAAACCTCCCCAAATTGTGCTCTTTTGAAAAGACAAAGTGGGAAAAGGTGGCAATTTGAAGATTTAAAAATGGTGTGGGGGCGCTTGGGTCGCTCAGTCAGTTAAGTGTCCGACTCTTGAGTTCGGCTCAGGTCATGATCTCAGGGTCGTGAATTTGAGCCCTGTGTCAGGTGTGTCAGGTTTCATGCTCAGCGCAGAGCTGGCTTGAGATTCTCTCTTTCCTTCTTTCCCTCTGCCTCCCGTCCACTGCCCTGGGCTCATTTTCTTTCTCTCAAATAAGTAAATAAATAAATAAAATCTTAAAAAAGAGTGGTGGTGTGGATTTATTTGGGGGGGTAGGGGAGGGTCATGGAGCTAGGGAAGGGGACCTGGACAGAGCCTTTTCTTCAGAGTCAGGAAGTGCTCCTGAGCAGCCGCGCGTCTACTAGCGTGTCCATGGAAAGAGGACGCTGAGTCAGGAGTATAGTGTGTTCCGTCTTAAGGTCGCATCTTGTGATGTTTTAAACCCAGGATTCAGGGCGCTTGGGTGGCTCAGTGGGTTAAGCCTCTGCCTTCGGCTCAGGTCATGATCCCGGTCCTGGGATCGAGTCCCACATCGGGCTCTCTGCTCAGCAGGGGGCCTGCTTCCCTCTCTCTCTCTCTCTGTCTGCCTCTCTGCCTACTTGTGATATCTCTCTGTCAAATAAATAAATAATAAAAAAACCCCGAAAACCCAGGATTCAGGAGCCAGCCTGCCTGGCTTCGAACCCACTCAGCAGTTCTGGGACCTTGGGTCACATCGTAATCCTCTCAAGCTCTCAATTTCCACATGTGGAAATGGCCAGCGTCTTAATTAATGGTGTATCTTCTCAACTGCCTTTCTTCTGATTCTGTCCTGAATGGGGGGTGACTGGCAGGCTTTCATCCCCACCATGCCACCACAACTGTTCTTGTTTCGGTTCCCAGTGTCCTCAGTGTTGCTTCATCCAGAGGCCAGTTCTCAAATCCTTGTGTGGCACCAGCCACGCTGAGCCCGGTGCTCACGTTCGCCTCCTTGAAGCGCTGTCTTCACGTGGCTTCCTACTCTTTCGATTTTCTCAGCAACCTCGGCTGTCACTTCTCTCATTCTCTTTTGCTGGCTGTTCTTCTTTCCCTTGACTTTGCAAGGTTAGATCATTTCTAGACCTTTTCTTTCCTAATGGACACATAGCCCCTTGGAAATCTTACTCAGTCCCTTGATTTTAAGTAACATCTAAATGGTGGCCGTACCTCGTGTTTATCTGTGGCCCAGGCCTCTCCCAAAGTCCAGACTTCTGCAGCTCAACTTCCCCACTTGGTTGTTTGCTTGACATCTCCACTCAGCAGGGCCCAAGCCAGACTTCTGACCTTCCCCTCTGCTCCTGTTCCACCCCCTCCCTCCTTTCTCTCAGTCGATGGCAACTTCCTCCGTTCAATTAACCAATTCATCAGCAAGTCCTATTAGTTCTAGCTTCTAAAATACACCGAGAACCTGATCACATCTCAATTCTGTCACTAGAACCCTGTTTTCTCTCTTGGATTCTTTTGGTAACTTCCTAACTGACTTTCTTGCATCTGTCCTCATCCCTCCATAGTCTACTGACGCCGTCAGAGCGATCCTGTTCACACATTCGGTCGGCTCTTGTTGCTCCTCCCACAGAAACCTGCCATAGCTCCAGTGTGGCCTGGCCTTGCTCACCTCTCTGACCTTTCTTCCGCTTTCCTCTTCACTCATCCTGCCGTAGTTAGGATGGCATCCTTGCTAGAACCTTTCTGCCTCAGGGCCTTTGCACTGCTGTTCCTTCCTCCTGGACAGAATGCTCTTTCAGATATCTCCCTGGTTTGCCCTTTCACCTGCCTTCACAGCAAGGCTAAATCTCCTACCAGACATTCTGGGATTCCGATCACCTTATTTAAGGCTGAAGCTCTCCTCCACCAGTATCCCCTGTTCCCTTTCCTGCTTTCATATTCTTTATAACAGATATCACTGACATACCTGAGGCAGGGGTCTGTTTTTTATTTGCTTATACTTCTAGGGCCCTAGAATACCCCAGTATCTCGTGCCTACAACAGTCCCTGACACCCAGTAAATAGTTGTGGAATAAATGCAAATTGAACAAATGTAGTAGGAACATTCGTGTGCAATGCTTGAATGGTCCCTGGTGCACAGTGAACATTTCAGAACAGCTGGCTGTTCTTAGCGTCATTACTGTTATTACATGGCTGGATGCCAGGACGTGAGTCTTGTTTTTTGTGGGTTTTTTTTTTTTTAATATGAGCAGTTTTCAGCAAAAAGATTGTAAAACAACTCCATTGCTAGACTAATACTAATTGAAAAAGAAGAAATAAGTAATTAAATAAAAATGGATACATATAGTTCAACAGATTTTGTTTAAAGAGAAGTGTAAAGGTGCGCCTGGGGGGCTCAGTGGGTTAAGCATCTGTCTTTGGCTCAGGTCATGATCCTGGGGTCCTGGGATTGAGTCTCTTATCGGGCTCCCTGCTCAGTGAGGAGTCTGCTTTTTCCTCTCCTCTGCCCCTTCCCCTGCTTGTGCTCACTCTCTCTCTGTCTCTGAAATAAATAAATAAATATTAAAAAACTAAAGAGAAGTATACGTATTTTGAGATAGGATGAGAGTTTAGGGTGATTAAGAGTATTGGGGAAAAACAAACCCAAATCCAAGTGAAGGGAAACCACCCCTCCCGCTCTGCCCATCCCCCAACCCTTGACCATGACCCTGCAGTAGGGGTTGCATTTTCCTGGGAATCTATTTGTCTGATATCACAGTCTCCTGGTAGATGACAATGAGTTAGGTGCTCATGGGTTTAATAATAGCATTTTAGCTCTTTGTCGTGTCTCCCAGTTGGCGGCTGTGGAGAAGTCCTTTGGTGGCCTATGTGGAACGTGTGTGAGCAGGTCCTGTCCATAGGTCTGCGACGCCGGGTCATAGCACCACCCAGGGCCCTTCACTGAGCAACTCTTCCCCATAAAATGAATAAACCAAACTCAACCTTGGCCTCAAAGACCACCTCTACAGAATGAGTTGCCTTTACAGGTACTCATTTTGTGACCCATTTTAAATGAACCAAAGTGTAACTGTCAGTCTCGGCTTTTGAGTAGCATCTGGTTAACCAGTGTTTTTCTACCGGCTTGATTTAATTTTAACAATGAGGCATTTGACTACTTAATTAGCCTTGGCAGCCATTGTTTTAGATAGAGTTTCAGTTTGGCTTTTTGATGTATTTAAATAACCCTGGGGACAGTCATTACTCCCTAAAAGGATGCCCGAGGGCTGGCTGGAGACCCTGGATTTGATTCATCTCTTAATATCAATTCAATCGTTAATAAGTTTAAAAAATACATTCTTTCTTTCATTTTTCATTCACTTAACAATTACCTGCCTCATTTGTTTATTTGCATAACCTGTGGCAGATATTATCTAACTTTTAAAGATGGGGAATCTGAGGTACAGGGAAATGAAGTGGCTTTTAAAAATCAGAATTTAGACTCTTGTTACCAATTAGTGCAGTCTTGAAAAGGTGTGTGTGTGTGAGCAGAACTGTAACTTAAATACTTTTAAAAAAACAAACAACCAAGGCCACAGGCTGGGGGCTGGGGCTAATGATATATGTTCTGTTTGGCTTGGATGGCATTTAAGAAAATAAGGGCAACATATTCCAACTGGATTTTTTTTTTTTTTTTTTTTTTGAGAGAGTGTGCAAGCTGGGAGGGGCAGAGGGACAGAGAGAGAATCTTTTTTTTTTTTAATTTTTAAAATATTTTATTTATTTATTGTGGGGGGAGATCAGAATCCAGGGAGAGTGGTAGAGGGAGAAGCACACTTCCTTCTGAGCAGGGAGCCGGATGCGGGACTCCGTCCCAGGACCCCAAGATCAGGACCTGAGCTGAAGGCAGATGCTTCATCAACTGAGCCACCCAGGCACCCCTTCAACTGGAATGTTTTATTTAAACTGAAGATTTTTAGTTGCTTTTGAAAAACCTGTTCTGGAGCCCTAGGCCTACTCCCATGTGGCCATGACTGGCTCGGGCTGCTTAGGCAATAGTGTTTATTCAGAGCTGTGAGCCTGTTTGCTGCTAACCGTCCCCCGCTGTTACCTCATGCCCAGCCCTTGTGTCCTCTGTCCTCGTCTGAGTGGTCAGAAGGTGCTTTTGTGGAAGGTGGCCAGGGGGCAGGAGAAGAAGTTTAAAGGCTGTGAGAATGAGGCGCCTGTGTCAGCCAGCTTTTGTCTTAGATTTTGAGATTCTGTGTAACACTTCACTTGAAAATAGGTAGCTGCCTCTTACCGAAACCATTAACACACAAATACAAATACAGCTGATCCTCATTCCTTGTAGATTTCCTATTGCTGAATTGACCTGCCTGCTAAAATTAATTTGTAACCCCAATGCTTGTGGCACTGTCATGGTCATGTGCAGCCATTTCTAGAAGTGGAAAAATTTGAGTCTCCCAACCCACACACTCCCAGCTGGGGTCAAATAAATTGATGCCGTGCTTTGTTTCAGCTCAAGTAACAGGTGAACAAGAACAAGTAACAGTTGAACAAGTGTTCTTTTGGTGGTCTGCTGAATGCTATGTTTTTTGCATTTTTGTGCTTCTTGTGGGTGATCTCATTGTTTGAAATAACCAAGCCCAGGTACCTTCTAGTGTTCCTAAGCGCAAGGAGGCTGTGATGTGCCTTAGAGAGAAAATGGATGGGTTAGATGAGCTTTGTTCAGGCATGAGTTTTCGTGCTGTTGGCCATGAGTTCCGTGTTCATGAATCAACCACATGTATACAATATGGTGCTTTTCTTTTCTCTTTTTTTAAAGATTTTATTTATTTATTTGTCAGAGAGAGAGAGCACAGCAGGCAGAGTGGCATGCAGAGGCAGAGGCAGAGAAGCAGGCTCCCCACTGAGCAAGGAGCCTGATGCAGGACTCGATCCCAGAACCCTGGGATCATGACCTGAGCCGAAGGCAGCATCTTAATTAACTGAGCCATCCACGCATCTCAATACAGTGCTTTTCTTTTCTTTTTTTCTTTCTTTCTTTTTTTTTTTTTTAAGATTTTATTTATTTATTTGGGGCGCCTGGGTGGCTCAGTGGGTTAAAGCCTCTGCCTTTGGCTCAGGTCATGATCCCAGGGTCCTGGGATCGAGCCCTGCATCGGGCTCTCTGCTCAGCAGGGAGCCTGCTTCCTCCTCTCTCTCTGCCTGCCTCTCTGCCTACTTGTCATTTCTGTCTGTCAAATAAATAAAATCTTAAAAAAAAGAGATTTTATTTATTTATTTGACAGAGATCAGGCTGTCAGTCTGTCAGTCTGATCAGTAGGCAGAGAGGCAGGCAAAGAGAGAGGAGGAAGCAAGCTCCCTGCTGAGCAGAGAGCTTGATGCGGGGCTCGATACCAGGACCCTGGGATCATGACCTGAGCTGAAGACAGAGGTTTTAACCCACTGAGGCACCCAGGCACCCCAATACGGTGCTTTTCAACAGAAGCATTGCTCCGTCAATGAAAATGTTGTATAGGGGCGCCTGGGTGGCTCAGTGGGTTAAAGCCGCTGCCTTCGGTTCAGGTCATGATCCCAGCGTCCTGGGATCGAGCCCCACATCGGGCTCTCTGCTCAGCGGGGAGCCTGCTTCCCCCTCTCTCTCTTCCTGCCTCTCTGCCTACTTGTGATCTCTGTCTGTCAAGTAAATAAATAAAATCTTTAAAAAAAAAAAAAAGAAAGAAAATGTTGTATAAACAGAGGCTTTTAGGAACCTAATCCTTGTATTTCTCCTAGGAGCAGTGGTTCATTATCTGGTAATTCAGTGTTTGTGGTGACTTTATAGAACATAACTATGACAATAATGAGAGCTGATTGTAAATTGAAACTCTGCAATCCAGGAAAGCATATTACTTAAAAGGCTGCTCAAATTAAAGCTTTTTTTGTACAGAAATGTCTTTTCTGTACACCTGGATTTTCACATTTTTGGGCTGCTTGATGCATGGTTCACCTCATGAGTCTATCTGACCTTGAGACTTGAAGTCCTGAAGGGCTGCCCTGTGCAGGTCTTTGTACGGGGTCTCTTTAATAAACAGACACTTCCTAAATGCCTGCTGTTGAAACTGAGACCCTCAAGGCACTGTGGCTTGCCCTCGGGTGAGTGCATCCACTGCTCAGCCTGTAGCTGTTGGGAGACAATGTGCAGCCGTTGAGAGCTGCTGCTTCTGGGAATGTTGGATTTGAGATCTGATGATGCAGACACCATCAGTCTTCCTGCCTGGGAAGTACCAGTGGTCTCCTCAGGTGTCCCCTCATCTCTGTCAGGTGTGTCATTGGGAGTCCCTTGAGAGTCCCTGCTTTGCCTGAGGCCCAGTTCATTGCTAGGGCAAACTCAAGGACTGCTATTACTTTTTTGACTTCAATCAGCATTTCGGTGGAAAAGGAGAAAATGCTGCCTCAAGGACTCCTGCTGCTGTCAGGTGAATCTACCTGGACTCAGAAGTCTAAATTGTACTTTAATCATCTTTCTCCTGCAGTGTGGGTTGTCTGTCCACTTCGTTTTCTCCTGTCACGTTTCTGACCCTCCATATAATGCCTTAATGTCCTTTCTCTTCCTTTCAGCAAAGTGAATTGAATTCCTTCTTATGGACCATAAAGCGAGACCCGCCATCTTACTTCTTTGGCACGATCCATGTTCCTTACACTCGGGTTTGGGACTTCATCCCGGACAACTCCAAGGAAGCTTTTCAGCAGAGCAGCATTGTGTACTTCGAGCTGGACCTCACTGACCCCTACACAATCTCGGCCCTCACTAGTTGTCAGATGCTGCCACAGGGAGAGAACCTCCAGGACGTGCTCCCCCGGGACATCTACTGCCGCCTCAAGCGGCACCTAGAGTACGTCAAGCTCATGATGCCCTCGTGGATGACGCCGGACCAGCGTGGCAAAGGCCTCTATGCCGATTACCTCTTCAATGCCATTGCGGGGAACTGGGAGCGGAAGAGGCCCATCTGGGTGATGCTCATGGTCAACTCCCTGACGGAAGTGGACATTAAGTCCCGTGGGGTGCCTGTCTTAGATCTGTACCTTGCCCAGGAGGCCGAGCGGCTGAGGAAACAGACTGGGGCTGTGGAAAAGGTAGAAGAGCAGTGCCATCCACTGAATGGGCTGAACTTCTCACAGGTAAGACCCTCTTTGTGTGAAGGACTTGGCCTTTGATTATGTGTAAATCTACTGAAGGATAATTAGGAGGTAGACCAGAAGCATGGTTTATCTTTGCTCAAGAATGTTATTTTGAGGATTAAAAAATAAGCCCAAGAGTTAGTTATATCCCTTAACAGGTGTATTACTAAGAGAGAAAAGGTTTTTTATCTTGTCATCCCAACAAGTATTGGCATACCTTTGTCACTTGTTTTAACTTAGGTTATTTATTAACAAGCTGCATTGAGAGGATGTGGACAATGTGAAAGTCAGACTGACTATCAGAGGGTATGGCCTGGTTTGAAAATGATACTGGCCATGGCTGTTTTAGGTCATCGTGGGCCCTTTCAGATCACTGTTGTGCCTCTTCAGGACACTCTCCCTAGGAAATCCCTTTGTGAGGCAGAGTTATGTTCCTCTTTTCCATAGTTTTTAACCCCCTCCCTCAGGACACTGGAATTTAGGTTCATGTTCAAGAAGTTCTTCATTTCTCATAAGACAAGTGCCACTTTATTAAAGTGCCATTGTTTAATTGGTTTGGTGAAATTTGTTGTTGTTAATATTCTAAAGTACATTAGATGCCTCTGGGGACCAATGGGAATTTTATAATATGAAATAAGTACTTTTTACTTTTAGTACATTTTACTTTTTAAAAATGTTTAATTGAAGTACAGTTGACATATAATATTACATTAATTTCAGGTATACAACGTAGTGATTTGACAATGACATACATTATGAAATGTTCACCACAATAAGTATGGTGACCATATAAAGTTGTTACTATTATTGACTATATTGAAATAAGTATTCTTGTTTCGCAGATA